>NC_137694.1:193465566-194821816 GCF_964034855.1 Anser brachyrhynchus
CAGAGCCTTCCTACCCTCGAGCAGATCGACACACGCGCTTAGCTTGGTGTCATCTGCAAACTTACTGAGGGTGCACTGGACGCCCTCATCCAGATCATCGATAAAGATATTAAAGAGGACCGGCCCCAGTACCGAGCCCTGGGGGACACCACTAGTGACCGGCCTCCAACCAGATTTGACTCCATTCACCACAACTCTCTGGGCCCGGCCATCCAGCCAGTTTCTAACCCAGCGAAGCGTACGCCAGTCCAAGCCCCGAGCAGCCAGTTTCTTGAGGAGAATGTTGTGGGGAACTGTGTCAAAAGCCTTACTGAGGTCAAGGTAGACCACATCCACTGCCTTCCCCTCATCCACCAAGCGCGTCACTTGGTCATAGAAGGAGATCAGGTTCGTCAAGCAGGACCTGCCTTTCATAAACCCATGCTGACTGGGCCTGATCGCCTGCTTGCCCTGCAAGTGCCGCGTGATGACCCTCAAGATAATCTGCTCCATGAGCTTTCCTGGCACTGAGGTCAAACTGACAGGCCTATAGTTCCCCGGGTCTGCCCTGCGGCCCTTCTTATAGATGGGCGTCACATTGGCTAGCCGCCAGTCAACTGGGACCTCCCCCGATAGCCAGGACTGCCGATAAATGATGGAAAGCGACCTTACCAGACAGTCTGTATCCCACTGTGTTCTTTTCCCAACAAATAATAAGCCTAATTAATAAACTCTATTACTATCAAATAGTTGCACACAAGTAGTTACTCACAGCTTTTCATTTGCTGATCTGTAATAGGTTCCCACCGCAGTAATACCCATACATACTTCCTGTATTCTTTGTCCAGAGATCTTCAGCAGGAGATGTCCTTCTTTCACCTGCAGCTTATAAAAAAAAAAAAAAAGTAAGCCTTTGCTTATTTCCTAACCCATTAGTATTCTAGTTCCCTGAACCATAGTACAATATCTCTTATGCCGATTTGATCATAACTTGAGTTATGTATTAGACTTCCAGGTCTTTAAACACAGTCATTTAGAACTCAGCTGAATTTAAATGAAGGGGTGAGGGAAAGGGGTGTTCATCTTCTAAGCATCAGGAAGAATAGAGATTCATGGCTTCTCACACTAACCGTGAACATTCATTGGGCCTTCTGGTTATTTTAAGATATGCTCATCATCTTGTAAGTTCCTATGCTGCAAAGACCCAGAGGCTTCCCTACCCCTTCTTGTTCTACAGGGGGGATCAGCAAGTTCTCAGCCTAAAAGACATGACAAATCCCAGTTGTACTATCCACACATTTTTTTAGAAAAGGAGACTGAGAGAAAACCTCATCACTCTCTACAACTACATGAAAGGAAGGAGGTTGAAGCAAGGTGGGTGTCAGTCTCATTTCTCAGGTGGGACAGGATAGGACATGAGGAAACAGCCTCAAGTTGTGCCAGGAAAGATTTAGATTAGACATCAGGAAGAATTTCTTCACAGAAAGAGTAGTCAGGCATTGGAACAGGCTGCCCAGAGAAGTGGTGGAGTCACCATCCCTGGAGGTATTTAAGAGACGTGTTGACATGCCACTTAGGGACAGAGTTTAGTGGCAGACTTAGTGTGAGGTCATGATCAGACTTGATGATCTTACGGGTCTTTTCCAACCTAAATGATTCTATGATTTTGGAGGCATCTTCTCCTAGCCTTTGAAGTAGCCTATGGACTCAGGTATATCATGACACGGGGTTCCCATTAGCTTCACTGTGGCTACTTGACTGGAGTAGCAACGCAGGGGCAGGGCTCGCCTTCCCCACCACCCTGGCAAACAGTGGCACTGCTAACTTTATCCCCTCCCATACAGGCCTCAGGGGATGCCTACCTCCTCTCAGTGACTACAGGAATCCACATTTCCCTCCAGAGAAGCAGGAGCAGGAAGGGTATGCAGAGATAGACAGTACTTCTCTGTAACCATGCTTTGCATGTTTCTGTGTGTGAAAGAAACCATCTGTGACTCCTTTTGTCTGTTCAAAGAGTTCTTCCTCTAAGTGGTGGTTGTTGTTCACACTTCTTATTTAGGCTAGGAGATAAAACATCTCTATCAGTCATACCTAATTTATGACTTCAATATTTCCTTTGCAACCACAAGACCAAAAATGTGCATTTTAAGTTGTAAATAAAAGTCTGAGATTTATATGTAAGTACACTCTTCCAGGAGGTAGACAGAAAGCACTGGGATCTAATATAGGGTTTAATCCCTCCCTAGATAAGTTTAGCTCTCAATGTCCTAAAAAAAATTAGAATGCATTGTTCAAATCAGGTAGATTTTCTATCGTGTTATTTGATAGGCTAACAATAAGATAGTAAGATAGACATTGAATAAGTAACTGTATTTTCAAAAGTGACACATAACCCTGATATTTCCAAATGGACTTAGTGGTAGTTGTTGGTTAGTATTGTCCAAAATCAAGCTATATATTTAGCAACTGGAATATGGACATAGGATAACAATTTTAGATTTCCATCAGAAAACTCCTATTTTTAAGGCTCTACTATGTGACTGTACAATCAGTTTCCAGCATATCAAAAAGCTTCTTCTGCACGGTCAGATTAAACAATGATCTTTGCATGTGGCACATTTTTTTGTGAGAGTGAAAATGTACTTGGAAATCTCCCTATTTAAGTAATTTTCACAGTGCACTAGCTCAGAATCATTCTTGCTAATAATCTCTATACAGTGCAGTTGAAATTGTTACTCAGGTGCTTTAACTAAATAATAATAATAATAATAATAATAATAATAATAATAATCCTTTAGTTGGTTTCTGAAGACACCCCTCCTCTGCTTGATTTATAGGAACAGACCATAAGACCACAGTTTCACGTGGTGGTTGATCACATTTTAGGAAGTCTTGTAGTATAGGATTAAAAGCATTGCAGCTACATTACGCAAAGTCCTGAATTCATACAGTCTCACAATGCAACTTCAAGTGTATGTAAAAAATGTGAAGGTTATCTTTGTCCTAGAGGATTTGATATTGGACCAGGTATTATCTCACCAAGCTACTTTTGATTTCATGCTGAATCAAACAACTTTTGTCCTGCTGTAGACTGTATGAAAAAGGATAGCCACTATAAAAGTACCATAAACACTGTATCAAGTGCTCTTGCAGTGTAATAGAAATGCCATTATTCTGTATTCAGGCTTGATCTAGATTAAATTTTTATGGTAAGGTGATCCAGTATGTAAAAGTTTGGAACCAAGTCCTAAGACTTCTACCGATATTTTTAAGTGGGCAGTACTCCAGTAAGTGACCAGGATACTTACTGCTCTTGAAATACACTTGTCATAATTATTTATAGTTTTACTTAATTACAACCTCTGTTCCAGTAAAACATCCCATTCATTATTTTTCCAGAAGTTTTGAAAGTGGAAGGCAAAGTAAGATAGAAATTGATCTTTTTGAACAAGTGGATCCCAAGATCCAGATCCTACATAGTATTTGGCTATCAAACTATTTTAGTATCTTGAGTATTTTGGGTTGAAGTAATTTTACACACATATCAACATTGCACAGCACCTGGATTTTTTTCTACATCATCTGGAATTCAGAAGTAGTCAGTACAACTACTCTTACTAAAAATTTACTAAAATAAAATAGCATAGGACTGAAGAAAGAACTTAGATGGAACCTTAATGGTGCTGACAACAGTTCTACAACTGTAGTCATATGGTTTCTATAGCTAAGATTGAACAAATCGAGTTGCACATTTAAATACAGGAAAACAACAATGTATTATAGGGAAATAGCCAGGAAACTGGGAGACCTATCCTAGCTTCAGATGAGTAAATGGAGATTTAATGTTCTACCTTTTAACAATCAATTAAGTAACCACAGTTTCTTTCTACTTTACAGTTACCACCAAACAGTCTCTGACAACTTTATCTGGGAGATGAACAGAAATGGATTTGTATTAGTAACTAAGAAGAAATGCATAACTTTGAAAATCACATTGATAGGAACACCCGGTGTATGGCGATATTAGGATTGTCTTTGTAGGTTGATAATTTTGTGACCAGTTCCCAAACAGACCCACAGATAAGATCTTTAAACCTGTTGAATGGAGTAAAATGCGAAGTCAGGACATACAGTCCTATAAAAACATAAACTGGCAGCATCTTTAGCCTCTGAGAGCGGCAGTTAAGTTGGCTGAAGG
This sequence comes from Anser brachyrhynchus, assembly GCF_964034855.1. NCBI lineage: Eukaryota > Metazoa > Chordata > Aves > Anseriformes > Anatidae > Anser > Anser brachyrhynchus. The sequence continues at coordinate 193,469,744 of NC_137694.1, forward strand.
ATGCTCTTCTTTCTTCATTATTTCACTGTGTTACACAGGTAGCTGACTGCATAGTGATGATCTCTGAACCACTTTTCACTGTAATTCCTGCCATTCTACATAATTGCATATCAAGAAGACCTATATAATCTGTTATTTCTCTGCTGAGACTTCATTGAATTTTGATCCCTCTATGCCATTCATCCATTCATTTAAGCTACCTGGAGAATAAGTTTTGCACTTCTGTTTCTTACCACAAGTTCAGAAAAAAGAGTATTAGTTGCTTCTGATGGCCTTATTTGATTCCTCTGTATGATTTGAGCCTTATCCACACTTCTACAATGTATTCAGTTTTCCTTTTTGCGTTGTTTGCTCCTCTGATCCTTGAACATTTCTGTTGGGAGATGTAACAGATTCCTACCATAATATAGAAAATATATTTTAAATTCTTGATTAACTAAAAACTTTTGTAACACTCTCAGAACAGTCTGCATCTCAGGATGTTGGAATAGGCTTCCCTGAAGTGATTTTGAAATATACAAAGAATGTTTTATAACAGTAAATACAGTGCTTCTCACAGGCAGCTCTTCTCTAGGTTAAACATTCACACTGTCTGGACGGACTGCAGTCTGTGTTCACAGATTTATGCTTATTTTTTCAAATACAGTATCGCCCATTTTGCACAGTATGGTCTCCTGAAAGTTCACTTGGCAAGAAACAGTTCTTGCTAAGTATAAAGCGTGAAATCTGGCAATAAAGTTTTAAATTAAACCCAGTGTTTTTCAGCCTACATCCTGGCAACTGCTGTTTCACTAAAAAGCAGCAATTTGTAACCAGCACTATCTGTAGAGTGTAAGAGGGTACAAAATGAATGCTCATCTTTCTGCATTTAATGTTTTATTTATTTATTTAATAGACTATAGGGTTGTATAATACAATATCCAGTACTTGTATTGGTAACAGGATAAATCCAATGGTATAATGACATACCTAATCAAATGTTCTACACTGCAGTTTCACTTGAATATACGTTCCACGGTATCACTTAAGGGTATCACTTATTCCCACTGTGTTACTGACTTTATAATAAACATCTTAATATCTGTTTCAAAGAATTTGCATTTTAAGCATGTTCAGTTTAACTTTATATAGTCTAACATACTAATTAATATTGAGCTTTAAACAAGTTCCAAGAGATCAATCAGTATCTGCTGTAAAACGTATTGCAATTGTAGTTTGAAATGAAATTAAATTATAGAAATTGTATAAAAAAAGACGGTGCATATTGACATAATATCTAAGGCAGACTTTAGAAGGAAACAATTAGTTGAGAATATATATATCTACCCAAAACATTCCACTTAGCTTCCCTAGCACACACATTGCTTTTCCCTCCACTGTCAGAATTAGCTTGAGGCAATCTTAAAAAAAAAAAAGTTCTCATTAGCTATTTGGATAAATATTATTGAGGAGCATTTAATATATTTCTTTGACAGACTTTTTAAAAATGAGCTTGTGCTACAATAGCTTTTCTGAGATACCTAATGTTACTGTTATCTATGCTTTACTTCAAAACATCACCCCAACTCAACTCATTAGCTAAAAACTAATTAAATAGTACACATATAATGCTCTAGAATTTATTTTGTCTTCGGAATTTTAGAAGTTTGAGTAGCTTGTATTATCTACTAGTTTTAAAATCAATGTAGAATTTATGCAAGTATTTAGATAAGAGTACAAATATAAGTCCTTCTGTTGGGTCAGATCAGTCAGTGGCAACCTAAAAACCGTAGAAGTCTAAAGTGCAGATTGTAAGTGCCTTTATTTACTAAAGATTGATGTAATATGCTTTCCTTTAAAAGTTATTCTGATGAGGAGCACTTGAAAAAAAAAAAAAGTGTACTTCAAGAGATGCTATTGAATTAATACAAAGTTATTTGTTTCATCCTTCTACACCTCACTTACAAGATGCATTGAATATACCTATGCTGCACCATGAAAGCTAACCCAAAGCTGCTACCAAGGTCCCATTTCCCAGTGGGGATGATGGATGTGGAGCTGTGACTGAAGCATTTTCCCCATCCTGCCCCAGACCCCAAGGCAGACCCGAGCACATCCACAACCACTTTTTCAGGTTAACATTCCCAGAGCCAGTCAGTGCTGGCCACGACAAGGTGGCGGTGAATAGGGCAGGGTTGCCTGCAGCCCCTCTGCTGAGGGTACTGTGAATGCTCTCCAGAAAAGGGTCTAATGGAAACAAGAATCAATAAAAAACTTTATCATCTCTCATATATATTTCTTGTTGAAGGAGCAGCAACTATCCTCAGTAAGTAGTGTGCAGGAGTGTGCATACAGGGGTACAAGGCACCGTCAAGCCAGGTGACGGAGGGCTGAGATGATCCCATGCTGGGAGATGGCCACAAAACTTCCAGACCTGAGCACAGGCATCAGCGTAGTCACGTGCTTTACTACACACAAAAATAGAGAATATACTTCTGAAGATTTCCTCTTGAGTACAAAGTCAATTTTAAGATTATGTAAATCTTAGCCTAGCAATTAAAATTGATTGTATCCAAAGTGTATCTGTATACACTTTGCCCTCTTATGGGAATGCATGGATATCTCAGATTCCAGCGTTGTTGAAAATGGCAGGAACCTCAAGCTCCACTAACTTTTAGGGTGACATTTGGAGCTCGGTTTTACCTCACGACGACTTTCCCAAACGACCTGGAGCTTCACTCGCCACGCGGGTTTAGACAGCTCGGCGGCCCGCGCCCTCTTTAAAAATGGCGGCCGGCCCACGTAGATCCCGACGGGAGTGAAGTCGCTGTCGTCTTCGGGCCGCCATTTTGAGAGCGGCGGCTTTGTGGCGGGCTGGGCCCGGCGGGGGCTGGCGGGCGGGGAGCTCGAGCTCGGCCCGGGGAGAACAATGGCACAGGGTGGTTGTTCCGGAAAAAAAAAGGAAAAAAAAAAAAAAAAAAAGGCGCATCGGCCTGTGATCTCAGCCCCGTTGAGAAAAATGGGAGGCGAAGGCTTTGTGGAAGAGATCAATTATTCATGAGGATCCTTACAGGAGATGTGTGTCAGCCAGCCGCTGCTGACTGATAAGCCTCCAGTTACAGGGGGAAAAAGTAATAATTAAAAAAAAGGAATTGTGCCATCAGTGCAAAATAAGTGTTTTAAAAGACAGTCTATAGTAGTACATCTGCTAAAAAGATGGTAAGAGATTAGAATGAGGGATACATGGTGCCATGAACGGTTTTGCAATTGTAGACCAATGGTGAGAATTACCATATACATAACATGTGCGTGTGTGTGTGTGTATACATGTGTGTATGTGTAATATCATTAAAGCAATTCACCCTTTGAAAACCAAACTGGCCACTTACTGTAACTGCTGCTAAATCCATTGCTGTTCACATAGCCCAACTCCTCTACTTTGCCCTTTCAGCTGCCTACTATTCTACCGCCAATTTTTGTGCTGATTGCAAAGTATTTTACTTTTCACACCATTCAGCCTTCTGTCTTTTATGGAAGCTTTTAATGGTTTCCAGGTGGTAGTGTGATACCATGCTAGAGAAAATCGCTTCAGCCCTCAATGTATTTTGGTATTTTGACCAACCATCACCGTGTCCCTCAAGCATTCTGGCTTGGGATTCAACTAACAACAGCAATATGAAGAAGCCATAGTGATGTTTCCATGCTGTCAGATGCAACACTTCCGTCCTACTGCATTTGCTCAGCAGGTCTTTATGTGCTGGTCCCCAGCACTGCTCATGCACCTTCTTTCTTCTAGCCTTCCAAACCAAGCAGATTTGTTTTTTGTTTTTATCATCCATGTTCTAGACCTGGCCATATCTGTTTTGGTAGGTGGGCTGGATGCCACCAGTTATTTTCTATTTTGTTCCTGTTATTGACCTGTATAGCTTCATACAATTCATGTGCAGCTTGGAAGGTTGCCTTTTGCCACCTTTTAATGTAACAACATGGTGGTTGACCTCACCATATGCTCAGTTGTGTGTAGTAACATCATGTCTTTGTCTATGATTATAGCAGAAAGTCTCTTTTGCCTTCTCAATTCAAACATATTTTTCATGGTTCCTTTGCTGTTCTTCTCAGAAGTAGGAGATCAGTTCTTTAGTCCACTGATTACCAAATTAAGCTAATTTTTAGATCCTGAAAGGATGCAACCTCATGGCTCAAAACTGCCAAATCAGTGCTCCATTTCTCCACTTAGCTTTTGATATTCAGTCTTGCAGCTGTCCTTATGGCCAATTTTGCCTATGCTCAAATTACCTTCAGTGCAAAGCCACTTAAACTCAGCTGCAAGGCATAGGAGTAGTTTGCCAGAGTGTGGCCCTTCTGGCCCTGTCCAAGGAAAGTCTCCTCACTTCTTTCTACACCCTATCACAGCATAATGTGTGAGCATTGGGCTAGTTTGAGAAAAAGTGTCTCCACTAGGTCACAGCTGTCCCTTGAGTATCCATCAAGCCCATCTGCGAAAAGCTAAATTACTGACTTTTTGTCACCATACAGTTCCAGTTTGATTTGTCCATTCCAGTGGAATCAGACATGGGTCATTGGACATTCCAGGGTCCTGGAATACCACTGAGTTCCAGGTGCTTCTAGATCATGACTTTTTTTTTCCAAACTTCACACTGTTTTACCCACACTCTAAACTAGGCATTGATCCCTAGCCAGTAGGAACAGAAAAAACAGGCTTGGGCATGTGGGCATCCCATTGTGTAAATGCTATGGGTTGGTGCTTTTGCATGTGTGTGTGGTGCTTTGTACATTTTTTTGCATTGCCCATATTGCAGTGTATGTTGCATTGAGGATACCTCATTGTGAGGCATCGTGATCACGAGCTGATTTGCAGAGTTATAATAGGGGTATCTGGCTTATAACTTCTTTTATTCTTTCAAGTCCTGTTCCTACAAGCAGTACCTTCAGTCCTTTGCCTGATAAAACAATGACCACAGTGTCCCAATTTTTGTCACAATTGGAACACCTAATGAACAGTAGTTGCTTTGGGGATTTGTCCTGCTCACATTTCTTTCATAGGATAACTGGGATTTTGTGTGTGATAATATACTGTTAACCATGGGAATTTATACTTGAAGAGTTCTTTTCATCTGAGGATTCAGAGTGCTTGGAAGTTAATTCAGATTACAGTATATTACCCTTGTGAAGCGAGTAAACATTTTCCCCAGTGCAGAAACTGAGATATTAAGAACATCAAGAATTTGTAGACTGTATGTCCTGTAGACACCTGTATAAAAGTAACCTTATTTTTTAATATAGTGAGTATTTATGGCATTCACTAGGTTTAGCCTCTAACTTTTGTCACCTGCTATTGAAAATACTCAAGTAAGTTGCCCAGGTTGACAGGGTAATGTGTTAAATGTGTTTGCAGGAAGTATCTCCCTTTACTTGGTCTGACATTTGAACAGAAACCCAATTTTAGCTCCCTTTACAGTCTTTACTGTACTTTTGTACCAGAAGGGGAAATAAACAAACAAACAAACAAACAAAAAATTCATATATGTAGTCTCTCTAGTCTATCTAGAAGCCGGCAAAATGCGATGTGATGTTATGTCTTAACTTCTATGTGAGACAGTAGGTACAATTCCTAACAGATTTCTTCATTGCTGGGCAACCAAGCAATCTTGCTATGCTACAGATTTAACCAGTGACTTGCAGTAACTCTCATGCAATGCAGCAGCACTGTAAGGACCCACGGGAGCGGTTGTGTAACTAATGTGGTGACAGGGAAGCACACAAGGCAACAATTCCCCTCTAGAAGGCTTAAATGTCCTACCCAACAGAAGTAGGCATTGGCTAGCTACAGGAGGGTCATCTTTAAGTGAGAGACATTTTTCTTCGAGAATAGACTATCACTACAAGGTTGTCTGACTTGGAGGCATGTGGAGCGAGTGGTTGATTGTATTTGTTTGTTAAATGAACTAAACTGGCCTTTCATTTACTTAGGGATTAAAGCTTGCTTGAGAGACTTAACTGGGGCACCTGTGGCCTTCTTTATTCTGGTCTGGAAAGAAATAAAATGGATTATACTGGGCTATTACATGGACTATAACCTTCGGAAAAAAAAGTGGGTCTACATTTAATTTTTTCATTAGTCTCAAAGTTTTTGGTTAATTTTACTATAGCAATTCAGCGTGTTAGATTTCTCTGCTGCCTGCCTGTTGGCTGAGCTATCTCCTTGCCAAGGTAACTTTATCTTAGTCCCAAGAAGAGCTGGTAGCAATAAATACCTGTCCATGCCTCATTTGCTCCAGTTCAGCCTACTATTTTAGCCCATGTTCACTTTGAAGAGTTGTGTACCAGAAAGCTGGCAAGACTTAGAGGAGAAATGGCTGACACAGGGATAGAAAAGTTTTAAACTGCATCAGGATGTGCTAGGCTTCCTCCACAAATTCCTCAGGTGAAGTTGTTATAGGGACATGCTCTTTGTCATGCTCAGGCAGATGGATACATCCGAATTCCTGATCTCAAAGGAGATAGTACTCCCGGGGCGTGTTTACTTTAGGGAGTGTTTCTTCCTTGCCCTCAGGGAAGGTGAAGCCTCTTAAACAAACTCTGTTTGAGACTAGCGTAAAGTGTGGTGCTACATTTATTTGCTGTCAACACTTCTTGAAACAACCATTCATTTGCTTCTCTTCCCCCCACCCCCCACCCCAGTTTATTTCTTTAGCTGGACCCAATCCCATTCATATGTGGCTGTATAAGCAGCTGAGAAATGTGTTAAAAAAAGAATGGGACAGCAAAAAATGTCGGGAAAGAATGGAGCAGAGGTTCTTTAAAACAGCACAAGTGGTGCTGCTAGGCATAGCCATAGTCACGTGAATTAGATTCTCAGAGTTTGACAAAAATAATAAATAAATATATAAATAACATGTTTAAAACCCGATCTATGTGTGGTATAATTCTAGACATACACCCAAATTAGCAAATAATATGAAAAGAAACTATATTTTCTGACATCAAGTTTAGCAACCGTACACATCTTGCATCATTTTTGTTGTCTTTTTTTTGTTTGTTTTAAAGGTAAAACTGCACATCTCCTACTTGCATCTACTCCTTAGACAGGTCAACATTTTTCTCTTAAACATTTGGCATCAACTGATTTGCGGAAATCAAACTCTATGACCTCGGAATAGTTATAAAGCAGGTACGTTTATTCAGCGCTGCGCACACACGCCGGGCTCAGGGGGGATAACTCCACCTAGCTTGCGCACCAACGGTTACTGGTAGTGTGCTTACATTAGTGGGATATATACATATTCATTTCATTTCATTTCCTTAAAGTCTCTTGCGTATTAATCAGGTCTCCGAAGAATCATTAACGTAGGTTCCTGTCCCTATTCGCAGGCGTACTGGAGGCCTTGGGTGGTCCTCCGGCGTACTCTGGTGGTCTTTTGTTGAAGGCCAGAAGTCTTCCTAGCTGCTAATCTGGCCTTTCTGTCTTCGACAGACTTCAGCAGTTCTTGCTGCTTCCGTTATCTATGCATACAGTCTTTTACTCCCTTATCTTTGGGTCGTTAACCTACAATTGTGCTAGCTAAGACCTAGGAATTAACATCCTTCATCTTGTTCCCTGTCTCACAACTACCTGTCAAAGATAGTATGGTGAACTACTCAGGCTTTGGGGTTTCTCTGTTATGGCAGTTCCTGAATTCGTGCATGCTAAACTACAAATCACAGCCTCCATAAAAAAATAAATAAATAAAATAAAAATTAAAAATTAAAATGTCAGAACAATGTTTCAGCTCACCTAATTTCACGTTATTTCAGAGTGTTGATTAAGTAATTGTTAAGCTATTGAATTTTCAGAATATTAAAATATTTTGACCTGAAGAAAATGCTCAGAGATAATAAATACTATTTCTTGTCTAGCTGTAAGAGTGATTGATGGTTATGAGTGAAATCAAAGAGGTTTAGATAAAAATATTAGATAAACTACTGAAAAATGAATTTATACATTCCTAATGGAATTAAATTCCTTTCCTAGCTAAGCATAAAACCCAATCCTAGACTTGAAAAGGACAAATAAAAAACACAGAGAAATGTCTCATACCTTTCCAGATTACAGTCACCACCTATTGCAAAGATTCTCAAATAGTTCAGATTATAGAATATTTTCAGTGGAATTGTGGAAGAGTTGGTCAATTCACAGAGAAATATTATTACGTCCCAATTAGGAAATGAAAAGAAATTACTGTAGAAGGATGAATTATGTAAGAAAAATTACACAAGAGATTATTTTAATCAGAGATTAGAGAACATGCAAATAATCAAAGGCAAGATAGGTATTTTCCCACAGATTGTGACAGAGATGATTTGGAGTGAAAGACAACGTACCACGTGCCATCTACTACATCCTATTGGAAATCATATGAATGTTCCCTCAGTTGAATGGAAACCTTTAAAAGCCAAATTGTTCTCACAGAATCACAGAGTGTTAGAGGTGGGAAGGCACCTCTGGGTCCATCTGGTCACACCCCTGCCCGAGCAGGGACACCCAGAGCAGGCTGCCCGGGACCACGTCCAGGCGGCTTTTGGAGATCCCCAAGGAGGAGACCCCACAGCCTCTCTGGGCAGCCTGTGCCAGGGCTCCGTCACCCGCCCAGCACAGAAGCGCTGCCTGGTGCTCAGAGGGAACCTCCCATGTTTTACTAGATGCCCATTACTTACTCTTTGAATTGAACCATTTCACTAACCCAGCATAAATTAGTTCAGCAGAAAACTGTGTACGGTTTTCTGTTGGTTAGTGAACTGTATGGATAGTGGAAGAATCTGCTGGACATGAGAGCAGCATGAGCACCATATGGCCAAGGGTGAGAGGAAGGCAGGGAAGAGAGAAGCAGTAGAGGAAGGAAGGGAGTGTTTATTCCCCCTTTGCTTTGTTTACTCCTGTGACAATGAACTATTAGATCAGCTTGGCTGTTTGTGGAAATGTATCTTAAGCATAGTGTGAGCACTGTTACTAGATCACTATATGTGCAGACTAAGAATCCATCCCTTTAATAAAGGAAACAGTTCATAGCTCATTCAAAGCCCAGTTTCTTTGTTGCCTACTAATGCAGTGAAATCTTATTCAAAATCATTAGGACAATACAGAAGGCACTGAAAAGAATTGTACACAACCCCCAGAAAAGTCTCTAGAGTAAGAAACTGAGATAGGAACCTGGAACTACATTACCTCAACATCAACAATCTCATTGCCAGCCCTGTCTCCTGCTTATCTAGCATTTGAGCATTAGCTATTAACAGCATCTCTAGCCTTTTCCCTGCTTCCAGCTATGCTAAGTTTCACACATTTACTGTGATACTCTCACAATTGTCTTTTGTCAAAGGCGTTTTTTCACAACCTCTCAGTGCGATGCCACAGCCCTCTCCTATTCTGTGAACCCATGCTCCAGATGGAGTGGCTCAGCACTTCCCTACCACTGGCACCTAAATGCATCATGGAGCAAAAGAGAGGTGCTGTGTGGGTGAGCGAGCCCTGGCACAGTCTGCCCAGAGAGGCTGTGGGGTCTCCTCCTTGGAGATCTCCAAAAGCCACCTGGACGTGGTCCTGGGCAGCCTGCTCTGGGTGTCCCTGCTTGAGCAGAGCTTGGACCAGATGGCCTCCAGAGGTCCCTGTCAACCTCAACCGCTCTGTGATGCTGTGATCAGGGTCTGTCCTACACTTAGAGGGCTTATCCTCAGTGGTTGGCAGCATACTCCTCCCTCAGCTTCAGCCCAGTGCTCCTCCCTTACTGATGTAATCCCAACAAATTTTTCTAGCATCATGAATGTGTCACAAGTATTGAGGAAGAAAACAACTGATGGGTGAGGGGATTACTGTTTTTAAGGACCTCGTGCTGTACCAATAACATGACTCAATTTTGAGTGACTCCACTGCAAAATTCACTGTTGTATGTTTCCATCACCATAGCGTGTGATTATTTGGATGGTAGCTGTCCTGTAGAGGCCATAATCACAGACAGACTGGTGGTGGATCATTTTCATAGTGTTTAAAGTATGGAATGAAGAATAGCAGTCAGGTCTGGGATTTGGAGCAGCTCCTATCAGGGTTAAAGTGTCAGCGCCTGGTTAAAGTTTGCCCGTGTGTAATGTGACTCGGGAGGACTGAAGAGGGAGAGATGGGCTTCGGGTCCAGAGAAAGGTAAATATGCACAGTGGGAAGTGCAAAGAGGACGTTCTCCGGGGCCTGCAGGCTGTTTTGTTTGGGCTAATTGCTCAGCTTCATGGTAAATTGCAGCTGCCTGAGTTTGTGTTAAACTGGTCTGAAGAAAATGGCCTGAATGAAACGCGGGTGTGGCACTGTTTTCTTTCAGTTTTTGCAGCCAGTTTAGGTCTCTGCCAGTCACTTTGTTCCCCACAAACCACTTCTACTTCCAAACATAATCCCGGGGACTCTCAGGAGCCTTTACCCTATGATGTGCTGACAGCACACTGAATGATTGCTGAGGGATAAATTTAGGGTTAAATGTATTTGAGGGATGCCTCCTTAAGGCTTTTACCTTCCCACTTTCCTTAGTAGTTAACTGTCACTCTTCTAGAGAATAGGTGAAGACACCATACTGAAAAACATTCCAAAAGAATTGCATTGTATGCATTGATTATATGAGTGAGGAAAGTAGCTTTGAAAAAGTTACATAAATTTTGTCAAGCTTAAATGTCAATCTGACATGTATGTTTTCACAGACAAATGTGTTTACATATATTTTCAGTCCTTGTTTCCCTGAGACCAGTGTTGTTTTAAAGAATAATACTGACGTCTCAGATAATTCTGAAATACTGCCTTTTCTTTCATTTTAAAAATATATATATTAATACTGCATGTATAGAGGTGTCTAGTAACTGTATTAGGTTATATTCTACAGATTATTTTACAAATGATATTCATACATTTTTCTCTCCATGTAAACACAATAAATTTGTCTTGTTGAATTATGCTAATATTGAGAACAGAGAAAGGAGACCTGCCCACCAGGTTTAAAAATAGAAAATCCAATTCATCCTGTCCATCTGGGACCAGCGAGATAATTTTATTGTAGGTTTTCTGTCTTTATTTTCACTTGATTTATTCTATTGAAGTTCTACTGATAATACCGGTATTTGTCACCAGATGGCACTGCAATGTCATTATCTTGTAACAACTTTTAAAGACCGAGTACTAGTCGAGTATTCATCAGCTAATTACAAAGTAAGCGTACATCATTTCGTCGGATAGTATTAAACACTTCTTTCTCCACACAATCATGTTTATACCCTAAGGCTTGCTGGCACAGCTATGACAGCTACTGTTTTTAATATTCATAATTTAACTTTGTAAGAATAACTGAATAGTGTAGACCAAAACCTACACTAAGCTTAATTGTCCAGATATTGCCATGAGTAATATTTCAGGCAAACATGGTCTTTAATTGCAAGAGATGAACAGTAGCAGCAGCAGCTCCCACCTGTGGCGGGTCTTGCACACCTGAAAGAGGTGTGCCTCAGTTTCCTGGCCCTGCCCTTCCAACTCGGATCCCAACTTCAAGCCATCAGCCACTGACTATAGCATTCCCACTTTGTCATTGCAGAATTTCATGCTTCCCCTTGTTTCTCTCTTCCAGTCATGTGCTCCCAAATGGGTCGCTCCCCTCCATGCCCTACTTAACCTCTCAGTCCGAGTGCTCCCTGGTATATTCTGTCATGATCTTCCACTGCAGATTGAGTTACAAGTACAGATCTTACCTGTGACTCGTTGCAGGAATAGGGACTAGACAAAGCAGAGACATTTAATGCCTTCTTCGCCTGTCTTCAACACCAGTTATGTTGGAGGACTATGACTGTGATAACAAAAAACTCCCAGCCAACCCTGAACTTGTGCAGGATTTGCTGTTCCAGCTGCATGTATATAACTCTATGGGCCCAACGGGATTCATCCCAGGGTACTCAGAGAGCTGGCTGATGTCATCATCATGAAACCTCACTCAATTATTTTTCAACAGTCTTGGGATTCTGGAGAGGTCTCAGTTGACCGGAAACTGGCAAACATCGTTCCACTTTTCAGGAAGGGCAAGAAAGAAGACCCTGGTAAATTACAGGCCTGTCAGTCTCTCTTCAGTGCCTGGTAAAATTATGGAGAAAATTATTCTGGGAGTTATTGGAAAGCACCTGAAAGAAAACGCAGTCATCAGTCAAAGTCAACATGTGTTCATGAGGGGAAAGTCCTGTTTAACGAAATCAATTTCCTTTTATGAAAAGGTTATCCAACTGGTTGACCAAGAAAAGATAGTTGATGTAAACTTTTTGGATTTCAGCAAAGTTTTCAATACTGTTTCTCACAGTACCCTTCAGGACGAAATGTCCATCATAGAGCTAGACAAGTACTTAATGTGATGGGTGAACACTTGGCTCAGGGTCAGGCTCAAAGGGTTATAGTAAATTGGGTTACATCAGGCTGGCAGCCAGTGGGGTACTGCAGAACTCTATTTTAGGCCTGGTTCTCTTTAATGGTTTCATAAATCACAGAATCATAGAATGGCTGAGGTTGGAAAAGACCTCTGAAGATCATCTAGTCCAACTTCCTTGCCAAGCAGGATCACCTAGAGCACATTGCACAGGGTGGCATTAAGGCGAGTTTTGAATCTCTCCAGAGAAGGAGACTCTACAGCCTCTCTGGGCAACCTGTTCCAGTGCTCTGTCACCCTCACTGTAAAGAAATGCCCTGTCATATTCAGATGGAACTTCCTGTGCTTCAGTTTGTGCCCGTTGCCTCTCATCCCGTTGCCGGGCACAACTGAAAAGAGACCGGCTCCATTCTCTTGACACCCTCCCTTCAGATGTTTATATACATTGATGAGATCAAATGACTTGGATGCAGGACTTGAAGGTACACTAAGTAAGTTTGTGGATGACACTAAATTGAGAGGAGCTGTTGACACCCTCAGAGGTAGAGAGGCCTTGCAGAGAGATCTCGACAAATTAGAGGGCTGGGCAGTCACCAACAATGTGAAGTTTAACAGGAGCAAGAGCCAGATTCTGCACCTGGAACAGGGCAACCCTGTCTATATGTACAGACTGAAGGATGAGAGGCTGGAGAGCAGCCCCACGGCAAGGGATTTGGGGGTTCTGGTTGATGGCAAGTTGAATCTGAGTCAGCAGTGTGTCCTGGCAGCCAGGATGGCCAATGTGGAGCACATCAAGCACAGCACGGCCAGCCGGTCGAGGGAAGGGATTGTCCCTCTCTGCTCCGTGCTGGTGTGGCCTCACCTTGAGTACTGCAGGCAGTTTTGGGCACCACAGTATAAGAAGGACATAAAACTATTAGAGAGCATCCAAAGGAGGGCTACAAAATGGTGAAGGGTCTGGAGGCCAAGACAGGGCCAGTTCTCGTCAATGTTTTTATCAGTGACCTTGACACGAGTTGAGTGCACACTAAGTAAATTTGTGGATGTTACTAAATTAGGAGGAGCCATCGATTCCCTGGAGGTCAGAGACATGTTACAGATAGATTTTTATAGATTAGAGTACTGGAAAATCACCAACCATATGAAATTTAACAAGAACAAACTTTGGATTCCACACCGGATAGTATAATCCTGGATGTACATGTATACTGCAGGACAAGTGGCTGGAGTGCAGCCCTTCCGGGGAGGACATGGGGGTTTGTTTGATGGCAAGCTCAGTGTGAGTCAGCAAAGGGCTAACCATATTGCTGGACTGCACTAAGCACAGCACAGCTGACCAGTTAAAATAAGTGTTTGTCCCACTATACTTAGCATTGTTGCAGCCTCACCTCAAGTACTGTATGCAGCTTTGGGCTCCACTATATAAGAAGGATATAAAAATAATGGGCGTGTCCAAAGGAGGGCAACAAAGATGGTGAAAGGTCCAGAGGTAATACATATGAGGAGTGGCTGAGGTCCCTTGGTTTGTTCAGCCCAGAGCAGAGCAGGCTGAGGGGAGGCCTCATGGCGGCCTGCAGCTCCCTCACGAGGGGAGCGGAGGGGCAGGCGCTGAGCTCTGCTCTCTGGGGACAGCGACAGGACCCGAGGGAACGGCATGGAGCTGGGACAGGGGAGGGTCAGGCTGGGGGTTAGGGAAAGGTTCTGCACCCAGAGGGTGGTCAGGCACTGGGACAGTCTGCCCAGGGCAGTGAACATGGCACTGAGCCTGCTGGAGTTCAAGAAGCATTTAGACAATGCTCTCAGACAAAATAGTTTGGGTTTTGGGTGCTCCTGCCTGGAGCCCGGAGTTGGACTCACTGATCCTAATGAGTCCATTCCAACTCAGGATATTCTGTGATTCTATGATTTTATGATTCTAGGAAGTATAAGTAAATAAACCTGTGAGTCCAGAAATGTATTGAGTAGTAAGCTACTACTAATCATGTGATCCAGGGCAATTGCCTCTGTTGAGACGCTGACTTAACCATTAATGCAGCTGTCACCACTGAGGTGTTGTTATCACAGCAATCACTTTGAAATTGCTTCAGGGTTAAGTACATGTAGTTTGGGTTTTTATTTGCAGGTCAAGTTGTATGCCTCTGAGTTTCATCAGGACCCTCACATTTGGTAGGGAAAAAATGCCAGGATATAGGAAATGAAAAGCTAGAACAGTTGCTTCTGACCGAGTCTCATATGGCACAAGGCTGGATGGTCTGTATCTTGGAAATACATTCAAGTCTCTTGTTAGTGTTAAAACTTTAGCATACACCAAAGAGATAAAATGAAAAGTACTGGTGATTTTCACAATTCTACTTCTGTTTTCTGCTACTGAAATGTTCTTGTCATCAAGGGAATAGCAATTGTACTACAAACAGTAGTGCTATATGCAGACTATTGTATTTCAGTTAAAAAATTAAATACAGAACCATTCACAAAATCATAATCCAAAGCTTCAGAAAAGGGAGCCTAGTAGATGTAAGGGCAGTGTATTACTAATACAAGAAGTCATAAACTTTTTATGGTCTTAAATAAATTCCATGCCAAAAACAACTTTGTTAGTACAAAATCAGGTCTGTTCTGTCCTTTTGAATGTCAAGTTGAATAAACTTAGGCTTACAAAAAAAAATCTGAAGACTTACAGAGGGAAAACAAACTACCATGTAATCATAACTATTACTCCTCCATTCCTCTGAAATGACCTTCATGTAGTTCATCTGTATTCAACGTATTAAATATAATAATACCAAATTTACAGAGAGCAGCTGGAAGAGTTTGGCAGAACTCACATTTTACAAGCTGTACCTAGTAAGTCATAAAAATGTTAACAAATGTTTATAACAGAAGGAAAACATTGGAACAAGAACTTCTAAGGATCCATTTTGTCACTTTCAAAATGTTTTTGGTTAAGTAGTGTCAGTGCCAAGGTGTAGCATTAATCTTGCCACAAAGACTCTAGAGCATTAGGTACGGGATGAACTACTCAGGGTTGTCTTGATGAATGAGCAAATTGTTAAATGATACAGTGTAACAGAAAGTAAAGAGATGACTAAACATAGCAGAAATCATCTTTTTGTACGTCACACTAAAGCATTTGACTGTAGGGCATGTGCAAATAGCTCCTCATCAATAAAGTCTAAAAACAACACGAATATATGTTATAGTTGTACTGTGACTAACAAAAGCAGGCTATGGATGCCTGAGCATATTAAATCCATGCATATATTGAAGATATATTTATCATTTTCTTGTTTCTGGAACTTGGAATGTTTTTGAGCTATTTCAGTGGACTATGATTTACTATTGAGAGCTACTATTGATGTAGCTAGGGAAAGGTAAGAATAGCATGAAACTTATAAACATGCCTTGTTCCTCCTATTGATTTTTTTATAGTGGAATCATGGTTGTGTATTTAAATGGTTGAAGCCTGTATTACTGAAGTGATTGATAAAACTCTGTCTGAAAATCATGGCAATTTTATTATACAGTGTTGGCAATAACAAGTAACTACTACATTATCTCCTTTTTCCTATCTACTGAGCTTTCACTTTCTACAATGCAGTCACATCATTTCTAACATATGTTCCACTCCCTTTACACACTTACCAGTTTTTAAAATATATTTTGTTTTGCTATGAGTAGTTCCCTATTTCGACTCAGCATTTTTATTGAACGTTAAATATACTACAAACCATACCTCTTCGGATCCCATATTGATACTCTTCCCTCGTGTTCCTACACTGCTCAACTTCCTGCCTTTGCTGGGAGTAGATACCCTCCTCCTGTCTGTAGTTTCTGATTTTCAGAGCTTTAAATCTGGGTTCATTTCAATGCTCTGTACCCAAGATTCTGCTTCAGAAACAGGTGGGCTGAGAAAGTGATTCCTGCTGTTTAGAAACTAATGTTTTGTTTTGTCTTTTTTTTTTTTTTCTCCCAGATTTCTGGTACATGCTTAGAGGTACCTCAAATGGAAAAACAGATAGAATATTCCCCATCTAACATGGAAATCCCTCAGTAATGGATTCGTGCCTCTCTGCGATACCATGCAGCAGTTGAATTCCTGGTTGAAGCACACAGATCAAACTGAACAACTAGCAAACCAGACACATGAGCATCTGAAGAACAAGCGGGTGGGGAAAAACATAGCCCTGTACTATAGCCCTGTACTACAGCCCTAACTACAAGGAGTGCCCCAGCAACACAACGTGTGACTTCACACCTCTGAGAAGCAAGCCACCACCACCTTTCCAACACAAACCCTTCCCTGTGCCCCCTGCACACCCCCCCCTCCCGCCCCGCCGCGGCGGCCATTACAGCCGCCCCCCACTCCTCGCCGTGCCCCACGGCGCATGCGCGGCCCCCGCCGGGCGCGCGGCGGCGAGGGGCGGGGCTCCCCTCAGGGACGCTGCAACTCGCCGAGGGCGGCCGCGGCGCCATTTTGAATCGGCTGCGGGTGGGAGGCGGCGGAGGTGGAGGCAGGCTCGGCGTCCCCCGAGAATCAACCAGCGAGAAGGGAGCGAGGCCCCGAAGATGGCCGCGAATCGCAACTTAAAGCAAGTGAGGATCGAGAACAGCTCGCCGGCTGCGCCGCTGGGCATGGTGGGGGGCGGCGGCGGCGGCGGCCTGAAGGGCTTGCGAGGCCTGGAAGCGGAGAGTGAGGCGGCGGCTGCGGCTGCCGCCATGGCGCTGGTGCCGGGTAAAGAGGCTGGAGACGAAGAGCAGGAGGTCGGCTTCACCATCGACATCAAGAGCTTCCTCAAGCCGGGCGAGAAGAGCTACACGCAGCGCTGCCGGCTGTTCGTGGGCAACCTGCCGACCGATATCACCGAGGAGGATTTCAAGCGGCTCTTCGAGCGCTACGGGGAGCCCAGCGAGGTCTTCATCAACCGGGACCGCGGCTTCGGCTTCATCCGCCTGGTGAGGGTTGGCGTGAGCCCCTGCGGGTTGCTTCCTGACCCAGCCTTTGCAGCCGGGACACCCCCAGCCCCCTGCTCCCCGCTCTCCCCTCACCGCTGGAAGAAGGCAGCAGCTGCCCCCCCGCTGTGTTTTTTCCTTTGCTGCTCCTGCTGTTCCCTCGGCTTCCTCGGATTTCCACTCCCGTTCCCTCTTTGCCTCAATCCATCCAAGCCAGAGGCCTGCGTTGTGAGCAGCCTCCCCTGCCCCTTGCCTTCGGGTTTCCAGGGCACCGCTGGGAGCCCCTGCTGCTTTTGGGGCTGCTCTCAGGGTTTTTCCACCAGTTTACAGTTTAGGTGCTGCTATGGGTGCTCCTGCAGCCTGTAACTCTTCAGTGACAGGAAGACATGGTTGTGAGATCTACATTATTCATGTAATATTTGTAGAGATTTTATTTATTTAATTGGGAGCATTTAGCATACTTCAGAACTGGAAATGTTACCTCTTTGTGTCGAAACAAATTTCAATCTGTGCAGCTCACTATGAGTGTAGGTTTGGCCTATGAAAACACGGTTAATTTTAAAGACTGGACTAGTTTGTTTTGAAATACTACTACTTGCGCATCTTGAACGCTAAGAACACAATTTCAAAAATTGCAAAGAATCGGGAACGTTGTTTGTCTGAATTGTGTCCAGATAAGGCTAGATTTTAGGGTTCATACAATTTAATCAGTATTATCTCAACCATGCAGAAAAAGCATCATCCTAAAAGCTTGTCATCCTGCATTTAAAATTTTCAATTTAATGTGTAGCATTAGTTTTAATGACTGCCATGTTTAGAAGGCTCTGTTTCATCTAGTTCTGAGAAAAGAACTATAAAGTTTTTAACCACTTAAAGTGTTTAGGGTGAACCTGGTTACGATTTTTTTGTATATTTTACTGGTTAGGATTTTGTATCTTTTTGGTTTTCAAAGATAAGTGCAAAGATAAGTAGCATTTTGCTATATGCTTTTGACCAC
Organism: Anser brachyrhynchus; assembly: GCF_964034855.1. NCBI lineage: Eukaryota > Metazoa > Chordata > Aves > Anseriformes > Anatidae > Anser > Anser brachyrhynchus. The sequence continues at coordinate 193,488,098 of NC_137694.1, forward strand.
GACAAAATCTCCCAACCTGAAATATTTTTCTGGAGGAAGTGTGATAGATTTGCATATATTACTCAGTTTTGTATGTAAGGTAGATTAGATATAGTATTTATCTGAATGTCCGTTTTCTGTTATATTTAGGGAATATACTATTTTCTAACATTTTATGTAGTTGGTTGAACTGGAAAAATGCCTATGATCTGAAGAGTTCTTTAAATACAAGGGTTTGCAGGTATAACATCTGGTAAGAATTTCTGAAATGAGAAAAAAGCAGCTATTGAGACAGATTTTTCTTGTGGATATTGGTGCAGAAAGGCCATAAATGTGAGAGGAATGAATACATGAGCAAAGAAGGTAATTTCATTTCTTGATGAACTTTGAATCCATTTAGAGTTCATCCAACAAGAGTAATGAGCATGTGTGATATTTTTCATTCAAATAATATTTTCATTTATTAAAAAAGAAAATAAAACATTTTAGATTCTTTAGTATAACTTCTGAAAATATTGTTAACTAATATATGAATATAAATACTTCAGTAGGTATATGTGAAAAACCGTAAAGTTTTCAATTCTACTGAAAGCCTTTACCAAAGCAGCATCTAAGTCCTCTAATGTGCAACAAAAATTTACATCCAAGTCATGTTTTAGAATAAACCACAGGGAATGAAAAATGCATGTTCTTTCATTCCGTGGTTAGGAACTTTTGGGTGAAAAAGAATGCTGAATGACCCTAATGCAAATGTGCTCAAATTAAGGGAAGAAAAACTGCTACTTTTCTGGGGGAAAAATAAACAATGCAAAAGCACTGTCTGTTGTCTTTGCAAATAAAATATATAAAATATTTTATATCTTGAAAAAGGAATCTAGGACACTGGCTGAAATAGCAAAGGCAGAACTTGACGGTACAATTTTGAAGAGCAGACCACTTCGAATTCGATTTGCTACACATGGAGCTGCCCTAACAGTCAAGAATCTTTCACCTGTGGTTTCTAATGAGCTGCTGGAACAAGCTTTCTCTCAATTTGGGCCAGTGGAAAGAGCTGTTGTTGTAGTAGATGATCGTGGCAGAGCTACAGGAAAAGGTTTCGTAGAGTTTGCAGCAAAACCTCCAGCACGGAAAGCTCTAGAAAGATGCAGTGATGGGGCATTCTTGCTAACAACGTAAGTTCACAGGTTTTTGTTTGAATTTGTGTTGAGTATGTATTTCTAATGTGAAAAAAAAACATTCATGGGAATTTCATAGTTCTTATTTCAATTGATGAAAGTTATGAGGTGAGAAATTCAAGTGATTTACATGAATACTCGAAAATACACTGGCTTTTTTTTTAGTGTGGAGAACCACATTTTTCTGCTGACTACTTACAAGTCTTTCAATTACTGTATTGGAGTCCAATAGCAATGTTTTGTTTTTCCCTCCTTGTTTAGTAGGGCTTTTCCTAATAAGGCTTTATTTTCATTGATTGAACTCTTTCTGATCCCAGTAACAATATGACAAAATATTCTTTTGTTTCTTGGCAAGTTAATACAGTACATTACTGACGTTTCTGTAAACTCAGGAAAATGTTTTTGTGTTTATTTCTATCAACAACTTTTATTTGTGGCTTGTTAAGCCATAAGTAATTCTTTTTTTTTTTTAAATAATTTTTGAACAAGTTGATGTCAGTTTCTGGAAGTCTTTGAAGAGCAAGCAAGCTTGCAGATTGCATCACTTCTCTCTAACATCTCTTATTTCTGTACTTGATGAGGAGAGTTGTTAACGGCTGTACTTTCACACGTTAACTTGTGACATTTTCAAATGTTTTCTTAGAGACAGTGTGAAATGATAGATATTTAGGAATGCATTTCTTTCCCCCTCTTATCGTTTGAGAAAGTAAGGCTGTGATTCTACAGCATTGAAGCTCGCTGTCATCAAATCAGGGAACATGTAGTTCTGTTTCTCTTCCTGCACTGACTGTGCTGTTGATCTCTTTAACTGCTTGAGAACTGTTTTTGATGCTTACATAAGCCATTTGTGCTTGCTGAATCAACATAAAATATTCAGTTGTTTTTGTTAAGTTCATTTTTGACCATCTCAAAAAGTGAAGAGATTGCAGGTGGGGAAAAAAGTTTGAAACTCCTCTTTCTGGTGATAATCTCATAAATCTTGTCACTTAACTGAATCCTGATTATCCGACCAAGTAGATGCATAGTAAATTCAGTCTCAGGAAGTCTCTGTTGTCAATAGGCACCAGCAATTGATTCCTTCTTGTTCTTGTCTGGATTTTCTTGGCATTAGTATTTGGGTGGAAGCATGGTGAGCCAAACCAGGCAACTAATCTAGTTCAGTGAATGCTATAGAGTTACATGAGTACTATTCTGGGTGTGAGAGATGTGGCAGGGAAAAGAAGCTAGGATACAAGGGAGGGTAGTCTTGTTTTAGTAGCTGCTGGATAGTTTTGTTTGATGGACGTGATCATCTAACCATGGCCTGCGTGAGTAAAAAGTACTTGATCTTTGTCTTGCTTAAGTGGCTGACATGTTCCTTAATGCACAGTTGCAATCATAATTAGTATGAATCTGCTGCCATGCAATTTTTTTAATGTTTTGCTTCAGAATCAGAAATTTCACGTTTTAGGTGAGATTCCTTTGCCTGATTAGAATTTTTTTTTCAAATCGTGGGCCAAATGCATCAAAACGAGGCATTTGAAGCATGAATGTAGAGATTTAAAATTGTTCTTTTAAATCATCAGCTTGTTACCCCCACAGATCATTTGCATTTAAATACCAGAACAGCCAGCAATTGTCATGCAGATAATCTTAGGAAAAATAGTTACTAAGTTGTGCTCTGTGATTAGACTTTTTTTTATTTGCCTCAATACCCAAAGGTTTCTTTTCCAGCTGTCCATGTTGTTAAAATACACTTTTTTTTCTCCATGAAAAGATCCATACATTAAAGTGTGGAACAAAATGTTAAGAGCTGGCATTCTGAAAATAGCAGCTTTGTAGCTCTTTTGTTACAATTTTAAGATCTTGTTTGGGTATTTCCAAAACTGGTACAGAGTTTTTTTTAATACAGTTCAGGATTATATTCTGCTATCCTTGCATTAGCTAACACTTGCTTTTGATTACTTGCTCTGATACTGAGAAGTCAAAGAATGAGCTTTAAATAATTTATGCAGAAGTCATTTTCTAATCATCATTGGAAAAATAATGACTAATTACCAAGCTTTTTTAATTGCAGAGTAACTTTCAAAACTAAGTCTTTATATTCTGTGGAAGTATGAATAGGGTGAGTGCTCTGATTTGGGTTTGGTCCTTTCCAAATATAATCATGGTCACCACATTGCCTTTCTGATGAAAATGTTTTTGAGATTTTAAAAATCTTTAAATATTCCTGTACTTCACAACAAACAGGACTACATAATGTAAATTGTATTTTATAGGTAGAATAGCTAGTTTTGGGTGCAGAACCAATAATCACTTTCAAAGATAAATTTCCAACAAATCTTGGTTTTAAAAATTATTATTTAAGAAGGATTTGCAAAACTTAGGACTTCAAGATAACATGCTATTTTTTCTAGAGAGCATCTTCAAGATCTTGAACAGTTTCTTTTACGGTTTTAATTATTGAACTGAAATTCTCTTCCAGAACGCCTCGACCTGTTGTTGTAGAACCAATGGAGCAATTTGATGATGAAGATGGGCTTCCAGAGAAGCTAATGCAAAAAACACAACAATATCACAAGTAAGTTGCGTTAAATCAATTTTTTAAAATAAAGTTAAAGTTGCTTTGTTAGCTTAGTAAATATACACTATTTTTTATTTCAAGTTTGTGTAATTGGAAGGAATATTTTGTATGCTTATTTTACACAGCCAAGAGCAAAGCCAGACATTAGGTCAGGTAACTTCTTCCCACAAAAAGGTGCCGTGTCATTTTGTATTCAGAATTAGAATAGTTCAGTTGGAAGGGAGCTGCAAGGATCATCACATTCAACCACCTGAGCTGTTCAGGGCTAACCAAAAGTTAAAGCAGATCATTGAGGGCATTGTCCTAATGCCTCTTGAACACCGACAGACACGGGGCATTAACCATCTCTCTATGAAGCCTGTTCTAGTGTCTGACCACCCTCACGGTGCAGAAATTTTTCCTAGTGCCCAGTCTGAACCTCTCGTGACACAGCCTTGTGCTGTTCCTGTGCGTCCTGCAATTGAATCCCAGGGAGCAGAGACCAGCATATTCCTCTGTACCTCCTTGCTCAGGGAGCGGTGAGGCCACCTCTTGGCTTCTCTTTTCCAGACTGGACAACCCAAGCGTCCTCAGCCTCCCCTCACGGGACATGCCTTCCTGCCCTTTTACCAGCTTTGTTGCCCTCCTCTGTATGCTTTCAAGTACCTTAACATCCTTTTAATGTTGTGGGGCCCAAAATTACAGACAGTGTTCAACGTGGGGCCACACCAATGCTCAATATAGCAGGAGAATCACCTCTTTCGACTGTCTGGTTATGCTCTGTGTAATGCACCCCAAAATGTGGTTTGCCCAGGGCACACTGCTAGCTCATGCTGAACCTGCTGTCGATCAGCACCCCCAGATCCCTTTCTGCTGAGCTGCCCTCCAGCCTCTTCTCCCAGTCTGTGCCTGTGTCTGGCATTACTTTGTCCCAGGTGCAGCACCCGGCGTTTTCCTTTGTTGAGCTTCGTGCTGTTGCTGATTGCTCAATGCTCCAATTAGAATTGCTAGAATCATAAAATCATAGAGGTTGGAAAAGACCTTCAAGATTATCTGGTCCAACCATCACCCTGCTAATAATGTCACCCACTAAACCATGTCCCTAAGCACCATGTCCAGCCTTTCCTTGAACGCCCCCAGGGACGGTGACTCCACCACCTCCCTGGGCAGCCTGTCCCAATGCCTGACTGCTCTTTCTGAGAAGAAATGTCTCCTCATTTCCAACTGAAACCCCCCCCGGTGCAATTAGAGGCCATTCCCTCTAGTCCTATCACTAGTTACCTGTGAGAAGAGACTGACCGCCAGCTCCCCACACCTTCCTTTCAGGTAGTTGCAGAGAGCAATGAGGTCTCCCCTGAGCCTCCTCTTCTCCAGACTAAACAACCCGAGTTCCCTCAGCCGCTCCTCACAGGACTTGTGTTCCAGGCCCTTCTCTGGACACGCTGTAGCACCTCGATGTCCTTCTTGTAGTGAGGGGCCCAAAATTGAACACAGCACTCGAGGTACGGCCTCACCATAGCAGAATACAGAGGGACGATCGCCTCCCTGGTCCTGCTGGCTACACTATTCCTGATACAAGCCAGGATCCCTCTGCGATGTCCTACATTCCCTAAATAGAGTCAGCAGCACCTCCCTGTTTAGTGTCAGCAGCAAACTTGTTGAGGATGCATTCCACTCCTGCATCCAGATCATTGATAAGTGTTGAACAGAACTGGCCCTAGAACTGAGCCCTGGGGAACACCACTAGTGACACCAGCCAGGTACAGCCCCATTGACTACAACCCTTTGAGCTCTACCATTCAGGCAGTTTGTCACCCGGTGTAGTGTGCGCCTGTTGGGCAGTTGGACTCTGCAGTCTTTGTAGGTCTCTTCCAGCTGAACTGTTCTTTGACACAAAACAGTGTGACATTTAGGATTGGATAGGACCTTTCTAAGTTCTCCTAATTATAGTGAAATTGAGACTTGAATCATTAGTTTAACTTTCTGTGGTTTTATTAAAGTCGATGGTTTCCTGGTCTCCACAGAAACCAATTGGAGGTTATTGATAGTCAGTGTATATTCTTTTGTGGACTCTCTCTAGAGAAGCTGTGGATGCCCCATCCCTGGAGGTGTTTAGGGCCAGGTTGGATGGGGCCCTGGGCAACCTGGGTGGCATCCCTGCCCATGGCAGAGGGGTTGGAACTAGGTGGTCTTCAAGATCCCTTCCAAACCACTCTGATTCTGTGACTTGGGGTGTGATCTGATTCTGCAGAGATTTGTACACCCACAGACATTATGTCCTCTGATTAGCCCCTTAACTTTGTAAAGTCAGTGGGATGTAAATCTTGGCAGCTTCTACGGTTCAGATAAAATTTTGAGCATAAAAGAAAGTCTTGAGCACAAGGTGAAAGAAGAGTTACATAATCTCATTAAAGAATAATTGTTGATTTTGAGATGTGATTACCATTTAAAAACCATGTTGCTTGAAACTGAAACACTTACTCTGTTAAGCAGGTAAACCTGCAGAATAACACTTAAAATATAGCAGTGTTACAGTGTTCACTGCTAGAATGTAAGATAAAACCTTGGCTCCGTTATTTAAAGATTCTTACTGATACTCTGAGCTGTTCAGTAAGCTGTTGTATGTACTTAATTGCTTGTATGAATTGACCGCTTTAGAAAGCTGAACAGCTAATCTAGTGTAACAGCTTAATATTTTATACCATTATAAATATGAATTTTTATCTTAAAATTAGATAAATTGAACAGATTTTTATTTGGAAAATTTCTCTGCTCAGGTTACTTATATTACCTTAACAGCTAAATTAAGCGTTGTCAAACTGGTTTACGTCATAATAACCTGATTTAAAGTCAGGTCTACACTTGAAGTGATTGTTCAGAAATTCTTTGGCTGTTACAGCTGTTGATCGAAATGTGTCCTTCTGTACATTTTAACTGCAAAATTTTTATTAGGGAAAGAGAACAGCCTCCGCGTTTTGCTCAACCTGGAACATTTGAGTTTGAGTATGCTTCACGTTGGAAGGCTCTTGATGAGATGGAAAAGCAACAGCGTGAACAGGTTGACAGGAACATTAGAGAAGCCAAAGAGAAACTAGAGGCAGAGATGGAAGCAGCTAGACATGAGCATCAGCTAATGCTGATGAGGCAAGGTAAAAACCAGCTAATCTACTAGTATTAAATTTTTTTTTTCCTCAGATTTTCTTTCTGTAGCATATTGAGCTATATGTTAAATGCAGAGATTTTTGCTAGACACTATTGAATTAAATGCATTGAACTGAGAAAAAGGAAGTAGTTTTTCCCCTTACACATGCTTCTTGATGACTGGCAGTGATGGATTAAGAAACTGTGAAAAGGGAGATTGCCTAGGTCTGTGTCTTCACTTAAGTTTGTCTAATGTAAGTAGTTCGTGTAAAGAGAATGAGTGGTAGCTTCACATTCATTGGTAAAATTATTTTCTGCTTTTGATGTTGCTTATGGTACAAGAGAGGAGGACTAAGCACTGTTTGTGGGCCCTGTGCAGGAAAAAATTCAAATGATACCTCCTATTTATTTGGACTGTCTTGTGACAGATACAGATCAGACTCTGATACAACTTGAAATATTCCAATAGCTAATTTTATATTCTTTTTCTTTTGAAACCCAACTGAGAAGTCTGTATGTATGATCCTATAGGTAATAACTGAATAAGTGACATTTGTTGTTATTTGCAGTCATTCTTGCAACCATTCTTACAATCATTCTTGAAATCCTGAAATCATGTGTCCCTCTTCTGTAATTGTGTGGGCATGTTCTCTCCCTGCTCTTGCAGGAAAGAAGTTGTTTTCAAGCCCTACTTTGAGAATGAAGTTGGGTGGAGCTTGTGCTCGAGCGGAGAGGGCAGTAGTAGGGCAAGTACCTGGTACTTTCTGCTTGTTAGTCTTCTTCCCAAAACGCTTTTTTCCCAAAATGCTGTAGACATGCAGTTACTACTTTTTGTGTTGCTTTCCAGCTGAGGTCTGTTGAACACCATTTGATTTTAGTTCACTGTATGTGACTCCCATTACAAGACTTCTGAGTCCTGATTTTTGATTTTGCAAAGACTTTAGATTTTGAAATCAGTTTCTCAAGGTTCTTTGCACGAATGCAACGCTGAAATATTTTAACTTGTTAAAAAAATAAAATTTTAAATGAAGGGAGATCATGGCTACCTAAAAAGATTCTTATCCTTAGCCTTAAGTCGTGACTGTTCAATAACTAGCTTGAAAGTCTGAATGGGCTTGGTCATTTTAAAGGTATTTGAAGTTCTTGAGATTCTAAGTAGTAACATTTCAAAATTTAAACCCAGGTAACTCATGCAAACTTTCTGTTGCAATTATTTGGCGTTACCTATAGCTTTACTCTTAAGGGTTTTTTTGTTGATAGTGCAGCATCCCTCCGCGAGAATGGTTCATCTTATTTTTTTCCTGCTGACTTGAATGACATTGAAAATACCTGCATGAGGTGGATTAGGATATTCACTAGATTAGTGGCATTAAAACCACCTTCATTCTTTGTTTGTCTGGTTACATTGAATATAAACTCATAGTCTCTTAAAATCAACTTTAAAACATTATCTTAACTGGAAAAGAGTTTAAAGAAGCATATTGCATTTTCTTATTTAGTATTCCACTATTCAAGTTCTGCTACAAATGGAAATTGTCATTAGAAAAAGTTCACCTAGCCTGTTTTTTCTATACCAATGTGCTAGTATTTAATGAGAATGCATGTTTATATAAGAACTTGAACTGAAATACGGAGCATAATAAAATCAAAACCAGTTTTGAAATGCCAAATAGTTGTCGTACCACCTGAAATTGTCATATTCTAGGTGAGGAATGTTAATGTGATATAACAACAATGCATGTAATACACAGTACCCCCCCCAATCCTTTTTTTTAACCAAGCCTGCATTAATTAGATACATTTTTTTAATTTTGTGTGTGACTATTTGATACTGGTAAAGATGATTCAGTGCTGAGATTCAGTTTAGATATGTTTATCTTTGGCTTCACTAATTGTGAGTTGGCAGTGCTAATTCCAGTTCTAGAATTGTTACTCATAACTTATTTTCAGAATTTACCTGCTGCCTGTACTTGAGGGCAAGGTTAGGGATATCTTTCTTAAATTATCATGCCTGAATCATGTTCTAACTGAGATCTAAGACAGTGGCTTGTTACTAATATAGGTCTTAATGGTAAAAATCGGGAGAAAAGAGTTTGGTATGTTTCATGGATACTAGGGTTTCTTTTAGAGACAATGAAGGGGAAAAAAAAGTTTTAATTTTTTGAATAGCTATTAAGATCCACTTTTATATGGAAAAGGAAAAGAATTACTCCTCCTGCTAAAGAGCTACTAGAATATGAATGGTTTTGATGCTAATATTCCAGTGAGGAAACGTGTTTTTTGTTACAGTGGGAAGAGGTTTTTTCCATCCTCCTTGATTAGCAGAGTGATTCTGCTTCATACTAAACAACTTGGAATTCTACTAAGATACTTAGATTTCTGCTTATTGACGTACAGGTATATGACTTGCCAAGCTCTAGTGGTTAGTAAATATTACTTCTGTTTCTTTTTCTCTTACCAGCTTCGGGGTGTATGAAAATCAGCTAGTTTTTCCTGTATTTTTACATTAGCTGCCTCTAAAACTTGCTGGTCTGAACCGTCTCTGGGAGTAGATGGTTCAGACCGTACCAAGAATATTTATTAGCGATGAGCTAATTTTAAGAAAGATGCAGTGAGACTTGAGGCATCAAAATCTAGAATTAATGTTTTTGTTCTGATTTCGAAGTGTATTGAAACAGTTATTCTGAAATGTGGACTGTAAAGCTGCAGTATAGTAATTGTCAGGCGCTAAAAGGATGAGAAGGATGAGCTTACTACAGTCCATATACTCCTGCAGATGAAGGGAAAAAAGTTTTATAAAAATTGCTTTATCAAAACTATTAGGACTTGCACTAGAACATACTGGCATAAACACTTGGGTTTTCATGGTGTGGTATTAACACTGGAGAAGGAGACTTCATTCTTTTGATATGTGTAATTTTTCACTTTTAAGTGTCATGTTTTGACAGACTGAGTCAGAAGTGGTTTGTAAAGCAGAGTACGTGTTTCCATGTGTAAGTAAGTTGGCATGATGTTTCTGATCTACATATTGCTGGTATGCTTCAGGCTTTTGTAAATATGACAATGGTGGTTAAGTAGTTTATCAAAATAATGGAAATCTTGACTAAACGTAACATGAAACTTCATTCTTTGGCTATATGGAAATTAGACATTTGCTTTCAATTTTTAGAATCTGAAAAATTAGCTAAAACAACCTAATCTGTTTGGATTTGTTATTTTTGCTTGCAGGATTAATTCCTCAGGTGAAAGTACACTTTAACCTTCAGTCCTGTGCTCTGCAGGAAGTTGAATATTGAAGACCTTGCTTTCTTCTTTTCTTTTTATTTTTTTTTTTGTAGCACAAGAAGGTACTGAAGCTAATAGTCATGCTTTCTGGCTCTTCTATCACAGCTATCTGCTTTAGTGTAGGTTTATTTCTGTTCAGGGAAAGGGCCCGTCCCCAACATATGTCAGTTCAGAATTACCAGCATTGCAGATCTTCTAATATGAGCGGCTCTGTGCACAGCCTGAACATCCAGATCTGTATTTTCATTTGGCTAGTAAAGCTTTGTGCCAAGATTCTGCTGTGGACAAATGGTACTGAATCCAATTATCCTGCTTGAGCTTTAAAGTACAAACAATTTTGGTGAGGGCAGTAGTCATAATTATGCCTTGAAAAAAATTTAGAGACTGGGAAAACTAGGACTATACAATTTAAAGGGAATGAAATAATAAATTCATATCAATTAGTGATAGAAGGCAAAAAATCCTGTTTCAGTATATTAATGTTATAAAAAAAAAGGGGGGGGAGTACTACATAAATAGGAAAGAAAGTAAAGACAACTTAGAGGAAAATACCTTTTCCCACAGTGGGCAGTGTTGAATGCAGGACAGGTGGATTCTTGATCTGAGTTAAATCCTGAAACAGTCTAAAAATTAACTAAAAAAAAAAAAGTTGAGTTGTATTCTGAAACAATTTGAAGGTTATTCTTAAAAGTTAGTGGCACTCCTTGAGTATAACATTGGCCAAGTCTGCTGTGGCATGTGCTGTTGAAGACGCAGTCCTCAGGCTTTGTCTTATGAGTGAATCTTCATTCTCTGTTGATTTTGCAGAAGAAATGGGAGAAAAGCAAGCCTGCAAAATCTGCTTGAGAGGAAGGACTTCTGTTGTCAATAAGGATATTATCTAGTAAAAATCTGGTAATCTTCTTTGTTAAAAGAAAACAGATACGTAATAGTTTGGTAAAATGTAGTGATGTGAAAGATTAAGTTGTAATATATGCTGCTGCAAGTTTGAAAGTGATTTGCATAGCTAATAAAGGTAATTAATGTAGTGAAGAAACACATAGAAATACGTGGAGTATTCAAACTAAAGCGTTAAAAGCGTATAATAGGTGGTAGGGTGGAATTTTCCTCATGGTGTCCGTAAATAAGATGTGGCCAATGTTGTATGAAGATAGAAAAAGCAAACAACTGCTTTTCTTGTAATGAGTGGTAGAGTTAATATTCATTGAAGAATGTATGAATTTCCAGGGAGAAATCAGTAACAGGACTGGTCAGAAGCAAACACAGCTAAAGCAATTACCTTTCGCTGGGGCTTGCTTTTAAGAGCGTACAGCTATTCTCTCCAGTGGTGTTAAAGATCAGGCATTTGTAAGTCAGTATAAGCACAGTCATGTGATTAATCTCTATAAAGACTCAGATCCCATGCACCTGACATACATTTCACTTTTTTTTGATGTGCCATGCAGTTGTTTGCAATAGATAGTGGAGAGTATGTACTGTATTTGTTTTCTTGCTAGTGTGACTTCAGCAGTGCACAGCATTGGGAAAATTGATGCCTTACCAAAGATACAAAACCAGGACATCTTCTAACTGATCTTTTTTTTTTCCCTACTGTTCTCTTTGTTTGAGGGCTTCAAATTTCTGATTCCATAATCTGCTTTGGAAGCATTCCCAGTTGTCTACCTTTCCATGGTTCTGTGAGACTTGGATCTGGTGTGTTTTTTCATATGCCAAACTTAGTTTTATGGGAAGGAACCGGTTAAATGCACTGAGAAATTTCTTTTGTTTTAAAATTGAACACGAGAATGACAATCTGATGGCAGTAGCATTTTTTGAGTTTCCATATTGTAGATTGAGAGCTTTCATCTTTATTACATTTTTTAATCCTGTTAGATCTCATGCGACGCCAAGAAGAATTGAGGCGTTTGGAAGAACTTCGGAATCAAGAACTTCAAAAACGCAAGCAGATACAGTTGAGGTATTCTGTCTTGTCCTGTGTGAAGTTTTGGCAGTAATTTAAAGGACACGGCTGTTGTCAGCCTGCATGAATTTAGATAACTGTAGTGTGTAGAACTTTTAATACCAAATACAAACACTTCCGCTGTTTAAAAGCGTTTCAAAAGCATAATGTGGTACGTTTCTGTTAATGTTCTAGCACAGAAAAGTGGTAATTTATGCTAATATAAAAGAATGGTTGCAATTATTTCTAGTACTTCTTTAATTTTATTTCAGCTCTGCTAGTTCTGTTGTAAATAACCGAGCTTTCTAACTAGACTAGAAATGTCTTCACGGAAATGTTTCATGTCATGATTTGTTTTAAACATCTGATGGAAGAAGCATATCTCTGTAGTAGAACACGCTTCTGAGATCTAGGGGCGTTCATATTCGTGTAGAATAGTAGTGTTGCAAACTTGTAAAATTTGGAAAATTATAAAATTTAAGAAAATCTATTAATTGAGCCTGTGTATTTGGATTTCTACTTATGCACTTAAATAACAAATGTGGATGAGAGAAAAGAACAAAATACTTTGCAGAGTTAAAAATACGGCTTTCAGCAGTGTTGAAATAATTTAATTTGTAGTGACTTGTTGGGGGGAAGAAAAGTGTTTTCACTTGCTTACTAGTTAGAACAGGTAAGCTGTAGCTGGAAGAACAGGTATAGAATATACTGGTATTGTGAATACCTGCATACCAGTTAAAAATACTTCAATAATAAGCTTATCAGGTGGACTAAATTAGTTCCTTACACTGAATAAAACAGGAAATAACAACTAGTTTTGTTTGTGCTTGATGTTAGCTCCTGGGACTGAGTGAACAGGTCATGAGTCTAAGTTGACATAGTTTTTGAAAAATATTCTAGACACGAGGAAGAACATCGACGACGTGAAGAGGAGATGCTACGGCAGAGGGAACAGGAGGAACTGAGACGACAGCAGGAGGGAGGATTTAAGCCAAATTTCATGGACAATGTAAGTAAATTCTGCCTGACTAAAGTCAAATTTGAAAATATTGTACTCCTTAATATACAGTCTATCTTATTGAGCTGCCTTCTTATTTACAGTTTTTCCTTCACTATTCCATCATTCTCATGAGTGGAATGGTACAAATTTAGTAATGTGGTTACTTTCTTGTATGATGGCACCGCACTTTTCCTACAATCTGCTGATGCAACGTTTCAGTTAAGTGAAGGTATTCAGATAATCATTTGCTTTTTTTATTCAGGAAACTAATTTTTCTAGGCAAATCACTGAATTTAAGTGGGAGGTCATGGGAATACCTAATGCTTCCATGAGGAGGTGCCCTATTTGGACTGAAGGTTTTAAATTTTAAAGCAGTTCAAACTGTTAAGCTTGTTTGAGTTGCTTTGTTTTATGCTTATTTTATTAAGTATAATATACTTCAGAAACAAATTGGGCGATGTTAACTTCATATGGAGCCTGAAATCTCTCTCCACTTTGACCCTACTGTAAGACTGAAGATGAAAATCTGAAGATCTTTACTAAAGGAGACCAAAAGATCGTTTAAGAAGGAGAAAGAATGTTCTTTGCTATAATTTCTACGTTACTTATATTAGTAATTTAGGTCTGTTCTGCCTTTGAAGATTCATCTTGAAGGACTAGCAAAATAGGGATATCAAAGGAGTCAGCTTCTAAATATTCAGGATGATCTATTTTGGGCAAGGGTATGATTTCTTTTCTATCAACCAAAGCAGTTAAATAAGCACAACCTGTATTATGAATGCTTTAGTTTCATGTAGGAAGGATACCTTTTACTGCTAAAACTATTTTTAGAGAGGAAGCAACGAGTAAGCGATCCACATAATACTTGTTTATACTATTATAATTATAGTCACTGAGGGAATTTTGCTCCCCTTTACAGGTACAACTTGATGCATAAAAGAAAAAGTGCTGGATTCTCAGCTACTTTCTGATTTAGGGCTTTGTGGAAGAACTAGTTGTTCTACTTTTGGTACAATAACACTTCCTGTAGGACTGAGAAGTCTATATTAAATATGTTCTGAGGCATTCTAAGAGAAGTTAGAAAAGATGATTTCCTGTTTTCTGCAGGACTTCTTTTCTTAGGGTTTTTAGTAAAGATAGTGGGGAAGCAAAACTGCTCCTTTGTGGTATTACTAACTTACCAGTTGATTTTACTGATTGTGTTTGAGAAACTTGCAGTAGAAAATAGTCGATTCTCTACTTCTGTCTGTGATCACATTGTAAAAAAGAAAACTGCTTTCAAGCATGCAATTTCTTTGGGGTGATGAAGATCAAGAATTCAATACTTATGTGCTTTAGTGCGTTCCAACCTATTATTAAACTGCAAGTCATACTTTGTGAAATAGCATGTAATGATCATGTGATGTAATTTACAAGTGATACTTTGTGATTCCGACTTCTGCAGTGCCAAGTATGAGATTTCATGTCATGTTAATATTCTAATAGAACATCTTTTGGGGTAGTACAACTTTCTGACCATATAAACTGTGTGTCAAAATCGTCCTGTGCCAGAGCCAGGAGATCCATGTCGCTCACTGCAGAGAGCTGCAGGAAGAGGAAGCTGGGGAGCCATCCCACAGGGATGAGATGGCATTAGCTCCCTTAGATTACTTTGCTGTCAGGAGGTAGTGGTCTAAACCCTGCAAGTTAAGGTGCTGGGAGGAGCAGATAACGTTGGCCACAGCAACCTCTCTGCTGGTTTGCTTCTTGCAGCTCTCTGAGATAAAGTTACATAGTCTCTGTGCTTGAATTGCTTGCCACAGATTGGCCATCCTCCTGCTCATCTGCATTTTTAAATTCCTAAGTCTGTGTGTATAGAAACTGTTGAAGTTTTGTGCTAGACATGGCAAAAATGTAGCGTAAGAAGGGAAGAGGAATGGTTCAGATGGAAAGCACTTCAATCACTATGCATAATTTTTGTGACTTTTATTCCATGAAATTTTTGAGGGGGAAAAGTAAAGGTGGAAGAAAGCTTTGGAAGAGTGTATGTAGCTCTCCCACAGAGTTGATTATTGAAATTCTTCATCTGGGATTAATACACTGCAAGAAAATATAGATGTAGCTGTGCAGTGACAAGCCTACTAAAAGTGGTACAAGTTGTATAAAAGATACATGTATAGTTAGTAAATGTATAGTTAGCTGTTTCATTTCTAATGTCATGCAAACTTGAAGTGGCATATACGATAATTTAAACAATGTTTTCTCTAGTTTTGAGGAATTTTTAGTATTCTGGTCTTGTATTCTGTTTTACTTGTAGTGTCCTTTAAACCTTAAGAGGAGGAATTAAAATTAGAAGTGATATATTTTTACTTCAACAATTATTTCTAACACGGATGGCCTATCATTCTACAAGCATTCATTCTAACATGTCTTTAGACAACCTTACCTAAGTTGTAATGTGTGAATGGGAGTTTGAAAAAGCCTTTGCATGTTGGAGCAGATAAGAATTTTAAACCATTTCTGGAGATTGCACAATGATACCTTTTTTTGATTTAGTAGAATTTCTAATACAGCTGAGGTTTTTGATGTATTCTTACTTTATTAACTGTAAACAGACTTCATCTGGTAGTTTCTCCTAGTTCCATATTACCATTGTGCATATAGTGAAAAGGTTATTCTCTGTTTTAAGAGTTTAAAATTTGCTTCTTTCTTAGCACTGCATTTTATGATACTGGTGGGATGGTTTTTACTGTACTGGGTTTCAAACTCTTTTGGCATAACTTACATAACATATTAGAATCTTCTGCCAACCATGTATTTAGAAAGAAAATGATAATTTTCTAATGCTTGTTTTTGTCTCTTAAAAGCTTTGAAAAGTAAGCTTCCTTCACTTATATCCTATCCCTTTTTACTGTTCAGTATGAAAGGAGGACAAATGGTAAGTGCAATGGCAACCAGAATTGGAACTTGTCACATAAGGCTGCTGTATTAGGCTTTCATGTTTAAAATTTCTTCTGTATCTTTTTTTCTAACTTGTTAAACTTTTATTTTCAGTATTACCTCTTTTGAGAAATGTCTTGTGGTCAACTAAGCCAGTTACTTGGTTTAGTTACAGTTGATTAAAAAGAAAAGTTTTCTTTAAGAGTGTTTTCTGTTGCTAAAGCATTCTTTATCGTGATGTTGTATATTAAAAAAATACACTGTTACTGTATAGTGAGCAGCCTAGTGATGCCCAGGCAATTTATCAAGCTAGTTGTGTGATCACTAGTAGATAAGTTACTTAAAAACTCTTCCATATTGTTTAGGGTTTTCCACCTTGCTTTTTAAAGTTTTGTTAGTTGAAATCTGCTGCTAAAGCTCTCTCTATATCCCTTCTAATTCCATGATAGCTTAATCAGGAAACTTCTCCTATACTATTTTGTCAAATTTTATTTTGCATATATGTTTCTTGCTAAAAGAAGAGCTTGCTGATAGTGATTGGAAACAATATTTTATTTTTCAGCAGCAGAAATGTATTTTAAATTAAAACACAGTACTTGTAAATGCTGTTAATATATTACTAAAACTGTGCAATGGTTAGCAAATCATGAACGGCTTATGGAGATATTGTTAATTCTCAAAAAGTGTTTTCACTAAATAATTCCAGTACCAGGAGTTATTTTTAATTGATGTGACTGACTTAGAGTGAAAAGAGAACGATTTGTTTTAGTGTATTAGAATAGTTT
Organism: Anser brachyrhynchus; assembly: GCF_964034855.1. Taxonomy (NCBI): domain Eukaryota; kingdom Metazoa; phylum Chordata; class Aves; order Anseriformes; family Anatidae; genus Anser; species Anser brachyrhynchus. Next base: position 193,504,863 of record NC_137694.1, read on the forward strand.
TCAAGTCTTTACAAAAGAGACCAAAATATGTAGAAGTTATAGTCTTAGAGTTTTTATGGAGCTCATATCTATTTCCCTGGTAATGCTGCAAAATATTGTAAAGGTGGGTATTTTACGTGATGAAACAGTAGTTAGAATACTGCCTGACAGCTTACAGCTCTTCCTACTGATGGTTTAAAGAGAATGTTGAGATTTTTTTCTGCTTTCCTCTTTGCTCCCACCCCCACAAGGAAACTTCCCCCCCTTTTCAAGTGTAACTCGTGTAGGTAAGGAACTGTCTATTGCAGGGTCATCAGTTTTAACTTCTAAAAGCTTACTGCTCTTTTGTGTAAGACTTTATGTATGCATAATTCATTTTTTTAATCATCTAGTTTTTGAAAATTAACTCTAGAAGATTGGTTTGGTTTCCTTTTATTTTCTTAGAAGCTTCACTGCTCAGGTGTGTTGCAAGTATGAGCATAAAGTGGCAGACGCTAAAGCAGCGGAGGTTGCTTCAACAGCAGAGATTATAGTGGACTTGAAACAAAAGCTGCAAGGTTGTGGAGAGCATAGGGATAAAAAACACACATCTTAAAACAGCATTCAAGTTCGTAGCTTCAGCCATGCAAGAAACTTGATTGATGTAGTTTGATGCATTTGATGTATTTAGTCTAAGAATTTTGTCCTCCTTCGCAGAAGTTTATAAATGAAGCTTCCCCTTTTTTATCTTTCAACTATTTTGAGCCTACAGTGATATATCTTAGGGATGCCTCATACAAGTAGTAGACATTTTTGAGAGGAGAAAAGTATCAATTAGATTTCCTTAGTCTTCCGTAATACAGCAATAAGTTTTTGCTCTTCAGGACTCCTTAGTGAATTGAACTGCATTTTTTTCCATCTTCTGATTCCATTATGCTCCAAAGTCCCAGTTATATAAGAAGTCTGAATTCGCACTGTATGCAGAATTCTTTCTTTCTTCAAAACAAAACTAAGGCAGATTTCCAGTAATAAATTCACTAATAAAAATTTCCACACATCTTTTCAAATTTGATCTGTTCCCTACTAATAAATTGATTTTATCTTGACAGCCTAGTGTACTTCATGAAACTGAGGGTGGTGAAATGTTTTCAGGTTATATGATTATAATCTTATTCACAACAAACTGCTACAAAATTAAGATGCATTATAAAAAATCGCTTTTATAAAGTTTGTTTGGTAGAGCTGAATTGCTTCTTTTGCAATCCAGCATTCATACTTGTGGAAAAAGTAAGCAGTTCATTTGACACCTTAAAAATATCATAAGGTAAAAATATCTTGGAGAAAGCTTTTTTTCTTAGTTCTAAGGATTTGCCTGACAAATTACTCCTGCTTTCTTGGCAGTGATTTTACTTCAGTGATCAAGTTTCTTCCTGTGCACAAAGCAGCACAGGCCATTCAGCAAGCAGTTTATAAAAATACAGTATGTGTTTTAGTGGGTGGTCTCAGTTTTGGCAGTAACATTATTATTTTTTTATTTTTCCAGATTTGCAATGATATGTATCCATAGATAGATAACTCAATTTTGCATTTCTTCTGGCCCTCAGTGTTTTAGATACATATTCTGTTGCCCTAGGTAGGAATTACAATTCACACAGATTCTGGAAAAAAAAATTATTTTCAGCCTTTAATCACAATATTGGTGTGAAAACTATTTAACTGTACTATCTGCTTTTAGTATGAAAAGGCATCGCATAAAAATCAATGCAGAACTTCAGTCATCTTAACGTAGTATACTATGTGTTTATGTACATATACCAAAGCTATTTGTGGAATAAATTATTTTTTGATTTTTAACTGGCATTTATTTTATGACTGTTTTAGGATGGTTCATAATTTGACTTTCTAGATTAATTTGTATGAAGGATACCACTAAGGTAGTTTTTCAGCAATGGAGCAAAAAGTCATTGCAGTGTTCCATCTCATTTGTAATTTTATATTTCAGTATGTGTGAACTATGAGTATTTTGGGTAATGTGGTGGTAACCTTTCCCTGTGTTAAAGTAAAAAACTGAAGTTTTGATCTTTTACTCGGTTGCAGTCAGCTTACCACGCTAGCACAAATTGCTTTAGAACATACTAATGATTACTTCAAGTGAACTTGCAAATAAAACAAGTGACCATTGTTAATTTTTGCTCTTTAATGTGCTGTCAAATGGACATAAATCTCCAGTGCGAATTCAGGTGTTGCGGTACTATTCCTTGTAAGCATTCCCAGTTTTGTTCTCTTCTGCAGTAATTGAAATGGACTTTTTTCTGGTTTATAGATTGTTTTTGTTTATAAATTTTCTTTCAGTAAGACTGATGGATCAAGAAACTTAGAAGACATTTTTCTGAAGATATTTCTTATACAACAGCAAAATTGTCATCAGTCTTAATTTTTCTTGAGGCCTTAAAGCAGATGCTTTTTTTTTGATGATTCATTAATGGAAGGGCTCCAGTTGCATCTCACGTGCTTGTTTGTAGAATACTCCATTTGTTTACTTAGTTTATCCCCGTGTCATGGATTTTACAGATGAATATGAAAAAGATCTTTTCAAAAGCAAATTTAAGAACACTACAATCCATGTATTTAATGTAATTTCTGAAAATTCTCACTGCTCACAAGTTTTAAAAAAAACTACCCGACAAAGTTCCCCAAATACTAAATTGTTCTTCAATTTTTCTGACAAATAAGAATGAGGCTTTGGTAAATATTTTTTTTAAAAAAGTCATGCGTTAACATAATTGTTTTGTTGATAAATGTACATATTTTGAAGCAGCTACAGTTAATATTTGCCTTAATCATTTTCATTTTCTTTTCCTCAGCTACTGGATTTAAGTTTAACTCGGAGCTTGTACATGTATTTATACAGACTAAGAAGAGATTAACTATCACTTTCAATTGTCTACTCAGTACCTATTTTGGACTCATCCACCTGTGTGAATCCTGAGATTCTACTTTGTGGCATTGGGACTTGCAGCCAAAATAAGTTCCTGTGCTTAGAAAAGTTTGTCTTTATGCAAAGGGTCCATATTAAAGGAAAAACGAAACACCCAAGGAGTGAGCAGTGAGTCTGTAGAAATAGCGTATTTTGATGTGAGGAAACCTATTAATGCATCTGTTTGCTGAGTGTGAGGAGAGATCATATATAAGAGCTGATTTTTCTCTCTTAAGATGCAGTGCCTTCTGAGTAGCTTTTTTCTTTCTTGGTGTGAGCAGAAAGCCTCTGACCTGCTTAGCCTCTAATGTTTTGGTTCAGTAACTGGCAGAGCGGAAGACTGTAACAATGATAATGCAGTAAACTGAGACCTAGAAAAGTGCTCACCTTGGTGAGGTTACCTGTCTTTTGATATCAGGCTAAATGCCTTTTTTTTTTTTGTTTTAAAACATGTAATGTTTCTCTCATGAATCCATGACAAGTCTCATTTCTATAGTAAAGGCATTGAGTAGGTTTACCTCACTGCCTAATGCTTGTTTTGGATTACTAAATCTTCAGTGAGGAATATGGAATATAAGTAGTATTTCTGTCTTCTATCAAGTTTTTCTTAAAGTTTCACTTTAATTTTCCAGAGATCTGTTGTAATAATGTTAGATGAGTTAGCATTTTTTTTAGTAGTAGTGTTTTTTGGAAAACATGAGACAAGCACATCTTCAACTGACAGTTACCATCTTGGTTAATGGAAACTAACTTTTCATGGTTTTAAAAGGGTGACAATTAAATTTTCTTTAAATGGTAAACCTTAAATAATTTTTCCCAAACACAATTTCCTGCAGCAGGTAATGAATTACTCTCTAACTTAGCTTTAGTGTTGTATAAGATGAAAGAGCATTTGTATTAGCTGTGTTTTGTACGTGACAAGAAGCATGCTGCCTTTTCTAGTGGTGCTGAAGGCAGTTCTGTTGATGGCTACGCTTGTGACAAGTTAGCTTGTGTCTCTTCTATGATGAACACACCTATGTGCTGAATTATTAAACATCAATTTGAGAACTCGTATGTTCCTTAGGCAAGAACCAGCCATTTTTGTTCATCCCCATTATGATAGGATTCCTATTGTTTCTTACATGACTTTGAGCTGTAGCTCTGTAGTACATATAAACAAAACTTTTGATGAAAGCAGACTCCATAGCTCAAGAGTTACTGTATATGGAACTAGAAAGCAGTATTTTTCATAATCCATTTTGATTTGTTCAAGTGAACAGTTTCTTGAACTTTTGATTGAAATACTAGAATTGCCAGGTACCATGTATATGGATTTCTTCAATCAGAACTTTCTTTATTCAGATGATTAGACTACCTCATCTTCCTCTAGTTTCACAGTAAATGGCTTCCAGGTTATATATAAAAAAAAAAAAATGCTCACTGGGAAGCTCTGGAGGGATATGGAGCCTGGTTTCATGCCAGGAAGTTTCATTGATGCTTTTTTGTTCATGTTTAATATGCTTTAAGTGCTGTATATGTGAACTGGCCAGAACTTTGGTGATAAAATCTTCAATATTTAACTATCCTGAATGTAAGGAACATTGATAATACACGTCAAAGATGTGCATATGTTTATTAGAAGTTTGTCCTACAGGATCTTTTTCTAGTGATGAGAATACACTTTTGTCTTGGTTTAAAACCTTGCCTTTCTACTTCTGTTTTGGAAATATTTGCATATTCTAGTCACCTGGTAACTCAGATCAGTTACCAGATAGCATCTGCAATTGGAGTTTGATTTAATCACAATTTAGTTAGTGAATATAATATCACTTGGTGAGGAAAAACACATTAATACATAAGTCCAGAAAAGAATGATAGTTAGAAAAATCTGTGGCTATAACTAGTACGGCTTTTAAAATATTTTAAGGTGATTTTCCAATGTGGTATTTCACATTCAAATTTAAAAAAATAGTTGTTTTTACATAAACACATACTTCATGGTATAAGTATATTCTTGGCAGGTTAATTTTTCTTCTAAGCAAGCTTTGGCTTCATCTCATAATTCATCTTGAAATTAGGAAGAATTGCCATTTTGGGACATTCCAGTGTTCATTCTGATAATTTGGCTAGTTTTGTTTCATGTGCAAGGAAAACTTGATATATGGGAAAAGTAAAATATAGCATTGGTTTAGAACTCCCAACTTTTGGTTAAATGTTTGTGGATTTTTGCGTGATGGTACAGTTAGCCCAGACTTTGTTACCGGTTAGACAGCCCTTCAACTCCACACTTGCCAAGGTGAATTGTGGAGTACTTAAATGCAACCGGTACTGTAAAAGTAACAGGTCTTTCATGTTTCCATGGATGTATCATAGGCTGTTTTGATATTTACCTACTCACATGCAATTTCTTTAGCTAAAAAATAGAGTAAGTCAAAGACAAGCTGCACCATATAATTCTCTAATATGGCTCTGGAACCGTTAATATTTTGTGAATGTGAAGTGATTACATGTTACAATTGTAAACTGGGAGGTACTGGTGGATATTGCTTTCAGAAGGTAAGTAAATAGTTAAGTGCCTTTAAAAATAATAAAAATTGTTGAGCTGTTGAAATGTATTTAATGTTTTCATTTCATTGCTATTCAAAAAATGAATATAATAGAAAAAGGAACTGTTTTATGATATAAGTTCAGTGGAACTAAAGTGGCTCTTAGCTCCCATGAAACCAAATTAATCGACAATGTTGTAATGAGGAAGTTACCGTCAGGAGTAATATATAGATGTCTTCCTTTTTTCATGGGGTGGGGAAGGATTTCTAAACCTGTTGAAGCGGTTACCTTCTCTTAGCACCTCTGTTTTATGAAAGTATTTCTGAATTTTACCTTTAAATATGGAGAAGCAGAATTTTACCTTCCTTGTGAGTGTTAGTTGTTAGATCAAGGGCAGAATACTTCTATTCCTGCTTGTTCTCAAATAGTTTACAGATCTAAAAAAAAAATTCTCTCTGCAGTTATGTCTTCAGCACTTCATCTGTATAGCCATAGACAGTGAAGGGACTTGGTAAGCTTTCCTCTAACTGAATAGATAAGGTGATGGTGATTGATTAGAGCATGTAATTAAACTCTTTAGATTTTCTTCCAAGCTATTCTTGTTTATATTCAATTTGTTTGGTTCCAGATTTTGCCATCTGTATACATTTTTTTAGTTGCTGAATAACACTTTCCACAGGTTGTGAGAAAATGAGGAACTACAGTTAACTTGCCTTTTTATTTTGTGATGCTGTTTAGACGCTATTTTATTGTATAACAACTGGAAGTGGGTGTGGGCGGATTTGGGAAATAATGATATATCAATGCAATGTTTTAAATACAGTATTAAAATGCAGAGAAGCAGCAAGTAACTACAAGACAAGTAGATAAGACATCTCAATTTGGAACAAAATTGTAGAGTCAGAATATGTTCTGTTGTACGCCTTTGCTAGTTTTGGACTATTTCCTGGTTTTGGTAACAAGTTCAGTTTATCACTTGAAAGCTTGGCCTGTAATGAAGCATTCTGAAAGAATGAGTTTTGTGTAAAACAAAGTTGCAATATCTTATATGATAAAATATCCCGAGAAAAAAAAAAAAACAAGCTTTTTAATGAACATATATTTATTGGTGCTTTTATTCAAATTATTGAAACTTTTTTTGGTAAAAGATTGCAGTTCTCAAGTTTAGTGTGTAAGATCACTAGATAAAGACATTTAAAAAAAAAACACTGTAGGAATGTAGACAACTTCTGTAATAGTGATGACCAGTTTTTTAATATCGGAGATGGGTGAATATCTCAGCATCCAAATCAGTGACTGAATTATCAGCTGTCTTTATGGTTAACTCTTAGAAAAAAAAATACTGCCTTTTCTGGCTCAGAAGCTAAGTATTCTTTTTCTTGCTTTGAGATGAAAAAACAACTATTCAGTTTTTATACTTTGAAGTTCATTTTTCTTTTCTGCTTCATTTGCCTTATTCCACATAATTCAGGGCAGTGGTTATTTTCTGCTTCTCGTGACATAGGAGTGAGAATATTGCTCTTTGTGTAACAGTTGAAAGTATTTTTGTCTCTTTTTCCTAATCTGGTTTTTAACTTTCTCCTCCAAAATTAAATCTTGAAAAAAATCACTTTCTGACAGTAATTCATGTAATAATTCATTGACAGTGACTCTTTACTGCAGACATGTTTCAGTCTAAGATGTTATCCATTTTCAGTGGACTTTTCTGAATCAGCTTCAGCTCTTAGGTTGCCTTCTTGCGTCAATATTTATTTACAAGTTTTCTGAGTTTTCCTTTTTCTAATTGTGAAGTAGTAACAGAAAAACTTTTCCAGTCTGGAACAAACCCAGTGTGCCATATGGAGGCTGATGAATAGCAGGAGTGTTGGGGGACTTCTTGGTGTTGTGTGTGTGTGGGGGGAATCTTTTCTCTTTTTATGGTGGTGTTTTTATCCATGTTTTTCATGTAAATATATATTTGTTTTATATTTATTTGGATTTTACTTTTGTATAAGTATATACTCATGTTCTGTAAGCTGTCACAGGTTTGCTCTCTTAGAGGTGGAATTAACTAGAAAATTTTGGATTTAAAAAGAATCAAATGAGAGAAAGGGACACCTGAAATGTAAGTAAAATCTAGTAGATAAAGTATTGTCTCTTCTGCATTATAAATAAAAGAACGTGTTTAGTGCTGCATCTTATAAACAGCAGGTGTATTTGGAAAGTATGAAAAACAATTTTCCTTGGCTGAGGAAAAAAATATAAGTCATGTTGAAACTAGTCTTAAAATTCCTTGCAGCAATATCTGAGATCTGATAGAATGTAATGACTGTGCATTCTTGAATATTTTCAACACTCCTCAGATTGCATTAATAACTTTGAAGCTGCTATAGGTGACAGTCTTTGAGTGTTAACATGTACAGTGAGATTTACATTATAGTGTTTAGTAAAACATATTACTATTTGTTTTTTTTTTTTTGCAGTCTCCTTGGTGCTTACAAATTTGAGGGACTTTTCAGCTGGTTTGTGGATTTAGCTCTTTCAGATTAGGTAGTGGCTGTGTCCTCTGTATTAAATAGTGGTTTATTTCAGGGGATTATTAAATGTGATTATTAAGTGGGTAATTTGTCCCCTAAATGGCATAATGTAGGTAACATTGGTGCCATTAAACTGTCTTCTAGTGTAGACCTGACTTAAATATCACATAAAGATTGATGATGGAAGGAAGTAGACTTCAGATTTAGCTTTGAGTCCAGCTGTAGGGGGGTGGCTTGAAAAAACAAAGCAAACTGGGAGGATCAAAGTTACTGAACACTGTAAGTCCTGCCCAAAATAAACAAACTGCATGCTTTGGAGAGTAGGAGCTAACAAAGCAAGGTCTTGTTACCTAGACAAAGGAAGACCTTAAACTGTCTTTCATCTTCTTGTAAAGATCAGAAAAAGATCAGATGTTAAAATAAAGGTGGATTTACCAGAACGTGTAACTTTCTATTTTAAAACATTTTTTTCTGAATCTGAACCATAGAGGCATGTGTGCTTGCAAACTTCCCCCCATTTCTGTCTTCAGTTTATCAGCCAGTGCTAATGTGTATGTTACGTAGTTAATGAAGTTCCATGATAAAGTACTGTCCTATCCACTTTAATCCCATATAAAATGTTCTAGTATATGTTACAAGGTATGTTAAGACTGGCAATTTTCATATCATGCTGTTAGGCTTTCTGCACATTCAGTAATATAAACTCAAGAGCATTCATTACATCTGTCATTTAACTAGGAAGTAATTTAAAAAGTTTGAAATAAAACATTTGAATGCCTTTTTAAAGAAAGGCTTCGTCTCAAAAAGCAGTAAGTATATTTAGCTTGCTTTAAGTGCTTTTGTTGTTCCTGTGGGATATAAATGCTGAGAGATGCCCGCAGATGCTGAGTGTTCTGTGAGAGACGTAGAAGGGAAGTGAGGGAAAGTCACACAGAAGTTGAAAACCTCTCGTTTGTTCCCAAAAGAAAAAACAGAGAACAAAGATGTAGAGCATGGAGTTTTTTTCCTACATGAATACTTAGTAGAGAATTCATCAGATTGTAAAAAATGCTGGTTTAAATGACTTATTCCTATCCTTTTGCTGTTCATTAGTTCTGAAAGAAATTCCCCTATTTTAATAGCACTTCTCAATATTACTGAAATAATGGAAGTACTTAAGAAATGCACCGAACTAACCATATATCTTTTTTTCCATAAGGGTAATTGTAATTTTTTGCTCAACAGCCAAATACTCATTTTTGCTATCATTAGGAATGTTTTTCCAACTTTTAGCCTTTACCGGAAAACATATGTTTGCATTTATTTTATGCAGTGCATATTACTGTTTTTACTGATTCTTGCAGTACGTGTTCTTTAATAGTTTAACTTAATGTGTCATCTCCATTAATTCTGTTTATGACTTGAATTGCCAAGGAGGAAATTGGCTTTAACTATCTGCTCTAGCACTGTTGCTTTGTTTTTCACAAAGACCAAGTCCTGTTGACAACTGTTAAACCTGATGAAAATTCTTTTCGTTAGATTCTGTATTTTAAAATGACTGTTTTTGTGTTTTTGACATAATTTCGTGTATACTGTATGCTTTGCAGCTACATTTACTTTTCTTGTTATCTAGTTTAATGTATTTACATGTATAAATCTGTGTAATGTAAGGGAGCTCATTTTTTTATTTTCTATTTCCTGGGTGGGTGCTGTTCGTAGAAATACTGAGTTGTTCAGGCTGGAGGAGATCCATGCAATCACCCAGTACAGCTCCCATCTTAGAGGAAGGACTAGCTCTGGATTTAGGCCACATTGCTCAGGAATGCACGAAAGTCTTGCATTTTGAAATAAGATTGTTATTTTTCATGTGATAGAATAAAGTGCAATATTTTGTGATATTGTAAATTCCAGAATCTTATGCGTAGGTCTTAACTGATGGATAAACCTAAGAGGGAAGGGTGATCAGGGGTGGGTGGGGGAGGAGGCTTTTCTTACTTTAACTCCTTATTGGCAACATAACGTCCAGTGAGCTGAACATTGGAATCACTGGCTTGAAATGACAAAACATTTTTAGGAGTGAGTGAATAGTGTATAGTCAAAAAGTGTTCCACATGCTCTTATTTTTGAGTGCCTATCCAGTGCTGTCAATCACTTAAATAATTTGTGTTTAAAATATGTTTTTGCATAAATTATGATTTTGTGTAAGGGTTAAGGAAGATTATGCCAAAATTACTTATGCTTCCTGGTGAAGCCTTTGGAAATAATTTTTGGAAATGAAAATTTTTCTTAAACTAGAAAGAATTTAATGAAAGAAGAAACTATAAAAGAAAATTATTTATACTGAGGTACAGAAATGTCTTACCTGGTTTGTCAAATACAAAGTTTGTTAGGGAGCTGAATTCAGTTTCCACTTCAGTGAAAATAGGTAACATTAGTGTGAATGATATTTTGCTGTGCACACAGAACTTGGATAACTGTGTATTAGGTTACTGATTTTAATATGCAAAGCTAAGTTGATGTGGTAAGTGTTCTTTGATAAGGCATTGTTCAGATGCTGTGCCTTACTGTTATTTTGGTTACCATTCCTTAGCCCCTAGCTGAAAGGTGAGTGCCTATTTACCTGAATTTGGAAGTGTTTGGCCACTTCTTAATATTTATGTTGATACCTTGCTTTTTGCTATTCTGTAATATTCAACCATACAGACATATATTTTTGACAGTTTGTTAACACAAATACTGCTTCATTTGGAGAAAAAAAATAGTAATTTCTTTGGTCTGGCACAATTGAAAGTCATGTTTCCAGAAAAACAGAAGTAATGGTTTCAGTTAAAAAAAATATATATATATTATATATATATTAAACTTATAACTACTTGTGGTTTTATTTTCAGTGTGGGAAAGGAATTATATCTGGTACATTCTCCTGTATCTCATCATAGGTGTCTTTTCAAAACCGTTAGTTTTGTGTTCTCATAGAGTCCATTTAAGGTTATACTAATATCTCTTAAAAAAATGAAGAATCATTTTGACAATTTTCTATATACTTCTGACTACTGCTGTCAGTGGTTATTTGGGGTGCAAGAACATTGCACATCATAAACATTAAGTGCTCAAGAAAATCTTGTTTATAATACCTAGAAAAAAGAAATTTTATACTATATTAAATGCACAATGTATATGTAATTTGAAAAAGGTATTCAGTATTTTTATGTGGGTCTAGTTAATGTTAAAAGGAGTTGGAAACAAGGAAATACAAATTTTAATGCTTGCATCTGAAGTAATTGGAAACTATGGTGCTCTAGTTGCCATCATTTTTACTAAAAGCCAATTACTCAGATGAATGGGACCCTTTTGAGGTTTGTTTGCATTAGTGAGTTGTGAAATATGAGAATCATGCATCAGTCTTGGAAAACTTCCTTTGAGTTAAAGAAAAGGTAAAGGATTATTAAAAGGGTTTATGAAGGATACTATAAAGAATTGTAATATGAAAATAGGGTATTATTCATTGTTTTAAAGGCTCTTCCTAAAGATTGCTATACTTCACTACGCATCTGTTGTAGAACTGTCTCCCTTGTAATTGTATGTCACCCATTTTTCTTGTTCTCTTCCAGTTTAAGTTATTTTCCCAGGTACCTGCTGACTTCAGAGGTTAACTGCTTCCCTATGGATTTCGCTAGTAAAAAATTAACTCTCCTTTGTCTTGCTGCTCAATTTTAACTCCCTGTAATGGGTGGTTGGGGGTTGGCTTCAGGGGAGGGGCTGAAGCAAGCTGCTACTAAACAAGACGAGTAGTTATGTGGGGAGGAAAAGAAGCCCTGCGAAGAAAACTCTGTTCTAAAGCTCTTTTCTGATTGTAATGTTCAACAATATCAGCCAGTAGTGGTTTGGCTAATCTGTCAAAACCGCCTGTTGGCATTTCTTTCTCTGGTAGTTTAGGTAAATACCAGAGAGCAGCTGACCAGGCTTACCTGCACTTGTTCATACTCCCATGTTAGAAAACTGTTAGGTCACAGTTTGTGTGGGATAGCACTGTATTTCTGTTATGGGGATTCCTTCAAATAAAAGCTTTGGTAAATTACCTAGGTACATGTTTTTACAGTTAGTATGTCAAGCATTTAATCACATTCTTGATACTTCCTGTCAGTTAGTGTATTTTCTCTAATAGGAGATTTATCTTAAATGTGCTAAATCTGTGATAACTATATAAAAATTTCCCCATGCTGAAAATGTACAAAAATGCTGTGAATTGTGAACATAAAACAACGGAAATAATACTTATTATAGGCACGTTGACAGGAAGCAGAGATAATAAGGTATGTTCACAGGAACATGTTCATCTGTAGTCTACCACTGAAATATTTTTATATTGTTTTAATTCAACACCAAAGTTAAAGCTACAAATGGCAAGTAATAACTTTGTGGATTTTGTTAACAGAGGTCACACTAACAACAAAATATGGGTGTCAATTCCACACTTCTTGCTTTTTTTATAATTTTACTGGTAACTGAAGACCTTCAGAATTTCAAGCTAAGACAAAACAGTGGTTTATTGTGTGGAGGAAGTTTAGTATGTGTTATAACTTGCCAGTGCTTTTATCTTTTGCAAAGAAAATTAATTAAATTTTAGCAAGTAGTACAGTTTTCTAGCTCTGTACTTAAAAAAAAAAAAAAACCACCTCTAAGTGGCTTTGTACTTGGCCCTGGCTTGTATGGCACATTTCACATTAGGGGCAAAAAAAAGAAAAACCAACTTGTAGTGGCATCAGTCCTGACTTTGTGTTGCAAGAATTGGAAGCCTCCCAAATTAGGTTACGTGCAATAATTCAAAATCCAGTGCATTTACTTGTAGCTAAACAGTATTTGTCAGCTTTTTGTGTTTTGTCTGAGATCTGTTTTCACACATGCATATGGCCGTGCATATGTGCATACACAATCCAACTGATATAAACTGGTAGCCATGGTGTCTTTCTGCCATGCTGATTGAGGGATTGACATAGGGATGAAATACCACTTTTTCTTTTGCCTCTTTATGTCAGGGCTGAGGTGTAGTAGCAGACTAATATCAACAATGTTGTATGCTGATTGTGCAACTGACTATATGACTGATCCTAGTCCAACCGACATTAAGTGAAATCATCTATATGACTGATCCTAGTAGGATCAGGTAAAATCAGATGATTTCACTTAATGTCGGTTGACATTGGAGTGAAGGATCTGACAAAGTCATTGCATATTCTTTTATAAATGAAATCTTAACGTAGGCTCTAGTGTCAGAAGAAGTCCTGATTAAAGTGTTCAACAACTGCCTTTTGTAGCTGGACCTTGAATTCAGCTCATGTCTTTTAGTTACAAGGCCTTATATTTCTTCATTTTAATCTCGACACTAAAGCATAATCCTTCCAAAATTGTCTGGTCTTCTTAAGTACATTTCCTAGGTTAATATAAGTTCCCAGAGATGAAGTCACTGACCCGAGATCCTTTTGTCATACATCTTATGACAGTTTCCTATACCAGCATATTTTTGCAAAACTATTGACCCTGTGCTTTCAAATGTTGGAGATTGCTGCTTTAAATGTGCAGTCGTAGAGGACCTTCAATTTTTGGCATCCCAAAACATGATTCAACTAAAACAAGTTTTGTGAAATCGTTTTTTTTAAAAAAAAAAAAAACACTAAACCTATAAATGCATTTTGACATGATTAATATTCAGTGCAAAAATTAAGTTGGGATAATGGAACTGTTTTTAAAATGTCTGAACTTGTGAATCATAAGTGGAATAATTTTCAGAATCAGGTAAATTTTTTTATATGCTTATTCTTAACATGCGTGTATATTCACTCGATGATGGAATATACTTCAACATTCTTACAGAAAATTCATTACAACCTTTTTTGGGTGCATCGTTGTTTTCCATGAGCTGTGAAATTTCTATTTCATCCTTCTGATTTAAACAGTAATACCAAACTTCCTTGGAATTATCTGTGCTGGGTGTACTTTGTTTTCCCTTAAGTGGTAACTTTTGCATATTGTTTCATAGCAGGGCATGGTTCATGACAGTAATGCCAGAACTTTTTTGCTGTTGGATAACTGAGCATTGATTAAATCTGGATCGATTTCACGTGTTATTTGTCTATTTAGTTTAAATGCATGATATGCTGTAAGTTTTTATGCTAGTTTCAAAAACATGGTCAGTGTCTGTACTGAGACAGCAAAAAATGTACCACAACTGAGTTAAGTCAAAACTATTTGAACAAAGTTGAATTGGCAGATTGAATTTATATACCATAACGCATCAGAGCTTGGTTTGCAGTCAACACCATCATTTTTGAGTCATAAAGACAGATTTGACTGTATTACTAAACGACAGCCTCTAGGCAACAGTGTAGTAGGATCTCTTTATTTACTGTTTAAATATACTGCTGATTATTGAAGAACATTGAGTGAAGATGGATTGATTTGCAGTTGATTACATAACTTTTATGAAACTTCAGATTGTATCTGATAAGTGAAACTTGTGATATTTAACCTTTAGCATTATGCAAAAAAATGTACTGCATTGTAATATTGAACTTGTACATTTGATATTTATAAAAGTAGGGGAGTATATTTAACTTTATTCCTTGCACAGTTTTGTAATTAATGGGAACTGCAGAAACTTGAGATTTTTTATTTTCATGGAATATATGGGAATGTTATAAGTTCTAAGAATTATAGGTTGATCATGAAAACTATGTTTACTTTCAGAGAGAACAGGAAATGAGAATGGGTGATATGGGTCCTCGTGGAGCAATAAACATGGGAGGTAGGGATCTGAAGGAAAAGGCTTCTGTAATGTAAAATTTGTTTTTCTTTGGGACTGTACATGTTACTCAAGCACTATTCATTGGTGACAACTATTGGTAAAATCGAGTAAATGGTATTAGGAAATAGGAAAAAAAATCATACATTTTTCCTTGTAAACAGTTTTTTCTCTGATAAGTATCTGTTTTGAAAATCGGTAGGAGAAAGAAAATGATCTTAAGAGAAAACAATAGGCAAGGAAAGTTGATGCTCTAGAAATTATATGATGCAGTACAGTAATTTTCAGTTGTGAAAGTGCTCAGCGTTCTTTTGGAGGGACTACGTGATCAGAAAAGTCGGGACTGTAAGTGCAAGCAGTGAAATGGTTTAGAACTTAAAATAGGTCGGTTCTTGTTGACGTACTTCACAAAAGTTTAGCAAATAATGTGGTTGGTGTCCTGTTCACTTACTGCAAGTCTCTATTTGCAAATATTCTCAGTTCATTTTCATGGTTTAGAGTATTGTCACTGCTAAAAACTGCTACTGTGAAGTCTTAAAAAAGTACTTTCTTCATCATTAGTATTTGTTCTGTATCTGCAGACTGAAACAATTGGGAATATTACTTAATCAGAATATCTGCTTTTAAACAAGACTGAAATTAAGAATATTTCTTTAAAAAATTAAACTATTCACTATCAATATATATCTTCAGGAAGCTCCCTGGTGTTCATTAAAAAGAAAATAAATTAGTATTTTTTGTATTTTAAATTTGAAAGTGTATATACAGCTTAGTGAATGCTATGGCTTGACTTTGAGTAATATGAATTTATAGACTAAAGTACTTGCTCAATCCCCATTTCAAATATGTTATTCACCACTCGCGTTCACTGACTGAGAAACATTTATAGCCACAAAATGGAAATAGGCTTTTTCATTTGCAGAAAATGAAGAGCCTAAAATAATTCTAACAGAAGTCGTTGTAAAGATCAAGTTATCTAGAAATAGTAATCTGAAGCATAAATTGCATTTATTTTATAGCTGCATTTTTACATTTTTTTTACGTATTGTTTCAGTGCACTCTACTTGAAAATTGCAATTAATTAGGAGGCTTTGTAATTATTGATATTGTGGAAACTGCTAACACCAGTTTTCCAGATTCATAGGGTACGCTTTTTTTATACAGATTTAAAATATGTATTTATAGTAAAATATGTATTTATAGCAGTCAGTTCCCAGCCCCTTACTTTTCTTGTCAGGTTTTCATAGAATCACAGAAAGGTTGGGGTTGGAAGGGACCTTATAGATCATCTCATTCCATCTCTCCCTGCCATGGGCAGGGACACCTCCCACTAGAAGGAAGTTTTAATGCTTAACTATGATATACATCATTGTTTTGCTTTGTAGGCTTTTTGCTATGACCTTAGATTTTAAACTTGATAGAAATACATTTAGAAATAAATACGTAGTTTCAAAAGAAATTATTGTAACAACTAACAGCTATTTTAAAAAGGGAAAAATACCCATCCTGAATAGGTAAAATGTCTAGTTCTACCGTAGCTGGATTTTAGGTTAACTCCCTGTAGAGATTTTTCTCTTTCCAGGCCATTAACAACCCTACCACCAAAAAAGACCCCGACCACCCAAACTCAAAACGAATAATAAAAAAAAATCTTTCTCTAACCAGGAAAAAATGGCTTTTGGGGAGCCATTTCTGCATTACTGAGGGCTGTTGACTGTGACTTATTGCCAGCTGTGCCATACCTTGGCATGTCCGTTTTGGACATTTACAGAGTGTTCAGCCCTTCAGATTGCAGAAAGGTGGTTTTAGTCCTTGTGTTGTGGCACAAACTTGATGGACTGTTTTCTGTCTGCTGCTATGCCTGGTCCAGTGAATAAACTGCTAACATCAGTGTCCCACTGAATAAAATAGGCAGTGAGGTGCTATAAGGTGCTATAACAGCCTCTCACTGAACCTGTGCAGGACCCTGCTCTCTCCCTATATTTACACTCCCTCCCTTCCTTCTGACAGAACTTACAGCCTGAAACTGGCTTAATGGTACAGTGAGGCTTACTGTTATAATGCTATAGTATACTAGATGTCACTCTGGAAGAAGTATGGATACATTTGCATGGTATAGAGGGTAAAAACACTGTTGCAGTTGAAGGCTAAGTGAACATTACCTACATGTGTGGCTGGCTGGCTAAGTTTAATTAGCAGGCTGGTAAGCCATAATAGGTGATTGAGCATTGACTGTTTTTAGTCATTTTTCACTACCAGCACTGAGTACTGCCATCATGACAGTCATATAGGGCACTTCTAGCCTTTGAATATAGACGTTTCTCCTTACTTTAGCAATTTAGGTTCCTTTTCCTTCCTTGTTACGTCCTTGAATGGTTGACGCAGAAAAATAGTTTTATTGGCTATTCAGCTATAATTTTGTCTTGTATTACAGCACAATCTTTTACTTGCTAAATGAACTGTTCACATTTGTGGGTAGGCAAGAATCTGAGTTGAACATGCCTGTATTTTAGCTCCATGTTGTAGGGAGAGGTCTTCATGTATTTAGGACTAAGCTCAGGCAAGTACCGCTTTTTAAAATACTTTTCTCTATTGCTCCTAATAAACTTGTGCAGCACTTCCTACGTGCTACTGTGTTGCATGGATTGTTTTTGCTAAGCAATTTACAGTTGGTATCATGTGTATGATTGAGTCTAAGTTTATGATTTTAGCAGCAGTGTCTTGATGTAGTGATCTCACTGACTGCTGCGATGGGTGCTCAGTGCTGGTAATACAGATGCAGTTTTGCATACGTGCAGATAATCATGGTACTGTGTTTGTGCTCAGTGACCAGCTTACGATGGTGGACATGTATATACATTACTGAAGAAGTTATGAACAGAGGTGAGAGGCTGATTTTTGAAATAAAATGACAAGTTTTTTAGTCTGGCAAACATGTCTGATTTCTTGATATTTTTTTTTGTATGCATTATCATGACTTGAAACATGCTAGATTCCAAAGGCATGTTTTCTTCTATTATCAAATTTCAGATGCGCACTTTTAGTTGAATAGTGTGCATAACCTTTGTGGGGACAAAAGAGTGCATCGCCACCGGTCTTAAAGATTATGACATCTCATAATAGTAGGCATAAATGATTTATATAATCAGACTTTTTCTTACAGCACGAAAAAACGTTTTGAATGCAGTTCACTTGAGTGTGTTAGTGGGTGCTGGCAGTGGTGGTTTCTAGCTCAATGTTGCGGCCAAATGACCTCTCCAGAAGAGCAAGAGAGGCTTTTAAAGCTTTTCTGCTCCCTCCTCCAGTGAATCAGAATTTTTAAGGAATTTTATCTGTGACTAAATTCCAACAAAACTTCCTTTATGTTTCTGGTACTTTTACTATAATAAAATACATTTAAATGCAAGATTTCTTTGTATCATGTTACAAATAATTCATTATAAAGTTGAGTGCCACCATTGGTATCACTTTTATATGGTATTGCAGTGTATTAGTCTAGCATCGACATGTAACATTAATACTGGTAGAATAGTTCTTGTAAATGTATATTTAATGTTAAAATCCTGAAAGGGCTGAGTTGCCTTGTAGCTATTAATTACTGCAAAATCACTTGAGATTTTTTCTAATTTTTCTAATTTGTGGTGCGTAGTGCATATATATGCTATATGAACAGTTAAATTCCTGCACAGAAACTGTACAGCTATATTTAGCTGCAAAGTTCAGGTTTCTCAACAGTAGAAGGCAGATTATGCAATGTGATAACAGGGTTTAATTAATCTGTTTAAAAGCAGATGATTGAGGTAAATGTACAGTCTCAAAGAATATATATATTTTATATTTCAAGTATTGGAAGTCTTGTACATTTGGCTTTTTAAATATTGTAAATTGTTTGTTTATTCTTGTAAAATTCAGATAGGACAGCTCTTAAGTATAGATTGTTTTGCATAGATGCGTTTAGCCCAGCACCTGCTGGTAACCAAGGCCCTCCTCCAATGATGGGTATGAATATGAACAACAGAGGAACTTTACCTGGCCCTGCAATGGGTCCTGGTCCTTCCATGGGACCAGAAGGAGCTGCAAATATGGGAACACCAATGATGCCAGATAATGGAACAGTGGTAATGTATCACAAATTTAATTCCTTTGAATAGATGTCATGTCTCATGGCACATATTCGTTACCAAAGATATTTTCACACTGAATAAGAGCATGCTAAATGGTTTTGAGTCTGTTAAAAGAAATTGATAAGACTTGTTCGTGAACAACACAGAAAGAAAACCTTTATTTGGTCTCAGAAGACCATTGTGAAAATCCCACTTCCATGAGGAGAAAGGTGACTTCTTTGATCCGTAACAAGATTTTTAGAATTGGGGTTAGATCGTATATTATTTGTGGTAAGACTTTTCACGTATGACCTGTCTTGAAAAACTTGCTGATAAAAAGGAAATCACTTTTGAGAAATTAAGAGGAAACAACATACCAGAGTAATCTGTAAACTTCGACGTTTGCAATTTTTTTGTTTAATGAAACTAAATCATATGTATTAGCTTGATTTCTCATAATCAGATGAAAAGTTAAATGTTGGAAGCTATGCATAGTGTGAAGATATCTTTGTGTAAACTACTTGATTTTTTTTAAAGTGACTTCAGTGTTACTGTATTTCTTTTCTAATGGTGTTGAAAAAAACAGATTGACAGTAATCACTTAGAAAATAAGTATGCCAACAGCTGCTAGTTATAACTGTCATGTCAACACAGGCAAATAGTATTGTCCAGCTGCCAAGGGTACTAGGAATGTAGGGTGTACATCTGGATTTTTTTTATCAAGAGAGGATATGCTATTGGGCTCCAGTTAAAGCACTGGCCATTTTTGCTCTGTTCTTACAGCCAGTTATTTTTCCTAGCTGTAATGTCTTCTGTAGAGAAACAACTATAGCATTTTAAATCTCATATTTACATATGTTCAAGTATTCTTTTATAAGTAGATACTCGAGATGTTCTAGCAGTGGTGTGATATAAAGGAGTATGAGGTATAAGCAGTGATTCCATTATAGTTTTATTGGAACACTGAAGCACTTGTAGCTGTAAATTTTATCTATGCCTTCTCAACAGTATCAGTCTATGACTGAGCTATTCTATAAAGAAGTTTTGACAAAATCCTTTGTTCCTTAAAGGAAAATGAGATTTTGATTAAGTGCTAAATACATAATAAGTTTGGTCTTCACCAGTGAAAGATGACGACCTCATTTCACATCATAGTGACCGATTCATTTTATCTTTTGTGTAACTTCTCACAAGGATGGGGATGTTTGCTTGAAACTACTGTGTTACTGACTGGTCACCTCTGGAACATTCTCTTGTGATTGTATAGACACTGAAAAGAGGTGTGAGGAAAAAAACGGTGCTGTCTTAAGTCATGATAACTATCTCAAATTGTTTTTCTACAAAAAGCCATTCCAGTTATGGAAATGTAGGGAAGGGAATCTACTGACGCTTCAAAATGTGCTTTTTAAAAACAAACAAAAATTTAACTTGCGTTTTCTTCTGTACACCACTGAAGGGGACAAATTAATTGCTTTTTTTTTTCATTTTGTAGTTTCAAGGTTTTTAATTTGGGGGCAGGCCCCTACAGAAAGGCACGCCCTTCTTGTGTTTTTGTTGCTGCTAGAAAGACACTTCAAAGATTCTTTGAGGGCTGTCCACTAAAACACTGTGAGCGTTAATTTCCATTTCTGTTAAGAGAAATGGAGAATACAATTTACAGACCAGAAAGGTAATTTTTGTCTTTTTTAAATCGGATGTTTTTATAAGTCATCTAGGGAAAATTGGAGTAAACTGTTGTTTACTACCATATTTTGAAATATTTGTGACCATAATGTTTTAAAAATAGCTTTTTTCCTCATAGTTTATTGTAGATAGTTTACTACAGCAGATTTCTCTTTAACTGGATAGAAGAGTTTTATTGGAAAAAGTTGTTTTTGTCCAAAAGTTAAATGGTAAAATTTAACAGGAGTATGTGATGAGCTATTTTTTAAAGTTCATATTCATCACTAGCAAGCTGTAAACATTTAAGACATTTAAAAAAAAAAATTTCTAACCAGTGCTGCAGATTTTAAGGTTCTTTGAGGGCAGTAGTAGATCTTAATACAGCTGTTGAATAACTGTTTTTCTTATACAATGTGAACTTTTAAAAAAATCACACACGTATATATAACCATGATCTAAATTCTATATAACTTCATTTATATAGATACAATACTGCTTTTAAATAAAAATATGTGCATATATAGTTATGAATTAGGTGACTTCTGGAACTCTTGAGCTCTACTACTATTCCTGGAGTTAGACTTCTGGAAGAACTATTCTGATTCAGGCATATAAATAGCGTGACAGTCTTTAATGTTCCTTTTCAACTCTGAATACCTGGGCAGTTATGCAGTGCTCTGCTCAGAAGGAATTTCTTCTGGAAGTGTTACTGTCCTCAGCAGCTGAAGGATGAGTTATTTAAAGATCTGCTTGTACCATACATCTATGCTTTTAATGGTTTAACTTATGTTGAGGTAATGTTTTAAATTTCATTGTGTAGGGTTCTGTTTTTAGACACACAAATGCTGAACTGTTAAGTGTTCAGATGCATATTTTCTGTTTTGAGTCTGAATTGTTAATAGTCCAGACTATTCAAGTACATACACCTTAATGTTGAGTATGGAACTAAGGAACATGTGTAACGTTAACTGGATTTTCATCTTCTATTGATATTTCAGGTTAAATTTCACTTTTAAACTAAGCATAGTCCAACTATGCATTGTATCACTAGTTATACTAGCTTATTTGAATTGGGTTTTAAAAGTCTATTTAAAGATCCCTGAAGTGCCGTACAAAAGGCTGACTTCAGGTAGTATGGACTGAAATGCATTTAATCTACAGATTTGTAGAAATGTAAGTCTTCAGGTTATTTTGCTGTTAAAAGAATAAACCTGTAGTCTCTAGAAATACAAAAGCTCAACTTTTTTTTCTAGTTTGACAATGTTTCTGTGTCTAACTCCTTTAACAGAGAAGCATTGTAGTTGGTATGTTAGGCTGAAGAGGACTCGGGTGTGAAAGCACTGTTCGCTCTTCTGTTACGTAGAGAATATGTATTGTTCAGATGTGCTTGAAAGGATGAAGTTACATTCAGCACCGGAGTTGGTTTGCATACTTAAATTTCTAATTTTTCATTTACTTTACAAAGTTGGAGGGTAGCATTAGCAGTCTTTAATTTCCAGCTCCTTTTTGATAATAACTAATTGAATTGCTCCTTTCTTCCCTCTATGTGTGATCCTGATTCTGCTGGACTATCTGCTGAACTTCCTGACAACATCACTTGTGGGTTTTGTTGTAACTTACATTTGGCACGTTCCAAATGGACTTGTATTAGCATAATGAGAGATTCCCTCAAGGAGGTCCATCACAGATGGGTTCACCTCTGGTTAGTAGAACGGGCTCTGAAACTCCTCAGCCGCCAATGAGTGGTGTAGGTGCCGTGAGTGGTGGACCTGGTGGCTTTGGTAGAGGAAACCCAGGGGGCAACTTTGAAGGACCTAACAAGCGTCGCAGATACTAAAACTTATTTCATTCCTTACTGTTAAGAAATTCCAGTAAAAATATACAGTGATATGCCTTTATAATTTTAGCTGTTATCTGGAAACGGTTTTATTGTTATTGTAGTCTTTAAAACGGTTTCTTTTGTAAAACTTTTTTGTATTCAGTCATAGGCTTTGTAGTATAGAGCAGAAATGATGCAGATCATTATGTAAGGCAATGTGTTTGTGACTAGCAAAATACAATGTGTGACTATGCTGTAAAACATGCAGTTATCTGATTACAATAAAATATAAAAATCACTTGAAAGGATTTTGGGAATGTTATTACTAATACTGGGTGAGAATAATTTTATGCTTAATTATAAGTGGCATTTTCATTCTTAGTATGTAGTTTCTACTGTGTGTCAAAAAAAATCTATTAATAGTGAACGTATTCAGCTAGAAATGCATGTTGCAGTACATACTATGAGAACTTACATTGCAACTGCTTACCTTTGCTTCAACTTTTAAAAGAGCATCAAGTTTTATATGAAGTGTTTTCTTAAGGATACTGTGTCCTCTTTTATTTCAGTCTCCCTCTGCAAACTTAGTCACAACAGACTTACCAACAGAGTATCTGTCATTCAAATAATTGAAAAAATTAACTTTGGAGGAAAAAAACAAAACCAAAACCATAAAACCTCTGGAAGAGGAATCTGTATGTTTACTTTATTCATGATGGTATGAATGAATTTACCTAAACTGTGCTTGTGCAGAAGAAAAATTGTCGTGACATGAGTGTGTTCTACTGATTGTTAAAGTATCCTTCCATTGAAGGAAGGAAACGCTTGTGCAAGCTGGTTTAAAGCCTTCCACTGATGTGCGATGCATCATTATAGGTATATATTTCCCCCACTGGTTGCATTGAAACAAATCTGTTATCATCAATTAACTGTTTAATTCAGAGGCAAATAAGGGTTTTCCAGTTAAAATGGTTGTTCGCTTATAGCAGAGGATTCATACGCATCTAGAAGAACTGCAAATAAGTATTCTTGAAAAATGTTTTACAGAATGATAAATTTGAAAAATACCCATTTCCAACACAACGCACACTAGTTTTACTGATTGAGTATTGAGATTGGAACTAAGGATAAAGCTGCTAAGAAGCTTATTATATTCAGATTTCATCAGTCATGGAAGATGATGGAAAAGGCCTATTGGTTCTATTCCTGTAATGGCAAGAAAGTAGGGATATGTTTGGTTACTATTGCTTTTTTCCTGTGAAAGTGTTTTGTTTTGCATCTGTTCTCTTATGTTTTCTGAAGTAGAAATAATTAAAATTTATATGCATGAATAGTGATACTAAATTGCTTCAAAACTGATTTGAGATAACATTGTGCCCTAATTATATTAGAATGGTATGTATGTAGCTCAAGGCATGGGATGCAAGCAGCAGAGAGCATGTATGTGTTACTTTTTTAATATAGCAGTGATGGTCTTGGTGAATTTAACTGTGAGTAAACAAGTAAAAAATAAAATAAAATAGAGGAATTGCTAACATTTTGGAAGCATACTGTTGAAATTGCCGATGTTGTATGGCCAAAGACAACGCAAGATTGTTTTCATAGAATTCAAGAGTTACCACGTGAATAAGTCCTCACTTGTGACATCTCTAATTACTAAACATTTTCTTCTTGACTATCTTTAATACTGCCTTCTTTTGCTCGGAGATGCATGCCATGTTATGCCATAGCGAGTTAGGTTTAAAGTCTGAAATACTGTTCCCTCCTTGATACACGTATCAAGTTACAGCATTCATTCTTCCAGGAAAAAAAACACCTGCAACCACTTTTCCTGAGCATACTGGTCCTGAAAACTTAACGTTTGGGAAAATCGCTGCTTTTTCACTAGGTATTTATACCTATATATATAGGTAGTGTTTAGAGCAATTACTTAAGCTTTCTGCTTTCATGTTCTGCATTCAGTTGAAAATGCAGTTTACATTAGTGTGTATTAAGGTGTGTAAATATTAATTTTGTCTCTTCTTCTCAGGCCTTGTTTTGAACATAGCATTTTTATGGGGATTAAGAAAGATACGTGAGTTATTTACTAATTCCAAACTGTAAAGCTGTGAGGGGAACATGTTTTAAACAGTGTAACCCAAACTAGGTTCAAAAGGCTTGTTCCATTTTTTTCAAAGGAGAAAACTTGTGTCATTTGGGCCTTTTGCTAACTCCTGTCTTATTCAGGTAGATAAGCCACCATCTCTGTAGTATCTGAATATGTTTCAGAAGCTCATTAAGCATACCTAATCTGCGAGAAGTGCTTCATTCTTCCCCAGCCAGCCTCAAACTGTTTTAAGTGCATACGTTTGTTGCACTGCTTTGTTTTTTTTGTTAGCAAGCCAAGCTATGTATTTGTTTGAAAGTTCCTGTAGATTTTAAGTAATACTGGTGATTTTCATTCCATAGTTAATAGCCACCATCAGTGTAACACTCTTGGGTTTAAATGGCTCTTCTGAATGCTAGGATGCATGTTTATTTGCTGTCCTTACTACAGAAAGTCATCTAGTCTTTAAGTATCCATGAAACAAACCTTTAAGTCTGGAAAGAAATAAAGAAATGTTGAATTTGGATGCACTTTAAACATTTCATGAATTCCTTTTGTAGCTAATGACAGGCTGCTAAGTTCTGCTCTGAATAAAAGTTTTCTTAGGACTGTCTGGCCGTGTTGGTTGTATGCAGCTCAATGGTAAAGGCCATGCTTTTCATTTTGCCATATGTGGTAGTAACTGACTCTAGCTCTTTAGTAAATAATTTTGTTAAAAAAAGGAATGGTCCGAATTAAATTGTTAAAAATGGTAGGGAGATATGGCTGAGCAGTGTTTTTGCTTGAAGATACAGCCCATATGCTGGAAGCAGTTTATTTTTCTTATTCCTCATTGTTGTGAGGCTGTCAAGCTTAGCATAAGTTTGTCAGCTTTTCTGTGCACACATGTACTGAAGTTCTGAACTCTTACCATTTCTGCTACATGCTGTGGCAGTGCAAATAGTCTTGGAAAGGATATGAGATAGTCAGTAGTAATGGTATTACTTCTGGTATTTTCTGAGTTTTTAGATTATTTTTGAAATTTTTGTATAAATTGCTTAATTTTTTATGAGGTACAACTTCAGTACTTGAATATAGTAAAGCTTAAATATTTGTAATATTCCATTTAAGTAAAAAGCGAAGCTGGCCATAAGTTGCTTATTGTCTACATCTATATTTTATCCAGTTCAACCTAAAGATACACTAGACTGATGACTCTTACTAGAATAGAGGTTGTAACAGATGGCAAAGACACAGTATAAACTAAATATTATATGAACTTAATTTTAACCGTACTCAATAGGATTTTGTAGTCTGCATTCTTTGAGTAACTTTGAGATCCATAGTATATTGTCATAGGTTAAAATTTGTACCAAACTCATTGTTCCCTTTTTGGTGACTTTTCTCAAAGTTTAAAGAAAATCATGTATTCTTTTAATAAGTTGTGACATAAAAATGCATCAATTCCGTGAAGTACTGATTGATAACCAGTTGCAATCTGCTTAGAGATAACTTGGCTCAAAAAATTAAGTAGTTGATCTAAAGGAACATTCTTAAGTAAAAAACAAACAAAAAAAACCACAACAAAAGCCTTATGTTTTGATCTGAGATGCTCAGCAAATAAATGGTGTGCTCTGAAGGCCATGAAGCTCACTTAAGTGTATTGAGGGAATGAATTTTTTTTATCATACGTCTTATGAAGAAAAATTGTATGTTAAGTTAGACGAGAAATCTTTCCTCAGCTAAGACAATAATATACAGCAATGGAGCTATTAAAATAGCAGGGAAGGCCAGGTGGTGACTAATGGGGTCATTGGGCTAGAGGTGTGGATGGACACTCAGTCCCATTCCTAGGTGTGGAGGCACTATCCATACGTATTCTCACGCAACCCGCATCCAGAGCATCTCATTAGCTCATGCTTTGGGCTAAGACTGGGCACTTGATAGCACATTTTCCAAATGCTTTTTAACTGTCTCCTTAGGTGCCCTGAATTTATTGATTTGGGCACTGTGCTGCCATTAACATGCAAAATCATCTTGGTACTGGTGCTTTCCTTGGGGTGTTAGCTTACTTCTAACATGAGGGAGTATCAGTCCAAACTGCCTCATCCTTCAGTAGTGAGGAGGCAGTGAGCGTGGCATGGGGAAAATACAGGGGTTGGACATTGCTCTGTTAGTTATTGGTTATTTCTTTCATGCTCTTTTGGCAGCAAACACAGGACTGCATCATCCCAAAAGCATTTGTTTTCATTAAAATCAATTTGATGAAATCTGAGAATTTAATAACAACAGAATGATTGAGTTGCATTACTTAATTGTGTATAATTGTTTGTCTCCCATAGGATTGCCTTTTTGCTGCATTTTGGGATACACCATAAAATATACTTAATATTACTGAATATTCACTTTTCATGAAAACAATACTTTCATCTTAAATACTTTCATCTTAAACACATGAAACAAACCTTGTGTATGTTCATTTTCCATGGGATAGATTTAATAGGTCTTTTCCATCTTGAACTTCCTTA
Source organism: Anser brachyrhynchus (assembly GCF_964034855.1). NCBI lineage: Eukaryota > Metazoa > Chordata > Aves > Anseriformes > Anatidae > Anser > Anser brachyrhynchus. Next base: position 193,531,798 of record NC_137694.1, read on the forward strand.
AGCTGTAATTAATTGAAATTTGGAGGCATTCGTATTAATGACTTCAGCCTGATTTCTAGAAGTGGCAGTAGGATGGCTTTCTTCAGAAAAGCAGTTAACAGCAACCTTTTTTTCCTCATTGAAGGAAAAAAAACTTGAAAAAAATCATTCACAGATAAAAAAATAGCATACATATTGGTAAAATCATTTTAAAAACTGCTATCATATAATGATTTTTATGCCCATATTGCATTAGCAGGGAAAAAATAAAAAAACTTTGTAAATCTGAGTAAAATCATGCTGGTTGGTATGTAGTCCCTCAGATAGGGGATAAAATGGTCATAATGAGGTATGAGATTGAAAAGGAACTTCACTGTGTTACTGCATACAGGTGTTGAGTTTTATCACTTTGTGTTGGTAAATGGTTTGTCTAGAGCTTCTATTGTCTGTAGTTTTACTAGCGTGCTTTTATATCTAATTTCTGTAGAGTAAAACATAGCTGTATAATTTGAATTTACATGCTAAATGTATGTGAGACGTAAAGTGCTTGACTTAAGAACAGTGAGAATAAAGATGTTGTTCTTGCCATTGATTTCTCAGTTAAAAAAAAAGATTGCACACAACCTTGAACAGGAGTAAATGTGAAGTCTTGTATGTAAATTGAAAATGGGGAGGGGGAATAAAGAAACATAATAAAAATAGGAGAATTGTGGCTTACTTTTGTATCTACACTAGTTATACAACAGTAACTCTAAATATTGTTCTACCTGAAAACCTCAAGCTAATTTTTAATGGAAAACAGAAATACCAGTTACAGTAATGTTTTAGATTTTTTAAACCTTGAATTTAGCATTTTGCAGATGGTCAAGGAAAATCAGAAGAATTGAAATGAATTAAATGATTTTAAAAAAATACTCATGAGCTAAAGGGATGGTCATTGCAATTGAATATGTTCTGTTACTCTTGGAAAGTTCTTCTGTAGGACTTGACTTTTGTGTCTGGTTACAGCAACTGCATAACAATGTACAAGCCTCATGTTTTCGTAAGTATGAAACAGCTGATTTTAAGATGGTTAGCTTCTTATCCAACCACTGGGAATCCAAACTTAATGTATCCTAGCCAGAGAAGCAGCAAACAGAAGACAGCGTAAGGGAAAATAAAACACAGAGTATTTACTAGTCTTTATGGAATAGAATTAGGGTGTTCTCCTTAGTTTCTTTTGCCTTAATTTCACCGCAATAATTTATGTGGAAGGGAAAGTAATTTTATTCTTGGTGAATATTTTAGGGGAAAAAATGTTTTTCTTCAAATAACCACATATGCTTAAGGTGGAAAGAGGAAATATAATCAATATCAAAAGATGCGGAAACCACAAGCATTTATTATAATTCTTTTGCAGCTGATTGTTTTTGGTGTTTTTGGCATTTTAAAGTGCTTCCTTTTTTTAAGCTCCATTATGGATGCTACTCTTCATTATTTGCTGTAAAAGGATTTATTCTGCAGTGCTGTTGCTAAGCTTAAATATTTGATCTAGTGTAAAATTGCAGGAAAAAAAACCACGGTGTAAACCAGTTACTTCGGTACTCTAAAATGCAGTCTTTCAACTACCAGCTGGAAGTGGTCTTTTAAGCTGCTTACAATTGTTTTACATGTTTGTATGCTGGTGGGAAATCCCCAACAAATCTGAAATCTGTGTACGTTTTAAAAAACAATAATTCAGTACGTTGCTGCAGGTAAGAATAGCCATTTCTCCTCCTTGCTGCTCAGTCCTGCTGCTTGGCTGTTTTGTGCCAGTGTGCCCATGCTTGGTGCAGTGAGCAGGATAAAGAGAAATCCCAACTGTATTATTGATTCTACTCATTTCATGTGGAAGGAAAGAACAGCAAGGAGGGGGCAGCAGAACAAGAGATGCTTCATTACTGTGGACACAGGTTAGTTCGTGCTGTACCTGCAGCCAACCAAGAGAATATAGTTTTATGTATGTCCTCATTAAGTGAGATGGGATACTTTTTCAGTATTTCTAGGAAATACATAGCTTAGAAATAGGTAAGAAATGTTTTTAGGGCTTCAGATCTCTTGAGTTGGCATCATTCCATTTTACGTTCTTAGTGATAGTTGACCTAAGAGGGCAACTGTTTGAAATAATGAAGAATCATTTACCACTAAAATATTGAGCCAAATTCTGTCAGCTCGGTCTGTCTGTTCACTGTCTGCAGTTTCCAGAAAGCTATATGCAAGACAATAAAAAATGAAAAAGTGTTCTTCATGCTTTCTCCAGGAAAGATGATATGTACAGTTGTTTTAGAGAAGCAAATCTATTCCAATATATTTTTTCTTTGAAGAAAACATACTCTGCAATTAGATGGGAAATACTGTCTTTTAGAAGGCTGACATTCTTCATTCTTTGATAACAATAGCACTGCATTTTTTTTCAAATATTCTTGTAAGCACTTTTAAGGGATGGAGGATGAAAGGTAAGCTGCAGCTCCAGTTTCAGTCAACTTTGAATAATAAAAAGCCTTTCCCAGAAAGTACAGGAAGAAAAGTATAAGATGAACTGTTGTTTCATTATTACGTTTTGTTCCAATGTAGAGTATTGTGCTTCTAGGACTCTCAGCATGGTATTGGTCTGAAATGATGAACCAGGGCTGTGCCACGTAATACAGAAGAAGTCTTTGACTTAACCTGTGACAAATGCAATTACTACACTTCCAAAACTGAAAGTTCAGAGTTCTGAAATAAAATGTGTAAAAAAAAAAAAAAACCAAACAAAACACAACACTTATATATTGAATCACAGGTCTATAAGTGGAAGTTGTCAACTTGGCAGTTGAGATGTCAATGTTTTTAGAGCTCTTTAGTATATGTACCAGTTTCTTGTTGCCATGTTATGCTTTACATGTAGTTTTTGTAGTACCATTTAATGCATGTTCAGCATCATCAATTCTCACATCACAGTTGTCTCATCTTGTGTTCACACTGCTGAATGCTGATGTCTGTAGAATGGGGGAGGTACTAGAGCATTTGTTTACTGTTATGTAACTATTTAATAGTTTCTCATTGCTAAGCTTGCTTTATTTTGTGTTCACTATGCATGTTTTGTGCAAAATATGCTTTTGCTATTGCATATGGGGGAAAAACGTATCAAGTCATTTAAGTGTGTTTATTAAGTGTGTGTGTGTTAGCGGGTTAATTTGTAGTTATTCGTAAACTGAAATCCTGAAGATGCATCTTAATGTTTCTAAAATGACCGCTGGCTCAGTGGAATAAATTCACTTGGAATACTTTTCTGCATGGTTACATGTAGATTTTTTATGCTTATGGGCCACATTGGTATTTGTTTTAATTAAAAAAAAAAAATTAATGTCCATAGATCTGTTTTTAAATTACAAGCATGCGTACAAGACAGTAATCTCAAATGACTTGATGTTTGCTCTAAACAGTACTGTAACTCTCCAAGTTGTATTAAATATAACATAGATCATTAGTTTGAGTTAATTCATTTTTAAAGAAACTTAAAAAAAAAAAAAAAAAAAGGTATTGAGAGTAAAACAGTCCACAGGGGGAAAAATAGTACAAACTTGTGGAGAAATGGTGCTCTTGTCTGAGTTGCATTGTGTTACTGGCCTTGTATTTTTTGTTCTTCAAATTGAGACCATTGTGCAGAACTGTTTGTTATAAAGACTTAAAAAGAAATACCACTTGTTTTATTTTACACAGTTATTAGTATTAACTAATGTTAGCATCTTTAAAATAGAATTGGTTGGGTTAGGTACATGTACTGTACTGCTGATGATGCCATGCAGTATGAATATCAGAAATAGGGTAACTCAAATGATGGTAGATACTGAAGACTGATACTGTGTTTTGCTTTTAAATCCAGTTGGATAAAAGCTGATCTTAAACATTAGTCTTATTCTCTTTGAAATGAACTATTTCATGTATCTTCTTCCAGTTAACCATGAAACTGATTTTCTTAGGTGTCTGATATTTTGGGGAAATAAACACTGATTTTAAAAACTGCCCACAACCTCAGTACTACAGTTACTACATCTGCATCTCTATTGCTGTAATCACAAGTTTTAAAGTGTGAATCTGTAGATTATTCTAGGGGAGAGCAAAGGTTGCTTAATTATTGAGACCTTAGGTGGGAAAAATTAGGTAGAAACCTCTTAATATTTACTGTATTAAAAAAAAAAAAGAAAGCAATATTTAAAACTGAAGCGTCGCAGTGTCAAGGAAGCCAAATGGTGTATCTTTCAAGAAGGTGCAAGAGCTTTTTACTAGAGATTTTAAGTATTTGTGAACTATTAGACCTCTAAATCTTTCACTGGTCTGACGTGGAGGACATTGTGGAGCCCAAGCCTTCGATTATGAGGTGAAATATTATGGTGAATTATTCAAATATTATGGTGAAAAATCTGCATTTTTCTCCCCTTCCACGAAGTTTTAGAAGTGATGTGAGGAAGTAATGTGATATACTGACCGTACTGTTGGGCTGAATCCTGCGTCTCTGAAGATTGTCATTGGCTTCCTCTGGGTATTATTATTCTGTTTAGGACTCCTTTCCTTATTCTGTATTCCAGATTTTCTTTTACTGTAAAAGGTTTTAACTTTTCTTGATATGATCTGTATAAGACTATTCAGGGGCTGTAATACCTAAACGTGATACAAATAGGTTAGAGGAAAGAGAAGATGTCAAATGCACAGTAAAAACAGTTCTTCCTATCACTTGGCAAGTCATTAATCCCCTGTGTGTTTTGTTAGTATATGAATATCGTGTATGTTTTTAATCAGTTGTGTGTTTAAAAAGAAGACTAATGGTGATTCATGAGAGGAAAAATGTACGTTTACGTAACATACGTTAAGAGACAAAATACATTAGAACTTTAGTAGACTTCCTTGTTTCATAAGTGTGTGGAAAAGTCAAAATAGATAAGTGCTCTTTGTGGATTTACACATGGGGAAAATGGTAACAAGGAGAAGCAGGAAGACATGTTTTGACCTCATCTTTCCGCTCATTTCATCTAAAATTTTGGAAGCTATGATAGAATTTAAAGCACTATATATGAGTCTTGATAACCTTTATCTAAATTTCCTGAATGCTGTTTCAGAGTTTTGCAATAAATAAAACTAGTTTAATGTAAATATGTAAATAAAATACATGCTTGAATGGACAAAATAAGTCTGTAAGCCTGTGTTTCATGAAGATATGGAGGAGAGTAATGTCAATGAGTTGTCTACGTTTCGTCATATTTTTATTTTTTGCCTATGTTACCTAAAAGGAACAGAAATGGAAACTTATGAATGATGTGTAATGGAAGGCTGAATATATATGCCAAAATCATGCTGGGGAAAAGAAATGAAGTTTAAATATGTATAACTTCATTTGCTGCTTCTTCCAGTAGAGCTCCCATTTAAAAAAAAAAAAAAAGCTCCCATTTAAAAACAAATGCTGTACAACCTAGGTCTTGCTGATTGCAGATTTCCTCTCTGCCTTGGTTGTGGCAAAACAACAGAAATAGCACTATCAGGATTTCCATTTATGATTAATGTAGTGTTTTTGCCTCAGTGATACATCTGAGTAATGGTCAATACCTGACATAGCTGGTGTGCTGACTGGGTATGTATGAAACTGCATGGCTGCTGTAACCTTGCCAAATCTTTGGATCTGGTAGTGCCTTTGGTTATTTCAGCGGTTGCTTTACCTACCTCAGGTAATGAAGTTCCTTTGTGGCCACATGGATGCTCTTTAAAGTTTTCCTCATCTTCCCTGTGGCTTAGTGAATTCCAGTCGCACAGTGGCACCTACTGTAGTCTGGGAGTTGAGTGGTGTAGTCATGATGACTGAAGTACATGAAGTACTTCAGTATTTCATACATGAAGTACTTCAGTTACCATTTGCTCATGCCAGCTACATTTGACTTGGCTGACACCTCTTCAGTAATTGCAGTGCGCTTCCGAACTTTACCTTTCATGAAGCAGAGATGTGATTATTCCCAGTGAGGTGTAATACAAACCATTACATTTGTACTATCAACAACTCAAATTCCTTTGATAATTCAAGGTGTGCTGGAGAAAAAGAATCTGGCTGATTATTGCAGTCTGTTTCTCTGATTATGTGATAAAGATGTCAAGTCCTGGTTCTACTTTTGTCTTCAGGTGCTGAGTATCATCTTTAAACTATCTGGATATCTACATTTATTCTAGTTTACACACTTCAGTGTAAACTAAAATCACATAAATCTATATACCGTCAAGCACAGTAGTCAGATGCTGGTAAGAGCTTGAAATCTAAGTTGGCCAAAGTAGGTCTTTAATAACATGGAAATAAAGTTTTGAGAAAGCAGGAACAAGGTTGAATGGAATAAGAGAGCTAACTACGAGCTCTTTAGAAGTTGGTCCCCAAAAAACAGTAGGAGACTCTGATGTTCTGTTAACCTTCCAAAGAAATTGATGCATCAGATAGTTAACACAAGTTTGGGTTTGAGATATGAATTTCCTTGAAGAAATCACTATTTGCTTGCATGGAGTTTCTTTTCAAGACATAGAAAATGAAGTTCATAGTGTGTTAGATGGACATTTTGTGATTGTGTACATCAAAAGTTGGAAACAGGTAACTGAGGTATCTTGTGTTCTAGCCTGTGTTCATACATGTTTTCTCATAAACGCGTTGGTACTTAGAAATTTGTCACCTGACATGCTTTTGATAACTTATGCTTAATATGTAAAAATTACAGTATGAGCTTACATCTTGAAAGCTGAATGAACTCCAGTGAGAAACATTAAGTCAATTTGTCTTTGATTCAAAATATTCTAGTCATGAATATGATGCCAACTGACCAGCCCTTGTGTGTAAGTTGACAACAGAAGGAAGCTCCCTGTTTCTTTCTTGTGTGCTCTTGGCTTAGCTCTGGTCAAACCTGGTTTCATCGTTAAGGCTTTTGTACTTCATTGTTCTCAAATGAGGAAAGTTTTAGCCATCTGGATTGTCATTTAAGGGGCAGGGGGAGGGGGTAGTTCTAATCGTAGTCCTAGGACACTAAGGTGTTGGACAGTTAAATCTGTTGCTCAGTTACTGCTAATATCATCCTCCTTCAGTTCTCTCCACTACATATTAGCAGATGCTTCCTTAGCTCTGTCTGAGAGTTGAGGTTTAATGCTTTTTTTGTTTGGTATTCACTTAGCTGTTTCATTTTGGATAGGAACAAAATCTTCAGGTAGGAGCCACCTCTGTTAAAACAGAGAAAGTAGGATGGTAATAAAAGTTGAAAAATCTTAACGTAGTATCAGCAGTATGTCCAATTGTACAGTTAAGGGACAAAAAAACAAGTTTCAGGCTTAATTTGCCAGATTATAAATCTTACTTAGCAATAGCAAGTTGAGAATCTGCTCTCCGATTTTACATAGTGTAGTTCATCATATATTCTGCCCTAAGTTTTTTTTGCAGGTTCTCTGGTGTTAACTGTGCGTAACTGCTAGCCCAGGTTTGAATAGTTATCTGCTTAGACTGGGCAAGTGCAGGCAAGGACTAGTTATACCATGTTGAAACAGATAAATAAATACCTCCATCTCCACAAAACACATTTTTATGAGAAACGGTAGTTTTATTCAAAATTGGTTTGTGTTTTTTATAAACAGGTAAGTCTTACTTCAGTGGAGCAAGAGAGAGAACGTTTGCAGAATACCATGCAATTTGTTAATGCTGTTTTGTTATCTTGGTCCTCAAATACAGGTTCTATTTCCACTGTTCAAATCTAATGTAAGATTCTAAGTTTTTCCTACCAAATATGGCTGTATTACACTGGAAAGTAGAAGTAGCTGTTCTGTGTTTGTCACAGTGAAGCCATCAGAAATAAAAATTGTCACTCAGCAGAATTAAAAACAGGAAGGAAATTCCGGATAAAATATTTGCAAGATCTTTTGATAGGACAGGAGGCCATGGGCACAGCCGGGCACCCAGGAGGCTCCCTCTGAGCACCAGGCAGCACTTCTGTGCTGGGCGGGTGACGGAGCCCTGGCACAGGCTGCCCAGAGAGGCTGTGGGGTCTCCTCCTTGGGGATCTCCAAAAGCCGCCTGGACGTGGTCCTGGGCAGCCTGCTCTGGGTGTCCCTGCTTGGGCAGGGGTGGCACCAGGGACCTCCAGGGGGCCCTGCCAGCCTCAGCCATTGATGTAAATAAAGCTTTGACTTTCTTAATCTATATAAATTAACGTTAAAACCTATTACATAATTAGTTGCTTGATTGCTTCCTTACTAGGTTTCCTTTTAATAAAGAAGTATCTGTTGCTTAGTATTGCTATGTTACGTTTTCAAATGGAGTGCTTCAAAGATGAAAGCTCTTTGAGTGAAACGTGAATTGTTTTTTGTTATAAAGACCATACAACCACAGCCCTTCCCTTGTACCCTGGCACAGTCTTACGGCTTCGGAAGTTGTAGCCCCGCAAAGATAACTAATTCTTCTCTCATTATTTTGGAAGAGGAAGTTAGGACATGGGCCTAACTTGGCACCTGCTGCAAAAATGACAGGTAAGGAATCTTACAGGAGGGAACGGGGAACATTGTGTAAACTTGTGTAATGCAGCGTTGCTATAACATTTCACAGGTAAATGCTCTCTATATCAGCTAGTTTCACAAATCCTTAGTGATGTTGTCTTTTTTCTTTTTTTTTTCTTTAAGTATTAAAAGAAAGTTGGATTATGCAAAATCCAGGAAGTTTCCCTTGAAACTAGACGACCCCCCTCCAATTTTTTTGAAAATCTAAAATATCCTTAAGCTATTGAGATCACATCTCAACTGTATATAAATATATATAAATATATCTATAACACAAGGCTTATGCTGATTTTCAGTGGTGTTGAAGTGTAAAATCTGAGAAAACTGGCTCTTAGGCTTTGCTTATACACATCCTTAGTTTCTTTAAACAACATTTTAAAAATGATTTGTAAATCAGTCTGAATTAACATGAATAAAACTATGCATATTTCTGTAATCTCTAGATTTTTTAAAGTGGTTCTCTCATCTCAGCATAATTGTAAACTCTTTGAGTGCATAGTACAATAACATCCTGACCTCTGGCTCTGTTAGAGCAGTAGAGGAATAGCGATTGTACTCAACTACCTGCTAGTTGTGCTGGTGTAACTGTATCTGGTTTACAGCAAAGTTAAGTTGTTCCAAGCTCTGTATGTAAAGCTGTAAGTTCCTGTGATTGGCTGAACTTGCTCTGAATTTCTAGAACCTGACTTAAAGCAAGTTCATGAAATTTTAGCTGTCACTTCAGTGCTGAGTGATAGAACTGATTTAGATGCTTAAGTTTTCTTTGAAGTCACATCTATACATCAACATCGGTACATCACTTTCTGTGTGAAAGAGATGATGAGGGTTAAAGGTTGCTGTTCCTTTCAACAGCTCTGTACTTAGCTGATTGTGATAAGGTAAAGTATGGTAAAGCGCTCAGGAACTTTGCATCTGTTTAAAAAGGCACAAGAGTTCTGAGTGGAGAAAATTACATTACTTGGGCAAACTTTCTGAAACTGCTCAACACGAACACAGTCATTGGAAGTAGAAATCTGGACATCAGAAGACTTTGCAGCTGCGTTAATGGTGATGTGTACAATGGCTAGTTGTGAAAGCAACTTTATGATGAGCTAGCTATTCTGGTGCTGCAGATTGCTCAGCCTGACACAGGAAGGTTAGTGAGCAACATAGGGGATGGGCCAGCAATCCAAAATGGGGGATGGACTTGCTGTTTTATATAGGATTATCTTAATGACTGTGTAAGACTTACAGCCTCACAGTTAAAAAATAAATAAATAAATAAAAAAACAGATTGTTAAAATACATATAATAGATTACTTCGTGCAGTAGGGGTCTGTGATGTTAAGAATTTAAGCACTAAGTTCCCTTCTGCTGATCAAATCCAAAGTTCTTGGAGATCTTAGGGAATCTTTAAATTTTACCAAAAAAGAAAAAACCCTTCCAACTTTCCTGTTAAATTAGTAGTCTTACATCTAGAAATGTAATGACTCCCAAATGAAGACTTTTTGTGAAGTTTACTATGTCCTTATTTTGTTTTCAAATTCGGGCCTTGCTTAAGCCACACAGATGAAATCTTTGTCCTTTTTAAGATATTTTCAGACATTCATCGTTGCCCAAATACTGAAGAAATGCTTTGCGTGAGTGAAGTTTTATTATCCAGGCAAAACAAAAATAAATGTCCCTGGATTATAGTACTGTCACTGGTAATGGCTTATTATCCAGTCACCTAGATTGTAGTAGTAACTAGTAATTCTAATAACTGCCACCACCTTTTCTTTTTGGAAATGTGATTCCAGAAAAGGAATATTACTACTTTCACATTCCTTATTCTGTGTAAGTGACTAACTTTAGATACCCTATGGTTTATAGACTGAAAATTGTGAATTAGATAAATATATATATATATATATATATATATTAAAAAAACTGCTTTTAGTCGTCAAGGAAAATGAATGGTTTTCTGGCTCGGTTCAAGTAGTATTTGTCTTTTTCTTTTTAGGAACTTAGTCTTCCTTTTGAGCCTTAATTTGGTAATGCTCACTTTTTTTGCCTTAAGTTGTTAATTGCTTCTAACTGTTTACAAGGCTGTATGTTCTCAGGGGCAGAATTTTAGGAACGTAAGATTGGAAAAAGTTACATTGGGTTCATCTCCTGTAGTCACAGGAAGCCATGCTATGATGTCCAGTCAATAACTGTTTACTCTTGTTGGTTTTATTGATGTAAATGTATGTTTCTGTCCTCAGCAGTGGCTACTCAGGATAGAGGTGAGCAAGGCTTGGCCTGACTAGAGTAAAAACCTAAGAGAATGAGGAGGAAAAGATTGCTTGACCATTTAGAAATGTCTAGCACTGCCTTCTGTTAGTACTTCAGCCAACGTTGTTATCTGTTACCTTTTGATAGGAAAACCTGAACAAATGCAGACATGAACACAGCTCTGTGGATCGTCTCTCTCAGGTTCCCTTTGGTAGCCCCAAATAAATGACCACAAGGGATCGTGTGTTGTCCTGAGAAAAGCTCGGAATCGGGAGTTCTTCCTTTGTGTGATGGATGGTGGCTGTGCTACTCAGGATGGTACCTGCTGTGCAAAGTGCCACGTGCTCCACTGCAGTGGAAGTCAAAGTTTACCTATGCTGCTGTTCTGTTTTGCTAGGTAATTTCTAATGTAGACGTAAAATAAAGGGGGGTGGGTTTTGTTACAATGCCACCCCAAATCCTGTTAATTTAAAAAACAAGCAAACAAAAACTGTTGTGTCAGTCAAGCCAGTGAAGCTGTACAGCCAACATGTTCTCTGCGAAGGAAGCACAACAGCATGGGTACGTAAGGTAAATGTGGAACGTCCTTCGGGGCTGTAGGTTGCCACGGCTGTCTGCTTGGTAGAAACAAAGCAAATTTGTATTGGGAAGAGGTCATGGAGAGCACCCCGTTAAATGAATGCATACAGATTGAGATGGGTTGTACTGAGGACCTGTTTTTCAGTTTTCCATGATATTTTCATTTTTCCTCGATAATGACATAGTATGTACATAGTGTTGCTTTAGTGTGTGCTTGACGCATCTGTTCTCTTCAGAATATGCCTTTTTGCCATGCTGTTGGCCATTTAGAGCATTTCAGGTTCATTTTGCTTGGCACAACACCTACATACTGAACTTTAATTTAAAGAAATGCTTTATCAATTATCTGAAGGTGATTTGGAGTCAGTTCTTCGAAAATAATTATGTTTTGCTTCAGCATTAGCTGCCGGGGTACGTCAGGACTAAGAGTAATTACTGTTAACTGTGGCAGTCTCCGACAGCACAGAGAGGTTGGAGGGGTCTCTGTTTGTTGTGAGGATAGAATTCTGAAGAAACTGTGTGCAGGCAGATACCTATTGCATTTAAGAAACAAGCCCAAAACACTATTATACGATCACTTTTTAGTATGAGTTATGGTAAATGGGTTATTTGGTAACACTACCATATGGTCTTGCTGTCTGGTTTTAGGCACGGTCTTCAAAAACAAAGATATTTTCCGGTAGTTTGGCTACAAACCTGTCACCAATACCAACATTTAAGTTGCCAAGAATCTCTCTCTGCTTTATCTTCAATAAATCTGAGTGGTCAAGAAAGAGAAATTATATGTGCTGGCTGTTACAGGAGCTGGAGGCTGTTAGGCCTTGGGGATTTTAGGCTTGCTGTTTGTAGACAGGGAAAAAGGAATAAAGAAAGCCTAATTATTAGTGTGTTGGTTTTTTTTTTCATAATATTGAAATGTAGACCGAAAAAATGGCAGCTTGTAATTAGTTTCCCTTTAAGATGGGTGCATACTTGTTTTTCAGTAGCTGAATTAGTCTCACCATACGGAGGCCATGTCACCCGGCACTACCAGCGTTGTCATTAGTGCTTATCCAGACAACAATTCTGGCCTGGCCTCTGGGTCAGACGGTCATGGCTATGGCAATTTGTAACTGAGTAGTTAAAGGATTTTAACAGTAGGGCTTGCAAAACTAGAGCTGTAGCTATTGAGGGTTGGCAGGCTGTGCTCTGTGCTGTGTGCTTTAGGAAGTCCATCTACCCGGCTGTCAAGGAGAAGGCAAAGGAGTGTTTAAAATGGGATGCATAGCGAGTTGTACCGTGGGCAGGGGGAAGAGATGGAAAGGAAATGGGAGAATTGTTGAAGTTACCAGCACTTTTAAGAGGTCTTGGACATAAATTTTGCCACCTTTTTATGTGACCTGAGCTGCAATTCTAAAGCTGCATCTGATAAGGTAAATGCTACCTTTATTGTAAATGCTTGTGGTTGTGTTGCAATTTGCACGTTACTCTGGGTTGCTTTTTGAGGCTGTTATCTAAGTGAAGCTAGCCTAAAAGATGCAACTTGTGTGTGGCTTTCAAAAGTGATTCTTTCTGTAAGAAGTATTTTTAAATGTGCTGAGTTTTCTGATCATCAAGCAGGGCCTCAAGACATCGGTAAATTCTTCTAGGAAGTCCTTATCTGAGAGAATACAGAGCTCTTCATCCTGTTGTGCTGCTGTAGTCGGGGTTTTCCCAGTCAGTCTTGCTCTGTACACAGATCTTTGTAGTGCTCCTTAGCTCTGCAGCATGCTTCTCTGTCTGTTTCCCAGCCCGAGCAACGGGCTGTATGTTAACCCTACCAAACAGTGCAGTACCTGCCTATTGTTTGAAATCTGAGGTATTTGTATAGAAGAGACTATGTTAGCTGGGGATAGGGGAGGGTGGAAATGTGTGTGCGTGTGTGAAAGTTGTTTTGAAGCCCAAACAACTGGGACAGGGAGCTGCTGAGTTTTATAAACTGACTTTATACGTTATTTTGTGTGTGGACGCTAGAAGAAGCCACACACAGTTCAAGATGGATATCCTGATTAACATTTTTTGATCTTAGGCAATTTTTCTATTATATTTTAGATAATTTTAATTATGAATTAGGAATAAAATTATACTCTGGCTTGCTCTTTGTTCTTGTGACTGCACTTACTGCAAATGCAAGCAGATCCATTACAGAGGTTTTGAAATGGCAAGTCTTAAACTTTTATATCAATTTCTAATATTATTAGCATTAGTTATATTTTAATGAGACTTGTTTTGCTCCAAGATCTTAAAGTAGGACATCTTACTCCAATCTAGTTTTCATATATAGTTTTAATCCTCTTCAATGTCTGTACCACGGTAGGCTGAGGAATGAGGAGGAGACTGCATTTCTACCTACCTATCCTCAGCACAACTACAGTGAGAGTAATTATGTCACGTTTAATTAATGACACTGGGTTGTATGCAGGGATCCAAATTATCTTAATGGCAATAACATGAGAAGGATGAAACCTACCTTTGGCCTTGCATTAAAAAGCAGAAGACAGTGTTTTGTTTGAGTATGTGTGTTTTAAAACCCTACGAAGAACAGTGGCGAGACTCAGGAGCAGAATTGCACTTACTCTACTTCAGGCTGAACTATGAAACTTGGGAACTTGTTTATGCTCTTGAACCAGCTGGTTTTTAACTGTGACGTAGTCAAATTCAATTTAAAATTTTAAGAACAGAGAAATCCACGGGAACAACTAAGTGGTAAGAATAGGTAGAGGATAAACGGATTTTTCTGGTAAAGTGAAGTTTTATTCATGTCTATTTCCTGATATTATGCATAACGGTATTTGAAAAGTGGGTATTTGAAAAGAGAAGCCACTGTTTTTCCAGTTTGTGTCATTGCTGTCTCTTTATTTTTTAGGTTACCATTAAAACGTTAAAAGGCAGATGAAGACTGGCTTTTGTAGACTCCTTGTGCTACCTTTTGAATACAAAAGGGAATCCTAAACTGAGTTTTAGTATGAGGTATGTATTGGGATATTTGGTTTTATTTAGCAATTACTGAAATTAGGAGCCAGCTTTGCGTTCATGCTTGTGATTTTATTCTGCTTGTATGCTTCTGCTAACACTTGCTTTCAGATAATACATGCCTATTCATTTCATAATTCCTGTCACACATTACCATGTTATTAAACAACTTGAAATGTACATACACAGCGTTCTGCAAACAGCTCAAAATCTGGGTACTCATAATGCTTCTTCCAAACAAACGCCACAATGCCACATTAATGTGCTACAGTGTCCAGGCTGCTGGATGTTATTCACAGAATCACAGAATCGTCTAGGTTGGAAGAGACCTCCAAGATCACCGAGTCCAACCCCTGACCTAACACTAACAAGTCCTCCACTAAACCATATCACTAAGCTCTACATCTAAACGTCTTTTAAAGACCTCCAGGGATGGCATTGCATGCAGAATCCAGTTTGTAGAAACAATACAACGTAGTTTCTGATTCTGAACAGTCTTCAGGATTAGCCAGTAGGCTTTTAGTCTACAAGGCTGTGTCCATGTCCTCTGCAAAACCTGGGGTTGAGCTCAGTTCCCAAACATGCAGGTTTGTTGTGTCATCTACCCTAGGTGTTGGTAGTGGGACTAACGTATACCATGCAGGTTTTAAAGGGAGGTTGGTTCAGTTCTGAAATTCCAAATTATCAGTAGCTTTTATAGAGTAAAAGTCACGTTAAACACTGATGGGATTTACCTGAGATTTTAGCTGTACTGATCAAGCAAGAGGAATTTGGGTTAGTTCTCATAGGTGTTCTCCATGTTTGGCCTGGTAAATGAGAGCGGTCACTATAGTTATGTTTACAGTAAAAGGGAACTAATCAAGATATACTAAGCTCTAATAATGGGCTGTATCATTTATTGCTAATCCGAGGTCCTCTCACTGATTTCCATCGGTAATTCTGTGGGAAGTAAGCGGTAAAACTTAAGAGTTGCTTGAGGAGTATAAATGTGACAGGGACCTTTTGTCATTCTGTTTAAAAAAAAAAAAAAAAGCATGGGAAGGACAACATGAGAAAAAATCTTTCTGCAGTAACGAATCTCAAACTGGACTATGAATTGCATAAAACTGCAAAATTACCTATGTGGTCTTTGCAAAAACACAAGTAGTTCAAAATTTCTGCCCAAGACAGGCGGACTCCTATTATACTCTCCACAGCAGCCCTCTCCTTTTTTTCTACCTTCTGCTCTCTATCTGCTACGTTTTCTATTTAGGTAGCACTGCTTCGTAAAGGATTTCTCCAAAGAAAAAGTTTCTTCTGTACGTGCTTCAGATAAAGCGTTGGAGCTCTGCTCCCTGGTGTTCAGGTCACCCAGCGAGGAGCCAGAGAGCTGGCAGATGCTGCTGCTGCTGGAAGTGATTTCTGCTGAGCCCTGCGGTGCTAACCTCAGCTCTGCACTGAAATTGGGGCAGAATCTTCACATAATTACAGAATATCAAAGGTTGAAAGGGTGCCAAGGAGATCTTGTGATTGAACCCCTTGCTCAAAACAAGATGCCAGGTAGAGCAGGCTGCCCAGGACCACGTCCAGGCGGCTTTTGGAGGTTCCCAGGGAGGAGACCCCACAGCCTCTCTGGGCAGCCTGTGCCAGGGCTCCGTCACCCGCCCAGCACAGAAGTGCTGCCTGGTGCTCACAGAATCATTTATGTTGGAAAAGGTCCTTAAGATCATCAAGTCCAACCATCACCCTAAGACTACTCTCACCTCTTGTCCTGTCACTGGGCACCAGTGGGAAAGGTCTTGCTCCGTGGTCTTTCTGCCCTCTGATCAGATGTTTGCACATACTGATAGGATTCCACCCAGCCCTCTCCAGGCCGAGCAGTCCCAGCTCTCTGGGACCTCGCTCTCTGGATCACCTCGCTCGACCTGCTGGCAACTTCCTGACGCAGCGCAGGATGCTGCTGCTGCCCTTCTTTGCTGTAGCACATCACTGGCTTGTGTTCAGCTTGGTGTCCACCAGCACCCACAGGGCTCTTTCTGCAGAGCTGTTTTTCAGACAGCTGGCCTCCAGCCTGTCCTGGTGCCTGGGGTGGTTCCTCCCCAGGGGCAGGAGCTGGTAATTCCTTCTGATGAACTCCATGAAATCCTGTCAGCCCACTCCTTCAGCCTGTGAAGGTACCTCTGAATGGCAGCACAACCCTCTCACGCGCTCCTTCCAGCTTTGCACCTCCTGCATACTAGCTGTTAGCTGCATTCTGTCCCATCGTCCAGGTCATTAATGAAGATTTTGGAAATGATCGGCCTCAGTGCTGACTTCCTGGGGCACACTGCTAGGTACCGGCCTCCACCTAGTCTTTGTGCCACTGATCACAACCTTCTGGGTCTGTTCAGCCACTTTTCAGCCCACCTCACTGTCTACTCACCCAGCCCGTACTACTTCAGCTTGTCAGTGAGGCTGTTAGGGCAGATAGTGTCAGAAAGTGAAGGTAAGCAATGCCCGCTGCTGTCCCCACAGCCACTGAGCGGGTCACCTCATCACGGGATGCTGTCAGGGCAGGTTGATGGAGGATTTGCAAATGGCCCTTCTGTAAATCCACGCTGACTCTTGTCAGCTGCCTTCTTGTCCATGGTGAGTGGTGGTTCCGTCTCCTTCCCAAGGCCTGCAGGTCCCTGGATCTGCATTCCTGCCCTCACTGCACGTATGAGTGGCATTTGCTTTCCTCCAGGCCTCAGGAATCTCATGATGGCCGTGGCCTTTCAAAGACAGCGGCCTTGCGAGAACACCAGACGCTTCCCTTGGCACTACTGGGAGTGTCCTGTCAGCCCCGAGGCACTGCTCGTATGTCTGTCCGGCCTTCTTCAGTGTTCTCTAGCTCGGACCTCTGCTGCGTAGCAGATGTTGAAGGTGAGGGGAGATGGGGAAACTCATACACACCTTGTTTTGTGGCTTTGCTTTGCCTTTACTAAGTTGTTCCCTGTTGTTTCTAGGCGTTGTAAAATCACAATATAACGTACACCAGGCTAAAGAAATAAGCGGCAGGCATTTACTCATAAAATCTAAAGGCAATACAATTAAAACTCTGTTTCTGCCATCAGAAAAAGTTAAAAGGAAAAAAAGGCGGGGGGGGGGGGGGAATCCAACCAGTTGATTTATTTATGCTGTTTAAATCATAAGAAGTCAGGTGGACAGAAAAAAAAAAAAAGCTTGTCTTGACCAAGTGCTGTCGGGAACTCAGGCTTCTTGCTTTCCCTTAGGTATCAGACCAGCCCTGTGCAAAAGAGCTATTTGAGAGCCTTGGCTTTTGGCAAGTTTCCTGGGTGCTTCAGAATCTTTCTGTCCCCAGCTTGCGCTCCTTCCTTCCTGCGAAGGGAAGAGAGGATGGCCAAGGCTCCCTGGAGATACAAATGTTCCTTTGACTGGCTAAATAATGACTCCTTGTCTCAGCAGAGTGATAAAACCCTTCCCTTCTCTTTCTCCCACTATTCAGTGGTGTGTGTACCCTTCAGACTGCGGTGTGAACCTGGCTGGCAGAGCCTGATGGCCTAATTAAATTGCATTAAAAACTCTGAAAAGATTAGATTAAAATGTGAGTGGATCTCATTGTATTTGGGGCATAGTGTGCAACTGCAAACTGAAAAAAAGTTGCAAAAGACTCTGAGTCAGCCAAATCAGTCACTTGAAAAAGAAGTAAGAAAACAGAATTACACCTGTTCAGTTTTATATTAGTTTTCTGATGAGCAGTATTTTGCAGAGATGAATGTTGGCTTTGTGCATTTGCCATTGCAATTCCCTTCTTCAGCTTTCAACCTTGAAACAAATTTCATGCAGTTCTGTTGTGCCAGCAGAGGTACTGGGCTCTGATTTAATTCGTAGTGCAGTCAACATGTTCCGTCTGTCTTTCTGCCACTGGGTTCCTAGGATGGCAGTAGGCAGTTCAGATAACCTCTGATCGTGCTATCTGGGCAAGCATCAGCCTTTCCAAGCTCTTTATCCAACTGTATTTGCTAAAACGCATTGCTCTGTAGTTTGCTATTTGAGTCTTGCTGTTTGCTGCACGTTGATTACAAAAGTACTTTTTCAAGCATTTGAGTCATTTCAGTATCTAACTCCTTAGCGTGAATTATAATTATTTCCTGAAAACATTCTTCATTGGATTAGGTTCTGATGAAAGCTGCTGGTGGCCACATAGCCTCAAAATGGAGATGGTGTCCTGCTATACCCTATGTGCAAAATTCTGCTCCTCACCTTGGAATTCAAAGGACCACTGGAGGTGAGAAAATAATCGTATTTTCAGTCATTGGAACACGCTATGGTGGTTGTGATTTTGGTGATGAAAGGTCTCCTCTGTGCTAGATTAATTATCAGGCTCTCTGTGTCTGTCTACTTGTTGTCTTATGCCTTCTTCCTCCCTCACTGTTCTCTGTGCTCTTGGGCACAAGAACAATGCTGCCATCCGATAAAACAGTAATTAAAGCTGTGGCACCGAGCTGAGCAGCGGGGATTGATCGCTCTCACCCAGGCTCTGCTCTTTCTGCTTGCAGGCAGTGCCGGCAGGCCCCGAGGGAACCGGGCTGCTTGAAGTGGGGGGGAGTTTGCCAGCACCGAGACTGTGTTTATCTTATTTGCTGCTTCGTTTTCCACGATGGGAAAGAGGCACCAGAAAAAATCTGATGTCTCCTTATGACATTCAAGAAGCCTTTTCCTGTATGAAAAGGAGGCAAGTTACAGGTAGTGTCATGTCTTCAGGTTCCAGCAGAGGAGGTGGGATCCAGCGTTAAGGAAACGTAGTGGAGCAAGGATGGTGGCTGACAACTGGTGTGTAACTCAGGTCTCGCCTCCCTTTTTATCTGGTTTGTACTGGAAGCAGATTTTGTTTCTGGATCTCCAAGACAAGTACTGGGAAACTGTACTGATAAAAGGATTTGAGTTTGTACATACTGTAACAGGAATCAGAGTAAATGATATATTAAAGTACCCCTTATTGATTAAATCATCAGTTTTGGACTCAAACCTCTTAGAGCTAGATGAAACAAATACGAAAATATTATCAAGCACTAAAACGTGACAGAAGATGGGAAAGTGTGGTTATTCTTGTATTTGAAGAAAAACAGTAGTCGGGTTTGTGTTTAAGTTACAGTACTGAGACTGCAATGTTGCACAGAAGTATTAGTTACCTAGAGAAAACTGTAAGCCAGCAACAGGCTAGCTGAAAACTGAGGAAATGCTGATCAATAGCGAAAATTAAAATTGGAGAAAGATGTCACCATCTATGCAGTTGAGCTGGATGTTATAATGTTAAAATGCCTGCTTTATTTTTGCCTAATGAAAAATGAAAACCAGTGAAGGGAACAAATAATGAAAAATGCACTTTGATGTCATGAGGTTTTCACATTGCACTGTAATGTAGCACTGCTGATGTTTTTTCCCCTGGTGTTTCTGTTTCTAATAAAACTGTTTCAAATAAACTTCCTGTATTCATAGATTAATTTTCTGTTTCTTGACCTCAGAAAGGCAGTGACCGTGAATAGAACTGAGCAGTTGCCAAGAACCTCACTGAGTTTAAAAAAGGCGAAAAGTAAGATCTGACACTGGGCACAGAGTAAGTTCAGGCAGTAGTGCAGCCTGGACATAAGACTGGAAGTGGAGCAGCTTTGCAGAAGCTGGGTTTTGAAGAAGGCTGGCTTTTGGAGATCCCCAAGGAGGAGACCCCACAGCCTCTCTGCACCCTCCCTTCAGGGATTGAGGGACACGGATGAGATCCCCCTGAGCCTCCTCTTCTCCAGGCTGAGCAGCCCCAGCTCTCCCAGCCTCTCCTCACAGCACAGATGCTCCAGTGCCTTCATCACTTCCTCACTGTACAGCATCTCCCTTTCACAAAATGGATGCAGAAAGCACAGATGACCTGCGAGAAAGCCACCTCTGTCACCCACCAGCCTCCAGTACCTGTGAAAGCCGCCAGGACCAGAAGCACTGCTGTTGCAGTGGTGAAAGACAATGAATCCAAGCCATCAGGACAATTGCCACTGCCATTCACAGTAAGCCCAGCTGCTCAGCCTTGCTGATTGATAGCAGCAAGAAAAACCACACAAGTACTTCAGAAGTATTTCTGCACAGTGCCTACAGAAGTGATTTTTATTATAGCTACTTTTTCTTTATCCTTTGTCCACCAAAACTTTTTACTTAGCAGTTAGATAAAAACCAACGTAGTAAAGTCAGACAAGTAACAGCTTTAAACATCTTTTCATACACCTATTACGCATCTTAAATAGGGATCTAAACTTTATATCCCCAACCAAAAGAGATGGCTGCAAAAGCCATCCCTCAATAAGAGCTTTATGAACTCAGATTTTATTCCCCAGTCCTGTAGAACTCCTCCCTCCTTCCCAAACACCTCAAGGGAGGGGAGGAAAAAGAAAAAAAAAAACACACAAAATCACCCCCCCAACACCACCTTTGACAACTATTTGCTATGCCAACTCTTGGAGCAGTACTAGACATTTTTAGGCTAGACTGTACAACAGGTTCTAAATAGCATCTAAATATTATATGGACATTTGTTCAAAAACCCTTTGTCCCCATCTTTGCACAGTCCTTGAACAGCTCAAACATTTACCGCTGAGGTGTGCTGTACAGCATTTACCATGCATGCGCTATACTCTTAAGCGTACAATGCAGGGAGAGCTGAGGAAATGGTAGCCACACACATGACAACTATCACGCCAACGTAAGGAAACACTTAAGAACGTACCCTACCCTTATTAATTTTCCAGGATTATTTCATAATATGCTTAAAAGTTCATTAACAGTGACTAAGAAGAAACGCAGCTACACAAAATTCCCAAGTGCTGGTAGGGACAAACCTGATTCTCAGCCAGCGCTTTTTGTGCATCTCAGGTGTTGATACTTAGCAAAATGAGGTATCTCACGTGTTTCAGAGAGGTGGAGGTAACATGTCTGTTCAAAACCCAGACTTGTTAACATCTCATCAATACTGTTTGGATTTAAAATAGTCTTTTTGCAAACAGAAACGAGTATGTTGTGTTGCTGTTCTAGTTTCATATAGCTTAATGTGACATTCCACAAAATTGAAATAGTGTGCTTCATTACGATAATTTGGCATCTCTCATTATGAAAGTTCTAAACTTTCAAGAACCAAAAATTAAAACCTGGCTAACTGAACTTTTTAATACAAAGTCACAGTTCTTAAAAGGATACAGCTGCACCATGTTGATGGTGAGCACTCAAATACATTAAAGAATTTATCCACAATAGTTTTGTTAGCAATATAGGCACATAGTGGCATGTAAACTACTTGTGGCAACCAGAACAGCAAAGGCACAATCTGTTTTTTTTCTTTTTTTTTTTTCCCTTTTACTTTTCAAGATGTTTAATTTACAAAGAAAATTATTCTGTACCTCATGCAGAAGCACTACATTTGTATATTATAGCACAGAACCATTACAGAACTGCTGTCATCTGATAAAATGAGGCATTTAAAAAAAAAAGATAGCAGCTCTTTGCACTCAGGAAACGAACTTCTGAATTAGAGGGCAATGCGTGTTCTCATCAGGCTGAGAACATCTGAAACCCTCTGTACCTTCTCATCTACAAAAAGCACTGCCCGCACACTGAAGGTAGGTTAGCGAGTTTTCTGGTTTGCTGTTTACAGCTTGTTTTTGTTTTCCCATATGCCACTTAACTAAAAATTCCCAAGTTAAAATGCCTGTAAAACTATCAGTTGCTTCTCTAATACAAAATTGGTTTTAAAGCACTGACGGAACGAGGAATCTGACCGCAGTCCTCTGCAAATTGAGTCCATTCAGACGCCTTTCTTCATACCTGCAAACATGTATGCAGGTTAACTGTGTGTTCGAAGGGAATCCCTCTCAGCATGCCTGCTTTCTTATCAGGAAGCAACAGCAGGAAGAGGTTCAAACCAGAACGCAGTCCCTAGCAATTCGAGGTTAAGTCTAATGCAATAACTTTAAAGTGTAACTTCTACCCATGGCTCTAATACAACAATTCTGCATTTTACATAGAAACATTACAGTTAGAGTAAGTAGAAAACTGTAGTTTACAAATGGAAAAGATCCTTCTATTAAAAAACATTTTACTTAGTTACCTTAAATAGTTCTTATATGCACCATTCCACATTGTGGAAAAGCTGAAATACGCAGTCTGGACTCCACAAGTTAAAGAAAAACAGAATTGTGTGTATTGGCACAAATACTTACATCTACGTCTGTACAAGGTAAAAAAAATGCTGACAACCCTGTCCCAACCAGTGTAGCGTACTCAGCTGCTCTCCAACACATCTTTTCCTATATGAATACCAACAAACGACAGTGAGATGGGAACTTAGTCCTAAGAGTGTGGTGCCAAAAAGTTCCAAACTGCTTTGTCAGTCTCTGAACAGAGGAATCAGAAGTATTTCCAAAAGTGTCGGTCCACTCAACACGTTTGCAACTGTGAGGTCACTGCAACTGCACTCTGTACGCTCCTATTAGCAGCTTTACCTGGAAAAGCAAAAGCAAAGGGTTCATATACAGACTGTTCACGTGTGGCTGTAGCGAATACTTCTGCTAATACAACAGCAAGAGAAAAGGCATGTATGAAATTGCTCAGTCACAAGCAAAAGAGGAAAAAAAGGAAGAGTATGAACTAGACATGCACATACACTTTCAAATGAATATGCTTATTCATAATGGACTTAAAAAAAAATGAAGAGCACAATAAAGTATTTAAGAATCTAAGTCTTAAATATGAAGATCTAGAAAATTTACTAGTGCATCTTCCATAAAAAACCCTACTACACAGGATCTGTAACTCGTCTTGCAACATGCAGTGGGACGACTGCCCAACCCACCTGGAAGCACCCACAAAGGACACCACAGGCTATTCAACAGCACACTGCATATCCTGGTAAATACTTCCAAACTCTAAATGCGCAAGTAAAAACATCTGTATGCAAAAAATGGCTGTCACTCCCTGCAGTTGTTATTAAATTCACAATACAGGTGGAGAAAATTTTTGGCTGTAACATTAGTTTATCCCAGTGCACGAGTTCCTGATAGGAACTGGGTTGAGAAGACAGTGGGATATCCTTGGTTTTACATTTGCAACATACAACTAGAAGCACCTATACCGCAGAAGAGTTACTGTACAACAAATTAACATACACATTTAAGAGCATTTTGTACCTTGGCAGTAGGAGCTTCTGCCAACCGTATAAAAAGCTTGTTAAGGCCTGCAGTAGGGCTGAAGGAATAAATAAAGTGACTATCCTAAAAAGAAAAAGAAAATCAACAAAATTAGTGGCAGGATATGGTTAAAAGTGTGGTGTGAATTGAAATAACAGAACATGACGTTTAAACTAGGCAGGGGGGTGTCTGTTCATACGTTTGTTTTAAAGTTGCATATACTGCAAAGAACCTTTGTCATAATTGCAGAAAAAACACGAGTGCACAGTGATGCGTTTAACAGAAAAAAAACCACCAAGAAATTTAAATTAATCAGTAGAAATATGAGGGAGTTCATTAAAACAGGCCAAAGCAGTTATATTTAATAACAGACTTGTGTCAAAAATTGGAGAGGCCAGGTGAATTTGGGAAGTAAAACACCTTCAGACTCAGAGTTCTGACCTCCCTGCTCAAACCCTCAGTCCCGAGGTCGCAGTATCACAGGACGGCTGAGGTGGGCAGGCACCTCTGGGCCCACCTGGTCCAAGCCCTGCTCAAGCAGGGTCAGGGCAGGCTGCCCACAACTACGCCCCTGTCTTGTAAGTCACAGCTTTCTATGGAATCTAATATTACAGGGTTTGCAGTTCTTTATACACACACAAAAAAGAGTTTTCATTTCAAAAAATCAAAAAATAAAAACTAAATGAGTAAACAACAAAAAAAAATCACCACACACCACCATCACCACCACCACCACCACAAAGCCTGCATCATAACACTCAAAATCCAAATCAAGGCTCTAAAATTTCCCAGGCTGTTCCACAGACTTCATAGAGCAGTTTTACAGTCAGTCAGTTATACGATGACTTACCAAAAACACAGGGAGCTGGAATTTGTCGTTTAAAACCACAGCTTGTACACTGCATGGTCCACAGAGCCGAGCAATGACTTCTTTACCAAAGAAATTTGCATGGAAAACGAAGAGAAGAATTCCAGATCCTAAAAGGAAAGGCAATTCAGTCACATGAAGCTGAAACAAGAGCCATTATTTAGAACAACCGCATACACTGAACTTCTGAATACACACAGTTAGGTACCTCTATCATTTGTATAAGTATTAAACTCCAATGGAGCACTGAAGCAATATGAAAAAAAAGCAAACATGCAAAATCTGATCTCCCAAGCACAACCCAAACACAGAACACAACTGAGTGGGTCACAAAGCCAAGGTCTTTTGGCAGCAGGACCAGCTTCAGGTGGCTATTACAAAGGAAAACAAAATGGATACAGTAATCCTCAGGTACAGTTCACTTCTGTGTTTTTAGATTTATCTCAAATGTTACGGAATTTCATGTAGCTTGGGTTGTCTTTTTTCCTAGTAAGGACAACTGAGCTCAATCAACTACAGATTTTTAAGAACTGCACTGGAATTCATAAGCAACTGTCTTCAATACCCACAAATACCTCATTTTCATATATAAACTTATGTAACGTTTCCTAATTCTACAAAGCATATCATCAAAAAAATGGAAGATCTATTATAACTCTGAATAACAACTGGGTAGACATAACCACTCACAATCCTAGTTTTAGTAGTATTTCAATCACGTTAATGTATTATTTTGAAAACAAAAAAAAAAAAAAAGGTCAGTATCAGAAGGTACTTCCCTGATACACTCAAAGGGCAAGAAAAAAATGACTCAGCTAAAAAGAGCATCAGAGTTGTTCTCTGGATTCCTGACAGAATGAAGAAGCATTCCTAAGTATCTTGGGAGTTTGACCCTCAGCTTTTCAAAGGGGCTCATAGGCAAAACAGAGTTGGGTGACACTGGCTTCTTTTATTTACAGTCTTTCTAAGCTGGGTTTGTGCCACAATAGTGTCATGACTGTACACCAAGATTCCCGTGTGTTAGGCACTGCATACAAAACAAGGTGATCCACTACTAGATTCTCGAAGTATTCTTACATCAAGATTTCTAAATATTAAAGTACTCTTACATTAAGATTTCTGATTATCAATTGTTTGAAGGCAAACCCGTCACACAGCTCATGCAACACATGAGCTGAAGAAAGAGGTTGTGTATGTGGTGACCCAAAAAAAATACCAACAAAAACAGACACAAAAAAAAGCAAAAAAAAAAGCCAAACCAAACCCCCACAAACCAAAGCCACCAACACACATACACAAAACCCACCCACAATGCGTTAAAGCATGCTCCTCCTCTCCCTAAAGCAGGGCTTCCTAATTTCAACTTCTACGTTCCATAATCTGAATGTAAAAAGCATCCCCAATGTAATGCAATGTACTATAATAAAACAATTTCACATAGCAGATACTTACGACATACTTAAAACGCAGCTTCTCCATGCGCTATTTTACTTTTTAAAAAATAAAATAAAAATAGAAAGTAGGAAATACAAAGTCCCTACCTTCTGGGATGTTTTGTGGGGGTTTATAGTTAAAATCTGTAGAAAAATCTGGCCCTTCACAGAGACGATGACACGCAATTGGGAAGACTGGCTCCAGTAAAGCAAGACGAGCTTCAAAATAGTCCCTGATGGTATCTTCTGCTACTCTTGAGAGCCTAGAAGAGCAAAGAAGTGAGGCCTGTACATCACATAGTAAGTTACCTTACCGGACACAGACTTGATCAGAGCCGACACAAGAAAGGATTTCAGATTACCTTTTTGAATTCCCAGTTTTCAGGGCTTCATCACTAATGTTTATGTGTAGATGAACCCCAGGTCCCAGTACTTTGGGAATTAAATAGTTTATCAAGAGATCTGTTTGTGAAATTCATCCATCAGGTCTCCGCTATTTATTTTTGTGGACAAGTCCACTACAGCAGACACCAAAACCTCTCACTAGCCACACACTTCTTTATGTAGGAAGATGTTGCCGAAAAATCAGGTACGTACCAGCTGGCTGAACAGAAACTGCTTCCCTAGCACGGCTGACCAACGGACTGACTGCAAGTAGGTTAGGTAAATTAGTCCCACATTTTTATTGGTCATACTGTTAGAGGAATGCAATTCCCAGTTATTCCCAGCTCTATTAAAACGCAGTGAAAAAGCAGCAATTCTACCGTTAAATAGCCCCCCAGCGATAAATAAATAAGTAAAATGGGCATTTGGGAAGGGCAGGGGCTGCTAAATTAAGCACGCAGGATGTCCTTCAAAAGAGAGACCCCATTAACCTACAGTATTTGGCACTTTTACAAGCCAGCTATCAAGTAATCCTCTTTGGAAAGCTGTTTTGACACAAATGAGGTTTAAATGCCTCTGCAAGGCAAAGGTCCCGACTCCCCGCTTTGCAGCTTTCTGAGCCATGACTCAGAGCACAGCTCCCCTCCATGCCAGGCTGAGATCATCACCCACAGAGCCTTAAAAATTGAGGTTTTTCATTGGAAAGAAACTACCAGAACTGCCATACCAAAGCAAGCCCAGAAGCCCACCCAGCCCAGCTTCCAGAACTATATAAATAAGGGGAATTAAACAGCAGTCTTCGCGGTATGCTGCCCTAGTTTCCAGCAATCCCATTTAGAGGCATCCAAAACCAAACCGCACCTCTCCGCAGATCTACTTAATCCCTTCTTAATTCCCATACAATTGTGACCAGAACATTTTGCAATGAAATCCACAATTCAGCTTTCCTGTGCAAAAATACTTCTCCGTTTCAAACTTATTAATCATTTAAATGGACAGCCTCTAGAACCTGCCTCGTTTTTTTTCCCCGACAATTAAAAAAATAAAATTTTGAGCTTTCAAACTGCCCCAGGGGGACCCGCTTCTGCTCTGTATCTCTGACTATCTCTACTTTCCTTCTACCTTTTTTGCTTCATCTGTTTTTTCAAAAAGCTGAACGGAATGGGACATGCTATTAAAGACCTTCTGACAACATGGATTTAGATTTTATTTTCAGCTTCACTACTACAGTATTATCTTCCTTTTTGATTGAAAAGGCAGCACCGAGTTGGTATTTTCAGATAATTATGGTGAGTGTAGAAGCCTTCTAAATTCACAGGAGCTGTTTTACTCTGTGTAATTCACACAACTACAGCGAAACCCCATGGACATCACTTTGCATTTACCAGTATTTAATTTCACCTGTCTTTTCACTGGCAAAATTACACATTCAAGATCTTACAAAACACATCATCCAGCATAGCCAAACCTGAAGATGGCAGATTTTAAATACAAAACAGTCTGGAAAGGAACCAAACAGTGAATGCAAGAAAGATTCAATATACTGAACAGCACGTGCCAGATCACATTTGTCTGTGTATTTGCCACTGCCTTCAAAAACCTAACTCTTGAGAATTTAATTTATCTACTTCAACTGCCCTTGCTCACTTAAATTTTCTATGTTTGAAAAATTATTATTATTTTTTATGCTTTTAACACTTTGTATTTTTTTTTCAGTTTAGTCATATAGCTTCCTTATAGTTTCCACCTGATTGGGAGAGAAGTTAAATACAGTGATCTACAATACCTCAGAAAAACCATGGTGCATTAAAAATATTGGTGCCACAATACTGCTTCACCCCCTCCAGTATCAAACTGGATTTGAACATGTTATTTCAGCAAAAAGTCAGCGTTGGGAAGTTTAGCTGGAGACTACTGCCCAAGGTCCAGTCCTTCTCCTCTCAGCACTGGTGAGGCCACACCTGGAGTGCTGGGTCCAGTTCTGGGCTCCCCAGTACCAGAGGGACCTGGGCATACTGGAGAGAGCCCAAGGCAGGGCCACCAGGATGATGAAGGCACTGGAGCATCTCTGCTGTGAGGAGAGGCTGGGAGAGCTGGGGCTGCTCAGCCTGGAGAAGAGGAGGCTCAGGGGGATCTCATCCGTGTCCCTCAATCCCTGAAGGGAGGGCGCAGAGAGGCCGGAGCCAGGCTCTGCTCAGTGACCCCCAGAGAGGCTGTGGGGTCTCCTCCTTGGGGATCTCCAAAAGCCGCCTGGATGTGGTCCTGGGCAGCCTGCTCTGGGTGTCCCTGCTTGGGCAGGGGTGGCACCAGGTGACCTTCATAGGGCCCTGCCAACCTCAACCAATCTAACTTCGTAACTGAGTTCCTTTAGATATCATGGGCAAATATCCCCTAGCCTCAGAAATATATTCAGGTTTTATTGGTTTGCACTAAAATGTCTTCTACTGCCATTTCACAAAACAATCCACAAATTTCTCTACCTTACAGAAGGGCTCCCTAACCTCCATTGTAAACGCCAGCACAATGATCATATGGGAACATTTGCTTATATATTTGCTTAATATTAATTTTTTTAGACTTGGTATTCTTAAATGTAGTATTTATAAGGTTATAAAGGAAAGACTACTAATAACTTCATAACAGAGTAAGAGTATTAGCAGTACTACAGCAAGCAGCAGTGACCATTTAAGAGGCAGTTTCTGTCAAAATAGATTTAACAAGTTAGTTGATGGGAAACAAGACCAGAGAAGGAAACAGAGTTTTCTGTGGACTAAAACAGAGAGAATGAGCTCTGACTACAAGGCACCTGACAGGTTGGTCTCATTGTATTATACAGAAAAACCACAAAGAAAGTCATCATAAAACAACAAAAAGACCTTGCACCGAGACAATATTCCTCTGGCACCACACAGGGCACTCATGGCAATATTTCACCTGCTGCAGAAGCTGAGACCTTCTCTAAAGGTCATTCAAGTTCGGAGACTGCAGGTTTAAGAAATTCTGCTCTGATACACTGGAAGAACCGATAGTTAACCGATAAAGAGACATTCAAAGAGCTTACTCTCTCTTCACTTTTTTAATTGTCCCTACTTCACATCACTATTAATCCCTTCTGCGTATTTCACCTGACAGTTCAGTACAATCACACGGCCACATGAGATTGTGAGATCCCACCTGGAGCACTGTGTTCAGCTCTGGGGCCCCCAGCACAAAAAGGACAGGGATGTATTAGAGCGAGTCCAGAGGAGGAGCATGAGGATGAGAAGGGCTGGAGCAACTCTCCTATGAGGACAGGCTGAGGGAGTTGGCGTTGTTCAGCCTGGAGAAGAGAAGGCTCAGGGGAGACCTTACAGCAACCTTCCAGTACCTAAAGGGGGCTGGTTTTAAACTAGAAGAGGGTACATTTAGATTAGACATTAGGAGCAAAATCTTTACTCAGAGGGTGGTGAGGCCCTGGCACAGGCTGCCCAGAGAAGCTGTGGGTGCCCCATCCCTGGAGGTGTCCAAGGCCAGGCTGGATGGGGCTTTGGGCAGCCTGGTCTGGTGGGAGGGGTCCCTGCCCATGGCAGGGGGTTGGAACTGGGTGGTCTGTAAGGTCCCTTCCAACCCAAACCATTCTGTGATTCTATGAATTCACACCACACACACTGCACTGCTCTTTGGCCATTCTGTTGCATGATAAAGGTTTGCATTTCCATCATTTACTGGAATGTTAGCTGTACCTACCTCTCCAGCACAGAGCTCTTGAAGTTTCAGCTCACAACTGACACTTAAGGGTCAACAACACCCTAATTATTTGCTATCTTCAGGTACTTTTTGTCTTCTACCCCTTTCCACCCCCCCCCCCCAAAAAAAAAAGACCGTTTTTTTTAAATGAATGATTTACTTTGCATGCCCTAATAAGATTTTACATTCAACTGTCCAATACTTATGCTTATATTTTTTTCTGATTGCTTTATTTCTACTTTGAGGAATCTTCTACTAATTCCCTTTTCCTCCTCTCCACCTTTTTACACAGTGTTTAAGTAACGTCCTGCTAACTGTTCGCTCACGCAGTTTATATTTCACGTGATTTGTCCGTTAGCTTTGTGCCCAAAGCAGATGTCTTCTTTCCAGAACTCTCTCCCTCTTCCCCGTGACTTCAACTTATGACAGGCCTAGTATTTCCAACTTTGACAGAACAAACTTCAAAGTACAGTTTACTCACGTTTCCAAATGACTCTTGAGCTGCTCATACACCAGTACGTTGTTACACTGTTTAGCAAAATGAAGCGCGCTGTTCTGATGCTTTGACAAAATATTACAGTCCGCTCCGCTCTCAATCATAAGCCGCACTATATCAGAATTCCCTCTTTTACACGCCTGTGCAGAGAGAGAAAAGGGAAGGATGGACAACGACAACAAAAATCCCATTAGAACAGCATAACACCAAAGAAAGCAGAACTGCAGAAACAAAATCCAAATTTAGTTACAATTCAGAAAACAAGTTTAAGTAGGCACCCAGTGAACGCTAACGCAAATCCTGCTAACGCAGGATCATGCTACATGAATACTTCATCTTTACCCAGGCAATACTATACACCTGATCCCAGAGAAGTAGCAACACTCAGGGTTGCCAAATGGATTTCATTACTAAAAAGGCAAAAAAAAAAAGTTCTATGACATGATTTACTCTGCTCAAGCACAGTACCTGTAAACTGCCTTGCAACCTGAACAAACAGGCTTCTGCAGAAGCATTCGGGATGACTGATGTAACACTTCTAAACGTCCTTTTCTAGGCATCTCACAAACATTACTTCAGATTCGCAATAAACTAGTAGAATTTCCCCCAAATAATTTAGCCATTTTAGACAGTTACTGTTTAAACTGTGTAAGTGTCCAAGCCTGATCAACATTACCTCCAGCAAGAATTTCAGGGCATCTCAACTGAAGACTTGACAAAGGTACAGGAAAAGCTAAATAAAGCTCTACTTTGAAGAACGCAAATGTACTCTTGGCAGCTTGTTTTCAAACATCTCACTCAGAATTAGGGAAAGGCAGAAGAGATATATTTCTATCCTCATGAGGCCTTTCAGAAATCAACATCTGAAATTTGTTTAAGGCCTGAACTTTCGTATCTGCTTTCAATCCATAATCTCGTATAAATAAACAAAACCAATACCCCCTCCGCCACCCCCCCAAAAAAAACAAACAAAAACCCTACACCAAAACAAAAATCATGTATCACCTCTGAGAAAAATGAACTGCCAAGACTTCCCTCCCCCTGCTTTCAGAAGTAAGATCCAACTCCTCAAGTTAAGTAAGAGTGACTTGATAAACACATCGGTATGTTTATCCACACGTGGCTAAACTTGTTTCAGTAAGTTACGGGAAATTAAGACCCAACTCTTCATATCTGCACAGCAAATAAATACAGGGAATAAGTCACTGTAGGATGCCAATTAGAAAGTATGCACAGCTGTGTATCAAACTAGAAAAATATCGTTGAAGAAATGTGAAGCTCAAAACATGTTCACGGAGGGAGACAAACTGCAAAGAGCTTTTGGACGTAAGTGACTGAGGAAACCACAAGCGTGTCACCACTTTCCTTACAGAAGATATGAACTCTGAGCCTCGCGGAGGTTAAGAGAGAAACAGTACGACATTGTCTTGGACAGAAAACCTTTTGTAATCTCTTCTGTAAACAGCCCCCATGAAAACAGAGCAAGTTAATCAGGAAGGGGAACTTCAGTGGAATTCACTAATACAACCCAAAAACTATTAAGAGGAGCACAGACTGTTTTAAGGGTCTCAGAGTTTTCCCATTACAACAACAAAAATGTAAGTAAATAGGTATTTTCCTTTGTGATTGGAGGGAGTAAAGGTGCAGAACGTGCTGTGGGAAGGAGACTGTAAACCAGTTACTTTATTTCTGGTCAGTGACAAAAAGACAGAAGTCAACATTTCACAGCAACATTCTGCGGAAGATTCTCCTTTGTGGAGCTTTTGTCTCCCTGCTGACAATCCGATAATCTCAGTTTAAAGACCACGTCCACATTTCTTTGACCCAAACAGTGGAAGAGATGAGAAGCCACATTTAACGCTGTAAGCTGATGGTATCTGGATCCATTGTTTAGACATAATAGTACATTAAAAAAATATGGATTAAAACACTGCCTCAAGTAACTATGAGTAGTACTTGTATTTTAAATGTAGTATATGCCCCCGACTAAATCAACTCTGCAAATGCACTTTTATGTCTTCTATATTCTATTAGTCTCCCAAGCATTGTTTCTTATTAAACTGCATCAGGACAAACATTGAATTTACCTTCATTAAAGCAGTTTCACCACTGCTCTGCTGCATGTTCACATATGCCCCAGCTTCCAGAAGAATAGCTACTGTTGTTAGAAAATTCTTAAAAACACAAAACCACAAGACAAGTAAATATAAAATATTCAGTTTTCATTTCAAAACATAAGCATGATGCATGTCACAATTGCAGTTGTTCTCTCCCACTGCTCATAAAGCTCATTTTAGACTCTCGCAAATAAATAGCCATGGGCATTCCTAATTCTTACTTTTTACTTAACTTGGTAATAGTAAATACTGCAGGGGAAAAAAAAAAAAAGCCTGCACTGATCATGAAGCTGGAATCAAGCTTTCTCTTTTGGCCTCATATCTCCTGTACTTGGAAAGCTCACGAACCAACATGAACAAAAGAGAGCACCATGAAACATCCTTTAACTTTAATCAAGCTGGACTTTGTTTAAGAAGAGCTTGCCACCATCTCTATCCCCAACTGTCAAGTAATAAGCCCTTCTTCATCAGAGATTTGCTCTCAAAGATTCCCAAGGCTGGATACTGTGAATCCAAAAGATATTCACAAGCAATTCTAACCCAAAAATTTCAGCCCCCATCAAAGCCAAATTTAGAGACACCCTTTGCACCAGCTTTCCTTCTAAGCAGCCCTGTGGTAGTGGCTACTAAGGGTAGGGTTTGTTATCACCTCTCAGAATTTGTTCAGTCTACAGCAACCAGACACTGAAAGGTCATTTACGGTCACCGTGCTGTACCCTGCTCACCGCTTTTTGGGGATCAGCTAAAGGGGCAGAAAAAAATTGGGTCCCACTTCTGCACGTACATAGAAGAGCCAAGAATATGATGGAAATATGACGGAAAACAAGCCAACCTTTTCAGCTGCATGTATCAACGCAGTTGTTCCATTTTTCTGTCTACCATTAACTTTGGCTCCTTTCCTGATTAGGACCCGCAGGAGGTCATCGTGCCCACCAGCAGCAGCAAGCATTACTAGGGTCATTCCACTCGAGTCCTACAACAACAATCATTGCCAAATACTTGAAGATAAATCAAAGCCACAAGAGAAAGACTGCAAGTGCATCAACAGGTTTCACAGCGATTCTCCTCCCCGGCAGAAGAATTCACACATAGATGACTGCCAGATGCTGACAAACTATCACCTCCCACTTCCCTCGCCCACAGGCCTCACACTCTGAGCTTCATAAATCTAACGAGCCGAACAAGAAGGAAAAACAGAACGAGGCAGGATGAAAAGCAGCAAGGTATGTGACAGTGGGGAAGACAGCATGACAATGGAAAAAGAAACTGGCAACCACTGGAGAAAAACCCATTGGCTTAAGCCAGTTGCTACCACAACGCAGCTTTTGGATTTTATCTGAGGAAAAATATGAAGAGATTCCTGTGTGCGGCCAGTCTCCTCACCACTCCTTGCATTGTCCATCAGACGCTACAATTCTAAAAAACATGTGCTTGTCTCAACTGTTCATTTGGCATCTTCTTTTCTCCCACACTACAGAATGTAGTCCTCAAAATGCTACGTAATATGACTGCACAAGGTCACTGGTGAAAATCGTGACGTCAAAGATTTTAGTTCTCAAAAAGAGAATTGCAGTACTATTTGACAGGAAAATACACCCTTGAAAGGAAAACCAGTAAGAACACAGCTGACGAAAAACTGGCAAAAAAATTATTCATGGGGTGAAGTGGTCCCAGTCTGCTGAACAGAAAATTCTACATTTTTTTTTCACATGTATAGACATTTTACATATTTCAGGCACTTATCTGCCAGCTATCATCATTCCTTATACCACTTATTACACTTATATACACTTATTGTGTATATGTATACTTATATACACTTATTACCACTTATCTACGTTTATTATTCAGTTTAAATCCAGGGGGCAAATCCATTGCAAATCCAGCTACTAGGATGTTTCTATGAAGCTTCACTTTTTCTTTGGAAGAAATGGGAACAAATAATGAAACCTTGTATTCTGTGTTCCCCTTTCTCCCGTAGTGCTTTTTCCAAGCTGAAACAGAAGTCTGCTACTAGCAGGACATAGCTTTTCAAACAATCCACATTTGTACTTCCCGCCCACCCCCCTCAACAGCTCTATTACAGAGCATTTACCTCTTGATCCAGATTATATTCCTCGCTTGAAGAAAGTGCCATCTTCACTGTCATATAATCCCCACTTTTGACAGCATCCCTCAGGAGTGCTAGAAAATAAATTTAATGCAGCTATAGGATATTTCACATTGAAATGCCAGATAAACATCCATTCCTCCCAGCAACTACTTACTGCTGGATATCGGTTCTGTTGAGACATGATTCTCATCTTCTCCATCGAGATGCTTCTGGAAGTCTTCTAGTGTCAGCCATTCTAACTGCATGTCCATACCCAAGCTCAGCACTTGTTGCTTGCCATCTATCATATATTTGATTTCACAGAAGAAAACAATAAAATAAGTAACTAGTAACTTATCGGTTTCCAAATCATTCACTGCTTCAATGAGCAGCAGCACAACATACTACTTTTCATTCAAACACTCTGGAAGCCAGTGTGAAATGGTTCCAAACAATGGCAGCCATGTTACAAGCAGACACAGAAAGCTTTTACTTGAAAGAAATCGTTTAGTTGTTCTACAGCGTTAGGCTGAAGGGATCAGAGATGGTGAACGCCGTTACGGCAATAGCAGGAATACACTGGAAACACACTGATAAGCTGAGAAGTTATCAATGAGTTTTCAAAAGAAAACATTATTATAGCCACCAGGGGAAACAAGAATTGGAGCACGGAAAGATGCAAGCAGGAGTGGAGAAAATATTAAATGCAAGTGCTCAGCTTTCTCCTAGATTTGCTTCTACGGCTCACCAGAGTTCTCCTCCATTTGACACACATCCACTACTTCCCGATCACCTTCTGCAGCAATGTAATTCCATGTTTCTGTTTCATCTCTTATGCTCCTCCTTTCCTTGTACACCTTGCTGTCTTTTGATTTTAATTCTTCTATGAATTTATATTCTAGCGAAGATTCTTCTCGTTTGCGGTTATTCTCAGAATAGTCATTTTTTTCTTCTGAAGCTACATTAAACAATTCAAATGCACTTTTGATGTCCTTAAGGCCTAGAATATTAAGACAGTTACCAAGAGTGACTACTTGAGCCACTAAAGACTATTACATAGCAAATTTTAAGTGAGTGACCAGAGTCCATTCAGAAAAGGTCTATTCTCTTTTCATAAGTTAATCATTGCTGAAGCACAACGGCAAGCTTAAGCATAAGCCAAAATCAGAGAAAGCAAGTTCACCTCCAAATACCCTGGAAGTCTGGGCTCTGACTGCTTTCTACACAGTACCATCTTCTTTGTAACAAATTTAGTTTAGAATCATGCATAAATTACTACTTTGAAAATATGGTTCACTACCTGTGATAAACAAAGGACACATGCTGTACGTGGAACAATAATTAATAGCCTGTTACTACTTTTCTTGAGCACTGTAAGCATCTATTATCCTTTAAGTGAACAATGTTCCTCTGGCAATAACTATTTGAAGCACCAGAGCTCCTCCCACACCTATTCAGAATGA
This sequence comes from Anser brachyrhynchus, assembly GCF_964034855.1. Classification (NCBI taxonomy): domain Eukaryota; kingdom Metazoa; phylum Chordata; class Aves; order Anseriformes; family Anatidae; genus Anser; species Anser brachyrhynchus. The sequence goes on from NC_137694.1 coordinate 193,567,896, forward strand.
CCAAAGGTGGAGCTACTTAGTTTTCCTCTCAGTTCATCTTTGTCAGAGCAGCGAGGAAATTTATCCTGAACAAAATCATCCAGAATTTTACTGAGATCAAGTGCGTCAACATTAATACTCTATTAAACAGCAAAGAACAGAAGCACAACCTAGACACTTTTCTTCTTATTTCAAAGCATCCTGTTCTGTTATTTTAAGGCTTGAACAATAACCCAACATGGCTAAAGCACCAGGTAAGAAGTTTGTGTGAAGTGAACCTCTACAAGTTACTCTAAAAATAGACAATGTGTATTTAAGAGTGATAACAAAACAATTCTGGGAATAGATCACCATTGGAGGAATTCATCCAAAGACTGCTATTAACAGCATGATAACGAAGCATAATTGACAGTACTAAATGAAAAAGGGCAAAATCTTGACTTGTATAGAAGGCTCTCATGTTTTTATAGACACTTTCACGCCTCATACATGAAAGTACATACAGCGTTCTCACGAAGCATACATTAACAAAGCCATAACAGAGAAGGCTTTTGCTTCCTAAAATAAAAGCAGAAATTGGCGTTTCTGATATGTGCTACAGCAATATACTGTATCTGCTCTTGTAGGAATCAGAGGAGAATGCCTTGAAGGGTCTTCCCCTTCTCTTTTAAGCAATTAGCACTTACTTTTTAGGCCTTTCTGTTCTTTTCTGCTCTTTTCTTCTTTTTCAGGCTCTTTTTTTTGAGATTTTATTTCGGGTTTCTTTATTTCTTTCTCCTGATATCAAGAAAAAGATAAAATTAAAGTGGTAGAGAGAAAAAGGAAAATAAATCTCCTTTCACTACTCTAATGATCTCATATATTCACAATTAATACTACTGAAAACTGCATATAAAGGACTTGTGGACATTCCTAAGGAAAGAATTAAATGGGTGAGACAGAAGTTGCTCCATGAAGGCTTCTTTAGTAAGAGAGAAGATGTTATTTCTAAATTAAGGAAGTTCAATTCTGACTTTCACAGCATCCCAGTCATGCAAGGTGCTTGCATGTGCCGAAACCAGCATATGTTTAAAATTATGGTGCTTTACAATTCATCAAAATGAGACAGACAGATATACACGCATGTACATATATATATATAACACAAAGACAAAAAAAAACAGACCAGGAAGCTTTCTCTATTTAAGTCTTAAATGTTAGGTGGTACATCACTTGTGAATACAAAGCAAGCAGAAACCAGAAGCTTCTCTTAAAAGTATTGTCTCTACTAAAACTGGGATAAAACAACTAAAATCCCTTGGTCCAAAATAAGGAGACTACAGATCAAGGAAGCACAAATATTCAAAGTACTTAAGTGATCATAAACGCTTATTTGCAGGAAGAAAATTCAAAGTTATGAACCTCTCATTTGTTTCCGATATTTAACTTGAGTAGGATGCAATCATTTCAAAGTATTTAAGACCTTTGTAGCACCATACTCCAGGCAGTTATGACACAATTGACTTCAACCGTAACTGAGAAAACTTGACATTTATATATGGAAGGCTTCAGGTTTTCCAATTTACACATACAGCACAACATAGCAATAGTCATTTGTGAAAAATGCACAATTAAAAAACATCCACCAGAACCTATTCTATCCACACAGAAGACTGAGCTTAGCTTTAGCCAGTATCAGATACATTCATGGCAGGTGTACAGATAAAATCAACTGCACCAAAAAAAGAAACCAATTGCCTCCACCAAAGATTGCCTTTCTTCTTCTCCTCCAAGCCTCTCTTTACATTCAGTCAGCAGACTCCAAACCTTAGAGTAGGAGGGAGAAGGCTATTTGGCACAGCATTTTATCAGCCCCAATACTAACTCGAATAGCACGGGCTTTCTGAAAACTGCCACCGGAATAAGTCCACCAAAGCACTACAGACTGAATTTATCATTAAATGCTACCACTTCTTAGAAAGGTAAAGAATTAAATTAATTTAGTATACAATAACGCGTTAGCAGAGCTGTAACATTGAACCCTCCTTTTCTCCCCCTCCTTCCCCACAAAACTCCAGCTTTTAATCACAGACGTGATTAACTGGCAGCACAGACAGCTGTTGTCCCAGGCAGATGCCCAAAGTAGGAGGGGACAAGTGATTTACTAAAACCATTACCAAGTATTTACTGAACACAAAGGCTGTTATAATCAGTTATCTTGAATTCTACTCCAGATCTCTAATACTGATTAGATGCACAATGCACCCTGCACATTTATTTTTGGAGGTAAATCAAAAGGAAAGGAAGGTTCAGCATACAAAATGACTTCAAACAGAATACTGTGCTACAAATTGAGGTAACAGCGTTCTGTAATCAGAGCTACACAATCAAGACAGGTAGCCGAGAACGATGCGACAATTTTATTTGAAAAGAATGATTTGATTAGGCCGACAACTTTGTGAAGCCAAAAAAAAAACCACCCTAAAGCTCTCCACCAAACCCACCCATGTAGTGAGTCCACAGCTGCTCTGGAGAACAACTAGCCAGTTACAGCAAACATTGTTTGAGCCTCCCAGAGAGAAAGAGCAAAAAGCAACATGTTTTCCATGGTTCCTCAGTACCCTTAATCTAAAAGCACCAGCAACATGAGCATGAGAAAGACATGCAGACATTTTACTGACAGTGCTGGCTGGAAAGCCAAAAGAAAACAAAAGCTTCCACCTGCTATTGATTTCTTCATATTTGGGATGACAGGATTTTCACGCTTTGGTAAATAAAACAGAATTCCAAAGATGTATCCAATTATCACCACCGATGTTGCTCTCTTATGAATGCTGTAGCCTCAAACTATGATAAAATGCTTGGAGTACTACAGGGCCATACCATTCCAGTTAGTTAATAGTCTAGAGAGGATTATTTAAATAGCTGTTAGACACAGCTATGCCTCGTTGCTATTGCTTAACCTCGTTTACAAGAGCTTTCACCACTAAGCTCCTGCAAAAAAAGTACTTTGTGTAGCTCTACTCTGAGATTACTCCATGTAATATTTCCATCCTCTATCCCAAATCAACTTGATCATGTTTAAGGTGGCCTATTCCATACACAAAACAGTCTTAAGCAGAGGACCACAGCTGAACCTACAGAAATAAGGCACTTGCCACCACGGCATTATGGCCTCAGAAGACGTGGGATAAAATCCATTAAGTATCAAGGTATTTTGGCTGCAGCCAAATCAGAAAGGGGTATCTCTGGGCAGACAATTTTTTAAGAACTGCGAATTATATTATAATAGTCTCAAGAAGCTGAAAAAAAAAATCCTCCAAGAGTAGTTTTTCCTCAGAAACTTTCTAGAAATAATGCTTTTTTTCCCACTACACTTTTTTCTTTTTTGCTTTTACCACCCTGCTTTCCTGATTGAATTAAATCAGAGAAATTAAATATTCTATTGGTATTTGATTAGTTCATTTGTCAGAACGGGTACAGCATTTGTAGTTACCATGACACCAAGTCGTGCAACTCAGCATCTCCTGTAAGCAGCACAGGAATTCTAACAAGACAAGACAAGCTGCACAATTATCTCAGAGACTTGGGTTTCGAAGCAATTTCAGCATTCCGTTCTTCACAAGGTGCTAATGCATGTAAAGTATAACTGAGTGGCTGGCTTTTGAGAGAGATCAAGTGTTCATCTTACCTCAAAAATGTACTTCATTTCATTGCGCGGTGTTGGATAGCTGCTACAAGACTGAACGCATTACTATGCAAGAAGAAGAAAGTCAAACTGAGGCCCTACTGTTGAAGCTAGGGGAAACAAGAGGCTGAAAATGAAAGCACGTGTCTCTGGAACAGTAAGATTTGTTCTAAGTAGGTACGCATAACAAACAGCAGGAATTTGTATTTTCACACCTAAAGACGCTCCTCTCCTACAGCACTCCCCCTTTTTTCCTGCGTTCAGAATCTAGAAATTTTTCAGTCTGGCCTACAGATTGGGCAGTGAGCCTTTTTTATTCACCTCGTTAACCTTCCAATTCGTATTTTTCTCTTTGCCATCATAAACAGTAGCCTCTTGAAGTACCTCTACCTCAAGTGTGTTTAATTAACCCCTTCCCCCAGCACCACCCTAATGTTGTAACGTTGCTCACCTCCCCAGCTGAATCCGTGGACTTGCGTCCTCTTTCATCAGTGCTCAACTTCAAACCCTTCTGCACTGGTGCAGGAGCAGCTGACACTTTCTCCAACTCTGCGGCTACAGTTTTTACTTTTTCTTGACCTTTTTGCCTTTTGTGCATGCTCTTCTTCTCTAAATAATAGGTATCTTTAGTTTCTACTTTTCTACTTTCGTCTTTATAATCTTCAATTTTCTGATTTTTTTTCTTCTTTCTTTTAACCTTAACCTCAATACTATCATCTTCGTTACTTGCTGATCCATCAAGATGCCTGTCAGCAATGCCATCTTTTTCAGCAATTTCTTGTTCTAATCTCTCTTTTCCACATTTTACCTTTTGTTTCTCCTCTTTATTTTCAGAATATAAATCTGAAGCTTCGTTATCAGTTCCTTGAGAAAGTGCATCATCTAAAGTACTTGATTCGGAGTCAAACTGAACATCTTGCTTCTCCTTACGTGATTTTTTATTTTCTTTAGAATCTTCTTTCGATTTTACTTTTACATCTTTAACTTCTCCTTTCTTTTTCTTGATTTCTTTAGTATCATCTTTCCTTTGTTTTTTAGGGTCCTTTGAATCTTCCTTCGTTTCTGAAGTCCTTTTTTTTGGTTTTGAATCTGAAACCACAGTATCTGAGGAATTCTCACATTCTGTTCTGGGTTTTTCTTTGAGTTTTGCAGACTTTGACTTTTTCTTCTTCGGGTCATCTGGACTTCTATCCTCTCCATCTTTTGACTTTTTCTTTTTCTTCTTTGGTGAAACATCATCTTTTGTTTCACTTTGCCGGTCACTGTCAGATTCTGCTTCAAATACATCATCATTTAAAGAAAGTTTCTAAAATGTGGGACAGAAAAAATAAAAAAAATTATTTCCTCATTAAACTGTATCACTTTAGCATAAGCCATCCAGAAATGGCAGCGGTGATGCTTTTTGCAAAAGTCAATTGCTTTTTAAACATTACAAATAATGTTACTTACTGCCAAATTGTAAAATTTGTAAACACAGTTCTAGCTCACTTACCTAAATCATATTTCTAACTGCCTGAAAGAGAATCAATACATAAACAAGGAAACCAAGGCAACTGGACATCCAGCAGCCAGACTACAGAACAGAATTAAATCACAGGTCTTTTACACCAAAAGCAATTAACCTGATTTCATAAAATTTATCTGCAGGTTTCTCAGAAGCAGCAGCTTTCAAACAGATTCTTATACATGACTTTGAAAATGACTGAACAGTTAAACAAAAATGAACAAGAAAAAAAAAAGGAAAGAGCCATATGCTGCCTTCTTGAAATTCATTTTTCTGTATTCCTATCTTACCTAATGGATTTTTGCTTGTTATCCATTAATTTAACCTGCTACACGAAGCAGTAGGGTGAAACGAGCAGCGTCCAGCTTCAGTGACAAGACAATACGCCTGTGGGCAGGCAAAGGGGTTGGTTTTGTTGTCAAAAGCAAAGCAGAACGACAATACATCATTTATAGAGTCTCATTAGAAACTGAAATAAAGTTTTAATGAATTTCGATTCTACAAGCAAGCCTGTCAATTCAATAAAAAAAACCTTAACCAGACAACAGCAGCAACGTTCAGTTTCTGCTGAAACAAAACAGTTTTAGATCAAAGAGAATATTTTTCTTTAATTCCATATCCCAAATGTCTTCCATTCTCGTGTCCCCCATTAACAGAGCCTAGATAAGGAATTTGTCTTCATTTTAAGATAACAGAAGGAGAAACACACCTGCACGTCTTTTTTAACAGGTTTAGGCTTATTGTCCACAATTTTTTTTCTGAATTCAAGCAGCACTTCTTTGCAATCTTCCAAATGAACCTCTGGTTCCCAGGTATCATCATCAGAGGTATACCCCTTCCACCGCACTTTGTACAGAATTTTACCCTGCAAGAAAAAAAAACCCAAAAGCAAATATTTAATAAAATATAACATTATGCAATGTACTTCATTCTTGTGGATATAAGTGGATGCATTATTTTGTGTATGTGAAAATGAATATAATGGGAATTCAAGCTCATGCTGAAGTAAGAATTCCTAGAATTATTTCCATCTGCATCACATGCTGAACACAAGAGGTTGTAAAGTTTCAGTAGCTGGAGTGGTTTTATCCCAAATATTTATATTACCTGATTTTTGTCAGAAACACAGCTTCAACGCACATACATTCCCAGTCATTTTACTGGAATTGATTTCCTGACAGTTACAAAATTAAGTTAATATTTCTTCTGTACAAGTTTTAATTGCTTCTGTTTGCTGAAGAACTTAATTTAAAGCCTTAAGATTTATAATGCAATAACACCACTCACACAGTTCTTAATCGGAATTTATAAGGTGTTGGATTTATAAGCAATGACACTTTTGATAAACTGAAATGGTAACAATTGCTCAGGAAAAAAGCATCTTTCAATGAGATCAAGTCAAATCTAGACGAAACCTGACTGTGGGCCTCCCAAAGCTGGTTACAAAGACATCGGTAAAAGATGGTACGACAGCCCTAGACCAATTGTTTCAACAGTATCTGATTTCACTGTAGGATGATATCACAACTTATAGTCTCCAAGTTTTTCCACTAGATTAGAAAGTCTTTTACCATTAGGGGGAGGAAAAAAAAAAAAAAGAAAAAGGCACTTTTCAAAGTATCTCTTGCCTTTCTCCGAAATAAACTAGTCCGAATTCTGGTATTTCTCAATACAGACTTATTTTCTTGCTGCAAGACAAGGCTTATTGGCTTGGTCTGAGCATAATGCTGTCAAGCGGCAACTCTGGGCTGTGTGCACCGAGCTTAACCAAAAAGCAGAGTCACGTCCCATGAAATCAAGGGGGTCCCCTTCATTGATTAAACTTGCATTCTCTTTAGACGCCTGTATGACAAAGACCAGCAGCAAATTTAAGAAAGTCCATTTTCCATTAAAAGGGTAATAATGAATACAAGGCAACATAACCGTTCCTAAACTTATTTTCTGAAAAAGAAGTTCACAAAGGTGCTAACCAAAATACCTTTAGAGAGGCAAAATAACAGTATCTCTCTCTTTCAGAAACAGATTGATGATGCTCCCAAAGATCCTACACTGCTAACCAAGTCTGGACAACAAAAGTTTCAGAAGAACTGCCACTTGACACTTAGTATTAGAAATATTTATTTCCATAATTTTATATTTTTGACTGAACACCACTGACCTTCTAAGAAGTGTATTTATATATACAGCATATATTGAAAACTATAAAACCTGCTTACAACCTCGTTATTTTGCTTCACAGACATATAAATAAAAATAAATAAATAGAAATAAATAAATTAAAAAAGACTACATTCAGATACATTAACATAACACTTCCTCTTATATTTTAGCTTAGCCATACAGTCTTGATTGAGGAATTAGTTTTCAAACATAACATTCACCTGTCTCTTTCTCTCTTCTAACATGGTTCCTCATGAAAGCAGCAACTAGTAAGTAACTTTCTTGTTACAAACACCGGCAAAATTTCGCTTGCAAGGGATCTCTGGAACTAACAAGTACAATGCCCTGCTCAAAGTAGGTCCAGCTAGATCAGGCTGCTCAGAAATTTGTCAAGTTTTAAGGATCTCCATGGATGGACATTTCACAACCCCTCCGAGCTCCCCCCACCCCCTAAAAGCAAGAAATCTTTCCCTTGTATCTCATCAGACTGCCCTGTGCTCCAGCTTGCATCCTCTATCTCTTATCCCTTCACTGCACGCCCCTGAGAAGGGTCTGGCCTTGCTCTCCCTACACCATCCCATTAAACTGATGTAGGCACAACTGTGATGACCCCTGAGCTTCTTTTACTAGGGTAAAGCAAGCCCCACTCTCTCAGCCTCTCCCTGCACGCCCTGTGCTCCAGGTCCCCACGCTGCCTTCACAGCCCTCACGGGGCTCACTCTGCCGTGTCCATGTCTCTCCCAGAGCTCAGCGCAGCACTCCTGGGGCATCTCAGCGGTGCTAAGAGAGGAGGAAGCATCACCCTCGATGCTCTTCATGCTGTGGGAACTGCTGACTCTTGCTCATCTTACCTGCCTGCAGGGACCCCCAGGTGCTCTCCCGCAGCCTGCCTCCCTCCTGTCCCACAGCACAGGGTTATTCCATTCCTTCAGCTAGCTACAGCTACCATTATGCCTTGTAACTCAGGTACAAAAGCAGTCAGAAGTTATTTAATTAGTTGAGAAAGCTGGCTAAAACAAAATCTCATGTAAACGTAGGTCTATCTGTTGAACGACTACATCCACTACACAGCAAATGATTAAAAAAAAAAAGCAGCTTAAGTGAAGGCAGGAGACTGATCATCATATTAAAGATGTATACACAGCCTTTCCCTCATCTGCCAGAATTAATTTATTCCACATTATTTCTCTTCTGTCACTTATAAATAATAGAAAACGCCAAAACATTTTTACATTGCTGTAACTTCTACAGTAGCCAGTGATAGGCTAGAACTCCTATCACCACCTCATTAAAGAACAGAGTTAACGCTACCCATTTCTATGGGGAAATGTCACAGTTTGCCTTGGTACCTGTTATTTTAGTAGAATTTTAGTGCAGCCTGAAAGGCTTTCTAAATATAATATTTCCAGATTTTTATTGCTAATTGCCTCAAGTAGGACAAGCTAGTGTTTCATCTACCAGCAAGTCCAGCTGCCCAGCCTGACCCTGTGCCCAGAGCGCTGCCCTGCCGTGCTGCCACCAGCTCCAGCACCGCTGAGAGCAGAGGTGACAGGAGCTGCTCTGTGCCATGCTCTGCGCTCTCCCATACCAGCACACACAGCACACGAAACCAACTGCTGGTTCAGCATCTCCTTGGGCTTCCTAACTCACCTGGGAATCGCTGGCCCAAAGCGGACTACACACAGTATGCTCCACTGAACGTAACACGCAGCTTTTTCCACTCCTTTTAGATGTTAGGACTAGGTGTGAGCGATTACCTGCCTTGTCCGGCACATCTGAAGCACAGGAGCGTGGCACCACACTGAATAGCAACAGAAAGGCGCTCTGGCACAATGACAGCCCATGCTACGAGGCCACAGCGAGCACGCACCGGGTGAGGCACACGCACACAGTAATGCTCAGTGCTCCGTCCCAGCCTGGCAACCTCCAGCACACAGCATTCAGGGCCTGCAGCAGAACCGGCTGCCACGAGCCAGCAGACGCCACTGACACGTTTTAAGAGAGGGTACTCCAGGCATCCTGGTGCTCTTTAGAAGCGTGTGGAACAGTACGTTCCCCCTTGCCCCCACTACACTGATTTTCACTGCCATCACTGCAGAAAAACTACTCTTGCTAGAAAAACTACTCAAGCCAGACCCACTCTTTTGATTGACACTTTATATAGGGAGAACTAGAAATGCGGTATTACCTCTAAAGCCCAACATTCTTAAGCCATCAAGACACTGCACCATGAAACCGCCTATTCATGACAGCACCACGAACGCATGAGCAACTCTTCACCTGAGGTTTCCATGACCTAAGGGCTTCAAAATCCTCACGTTTCACACTAAGCAGGGAGGCTTCCATGCCATCACATACCTGACTGAAGCCTAAAACCAAAAGCGTAATTAGCTAGAACGAACAACCTGCAGATACAAAAAGCACTTTATAAAAGACCATCGTTGTTTTTTTATTATTTTTTGCTTCGGAAGTTCAAGAAATTTTGGAAGAACTTCAACCAATCCAGTCCTGCTTTTTACCTTTTTAAGGTATGATATTCCTTCCTAAACCATGCCAAGAAGATCTCTAGAGCTAGTTATTTCAACTGGAAGCGGTCCCTCTATTTTGAGCGGTCTTCCTGCATTTTTTTCTGCCACTCTCACTAAATATACCCTGAAACCACCTCCAAGTTCCCCATTATATTCTACCCTGCCCAAACACCTTACATCAAGGCACTCCTGCAGCTCAGGCGTAACAGCAAGGCGTACCTCAGTGCTGCAGACAAAAGGAGAAGTTAGTAAGGAAAGACAGGTTTTTTTTTTTTTTTTGAAGTTAGAGCAGTAAGAGAGGGAAAACCTCGCTCGCAGACCGCGCACGCCGCGTTTCACGTTACAAGTGCAGCAGCAGCGCCGCCGGGGAAGGCTCCTCGCCCCAACACGAGGGATTCCTCAGGGAAACCCCGTCTCAGCACAGGCTGCGGGAGGGCAGGGCGAGCACCGCGCGCCCCCGGGCCCCGCCGCGCACTCACCCCCTCGCTCTTCACGTCGAGGATCTTCTCCACCTCGAACACGTCCTCCTCTTCTTCCTCCTCCTCCTCCTCCTCCTCCTCGCTCTCCCCGCCGCCTCCTCCGGCCTCCCCGCCACCGCCTGCCGCCGCCTCACGGCCGGCCGGCCCGCTGCCCTCACCCCCGTCGGCCGCCGCCGCCGCCGCCGTCTCCTCCTCTTCCTCCGCCCCCTCCCGCCTGGCCGCCGCCGTCTCAGCCCCGCCGCCGGCCGCCGCCGCCATTTTGGGGCGAGCTTCAACCGACAACGGTGAAAAGCGGCTGCGACATCCACGGCCGGGCGGGGCGGGGCCGCCGCAGCCAATCGGGGCGCCGCCAGCCCGTGACGCACGCAGGGGCTGGGCAGAGTGCGGAGGCCGCCCTCGGGGCTGAGGCGGGGAGGGAGCGGGGGGGGGACACAGGGGGACAGGGGGATACAGGGAAGGGACACACGGGGACAAACGGGGAATCTCCATGGCATTACGGGTGGCCAGAGCCCCCGCCGCTCGCTCCTCGTTCGTGGAAAGACGGGGAGAGGGGACCAGGAGGTGGCTGCCAGTTTTGGGGGAAATGCGCCAAAAGGATGGCTGTGGGCACCTCAAGGCAAGGTCCCATTGGGGAATGGGGGTTCTCACTGGGAAAAACAAGAAATCCCTTTACATTTCTTAGTATTTTTCGCATTAAACTTACTGGCTATAGGTGAGCACAGTTTTTTATAGTAATATACAGGAGAAAAAAAGATAATTGTGTAAGAATGCCATACCTTATTTACCTTACATACCTTTTACGTTTTACATTTACCTTTGCATACCTTTTTACCTTATTTACTGTAACCGCCTGTGCTAGTGCTAGGGTGTTAACAAAACTGCCCAGGAAGCATTTTATTAAGGAATACACATCACCCACATGAAACTTTGGGGCTTTCGCATGAACGCATGCTTGCATAGTAAAAACACCCATGCAGGATGTATCATTGCAACTGTGAAAAAAACAAACTATTTGAATAAATAAATGTAGCAGAGGAAAATACAAATTGAGTCTTTTATTCATAGTTTTGCACATGCTCACTTTCCAAGGTAACTCTAGTTACACATCCAGTGCCCATGCAAAGACTTAACAAATTGTCAGTTTTCTAAATTAAAGAGTCTGCCTAGCTCTTAATAAACCGATATCTGAGCTCTTATCAAATAGAAAGTGTAGTACAACACTTTTCCTTTGTATTATTCACTGAAAAGAGCCAGTAGCTTACTTGAAAACTAGGATTCATAGCATCTCAGAAACACAAGACTCGGGATATCTTCTCAGCAACCTCCTGGACTTAGGCAGGATCAAGGGAATATGCTCCATCCTTGGCAGGTGTTTGCTAAATTCTCAGGAAAACATCTATGAAAGAGATTCCACAGTTTTCCTTAGCGACGCCTTACAATGCTTCTTTCTATTAATAAATACTAGGGAGCATGTCCTGTTTGCACTGCAGCACCCTACCTGTAGAGGCTGAGGAATCTGCTGCTTCTGAACATTTTCAATGGTTGGACAAACAACTGCCGTGTATTCTGTACACACTCAATCCTGCCTCAGTGCAAGTAATCGTCTTTTTACTCACTACCTACACTTCCTCTGATCACAGCATACCAAAGAGTGATTCTGTGCAGCTCCTGAATTTAGAAGGGGTAATGTGTTCATTTAAGCACCTGTGAAAAGCACATTAAATTAAGATAAATCACTTTTATTCTGGATTTATTATTAGGCTTACGTGTTTGGTCTGGTATAAAGTAATACTAATCAGGTAGCTTTTCCTCAGGATAAAACCAGAATACAGAGCAACAGCTGACAAAAACAGAGAACTCATACCTCCTAACAAAATTGACCTATGTATTCACAAATTGACATATGACTAATAAGAAAAACAGTGCAGGAGAAAAACAACGGTTCTGCTGTTTGCATTTCAAGGCACACTGTAGGAATCACAAAACCATCCAACTCAAAACACTGATATGTGTTTTGATGTTTATTGTGATGTTTATATATGAAGATGTTTATTAGGTCTTTACTAATCACATTCTTGTATCTGTCAAAACATATTCTGCAGTATTTAACTGAATTACTACATTGCACTTCACTTACAGTGCCACTGAAGAAGAATAAAAGATTTTAAATGAAATAGAAATATGAAAGATGTAAAAGTACTAAGAATATGCAACAAACTAGAGAATAATGTCAAATTATGAAATATGGAGGTATTTTTAATAGTCACCGGTAAGTAAAGTACTACATATGTAAAGTCGACTTACTAACTGTAAGATCTTTAATTTTGTCTGTGTGAGAATTATTCAAGAATAATATACAATCAAATATCCTCAATTTAAACATTCTATGTAAAATCACAAGAAAAACTATTTCACTATTATCTTAAACAATTACAAAGGTTTAAATATTTTAAGTAGAAAGAAAATTGATGTTAGTTAAAGGTGATACCCAGTATCTTCTTGGTGGCAGAATCCCAGTCTTTCCCAAGTTCAAGTCGATAGTAAATAGCTGGAAATTGTCTGTCAACTCTTCTTACCCACTCTATTGCTTTCTTGATCAACTCAAAAGTCCAGTGAACACCGCTGTGTGTAGAAATGAAGCTTTATTATAATAAAGTCTTGTAAATCCGCCGAAAAAAGAAAATAATTTCTTCTGTGATCATTTGAAAGAGAAAATTGTCTATAGTACAATGACCCAGCCTATGTAAAATATCACCTGACACAGGAAACTACATCATCATCTCCTCTGCCCCATCTTTTTGGAATATTCCATATGGGGCATATGTGGATCCATAACCGTTACTTGCATTCATTTGCACTGTTCCTGTCACCACGGTGAAGTGCTATGCATTTCATAACGGCAAACTTGTCTCATTCTTCGTACATTCACATTATCAGAATTCTTTCACTTTTGTGGTCTATCCAAACTGCTTTCATCCAGCAGTCAATATGATTTTGTTTGTATTTCACACCAGCTGACAATTGTTCACTTCACCCCCAACAGAAGGGAATTTCCAGATGCAGGGACCCCTGTCTTTGAAAGATAACAGAGCACTGGGACATACAGAAGCGAGGGGGCTTTGTCAGAATGAGCCAGCATCAGCATTCCCCAGGGCTAATGGAAAAAGGGGAAGTTGTGCTGTGATCATGTGCCCTAATGATTTCAAAAGTATTGTATTTTACAGTGTTTGCTTGTGAAGAACACCATCCCGTATACTAAAATGCTAAATGCTAAATTGCTAAACCCAAATGCTAAAGAAGGATGCAGACCAAGAGGAACAAGTTACATGAATGAAAAGTCTGAAAAGGTCGAAGTCTTGAAAAGGTTGAGATGGTGGAATCTCCATCCTTAAAGGTATTTAAAAACCAACTGGGCAAGTTTCTGAACAACTTACCCAACATCTGAGTTGGCTCTGATTTCTCAATTTTTGTATCATATTTTGCAAATTACTCTCTCCTCCATCCATCCTCTTAGAAGCAGTCATGTGTCACCAATATCATTGGTGCTTCCCATTCCCTTTTCTACAGCCATATCCTGTAGCATAGCCATTTACTCTCCATAATGAGGTTAATCTTACATGTGTTGAGAAGGTTTACATTACTATATTAAATTATACGACTTTTTTAAAAGCATACCTTGAAGTGGTTAAATTATCAAGTTTCATCAGCGATTTGAAAACTATCCCATTCAGTTCCTTTGTGCAGCGTATGAACTGAAGCACAAGAAGAGTAGCAATCAATTGCAGTAGCTTTTCTTTTCCATTTGAGCCTAAGGAAGAAGAAAAGGGAAATCATTTAAATGAATTCTTGATAGCAGAAAAGGTACTTCCTACTAAGTTTTAAATTTAAAAATTTTAAAGTCCTGATGCTACTTAATTGTTTCACCATACAATCAGTACTATGAAAAGTATTCACATTAGTGACCTGGCAAACATGCACCTGGCTTTCAAACTTATGTCTGTTAATGCTTTTTTAGGACTTCTGCAGTTTGCATTTGCTTGGGTTCTAATCAACTTTGATTTTAATGCATGGGAACGGGAATGCGTAAGAATGGGAAAAACGTAAGAGTTTTGTCCTTTGATGAAGCATTGCATCCTCTAATAATTTAGAAAGAATGAATTGCCTTTTTTTCCCCAAGTTTTATGGTCTGCTGCCAGCAGTGAGCGCCAACTGACAGAATCAAACAGCAGACAAAGTGTGCATAGACAGAACGCATACTGAATGCGCTGCAGGCAGCATGTGGGGAAAAGAACTGTAGAAATATTATTTGTGTTATCTGAAATGTGAAAAGCAGAAGCGGTCTCAGTCTCTCTCCTAGGAGAGACTTTCCTCCCCCACTCCCTTTTTTTTTTTTGTTGTTTTTTAAAGTAGATATTAATACAGCAGGTACAACAGCTGAGATAAAAGAACCTCTATTGCTATTCCAGCTATTTCACATCCTCCACATATTTCTTCAGGAGATGTACTTAGCATTCAGGACACTATATTGTGAGAGAAGTTGAGAAGAAAATGTATTATTAAAATCAGATGCTTTTGAAAATTTTAAGTTAAGAGATCCACTTAAATTCTGAGTTTATCTTATTGAAAGTTCCCCTAGAAATACAGAGTAATAACACATAAAGACAGGAAATGTAATACAATGCAGTGCTTTTTAATAACAGAAAAAGTATTTACCAAGTGACTGTATGCCTTTTCTGATCAGGAAATGATTAATTAAATAATCAACATCAAATTTCAAGATTTTTCCCAACTGCGGACTGAGATTCCAAGAACCATTCTATGGAATAAACAAAGATATGGATAAGCAAGAGATTCACGACACTGAAAATGTATTTGTCAGGAACAAAATAAACATAGGATAATTATTTAAAATGTTTTTAAAAGCTTACACAAACACCAAACTGAAATCCATGTGATCCATTTAGTTGAATCAAATATTAAACTTCCAAACCCTTTGATAAACCATCAGAAATTTGTAATTGATGTGGAATGTAGTAGTTAGGTTATAAAAAACCCTCAAACAATAAGAACAAAGAAATTCTGAATTGACTTGCACAATGACAACATTAACCTCATCAATTTTATTTCAAACAAATTCTTTTGGAAAATTATTTTAAGGGTGCTCAAAAATAAGCAATTGTCTTACCCAGAAGAAACAAAAAAGGATCTCTCTCTTCTGAAGGGAATGCAGTCTCTATAAATTTAGTTTGCTATTCATGTTGTTAAATACAGTATTAACCAATCCTATTTTATCTGACTTTCCCTGCCAAAAATTAGAGAACTTTGATTAAAACTGCCAGTTTGCTACTCTCAGATAAGATGGAAGATGGGCTTTCAACAGGATTTTCAACTACTTATTCTTCAATGATAAATACTTTCAAAACTTTTATCTGTCTGTCCTTGCAGCTTTATGTCATAGGTAACTGTAACTGTAGACACAAATTCATAACAATTTACAGATTCACATAAGGTAAGTTAGAAGACAATACATGTTTTTAAATTATCTAAAAAGTAAGATTCTGTTAGATCACTAAACTTAATTAGTGTAAAAAACTGAGAAACTTTTTCTTTTTATAATTCAACAACTGTCAATTCTGCTCAAAAAGAAAAGCAATCTTGAAGCTCTCTTTGAGAGTTAACTCCCATAAGAGCCGATCACAAATCTATTCCCCATTATATCCCCATGTGTGGCATATGGTAATGGTTCAATGTTTAAAAATAATTTGATAAAAGTGACCTGTCAAAAATATAGGAAAAATAGACATCTCTTCTTGACACTTACATCAGCTATACTTTCCTACTTGCCTTTTCCTACTGTTGCATACAAACTGACGTGCTGGATCTAGTGTACCAGGTATACTCCCAGACAAAGGGAATTCAACAAAGCGCCAGGCTGAATGGCCAACCTCTGCTGATAAACAACAGGAGTCTCCACTGAGGGAATACCACGGTGGCTTCTTCATTTGGATCATGTAGCACTACTGAAGACCTCCTTCTGTTTATTACATACAGATATCGGTTGTGTGGCCTACGATCTGATTGTTGATCGCCACCTCACCCCATCAACTGGTAAGCTCACCAACTGGTGATGGGTTAGGTGAAGCAGTGGACTTCTCCAACCACACGGATCATACCTAAGCAAGGCAAAACATTACCTATTCTGAATCCTGCTTACAGAATTCTTGTGCAATATTGTTTAATTCAGCTTGTCTTTAATTCACCAGCCATTCAGCTGGTCTAACTATCCTGCAGATGTTCCTCCTGCACTCTATGTAATCCTCTAAGCCCCAACTACTTTTTATTTTCTTGCATAATGTGCATTATTTGCACGTACTTCTTCAACCTGTCTCCCCATATATGGTTTTATACATGTCCCAGGAAGTCTCCAAGCTGCAAACTGATGGAGGCTCTAAAATGGAGGTGTATCACTACCTGTTGGCCCTGATTTTACACTGTTCCTTAGGCACCCATTAAGAGCTGCCCATGAGAGCAATAAAATGTAGTATGACTTTGAGGTCATTATATACTTTTTAAGATCAGTTCATAAAGTAAAGAAAACAAATACATTCATAAAATGGTTATCTCAGGACAGGACTAAAGTAAAAATACTTTTTCTTTCTACTGTATTTTTCTGTATCTTTCTGTATTTTCTTTTAAAGTAATGCATAAATAGACTATGGGTACTGTACCTGATTTTGGAGCTCAAAAATGTCTTTCAAGTTTATAGAAGTCAGCTCAAATCTCCGTTGAATCTTTTCTTTCTCTATTGCTGCAAAGCTCTTTGATTGTTCCTGAAGAGGATAATATTCACTAAGAATCTTATTCTACCACCATTATTCATGCAACTACTATATCATGGTAAAAAGTAATTTCATTAAAAAATTTTAAAAGGAATTTCTTTTTAAAATAAACTTCTTTTTCAGGTTGAAATTGTAATTCTAATTGTAATTGTAGTTTTAGGTTCATTCTCTCCTACTTAGGAAAGCATTTGCAATTCCAGAGTTAGTGAGACCTTTTTTCTCCATTTAAAAGTTGTCTCTTAGAATAGTAAGGAGCAAGCGGCAGAATTCAGACCGTAAGATTTATCACTTTAAACAGAAATAATGAAAAAATAATCAAACAAAAAGAATGCTTTCTGCATCTCGGGTTCAGATTTCTTGAATTGGAAAGCAATTTCATTACCACCCTTACCATGTTCTTTTCGGGCTGTATAGCAATGAACCTTAGAACACAAATGTTAAGGCAGCTTTCCTTAGCTAAATGCAGCCTAGATTTCAACATGACATTTGTAGCATCCTGTATATCAAAGACTCCCAGCTGAAGACTTACCGAAACCTTAGTGCCGTCAGTAACTCCTTCAGATGCTGTAGCACCGTGTTGACCTGCTACTTTTTTCTTACACTTTCGCCACGACGTTGCTGCTTTACTATCACATTGGAAAACAGGACATTTGGGAATAACTTGGTTTTCAACATTTGTTTTATCAGAAAATATTGTGTCTATAGGAGCAGGTGAACCAAACATTCCTGCACATTGTATCTGAGCAACACGAGAAGAATAAGCAGGTTTCATGCCTCCCGCCAGTTTTTCAAGAGAACAGGGACGAGGAGGTGCAGGAACACGCATACAAACACCTAATTTTGGAAGCACAGGGGTCTGAAGTGAATTTTTTTCAGTCAGATAAGCTCCTCCTCCTAGCTCAGTTGCTGAACCAAATGAGAAAGTGTTGCAATAATCCAGCACACGAAGGTCGTGTGGTGAAGATAATATTGCTCCTGGAGATTCCTCCTTTGTGATACCATTATCAAAATTCAAATTTGATTTGAGACTGCAAGTGTTACTTTGAATTTCAGAAAAAATTCCAAAGCCCTGTGCTGTGATTTTTTGTGAGGTGCTCTCGTGAATAACAGGAAGTTCTTCAGATTGAAATTGGAAGCTTTCAGTTTCACCTCTGTCACTGAAGAAATAATCTGACCAAGCATCTGTTACTCCTGGGGAACATGCCTGTTTAGTAAAAATGAAAAGGAAACAGAATAATTCCAGATCTATTAAGACATTTTCCTCTTTTTAATCAATCTGTTATTTCTTCTTACTTTGTGCACAGTATCATTATATTGTCATTCTTATGTTCAAAATGAAAGTAATACATCAGTTACACTAAAATTTTCTTACCCTATTCAACCTTACACTGGTACAATTCAGAGTAAAACTTGACAAAGTATGAGCGGCGAGTGTTTTACATTATTAAGATAAAAACGATGAATATCCAAGTGATGATTTGGAGCCAAGGAAGTTCCACTGCACCATATTGTTTTATATACACAGAAGATAGATCTATGTAAACTCAAGTGTGGATCCTGCTTGTGCTGACTCAAGCTGGGAAGTTCACATGATGGAGACCAATTCTGGTACATGTACCAGGTGAGGTCCAGTAGCTGCTGCATACAAGTTAGTGGGCTTGCCACTATATACCAGTGCAGACTTCTAGGTGTTCTGCTACCTAGGTGTTCTTGGTTCAAAGGGTCAAAAAAAATGGCTTTATATGAGTTGACCTAAGTTATAGTACACATATGCACTGGGACAATTTAAATAGTCCACATTCTTGATACATTACAGGCTACAGGTTAAGATGATGTTCTTCAATTGTTTTAAATGCATATCATGGTCACACACAACGTAATTTAATAGACAAATAATGATTTACTTGATTCTCCTACAAAATTTCGAGATATAAAGCCTCAACCCATTAAGACTTCATGGGCTAAAAGAATTAGTGGTGCTAACTAATTTCTAAAGTCAAGAACTACCATAACTAGCAAACATCCTATTTGACTAGTTCAAGATTTTCATAAGAATATACTAGTGTAGATAAAGCCTTGAATTCAAGAAGTGTTAGTTTCTGCTGGACGGTAGAAGAGGCCTATAATATCATATTTTCTTTCAAAATTTCTCATTTTATTTTTTAAAATATACTTTATTTTTGGGACAATAAAATTCCACACAGTACTTGTCTGGAGTTAATGACTTTCAAAATAATTAAAAATTGACCTAATTTCATTAACAATTACTGTGTATTATCACATAAAATACAGCAGCACAGCTGGATAATAAATGAGAAATGTTAGCAATAAAAACATATATTAAGTATAGTTACCGGGGAAAATCCTTCTGAACATAAAATTTCAGATTCCATTGGCTTTTGGTCCCAGTCCATGTACGGTAAAATATCTACATCTTCTTTTGCTATAATTTCCAGAATGTTTGGAACATCAGCAGGACAAATTTCATTAGCATCCTAAAACAAAATTCATCACAGTTACAAAACTTGGAAGTTCTCTCCAACTTTTAGTTCTTAGTTGTGATAGATGTTATAACAGAAAATTCTGTCATAACAGAGTGCATTTTTTTCTTTGTGAGTTTGAAATGTGTTGAAAACAGAAAAAAAACACAGTACAGTAATGCAGTACATTAAAAATACCAATATAAGCAGTAAATATAACCAATATATTGTTATCAGTGTATACCAACAAGCAGTAAATGTAACTTCACAGTTAGATATTTAACTTCAAGACGAGATGAATCAAGCTCTAGAAATACCTATTTATTTCAGATGACAATAAGAAGAAGTCAAACATGACCGATTTATCACTAAATGTAAATACACATATATGGTCAGATGAATTCCCATTCTTTGTGCACCGTCTACTACTTACTCCAACTGATATCATATTGCTTATCATGATACCGCTTTTCTATTTGAAAATTCTTTTTACAGACTTTCGAACTTCAAAATTGTCATTTGTATGTATTTGTTTCCATTTGCTGCAGTTTTGTTCTTCCTACCATTGTTCTAATGCTGGAAGCAAACAAAACTTCTCATAGTTTACTGCAGTATTAGAAGAGATTTTTTTCAAGTTTTGGTTTCCTTCTGATTATCACCTGATACAGACTGTCCTGGAATGACCTTTGCCAATCCAAACCCATTACTTAAAGAGTATTCTTTATCTGGACTTTTCCTTTGACCCATTTGGCTTCCACAGCACTAGCACAAATTGCAAACCCTTGCAGCAAATCACAACAGGAAAATACTGACTGTTTGAGGTCTGATTGTAAGGTAAGGACAAGCAATATGTGAAATGGAAAACAAAAATAACTTGCTGTATTGCAGAAGAAACCAGAATCATTTCAAAAAACATAGTTTCAGCTCTATTTTAAAATAATAAACTTTGTTTATTGTAAAGGAAGACTGGTTTTGGTATGTGCAAGGTTAGAGAATTTAGAGTCTTTTCACAGAGAAGCTAGTGAGAACAAGATATTTTGTAGAAAACATACCCTCTTCTCAACTGCAACAAAGCTTGTAAACTGGGTTATAATTGAGTGTTCCAAGCTGAGATGAATAATCTTGTTTTTCAATATTTGTTTCTTCATCTAGATTGTTAAGTATTAACAAATGAAAGAGGCAGAAAAAATATAATCAGGTAAAAGAAGCAGAAATGTCAAAACTGAATATATAAACACACTTATGCACTCTAAATAGGGACATATAAAAGGAAGGGCTCATGTGAATGTACTGGCCTAACTCTCTGCTCCTTCTAACCTTTTCTACTTCCTCACTTAACTTTGGGTAGAGACATGCAGTTATACACTTCTGTTGGTTCTGTACTTCCCCTTGTGTAAGAGAAAGCTGTATCTTATTTAGGATTAGTTTGAAGCCCCAGGTAAGCCAAGATGACAAAGTGATAAGTTTTTAAGTAGCTAAAACTTAAATCTGTTTTAACAGATCATCAGATCATTAAATCTGTCTATCTGTAAAACTGAAGTCATTATCTTCCACCCTATCCTATACAAAAGCCAAGAATCTTGGCTGGATGTTCTGATCTTCTAGAAACAAAATTGTTATATGCCAGGGAAGGAAGAACCACCAATGACCTGCAATGACAATGTATAGATTAGGAAAAATATGTACATGTTATGCCAATATTCTCATAATGGGGAAGAACACACGGCTGTCCCCAAATTCTTCATAATTGCATTTAGGAGGAAAATGTATTCCTATATGGTGACCTTAACCTTAAAATGACACTGGAACTTCAACCTTAAAGTTATGTTTAACAAAGCAAAAAACCCTCTATTCCATTTAAATGTTTGCTATTTGTCATTTTAAATATATACTTTTTGCTTTTAGATTATCAAACCTCATGTTCTGTTTCATTCTCATGAAGAATCCCATCTTCATAGTCCCTGATAAAAGCTCTTGCTGTGAGTTTGTGTAGCACCTAGAAAGAAAATAAAGGTGGTGATGAAAAAAAGAGATTTAAAAATTTTTTCCTTTTATTTATGAGATCCGGACAGCTTCCATATTTACACAGTATCCAATTTTCTAAGGGTCAAGCTAATCTTTCATTTAAAAAGCAGTCATAACCTGCACCTAAGGTACATTTTTATTTCACTTAACTTTAGCAAACTAAAAGATACCTAGGTCTTTACTTGTTGCTTGTTGCACACATTCTCACTAGAGTAAAGGATGGGAAAAGGCAAAGAAATGGATGAACAGAAAAACCACCAAGCAATCCATCTCATCTTGAAACAGCTAACTAAAACAAGTAGGAAGCTTCCCTCTTCTGGAGGAACACATTTCCCTACAGTGACTGTAAATTGAGCACAGACAACTTCCTTACTCTTAAGTAAGAATATCTAGATAGCTGAAGTTAGGTAAATTAGTCCTGTGCATAAAAATACAGAATCTGGGGGAAAATTAAATTCATTCTAGAGCGTTTAACTTTAATCAATTCATTAGGTGTATAAAAATCAAGTTATTTTTGACCTGAGGGTTTGTGTGCAGAAAAAGGGAATACTGAAATCTGTTAACTAGAAATTGATTTTTAAAACGGAACCAGTCTTTCATGGGAAAGAAGAACACTTTTAGTCTGTTCAATATGCTAAAACTAACAGAGAGAGGGAGCACTCCCTCCATGTGGCAAAGTTTTGCTATATTCTAGTTCCCATTGCCCAAACATTCCCACTGATTCATTTTTGGAAGAAGACAGTAGGTGCTGGAGAAAGGCACTACTGATGAACACCTCATAAGCCAGCATTTTTTGTGCTAAGGTGAATTGACAAAAGAAACGGGTAAAAATTCTCAGAGTTCATCTAAAGCATCAATAATTAATAATTTGCTTCTAATTTTGTCCCTTTTAAAAATCATTTTACCATTTCAGTTTACACCTTTCAAAGCCCTATTTTTTTTTAACTACATCTGGAATTTGTAGTATAGGATTTTTTTTTAAAAAAAAAGCATTAATTCTTTATGGCAAGCAAATACATTGCTTCTGCTTGCCAGTTTCATTTGTCTGTAGAAGGGCATATCCATGGAAACCAACTGTCCTTAGACTACAGCCCACAATAGTAGCTTTCAAAGTGGATTACACTAAATAAGGAACAAAGTCATTTCTATTTGAAAACAAATCAGCTCCTTAGTGGGGAAAGGGTGAGAGTCATGTCAGAATTATTACTGAAGAATGACTATTCTGATGATTTTTCAACTGTAGACACCTCTTAGATCTAATAAATGGTTCTTTTCAGCATGTTTTCCTTTTCAACAGCAGTGCAGAGCTTTCCTCTATATAAATACTCTTAAGATACTTGGTTACTGAAGCAGCTAAAAGGCTAGTAACACTTTAATATCTACAAGTTTCTATAATGAAAGACTCATGACAAGATTCTCCACATAGTAACAATTTACAACTTGAAAGAGAACGCTGCAGCAGCTCCTTCATGCAAGTCACCTGAAGAAGAAGAGCAAATGCAGGGACAAAGCTAGAGCTCAAAGAAGTTGCTGGAATAAGAAGCAGCACTTTCAGTTCTGAGAAGTCCAAGTTTTGTGCTAAAAAGCACAGAGTCTGTTAAAACGTCAGAAGCAAAAATAATAGTGCAAGAACTGAAAACAGGGGTTTTAATTCATTCAAAAGAGCCCAAAGCAGCATGTTGCTGTTTAAAGCAGCTTCTCTCACTACATGTGCACGCAATGTTGGCCAAACTCACTGTTCCTGTTGTCTTCTGTAATTCAGTAGTTGACACCACAGTTTGTAGTTCTTTGTCATTTATTATTGCTCTTAAGGTGGCCTAAAAGGGAAAAAAAAAAAAAAAAGTTTTCTTTGTCTTGTACTGTGTTACTTGCACATATGCATGCTGTTCCATGTTCTGAATGTAACTCAAATCTGTGACTCTCTGCATGTCTGTGTTTAAAAACATTTCCCCTTACAACAAGGGGACACTCGCAAATAAAGAAATCTTGTTTTTATTAAAGTATAATGACATGCACATTAAACACGGTAATCTTTTCCTCTCTACTTCTTATTGGGAAGACTAATAATGGCATTTAAATAGTAATTTAATTACATTTAGCAGTAAAAATTAAGCTACTTATATGCTGCATAAAGGATATATAATACAAAATTAATATAATAAAATACAATAGGACCTTTGCAATCTTTTTACATGTGAATTTCTATCCAGTATTAAGTGTATATCCCAGTCTTTACCTGAGTACAGTGAGGGACAAATCCGTAGACAAGAAGCCTCTCACTGGTAAATAAAGACTGTATTTGAGCAGGAGCCTGCATTGGCTCTGGTTCATTTATATTAAACTGTTGCCATTTAATAGAAACAGAACTGCATCCTGGAGAAAATATTCTGGACACCTGTCTCTGTATCTGTGTAAAGATAGAAAACAAATTAGCTCTGTTTCCTTCTAGGCTTTTAAGAGAAAACACAATCTCTCAATATAATAATAATAATAAACAAACAAAAAAACCAATACCCATACTTGCCATGTGAATGGACCTAATTTCCTTTTTTTTTTTATTTATTTTTATTTTTTTTTCTGATACAACTAAAGCCACATACTTGTAAAACTTTTTCCACATACTGGTACAAATGAGTCAAAGGATAATCGCTCAGCCATTACTGTACCAGCTTTGGGAATAATGAGATTTCTTTTAAGTGAAAGATGAGATTTGAGAATAAAGTTTCCATTCATCAGGGTTGCCAAAAAGGCTAGGGAATATGGCCTGCTAGACACAGCACCTCCTATGTGTGAACTCTGAGATGTGTGAACAGTTCTGCAGATCTCCGTGGTCTGCTCAGGATAATTTTGCACCCTTCAAATGACAGCCAGAATAGCCAGAGGACAGATGTTCATTCTTTCCCCCAGACAAAAACATGCCAGCTATTAGCCATGCTGCAGCCCCTTCTCTGCTATCTCTGCGTCAGGAGGGACCAGATTCAAGGCACAGCATAGACCTGTAGGCACATAACTACTGGGAAACCCAGAAGCACACTGCACATGGGGTCCTATGTTGCCTGAAATTTACAGAAGCACCAACAGACTAAAGTTACAGAATGCAGTTGCTACAGGCCTCAACACTACGGCAAGGAGGAGGTTGTAGATGGCCTGTGACATCTAGGATAGAAGCAAAACTCTGGTTTTCCATTCAGGGAGAATTATTTAAATAGTTTGACACTTCATAAACTTTTTCCAAGTCAGTGTTATTGCAATTGCCAAAAAAAGTAGAGACCTCTCTCAAAAAGAATAGAAAAACTAAAATAAGTCTTGGTTTCCTTGGTTTATTTTACACATTAAGTGACCAATCTGAATGAATCAATATCAGATATCGATAGGTCAGGCAGTGATCACATACTGAGTATATTAAGGATTTGTAAGCGTACCTTTGTCTCCCAGTTATACTTTGATTTTGGGTCAAAATACTCAAACGCTCCAGCACCATACTGGGACAAAGACCTCAGCATGTGACGATTTGCTGTGGAACTAATAACATAAAAAATCCTTCATGTAATTATTGAATTAAATCATTAAGTCACCTGACACCATTTCTACAACTGATACCATTTTTTAAATATCTTGATTTTAATTAGTACTGCAAAGTTGGTGAATTTGATTTTTTTAAATTTCACCCCTTTCTCAGGGTATAGACCAACTGAAAGCAACTGAGCCAATGAAAATGATGCTGCATTACAGATTTCCCAATAACATTTGAGAAAATTACATGGTTTATGAGCTTTTATGTGTCCTAGTGCAGGGCTCTGCGGAGAAATTAACTTATATCCCAACACCAGTAAGGCTGATCAAAATGATGCTAATCTTGAAGTAATTAACCTCAGTCTCAGCAGAGCTGTGTAGCATGGGCACAGTCATACTACAGCGAATGTCACTTTCTAGACAACATGGATATAACCAATATGGTAACACTTACTAGCCTGATAGAACAGCAGGCTAATGGTCTGACTACTATGAAGCTATCATAGGTATACAGACAAATGAGAGCTTCTAGAGGATTACAGAACAATTAAGCAGATGAGAATTCTTGTGGGTGAGAAACAGCATGTTCTCTCGTGAATCTTTGTCAGACAATAGCAGATTCACTCCTCAACAGGACCATACCACTGTCTTAGAGAAATCTTGCGAATCCTCACCAAATCCCCTCCAGGCAAAATTAAACAGTACGGTTGTATTTTGTAACAAGAACACATAACATCTTGAAATTAAAAAGGTTTACTGCCCTTTTAAAAGTCTTTTTACAGATTTGCTATCTTATACAACTCTGTAAAGTACAAACCTTGCACTATTTAAAAATATTTTTTCAACCTGATCTAGTGGGAGGTGTCTCTGACCATGGCAGGATAGTTGGAACTAGATAATCTTTATGGTCCCTTCCAGCCCAAACCATTCTATGACTCTGATTTTTTTTCATTTACCTGCAAAGAATTATCACAGATAAAACTCATGTAGTACTCTCTATTAATTCAGCCCTCTAGAAAACACTCCGTCTACACAAAAGTATGAACCAAAGAGTGAGGTTCTCTTTTACACCTCTTTCCCAATTATTACTTTACCAATGGAACATATTAAACAGATCCTGCCTCCTGAAAGTAGACTGTTATACATTAATGTCAGCCATTAGTGTTATAGGCCTAGAGGAACTATTAAAAGCCATGCCCTCTCAGACTATCAGCAGTAAAACAATCTGTCCCTACGACAAGTTCTGTCATAGCAATAATATGAATGTAAAGTATGCTGAACACGAACACAACATGACTGCAAATACATTGGAAAGGATGTCAGCATGTTAGTGGGCACACACCATTTGTTGTTTGTTGTGTATTGATGCAAAGGATTACACTGGAAGAGCACTGGGATGTTTGGTACATGGCCTGAGGGGTGTGCTCGTGCAGTGCTGGGAGAAGGCCTGCAGCTCCCAACCAGGAAACATTGATAGAGCCCTGTTGAAGTTATCATTAAAAACATTCTAGAAGAACATGACTCTCACCACTGATCTTTATTTTGATGTGTCCTTGCCAGCCTTCCCAGGATACAGAAAGGGGCTAACACTCTTTGACTCCTTCCCATTTAAGCCTGGCAACCTGAAACATGTAACTGTCTTTTTAAAGTCATTTCAGTCATGTCTTTC
Source organism: Anser brachyrhynchus (assembly GCF_964034855.1). NCBI lineage: Eukaryota > Metazoa > Chordata > Aves > Anseriformes > Anatidae > Anser > Anser brachyrhynchus. The sequence continues at coordinate 193,594,739 of NC_137694.1, forward strand.
CAGTTTGTTGTTACTGTACAGTCAAACTAAATTACAACAAATTTCAGTGAGGTTTTGCTTGTTCCTGTGATTGCTAAGAACTCTTTTTAACACAGGTGGCATCTTATAGCCAGCCATATACCAGGGTATATACCAGATGTTCCCAAACTTCATTCTCTCTAGTATTGGCATCGCTGTGACAGATCTGTGCTGAGTCACAGTGGTAGCATTTGCTCCTGCTCCCCCACTCTGGCTAGGTAGTAAGAGAAATCATCCTTCCTGTCTGCCGTCTCCATCTGAGAAGAGGAAGCATGAATTTGGCTGTTCAGCAAGAAAGTTGACTGCTGGAGTAATTACTCCCTGTTTTGCCTAGTGAAAGGCAGAGGCTGGTTTTGGGTTGAGGAGGTTTATTTTCACATCATTTTGAAGTAGGTTACATTCCAGTAGTGAAATGTACCACAGGTTTGGGAACCTAGTGCTTTCATTGTCTTTAAGTCATTACCTTACAAACCAGATGAAAATTAAATCATGAAATTATACAACTAATGTTAAATTGAGATCCCACTCTCAAAATGAGACTTTACTAAGACATGAAATGCAAAGTTTTAAAGTGTTAACTCTCATATTTCCCAATTATATTCTTAGATAGTAGTTGTTGTAATGAAGAAAGATATGAATAGGTAAGGCTACCTGCGCACAGAATTAAGTTTATTGTAGGTATCTTATCATGGAAGTTCCTTACAAACATTTCTGCATTTAATCTAAACTCATATATATATTTAAGACAGTACACTCAAACATCTGACAGTTCTCAGATTATTCACCTCTCATTTCAAATTAATTATCAGTCACTTAAAATAAAATTGCTGGTTAACTTTGTACTTACCCAACACCACATGTAAATAACCTTGTATGGTAGACATTATCTTTCACAATCTGGAATGTCACACTCTCATTCTGAATGTGTCCATCAGATATAAGAAGGAGGTTTCGGTGTCCTTGAGAAGGACATAGCAAACTTAAGTAACGTAAGGTCTTCCACAGATCAGTGTTTCCCAATGTTGCAGTAGCTGACTGAAAAGTAAAGTATTACAATTTTAGTTTGAACTTAATTTACCTTTTTCAAAATAACATATAATGCAGAATTTATTATTTAGTATACAGTTCTTCTGGTTCCCAAATATAAATGATTAATTCTTAAATTTTATTTTGTTCCTGCTCTTCCATAATTATGATTAGAGATGGAGTTTAAGGTTCATATCATACTGTATTTTCTCTGAGTTATGCAAAACAATGCATAGGCAAGATATATAAGAAAAATTATAAATTCTTCAGAGCTTTCAGTTATCAGTGGTTTGGGGACGTCCTGAACAGTTTTCATCCAGACTATTGCATCTAAGAGCTATTTACAGCTCCATCTTTTAATTTGTTTAAGCCACTTTCTGAACTGAACTACAGTTTACCCTCAACAGCAAGTGTGACAAGGAGTTCCACTGTGTATTATGCTGTTTTTCGAGTGACTTTATACGTGGACAGATAGCGGTAGGACAAGGGGGAATGGGTTTAAACTAAAAGAGGGAAGATTTGGATTAGATTCTTTACTCAGAGGGTGCTGAGGCAAGTTGCCCGGAGAAGCTGTGGATGCCCCATTCATGGAGATGTTCAAGGACAGGTTAGATGGGACCCTGGGCAACCTCATTCAGTGGGTGGCATCCCTGCCTATTGCAGGGGGGTTGGAATTAGATGATCTGTAAGGTCATTTCTAAACCAAGCCATTCTATGATTCTATGATTCTGTTTAGTTTTCCTTATAAATCCACTGATTTATCATTTTGTTGGATATCCTCTGATCCTTAAGAGGTGAGAAACAGCAAATAATCATCCAAAAGTATTTTTTTCTTGTCACTAAAATTCCTTTGGCCTAAATGCTGGCTTCACTTACAAATTATAGATTTCCAGAAGGAAGTCTAAACATCTGGAAGCACTTCTTTATTGTGCAGGTGAGGGAGCCCTGGCACAGGTTGCCCAGAGAAGCTGTGGAGTCTCTTCCTTGGAAGTCTCCAAAAGCCGCCTGGACGTGGTCCTGAGCAGCCTGCTCTGGGTGTTCCTGCTTGAGCAGGAGTTAGGACCAGGTGACCTCCAGAGGTCCCTTCCTACCTCAGCCATTCCTGTGATTCTGTGATTTTGTGAAGGAAATAATTTCCTCTCTTGTGCTGTGAGCAGGGCAATGAGAGGCATGAACTCCGAAAGACAAATTTAGGAGGAAACATTGAAAAAATGTTCTTACACTTATATCTACTTAGCTTCAAAATAACAACTTAAGCAATCACTTTAAACTGAACAGGAATTAATATTCAGATGTGGTTGTGCTTGTTACTAGGGAAAATAGGTTTCAAATAGTCTAAATCATAAAAAAAATATCTTAGAAGCTGGCTTAAAGAAAAAGAAAACAAGATGAAAAGTTGGATAACTTCTGCAAAGATAAACATTCCTTTTAAAGAAACATTCTTTAGAATACAAACAAACTGATTTACTTACTGTAATAAACTCGGTCAGTGATGCCAGATCCTTTAAGATGTCCTTTGAAAATGGGGAAAATTCTGTGAAATCTGTGAACAAACATTGATATTAGGAGCATTAAAATATTTAGCATGGGGCAACACTGTGGAAACACAAGTTTAAGTTTTATGACTAGAATATCAGAGTAGAAATATGCCGTACTGCTACACATTCCAAGTTGCAATTCAGTGTGTTAAGCTGGTCTGATAACAATGATGCATATAAAGTTATTAAGTCATGGCAAGAAGGTAAAAGGTGGCTCACAGTTATAAAGGAAACAGAGAAACTCACTTGTGCCAAATTTGACTACATTCACATTTTGTCTGAAACCAAGTTGTTTCAAAGCGTGTAAAGCAATCTGCTTTGCTTCCCGTAACATTGAACCTGCCATGGAATTTGAGCAATCTAATAAAATAATAATTTCACTGGACAGCTGCTCTTCATCAAACGCTGCTTCAAACTCTGGTTGGAATACGAGCATGCAAGCCTACAGAGACACAAACAAAATCAGTGCAGTGAATAAATGCTATTGCATTAGAAGTGTACCCAAGCATCTCCATTTTTCTCATTATGGAATGAGAGCAGAATATAGCCATATTTGAAAGTTTGAGTTAATATATTTCATTTACTCTTATTTAGTGAGAAGTGCAACTTCTCTATCCTTTACATATAACTTAAGCGTCACATGAACAACTGAAAAAGGGATTTTGATGTTCAATGTTTTTATCTGATTTACTCTCCAGCAAACAGCATTGGATTCTCTTCTCAAAGTTAAAAAAATCACAGATGATATTTTTCATAATCATCACTGCCACCATCAGTTTGTTAGAAGGAGTAGAATTATATATATATATATCTGCAAAGCAGAGAAATGCATATTGTCCTTGCTATGAACAGAGATGCTATAAAACACAAAGGCTTTCAAAAGTGGAGCAATGAAATGCTGGAAGGAGTGAAAGTGTTTCCAATAGCACAGAAAGGTTTGCAGTCTGGAAGCACAAACAGAAATTTCTTTCTTTTTCCATTCCTCAGGGGAATATCTGTATTATTAAAGCCGTGAAACAAATGTCCCTAAACTAATCCTTTTAAACTAAACAATTCTGATTAAAAGAAGAAAAATAGGAGACATCATTGTCAAAAAGCAAACAATCTAATCTGTCATTTTACTCGTTTTACTCAATTTCAGCATTGGATTGACAGATTGGTAATACCAAGACTTTACATTTCACCTCTGCAGCATTTTGTCTTATTAAAAAAAAAAAAAAAAAAGCATCTGAAAATAGCTGAAAGTGCCACAGACTTCACTTTTATACCAGAAAAGAACAGCTGTGGTCACAAAAAATGGAGGAGGATGAAACAGTTTCTAATAAAGTGGAATCACATCTGTTAAGATATGCTCTTAAGTTCTAAACGCATTTCTCAGGCAAGGAGCGTATGACGGTAAGAAGAGGTTGAACTGTTCTTTTCTTTCCTATTCAACCTTTTATTAATGTTTTCCAGTTGTAATAATGAGCTCTTCTGACACAGCCAGATTCTGTTTGTAAGTGATCCAGAGTGTTTGAACTGCTTTCTATGTCTTTTTCACTTGTTAGTGAAAAATATGAGATGTAAATGCCTTTGAAAATAGTCACTGCAACAGTAGTAACTCCACCAGAATGCAAGATCTTCTAAGAAGGCCAGGTGCCTTAAGATAAAACACTGCTGGGTTATATAAATATTTGTGTGTGAGTTGTAAATAGTATTACAAATTTATTACAAATTTAATGATTTAAAATGTTATTTAATTTTTAGTTAGAATACAGACTGCATGACTCTGAAGCTACTTAGTTCCAGTCTCAGCCACAACTTATTTGTTCACTTCCACTTCTGTAAATGTAACATCTGCATCAAACAGTGTAGTCACATTTCTGTGAAATACAAACAGGAGCACAACAGTTAGAAAAAAAGTATTTTAACAGAAATATGATTGGACACTGTGTTGAAATTGTGCCTCCACCTTCAGTCTATTACAAGGCAAAGGATAAAACAAAATCAACACGATTTTATGGAACTGAAAACTCATTTTTGGAGAATACTCAGCTTAATAGAGAGATTAAACTGAATACTGCCTATGGTGTGAAATTGTTCTTCATCTTCTACCCATCGAAACCAAACTGTTTCTGTTTGTTATGTTTTAGCATATTCAGTATTACCTCATGAACTGTGTAACAGTTATGCCATACCTCACTCCTTTGGTTGGGATGCTTCTCTACCCACATTCGGGGTAGATAGGCTTGAGAAATCCATATATCTAGACCAAAGCCACTGCTGTCCAAGCAGCTGTTTTTCACAGTCTTAATTACAGCCTTGCACTCTGTTTTCTAGCAGGGGAAAAAATAGGCATTTAAATATTTGTTTAATAACAGCTCAGTGAATGTTTTTTACTAGTACAAAATAAAGTTGTCATTCGTGAGGACGGGGAATGATGACAGCACAGTTAATAGGGGTAGTACCAAAAGTCTTTTCTAGAAAGATTATATAAAATTTAAAAGGTGCAGTTGCTGTGTACATATTATATTCTTTAAAATATCATTCACTTTCCTAAATGTGTTTTAAAATATGAAAACAAACAAAACAAAAAGGATTCAAGCACAACATCTTTATCTGAGAAAAACAGAGAAGCTACCAGTGTGCAGAAGGAATACCGCACAAAGCCACTCAGATATACAACACACATTTCCTAGGATTAAAGTTCCTTTTTAAATACACAGCAGAACTGCTACGGCAGGCGCCTTATTTTAAGTTATTTTGAAATTAGTTTACCTTTATTTTAAGTTTGTGTGTCCAACTATATAGGCGTTCAATGCTATAGGGCATCTCAATAGACATATCCAAGGAGAATCCACTGAAAATAGAGAACAGAAATGAATGGTGGTCCAGGGAAGACGATGATTAATCTGCATGCAATGACATCTCCACGAGAACAAGCTATGTTTCCTGACCTTTTAAGCTCACTAGATGAAAGTGGAGAATACTAAACTATTTAGAAAAGTTTCTGTCTCTGTCCCCACTGTTTTTTTAAGGTCTTCAGATTGCATTTTGCCAATTTCAGCCAATCTTGTCTCATAAAATAAGGTTATCTTCTCTCTTCACTACTTACCGGTTTGTGTATCTTGGGATTGAATTAGCCATTTTTGCCACACTATCACAATGGTTATTCACTCCAGGTTGCTGACTCACCACAAGCCTGGGTTATTGGTAGTTACTACATTCCAGGATATCATCTCCTAAAATGTAGGTGTGTAGGGCTGCAAACGTTTCCTTTATGCGTACCCTTCCATTGGTCAGTCTTACATTTTGGTAAATTGCTTCTTTTAAAAACTATCATTGACCACTCTGAGTCCTAACCTCAATATTATTGAATGCACCATGAATCTGTGTATCCTCTGCACAGTATATGAGCAATTATTTTCTATTTACAATCACATCTCCATTATCTTTAAGATGCTTGTGGATAAAATATGCAATAGGTATGCACAGTCCCAGAGCAGCGGCAGAACCAGACCGAAGCAAGGAAAAATTAATATATTATTAAGCATTATATGAATGTTTGCAGCTAACTCAGATATCTTTGCGTTGCTGTCTCTAGGACATGATGCTGGAAAGTGAGTTAATAATACCTGACCTCCATCCTCACACAGTAACTATTCTTAAACGTTTCCCAATTTTTATTCACATTTTCTAGTTGAGTTGTCCCTTCACATTAAAATTAAATTGTATTATAATTTTAAATATATTTTTAACAACTGGATGTGTATTATATGAGCATGTGAATTTATTTCTGATATGCATATGCCAGAAATAGCACCAAATCTTCAGTTGATCAGTACAATATTTCTACTAACCAACAGTAACTGTACTGAATAAAAGCAAGGTAACAGTATGGAGCACTACTTCAGGATTAAACACAATTTGAGAAAATTACAACAGATGTGGCTTTGTGCCAGCTTTGCAGCTAGAACAGAGGACATGCTCATGAAAAACACTTTTCATTTGTTTTTAATACGGAAAATTCAATTCCCTGAATAACATAAGTTTTGACACATTTACTGCTACTGCTACCTACATGCCTTGCGATTCCAGTTGAGAACAGCCACATGCAGAAACATTACCGGGAATAAAGTTATAACATTCTGTTCCCAAGAAGTCTTGCTTTACCAGCAACATCGTTGTTTCGTTGTTTCAGATAATTTTATTTTTTAATTTAAAATACAAGTGCAAAGAAAGGCTAAAACGTTAAGTGCAATGAGACTGCAAATATGAAGATCACGTAGGCTCATTAAATTTTGTGACTTGGGAATTTATGTATAAACCTTAGTAACAGAAATGTTTCTGAAACAAAAGGAAATATTTATGATAGCACCTACCTAAGGATGACAGATTAGAATGAAACAAGAAATTAAACTAGTCTCTTGGTAATACAAATATTCCATGTAAACAGAAAAACATTAAATGCAGATGTCTTAACTAAATGACTTAAAAGTATTGATAATAAATCAAATTATAGTATTAATGAAAGCAACTTACTTCTTCAGTGTTTTTATTTGTCTAACACAAACCTTCTTTATTGCGTCCTACAAAAGAAAAAGAAAAAAAAAATCTTATACTGCACCAGTTAAGAAGTATTTGTATGTAATCCCTGACACTTCTATCCAGCTGGAGCTCCTTTCTCTTATTCTATCACTAAGATGGGACTGTCTGGAACCCTGTTTACTTCATTCATTCATACGGCTTTGTCATCTGAGCATCACTGCAGCTAAAATTCAGATGAGCCTGCATATGCTTCTCTCCCAAAAACACAATGAACTTCAGAACTCAGTATAATACAGCTCTGAAGCAGAAGGCATGACTGTTGAACGGTCAGACATCCGACACAGCTATATGATCTCACAGGGAGTAGGACCACTAGGACCACCTTTGGCTGTTTGCCAGCATTTAAACAGAGATGACCTCCCCTCCCACCTGAACAATTCCTGAGCCATCAGGGAGATCCAAAGAAACAGATGGGAAACCTGGTCAAAGGAGGCAGAGAAGGGTAATAGCAGTGTTCAGCAGATGCTCAGCTGCTGTTTCATGATGGATATAAACAATGCCTACTTTCCTGCAAGCCAAAGGAGGAACAGCAACACAGAAACAGCAGATAACTCAAAATACGAGATCTAGCTTAAACATGTTTCAACTCAAGTCAACTTTTCAAGTACTGCAATAGTAAATAAATCCTCGGAGATATTACAGGCTTTCTACTTGTCATGGCATTCCTAAGCTTGTGTTCACACTGCTTTTTAACAATCCTGTTATGACAAGAATGATAAGCACAATTATCTTTTAATAAAAAGAGAAGAAATTAAACGGAAGATAATCATGATCTTACTGAACTCTCTTGTGTAACTGCAATCCCCTAGGTACAAAATCCGTGCTTCAAAAGAAGATGCTATTTTAAGATTGCATTTTAACAAACCTGCGTATTTTCTTTCAGTGCTTTGTCCTGTTGCCATGGTGATACAGAAGCAGGCATATGAAAAGTGATACAACCGTTCTGACAACTCAGTTCAGTGATATAGGTGATTTTGATCAGAACTGTAGAGTTTGGAGATAAATTCCCAACACTTATTACAAAAATATCCTAAAAAAAGAGACTAGATTTAATGATATTGTTGAAGCTCATGTTTTCCAAAACAATAATTGAATTGGTGGTTCAGCACAATGAATCTAAATGCTAACACAGAAAATACTACTTGCTTTTTGAGAAGTATAAGGAAAAATGATGCTAAGACAAGAAATATTAACCTTTTAATAGCTCTTCAAGATTTCTGGGCAAAACTGATCAGTAATAACTAAATAAATCAATCTTTTATTAAAAAAAAAAAAGGCAAAAAAAGCGCTGTGATTTCTTTAAAAGTGTAAGCTCCTAAAAGAGAAATATCTGTTTTATATAAGCTGTGGAACATACTTGAAGAAATAATAGCAGTTTTCAAAAAGGATCAAATGTATGGTCCAAATAAGTTCTTCCCAACAAAGACACGACTGAGCAAATATTCTGATGGGAATATTCACGCATGCCCAGATAATCTATCTGTAATCTGACAAATGCAAAATTTTCAAATAGGTTATGAAACCATGCTGTTCAACGTACCGGTGCATCTTGGTCCATTAGATAAGCTCCATCGCCCTGACTGACAGCTTTACGATATTCTCTATGTGCTTGTTTCTTTTCTTTAACCTATGAAAAATAAGTAAATAAAACACAAAATAAGTGTTTTCATCTCTATAAACAGAACACTTTCATCTCTATATACAGAACACAGTATTCTCTTACATGACGTTACCACATGACAGTCAAGTGGTAACAACAAAGAACTTGAGAGAAAACAAAATTAATTTTGGTGTTGTACGCTTTATTACTAAATAAGTGCTTTCAAATCTTGACACTGAAGGACCTACATCAAAGGCAGTGTACAGTAACATCTTACCTTTCCAATGATGTGTTTTCCATTGATAAAAGCTTCAAATCCACAAACAGCAGCTTTATCATCCAAAGGAAAAACATATTTAGCTTCAATCGGACTACTGTTTTGATTGGTGTAGGTCTGAAACATTACTACCTGAAATGAACATTTTTTTTTTATAGCTCCATAACATTAAAATGTGATTAAACCATCAATACTGTAAGTGTAACAGCATAACTGCTTTGCGCTGCAAAATGTCAATATGTATGCCACAACCTGATGATTTATTTGTATATTAGAAATGAAGGTATAACATTCACCAGTGCTTGGCAAATAAATATCTCACAAAAATGCAAGGAGCTGTGGAATTTTTACTCTCTAAATTATTAATCAAATCTCTTCCAGAAGAAGAGTAATCCATGACCTTACAAAGGTTACTTTATGCAGAGCTGGAGCTGTCAAGCTATTGCCTGCAAAAGTTGTAACCACTGCAATAGGTCTTTAATAGTTTCAAGCCAGTAATGTCTAAACAAAAAGCAAGAATAAACAAAACTAATAAAAAAGTTTTATTTAATATTATGATATACCGAAAGGGATGTTTGTATAAGTCTGTATGTGTAGCATCTATTTTCTACTGACAGTATTTCTGCCTCTGAGGTAGCAGATTGCATCTTTCTTTTCACATTTGCTCTTCTGTTTACTTCCCATACATCCTAACAAAACCCCAGGAATTCCTCACTCGCCTTTGCTGCCGTTCTTTTTGTCCCTTGCCATCGCATCATTTCTGGTTTATGCTCTGTAGCTCTGCTTTATAAACTGCTTTCTGCTTTGGTGGACTGGGTCATAGCACAGATGCTACTGTACAGTAATTCATTCCATATGAAACCAAACCAAAAAATAAAGACGATCCCTCATGAGAAGAACAGTTGTTCAAAAGGATCAGACTGATCAGACAACAGTTCTGAGTGTCAGAACAGTTTAAGCACAGACTCATCTGACAACAATTCTTCAATCCCTTTACTCTCCCATTTTTGCCCTGCTTTCTTTTTTTAGGACTTCAGCAACAAATAAAAATATGAATTGCTCTTATGAAATTACTTCAGCACTGGACACCCCTGGATACAGATGTTTGTGCAGAGAGACACACACAACAGAACCCAGCAGAACCATAGCTTTTGCATGACCAAGACTGCCCCAGACAGGACTCAGTTGCAGGGGGAATGAGATTGTGGAATTATGCCCCGGGACAGAAAAAAATCCTGTGTCTTGACAGGATGTGTTCTTAGGGCATATATACTAAACAAACATACAAAAAATTTAGTCTGCTTGGCTAACTTTTATTAGCTAATTTTGGCCAAATTTAAATAGCTAATTTTCAAGCTAGAATAGCAAGTTCTTTTGTACTGATTTTACTTGCAACAGCTAATTTAGGTTGTCTAACCAAAGTTAGAAACAAAACACACAAATACATTTCCAGAAATCTTTAATCATCCTAGGTATTTCTCACTGGTTTATAATTCAGCTGGCAAACAGATCACCACGAAGGTCTTTACAAGGGAACAGAATGCATACGCTACTGCAGTAAGTTTCTCTGCAGTGCTGACTTGATTACACATCAACAGAAACAGAATGAAAAATACAGGCAAACCTTTTGCTGACCAAAGAGCATTTGGCACTTGTTTGACTATACACCTCTAAAAATAAAAACTTTTCACTCAGTTTCAGAGTTTTCCTTCATTTAGAGATTGATTTTTTCTTTCTAATGATTAAAAGACTATTTAACAACCAAAATAATTTTTCAGGGCTGACTTACGGGAAGGGACAATAAATAGCATACTTTACCTGTGCTACGAAGTCTATTATCCTTGCCTTAATATGAAAGCCTTCCAAAGGAACAGGATTTCCCAGTCTGTCTTGAAGACCAGTTTTTACTGTATTTGAAATATTTGCACTCGGTAACGCATAGCCTAAACAAAGAGTTTACGAAATAATATTTTTAAATTAAAAATATTTTTTGAAATGCACATTTGGGAAGCAAGTTTGCAACTAATCCTATAACAATGACCCATGTTTACTTCTGCAACTCAGAACACACAAATTAAAAGCAATCCTCATTTTTGTTAAGAATACTTGTGTTGCACTACTGAGCTGTAGGCTGTCACCAGCTCATGATAAGTCTTCAAGGTCTTACCAGGTCTTTGTTTAAAACCTTGCATTTGAATTATTAAAAGACCATCTCATGATTTATGCAAAAGTGCTTCTTGTGCTTCTCTTGAAACACACTGTGACAGGAGGAGTTCCAACTACCATTGGTAATTAGGCTTACAGGAAATCTGTTAAACAGATGCTATATGGATGCCACATAACTAATTTGGTAACATCCACAAATAAACTACAAATGATTTTTTAATAAGCTAGCTGCATACAAGAACTCTAAAAAGCGTTCTGATAAATATTTAGGGAACTTTGAAAGCAAGCCAAAAGCACAAACAGAAAATATTTCTTACTGTCATCCTGTACATGACATCGTGACTCTGGCTCACTGTTATCTTGCTCCAGTTCCACCCCAGTTCCAGGCTGAAATGGTTTTATTTGATCTTCAGGAAGGCAAAACTTAACAACATATCTAATTTTAACCTGTGCAGTTTTGTACACAACAAATTCATCATCCTGAAGGAGCAAAGAAAGGTATTTTACAATAAAAACAAAGCTGTAGGTAATATTTAAAAAATGCAGATTTATTAAGAAATGAGCCTAAATGACATCACTTTTGATAAATACTAAAAATATGACCTTTTTTTTTTTTCACTCCCCTAATCTCTCTTTATCGCTACCATTTACATCTCTGTTATGTTTGCTTTCTCTACACTGCTTATATTTCTTCTTCACTGTAATGCACAATCATTCTTCAGAATAACTAAGAACAAAAAGAAGTAAAAAAATTTGGTGAACATCTAGCCAGTAACTTCATCTATTTGTGTGCCAGTAAGGCTATCAACCTTGTCTTTGAGTACCAACCTTTAAGGACAGGGATTTTATCAGTTGGATTCTATTCCAAAACAGTGAAACTTCCATGGTACTGATTTCTTATTCCATACAAAGCAGAACAGCACTTCCAAATAGCAATTTCAATGTCATAGATCAGATATCTATAGGATGATTCAGTTATAATAAAAAAGAATGCTAACATATTTCTTTTAAGTATTGTTTTCTTGCAGAAATTTTAAATCTCCTCACAAATAGTCACTTAGAGCCTTTGATGTTTTATATGCACTTTTCAGGCTGTAAAACAGACAAAAGTGATTTTATGCATTACAGTCTAGTGATTTAGTGTCTGAACTGAAACATACAGGTTATACTAATTCTGTTATCTATCACTGGTATAAATAAATCCCAAACTTGGTGTCTTTTCAAGTGCCCAACACTTCAGGATCAGTACCTCAAAGTCTGAAGAGATGTCTGCTGTCTTACGGACACCATGTACACTGTTATAACCTGATGGTGCATCATTTAATGAAAAATCTCGTTCATACAAATCTAAGCAGGATCCAAGTGCCACATCACAAACTGCAAGGAGTCGGGTTCCATCCATTTCACTGGGTGAAGAATACTTAATACTGGCACTATATGTAAAAAAAGATCACGCACATTTTATTAAAATTGATTTTAAAGTAAAGCTCCTAGGAGTTTAAGGATACACAAATACTTTTGAACAGATGAACATGAAAGAAATAATAATTACGTTACCTTAAGAGTATTAAACATATATCTACTTAATTTGCAAAGTAAAAAGAAAACACAAAGGATAATATCAAAAGATATTGCCATTATTCAGACCTAACAGAATCACTGAAGTAAATGCCACTTCCCAGATTTCCAATGTCAGTTCTTTCCAGGCCATGATCTTCAACAACCACTTTTGGCAAGAGGAGTCCTCTAGAGAAAAAATAAGTCACACAATGAATGAAGTTCAAAATACTTTTGCACAAAGTATGTGGGCTAATACACGTTACGCAATTATGAACTACAGAGGATTAAATCAAAATACACTTTACAAAAACTACACATAGAGACTCAAGGCAAATAAAGTCTATTCATCAAAAAATAAATCCCAAAGCCATATGAATCACCAAGACATTGACTACATAAGCTATGAAGACTGTTTGCTTTTTTCATTCAGCAGAAAAGCAACACATTTCCCAGACTCATTACTATGCCTGAGTGAATCCGTAGAATTGTCATAAAACTAGATATTCCATTATTCCAGGAAATTATGATCATCTAAAATTATTTCAGATAAAGTGGTCATTGGTAAATAATGTGGAAGTGGACAGGAAGACAAGGACTGGAAGGAGGACATCATCAATGGAATTCTTTCCTAAAACAGCATAAATTATCCACACAGCCATTACTCTCCTACTCTCTCCATTTTGTCGTCTTTCATCTGGATTTAAACTACAGTCCTCCTCATCATAACCAAATAGCTCCATCACAATGCTAATCCAGCTGGAAAGTAATCACATTTATCATTACAAAAGAATGATTTCCCTTCCAGGGTTCTGTAGGAGCATATGAATGGTTATATAAATGTTAAAGTAAAAATTAGGTTAAACATAATGTAAAAGAGTTTCACAAAAAAAAAGCATTTTTACAAATCAAAATATATTTAATTACAGATAATTAAACCTAACCCAATGTCACAAAAAAAGGGGAATGTAAATTTTTACCTGGAAAGAATTCCCATGAAATTGCGCACAGATGATGCATGGAATAAGGATCGAATATTTCCGAGACTGCCCAGAAATTCTGCTGTTTCACTTACTCTGCCAACACTATACACCTGTAAAATTCTCACTGGACAGTCACTGCAAGAAATTTGAAATGATGTTTGACTCAGAAAATACGTTTAAGAACGATCTACTGCTAAGAGATAAAGCCTTGTAGTAAATCTCAAAGTAACATTCAATCTTTGGTTTTGGTTGGCAATTTGGGAGGCAAAAAAATAAGTTAACAGCAATAAGAGAAAAAATAAGATAACTGCAATTACTGAAAACAGCAGAGATATTTAAAACCTATAACTACGTTCAAGATTCATTTAGACACTTAGGAAGAAATAAAATCTGTGATTTCATACTTAAAGTCAGATCATATTATCTCATTAGATATTTTGGAACCTAAATTCAAAGATGTGATGTATAAACCCCATATAACTCTATGCAGTGCAGAGTCTGGTATTATAGAAGTTATTGCCAAATCTATCTTGTACTAAAAATTCTCCTACTGCGAATACTCGGATAACTCACCATCTTGGCTGAACCATAAATATCTTAGAATATTCAGGCTATCTGAATGTAGCAACTTGAACTTCCCAATTAAGAAATACACTTGAGAGGAGGAAAACTTGAGTTGCAATCCCACCTCCAGCAAGATTTATGCATTTTATATACAGTAGTTACTGGGCAGAGCACACGCCGGAATTCATGTCCTTCTCTTGTGATTACACTAAGCAACAGATTCAGACTTCTTTCCATTTTTCTTGCCAGCTGAATGCTTTATTTAGCTACTTGTATAGAAGTCCAAGTGGGAAACAGTGTGCTCACCACCTTCCCTCTGCTTTACCAGTCTGCTATGTACATGTCTTTGGAACATGCTTCCTCAGATGACAGAGCCTGGACTAAGAACTGGGTTGCTCAAGAGTGGCAAGGTAGTGATGCCTTAAGAAATACTCAGAAGATAATATTAGGATTCCAGGATTCCTGGCTGTCACACAGTGAGGAACCTTAGGATTTACAAAACAACTAAGTAGAGGACTTAGGGATCGCAATTTTAAATTTAGATAAATAAAGTAGGCAGTACACTTGGAAAGTAAAAGCAAATCAAACCTTTGCTTACAAGTCAAAGCTTCATGCTTTTAAGATTTAATAAACTTCATCCAGTCTTGAGTTTCTAAATGCTAAAACAATATTGGTAAATAAGACGTAGTTTCTTTTGTATTTGTGAATGCTTTACTCAAACAGTATGGCTTCTTGTGTTGAGGATTACAGACACATTACATCCTAATTTATAAACGTGCTATATGAATTTTAATTTTTTTTTGAGAGAACTTGAGCCCTGAGCCTTTAGCATGCTTCTACTGCAGTTGAAATTTTTTTTGAGATTGCTTTTAGTTAAAAAACTAAGGTTGCAAATGCAGAAACTGAAAGGGACTAAATGATCTCTAATTCTTGGAATGTAATTATGCTTTGTTATCTGTTGTATTAGAGACAAAATTTTGGGTGAACAATCCCATGCTTGTAACTAGTTAGATGATCATTGAGCCTATGAGTTAGTTTATAGGCCCTAAATCTGATAACTGTGATCCAGAAAGAGCCGTCCTGTGTGTTCACATAACAGCTAATTTCCAAAAGGCTTACTTAATTGGTTCTGTCTCAAAGAACTGTAAGGTGGAATTGAGTCACATAAAACTCTTTCTATTAATTTTAAATGACTTCATTTAGACAAAATGTCAAGTACTCACAAGTACTGAACTTTGCCAAAAACCAACAGAAGGTTCCATGTTTGAGCACAGTGCTCCTTCCATATTTGAGCAATTCGTATTTGGGTACAACTGCTTAGTAACCAGTAGTTGCTAGGGTTTAGGCCTTAGCAAGGGCCTGAGCTGCTAAACACTACATTTACTCAGTAAAAAACTTGAAGTGACTCGCTCTCTCTATAACTGCCTGAAAGAAGATTGCAACAAGGAGGACATTGATCTCTTTTCTCAGGTGACAAGCGATAGGACACGAGGCAATGGCCCCAAGTTGCACCAAGGGAGGTTTAGATTGGGTATCAGGAAGGATTTCTTCTTGGAAAGGGTGGGTAGGCACTGGAATGGGCTGCCCAGGGAGGTGGTGGAGTCACCATCCCTGGAGGTATTTAAGAGCCACGTGGATGTGGCTCTTAGGGACAGGGTTTAGTGGTGGACTTGCCTATTATTCTATTTAATGTTCTTGACATTGGCTTCTGATTGGGTACCCTGTGTTTTTTGATTAACTAATGAATTTTAAAAATGGGTAAACATGGAGAAGTAAATTTAAAGAGAATGTCGTTCTAGAAATTGATTATTCAAATCCACAGAATAAATTCCCAGAAATACATGTTTTTCATACTACTGAAAGCTACCTGAAAAGGGACATCAAGTTCTGTAGATAATAAAAAGATGACCAGGTAGTCCACCCCTGCTTCCCATCTACTCCATCATATTTATTCTAATAACACACAGAAAGAAATATTTGTTTTTCTCAGCAACCCCCCAAGTTTTATTTTGATGTTCACTTTCCCTGTATTCTATAAAATACCTGGAAATAAATATAGCAAAACAGAATGAACAAGCCTAAAAGCCACATATCTTCTTTAAATAGCTCCTATATATATAGACAGCATTTCACAATTTAAAAAGGGGAAAAAATTAGCAATATTCTCACTTTCAGTTTTCTGAATTTACTTTAATTGGTTCTAGTATAGGTTATGGCAAATATGCCTGCTCTGCAATCCCATTAGTTTGACACTGCATAGTAACAGAACCTAATAATTCAGTCCTTTTTAGAGGCATTTTGTGCACCATACCTTGCATGTTACCACAATCATCGCGCAACCGTTAAACACTCACTTGTAATTGTTTTTTAACACTCGCTGTGCAACATTGAGAAATTCATCACTCATTGGATCAACAGCTTCAATCTTGCACCTCAGGGCCTGGTATTTGGCCAAAGATGTTGGGTTTGGGCATGACATATTCGTTTCTTGTATATTAAGCATGTCTCGGATGAGCTGGAAAATAAAGACAAATTTATGAATACTTGTTACATTTTAATTAAGAAACCACACAAAAAAGACTAAATTAGATAAAGTGACAGTGCAGCAACAACAAAAAGAATATGGAAAAGAACATTTCCACTCGCTAGATAACAAGTGGAACATGAGCAAACAGCTGCAGAATCCCATGAAAACAAAACAGAAGAAAAAAGGTATGCAGGTGATAAATTGTTTCTGTACAACTGCAAATCAAGCTTTGCATCGAGCCTGCTCATAACAGCTCCAGGGACCAGTATTTGTGCTTGGATACCATTTTGATTTTGCTTTTGAGGCAATCCTGACTTACTAGAATCTTATCATATTGTCCCTGATGCCCCTGTCCAGTCAGGGCAATAGCACAAGGCATCCATGTACTTTTCTCAGATCAAGAGAAAGAAGGACATCTAACTTAAAAAAAATACGTAATGCTAAACTTCACTGAGTCATGGGAAAACTTTATAAGACATAGCAGTTTTTTGATAGCAGATGGCTTCCAAGGTTAAAAGTGCTATTATTATTCTTTTAGAACAATAGAGAGCCACCTTCTCTCTACCTCTCCCCCTTTATTTTTTGTAACTTACAGAGGACTGACTTCTGTACATCCTTTGCCAAAGCCAAGAAGTATCTCTGGCAGAATCTATGGAATTTACATTATAATTGTAATGCAAGGAGAAAATTTGAGTTTGCTCTATAGTTACAAGTATGATGTAGTTGTCAGGGCCCTGAGTGCCTCACCTCTCACCTCTCCTGAAACTCTGGCTGCTTGAGATTAGAGCCAGCTTTGACAGTGAGGCTGTGGGGCCTGAAAGAGAGCTGTGGGAAGACTCGGTGGAGTCCCGCCCCTTCTCCGCTCAAGAGATGCCTTTACGCTAAGGCTTTTGCCCTTGGTTTCTTGGCTGAGCTATGTTGCAGACATGTCTACATCCAGCCTTGTATGTCCTTGGTTCTGACTCAGATCCTGTGGACTTGAGTTCCCAGTCTGACCTTTGACCAGCTGGACAAGCTCATGATGAGGGGGCAATCTGGACCGTTGTCTGACCCCGTTAACTGTCACCAGCCGTCACTATCTGCTGCTCTGCTCCTAACTGGGTACTGCAGTACTTCCCTGTCAGTGCAGTGACTGCTCTGGCCTTGCTCACTTTCACCCCTAGTCCCGGTCACCTGCCCTTGCTGCTCTCTGACAGCTGCTGGATGCAAGGGCTGCATCTGTGTGCACACTCAGCACACCTTGTCATCAGTTCTCCTGACAGAGTAACTAAATTCCTGCCTGACTGAACTGCTACACAACTTAAAAATGAAGGAAGTGACTAATTAATGCAGAAACTGTGAGGGGGAGACGTGGTGAGGATCCTTGGAGATTCCCCTAGGCAGGGCTGCTGTGCTTAGACCAACTCATAGATGCTATTTGCAGTCCAGGGAAGTCCCCTGAGCAGTTTGTGCTGCAGATGTAGGAACAGACCAACAGACAGATAATTTTAAATCATCTTTTGAAACTGTTCCTGAATACGTGGAAAAGGAAAGGTCATGAAGAACAGTCTTTGTACATAGTTAAAATAGTTTAGAAGTATTTTGTATGTAGTTTATGATAGTCAAAAGAAACTGACTATGTGTATGCTGAAGCAGTTGCCAGAGTCAGCAGGATGATAACATCAGTTTCATGTGTCTCATTTAATCCAGCTGAAGATGCCATCATAACAATAACTGCAGCAGAAACTCTGTCACCATCTGGATGGCAACTGATCCTCCTCTTCAACACATTCAGTACCCCCCATGAGCATTACTTTATTCAAAAGATTCCAGTAAGTTACTTTTTTTAAACTGACAGTCTGTGACTGTTCAAAATTTGTGTAGCACATTGCAGATTGGGGCTCACTATCAGTTTGGAAAAGTTACCTGACACAGGTCCTGTTTTCTAGATAACAGCTTTTTGGAAACTTTATAGTCTATTTCAGTTTTGTGACGTATAAGTCCATAGAATTCCATCATCATCTCTTGTAGCGCTGCCTCACCAGCTCCCTCAGCCAGTCCATTCTTTACCTGGAGCAAAATACCTTCTGCTTTGCTCACCTTTAAGAGAAGAGATTATTAAGCTGAAAGCCATTGCAAAATTACTGGTAGAACGCAAAGCAACAATACTGAAAATGGATAATTTGATTCCATGTTGAAATAAAACTTGAACTCTTTGTTAATGCAATATCCACCAAAAATGTACTTACATCTCAGCTATGAAAATGGTTTTTAGAAGTCAGACATTATTCTACCCTTATACTGGGCTACTTGCTAAGTACCTTGGAGGAGCTAAGAGGCAGTAAAATAACCTCTCTGAAATAAAACAGAATATGAATCAGATTGAAAGGTAATGATACTTAACATCCATTGACTCACATTGTTAGCTTTAATACATTGATGAAATAACTACACATATTAGATGATAATAAATTTCTTACTAAATTTCTAACTGCATTAGTTTATCCTAAAATACATAAAACAGAGTAGAAATACTATTTATAAAATGCAACCTACTGATCAAAAGAAAGTAATGAGTCATTTTAGACAGTTTCTCTAGACAGATAATCTATATATTTGCTTGTGTCTGCATATTAATTCTCACGTGGAAATTTTTTACAGAATGCTCTATGTTATTTTATATTCTTGGGGCAGGAGGAAAAAGGCAAAGTACTCTTTAATTTACATGAGCCATAGGCAACAGCTAGTAAAATGCTGACATTAGAGGCTGCATAACAAAGTCTTACTTCAGTTCAATATTGACCCAAGGCTGGTCTCAGTCTCACAAAGGCCTTCAGAAAAAAAATGGAAAGTTAATCTAACTGAACAGCAACCCACTTCTTTGTTTCAAATATCCGGAGATTTTTTCTTTCTACACAAATGCTATTTCTCTGGCAAACTAATTAGAAGTGGGAAAAGGTAGTGAAAACAGTTTTAGCATTTTCTTACAAATCATTGCGTCTTTTAGGTTTATGATTCAGATTTTTCAAAAACTACCAATGATCGAACATTATTTATCAAACTATCAACTATTTGTCAAATTTCACCTACCCAAAATATGGTAGGAATCTTGATATTGAAACAACTGCACCTCATAGAAAACATCTACAACAAACAGAATTTCTTTTGCCTTTGCTGATTTATGAAATGCACTCACTACTGTCTCTGAGTAAATGTATAAAGCATCACTAATATACCACTTACTCATCACAACCTACATGAATGTATACTTCCGTATCAAAAAGTGAAAGAAATATTCTCCTACTATAAATCAATTGAAGAGAATCAAAAGTGTCTTATGTATAAAGATCAGGGCAAAGTCATTCTAGAATTAGGGAACTTCTACCAGCAAAGCTCTTCCAATTTAAAACCAACATAATCTCCAAATATTTTTTCCTCCAGTACTAACAGAGATGAAAAAAAACTGCTGTCAAGCAGCCATGACTTAAATTATACAAACTTAAATCACATGAATAAACGTTAGCCTCCTAACTGTTTAGGAAGGAAAGCAAAACCACTGAGGTATGTGGAAAAAAAAAGGATTAAATGAACCATACAGTTAACAGAGGGATGGATAGGCAATTTCTTTCAATAACAGTTGTAATATCCAAAGGCCTTCATGAGATGCCATATGTTAATTATATGTCATCTGATAATACAGACATGGACTATAATTAAAACTATTTTTTCTAATACAAGAGAATGTCTGACTGAAATATGGTTACCCGATGTAATTACCAATTCCAATCTGAAACAGAACATTCTTGTTTGCTGGGGAAAAAAATACTTATAATAGCGTTTATGTATGGGTCCTCATGGAGTAATAAGAATTAACTTACATCATTTAGACTTATGTTTTTTACTGATTCAAATAGTAGGCTATCCAGGTGGCCAAGAGCTTCTGCCCAGATCAGTTCCACAAAATCACTAACTTGCTGGCATATAGCACTTGAATTTATGGATTCTTCTAGAAGTAACTGTAGTAAAACAAACACAATTCAGTGGAAAGACAAAATGCAACAGGAATTTTCCTATTCTGATGAACAATATACATCCATGCCTAATATAATTTCTTCAGTTCCATCAACTTGAAGAGAAAGTTTGCCTTTTTAACTCTTTCAGGTGAAGAGCATGGCAGGCAAGTGGCCATGATCTATCTTGAAAATTAAGACATAACATCTTGGAATGAAGTTGATATGTTTGGTATCTTTAACATTATATTGTACTATCAGGTATAAGGACTTAATAGTTTTACACAGCTGGTAAAAGAACAGATGGTTCAAAACGGCCAGTGTTATAAAACACTGGAGATACTGCAACTATAGATATAATTCTCTGTAAGAAAGCTCTGGTGGGAAAGACATTATTACTGTGAAACTAAAAAATTGTAGTAAAACAACAGGAGAGTACAAAGGTGATGAGTTTCAGTGCAATTCATACATTCAATAAAAGTTGTGAAAACAGATTTTCTTATCTGAGGAACATTGTTAAAGTATTTACTTAAGCTTTTTATCATTGTTCTTCAACTCCAGCAACTTCCACTAAACTTGATGACATTAAACAATTAGCACACATTTGGACATGCTACATTACTTGTTTATATGGCATCAGCCATACAGCTCCTGAGATCACCAGGTGATGTATGTGGGCCATTGCTGGATATATTCTCTGTTCTAGTTGTGCCATAAAATAGAAGTTAGCCATGGTGGAAGAGAGAAGTACAGTGAGAAAGTAAATGGGAAAAAACTTTCTGTCACAGTGCAAATATTTTAAATGGCAGTAAAACATTGTCTGAAAACTACTTTAGGGAGCAGAATCCAACATCTATTTCCACTGGAGGGAGTCCTGTTACTGATTTCAGTAAGATCTACACCAAGCCTATGACATCTGTATAGTGTGCAAAATACTTATGACACAGTGATAATTTTGACATAATAATTTTGGTTGCTGTATTAGTATATCCTTTTTTTTTAAAAAAAAAAGTTGGTGACGAACCTACAGAGAAGACAAAACGATAGTGAATATAATTGTATTTGCTTTTAAAGTTTTAAGTGCTTTGAAGATTTTCTTAATATTCCTAAAACAATTTCAAAACATTTACATATAAACAATTTCCCTTAACCTATGACTGTATCACTGTAATCTAGACAGTGTTTACCACATTCAGAAATTTAGAAACTAAAACAAATAATTAAGAACAGAAAAGTGTAAACAAGTGAATTGTACAAGCCTTTTGCAATTTTGTAGAAGCTAAACATTCTGCTTCTGGTGGAAAAGTTTCTCTGAGCAGGAAATCCTGGCTCTTCAGATTCGCCACCAAAATATCATAATTTTCTCGTATTTCTTCAGCAGTCTTATTTACTATGAATTGTTTATTATTCTGTAAATTGAAAGAGTAAAGTTAGTTGGAGAAACTATACATAGACTTATAGAATCAATTTTACCAGACACTGTGCTAACAGCTGACAAATCCACACTTAACTTTTGGCTTGTGGTTTATCAGGCTTCTGGCCAGGCAGTACTTTCATGAGGGTTTGTGGAACATGAAGAACAAGCACAGGGCTTCATATACAAGCCTCACAGTGACAAGTTAGTTTCATCTAAATGTGTGCTGGAATAACTTTTTCTATTGGTTGAGATATTCCAAGTTCATCCCTGATACAGCTCCTTTGACTTGAATTTAGCGTTGCTACAATGACGCAGTCTATCAGTGCTATACCAGAGCGCATACATAACTTTTACTCTGAGAAATGTCCTTAGGCTGCCCTCAAGACAGGCTTTTCTGTCTCTCAAAAGTATGCCCACGCTATCATTCCTTGTAGCATTTTTGCAGTTAAACATCACACAGTTTAGATGTTACCAGGAACATGCATCTGAGGGAGATGCACCCAGGACCATGCTGTGTTGCTGCCAAGCTCCAAAGCAGCTCTTTTGAGAGTTGTACGCAAACACACAGAGTAGAGAAGCCAAATATGAATCAAACTTCTTATGATAAAGCTAATAGAAAGACCTCCTACTATCTATATGCAAGAACCAGCCTGCTGGTAAGAATGAAGAGCATGTAAAGCTCTCTGGGACAGAAGCGCTCAATGTGCATAAAGAAACAAACAGGTAACGTGAACGAGTGGCTCATACCTTGGTTCCAATTGAAGCATTGAAGTGTGCATACAGTCGGAACAGAAAGTCATGCTGTTCTTGGGTGCACTGTAATTCAATAACTACAAAATCTTTGCTTCCCTTAGAGTTAATCTGAATGGAGAGAGAAATAAAGACCCCGCCCCCCCCCCCCATTTAACACTTAAGTATGTTTCATTTATGTGATATTGCACCAAATACTTCCCCCTGTCCTACTTATTTTTTCACCCCACTGAGAACCACAAATTCTAGGGCTAAAAAAAAAAAGCAAAATTATTCATTATTTGTATCATCGTAATGAGCACAAGCTCCTCTCAGGGCTTCCTGTAAGATTCCATCATTTCTGTGCTTTAAAGGCCTTTTTAATGAAAATGCTTAACATTTAAGTTAGATTTAACACATAACAGCCATAATAACATATATCTAGTCAGAAGCATACGCGTATTATTCTACTGCAGTACTTTGGTGAGAACACTACACAAATAACAGAGGAGTTCTATATTGGTAGAATTAGGCTGCACTGAAAGACAGAAAGCATTGAAGTACTTGTCAGTACTCCTCTTTGCATTGCAGAACATGATAACACAAAAGAGTGATTGCTGATGTGTATAAAACTGCAAAACTTCTACTCGTCTACTGATTATCCTACATTCTGTCACAGTAAGAGAAAGGCTTACTTTTTCAAGGACATTGTATTTTGCAACTTCAAAATCTTGAGGGAAAAAAGGAGCATCCTGATCATTTTCAGTGTAAAATCTGGAATGGAATCAGAGCAATTGAAGCCACAAGTGCCCAGTAAATATTGTGTTTTAACAGGCTGCAACATCACACTACAGTAAGAATTAATGTAAGAACATAAATCTGTTTTTCAGCAGCAAAATAAAAAGAGAAAAGTTTTGAGAAATAAAATCCCACAGTGACAAACTGCTGACCTACACTAGTAGGCCCGAATGTCTGGTGTAAACTTGAAGATGAAGACTAGATTTCAATCTTCATCCTTTAGAAAATCTCTGGAAGCAAGAAAATACATAGATTTTCATTGTCTGACTGCATGTTAATTATTTAACATCTTTTAACCTGCGCTCCCTGATGTTAATTCCTCTCTTATTCTTGATTTTCACATTAACATATATACTTGTAATCATATCCTTCAGCATCGGGACTTTTAGACATTACTTCTACTAAATTCCCTGAGAGTAACTAAATACCTTCCCTATCACTGAACAGCAGCCTCTGAAAGTGAAAGCTGCATTTTATTCATTTTAAAATAAGAGCATTGGAGCTGGCTTTGTTCCTTTAATTCAATAATTGGTAAAAGTTAGAACAATGCTCTTTCCCTATCAAATAAGGGCAATCTCATGATCTTGATTTTCAGCTCTCCCAAGAATTTTCACAGGAGAGAGAGATGCTCGACACTTCTAAAAACAACGAACTGGAGTGGATAGCAAATAAAAACCCAGGTGAACCAAACTAATAAAAAATACGTGATGATAAACAGCTGCTGAGTTGGTAGAAGCTTTGCATCCATTAAGGAGCTGGAATGTAGGTATTTACTGAGATGGAAAAATGTAAAATCAATTTCCACAGTCAGATTCAAAGGTAAAAAAAGGTAGAAGTAGTCATAAACTCATACAGATAGTATAGAAAATGAAGAAAGAATAACTTTTTCCTTCACTACACTGTTGTTAAGGTACTAAACAATCTCCAGAAGAGATCTTGACCGCTGAAACAGATTGGAAAGTTTGTTTTTTTCTTTGACATAAATATCAACATAGATGTATCAAAACACATATTTAATTTTATCATTTTACCTGAGTGTCCCTACTTCGAACGCAATTTTGTTGTCACTTTCTGCTATAACAGTAGGATTCAGGTCTTTGCTTTCATTTTGATTTGTGGCATTTTTGTTCTCAGAAGATGACACGTCTTCCAAACCTGCAATCAAAACATTTATTTACTTGGTAGAGTATCTGGGTTCTCTAATTTAACTTAACCTAGGATCACCTCTCTTGACCTGTTGGCAATGCTTTGCCTAATGCAGCCAAGAATACTTTTAGCCTTCTTAGCTCCACTATTGGTGGCTCATGTTCAACTCGGTGACCCCCAGGTCCTTTCCTGCACAGCTGCTTTCCAGCTGGGTGGCCCCCAGCATGTCCTGGTGCCTGGGGTTGTTCCTCCCCAGGTGCAGGGTTTTCTACTTCTTGAGGTTTTTGCCAGACCATTTCTCCAGCCTGCTGAGGATCCTTTGGATGGCAGCACGACCCTCTGGTTTATCTGCCACTCCTCCAAGTTTCATGCCCTCAGCAAACTTGCTGAGCGAACACTCTGCCCCATCATTCAATGAAGACGTTGAAGAGGGCTGGACCCAGTACTGACACCTGAGGTACTCTGCTTGTTGCTGGCCTCCAACTAGACTTTGCATCACCGATCACCATCCTCCGGGCCTAGCTATTCAGACAGTTTTCAATCCACGTCGCTGTCTGCCTCTCCAGCCCATAGTTCAATAGCTTGTCTATGAGGATCTTATCGGATACAGTGTCAATGGCCTTCCCACTGCCCACCCCTCATTTACCAGGCCAGCCACTTCATTTTAGAAGCTTATCAAGCTGGTCACGCATGATTTCCCCTTGGTGAATCCACGCTGACTACTCCTGATAATTTTCTTGTCCTTCATGTGCTTGTAAACGGGTTTTAGGATTTTTTTTTTCAGAAAAAAATCTTATTTATATCAACTTTATTCCCAATATCCATGGTTGCTGATTTCTTAAAACTTGATTTGAAATATTGACCTTCTGAAACGTTCTTTCCCAAAGTAACTGATAGATGGCTACACCATGCCAAATATACCTACCGTGTCTGTCTGGCCATTGGTTAGAAGTGTCGCCTTGTGATGTATTAACCTCATACGCATCAGTTGGCAAAAGCTTCCCATTTTCAACCGATTTCCGAATGAAATCTGCATATACAACAGGCAGCTGATATTTCCGAATAGTTTTTAGATCATGACAACTGAGGACATCGGCAGTATCCACAAGAACATGTGTACACTGAAAGACAGGTTACAGTTACAACTGTTAGGCACACACAACTACAAAATTAATCCAAACATTGTTTATTTGCAATCCATACTGGTAAAATTCTAGAGTCCAAAGGAAACATTTTAAACACAACCTTTTTGGATCAAGTTTCTAATTTAGAGACACGATAGTTCTGCACTTCCTCCATAGACAACAGAGAGACTAAAATATGGCTACCTTCAGATCATGCCCATCTTTCTACAGTAATTACAGAGATATGAGGGCAGACAAGTGCCTAATGTTCTGTAGACCTTTTAGCAGCACACAGGAGGTCCAATAACAGGCCAAGCTCTATAGTGGCCAACTAGTTATAAATCCAATACTCTTTGGGATAACAGGATAAAAAAAATAGCTGGGCAGAGTCCTGAACAATCATAATATGCTTTGGTAGCCTTATAAAGAACCTTACACTGCTTTACTGGAATCACATTTATGCTGAAAGTTTAAACTTTCTGCATAGTTTTGATGGTAGAGCTCAAAGGGTTGTAGTCAATGGGGCTGTACCTGGCTGGTGTCACTAGTGGTGTTCCCCAGGGCTCGGTTCTAGCGCCAGTTCTGTTCAACACTGTTATCAATGATCTGGATGCAGGAGTGGAATGCATCCTCAGCAAGTTTGCTGATAATAATAAACTGGGAGGTGCTGCTGACTCTCTGGAGGGATGAGGAGCCTTGCAGAGGGTTCTACATCCATTGGAGCATTGAGCAATACTCAACAGCACAAAGCTCAACAAAGGAAAACGCTGGGTGCTGCACCTGGGACAAAGTAATGCCAGACACAGGTACAGACAGAGAGACGAGGCTGGAGGACAGCTCAGAAGAAAGAGATTTGGGGGTGGTGGTTGACAGCTGGCTCAGCATGAGCCAGTAGCGTGCCCTGGACAAACCGCATTTCGGGGTGCATTAAACACAGCATAGCCAGACAGTCAAAAGAGGTGATTCTCCCACTACATTTAGCATTGGTCTGGCCCCACCTTGAACCTTGTGTGCAGTTTTGGGCCCCACAGCATAAAAAGGATGTTAAGGTACTTGAAAGCATCCAGAGGAGTGCAACAGAGCTGGTAAAAGGGCTGGAGGGGACGCCACCCACTAGATCATGTTCCTCAAGGCCTCATCTAACCTGGTCTTGAAAGCAGCTTAGAAGATCCTGAATTTAGAGGGCAAAGAAATCCATCATGTCTTTGGAATACTCTTGCTACACCTCAATATGTTATTCTTCAATTCTTCACTTTCTCCCCTAAACAGATGTGCATTGTCAGAGTTGCCAGGAAAAGTGCTGGGCTCCAAACAATATAATGTGCCAACGATATTCCTTTGCTTCACACATTCCTTTTCTTAATAATAAAAAAAAAAAGATATTTAATGCCAACTCCTTAAGTTATGCAAAAATCAATCTACAGACTCTTGAGGATATCAAATATGTTTTTTGTTGTTTGTAAAATAACAGTCACCTATGGAAGCTGTGTGCATTAACAGCAGAGTTCAAACTAACTCACTCAGTGCTTTATGAGGAAATGTTACACAAGAGTGAGAGGGAGAAATTAGTTTGCTTGATCATACTCCTCTTAAAATAAAAAAAAAAGTATACAGAGAAAACAAAACAAAAAATCAAAATACAATGCACTATCTTCTTCCCAAGGTAGATTAGAAGAGCTCTAATATGGCAATATGTATGAGCTTGTTGCAAGTACTAGCTTTGTGGGGGGAGGAAATGAATGTCACTTTCAAGTGGCAGAAGTGACAAGGCACTAACTATGCCTTCGCTATTAAGTTAGAGAATCCACTCCCTGACACTGGCACATGAATACTTATATTGCTATGGCATTAGCATGTTCCTTAGCACTTCTAGACTCCACCAACTCACTTCCCCCAGCTTCCATGCATGGTTTGGGAGAGGAACATCACCATGGCCACTCCCATCAGGCAGGCTGGATGTGGCTGCTCAGCCCTGATAACCAAGGAAGTTCATTAGTACAGACGTGGGCCAAGCCATGCTGCCTGGCCACAGTCCCACAAACACTCCTAGGTGCATAATGTGACCTGCTGATTTCATTCCTGCACGTGTCATGATTTATCCATGCTGCTTGTTCAGTATATATTCCAAACAGAAACCCGTATTTAAATTAACAGCTGTGATATCACAAACTTCTAACTCTACAACCATCACTTCTCTGTAATCAAATGCTTGCATTAGTATAAACAACAACAAGACCAAAACCCAATTCAGGGATGTGTCTCCTTATTCAGAGCTTCTGCTCCCTGATGACGTGAGGAGAAAACCAACGTGGCAACTTTATCCAGGAAAAAAAGCCTCCCTGATTCTTTTGTAGAGAGAGAATATTGCTCTTATTTTTTCTCTGAGACATTTCAGTACTACAGAGCATTAGAATTATAAGCAGAAATACTGAACAGAGAAATAATCTCTACAGTCCTTATTTCTCTACATGAGGCAAGATTAACACTCGACAACACTTACACCACTTGGTATTCTCCTTCTGAGATCTCAGAAATAAATCTAGAACTTACCTTGCGATTAATCATGTAATGAATTACTCCACCATTTTCTTTTAGGCATGCTCTTAGGCTGTTCTTCTCCTGAATGGGCAAGTACCTCACTTTAACAAAGAACACACAGTTTGCAAAGATTGTCATTGCCCTCCTGTTAAGACAGAAAAGAGGGATTTATTTTGGCTAAGAAATCTTTCATTCCTACTACCCACCTAAGTAGTTTCTCACCAAATATTCCCTTTTCTACTCTAGGAAGTTCCGCAACAAATCCCATTTTATCAGCATGGCAATCAAATTGACAAAGAACATCTCTTAATCAGTTTTATTCATTTTAAAAAAAGATATGGAAAATTTAGTGTGACCTACATTTTCCGTCAAGTCATGGCTTGAACTAATTGTCAAACTCATACCTTGACCTTTTGCTGTTAGTATCCACTGTTAGTAAAGTGGAACGATCTTAGTTTAAACTGGAACAACTCTCCTTCTGGTCCCCTTTCACATAGTACCTTTATAAAACAACTGTTTTTTTCAAGAACATGAACTATTTTTCATGTTTCTACTCAGTGTTGTACATATAATCTTTAAATAATAATAAAAAAAACACAAACATTTAAAAAGAGCTTCAGAAAATTGATCCAGATTAAACACAACCTAACAACAGCAACAAAACCCACAAGTATACACCAACAAACAAAGAAACAAAAACAACAATCCAGAACAAGAGACTAGCTTTAATCTAGATCTGTTTTCTGATTGAATTCATTTCTGGGCTAGGGCAAAGATTTATGCAGGCACAAAAGAGTAGCAAAGCACTGAAAGTGATGGAGGAGTAGGAGAGAAATGGATGTAGGGGGACTGCTGCTCTTCTCAGCCATGTCAGCCTAAATTGTCTGTAAAATAAATTGAATAAAAATTGGCTGTGTGTCATTTGTGACAAACTATGCTAAGATATGAGAGGCTGGGAAAGTTTTATTTAAACAGAATTTATGACAACAAAATGTAAAGGCAGTGCCTAGTTTAAGCCACTACAATGTATAATCATTGCATATTTATTTTCCTGGACACTTGTGAGTGTAAAGTTATTCTTATTTTAAAAACCAATGATGAATGATAAAGAAAATGACAGTGTGAATGAGAACACTACACAGAGCACTGAGCTCTTTATACAGCATATGCGTGCCTCAGCACATCACAGCTTTTCCAGAGCCTTTCACTGGTAAACAAAAGTGCTAAAACTAAGTGCGAGCTAGAGGACCTTGTGACAAAGTGAGTTCACAGAGAACCCAAAACCATCGTTCCCACTGAACATATTTGAAGCACGGTGTCCAACTCAGTTTTCTCGGAAAGGCATTAGGACAGTATACCACAAAACCACTTTGAGAACTCCTGACGACCAAAAGATTTGCCTTAAATTTGCATTGCTGCTCCAAGCAAAACTGCTAATGCAAACACACTGCTAAGGCTACAGTAAGTAGCACAAAGAGAATGTACGCCTGTAAAACAAAATATTCAGATCATAAATTCTTTTTTTGAATGATTATTTGACTGCCAGTAAACCATGGCCATATCTCAGCTGGGGGGTTAGTATCAGTGTCGCTGGTAAAAAAAACTGTTTTTACTCTAACTGTTTATATTTCTGGAAGAGCTACTTGAAAATATAAATTTTCCATGGTGACTTAAGGACAAATACTTTTAACTGTGGGATAACTGGAAAAAAAAATGACAATCCAGGGTATTTGGCCTCTCCAATTTTACCCTGGAATCACAGAATGAGGCAAAACAAAAAAGAAATTGCTTGTTTGAAAGTAAACATAATACGAAAGGAAGGCGTTTCTTGTGTTGGCCAAAAATGTCTGAAATTAAGTGCCATCTCTCTTGGACAAGCCATTCAGAGCAAAAATGACATTTCTCCAAATTGATGAGAGCTCCCACATACACAGCAAACTGTGGTTAAGCTCCCATCCTTCTACTCCTAGAAATAAACAACCACGTTAAAAACCTCAAAAAGGAAAGCAGAAGCTGTTTGAATACTTTCATTTACCACTTTATATTTTTATGTGCTATGTTAGAACTGTTTCTCTAGTAGTTTCTTAGGACTAAAAGCTAACCTGTCATTGAATTACCCAACAGGTTCTTCTGGTTTAGAAATTCATATTGATCAATTGCACCAAAGCCTTTACAAGGTCAACAAAGCTTCCACATCAAATCTGTTGATTTTTGATTTAGTGTTGAGAGAAAACAACCCAAAAGACCCTAACATGGCAGAGAAAATTTTTAAGCGGCACTGACCATGGCATTTCAGAAGTCGTGTGTTTTAACCCTGGTAAGCAGCTAAGCTCACCAGTCCCTCACTTCCCCTCACTCTCAGCTGGATGGGGGGAAGAGAATCAGAAGGGCAAACTTTAGAAACCTCCTGGGTTGAGATAAAGACAGTTTAGGAAAGGAAAAATAAAAACCAGTCAACCAAAAAAAACCCACAATAACAACAAAGAAGGAATATGTGTATTTTCTTACTCTATGGCATGTTTGATTTTCAGTGAATGCACATACAGCTGTTCTTCAGTGCAGTAAAAAAGCTATCAGATGGCCAGCTGCCGTAACTTGAGTTATGAGCAGAAAGGAAGAAGTTGGTCATAGAGAGGGGGAAACAAAATTCATTTGAATTTGAGGTTTCAGGAAACCCTAGAAAATCAACACTATCAGACACATTTTTTTTAAATACATATGTATATAATCTGATTTCATAAAGGTAATCTATAGGAAGGGACCCCAAATCATCTACTACCCTACACATCTGAGAACTGGCAACACTGCAGTGATGATACATGCATTTAGGTGAGGCAGACAGCAGATTGAGGATCAAAGGACACATGAAATTATTATATACTTATATTTTGTGGCTCTTGTATTTTGTTGTCTGGCATTACCAGTGCGTTCAGCATAAAAGTACTCTTTGCTCACAGATGCAAAAAAACCCCTAACTCTTCTTCCTGTATTTTAACTAAGAGGTTTTTGCAAGATACTACATTATCTGAGGTAGTAATGATCTTTTATGATGCACCCATATAACTTGGCTTGGGTAGATTAATTTGTATCATATACAAAGGCAAATGTACCACTGCCAAAAGTTTCTCTTATTAAAACCATCTTACTGGTCTGGGCACTGTCTCCCTTTGCACTGGAACTCTGCGGGCACTAGATTTCTCAGCATATTCTCTACAGCAGCTTCTGGATATTGCTCAAGTTTCCAGAATTTGTCTCCTCGGGAAACAATGAATTCTATTCACACAGCCTAAACACACAGATTATTAGGAGGGTAATGGAATATGTACAAGCTATCGCAAACATCATCCCTACCAATACATCCCTCTTTCACACAGAAACTTGAGAAGCAACTGAATTTGGTAGCTCATATGTGATGCAAAACTCCACAAAGATATTTTACATTGCACTTGCTTATGAAAGCTATGCAGCTAATAACTAAGAAAAAAATCTTGAGAGAACTGATCTGTAAATAAGCCGTAGTGTCGACCAGTAAGCAGAAAGCAATGTGAAAACTTGATGGAAGGGCAGATTCACTTTGCTAAGTTTGTCTGCAAAGTGAAGACCACCCTCACCCTTTCTCTGCTCCCAGCATGAGAGCTATTAAATGACTCCGATCCCACTCCTCTCTTTAGGTTTTCGGTGAAAAATTGTTTACACTCACCCGCTCTGGCAGTTCCTCTCCCTGAACCATCTTCCTGCTTCCTCAACAGGGCAAAGTGCAACCCGGAGCGCTGGGTGTAGGGAGGTAGGAAGGGCTGGGGCACGCACATACCTGCCTGTGAAATGCCCAAAGGGACAGCGCCAGCAATTGTGACCCTGTCAAATAAATAAACCAAGCAAAGTGCAGCCAATTGAACAATAAGGAGCACCAGCTCTCGCTGTGCTTGAAGGAGGAAATTCACTGTTAAAGTGCAAGTGAGTTTTGAAATACCTTACAGACAGCAGGAAATGTAGCTGAAGCCTGCGCAGTCCCTCCTAAGCAGTTCTTCTCTCCTTTGAGTGAAGAGGACCTTATTCTCCTTCATTATTGACCACAGAATATTAGCCTCTCTTCTTCCTCCTATTTCCCTGGAGAACCAAACTTCTCACGGAATTTTAGCAAAGCGTTTGGCTTTACTCCTTTTGAACTGCAAACTTTCCCAAATTCAAAATCAGAATAGCGAATGATTATATTTAACGTGTGTGTTGAGAATTAACTGCTAGGAAACACTTTTATAGCTGATAAGAAAGTTATGCGAAGAAAAACTGCTGACAATTGCTTCTGGTTTAATTCTTACAGTTTTAATTTATCTCGGTGGAGATCCATAAGGCCCTAACGACCTCAGAAGAATTTCATGTGAACTTGTAGTTCTGTAGTTGTCATGTAGCTATGCAGTTAACTTGTAGTTATCAACCTGCAAGTTACGGATCATTGTTAGCAATGGACAATGGACTGCACTCCTAGCAGGGAGAGGGAGCCCAACATAATTTTTTGTCGACCAAAACCAGACCATGAACAACCTGGAACCCTGTCAGGCCTTCAGTGTGCAGGAATACTGAAAACAAACCTTTGCTGTGTTTTCACGAGGATGTCAAGGGATTAAACGTAGAATCATAGAATACCCCTAGTTGGAAGGGACCCGTAAGGATCATCGAGTCCAACTCCTGGCACCACACAGGTCTACCCAAAAATTCAGACCACGTGACTAAGTGCACAGTCCAAATGCTTCTTAAACTCCGACACGCTTGGTGCAGTGACTACTTCCCTGGGGAGCCTGTTCCAGTGCACGACCACCCTCTCAGTGAAGAACCTTTTCCTCATATCCAGCCTGAACCTCTCCTGCAGCAGCCTGACACCATAGCCGTGGGTCCTATCGCTGGTCACTAAAGAGAAAAGATCGCCTCCACTCCCCCTTGTGAGCAAGCTGCAGACTGCAATGAGGTCTCCCCTCAGCCTCCTCTTCTCCAGGCTGAACACGATACTGTGCTTTCAAAAGGCATGGGTAGGAATCCTTTCTCGCAGCACAGTAGCTCCTTTTGTTAACGCAGAACCCAGCCTCAGGACACCCATTCAGGCGATACGTTTTTGGTCCAACCATGCCCTACCACCAATGTCACCCACTAAACCATGTCCCTAAGCACCACGTCCAACCTCTCCTTGAACACCCCCAGGGACGGTGACTCCACCACCTCCCTGGGCAACCCGTCCCAGTGCCTGACTGCTCTTTCTGAGAAGAAATGTGTCCTCATTTCCAACCTGAACCTCCCCTGGTGCAACTTGAGGCCATTCCCTCTAGTCCTATCACTGGTTATCTGAGAGAAGAGGCCGACCCCCGACCCCCACAACCTCCTTTGAGGCAGTTACAGAGAGCAATGAGCTCTCCCCTGCGCCTCCTCGTCCCCAGCCTACCCAGCCCCAGCTCCCTCAGCCGCCACGCGGAGCCCCTCGGGAGCTGTAGTTCGCTCACCGCCGGACCGCCTGCCAGCTGGGCGGGGAGGCCGTGCCTCGGGACTACAACTCCCGGCATGCCCGGCGTGTGGCGCCGGGAGGCCGTGAGATGGCGGCAGGTTTGTAACAACACGGAGGGGCAGCGCCGCTGGGGCCGCGGCTCGGGGCCGTCGCCGTGCGGGTGCCTCAAGGGGGGGGCGTAGCGGCCGCTGTGAGGGGTGACGGGGGGCAGCTGGGCGTGTGGGGAGGTTCAACAAGGGTTCAACAAGAGTTTCTGTGATCTGATCTCCTGAGAATGAGGAAACTTTAAAAAGTTGTTTCCTGACCGGCAGGACTGTTGAAGCCTTGGGCTCCTGTGGTCGTGTCCTTTGTTCTGTAGCCTTTTCTCTGTGCTCTCTGCGACACACCGACACGACACACGACACAGCGACAGGACACGCCGACACACACACCGTGCGTGTAGGTGGAGAGTTAATCGCCCTGGGACCCGCTGGAGGTAAGCAGAGCCGAGTGATAACGATAAAAGACGATAGGAAGGGGAGGGAGAAGCTAACAGGCAGCAAGGGTGCAGAATTTCCATGAGAATGATGCTAAGTATGCATTGAAATACAGTAATACGGTTGTATTTATGTGGGCATATTTACAACATTGCTTTCACATGAAGATCCTGTAATGGACGTCTCTCACCTCATCAAATCCCTTCTCACTTCTGTTGCAGACACATTTAAAAAATTCAGAACCCATCTCTGTACTACTGAACAGAATATTATACGCAGCTCTATAATATCTGAGGTGTTATTTATTTGAGTGCAGTTACTGTTAAGATTAAATGTTGGATTGTGCTGACTGTGCACAGGAAGCTCATTAGCAATTGTCCGAATTGCTTCTGTTGCCTAGGGAAAAGTAGACGGTGACTGATTTTTATAAATACTTTGGTTATAAGAGAGTAACTTTCCGTTACTGTAGATTTCTTATTTTGTTTATCTGCTTAATTTTTAGGTGCTAAAAATAAGTAACCATCCACGCCAGCTGCCTATGGCTTTGAAAATTTTGCTGTCCTAACACTCCAAGATATAATAGTGTTATGTTAACGCTACATCAGCAAGTAGATCTGAATACCATTTACAAGATGCCAGCTGTTGAAGATCTGAGTAGTGAACGAAACTTCCTTGCACATTGCATGTTCGATAGCTCTCGTGCTGGAGTCTTCTTGGATCCTACTTTTACTGGTTTGAAAATCAACACAGACAATTTATTATCTGGACATGAAAACATCACGGCTTTCCCTGCTGAAGTGTTGCATCTTTCAGAGAGCCGTTCTGTAAGTGATGACTCCTTGTGTGAAGAACGGATGCTGGAGTCTGGCAGCTCTTGTACACTTCAGCAGGATACCGCTGACACATCTTTTCCAGCAGCAGCATATAATGTGGAAAGCTCTAAAACAGACTTTGTCCATGGTGAAGTGGATGGTCGGAATAAATCCGATTACTGTGATCCTCTCTTACAGAAGCTTGAACAGGTAATAAAAAAAAAGTTCCAGAATTCTTTGACATACATAAATTAAGATTTATTTTGTTCCTATATATGATTTTTCATACCCGAAAGTATGCAAAATCTTTTCCATGTATAGAACACAGTGGGCTTAAAGAGCAAGCCCTAGGTCAGTTATGCATGCATAAAAGTTGGTGTCCTCATAACATGCAGTTTAACTGGTTTTCGCTGGCACAGGTTCCAGTTCAAAACGGATTGTATTTAGTGCCAGCATATTTGACTCAAAATCTTTTTATTTTTTATTTATTTTTTTTTTACCTGGAAAGATGCACACAGTTTTACAATATTCCATTAATTCTTCTCTTAAAGCTGTGGCAATGGGGTGCTGGTCGTTACAGTGGGAGTGCTTCACTGCAGATATTCACAACACAGTGAAGTTGTATGTTCTTGTAGCTATAGCAACATCTTCCGTTAGTTCTCATTGTATGTGTGCACACTTGTACCTGGTTCTGTTTAGCTGAAGAGAGAAGTTGGTGTTGAATACATACATGTCCAAGACAATAGGACAAAAAGGCATGGAATTACAACCCTGTGATGTCATTTTTTTTTTTAATCTTTTTTCCATAGCAAGCCTGCCAGCTGACTCTGTGATTGGCAATACAGTTGCTTATAGCTCTCCCCAGTTAGCAGATATAAATTATGTTAGCTGAAGGTGTTAAGGCACACTTTAATAGGTCTTGCTGTTAGGGATTAAGAACTCAGCTCCTTGTCCACCCTTCTAGAAGTTGCCTCAGTGCAAATCCTTATGTCTGTTTGTGCAAGTGGAAGTGTGGGAGGAAAAAGTGAATCTCTAGAGTATAATTCCACTACTAAGCATGTAAAAGGTATTTCATCTCTGTTATATATGTTAGGAAAATATTCATTCACTTTTTTCGTTACATCAGCAGTGTCCAACAGTGGCTAAAATAACAGATACTATCTGGTTTAATGGTATCTTAAAGGAATTGTTAAGTCTCCTGTCTTGGAAAGTTATTGCCGATCCAATATAAATTAACAATTATTATTCTAAAAATAGATATAACTTACATGTAATATTTATTTCCAAGATCTCAGATAGAGTGAAGATTACTGATACATACATATAAAAAATACTGATATATAAACATTTCTAAAGCACTATTGATTTTGAGGTATTTCACATTTTAATAAAACCACCACATGCGAGTTATGTTAAAAGAGCAGAATTTGAATGTTTTTCTCATACTATAGAAATGAGTGTTCTGATTCTTTTTTTGCAGATTGGTCAATTAAAGATGAGTGGATCTGTTAACTGTGCACACTGGAAATAGTATGTGCAATTGATAGGTAGAACTGAAAATTGCGTTCATCAAAGCACTTTGTATTCTTAATTCCCTTCATGTTGCACTTAGCTAATGGAACATCATTAAAACAAGAAATACCTCTTGTCTTGATGACTCTAATGCATTCTAAGTATATTTGTCTTAGGTAAAATAACGTAAATAAATGTCCTAGGTAAAATAACGTAAATAAATGTCCTCCAGTACATTTTTTTGTTTGTTTGAAAAGCTGAAGGAATTGCAACAACAGAAGCAGGAACAGCTAAAGAAACAACAGATGGAGCAACTTCAAAGGCTGATGGAAGAACAGCAGAAGTTACTTAGCATGGTGTCTGACCAGACAGCAATTCTTGGTAAGTTGAGAAATAAAGCATAAGACATACTTCAGTAAACTGAAGAATTTGATCTCATTTCTTCATTAAAATCTGAAAGTGTATTCAGTGTTTTTCATCTTAAAACTACTTGATTAGTCAAAGACTAATGCTGCATCGTTTGAGTGGCTGATAAATGAGTGCTACTGTAGAAGGACTTTTATAAAATCCTTTTATAAATTGCCAAGAGTAATTGTAACTTAATCAATGATGGGAGCCTTATTTTGAAGAATATATTACAAAAGACAGTGTAAAAT
This sequence comes from Anser brachyrhynchus, assembly GCF_964034855.1. NCBI lineage: Eukaryota > Metazoa > Chordata > Aves > Anseriformes > Anatidae > Anser > Anser brachyrhynchus. The sequence goes on from NC_137694.1 coordinate 193,632,267, forward strand.
AGTTTCTTTCCTTTTTGATTAGCTGTTTCCCAATATACTTTTGTTTGCTTTAAGCTGTCACTGTATCCAAATGAAGTAATACCTCCTTGTGTGTGCTCATGCAGAACAAATTTGCTCAAGTGATGAACTGAACTAGACTGGGGAGCTGATTTGTACTGAAAAACAAACATTTGTAAACTGGATCAGTTTTCCAGTCCAATTTGCTGTGTGCAAAGGGAGAGCACAGTGCTGGGCTGGAAAAAGCTGGCAGAGTTGAGGTAGGGGGATCTTCTTTTGCTGGTAGTATCAGTCCTACATGATTTAATGGTTATCTTTCTTTTACTCTCTGAGAAAGTTGATCTAGGGTTTAGTCTTAGAACAAAAACTAGATTGCCTAATGAGTTATTTCTAATTGGGAATGTAAAGGTGGAGGCTGGTTCTTGCCCTTTAGTGCCATTTCTTTTCTCCTGCAGAACAGTGGTATGTTTTTCTTTTAATTTCAAACTCTACTCTGATGGCTGAAAGTCAAAAGCCAAGACCTAGGCATTCAGTGGGCTTGACAGCTTTTCACAGGTTGTGACCATCTGGATATCGGAATCACAATGAAGGCAGAGTTTATGCCTTGAATAGTTGTTCTCCACATACACAAAACAGTGATTTTTTACAAGTTAAATAACTAAGAATGTATCTCATTGTTGAGAGTTGCACTGATTGAACCCATGTTTTCGCGTGGCACATAGAAAACAATCTATACAGGGATACAGAATGTCTCCAGTCCAACTCTGCCGTGAGGGTTAATAACTGAACTGGAATTAGGAATCAAGATGGGTTGGCAAAGAGATGCCACCGCATGACTAAGAATTACCTGTATGTAAAAGAAATGCACTAGAGTTCTTCACCTTTTCTGTTTTTAGTTTTACCACTGACAGCAGCATGACAACTAAGCTGCTATGACCGGAACAGAGTTTTGGTTTTAATCTAGCTGTTTAATAAGGTTATTGTAAACCTGTAGAGATTTCAGAGAAAAGGTATGAGATTGCATTTCATCATATTTCAAAGCTTTTAATCCAAAGTCTTGGTCTAAGAGGCTGCAAAAGGATGAACTGATCTTAATTTTTACATTTGTACGTAGGAAACAGAATCTTGATAAGAGACCTTTTCAGTAGAGCAGACATCCAAAATTGTTCAGTTATTTTACCTTTAAGTGATAAATTAGCAAAGATAATGAACAATCAGAATGGGCTGTTAAGGTGTGTGGAAAAAATTTATACATAATTGGATGTTCCTTTAAAAAGAGAGCTCAAAATCAAATAAGAATTAAACTGGGGAAATTTTAGGACTTTTTTTGTGTGGGAATCCAGAATACGTGACCATGAAGCTCCCTTCTGGTTTTAATCTGATCTGAGTGCTGCTTAAAGTATGAGCTGAAAACTGATTTGTTTGCTTTGGGGAGGAAAAAAAAAAACAAGCTATATTCTGTCAATTTCATAGGAAAAAACTTGTGGTGTCCAGAACAAAAGATGGAAAAAATAACGGAGGCTGAAGATCCACATGATGATCCTTTATGTGTGGAAGGTGCAGATCTCTCTGAAAAGTCCAGCAGAGGAAAACAGTTGTGGGTGACTAATACAGAGGAAAGGTAATTCAGAACATTATTTTTTACAGTTCTAAATACATAACACAAGTTTGATTGAATTCTGAGTCCTAATTAAGAGTCTCATATTCTCAATTTGTATAGTTTTCTCAACTAAGGATTCCATTTTGCTAGGTATGGTGGAGACCAGTGGTAAGAGGCTCTGGCTTGAAGTTGCTTATGCAGTGAAAGATGTGACGTTGTGTATTGGCTGAAGAAGTGTGTGAAACATGGAGTGATGACAGTTCAGAGGCACATCTTAGTATAGGCTTAGCATATTAGCAGTTATAATTACTGTTCCCAATTTGATTTATTACAATTTCCTATCCATTATTAGATGGCAAAAAGGTATTGTGAAGGAGTGTAAGGCCACGACTTTTTAGTTTATTACCAGGAGTTTTTTAAGTATCTGGGTATTGCTAAGAAGTAATAATAGTGCTTTTGGGAGAAGCCTTCTTGCGTATGGTAGAAGCTTTGTTTATGGCATGGATGGACTAAAAGTAGTGGTTGGCATGGTTTTGAAGCTCTGCCTTGTCTGTCTGGTCATCACAAGACAAGAAATCTTGTACCAGGCTGTGGTGGGTTGACCCCAGCCAGCAGCAAGGCACCCAGCCAGCTGCTTGGTCATTATTCCCCAGAGCAGAATTGGGTTGGGGGATCAGAAGAGCACAAATGTGTGAAAAGTTGTGGGTTGAGATCAAGACAGTTTACAAAGTGAAGGAAAGAGGGGAAGAAACCCAAGTGTTACAAAGGCAATTGCTCTCCGCCTCCAGCAAGCAGACTGATGTGCAGTTGGCTGCTGAACAACAGCTGAGAAAACCGAGCCCAAAGTTTTCACTGCTGAGCATGACGTTACCTGGCATGGAATATCTGCTGGGTCACTTTGGGTCAGCTCTTCTGGCTGCGTCCCCCTCAACCTCCCATTTGCTGGGGGAGGAAGGCAGGCTGTGTGAGAAACCAAATAAAGTTTTGATGCTGTGCAAGCAGTGTTCGGCAATAGCAAAAACATTGGTGCGTTACCAACACTATTTTAGTCACAAATCCAAAACAGCACCACGTGAACAGCTGTGAAGAAAGCTTACTCTGTCCCAGCCATACCCGGTGCAAGGTGATACTGCAGAAACGAGCAGTGTGACTAAAATCCAAGTGAAAATTTGATGTTTTGGGCAGAAGAATGGGTCACTGAGAAAAGCTGTGAAAGGCAAAACAGCAAAGCCTGCATAAAGGCGCTTTTAGATGGATATTAATTATAGCAGGGATTTGATAATCACTTCTCAAAAGATAAGCAGCTAGTGGTATCGTGCATTTCTCAGATTAACTTTGCCACTTAATGACTAAAGTACTTCGTAATTTGTCATTTTTTATGTAATTGCGCCCTAGGCCTTCGAATAGTAGGGATGCTAAACACAGTTAAATTATGTAGACACGTAAGACTTGACTTTTTAAATTACCCTAGACCTATTAAAGCTGCAATTCAAGAGAAGAAACAGACATTTGAAGAATTTCTGGAAGAACAGATTCAGATAGAGGAGCAGCGTCTGAAGCAAAGCCAGAAGTTACAGGTTTTTAAATTTCTTTTTTAACTTTTAACAGTTTTTTTTTTTATATATATATAGTGATGAGTGCTTTAAAAACATACAAGGGAGATTCTAGCATCAAAAGCTAACACTGACTGCAATATTCACATTTTACGATTTTACTTTAAAAATAAAAAAAAAAAAAAAGCTCTGACTACTGCATTTGTTTAAGATGTTTTTAGAAACCCGGTAGAAATATGCTATGTAAGTTCCTACTGATATGTGGGGTTTATTTGAAAAAAAAATCTTAAAACTGTGTAAAGGACTTTTTAACATTCTCTGCATGTTAATTTTCCATATCCACTTTCAGGAGACAAACGGATCAGCCATTCAAAAGCCAGTGATCAAACGACCCTTCCTGAAAAGAGGAGAAGGCTTAACAAGGTTCACTAATGCCAAATCTAAGATAACAACGCTTGGAGAAAGCATATTGAAACCTCAACAAAGGGTTTCAGACGACAGAAACGTTAGAGTGGACAGATCACAAATACAAAAGAAAAGTCTGCCTCCTAGCAAAGAGCTGGTTTCTGGGAGCCCTCTTATGCCACGTAAAAAAAATAACCAGCCTGATAAAGCAAAATGTTGTCCTATTCAGAAGACCCTTGTACTCAGGAATCACAATGGAAAAAATACCGTGCCATTAGAAACAAGAATGCAACCAGGAAAAAATCTTGATGGACAGATGATAGATTGTTTCCCATCAGAAATTAACCACAAAATAGAAAATAAAGAGAATGTAGTGGAATTTGCTAAGTCTAACATTGGCAAAATCAGAAACAAATTACCTGGCATGGAAAAGCCTCAGTTGTCTTGTGAGCTGGCCAGTGCCTTTTCTAATCCTAAATGTCCTGTAGGTCACCCTGTAAAAGATCCAGAACTGTCTTTTGAAGTTTCGTTTCAGAATAAGTTGGAAAACTGGGAAAAAGAAAAGGAAAAAGAGAATCTAGAATTAGATGAATTTTTGTTTCTAGAGCAAGCTGCAGATGAAATATCTTTTTCAAGTAATTCCTCATTTGTGCAAAGGATCTTAGATCAAGATCAGCAAACTTCAGAAGGACGTAGAATGTCTTCCACCCCTATCAAGGCAAAACAGCAACAAGTGAAGGAGCTTGCAGTTAAACTTATAAATGCGAAAAATAAAAAGGCAGACTGTATCACACAGGGAAATAAAAGTGATAAAGCAGTTACACATACAGTCTCAAATTCAGGAACAGCTTCTAGACTGAAGGATCCAGTGAATAAAACAGACAGTGTAATATTTTCAGGTTCTTCCTTGACAGCAGTTCCTGCTTTAAAAAGTACTCAATGGACTGTAAGTGAAGATAAAGACGAGGAAAATGGTGATACGACTACAGATTCTGAGCAAGACTTTGAGACAACCTTAAAAAATGAAAATGAAGATGTTAAGGAATCCTTTCAGAGCAACAGAGAAAGTGATCCAGGATTTTTTGATTACGGAAGTTCTACAGATACCAGCAAAGAAAGCAAACGTGGAGGTGACTTGTCAGACGAAGATTGCAGCACACTGTCAAAGCAAAAGATCAGAAAAGCTTCAGACCACCAGAGAAGCATGTCTTGTATAAATAGGAGTAAGATTGAGTTTGATGATGAAAGGACATGGAGTGATCTTGATGAATATTATTTTCACAATGATTTACCTGAAAAATATACTAAAACGTCCTTACAGACAGACTTTTTCAGTAAGAATGATACAACTGTCCCAGATAAAGCAATAAAGAGAAAAGTTGCCTCGAAGAAGGGAGATGAACTGTCCAAACAGTCTGCAGCGGACAGTGATTCGAAAGGGCCTCCGGCATCAAACCTGATGATGAAACTGTTTCCCTCACTGAAACCGAAGCAGAAGGCAGGCTGTCACTCAGAGTATGAAATCAAATCAAATGTGGAACAGGAGTCAGGAGGTGAGAGAACAGCAACTGGTAGGAAATGCTGAAGGAAATGTGTTTTACAAGTCTTTCTTTCCAAGGCTCAAGCTGCAACTTGACTTTACACTGAAAAGTCTAAGTACAGACTTCTGCTTCAGGGAATGGCATTTTTTCTCTCTTCTGGTTGCGTGTCTGGTGCAAGCTAGCCGTTTTGCAGATTGAGTCTGTGGAAGGGATGCCTCTAAGAGCTCCTTTACAAGGTGTTGTATTTATGCAAGATCATTAAAAATGCAGTTGTTTAGTGACAACATGATGGTATAGCCTAGCATGCCTTCTCTGTTAGATGATGGTAGGTGGTAGGTTCATTGCAGGAGAGCTTGAACCCATTTAGTGTTTTGTTTCTGTTTTTTTTTTTTTTTTTTGGGAAATTCGTATGAAAGCTACTACATCTACTTACTGCTTTGCGGAGAACTGATTTTGCTGTGTTTTTGAAAGAAATCTGCTCGATGTTTGCAGGAGGTAATGGTTGGCAGCATTTAAGAGTGAATGAGGCAACTAACTGCACTGCAGTGTCAGTGCTTAGGCTCTTCTCTTGGATACTCAGAAGCAGACTGTTAAAGCCCAATGAGTGTTAAGCTGCGAATGATCAAAAAAATGGGATAGCAAAGAAGCCCACAGATATGATTATGGGCCTCCTACAATATATTTCAGGGCAGTGTGAGCAGATTGTGTTGTGAGTACAACTTGGAAAATTTAGAGCCGTGAGTTTTTCCTGTTTGACGCTTTGCCCTCAACATACCTTTATTTAATTTCTCTAGCTTGACATGAAGCCCTTCACATTCCAATTCCTAATACATACTTAGTTCTACAAAGACGATAGATACACTTGGTGTGTCAGGTAGTTACAGAGACATAGAAAGGTTTGGCTTGTATTTGAGGATCCTTAGGGATCATCCAGTTCCACCCCCCTGCCATGGGCAGGGACACCTCCCACCAGCCCAGGTTGCCCAAAGCCCCATCCAGCCTGGCCTTGAGCACCTCCAGGGATGGGGCATCCACAGCTTCTCTGGGCAGCCTGTGCCAGGGCCTCACCACCCTTGAGTATATAGCGCAGGGTGCTTTAAAATGTCACTTCTATGTTATTTCAGTATTAGCAGTAGTATTGCAAGAAAATTCTATCTATGAAATCGTATATATATATTTTAAATGGCCTGTGGTAATTGTTTACTTCAGTCAAAGGCTGCTTAAGCAACTTGCACCTGATTGTTCTTTGGTAGGAAACACTGTTCCATCCCAGATACTGAGAGAGAAACTCATGGAATTGGAAATGGAAATTGAGAGGTTCAGAGCTGAAAACACAACTCTAACTAAACTTCGGGAAGAAAGAGAGCATGCACTGGCAAGTATCAGGTAATTTTTAATTGAAAATTAGGAGAGTTTTAATTGAAAACAGTTTGGGGTGTTTGCTAACATAGTATGTTCCTGTTGTCCTGTTTGTACCTAGATAGTGTTACAGTGATAGATAAATAATTGATGTGTTTCAGTAACTGCAGAGGTAGGTCAAGAGACTGGTTGTTGCACTAGGGATGTATTAAACTGTCATTATTACTCACAAACAAAATACCAATCTCGGAATAATATTAAGAACTCCTACTGGATTAATATGATATCCTTGAAGGCTACACCTGGGGAGAATTTCCTCATGTCTAATCGAGCAATGTTCTGAGCAGTAACACAGTCCTAAACTGGTCTTGCAAAACAGATTTCATGCTAACATGATCAGTGCTCTTCCTATGGATTGAATATATGTGTACAAACGGAGTTTGACTTCATTTCAGCCCCCTGGTGACTTCCAGGTGGCAAACAGCAAAATAATCCTCTGACTTAAAGGAAGCGCGCCAATTCCTACCAAAGTCACGTTTTTTTTTTTTGGAAACAGCATCGTGTTGTTGGCTAACGTGAGGGACCTGGTATTGGCTGATTCTTTTTCACACTGCTTTTGGGGGAATGGTGTTCTGCTGCTTTGAGGAATGTTGGCAGATCTTGGTGAAGCTTTGCTAAAATCAGGATAACTTTTGTGACTAGAAGATAGAAATAGTTGGACTTCAAACACTATCTGTGTGAAAACTCTTACTGCTTAATACTGTTTATAGTTAAACCTTCCTGGGTGTAGCAGATGCTGGGTTTGAATCAATGACTGCAAAATTCAGTCTTAATTTTCTCACTCCAGACTTGAAGGAGTCGGGCAAAAACCAACAGCTTTGTTTTATAATTACAGGAAAGAAATTGCAGACTTTCAACAGCAGAAAGCCCAAGAACTGGCTGAAATAGAAGAATATAGAAAAAAAGAAATGAAAAAACTGCAAAAGGAACGTAAAGTTTTTGAAAAATATACCACAGAAGCTAGAGCAATTCCAGATAAAAAAGAACGTGATGAAATTCAGGTATAAAAATGATAGTTATTATTCTTGTCCACACAGGAAAACTTAAATTCATTTAAAGGGAGTTGAGAACTAAATTCTAACTTAATTTGAAAGGTTGCAAGTCATTTCAAGATAGGAACCGTTAGTAGACACAGCCTAATTGAGAAAGCAGTTACAGTCTTCACAACATTGTTTGCTGGTTTCAAGGCAAAAAAAAAAAAAAAAAAGACATGAGCAAATCGTTTTGTCACATTTCCATAATAAAAACTGCACTTGACTACGGTAGAATGATCTTCATCTTTGATACAAAATTACTGTAGCTAATATAACACTGCAAGTTTTTATTATGGTAATGGATAAAAATGCAAACTAGAACCATACCTGAATTTTATTCTGTTTATAACTGTTCCAGGGTAAAAATAGTTATCTTCTACAATTTTCAAAGTAGCATTTTGTGATTACTTACTTGTAGTTCATTAAAGGTCAGAGACGTATGAAACAATACGTTTCTTCACTGTCAGGATTTATGGTATGTTAGGCGTACAGACAAGTTGTATGAAACTTCACATGTGGGTATGTCACTTCCTGACATTACTTCAACGGGTCAAAGTAACATTTGCTAAACTGGCCAGGCAGATTCATGTGTATTTTGTGTGTTTGTGTCCTCCCTATTTTCTGCTGCCAAGATTTTTGAAGGGTCCTCTGCATGGTAGCCTTAAAGATAGCAAATTTCTGCCTCAAGTGTGTGCTGGCCAATCTATGAAGTGTAAAGGATGCTCAGAGGGGAATGAGAGACATCCTCGGATTAAGTTGAGCTTATGGAGTTGATATCTAAAGTTGATCCTATCCTTTTCATGGAATAAAACTAAAAATCCCTACCTTTCACCCTCTGCCATTACACAGATCTTGCCTGTTTTATGCTGATAAGTACAAATACTTTTGTACATTTTTCCTTTTGCTTGTAAGTTCCTTCCTAGAACATGAAAATCTTTTGATATATTAAAAAACGAAGCTTCTTTCATTTATAAATGTGCGTTTTTCTAAGGCTTTAAAACAGCAGATTGCAGAGTTACAGGAAGATGTGAAACGAAAAGAAGCAAAATGGTCAACCACCCATCGACGCCTGAAAGATCAAATAGAAGCTTTAGTAAATGAGAACATGGAGCTAAAAGAGGAAGTCAAAATTATGGAGAGGTTTCGTCTTGAAGCCTGGAAAAAAGTAGAAGCCGCTGGAAGCAAGAAGAAAATGGAAAATTCTGGGGTGACTCTAAAAAGAGCAGAACCTGTAGTAAGTTTTTAATCTCAGTGTTTTAAGTTGGTCTGTGTGAAAACTCTTGTGTTGTGTATCATAAAGTTGGAATCCAGTAGCCACAACCTAGATATTAACTTTTAATTTACTAATCTCAGGGGTCTGCTAGTGGTGCCAGACACAGAATTTCGTTAATGTATCGTTCTCTCCAAATGCGAATGTTCACAGACCCGTGGAATGGTTGAGTTGGAAGAGACCCTTGGGGGTCATCTGCTTTAATGTCACTGCTCAAGCAGGGACACCCAGGGCAGACTGCCTAGGACCACGTCCACGCGGCTTCTGATGATCTCCAAGGAGGCATCACTGTGTGCACTACCTGTTCTGTTGAGAAACTTGTCATCTTTGAAATTCAAAATGGTGCAATTACAAGAGGAAAAGTACGTAGATGGGATATAACCTGAGAACCTTTGTATCTCAAGGACCAGCCAGGCAAATCAGGCAGTTCACCATTGTCTACAGTAGTTACATTTAGTTTTGAAACTGTTATTTATGATTGCTTGTACCAAATTAACATTCTGTAGCTGGTGGTAGTGAGGCAGCAGGCAGAGTTCCAAAACAGCTTGGGCTACATCAAGCAAACCCTTCTGCTGACTAAATCTCAAAAAATGTAGTTTGTGAAGAAAGCTTGCAGTAAGTTTCATGACAAATGGTGTATAAATTTTATTGCAAGTGAACAGTTATTGCATAAAAGTCACATAATCCACTAATAACTCTTCCTTCCTTCCAGAGTCTACCAAATAGAGGCCTGAAAAGCCAAACTGGATCTCCACTTCTTCCAGCACAGAAGGGTGGCAAGATAAGTGGCAAAAATTATTCACAGGCAAAAGGTACAAATGCTTGTCTAATCAGCAAATTTTTTAAAAGAGTTAACAGAAAATAGATGTAGAGGGAGCAGTGCTGCTGTTCCTTGGTTTCCTTCTTTTCACAGTTAGCTTACAACAGCATTTGTTCCTATATCCCTTTCTAATGAATAATCAAACATAGCAACTAACTGGAGGGTTGTAGGTTTTGTTTCTTTTTTGACACCTCTAAAGGCAAACAACCGTGATGTTGTCTATTAGAGGAATACAATCCAGAATTGAAGCCCGTGCTGTTTTTATTTTGATAATCCTTCTGGAATGCTAGGAAAGACGTAGAAAAAGTCTGCCAAAGACTGTTCTTGTTGAAAGATTGTCAGTCCTGCTTTATTCATTATAAGGTATGGCTAGTAAGAATGTTACCTAGATCCCCAGGTAGAAAAGAATCTCCTCTATAGATCTAAAAATGAAATAGGCGACAGAGTGCAAGCATTATGCCCGTTGCTATGATTTTTCAGTCCAGCATGTTGCTGAAGCAAATGACATGCCCCAGAGAGCTGACATGCTGATTTTTTATAAATGTACTGCTTTCAGTTTTTACAGCACTAAAGAAATGTAGTGTCCTGTACAACTTGATCTCATATATAATTATGATTTTAACACTTAAACTGCACTTTAATTTTACTGGCCCAATTAACTTCCTTACTTTTACCTGAGTAGGAAAGCTTTCTAGAACGCCTGCCTCAGCACCTGCTAAGGACAGAAGCAACTCTGAGACAACAGCACTAGAAGATTCTTCTAGGACTTTTATGGTAGTAAGTCTTGTATCTTGATTTTTAAGGGAAAAAAACACAAAACAAATTAAAAAAAACCATGAAGTTATCTGTATTTAAGTGAGTATTTGGAGGGTGATCTGGAAAGCCATTGACTCAATTTTTTTTATATATTTTTTCATGGTAACAAAATTGCAGTTAAAGGCTATGTAGTAGTCAATGCTTTACCTCTCTCTAGCTGTTGCAGCATTCTTTGGCTGAAGAAAGGAAACAATCATCTACCCCCTAGAATTTTGCAGAATGTTTACCCTTGGGGGGGGGGGGGAGGGGAACTGACTATGTTCTATGTAGAGAAACCATCCAAGAATCTTAAGAATTCTTAATTGCTGTAGGCAGTGTTTAGGCTTTATAGAACTTCATCAGCTGCTTCACGCCTCTGTACGGATGACTTCAGTCTGTTGAGCACCACCCTACAGCAATGAATTCCATTTCAGCTTGGACAAAAACTGACCACAGACAAATTACTGCTAGCCCGAGTACATCATATACTAGATGTTGCATAAAATCTAGACTGGGTTTATGACTTCCCAGACCTGTCTTCCTACCCTCATGCTTCTTATTTCCTAAAATACTTGTCAGCCTAGGGAAAAGAGTTGTATGACGACAAAGTTTGACTGGAGTTTATGCTTATATTACTGTTGTGATTTCAGGACACCTCTCCTAATGAAGCTCTTGTGCCAGCACCATCTGGACCTGTGCACACAGACAGTGAAGAGATACAGAGAGAAATTGCTTATCCTGATGGAAAGGTAAAATGAGAGCGTGGCACTTGAAATTCTGTGAGACGCTTGCTGTGAAAGATGAATGGGTACCTGAATGTGATAGCTAAATACTGATCTCTGTAATCCATTTGTTAGGTTGAAAAGGTTTTGAAAAATGGCTGTCACCTCATATTTTTTCCCAATGGGACATGGAAAAAAGTGGAGGCTGATGGGAAGACTGTAACAATAACCTTTTTTAATGGGGATGTGAAGCAGATTATGCCTGATCAAACAGTGGTATGTATCCTGCACCTTCTCCCCTATACTTACACAGGTGTGTGTACGCACACGATTCCTGACTGGGTATGTTAATTTGAACTGTTTCCTGCAGATTTATTATTACGCTGATGCTAAGACTACTCATACTACATACTGTGATGGCTTGGAGGTCTTGCAATTTTCAAACGGACAAATAGGTAAAGAAATCATCCAATCCAGCCAACCCTCAAAACTACTACATATGTATGCAAAACACTCCTGTATTCATGTAATAAGGATATTGTCTCAAAATACATTTCAGAGAAACATTATCCTGATGGCAAGAAAGAAATCACTTTCCCCGATCAAACTATCAAAAACTTATTTACGGATGGGCAAGAAGAAAGCATCTTTCCAGATGGCACTATCGTTCGTGTTCAGCGGTAAGCTTTGTTTTCAGGTACCCTAGACTGTTGACAGGAAAGCAGTAGTTAAGAGCTCACTGCCAGAGGCAGTATATAGCGATGTCTTTGTAAAAGCTTACATTTGGATATACTGTGCGGGGAAGGCTTGGTTACTGTTTGCATTTTTCTTGTATCATAGACACAGGCATTCAGTTCTCTATCCCCTCTATTTTCTAATAGGAAAAAAAAAAGTTATTTAAGTAACTTCTGACTTGTGTACAATTCTAGAGAATGGTTAAGGATGTAGCCATGCCTCAAGCAGGTCTGACATCCAAACTGACTGTGCTCAAAACATTATTTTAAACTTTTCCTGGACCTTTGCAGCAGTAGATTTAGAGGAGAGAATGTGTAGTAGATGCTCTTGAGTATAAAGAAGACACATCAGAAAATAACTTTTTTGGAGAAACATGTTTGAGTACCAACCAACTGGGATGGTATTTAACAAAGAGGCCTTTTTTTTTTTCCTTAGTCTTTAATTTCTTCATTTAGGCTTATGTATTTAGTGCTTGTTCTAAGAATAAATTTAAGCCTACTTATAGTCCTTATGAGTTTTACAAAAAATAAAATCACATACTTGTTTTTAATGCAGAGATGGGAGCAAAACTATCGAGTTCAATAATGGCCAGAGAGAGCTACACACATCAGAGTTTAAGAGACGGGAGTATCCAGATGGTACCGTTAAGACTGTGTATACGAATGGACACCAGGAAACCAAGTACATCTCTGGAAGAGTAAGAGTAAAGGACAAGGATGGTAATATCCTCATGGACACCAAGGTGTAGTTCATGTTGATCCTGTTGACACATCAACAAGAACAATGTACATTCCTGTAAACAAAATGAACCACCTTTTAAACTTGTGTATATATATTGTTTATAGTTTTCCTGAAATAAATTTATTTTTCAGTTGGTATTACTACATTAGAGCTTTTAAAATTGTTTTGCCTGTTTCTATTTTCAGAAGCTGTTTATTGATTCAGTGTTTTATCATGTGTAGTGTAAAGAGTATCCTTTAATTCCCTGGTGGCCAGTGAAAACTCATCAAACAGGCGTAGATGATCTTATTTTAGAAGTCCAAGGGAAAAGCCATTCCATCTAAGGTAAAAGTTGCTTGTGTTAGAGTAAATCAAGGGCATTTTTCAGTCAGGCTGAAGCTTATTCTTTATTTTTTTTTCATCTGAGTTGGTAAGCAAGAGCATCAGCAAACCCCAAACTATATTTTGTAAACCTGTTGTCTTTAAGGCTAGAAAAGGCAACTGTGAGATAGGTTAATTCTCCATGCTACTCAAAGCGAAGGGGGAAAAACATCAGAAACCACCGAAGGTCATCTTCTCATCCCATTCTTTCACCTCATCCAGTTGCAGATTTGTAAGCTGGCTCATCTTGAAAAATTCCCCAGCATGTACAACCAAAGCATTACTGCTGTTGTGTCTGCTGCAAGCCTCTTCTGCAGTAAATCCTGACAAGGTAGATGTGATAATCCTTGCTGGTCCCTTCCACTTGCTTTTTGCAGTGTGGAAGATACCTCCTGCCCCTACACCCTCACTGCCCCTTTTCCTTGGGGAAAGCAAGCAAGCTCTGTGGTTACTGTGCTCTATTTTACTGAAGGGGTAAATTAACTTGCGCTGGGATGTACATTACTCTGCTAGAAGTTGGGTGGTGGCCTGCAGGGGCTGGTCCTGTCAGTTCTGGCAGTCCTAAATGGCAGTTCTTAATGTAATTCAGGCCCAACTCTCTGTCACGATGGTTGTATATAATTTTTAATAGATGTCAGAACAACATTACATTTGAAAGATGACTGCATTGTAACACCTCGGTATAGTATTTAGAACAGCATGTAGCACGTTTCAGTACCAGAATACATACTAAACCCATGAACTAGTCCTTCCAGTGCTAGTAAAAACTGGCAACTTGCAACACTTAGCACACAGACTGGCTGTAAACTCCACAATTAAGTTTTGTACGCGTTTTCTGTCAAACAAAGAAATGCACAAGGTGGTGGGGTGGTCAGGAGGTCAGGAGGTCTGAACATCAGGAAATGGCTATGCAGGTGACAGCACTATGTGCTTCAGGGACACAAGCCCATCTGATGCAACAGCCTGAACTGGACAATCCTGCCTTCCCTGCAACTGTTCATCTTGTTAACTTGGCAAAAAAATGAACAAAATGTAACTTGAGCAAACCCAGTTCCAGCTACTAGCACAAAGAAACAAGGGTGGAGCTCAAGCAGCACTTGCTGGGATAGAAAACACACCTCTTCCGATCTTTACGGAGGGCAGAACGGAGAAAGACTGGTTTTGGTCATAGATAGTCTGGTCACACTGAAGTAGCCATTTTCAACACCACCCAAGCAGGGACTCAACTGAAGCTTTCTTCTGAAAATATTTCTACCAAAAACGGAAACTTGCACTGAATGCAGGATGACAAAGTTAAAGATGCCCAGCCTTCTCCAGTGTTAAGGCCTATGGCCAAAGTAAGAAAACACAGAAGGCCATGCCAAAAATCAGGGAGGACTAAGTAAACAAGATCGAAGCAGGAGTCTCACACTGTCACTACCTGATTTCTAGAAAATACAGAGAACCTATCTAAAACCCAGCTGGTTGTAATGAGATTCAAGCCCTGTCCTGTGGTGGACATGAGCAATCCAGGTGAATTTATCTATTTAGGTATTTGTGAGGAAGCAAGTGTAACAAAGACCTCTAAGAGAATGACAGGCTGGGGTCAGCTTTGTTTAAAAAGACTATCATCTTCAATTGTGTACGATTTCAAGACTTGTATTTTGCTACACTGATTTCCTACGTTTTCCCTCGATAATCTAGACCAAATTCTCCCTGGGGTGACTGAAGCAGCTGAACTCTGAACATAAAGCATGCACCACACTAATAAGGTTTCTTTGAGCATCTCTTTATAGCAGGAAAGAGAAGGAAGCTTTCAGATGTATACTGAGCAGGCTCCTGTTTATTCTAACACTTTGAGTTGAACACTACAGCACCAGGAGTAGGAAGGAGGTGCAAGGACACCCAAGCCATCCATCTCACTACTGAAAGCAAAACACAGCAACAATGCAAATGTGTTTCAGAACAAAACCAGTAACATTCCCCACCTCCCTGCTGTTCATTTCTGATTCCAGACCGGTACCAGGAAACCGTCACCAAATATGCCTGAAATATGAACAAGAGTTCCATCACAGTAATAAAACTATCATCCTCCCTTCAAGTCTTCTAACAAGACACTGGAACAAGTGTACTCAACATTATTTCTTCATCTATTTCTTTACTACTACACATTCATTCCAGCTACTCTTATGAAAGAATTATCACAAAACGCCACTTAAAGCTGTATGGGAATAGATAGACAGTGAAGCTATCTATTTACATCTCAATCAAGAGTCAAAATTGTAAGGAAAATCCATAAACACAGATTAGGAGAGTGCCTATTAAATGGGAGGGAAAAGAACTACATAACATCAAGTTGGTTAAGGAATCTGAAAAACCAAAACCCAAACCAGTCTTCAGTATTCTCTGTAGACACCACATGGTGTAAAGCTTTTCATTTCAAGTATTCTGTGTTCAGAGGGATGTACATCCAGAAGTTACAGAGCTCGGTATGAGAACCACTGGCACAGGACATTGAGAACAAATGCTGAAAATGAAGAAAGTGATTTATTACTATGATTGTTTGGATAGAGTACACTGCCACTCATCTACAAGTTACCTTCTTCAATGACTAGCAGCAAATGCTCCTCCTGTTATTACTGCCTTAACACTCCTAAGTTTCAGTACCTGTTGGTTCTTAAAACTGTGTGTGCTTCAGTAATGCGTAACTAACTAAATTCCATTTTTAAACAACTTTTATTTAATTAGGAGAGTGGAAGTGTGGACAGAAGC
Source organism: Anser brachyrhynchus (assembly GCF_964034855.1). Lineage (NCBI taxonomy): Eukaryota > Metazoa > Chordata > Aves > Anseriformes > Anatidae > Anser > Anser brachyrhynchus. Next base: position 193,648,010 of record NC_137694.1, read on the forward strand.
ATTTTTTTTTTTAAAATCTAATTCTGCTTGTGGTCAATCAGTTAGCAATTGAGACCCTGGCTTAAAACTTTTGAAACAATGCCCCTTCCTGATGGTATGAATTTGTAGTTCGTATTCAGTGTACTCACATGTCACTCATCCAAATCTGCAAGTCCCATCTCTATCAGTTTCATATGAACTAGTTTTTGGTCATCTTCATATAAGAAAACGGTGACCTCTGGTGAAGAAGCCTGAAAATCAAAGTTAATAGTTTTCAGAAGCATGACAATCTGTTTAAATCTCACAGACCAACCAATAGTAGAAATGACGTTGCTGGCTATACTTCACTGCCAAATGGAACTGTGAATACAGAAAGAGTATTTCTGTAAAGGAAACTAAAGAAACATTTTTTTCCCCAAACCAGGAATGCTCAGCAATTTTTCTGATTGCAGACGTAAGAAAAGAGTCACGTGATTTTCTCACTTCAGCAGCAGTTCCTTCATGGTAAATGGTTCAAGATTTTAAATTATGAGGGTCCACAGTAGAACAAGCACTCAAATTATACTAAGATTACTAGAAAGAATTTTAGGCTGAGCAAGAATGAAGAAAAAACTGCTGTTTCTCACAAGTACGGAAGCAGAGAGCTGTTTTCCTTCAGTGCAGTCCATCATAGCCCATAGTGCTTCCACGCTCCACTCTGGACAATAAGGAATTCTTTTTGCATTTGTATCACTTAACGGAGGTTTAAATCCAGCCAGCAGAGCTCGCACTGCCTGAATGGGATACTGCAGCAGGTGATGAGGTATGTGGCGCAACCTGCAACAAAAATGAAGTGTTTGCCTGCAAGAGTCTACCTGTCAAGCAAAACTGTCACTAAGGACAGAAAGAGAGCTTAACGATTCATGGGATAGTTTTACGGTGTGGAAACAGGTCCAGGGGCCCTGCTCTACAATAGCCTGCTGGTGTCACACTGAACAATTCACCACGCAGGGCTGGGCTCTCCAAAGGACTCTGGCATCCTAACTCTCAGGAAGCAGGCCAGTATCATACACCAGGCACGCTGGCTCCCCATTACAGCGCCCATGGAGGAGTCTCAGGTGCCCAACACAGACTGGAGTAAGGAACCAAAGAGCAAAACTTCCAAGAAAATCAGGGGACACAATGCAGCCTCTAAAGCTGGTGCTATCTGGACAACGACAGGCCTTTGTGTTCCAAACTGCTTCACTCAAATATCCTAGTCCGACTATGTGATGTAGTACCTTGGTTTTGTTATTATCATCTCCCCATTCACCTCACTCTTTCCATCCCAGAAATAAAGGAATAAGGAAGCTGAGCAGGAAGCGCAACCCTGAAGTGTATCTCCTAAGACCCTAGAAGCCCAGGAAGCAGGAAATCTGTTCAAATCCCCATTTTGCCTCACATTGAGTCAATCTGTAGCTGCTCCAGTGAGCTCAAGAGCAAGTCAGTGTGACTTTAATTTATATAAAGTGCAAGTTCTTCAAGAGAAATAATTCAGAGAAGCTTAGGGGACCAGGAAAACCTAGTGTCTGTGACATCCATGCGTGTGCACTGGTGCTTGAGGAGTAGTTCCTAGCAGCTCAGCACCAGGCAGAACAGGGATCCGAACTTCCAGCTTCCCCACAAGCAGCGTGGGGTGTGCTTTGTTCAGTCACTTCCTTATTTCCCAGCTGTCTTCTACACAGGCTGAGCTGCCAAGAATCAGAGGATTTATTTGCACACAAACCAGGGACTGAGCCCTCCAAGTATGTTTCTTGGGTGCAAAAGCAGATTATGAACCCAAGCCTACCTCACAGGTTGTGAAGTTAAATAACCCAATGATGGAGAAACCTGGCATTATAGTAACGGGCTTCTTGTAACTGCCCTGGAGACAGAAGCAGGTGCACACCCTAGTGCTCTGCTGGCAAATTACGTAACCAGCCAACTAACTTTTCTCTCCAACTGAAATCTAATGCTGAACTATTACTTATCGTGTATCTATAGCTACATATGTGTAGGTAATGCATTTGTGAAAATACACACACTTGTAAATACTTATGATGTAAGTGTATATACACACACATGCACACACATCCACATTTTACATGCATTTTTTTCTGATTATTTACTTGCTTGTTGGAACAACTAAAAAATTGCCATAGTCAACGAATTGAATCAGGATCTTAACAGGGTTGAATTCTTCAACAGAGAGGAGCTTCGCTCTATACCACAAACCATCTTTGTATTCTACAAGGCAAGGCATTTCTGCAAAAACAAAAACCCCGAAATACACTCAGTGCCATACAAACTAATAGAATGTCATCAATTTTGCTTTGTGACTGCAATTTTATTCCTTCTCTAATTCATAATATTCTCTCTGAACTTTAATTCACCATCACTAAGATGTAATTTTAGTCAAGTTAAAAGCAGCCAAACTGCTTAATGTTGGAGATTTCCACTTTGACGCTCCTGTACACTTCAGTTAGAGAACAGATCAGCTTTTAAGAGAACAGAGTCTGTCTGGAACATACAAGGCAGATACTGCATAAAACCAGAATTTTACCAGTTGCTAGAATCAAGAACTAGCACTAACTAATTTCTTCACAAAGTTCTAGATGAATGCACTTTATTATTTTAGGCCCTGTAACTGTGGACAGGAGAACTGAAGTATGTCTTTTGCCTAAACTGAGAAATTCAGAATTAAAGTGAAGTGACACTCTCTAGGGTTCAAATCATTTTCAACTCTAGATTTTCAGTACAGATGTTAATGTCTTTTGAATATTTAATAGAAAGACTTCCACAGCCATAGCTTCAGGGAAGAATTTTATTATTGCCATATGCAATCTAAATGCTATTCATCAACTTCAACGCAACAGAAATTTGAGTTATTTTCATCATCCCACTGAAAAACAGTAACACAGAAGTCCCAATTTCACACAAAGAAGAACACATGATTGTAGTGTGTCATATGATCACCATGCACATTTGTTTCTTACTCTCTGGAAGACTTATTTAAATATCCGTAAGAAACAGAATTATTTTGATTCTTTGGAAAGAATTTCAGGCTTTTGTTTATCCACATGGAACAACAGGGGGAAGGTAAGCGAACTAATACTAACATACCTGTTCTGAAGTTTGTCAGAAGAGGAAGAGAATCCACATTTTTATTGTACCATTTCAGGGCTTCGTTGAGGCTGTCCAAGTTGCAGCTAGCATCTCCCTCTGTGGCAGATGGCTTGGTAACGTTCTCAGAAGGATTAAGACAAATATATACCTGTCCAAAGAAAAGGCTCCCATATTGCATTTTTGTAGGCTTTGTATAACCTTCGAATTCCACCAGTAATCAAGGATTATTAGAATACTACTTATTCCCATCCTAGAATGGTTTCAGCACTTACCTCTCTCCCCTTTCTTCTTTCCTCAACTTACAAATAACTTTGTAGTTACGCATTTTCCCCCCCAAAGTAGAAGAGAGTAACCATTTATTAACACCACATTTCAATATTAAAAAGTAAGAAGGAAAGGAACGCACATCCTAGAGAACATACCCATGTAAGATTTCACGGCTGTTCCTCATTAGAATTCCTCCCTCTACTACTTGGGGTAAGTGATCTCACTTTATAATGACAAACCAGATTAATTTCGAAATTAGTGAAAGAAATTCTGAAACTGCATTTTATTTGCTATACAAAGACATTCCATTCACCTTGATTTCTAACTGGGTCAGCATTATAATGCTGTAGGTTCAAAAAAATTAAACTTTAACCAATACACGTAGAAGTCATTCAGATTTTAGATCACTTAAAATGCCTTGCTTTTTAAACAGGGACATTGCATAACATTGATATTCTACAGATAGTCCTAGTAATTAATGAGTAGACTATTAGTATTTGTGAATTCAGCATTATGATTCACCAGCCAGGAAGAAAATTTATTTTCATTTTCTTATTTGTACATGGATATGTAATCAAGCCACAACTCCATCATGCAGCTGATACTTAAATATATGAGCCCAGAGCAGGGTCTGGTGTCTGTGATTATATACCATGATCAAAAGCACGAGTTCAAATAATTTGCAAAAAATGAACCAAATACATGTAGGTTATCTGCTTCCCCTCTTACAGGAGAAAGACATGAAGAGAATCTAAGAAAAGCCCTCTTCTAATGTATCCTAACACTTTCATCCTGTATTTAGTCAAAACAATTGTCTAGATAGAATATCCATTTTCTGGGTAAGATGTGTGTAAGTAAATTAGTGTAGTGAACTTGTAACCAAACCATAATACTGAACTTAAAGCAACTGCTTCTGTTCTTTAAAACCTGTTATTTACAGATTTACCCAAACAATTCAAGCAACTCAACCCACTCAGAAAACAATTTTTTTTTTTAACACAATCATCTTCTCACTGCTTTGTCTTCCTGTTTCATCCAGTATTCAAAGCCCACACAGGAATCTTTTTTCGATCAATCAGTAAGTATTACATTTGCCCTTTTGCCTGGGAGACTGCACAGGGCAGCTGTGTGGGTATGCACAAAAATCAATGATCAGTCATTGACCGGAGACAGCCAAACGACAGTAACAGCCAGAAACGTTCACATTATTAAACAACATCCCAGTAATTTAATTTTTGGGAATAAAGAATAGAAATCCTTAGTGTTCTGCTAAGTTAAAATTCAATGACTCACTTCCTTATTATACAAGATGAATTAAGTACCATACTACAAACCCTGCAATTCCTGTTTTTTTTTTTTTTTTTTTTTTTTAGGGCAACAGGCAGTATTTATTTCACTGTCCACCTGCCCCCTCCGGGAGTATTTCAAGTGAGTTCATATTCAGATAGCTGCATTACTTGACCACCTATACCAATACATAAGTAGCATTTTGCAACCTATTTTTCTATTATCTAAACTTGTTAGCTGTGATCATCAGCATGATGGGACCGCAGCGTTTTTTGTCCGCAATATATGAGATGTTTTCAAAACTCACCTCCTTAGGGGACACAAAATGGGTAACTCTGACAGGGAAGATATCTCCTGGAACAGGCAGTGGTGGCAGTGTGTATGAAGGCAAAACGTGAATGTTTCCTTCGAGCAGCTCCTAGACCAAGACAGACTTTAGTTAAACATCGTATTTTGTAATAAAATGCAAACTGGCTTTTTTGTCATTTCTGGTCAAAGTAATTATCTAGTAGCAGCGTGTCCTTGATAAACATATATAAATTTAAAAAAAATCATTAGCACCATCAGGCAACGTGACTACATCTGGCTCTTAAGATTCAGCTTACACTTCAGTTTGTTCCCAACTGAGCAATCCACATGGGCAGCCTGCTCTGGGTGTCCCTGCTTGAGCGGGGGTTGGACCAGGTGCCTCCAGAGGGCCCTTCCAAGCTCAAGCATCCTGTGACTGTGATCTCTTTGAAAGAACGAACTGCATTCACTCTTACTTGTAACATTAACTGTCTTATTTTTGGCTGCAGCTAGATCTATCATACTTTGGTATAGGGAGACCAACTTAAACTACTGATACTATGTACGCGTTCTACCACGACAACTTTGTGAGTCATTGGCTTCAAGAAGTTGTCCCCCATCCTTTTAAAGAATATACCACAAAGGTAAAAAACTAAAAATGGCTTACAGACTTTATTATATCCAGAAATGCATAGCAGAAAATATGTATTTTTTAAAATACAGAATTTATACATCACATAATACTGTATACTTACGGCAACTCAAGTGCTTTTTCAGCATGAAGAATGTAATCTAAAGTAATTAAAGGGTAGGCTGCAGTGCAGCCAATTCTACCACAAAACTTTGTTTATGAACAGCCTACAAGAACCCACCCCGTAGTGAGAGACACCTGAAGACACTTTCAGGATGATGAAGACTGAAGTGATAGTCTGTCAAATCTCAATTTTAAAGTTACCATTTAATTTCAAGATCTGTATATAGCTTGTGTCATGTGCTGACTATGGAAGTGCTACGAGAGACTAATTTATAATTAGGTTTTCTACGGTTACTCAGTCCTAATACACACAAATTCTGTGAATTGTATCACAAGCATACTGGCACAGATACTAAGACTTAAATGAGCAGTGACAGCAGTACACATTGTACTGCAGAACTGTTTTCTTTCCAGCATGAGTCGCTGCTTCAGAAAAACACACTGTCAGAGGAATACCCTGACGAAATCACACCTACAGCTGTTATGCTGAGGAGCAGTGTACTTGACCTTAATACACTTTATATTTCTGTACAGTTTTGCAATGTTAAAAATAGCAATTGACCAAAGGTCACAACAAAAACTGGGTACTCTTCTGAGTAACAACAGCAAAAGCCCCAAATCTCACCTGCTTTGGTACGTCCTGACAATCTTTAGCGACACAGTACTGCTGGTAGGCCATGAAGGAGGAAAGTGACATTCCATTGAAATACAGGCTGATGGACAGCTTGCCCCATGGGTTATCTGGTAGCTCCTACTTACGCAAGGCAGAGTAAGATTACAACAGTAACAGCACGACTGATGTTTTGTAAGTATTGACCAGGAAATTCTAACCTGCTGCTCTTAATGACACCGCACTCACTCCCTCCAAGATACAAAACCAGTAAGGATTTCTTAACACCAATTATGGCACGAACTGGAACATGACTGCATCTGTCTCTGGAATGGCAGCACCAACTAACCAGTATAACACTGAAACATTATCCCAGGTTTGCTCACTTAACGCTAAACCCTTTCCTTCCACAATTTACCAGTAGAAATTATTTGAAATTACATTTTTTTCCAGACAATAGGTATTTGTTGCCCTATAATGCTAATATATTAATTTAAGCATGTCCACATTCAATTATCGTAGAATCACAGAATATCCTGAGTTGGGAGGGACCCCATTAGGATCACCGAGTTCAACTTCTGGATTATGTCCAAATTATGTCTGATGTTCATCACTTAAAATTGCATTTAGAAGAATTTACAATGTTGGTAGGTAGGTTGTTGACAGAATACGAACATTAGCAAAAAAAAAGTTAATACCTCTAACGGATAAATTTAAGGCCTGAAGTCACTGGAGAAATAACTTTAGCTTTCAATTCTTCCCTCTTGGAGGACATAAAGACTGAGGATAAAATGTTTTATCTAAGAAATGCATTTTTTGCTACATTCCTTCACCTAATAGTCATAATACAAGTTAAAAAAAAAGTAAAAAAAAAAAAAAAAGGTAAGCATCATTCCACATCTATGAATAAACAAAGCTACCTGAACATGTATTTCAACCTCTTTGTTTGTAAGTAGTTCTTGAAGGATGTGCACTGCATCCTGCTGCCAAAAATTTCCAACCTATTTGGTAAAAAGCAAGAAACCCCTGAAGAGTGAAGTGCTCATGAATAATACCATTATTCTCATAAATAACACTATATTTCTTAAAAGAGATGAAAATATGTGTCTTACTGAGCAACTTCTTTGAAAGCACAGATAATTAGTCTGAGTTGTCTATAACAAGTTTATATGCTATCTGCTATTTGGTACACTACAAATTCTTGTGTAACAACGCTGACCAGCCATTTTCAGACTTTGAAATTGCTTAAAAAGAGATGCTGCTTGCCAAGTCTAACCTGTACTATATATAAATCATCACATAGATGTGCGTATTACATGAAACATAACCAAAAGATACAGAATTAAACTTGAAGATAACGGAGAACAAAGATAGGGGGTACTTTAAATACTTTGCAATGTCCATTTGCCTGCCAACCCATACACCTAACTTTCCCCTTAAACCGCTCTTTCTTCATCTATCTCAACTGCTTCTAGCGATAAAATAGTTTTCCTTAAAAAAGCGTAAGGGTAAGCTAGCCATTTCAGTAATTCACACTTACTAAATGCACCACTCAAATTGGAATAACAAATCTGACTCAAGGATTTACAATTTTCTGGCCATTCTGCAGTAAGAAACTCAAGACTTGCTCCTTGTGGCTGCTATTGTAAAAACGAACTGCAGCTTCAGAGTATCATCCTGCCAGCCACTGTGGTGTCCCGACTCAAGGATTTCATTCCAATGACAGCCGCTTTTGAAGCATGATCATTTCATAAAGCAATGTTATTTTCTGATAGAAGACTGCCTTGCTGAAGTGATCTGTATCAGCTATATTCCCTGAGTTCTCTCAGAGACGAGCAAAAACACCAGCAACTACTCTCAATCTTTGTATGACTGAGCAGTATCATCAATTGAGTAAACACCTAAAAAGTCTTCAAAAGTTAGCATTACTCACTGGTACTGTCTTGTAGAGCTGACATGGTATGCAAAATGGAGGAGTATCAGTATACAACGTAGTTGGATACAGGTGACACTGAGGGACCTTCTCTATACAACCATGGTCGATGTACTGTACCTACACAAAAAGGTTTTGCTAAAATAATTCCTACTTTTAAGGTCAAAAAGCAAAGGGCATATTTATAGCTTAACTTTTTCCAGCGGAAGAAAAAAGTTTGTTGATACATACATGATATGACAAAGCACAAATTAAGGAAAAGACTGAAGAACCGTTATGACATTAAATTTGTCTTTCAAGAGATCTACCTCTTATGCAGTAAGCTACAGTAGTTTAAAACTGAAATAAAAACCACTGAGCTAGGAACTTGCCAGACTTGCCGATCTACAATCAAAAAGTAGACAGACTCAGAAGATTTCATAATACTCATTACTAGTAACTGCTAATTGGAAAAAGGAGCTCTATGCCATAGCAACTGAAAGAATTCACTGACAACCACTACTTTTTGGGTAGGTGGAAGCTAAAGCAGAAGTATTTTCAAGGCATTCTGCTTATGATTTTTTTTTTTGCAAAAAAAAAAAAGCAAAGAACAAAACAGGACTACCTACAGGTAATCAAGGAATCAAAGACAGCTTTTTTACTTAAGAGCATTTATCATCAACAGGAATACTATGGGAAAATTATGACAACAGAAATAAGCAGACAGAATTCATCTTAAGACAAATGTAAAATCAACAAAGTGATCACAATTTAAAGCAGAATGAGCAGCAGTATGAGCTGAACAAAAATAGGAGTTATACATTTTAGAGAGTCAAATCATCTATTTATCTGTATGTTTTCCATATATGTGCAAACATTCACACACAGAGACAACATCCAATCCAACTCACCTGGAGGGTACCACCACCGAGTTCTACAACTTTACCTCGATACCAAAGGGTATCTGACCCTCTTATAACACATGCTTCTCCTTTTTTCCAACAATAGGGTTCCAGAAGACCAAGGCATTTGAAGTTACTTTGTATTTCACTCATCAATTCGTTTAGTTTACTTTCTGGAAAAGACAAACAAAAAAAACCCACAACAGTTGTGTAGCATGAAATTCAAAGTCTGTTACTATCACAAATTATTTTGATCACTAAAAGACAGCAGATTCCATGAAGAGATGTGCAAACATAAAGTACACGTACTACTCCAAAAAATGTTGTTCAATACTGATAAAATAGATATGTTCTATTTCTAGTATATGCAAACATGACCAGTTAAACAGAAGCTGCTTTTCCAGCAGTGATGCCATCAGTGATTCTGGATTCCAGTCTCTTGTGGCGCCATCTTGTGGGCATCTTTTTTTTTTTCCTTGCCTGAAAGCAGTGCAACCACTACACAGGTGAGCACCCTCACTGCCAAAGTCCTCATCACATCCCAAGAGCAGCACTGCCAAACAGGAACCTTGTGTAACAACATTCTGATTCAGAACATGTCAGAAAAACACTTATCTGGTACATTCTGATGTACCAATGTGATCAGATTCATAGGATAAATGCATTTTCTTGCCTGCAATCTTACCGAATAATTTTGGTATCATATAAATAGTTCCATCATGTCCAATGCAACTCACTATAGCTTGAAAAATTTTTGCTTCAGGTATGATGGGGGCTTTATATATTTCATGCATTTGCAAATGAACCAGCGACTTATTAATTTCACATGGCTTCTGTTCGCTCTCTGAAACATCCCCATCTTTCTCTTGAGCAGCGCTGCTTCTTACGCATGCAGTTTCTGAATTACAACCGTTCAGTTGTGGGTTCTCTTCCTCTAAACGTATGTCAGGATGTTTCTTGGGGACTGCACAAGCCACAGCAGCTTTGTGAGTTCTAGCAGATTCAATGAGAACACATCAACACATTAACTGGTAAAGAACTTGGAAGCGTGAAATAAAATAATGGAATTAAAAAAAATACACACACAAGATGGAAAATGCTTCTTTACATACTGTTAAATAGCTCACCAACCAACTTAAAGAACTAAAATGTGGAATGTGAAAATATAAATTACTCAAGAAACTTCACTTAAGATGGTGTTTTGTTGCTACATACACTGTAGAACATAATCCAGTTTTACTTATTAGTTTACCACAATGTAGATCAAGTCTGAAAGAATATAAAAGAAGTATCCAAACCTTGTGTTTCTGAAGGCCAAACCCTTTTTAATAAGGTGTTCTGAAATATCAATTAATTGTCCTGCTTCATCCTTGCAAAAAATTTTCACAGGCAACGCACAAGCCGTGTCACTTTCCTGCAAGAAGTTAGGAGAGCTTTAAAGCATCGTTATATGCATTTTCACTAAAACACTGGCACAGTTTTTAGTTCATCAGACTGCAAATCAGACTTAGCAACTGATGCTCCCATCAGAACATACAACATTTACTTACTCCATATCACAGTTCCCGTCATTTTACCAACTGCTCTAAACACGACATCAGAAGAAGTAACAACGCAACCTTGCTTCTTCCCTTATCTGTTTTACCTGATAGAATTAACAAGTAATTCTTTTCTCCTGTAGCAGAACCCCCTCTTTTAACTTACCAACAGTGAACCAAGTAAATTACTTTCAGGACTCTCTGAAGAGCGTGAATATCCAGAAAAAAAATAAGCTAACATACAACTTGATAGAGACTTTAAAAATATGACAAAAATGTTTTGATTACAAACCTGTATGATTATTTTTGCTTGTGCCCCGGTCAGGTAATCGGATATACAGTCGCACACTGTTGCTGTCCACCGCGTGCTTCCACCTGTTGGACTAACAGAAATGATTATCTCCTTTAGTACAAAAGAAGTTACCTTTTACTGAGGTTTTGCTATGTTTTGAAACTGCCTGCACTGTCGGGGGAAAAAACCCACAATACGCATTACAGTCAAAAGTAAAAAGAAACGGTTATTTGTCTCTCAATCTATAGTACAGGAAGAATTCATAAAAATAAGCCCTCAAGTTTTAAACTGAGGAGAATGATCAGATCTGGAAGTATGACACTTATCTTCAAAGAACCAAGAAAAATCCAGATTTCACCTGCAAACTGAGCCTTTATATTCATTTATGGAAAGAGTATTACAAGTATGTTCTTCTGCACAGTATAGACAAAGGGAGGAATATGCCAATTCTCTCTTCTACTGTCTCTACAAAAAATCCTTTACATTTTCATGAGATCTGATACACCTCAAATTTTCAGTCAAGGCAAAAACCATTCAGTGAAATAAAGAAACCCCACTTCATCTATCCAGTGTTTTGTATAATTTATCCCTCAAAACTTTAGTTGTGTATCACAGTTTGTTGTACTGGTATGTAGCCTAACTCTTTGAAAACAAACAAACAAGAACAAGAAAACAAAAAAAACACCGCAAAACAAAAAACAACGCAACAAAACCTTTGCATAAGAAGTGACAGCTCTCACTCTTTTTTTTATCCAAAGAGCAAACCATATCCGTATCTTAGGTCATCACCATTAATACAGGAAAATATTGTGCTTTGTCATTATCAGGTTTCTAATACCGCTGCTTCAGTGTAAGGGAAAGGCTACCTTATGTCTACTAAGGAGCATTCAATTGCTAGTGTCCTAATTCTCTTCATGTTTTCCTCAAGTTTTCTTAGACAGCTGATATCCACTATTTTTTCAACTCCAGAATCATAGAGTATTACCTGTTACAAACAAGAAACAAAACAAAAACCTCTCTTAGCATTACCTGTAACAAATGGTAACTCCAAGCATGCCTGAACTCCAAGCATGCCTGAACAGGTGAAAGAAAATGTAGCCTAACATTACCAAGATTTGTAATGGAGTGAAATTATCAAGGAAGGGCACACAAAAATCAGTGGCCTTCTCACAACACAAGTAGCTATCAGGGAGTACTGACAGGACGAAACACACAAATGTTTTCACATGTAAACAACTTTACAGAGACTGTTACTTGCTTAAGGTAATTTATTTTCCCTCACCTATGTCAGTGCATTTGAATTTCTAAACCTATAAACACCACATACCTTGCTGAAGTAAAGACAAGATCCCCGCTCCCCTCTTACCGCTGAGCTAATCATCTCACCACAAATACGTTTGTCAAGTACAATTTCCCCCTTGAAATCCATGCTAACTTCTCCCTTCTTGCTCCTGTACTTACAAGAGCAAGATACATCCTGCTCTTTGTATGTTTTGAAAACGATTTTAAAGATTTTCTCTATCACCGTTCCACTGAGCAAAGTGAGGCTGATCAGACTGTAGTTCCTCAGATCCATCTCCTTGTCCTTCCTCAAGATCAGAGTGGCATTTGCTTTCTTCCAGGACCCAGGAACACCCCTGATCACCATGACCTTTCAGAGACTGTAGAGAGAAGCCTCACATATTTGTCAGCTCCCTCCTTCAGCACTCACGGGTGCACCCCATCAGATGCCAGGGACTTGTGTACATCCCCCTTATTTAAGGGTTCCCCATACCCGATCCTCATTCACTGATGTCTTCCTTGCTCCAAACTTCCTTACTGGGCCCAGAATTCCTGAAGGTGCACCCTACCAGCAGAGACTAAGGTGAAAAAGGCATCAAGTACTTTGGCTGTTTCCGTGTCCTTTGCACCATGCCTCCCACCCCATTCAGCAGAAGGCCCGCATTTCCTCTCTTTCTTTCACTGCCATTATGCTTGTAGAAACCATTCTTGCAGTCTTTCACATCCCTCCCCAGATTCAACTCCAGGTAGGCTTTGGCTTTCCTGACCTTGTCCTAACATGACCAGACAGCATGTCCATACTGCTCTGCGTCATCTGCTTCCACCTCTTCTATCCTTCCTTCCCATGGTTTGTCACGTGTTTTGTCAGGAGCTCCAAGATCACCCATGCAGGCTTCCTGCTGCCTTTGCTTGGCTTCTGGCATGTGGGATAGATCCATCTTGAGCTTGGAGATGATCCTTGGAAATAACTCTTGGACCTATCATCCCTCTGGAACTGTATCCATTTGTATTCATTCCTGAAGGAAGCCCAAGTTGGCTCTCCTGAAGTCCCAGGCTGTGATCCTGCCCTGCTTCTTCCTCTCTGTATCCTGAATGCTATCACCTTCTGGTCACTGCAGCCATGGCTGTCCACTACTTTCACATCCCTGAGCAGTTTTTCCTTGTTCATAAACATCAGTTTCAGCAAAGTACCTCCCCATGCCAGCTCCTTAATCACCTGTGTCAGAAAATTACCATCAATGCACTCCAGAAAACTCCAGGATTGCTTCTGCTTTACTGTGTTGCCCTTCCAACAGATATAACCCACGAGGACCTGAGCCTGAGAACATGAGGCTTTTTCCAGTTGTCCTAATAAGTCTTCTGCTTCTTCCAAATCAGGTGATCTGTAGCAGACATCCACTATATTGCCCACATTTGTTTGCCCTCTAATCCTAACCCATAAACTCTCAGCTGGCTCATCTTACATCCTTAGGCAAAGCGCCGTGTTTTCCAGCAGCTCCCTCTCATAAAGGTTGACTGGCTGTTCACGTCTCTGTAACATTTCATGCAATTAATAAAACAATAAATAATTGCTATCTGTTGAATTATAATTTTTAAACAGTTGTGATATTATATTCCAGCATTTCCAACTGACAGGGTAAAATAGCTTTTTGAGGGCTCAGCCTCAGAAAGCAGATGATGCAAAACAAGTATAGGAAGTCCTGCTTTTCCTTCCTACTAACAAGTCTCCGGGGCATAATGGAGTAATGCTGGAGAGAACCAGCTGTAAACCAGCCCTGGATAATCTACACTACTACAAAGCCAGGCTTCTGAAGGAAGCAGTCATCTATTCATGTAATGCCTTCTCCAGTATTTTTCTTCAGGAGTGCAACAAGATGCACCTTTAAAGCAGGACCGCGTGAGAAGTGACACCTCCATGACACATTGCTTCATCATCAGCATAGGGTTCAAGGAAGAGCACGACTAGATGTGTTCCTGCGTGTGGCACTTGGTTCAACTGGCCCCATCTTTCAAGCAAGGATCATTAGGTTTGACTTAACGTGCCCCACAGGTTTGTACTGCTTCTGGAATCTGAGCTAAACTGCTGGGCGGCAGCTGGAGAATCTGTGCTGTCAAGTGCAGTGTAAGCATACACAAAATCAACCTCATGAGCCTTTTTCAACTACCAGGTTCCCTGCTAAATGCATTTGAGCTTTATGAGGCAGTAATCTTCTCTGTAGCAATGTACAATGCAACTTGAAATGCTTGACAAAAACAAAAAGCCATATTAGAAAAATATTAGCACAGAATCAGCATAAGTCTGAGATTATTTTATCAATGCATGATTATAAACTTAAAAAATGTAAGAATGAACCCTCTTATGATGGGAGCTTACCTCTGCAGTTGTTTCAGAGACAATCCTGCTTATCTGACCTCTTTGCCACTGTTTCAAATCGTGTACATACACAGCACAGTGCATATTACACTCCCACTTCACTGACTGTGGCTGCGATTCTTTGTAGAAGACAGCCATCTTCTCCTGTAAACTAACATTGAACAACACACTTTCCTAGTGGTAAAATTCTATCAGATGAGTATAGGATATTATTTAGTCAATTACTGGTTAACTAGCATACACTAACAATTTTAGAATTTGTTTAAGAGACACACAATGTTACAGTTTTACTTTATGGCACATTAAAAATACATGAAACGAGGCTGTAAAAACAGATGCAATCCAATTAAAATTCTTGAACAGTATTTTCTTGAACAGATGAATTTATCTGAGACATTATGGACCTTCTGTATGGCACTATTTGAAAAATGGACTATTTTCTCTTTACAACTTTGGCGTGTGGCACTCATGTAGCGCCATGACTAATTTAATAGGACTCTAGGTAGGCAGATGCAAGGAGGTAAAAGAAGAAAGGAAGGAGAAGCAAGAGGCAGTGAACAAAGAACATGCACTAAGCACTGACATTCATTTAACCATCTGCAAGCAGTAGGTAGTATTACCCAAGTAATCTGCTTCCAGGCACCCAAGAAAGGTTGATATATTGTTTAGAAATTGCTTTCAAGCTCTTGTAACAGTGTATTAGAATCAGAGAGAAAGAAATAATTTGACTGAAGTTATGAGACTTAAAGATATTGCTATTAAGATCTCTAACAAAGGAATGCGGAGAAGAAAAAGCAGAAATCTTTCTGGATAGTGTACTTAGTACATTAATTGTGATTTGAACTAGGAGTTAGACCACTTACTTAATTTGGAATCACAAATGTTTAATGAATTACGACTTAGTGCATATCTATGTTTTGTTCCTGTACTTTTCTGAAAGCAAGGCAAATCAAAAACATTTTGAGTACCCACTACTAAATGCAACCCTAAGCAGTTTGCTCTAACTATACTTCATCCATTTGTAACATAAACGTCTCTCTGGAAAACTTGCATGTTAGTACCTTTTCAGTATACTTTCCGATGACAGCCATTGTATGAAGATTTTACTGGGAGACACCACATGGCTGATTCTCACTTGTAGCTCTTTCTTAGAAAGCGATCTGAAATCCCTTTCTTCCTCCAGCAGTCTCATGTTCATAGGATTTAAATCTTTCAAGTTTTCAGCAGTTTCTTCTACAGGAAGATCCCATATTTCATTGGGCCTTACAGAAGTACTTTCAACGTACCTGTAAAGAATGTGAAATAATCAGGATCCAAATACCAAACACATTTTCAACAATCAAGAGGAGGTCAATGGTTACAGTTCAACACAATGAGGTAAGAACAAAGAATAACTTAGAAAAGCAGAAAAAGAAACAACAAAAAGCAAAAGCATTTGTAAATACTTCTTCAACACTCATGATAGTAGATTTCTTTTAACGTTCCTTCAGGAAGTATCCTCGCAGATTTTACTGTCAGATGAAAGCACTATACAACACAGGCTGCCAGAAGAGAAGCAAGCCTGATATAAAACGAACTGCAAAACATTAATGCCTATGTCTGGATAAAAGATACCGAATTGCTTTCCAGAAGCATGACATTACTAATGTTACCTCTGAGTGAAACTTGCAACATTCAGATCTGCACATATTCATTTCAGAAGAAATATTAAGCCTGTGAAACATTTACCTTTCTAGCATTCCCTGAAGATACAACACAACATCTTTCCTAATTAGAGTACTCAATGAAGTGTGGTCATGTAAATACCCTGACAAAAACTTCTTTTAATAGCATGAACTGGATAGAATAAAGCCCAAAAGCAATCAAGCCTTGGCTGGTACGCACCAATCCATTTGGGGAACAGCCCAGCCTACAGCTTAGAAAATCATCTGTCAATGTAGAAAACTGGCTTCTTGAAAATACCACAGACTGAAGGAAACAGCAAGCTTGAGTTTAACTGCTTGCCATTTCTGGGCCTCCAAGGAGAAACTTGCAGGTTTTCAGATATCTACCACCTATCTTTTCATTCACAGGAATGAAACTACTTTATCAGAGATATTCCTTACTGTTTAGGTATTGAGTCATTCACAACATCCTGCTATACAATTTATGCGAACCTTCCTGATGCAGGTATTCAGAAACTGCTTGGTAAAACAGCTAACTTATAAAACCAGGGAAGAAATGAACACCATAGTTCATGAATACGCCTACCTTGTGCATGACAAGTCTAAACAATCCAACGGACTCGACACAGAGGCAGTCTGCTGTGGCGAGCACCTCCAACTTAGAAACATGTTACACGCCCCAGAGCCCCCTCCCTAGTAACTCCAGTATAGCATTATTATTGTAGACCCATCAGAAAAAACATCAGTTTGGAATGAACTTCAGAGTTCAAGGTTTCTGCTTTAAATTCTTTATGTACTTAACTCAATTTAAGAGTAAGGTTACTGATGTTTGGTAGGTCTAATTAATATTGCTTCTCAGCAAGTAAGCTTCACTGGAGCACTGTGCTCTCCTGCTTACTTTCTCATACTCATTTACAGCTGACGTGGGTGTTCCTGAACAGCATTAAACAGAGTAAGTACATGACAGGTGTGATTCTGGATGTTCTAACAATAGGTTTAAATTAATCTCCAGTCTCTCGCCTCGTTGCAGACATCTGCCTTCACAAATGCAAAATTCAGGGAGAAAAGTGTGACAAATGATCTACGCAGGGCTAGAGCCACACTGTACAACAAAGTAAACTAAAATCCTCCGAAAAAAACACAGAACAACCCCTTTGCCACCCTCCACTAAAGGAAAGATGATTCCAACTAAAAGGCATGGTATATTGAGTATGAAAGTTAAGGTGTTGGTAGTAGAGGGGAAGACCTGCAGGGGTGGCCTCTGTGAGGAGGGGCCAAACGCTGCACTGTGCTGGACACAGCCAGTCCCAGCTGTGTCTGCAACAGACACAATGCTGGACATGGCTGAGTCCAACACCAAAGCTGGTGGTGTCTCTGTGAGAGGGTATTTAACAAAGAGCAGAAAACCCCAGAGAGAGAAGGAACAGAAGAGGGAAAAACAAACACAGGGAACACCAAGGTCAGAAGCGAAGATGCTCCAAGGTGGGACACCCACGCTCCCGAAGGGACTGCAGCCCAGGAAGGACCCACACTGGAGCACACGAAGAGGAGAGCAAGAAGCGAGGAGCAGAGAAAGGAATCACTGTCCTGAACCCAACCTTATGAAGGAACCGAGTGTAACCTGCAATACCAATGGGGAGGAGAGGTGTCTGCAGTGACGAATGAAGTGAAGATAAATAAGGAGGGAGGTGTTTGAACTTAAGTGAGATTGGGAATGAAGATTAAAGGGGGAAGAAAAGAATTATATTTGCCTTCTGTTTCCCGATACCTGAATCTAACACAATTTATGTTAATCAATAATGAATTAAATTAAATTTCCCAAGTTGAGTCTGTTTTGCCAGTAACAGCACTTGGTAAGTGCTTTCCCTGGCTTTATTCTGTGCTATGAGTTGTTTCTGTGCTATGGGGTTGAATTGAGAATAATTCAGTGAAAAAAAAAAGGCATGAAGAAAGGATCAGTAAAGTTCAAAATTAGCCAATCTAGCTCCTCACCTGCTTTTAATAAAATAAAATCAGGCATACTTGAATGCTTTAGTTACTCTTGAATGTGCTCTGTGGCATGACTTGGTTGTGAAGAACAGAAATTTCTAGAAGTGATCCTTAAGCTGATTCAGCACTTTTCCCCAGAAGCCCTCTTTGTTAACCAGGACCTGATTGAACTCAACTTTGTGTGAAATTCTCTTAGAGACTTATAAAATTTTATAGCAGTGCTTCGTGCCCAGTCTGCATCTCTTTGGTGTGGTTTGGCCTACAGAAAATTTGCTTCTTGTAGATTTAGTAAGGCTGAAGGCTTCTAGGAGGTTGGGAGGGATGTTTGTGAAAAGATCTTCAAGTCTAGGTCCTCCAAGTAGTGACTGATCCAGCAGTTTATAGTAAATTTGAACTGCAGACAGTGCATACACGAGGCTAACATTTATCACCTGCTACAAAGACATCAAAACCAGTTTATATTTCAATTTTGAATATAGATTTCCAAATACATTCCCTTTCCGGACAGCTCCAGCAACATCACAAACTGCTGCCTTGCTGTTCTACCCTGGGATTTTCTGTGTGCTCCCCCAGATCAGCTGGCCAGGGAGCCTAGTTGTCCTTGCATTAACCAGTCCTGCATCTCTAACTCGCAGATGGCATCTTCTACACCTAGACTTAAAAAGTGGACTCTTTTAATGATTTCGACCCTGATTAGGTAGCCACCACCTTTTCATCCAGATTTTTCTACACTTTGTAAATAGCAAAGTGCAATATAAAAAATAAAGATGCATTACTGCAAAAACAAACCCACCCATATTACATCAAAAAGGCTGTGATGCAGAAATGGGCCCTCAGATACTGTCAGATCTGTCAAGAAAAGTATGGTGCTGCTCACTTGAAAAGGGCCTTTGCCCAGTGAGGATGCTTCCCAGGGAGGTAGATGACACCATTGAACAAATTGCCAACAGCATCCTGGCTTGCATAAGAAGCAGCGTGGCCAGCAGGTCTAAGGAGGTGATTGTCCCCCTGTACTCGGCTCTGGTGAGGCCGCACCTCGAGTACTGTGTTCACTTTTGGGCCCCTCGCTACAAGAAGGACATGGAGGTGCTCGAGAGAGTCCAGAGAAGGGCAACGAAGCTGGTGAGGGGTCTGGAGAACAAGTCTTACGAGGAGCAGCTGAGGGAGCTGGGGTTGTTCAGCCTGGAGAAGAGGAGGCTCAGGGGAGACCTCATCGCTCTCTATAGGTACCTTAAAGGAGGCTGTAAAGAGGTGGGGGTTGGTCTGTTCTCCCACGTGCCTGGTGACAGGACGAGGGGGAATGGGCTAAAGTTGCGGCAGGGGAGGTTTAGGTTGGATATTAGGAAGAACTTCTTTACTGAAAGGGTTGTTAGGCAGTGGAATGGGCTGCCCAGGGAAGTGGTTGAGTCCCCATCCCTGGAGGTCTTTAAAAGACATTCAGATGTAGCCCTTAGTGATATGGTTTAGTGTAGGACTTGTTAGTGTTAGGGCAGAGGTTGCACCAGATTATCTTGGAGGTCTCTTCCAACCTAGACGATTCTGTGATTCTGTGAGTTTTCTTATTCCTAGTTCTGTTTTCCTTGCAGTATAAATAAGGAGGTGTGAGTGAGCAAACAACTGTATGGCTGAGGCCAACCCACCACACAGTTAAAAACCAACAGATTA
Organism: Anser brachyrhynchus; assembly: GCF_964034855.1. Lineage (NCBI taxonomy): Eukaryota > Metazoa > Chordata > Aves > Anseriformes > Anatidae > Anser > Anser brachyrhynchus. The sequence continues at coordinate 193,667,935 of NC_137694.1, forward strand.
CCCAAGTTACCAGTGTTACACAGCATCTTATATTAAGGTAACATATCCATCTGTTTGCAGCCTGCTGCCAGGCTTTTAAGTATAGCTGAACCACAACAAAAGAAAATACCCTAGTGACAACAAAGCAATCCAACAAAACAATTCAGGTTTAAATAAAGCTGCTTAACTTCACAAAAAGCTATTAAAAATGTCATCAGTACAATAATAGTGTTCTTAGGATTTATTTGTATTTCTGAACTATGAGATGAAAATCCAATTACTTGCTTCCTCTTGAAAAAAGCAGAACTCGAATTCCATTTTCAAAACAAAAGCTGTTTAACAATCTCTTTATTCTCATCAGTAGTCAGAAGTTAAAGAACAATTATTGATTTTCACGAATATACTCATGGATTATCTTTTCTAAAAAAGAACAAACTAAATGGAGCAGGACTATCTCCTCAGCCTCATCTCTTCCCAACTCTTCTGTCTATTGCTGTTGTGGTTGGTTACCTGAGAGTTTCTTTTCTAGTAGCAGAACTTCCAAAGAGATGAGTTACCTTAGGTGTACTTCAAACATGTAAGGGTGGATATTTCTTTTCTTAATACAAAGGAATGGGAATGTTAATAACCAGTTTGGGAAGATTAGCACTTAAGCACATTATGAGTAGGACACAAACACTTCATCTGCAACTTCTGAACCCATTATGGTGCCTAGGGACATGGTTTAGTGGGTGACATTGGTAGTAGGGGGACGGTTGGACCAGATGATCTTGGAGGTCTTTTCCAACCTCTGTGATTCTATGATAACATTTTAACAAATGTTTATCAGGGTTTACCCTGAGAATTCAATTATGCCTAACTGCAGAGTTAAATGGACTTACTTCATGATGAATGTGATTTGTCATGAATTCATCACAAACGTGCTGACTTCTAGCCACTAAGGTGACATACTAAAGCCAACTGTTTTGTTTCACAAATCCAGTATTTCCAAACTTTTGAGTTATGCAGAGCGAACATACCCAGGTATGTAAGATGCAAGGTCCTCTTTAACCAGCTGGCAGTTAATACTGGAGTCTCTTCCATGAGGATCGTGGGAGAGAAAGAGTTTAACAGATAAAATGTTGTTCTTCAAAACCTCTGTGAATTAATAACAAACATAGTTAGTACTAATCAATTACAGTAAACACCACTTATTCTTCTGGAGACACACCAAATGGTATGAAGCAACAGAATTTTGTGAAATTACATGTGATGTATAGAATAATTGAGCCATCAACAAGATAGAGAGGTTTAGCTTTGCACACATCCGTAAAATCAAGAGACAAAAAATTACAAGAAACCAACTGCTGCATGTGATTTCAAGTATTAGATAGGCTCCAAACCACTGTTCTATGGGTATTGAAAAATAGCTGCCTGCATATGAACGATAAATGGTATTGAGAGAAGTTCTACTAAGGCATACATATGTTAATCAAAATTTGTTTTGGGGGGTGGGGATGTTTTAGAGCAGCAGCGATCACATTCACAGCTACCAGTAAAGTCAGGAATTGTCGAGGGTTACTAGCATTTTGGAAACAAGCTCATCTTATAAACCAGGATATTTAAATCCTGTTACACCAGTGTGGCCCACAAGAAGAGGAGTAAGAGAACTTTCATCTGAGGTTGTGTCTTTTACACCTCCTTCAGTTAGTTCGTGTCTGGATGTGCTCACTCCAGGCTACCTGTCACAAGTATGGATATAAACATTTCAAAGATATAAAAGTACATGTTTCTATATATGAGTTCATTTAATAATACTTAAACAGAAACACACTCGTGATAACTTACCAACAATTGAACACACCATAAATTTATCTTCAGTCATTTCTTTAAATCTTCTTGTGGCTTCTCTGTTCCACTCGTCTGCTGCTTTGTAAGGCTCAATGTAAGCCAGCCTACACTTGATTGCCTGAAGAACAACTCAAATTACCCATTTGCCATCACATTTCAATACCATCCCATTAGAGTAAAATCAAACAACGCCTTGATTTTGGACCCATGCAGGACAGCATGACCTTGGATTCTGGTTCCGCTTTGCTAACGTTTGATCAGACTTAAGACCCATGTGGTCCCCCAACCCTGTAGCCTGCAGACGGACATAAAGCTCAAACTCAGAAACAGTCTTGCTGAAATAGAGCTTACTTCTCCTTGCCTCCCTTTATGGTTAGGCATAGAATTGGCTGCCAAGAACAACAAAGGTTATTATAGAGAGGTGAAAAGGAAAACTTTAATCCTGTTTTGCTTAACTTAATGTAGTGACACATACTTAAAACATTTAAGCTCAATGTGACTACACCATTGTAGAAATCTGAAGGATTTTACAGAGACACAAGAATACCACAGAACCTATGTCAGAAAACTTCCAGATTTTGAAAAGGTATTATATGATGACAGAAAAAGACACAGGAAATCTGACTAAGTCATTTTGTTTAAAAGAATTCTTCTTTAGCATCTTTACTTCAAAAGCTGGTGGCTATACTATAGCTCAATTTTAAGTTAATTAACTGTGACTATTACAATTTCTTCCTTCTTGTTTATTGCACCAAAAGAGTAGTAACACAGGCAGGGAAAAAAAAAGCGAAAGGAAATAAAGATAATGGAAATAAGCACGTTTGGGAGATATTCTTAGGATACAGGCAGTCAGGAATAAGAAAATAAGACTGACTGACAGGTTAAATAACTATTAGATGAGAAGGGCTGTGGATGCCAAAACCAACGCTACTTTAACACTGCTCATTCCAGTTTTGGCACTATTTCTGCAGCACCGAAGTCCATTAAACTGTGTGTGCAAACTGCATTAACGGGCTTCTCCTGTAACAGCCTAATTCAAATCTCTCGTAACAACCAATTCACACTTTTAGGTCAATACAATATGCGATCAGGTATTAAGAGTTAACAGTGCTTACGTGCAACAGGACAGACCTGCACAAGCAGCCTCACTTCTGATACTCCTACCCTCTGAATCCTTCATTTTGCAGTGTTGCTTTCATTCATGTTTCAAAGAATTTTAAATCCTTATTTTTTTTAATTGAAGAGATATGAAACCAAAACAACACCTAAGCAAATGCAGGCCTGTGCATCCTTCTACTACTTGTCTTAAACCTAACAGTGATAGGAAGTATTTCTTAAAGTTCCTGCAACTGCAAAAGCATTTTGCCATTTTCACAATGTTTCCTCTCCTTTGCTGTCATTATAGAACAGCTGAATTATTTCTGCTGAAACTCTTCCCAGAAACATCTGTTCAAAATACAAACAGCTAAATCCTGTTTTTTGTAAAAGATGCCGGCCAACGTTAGTTCCAAAAGTCACCACTTCCGTTGCCTAGAACAGGCTATAAAAGCCTATCAACTCATCAAGTTTTAAAGCTTAGTTCTGGTTGTCAATCCTAATTTTTCTATCTGATGAACAGTAGAAGTTTTTTTTTTTAAACTTATGTGCATTTTTCATTTGACAGAAATATTCTCCCATCCATTTTTTTCCTTGCCAAAAAGGGGAACTCCTACAAGATGAAAAGTTTAGAAAATACCAAACTTCAAGTGCCTTAAAACAAAGATACAGTTCTATTAGATTACTGTTTGAAAATATTACAATGTGAAAATTAATTATGCTTTCTATGATGGAGTAGAAGTACTTGATAAACATACACACTTACATACACACCCTGACCCAAGGTAATACTGGATTTCAACTGACACTGAAATAACTTAAAAAGACACACCAAAATAAGTTTATAATCTATGTGCAAAAACCATTTAACGTATCACATCATAAACCCATCTGCAAAAGAACTTAATTGACATTTCATTTACTTGATAATGTTAACAATTCTGTATTTCCCCTTCCATCCATCTGCATTCTATGTATTTTCAGTAGTTAGTTTGAGCAGTAACTAACTTACCTTTTCTGGAAAGCTGAGAATCTCATCTTCTGCTTTGCATATGTCTTTAAGAGTTACATTAGCAACGCTGCCAAAGTCAACGTATTTGACCACAACTTCTTGTGAATGTGGCAGCCCTTCAAGAAAAACAACCCAGGGATAAAATCTGCAAGTTACTACAAACAAAAAGGAGTATCAAATCCAAGCTAAAGCATCAGAACTTCAAAGCAAAGTCCACATTTACACTCTATTAAAAATACCACATTTTCACATAATCTACAAGCTAATGAAATTTATTTATTTTTTAATGTAAGAGTCAGCTCTTTTCAATTCCTGAATTAAGTTTAACATTCTGAACCTGACACATCTCATCATTTTAAGAGATGCTGGCATATTAACGACATGCCAAGCAGACATGTAAGCAAGTACACATCCAGGCACATTAAATACACTCCACTGCCCATACAGGCATCTTAAGAGTCTCCCTCTGCCTCCAATACCTTGGCGATTACTACAGGAATTATTATCCCACACTAATTACAATCAGAGTTGGATATAATAGACCAATCTGTAGGTCAAACTGTAATGTGAAATATTAAAATATGTAATAGAATTTCAATACCAAAAATTACTGGTACCGTTTCTTTTCTGACAACTGACATGAAGCACAGAGTAAGAAAAAATACAGCAAGCATTAGCAGTACTGAAATTATGAACCTAGCTGTTAGGATGACTGCCTAATAGATATAACGGTTGTTTTTTTATTCTTTATTCACATCCAATGGGTGACTGATCAAGCGGCACATCTGATTTTGCTACTTAGCATTACAGCAAAAGAACCAGTATTTCACCTGTCATTTGTGCTCTGTACCAATTCCCATCTTTGTGTTTTGCAATACAGGGTTGGCCTTCAACCGGGCAGACAATTTGCAAGTCTTTGCTATCCTGATGTTTGTCTCTCTCTTTATTTTTCTTTGGAAAAGCTAAAGTATCCAGGCTATCTACCTAAATTAAGAACAACAAAACATTCTGTAATACGTACAGATCAGAATTCTTAATTTTTTTGCAGTATTTTTGTTCTTTTAAAGGACGCTTTTTCTGGCAGTGTCTTTTCTACTCCTTTCCCCCATACTGAACAGTAGTTATGAACACACCAAATGAATTAAAGACCCTAATGATTATTGACTATTGCCCTGCTCAGTCACTATTCTTAACCCCAAACCACCACACACCTACATGGAAATTAACCATGTAAGTAAACCGTCATAAAATTTGATGGCATTCCAGAAATTCCTGCATTTAATTAGGATTAATCTATAATTCTAACAGCTAATCTAGTATGTTAATTCCAGGAATCCTGTAATTACTGTATTTATTATTATTATAATCCTAAAATTACTATGAAACATCAGAAAATAATGGAAATTGTAACTTATTTGATGTGTACTCCAAGTAGCTCAACGTAAAAATATCTGTAGAGTTTTATTTGAACAGACCTCATTTCTAAACTTACCAATTGCAGATAGAAATCACTCGGACTATTTATGTGACAAACTACAACAAAGACTTCTTTTTCTTCTGGTATCTGAGGTGGTTTATACTGCAAGACCGTATTATTTTCTAAGTGATTAGGAAGACGTGACTTAAACCTAAGGCACAAAAAGAGTTTGAATAACTTTTGTCAAAGTTAACTGAGAAGGAAGACTTAGATTCTATGTCAATTTTACTACGAAAAATGCAGAAAAACTTCTCGAAAGTAACTTGTTCCACATCCATCTGAATAGCTTGAACTTTCCTTCTCACAGTTTACACAGCCAATTCTAATTCCTCCTCCAACAAATGTAACACAGTAATAAGATATATGCCAGCTGTATAATAATAATATAGTAAGATATATGCCAGCCTAAAAGTATTTTGTTATTTGGGAAACAGAAACGTACTTTTAAATTGTCCTCTCTCTACCCCCCAAAAAGATAAGTCCACTACACTGACAAAACATTTTTAGATCTCCTTTCCATCACTTATGAGAGGAAAACAATTACCAGAGGAATGCAGATGCAGCAGAAGTCATCTCCCACTGATCACCACAACTAGTTATGCTCATATATAAACAAACACCTTTCTGCGTGCAGCAGTACGAACTCTCATTTCCTACTTACTAAACACCAAAGCACTCACTGTTCTTCTCTATCTCCTGCCTCTTTCGCTGGTCCCTTCAAAGCACCCCCTTCTGTCCCAATGCCAACATCAAGCTCCCCCTTATACCCACCCTACCGTGACCAGCCTGGCTGTCACTGCCTCCCAGGCAAATCAAAGATACAAGGCTGATGTTAGCATGCTTTTCTCTCGGCGGGGGACGCTCAATGACACGGGGGTAAAAGGAGAAACCATTATTCTCGAACTTCTACAGAAATTTAGATTTGATCATTTTCTAAAATAAAGTTCATTGTCCAATTAAAGTTCTGATTGGAGAAAATGAACGTGCCATGGTGTTTAGTAGTGAAGACAGAAAAAGGGCATCAACAGATATTGCTGAACATCACACATTAACACATTCAACACCGCAAAAACAACTTGCTCAATAAGCTTCACTTTGTAAGTATTATTCCATTATCATTTATGTCCTAAGAGCATAGACCAGATGACACTTACCTTGCCAAGTCTAAGAAAACTAACGCATCCTTGAGAGATGCAGGCATGTCATTGCTTATGTTATTATATGGAGGTTTTTTCAAATCCACGATGAGAACACCATCCTCTTCTCTATATGTGGTCATTAAAACAACTTTATTATTTACCATTCCTAAAAATTTTGTCTTTGCTTCCTCTCCCCAACCTTCACTCTGTTAGAAAGAAAAAAAAAGTGCTGAAGATGTCTGAGAGTCAAAGACAACAGAAGCAAGGAAGTGAGCACGGATGCACCTGAACAGAAGCGCATTCAGTATTTCCTAAGAGTACAGATTGTTTAGTTCATATCCTGGACAGCACAAGATAATATTCTTTTATGATAGGCTGATAAATCTTTTAACTGTGTAAAACTGAGTCAAAATGGGATTTAAACTTGAAATATATGAGCGTAAACCCAGAGACTTTTTAGAGGCAGGCTGCTGTAAGTTTGTTTCCAACTAAAGCAACGCAAACCATCTTTTAATAGATATACATATTTTAAAATATACTCTGCAGCAGTAAGTTTTATTCTGTTTATACTGGATTAAGATCATTGTACATTATGCACTGAAATTCTTTAATATACATCTTAAAATGAATAAAATTCTCCTGAAGTAGCAGAAACAGCTTCTACTTACTGCATTTTTGGGAACAATATCTTTCAGTGAACACTGGACTGCTAAAGGAGGAACAGCTGCAAGTTCTGCCTCAATATTCTCATCTGGCTTCCTTACAAACAAGCAAATGTCATCAGGTTCAATAGTTTGCAAAGGAGCAGGTTCAGGTTGTTCAGCAGCATCATACCTATTGCCAGTAAGGAAAAAAAAAGTAGCACTAGCTTAAAAGCAATGCAAAAAAAAAGTGAATAAAAAGGAAAAACAAAAACCAAACACACAAAACAATCAAAAATCAAACTTAAAGAGGCCATTACTGCAGTGATTGGCATTAATGGCTGAGGTTTTTTTTTTTTTTAAAAAAAATGCCTTTTTTTTTTTTTTAAATTTTTAAGCATTCAGGACTCACATTACCTTTCTGCAGTGGAAGTCTAAATCAAACATACTACCACATGAGGGTTTGTACATTTGTGTACCTGCATGCCCTCCCACTTTCCCTACAGATACTAGTGTCACTTGCATATCTGGTTATCAGCCTGTATGAAGCATGTTTGCTGACTGAGGATTTGTTTCTTAACAGAGAACCTCGTAAGTACCAACACTCAAAGGGTTACTGCAGGGGAACAACTCTTTGTGAACATACCTTGAGAAAACTAAAGCTTCCGAACTCCCCAAATCAATCAGGAATACTTCCATCACTGCCACATCACAAACTGTGTATCTTATTGGATCAGAAGGTTTCTCTTCTTTTTTACTTTTTACAGGGATTAGTTTAGTGATAGTTCCACGGCACCACATTCTAGTTTCCTTACTCTTAATAAAAATTTGAACACCTACATGGGAGCAAATAAAAAGCCTAAATTAAGAATTAAGAGGTATTTTGCACTGTATTATTATAGTTCTGCCTAACGTTCTATTCTCGTCCATCTTCCACACAGGTAGTAAGATCAGTGCAGCTAAAACGAATACACAAAAACATTAATAATCTTGTCCTGATACCTGCCAGAAGTTCTCTCCTCATTCATTTACACAAGTTCTGTGCATCTAGGAGACAGTTGGCTTGTATTGAGGAATCGTTTCTGGTAAGCCTTCTATACCTTTTACTAAAATGCCATTAAAGTCTAGTTGAGTTACAAATAGTTCTATCGAAGTCACATAAAAAACCTGCATGAAGAAAGCCTACCCCCGAACACCAAAACATTCAAAAACATACCTATTTCACAAGTTCCCTACTTCTGCATAATATCCCCAAGCTCAATTTCATCTCCAAAATTTGAAAAAAACACTATAATAAAACCACTAATACATCCCAAGGTAATTTTTGATTCTGCTCTCTCTTCAGGATTGTAACATACTTTTTATCACTTTTCTGAACACCTTCTAGAAATCAGTAACATTGTCAACATGTAAAGCAGAACATTTTTAAGTTACTTAGCCATGTATTCTTGTTTTGTCTTTCATTTTATTTGCAAAATGGTTTCTATCCAGTCAGTGAACTGTAAACAAAACCATCTATCTACCAGAAGTGGCATGCTGCTTGCAAAGGAGACAGCAAGTTTACTGAAGTAATGAAAGAACAAGTCTGTTCGTTACAATCAGTATTCTAAAAAAGACCATAACAGTTAAACATCACCTAACGCTGGAAGACATCAACATTTACAGCCAGGTATTCCTGCTGTTAGTTTATACACTGAATTTGCTAAGGTCAAGAAGTGAAGAAACTTTTTTTCTGTGTTTCCATAATTTTCATTTGTAAGATTTAATACAAGTCTACTTTACAAAACAGTTTTAACTGTAGATTCCAGAATACACGGAAATATTTCCCTTGGTAAAGGAATGGTAAAGGAAAAAAAGAAATAGAGAAAGACGACCTTACTAAAGAAGGCATACTACAGGACGGTGTTTTAAACTACCTCACACATTTAGAAATAACTGATTTACCTAGTTCCAAAACATCTGAAGGCAAGAGATAGGAACTTTTACTACAACAGAAGTTACTCAATTTCTCCTCCAAAAAAATACGTTCTTTCCTCTGCGAGTATCGATGAATATAGAAGCAGCATGGATTTACAACATGGCTTACAAACACTAGTTCTGTTGAACCTGAAGAAGACAAAAGAAAAGATCATTTATTGTCCAAGTGACTCCAACAGACACTATTAGACATGTGATTACAGTTATGTTGCACTCATGGTAACACATTTCATTATATCAGACAGCTTTCAATATTAGTCTGCTCGCACTTGTTTCGAATGAGTTACAGATTTGCCTCCTGATTAAGTCTGCTCTTTTTAATGAGTAAGAACTACCTCCCTTGAGCCACCCTGCAAAACTGAAGGCTGTCTCACTACTTACAAAGCGGTCTCCTGAATTTATGGAGGTAATTCAGAGTATTTATTCCCTCTATTTAACAGAGAAGTACAACACTTGTAGAAAGTAAGCTGGAAAGCCTAATATACCTACTTCTGAGAACAGAAATCCTAAGTGCTTCTGTACAGCAATTCAGTGTTACTGCATGAGTCTCTAGCTTGTCCCAAGTAGACCAGGAAAAGCATGTATTACGCTACTTCACTAGATCACTGATAAAGCTTTGAATTGTGCTTTCCATAATCCATAAAGCTCTAGAACACTTATTTTAGCATATTACTAATAAAACTGATCATGGCAAACAGTTCTGTGATAATTTCAACTCTGGGATCTGATTTTCATAGCGTATTCATGACAGAGGCCCTAACTCAAGAGCCTGGAAAGGCTCAGATATAACTGATGTTTACTTGATGTTTCTCCACAAAAATTCTTTGCAGTGGAATGAAGTGGCAGCGAACTCTACAGTTCAACTTCATGAAGTGCGTTAGAATTGCTCTATGACGTACTTCCACAGAAATTGTTATGAACTCAAACTACTTGTATCTACTACTACTTTGTCAAGTCTCTTACAAAGTAGCCCGTGAATGTACCAGTTACTTGAGAGGCAAGTTACTTGATGGGGCAGGAGTGTATTTTATGATTCTGAGATATAAAGGAACACAAAAATATGCATTCCTCTCCTGCTTTTTCCTCTATCAACAAGCTTCTTGTTTTTCTTCCCCAATACTGTCATCTCTACTTACTTTTTCCCCACTCAATTAACAGTTCAAAGCACTACACAAACCGTGCCTACAAAATCTGTGAATGAAGTAAATGTACAAAACAGTACTTTGAGGAAGTAAGTTATCTGTTCACTCAATTTCAAATACTGAAGGTACACTGTGAGAGAACAAGACAACAGTCCAAAATTCAGTATATAAATTGGTCCCATTGTTCACATGATGCACTGATGCCACCACATCAAGGATCTCAAGGATCTACCATGTGCTGAGACACTGCCAATATCGAGTTTCTGAAAGTTGCTTGGGACTTTGTGTATTGTATCTTCCAATTAAGTCATTCTAGAAGAAACGTCAAAAGTTGGTATAGTCTTCAGCTTGGCAAGGAGAGCTGATCAGGGAGCATTTCTGCCAAGTGAAGCTGCTAGCACTGTTAACATCATCTGTATAAGCACCTCCCAAACTACTCCGAACTGGAAGGAATTCACGAGCCTCATTACCGCTCCTACACATGAACAAGTATGTGTTAACTAGACTAGATGAGAATCTGTTTCTGCACACTCCTTATCTCAGTTAGAACACTAACAGATGTGTCCAACTCTGCAGGTGATTCCAGTGCTTTGTGCCACTGCTTAGAGAATGGGTTCCTTCTAAGTTAAACCATTTACCAGACAGGAAAAGTCACTAACCAGGTTTGTGTTCAGAACGTGTTTTCTTCTTGGAAAGTTTCTTCCTCTGTTCATTGTGGTGTTCTGGGGGAAGCTCTGTTTATTGTTTTAGAAGAAAAGTTTAATCAATTAGATTAGGTGATTTGTACATATGCAGTAAAGCAGCAAGCACAGCACAGAGGTTATACATATTGTAGTAAGGCACTGCAGAGTGATAAAAACTTCCTAACGCTTGTACCCATCATGCTACTACACAGTACTGGTTTGCATCACATGCTGATCATTCAAGTTCTGCTGAGAACTTTGGGGTTATACATGCCTGGGAATACAAGCTGAAGGACACCAGCTCATTGCAAGGACAGCCCAGCCCTGCACATAAGGGCTTTACCAATGGAATAGCCAAAAAGTAGACATGAGGGGAGAACAAGGGTAATGCTGGCATCCCTGCCCCTCCAACTTATCCTTGAAATCCTTCCCAACACCTGTTATACCTGTTATCAGAGTTAACTATTACTTAACTGACTCCAGGGATGCCTGGATTAGCAGGTAAAAAGTTCCTTTACCAAATATTGTGAATAACAGTAGTATGGCTTAATTAATGATTGGTCACTTCACTGCACCCACACATCTGAAAAGGCTCAGGCATTTAATGGATATGAATAAATATTTAACCTTGTAATTCCATACTTTGTGTCCTAGCTCTTCTGGGGTTGGCACAGACCAGCTGTGAATTTGTGACCATTTTGTGTGTAACCATTTCCATATGTGATGTCCACACCTGATGTGACTGAAACCGATGTAGATGTAGGGGCTACGTATAAATGGGCAGTCCACACACTTAAAGCCAATGTTACAAAACTATCATTAAGACAACTGAAGACACATTACTTGGATTACATTGCTCCTTGAAAGAATTTTGACAGTTTTGTGAAGTCCACTAGCATTCTGGAATATGCTATTTTAGACAGCTGTGCCAAGGCCTGAAGTTTACCCCACCCTGAACCCACCATAGGCTACCACAAGTACTCCTACGTATCATCCCCACCTTCTCCAAGGATCCACCACAGATCATTAAACCCAGGGATTTTCTCAACATGTTTGTGGAGTAACAAGAAAAAGAACATGCTGAAGTCAACCACGTTAATTACAGATGAATCTGTTCACAAGAACACAGGAAACAAGAACTCATGATTGACTGGCCATCTGCACACTCCACTGTGAGAGCGCATCTGTCTTTTACATCAGGTTAGAGGCTTTCTGCCTTTGCAGCATTAACAATATTCTATTTACTCTACAAAAATGGAGATGAATGTGCAGACGTCCTCCTGGAAGACTCCAACAGCATCCATTTACACCAAAGCAGGCATCCCCTCAGCCATTTAAATTATCTGGCAGTTCTCATATTTGAGAATCAGCAATGGTATATGGTGCTCCTACAGATGTGCACAGAGCTCCAGGAATGATACTTTACCCAGTTACAAGCAGCTGGGAAGACCACTGATGTCACTTAACTTGTCTCCTCTCAGTAGCCTCATGTCACTGCTGGTGGCTGTTTCTCCCAATTGTTTAATGTTACAGCCTTTCAATGTTTACATGACCTTTAAATGAACTTACCATGTACCTTAGCCTTTTGAATATGTGCATAAGTAGGTGAAGACTTCCTTGCAAGCTGAAGGAATTTACCATTGCATCTCAACTGCTTAGAGAAGAAACCTTAAAACTGAGCTCAGGGAGAAGCCTGTCACTCCTAAATGCAGTGTGACAGAAGTGCCTGAGGAATGAGTACTTTCATAAGAAACCCTCTGGGCATACTCTGAAGCATGAAAAGCTGCATTTATCTACAGCCCCATATTTGGTACCTGATCTAAAAGTTTTCATCTACCACCTCATCTGCCCTTGCAATGACATCACTTGAGCAACAACATGGCACATACTAAAATCCTTAGTGCTGAGTGACAGGAGCACCTGTGATTCCTGACAGCCTGAATTTATCCTGAATTCAAGGCAGTGTGAATACAGAAGAGCAAGCTTCATGATTTCTGTTGTTTCAGAGAGTACTGAACCTGCTAACACAGGCAGCAACTCCTTTATTCTTAGGAAATAGATACTAGGATCTGAAGACTAATATTCCTTTACAAACATGGGAGGAATTAATAACACTGAACAAGAACATAAAGGAGATCTCCATTATCCCAACTCCCAACTTCTGTCACGTTCTTTCAGCTTTGCTAGCATTATTCCTATGGACAGAGAAGTTGCCATCAGCTCAGACTGGGTGACTATTTAAGTCCAGGTCCTGTAGAGAGGCCAGATCTTTCACTCACACAGCACACAGAGAAGACTCCTGAAAAAACTACCAACACCTGTTAAACAGAGGCTCAAGTTTACAATTAAGTGCTATAGTGCACCAAAGAAACCAGTATTATTCAGTACTAAACAGTTCAGAAGAGCTTTAGGAGGTTAACATCCAGCCCCAAATACTAAATGTAGCTGGCTTAGCTAGAGTAGCCTCTAGGAACAAACCCTTCCCTGTCCTTAGACGAAGAACAAGGTTGTTTTGTCAGTGAGAATAACAAAACATCCTTATCACGAGATGGAAAGCAGTCACATCTTTGTTCTTTTCAGTCCATGAAAAAGCATCCAGCAATCAGACTGATCCACTACAAACACTATCAATTTTCCTGAAGATCAGCCATCAGAATAACTGTTTTCCACTTGTGATGTTTTCTGCTCAACTGAATTATGAGCTCAACTGAAATATGACTCAATACTATTGAACTACAGTCCGTTTTCCCATAAGCACTCTGAGACCATTCAGAATCCCAATCCTCACTCAACAGCCTACAGACTCTCAGTCCCTAAATTAGTACAAACGTAATTGCTACTAAATGTGATACAAATCTATACCATCAAGTTTTTTTCCCCAACAAAGCTTCAGGCCCCTCCCACTTCAACTGGGAACCATTTGAAAATGCTCTCTGGGTACCCAACCAGCTCTGAACCCACTTAAGTTTCAGTTAGTACCACAACAGCAGGTGCACTAAAGGAGTGAGATCCACCACCAGGTAGGAATGAAGCCTTTCTATCTTGTTCCAGGCAGAAATCTGTCTGATGGGACTTTTTCCTCACAAAAACACGTGAGGACTGATGTTCACCCAAGATCTTGGAAAAGTTTGTTATTTCTTCAGACTTCTGTGAGTAAGAAGAGTATGTTACCAGTTCCCTGGGTTACTCCTTTATTTCAAAACAGGTATGGCAGGAGCTGTCTAGTACTCTGGTACCTCAGCCCTTCTCAAAGCCAGCCACTGTTGGTTCTGAAGTTGCTTTATCCACTTTAATAAACTGAAGACTTAGTGGGAAGCTTTGATTTTCACTACAACTCTTGGAACTTATTTTTGTACCCACTCTAATGAGAGGAGTAACATATCTTACAGCTGCACTAGTCACTGTCCACCCCCCATAGTCATTTTTTTCCTATGACCTAGGTGTTATTTCCATGTTCCAAGTTATTCCTAATACCTTCTGCCCTGCCACTAAGCACCTCCTGGACTTTAGCTTGGAGCACTTTGAAGGACTCATTCCAGTGTATCACTCTCAGTACTGCAGGGTCCAAAACTGGGCACAGCACTCCAGATTCAGCCTTGTTGAGCACCTACCAGAGGGGCAGTATCCCTGGCTGGACCTGTTAGCTGTACTCTTACTAACACAGTCCAGACAAAACCTTGTAAGTTGAAGAGCTTAACTCTTGTTGTCAGTTAAGGTATGACAATGCCTTCAAAAGATTCAAAAGCCCAGGGAACTGCCAGAACAGCACCTTCCAGGAGATAATGACCAACACTGAAGGGGACTAATGATTAAGAGAGTCAAAGAAACTTTCTACCTGCCTGGATGGTATGATTTGTGTCTGAAAAAGCTTGAGGAATTTTTCCCTAAGGCAAGCTGAACAGACAAACGTACTACAGTAGTTCAAAGGAAGATAAAGTAAAACACAGTCACTAAAAGTGAAGTAAAATAACTACACTAAAAGTAAAATCAGTCACTAAACAGCTTGCACTGAGCTAACTACAAGCACAATTGATGAATAACATCATGCTTGACGTCTGAACATTGTAAGCAGCAGGTATTCAAAAAACTTACTTTCCAGGTCATCTTCAACTATTTCTTCTATGATGACATCCGGGCTGGACAGACAGTTGGGTAGAGCAGGAATGTTCTGATGAGGTACCACAGCAAGTGATTCTTGTACTTGCACATTTTTCACTGCTTTGTGAACACCAGGTTTATTTGCCCGAGCCTTTATTTTACTTTCTCTGCAAGGTGGTGGAATCATATTGTCTACAGAGAGCTGAGTATCACAACTTGATATTTCTTTTTTGTCACCAGGGCTAAAAGCATGCTGTCCATTATCATCACTGTATTTGAGAAAAGGTTTATTTTGAGACACATTAATCCAGTCTGTTTTCAGAGAAGCACACAAGTCAAACGAGAGGTTTTATTAAGAAAATATCACTATGTTCTGAAAACATCTCAAAGGCTGGTTGAAATAAATCTGTATTATGTAGTTTTTCAATATCAAGACAGCAGAACAGTAACAGGATTTCTGGAACCTAGAAAGAATTGGCAAAAGAACTGGTACACATTCTTGGGCACAGCTGAGTACACAGAAGAGTTGTCCCTGCTTAAGTGATCAGACAGCACAGGTATAGACAAAGTATTTGAAAAACATCAGTAGTGTGATATACACTCATGTTAAGAAACAAGACATGCTAGATGTCTTACTACTGATAGTTACAGTCAGTGAATCTTTTTAAGATAGCAGTGCTGACCAGAAGAGCCTTCACAACAACTCCATTCCATTTCTCAAGTTTTTGTCTAAGACAACAGGAAAAAAAATAAAGGAAAAGGACAAATAAGAAAGCAATTATAACTTTAGAAGTTAGTTTTTTCTTGTTCATCTGATGTCACTTGTTTTGGCGTACATGCTCAATATTTAGATTATGAAGCTGAAATATGATGAAAAATACTGAAGTTTATTGATTTGAGATTTACACTTTCATGAACCAATTTTCATATGCTGAAGTGATAAACATTTCTATTACCTATCAATGCCAAAGCTGAAAAAAACACAGCATAAAAACTAGGAAATATAGTTGAGTGAAAAACAAAACTGAAATGCTGACACAAGCATTTAACAAAACTGTTTTGGTTCTTTACACAAAAACTAATAAGCATGAACTTTTTAAAAATTTAGTCTCCAGTATTTAACTGTTAAGAAAAGCTGAATTACTGTACCTATCCTCTGAAGAAAATACTTACTATCCTGATGCTCCCCATTCAATCTTCCCCAGATTCTTTAAAAAAGATGTGATCTCTTCAGTGTTCAGGAGAAATCTCGAGAGAAGAAACATTACAAATACCTGTATCACTGATGGTTTGATATACATGGTGTTTTTCAGCACAAAATTCACGTATGACGTAGAGGAGTAAAAGAAGAGATTGATTAGCTACTGTAATTTCACTCTTCCACTTCTATGAATGGATTATTTGGTTGCTTGTTTATTTTCAGATTCACACTTGGAGAAACTCTCCTGCCTCTTGCTCTACTTCTCATGCAGAGAGTGGTCCTACATTACTTACCAAGTTTCCACATCTATACAACCTACCATGAGTTTCTTCTTAGATACTGGTGTCCCAAGAAGATACTTAGATACTTGTGTCCTTGTTGAACGTAAGAAATTGTTTCATTTAAAAAAAAGAATTAAACCAACATTTTCCCCACTTCCTAGTTGGGAGCGTGTTTAGAAGTTGCACAAGTCTGTCAGAAATATATTTAATGCATGTGGTTGTTTACATAGCAAATTTTATGTGCTTTCTCCTGATGGCTCAGATGAAGGCAATCACGCCCTTTCAGCAGTATGTTTGTACACACCTGAACTAGCAGTTTCAGAACTATGTAAGCCAAGGAGCTTGATTAATACCACTTAACTGTTAACCAGACAGCTTTTATAATTAAAATAACCAGTGCACCCATTCATCTGCCAATATACCTCCCACTCCAGTCATTTACCTTGGAGATGTTTTTTCCTTCAAACTACTCACTCTTGAGAGCTCAGCATCAACTGGCAACTTCAAATCATGAATAACCTGAAATTAAGGAGTGAAGTCTTAGCCTGCAATATACAGAGAATTATGCAGGTGCCTATTAACTATAATATGACAGTCTGAATGTGACATTTTTAGTTCTACCAAAGAGTTTACTCATTAACAGCCAAGAGCCTAACCAACTGTTAGTCTTATATAGTCGGTTATGTCTCCCTGCACTGCTAAGGCTTTAACAGTTTGGGATTTTGGAGCCATAGCATGTGACTAGAAGCAGGAGTTGGAATTTCCTTTTACATGAACAGCCACTGGGAAGGTAAATTCTAAACAAAAAAGTGGGCCTATGGAAGGGCAGTGGTGGGTGCCAGCCTCTAGAGTTCACACTGAGCAAACAATACATGAAGAAAGGAGTGATTAGAATCCCTTCCTGGGTCCGATGGGAGAGACCAAGTTTCTTCACATGGAAAGCAAGAAGTGACTGCAGCAAACTTGAATTTAAAAATCAAACTGCTTGCAAAAATGGCTGGTGACCAATTATTTTTCTTAACACAAGGACTACAAAGATTCCAAATCAAACAGCCAGGTGACAAAGTGACAGAGGGAACAATTCTATATACACCTCATTTCAAGTACTAGAGCACGGAACAAGCTGCCACTCCATATGCAAACACATTAAGTACAAATGTATACACATACACAATAAAAACCCTTAACCTTTAAATGCCCAGGTTCTTAGACTTCAAGTACCTTCTCCTCTGCTGAAATAAAGGAAACCTCACTGGCTGGAGCTTTGGTCTGATACAGTACAGCAGGTATCGTGTTCCTACAAGCAGAGGCTACAACGGGGAAGAAGCATAGAAGTAGAGGCCTGTACCAGGAGAGCAGACTGAACTCTGGTGTAGTTAATTCAATGTGAAGGCTGGAGAACTTTACAATGGGAAGATTTGTGTCTGAAATTTTGATAACACTATCCCTTCACTGAACAGTACTGGCTTCGTTTCCTGTCATCCCCCTCCATTTGCCATTGCCAACATCAAGCTCTTTGAGACCAGGCCCACCTTTTTCATTTCAAGTGAGTCACAAGCCTGATTTGTGACCAAGGCCAAATTTAGACTGGCAGTGCATGTGCAGAGGTGGGTTGGTAGAGTACACCACTGTAAGAACTTCAATATTCAAGTCAAACTAAAAACAGATCATGAAAGCTTTCAATACAAATACGAATTTGTTCTTCACAAAAATTTCACAGTAACTACCTGATCCAGATCGCAGTAGGTTCTTACGGAAGGTGTAATTTTTAATTCCCTTGCTATCCTAATGGCACCAATCAAGCCTTTTTTCTTCTCTTCAATTAACTGCTTAGCTTTTGCAACATCAGCACTGTAGTTGTTGATGCTCTTCACTAATTCTGCATGCAGTTTCCTTTTCCTGTATTAAAAACATTATTTTTCAGAATTTAGTAAGCACTCAGCAGTGCTGTTTCCAACGTTGACTGTGAAGTACAATTGCCACTTATACAACAATACAAACTGGATGCATCTCACAGAAATACCATTATCCTCACAGCAAGGAGCAGACAGCACAGAAACGTAATATAAAAATCAGGGGAAGCAAAACACTGAGTTCACAGCCACAAGCCCTCTTCTTTGAAGGAACTTTGTTTAAAAACACGTGTCCAATGAAGCCTACAGATACCTCCATACACATCCAGCTGATAATCACAGAATCTCCTGAGTTGGAGGGGACGAGGATCATCAAGTCCAACTCCTAAAAAACCTGATGAACTGAACAGTTGGATTAGAAGATCAGATGCCCCTTGCAGAGGCTGTTCTGTACTACTAAGCTTTGCAACAGACATGCACTGCTCTAAGTACATATGATGTATAAAAACCTGAAGACAAATATTCTTTAAAAGAATCGTTGGGTTTTTATCAACTTGAACATTTGCAGAAAGCCTTTTTTCTTTAAGTTTTTCTCATTAAACTGATCATTCCCCTAATGGCATTATCACCCCCACCCCTCAAGCTATTTCAGGAAAAAAGTCGTTAATGCTATTCTGAAATTTTCTTTTAAAGCAGAAGCTGAACATACTACTGTTTTCCAACCACACAAACTGGCTTCAAGAACTAGATACCACTGTGAAACAGCAGAAATACCGCATAAAAATTAAATACAGGTATTATCAAGTACTGTAATGAGAAAATTCTGAAATATTTTATCTGAAGAACTTGCCCATTGCTCCTATAGCACAGGTGAGAATATTACCTTGACAGGAGAGAAGTTACAAGCTCATCAAATTTTCTATCTGCAGTTTCTGCAACTTTGTCTCCTTCCTGCTTCACTTGCAATTCAAAGCATTTCAGCATCTATTCCATTCAGTATAGAGTAAACATGTTTATTCACGATTCTCACTTTTTAGAACTCAGAACAAAACAGAACAGAACCAGCGAACAGTCAGACAGTGATGAACACTCCCAACACAAGGAATTAACACTGCAGTGTGCTGTGATTGGTACAAAGGAAAACAGGCCAATTAGAGGATCATTATATAAGTACAGTGGAAGAATAGTTATAAATCATTAATCATTTCGTTTTAACTTCTAGTCAGCTTGCACTGTCTGGATCTTCATGGCCACTGAAGTCTTCAGATGCAACAGGCAAGAAACAGAAACCAGAACACAAGTTCTGCCTGACCACCAAGCAGCACTCCCGTGCTGGGCAGGTGACGGAGCCCTGGCACAGGCTGCCCAGAGAGGCTGTGGGGTCTCCTCCTTGGGGATCTCCAAAAGCCGCCTGGACGTGGTCCTGGGCAGCCTGCTCTGGGTGTCCCTGCTTGGGCAGGGGTGGCACCAGGTGACCTCCAGAGATCCCTGCCAACCCCAGCCATCCTGTGATCTTGGACCCACTGCCTCACTTGCTTTCTGACATTCTAATGCAGCACCACACACAGGTAGTTAACAAGCTAAGACTCCTACTGTTTGAACTCACTGAGCACCTAGACAATAAAGTAAGATTCTTACTCCAGCTAAGCATCAGTTTTCTGTTGCTATAGCTACATCTAATGAGACTGTAGGGAAAAAAATCTCAGTAATACAACTGCTTTGGCAATACTCAGCCTTTGCTGAAAAGCTGTTGGAAGCTGCAAATGCAGGAGTTGTTAGAGCTGCTGAAATTCAACGCTTTTACAAGATGCAGTTAGTATCTGAAGCAGGTACTTAACATAACTTTGCTTAACTGGCAGATCAGCCACTGCAACAAGTTAGAAAGGGAATGGGAAACAGGTTTTAGTGACTCTCCATGCCACACAGAATGATTTTAAGTTTTT
The DNA here is from genome assembly GCF_964034855.1 of Anser brachyrhynchus. Classification (NCBI taxonomy): domain Eukaryota; kingdom Metazoa; phylum Chordata; class Aves; order Anseriformes; family Anatidae; genus Anser; species Anser brachyrhynchus. Next base: position 193,688,286 of record NC_137694.1, read on the forward strand.
GGATCACTGAACACCTCTATGCCCGTTTATCTCAGAATACATACAAAATGTAAGGAAGTGGTAGACAGAAATGCAAGCTCTTCCACAACACCTTTTCTACCTTTAAATCCAAAACTAAGCAAAGGAAAAAAAAAACTTAGCTGCCAAAGCAAAAGCAAGTGTCAATTTCACCCTGCTCTGAGGGAACACAAGCTCAGTACTCAAAGTTCTGCTTAGATGTAGTTATGCCTAATGTACAGGTGGACAGAGTAACTTCAAGTTATGAACAGACTCAAGTAATCCACACAGTCCAGAGTTTAGTGCTGCATATTCACAGAAATAGTTCAAACAACTGAAATACACAAGACATGTTTAAACATGCTCTTAGTGCCTTTAACAGTACATTTGTTTGAGTACGCAAGACAAAAAGCTTTAATCAAGGCTAGCACGTAACATTTCAGGATTTCAATATATTTTCACCCACCTCATCTGCATCTTGTAGATGGCTGAGATTACAAATACCTATCCACAAAGCTTCATCAATGCCTTCCAGAGCTTTGTTTTCCTAGGGAAAAGAAAAGTAAGTTGATTGAATGACTAGAACATAGGCTATACTCAGTTGCAATTTTAATAGATTTGAGGTAGGTGACCCTGGTGACCTTTGTATGGCTCTGACTAGCTCTACAGCTGCAAATGGGCATGAAGTAGCTTGTAAGCCTAATTCAGGTAAGCCTACAACATTACACAGTATTTGACTGATTCTGCATTGTATTTTGCTAAATACATGCAAGATATTTTGTGTATGCATGCAAATAAGAGAATCAAAGAAAGCATTAAGATGGAAAACCAAGACAAAGTTCCAAATAAAAAGCAAAGAAAGCATGCAGGACAGAAGAAAGGAAATATTGCAGCTTAGAGAGAAGTCCTACATCTAGGAATTTTACTTCAGAAAAAAATAAGAACAGCAGGGAACTCTAATAAGCTCACAGCATAATGCTGATGCAAGAGACAGTGAAATACTCTGGTATGAACTGAGATAGAAGCAAATAGAAGTATGTTCTTCCACCACTGGTATTACTGAAGCTGGTGTTAAGAGTACCGGTAAGAGTGCTGTTAAAAGTATCGGTAGGAGTGCTGGCATTTCGCTAACTGATCGTCAGTTGAGGACACCTCAAAGAGTCAGGGCTGGTGCTGGTGAAGTCTGTGACTACTGGGAAACCCATTCCCATTGGACATCTGTTAGGTTGCCTTTTGGCAAACACCTTCCATTTCTAAAGGGTTCCTCATCAGTTAAGGAGAACAAATACAAGCTAGAGAAGAGTTAGAGCTCAAGTTTGAAAACCTGGAACAGTTCTGTCTCTGATCAAACAATCATAGGTGGATAAAAGTGCTGCCTCAGCATGATCTGGAGTTTATTGAAGATGCTTGTTGCTACCTTCATCTCTGGAAGAGATGCACAACTAATGGAGCTGGTCACCTCAGATCAATGTCTCCTCTTCAAGAGGAGATAAAGAACAGAAAACCCTCTAAGAGTTATTCCTAGCACAGTTAACCTCCAAGTCACAAGTTCCTACACCACCCAATCTCACTCCATTTTGGTAAGATACAAGGAGATCTAGGTTAAAACACATGGAGTAACATGTAACCCTATCTACTTCATGGTTATTATGGTCAATAACAATAAATATCCTTTTAAAACACAGGTATTCTCATTCAGTGATCTAAGAAGTGATCCTGCCAGACTTTGAAATCACCAGCCACAAATAAAGTACTCCAGAGAAAAAAAATGGAAAAAGAAAAGGAAGCAGCAGCTCATCAAGGTTAGACTGATCTCAGTGGAAGTTATTTTTCCATCCTTTGAATTCATGATATGGACACCATTCATCCTCAACTTTTTCAAACATAGACAGCTTCTGTTCACGGAAGTTCAACTACCATCAAAAGACTGCTTATGACCTCAAACTTGATATACTCTGAAGATGACTTCAGATGATTTGCTTTAGTATTTTGTTAACATAACATATTGAAGTTTAAGATAACATGATTCAGGTTTATTTCTGATCCTTTTCCCAAAAATGTTCAGAAAAGAACCATTTTCAAACTTTAACAGGCACTGTAACAAAAACTGTATTAGGAAACAAGACAAGCATATGCATTTAAGATACTTTCAAGATAACCATACAAGAAAGTCTACATGCAAGAACATGGGACCGGCAGAGGATGTACCATTAATTTCCATTTTTTGTCACTCTAAAATATGCAACAAGTTAGCTTATTTTTTGCCTGGAACTTCACAAACCTTTTTCAGGAAGATCATGTTAGAAAACCTAACAGAATGTTTTCAGAGATCCATTTGTCCCATCACATTGCCTTGATAAACCACTAGACTGCTTTAAGGATGCCCTGCAGTTGTCTTCTATTTGAAAAGAAAGCCCCGAAGTCAAATACTGTGAAGCCTTTTTTTAAATTAAGTTCAAAAAACCTAATAGCACAGCCAGCTGAACACGGTCTTCCTCAGCTACAACCTAGTTTGGTGTGAACAGCATTTTAACTAAAATAAATGAACTTCAGTCAAATTATTTTGTTAACACCATAGTTGTACATCAAACCCATGACAGGATGGAACAATAGCACTTAACAGTTAAGGTTGCGGGTTTGTTTTAGTAAGTGCAGTATTAACTATGCTTACAAAAGAGTGGCAATATAAAGAAATTCAACATTAACACACCATGTCTGCTGATGGAGCTCCACCTGGTTTACAGTCTAGCCCACTATTTGAGGAAATCAGGCACTGAACATTTTTGTCTTCGGTGTTGGAACTGGAGGGCCTGCAAAACAGAACTTTAAGGAAAAACCTACTCACATTAAATAAAAACAAACTTCACTTGAAGATTTTAATACACAATTTGAATGTTTCAAGATTTGTCATTAAACACACACACAACTATTCTTAGAACAGTTTAATTTACATGGTCATGTTCTAGACATACCTCGTTTTTTGGTTAAGGTCCCTTCCTAGCAGCATCACCTTAAAATTCAACTGTAGCATCTATTTTATCTTAGAATTTATCTCACAAAAAAGGCATGAACAAAAGCTTACAAGTCAGTAGTGATTTTCACCCTTGATGAAACTAAAATGCATGCCTATTAATATTCCAAGATACGCTTTTGTTGCCCGTATTTTTTTTTTTTAAGCTATCCCATCAGGTATTAGGCTGCTGAAGTTCTACTAATACAAGGCAGATTATACCTAAACAATAGAAGAAGGCTCTTAAATTCTGTTGTCTGGTCACACAACCCAGCTCTCCTGTCAAGTATACGTAGTGGTAAACAGCTGTCAAGACCCTCACAAGAACAGCCTCCAAAAAAGCCAACCTAACTGCAGTGAGGAAGCAGTGCTGTTTCTTCTACACTCCATTTCCTGTTCGATGGGCTGTGAGAGGACTTGGCAAACCCTGCTGCACAGGCTGCACCCGTACACAAAATCTCAGGTTTTATCTTATTTTGGTCAAGTTTTGACAGATCTTACCTGCGCCTATCTCAAAAGGCTAATTCCCATACATCCCTAACACTCATCTAACTAAACCCTAAAAATTACCTGGGCCTATTCTTATTTAGATGAAGATGACTCTCCATGGCAACAGCAGTTAGGGAAACACACCCTCTTTAAGACTTCCTTCCAAGTTCACATAGCCTAGATAGCTAAGTAAATGTAATTTAAGTATGACAATACCAAGAACTTTGCCAGCATCTAATCTTCTAGTAATTGGATACCTAAGCAGAAGGTGCAATAGTGCCAGCAGGGGCTGAAGATGCACTTTAGTGAGGCAGTCCTTCCTGCAACAGGGTGATTCTCTGACCCCTTATCAGAGTTACCATGAACAGCATTTAAAACCTTCAGTTCCAAGTATTTCAAGTCAAACCAAATCTCTTTCTCCCTTTTAATGAAATATTACTTGTATTTAGATGTTAAAAACACAGGAGGCCCTCAGTGCTTGTCTGATGCCCTCAATTAAGTTGGGTTTCAGCTGCACCAGGCAGCCATCCTGAGAACACATTAGTAAAGTTTAAGTCACATTAAAAAAAAATCAGCTGGAGAAATATTTTCAGAATTTCTTACTCAGTCAATTCCCACCCCAGTGTGGCATCTAACCACATTAAGAAATTGGGTTTTGAAGGTTTACCTTGCTATATCTTCTGAGCTGCTACCACTCAATCCAAGTTTAACATCCATTTTGGTCTGAACTCAGAGGGAAAAGTAGAACAAGTTCAAATACAGGGTGAAATTGAACTCCCACTGTAAACAGCCTACAAGCCTCTTCTCACCTTCAGCAAACCACCTCCCACCCCACATATTCCAATGAAGCCAAGCTTCAAAGCAAGCGCTGTTGATTGAGCAACCAGTTGTGCAAGAAAACAGATTCCAAGCTGAAGTTTGTGGTCAATATATCCTTGCAGTAGTGTTTCTAGTAAATGGAATGGCAATTTCCTGTTTGCTTAGTACTTTTCCCCACTCTTACGCAAAACTAGTACGTGCTTCCAGTATACTGCAACAGTGAACTTCATTTATTTTTCACTAATTTTACTGAAATAAATCCTCACAATAATTAAGCCAAGTCACTAAACTCTACTGAAGTTGTGTTTCGCAGTAACAGCTAAATTTGAGTTTCACAATGGAAGTACCAGAATGGCCACACCCTACCTTTCAGATTACATTAAAAATACCTAAAAAATACAGTTAGTTTGTCCAAAATATGTGTTTCTTCCAAAATGGCATTAGGATGTTTTAACACAAAGGATTCACAAGCAGAGCATTTTTTTTTTAAGTGTTAAAACTGAGAAACATTTGTAAGGCGCATGGTACTGTTCAGAGGGAAGTTTTTTTTTTTTTAAAAATCTTCTCTTTATTCAGGAACTGATGGGGAGACTTAAAACATTTGCACCAGTTCTTTTTTGCACATTTACGTGCAGATGAGAAGCTAGAATGGAGCTGGCAGCATGGGACAATAATTGTAAAACAACTTTTCTAAAACCAAACTTTAGACAACAGGGGAGCACTTCATAGCAACACTGCACTGCTGGAAGTGCTAGCAAAGACTTGCTGGCAGGACACAAGTCTACAAAGGGCACACATTTCTCTGACTGGAGCGAGGCTTACTTCAGCCACTTCTCATGGAAGTGTGTAAGATCCTGTAATACCACTATTTCAGAGCATTGCAGTGATTTCAGAACAGAAAGCTTTGCATCAACCTACTTCTGTAGAAGAGGAACCAGAAAAATCAGTCTCTTCATTCTTCACCCCATCACTGATCTCTACAAAAGAACAGGTATAATACTTGACTATGAGTGTTTGAACTGGAACGTATCTTATAACCAGTGACACAAACAGGAATACATGATCACTACAATAGTTTTCTACAAAGACATTACATTAACAGTAATTTGAACACTGACCTTTACAATGACATACTTCAAAAGCTCTAAGTCCAGATACATAGATATGAAAGTTTATGAAGAATTACAAAAAAAACCTTACCTTTAATGATTTAGGGCATTATCTGCATGATATGTATGTTATACTGCTACTACATGAGGGACAAGAAAACCACGTGAAAGGGAAGGCAAAAAGGCAAAGAAAACACATTCAAAGTCTGTAGCTGTATTACAGGAAAAAACACTTTTCATGAAGCCTCCATACATCCTAGATACTCAAAATTTTACAGATCTTACAGACAACCAAGCAAAAAGAGATTAATCAAATTTGGCAGCCTGTTTGTTGTCTTTGGGAAACCACCTGAAACAGTGAATATTGCACAACACGGAATTGCTAGCAATAGAAGTCAAGAATCAAAAATCTTACCTTTCACACCCCTACCATTTAATGTATGACACAAATCACTTCTTCTGTGACTTTGTTCTGTTAAGTCCTCTTCTAGTGTCTTAAGACACTGCCTTCAGAAATAAAAGCAAAGGTTTAAAATCTTTAGGGACATCAACCAAACATGAATTCTGACTCCTAGCTCTTAAAATTTAGCTCACCTGCTTTTTACCAAATGACATCATGCAGAAAAAAGGGTCAGTTAATGAGACATAGAACACATGCACAGAATAATTATTTTCTTCTAACTGAAGGCAATTCATTAGCTCCATGATACTGAACTCACTGCCTATAAAGGCGATACTGAAGTTTTTAAGCAACCACCAGTGACTGACTATATAAAGATTTAAATCACAGTTGTTTTATACAGTTATTTAACTAGAAGTATGTTGAATGTATCAATGTTATCTTATTTACTTGTAAAATATCCAGATCAATTCAAGATATTGGTAGCCTAATAACGCAGTATTTGGAAACATCCCAAGAAGCTTTTGAAATGTCTTTCCTTGAAACCTTTACCAAATTCTAAAACTAATTCTAAAATTCTAAGAATTCTGAAATTCTGAATTCGACCTTTCATTTAAATTCTAAAACTTTATGCACGCCGTTACTGCACATCTTCATATGTGGTCTATAAAAATACTTACTTGCAACACTGCACGATACGAACATTACTTCTATCCTTCTTCAATACTACTTCCTAATAATTACACAGGCAAAACTTAAAAAAACATGTAAGTCACTGTACTAAGCTTAGTATTTACATGCCTTATAGCTTTCAGTTTTCTTCTCGTAAGCTCTTCACTACTGCCATCCACCGACTCCTTCTTTCTACTCATCGTGTCCCTGATGCTAGAAGGAAAAAAAGAAATGACAACCTTACTTCAACGTGTACATTTCTTCACTTAAGCAAATATGGTACATTACATCCCTTTGTAAGGATTGAAAGGAAAATATAGTGATGCGGAATTCTTTTAACATATATTTTCCTTTAGAAATCTTGAATTTAAGAGAAAGCTGGTCTGCCTGCCTTGTGCTGCCCAGATACCCCACTCGATACACCCCAACCCTTACCAGTACCGGTTTCACGACCCCTTCTTGCTGACACAGCCCCGACACGACTGCCTGCCCTGCTGACCGTAGGGCCCCACCCGCTTTATAACGGGGACGCACCGAGGCCGCCCGACACCGACCACCAACCCTTCGCAGCGCCGAGGCAACGCTGCCACGCACTCCCCTTCGCGCGCCAAGATAGCTCCCCTCCCCGCCAATCAGCGAGCGCCCCGTCTGTCCTCCTGCCCCTTGCAGCCAATCACAGCGAGGCGGGAGGGGGAGGGCGGTGCTTGCTGCGGCCCGGGCGGGCGGGCTCCGCCGCCATGTTCTTGTGCTGAGAGGCGGCGGGGTTGTGGCGAAATGGCGTCCCAAAGGCGCTGCGGGACCGGAGACCGATTTTGAAAATGGCGTCGCCTTGGCTAGAAGCTGTTAGCTCATGCTTTGGGGTTACTTTATTCCATCTCTCTGTTTAATTCACCTATAGTAAAATACAGTTTAACACACTGATGTTCTCTCACATCTTTTAGATGCTTTCATTGCCAAATCATGAACCAAGCCAGCTTTCAAAGGGGCAGGTGTCCTAACAAGCCCTAGGTTATTCAAATCTTTGCACCATTTGCACAGTAAATCTAGGTTCTACCTTAAGGCCTTCACCTTAAAAGTGCTAAATAAGTGTTTGTTAGGTTGGGGTTTTGACTCAGATAATAAGGCAGAATTCAAAACGTCATGCAAAGGCAATTGAGAGTACGATTGAGAGTAATTACAATTGAGAATAATTCAATGAAAAAAAAAGACATGAAGAAAGGATCAGTAAAGTTCAAAATTAGCCAATCTAGCTCCTCACCTGCTTTTAGTAAAATAAAATCAGGCATACTTGAATGCTTTAGTTACTCTTGAATGTGCTCTGTGGCATGACTTGGTTGTGAAGCACAGAAATTTCTAGAAGTGATCCTTAAGCTGATTCAGCACTTTCCTCCAGAAGCCCTCTTTGTTAACCAGGCCCTGATTGAACTCAACTTTGTATGAAATTCTCTTAGAGACTTATAAAATTTTATAGCAGTGCCTTGTGTCCAGTCTGCATCTCTTTGGTGTGGTTTGGCCTACAGAAAATTTGCTTCTTGTAGATTTAGTAAGGCTGAAGGCTTCTAGGAGGCTGGGAGGGAAGTTTGTGAAAAGATCTTCAAGTCTAGGTCGTCCAAGTAGTGACTGATCCAGCAGTTTATAGTAAATTTGAACTGCAGACAGTGCATACACGAGGCTAACATTTATCACCTGCTACAAAGACACCAAAACCAGTTTATATTTCAATTTTGAATACAGATTTCCAAATACATTCCCTTTCCGGACAGCTCCAGCAACATCACAAACTGCTGCCTTGCTGTTCTACCCTGGGATTTTCTGTGTGCTCCCCCAGATCAGCTGGCCAGGGAACCTAGTTGTCCTTGCATTAACCAGTCCTGCATCTCTAACTCGGAGATGGCATCTTCTACACCTAGACTCAAAAAGTGGACTCTTTTAATGATTTCGACCCTGATTAGGTAGCCACCACCTTTTCATCCAGATTTTTCTACACTTTGTAAACAGCAGAGTGCAATATAAAAAATAAAGATGCATCACTGCAAAAACAAACCCACCTATATTACATCTAAAAGGCTGTGATGCAGAAATGGGCCCTCAGATACTGTCAGATCTGTCAAGAAAAGTATGGTGCTGCTCACTTGAAAAGGGCCTTTGCCCAGTGAGGATGCTTCCCAGGGAGGTAGATGACACCATTGAACAAATTGCCAACAGCATCCTGGCTTGCATAAGAAGCAGCGTGGCCAGCAGGTCTAAGGAGGTGATTGTCCCCCTGTACTCGGCTCTGGTGAGGCCGCACCTCGAGTACTGTGTTCACTTTTGGGCCCCTCGCTACAAGAAGGACATGGAGGTGCTCGAGAGAGTCCAGAGAAGGGCAACGAAGCTGGTGAGGGGTCTGGAGAACAAGTCTTACGAGGAGCGGCTGAGGGAGCTGGGGTTGTTCAGCCTGGAGAAGAGGAGGCTCAGGGGAGACCTCATCACTCTCTATAGGTACCTTAAAGGAGGCTGTAGAGAGGTGGGGGTTGGTCTGTTCTCCCACGTGCCTGGTGACAGGACGAGGGGGAATGGGCTAAAGTTGCGCCAGGGGAGGTTTAGGTTGGATATTAGGAAGAACTTCTTTACTGAAAGGGTTGTTAGGCATTGGAATGGGCTGCCCAGGGAGGTGGTGGAGTCACCATCCCTGGAGGTCTTTAAAAGACGTTTAGATGTAGAGCTTAGTGATATGGTTTAGTGGAGTACTTAGTGTTAGGTCGGAGGTTGGACTCAATGATCTTGAGGTCTCTTCCAACCTAGAAATCTGTGATACTGTGAAAAGGCCAGGCATACAGGCAGATGTCCGCATAGGTGCCTTGCTCAGGCCTCCTCTGTGGCCACCAGCTGCCACTTACAATGACTCCAACACCCTCTTTTGGGGATAGCCACTGATGAGGAGAGAGAGGAGAGGAGAGGAGAACAATGAAGGGAGTGAGTGAAGGAAGAGAAGGCAGCAAATCAAGAGTCTGAGAGGTTTTTTGAACAAACAAAGAAGAGCAGTGCTGAAGAAGGATGAACTATTTAGAGTAAATTGATGAAATTTTAAGTAAATTTTAGTAAAAAGTCCCCCCAGTCTTGAATTCAGATCCCATGTTGCAGGCAAATGCCTTTAAGATTGGACCAGAGAAAAATCCACAGTGGAGAGAGCCTCCAGCCCCCCTGAGAGGTGAGGTCCTCTTGTAAGACATGGAAGTCCTAACCTACAAGAAGGCTCCTATCTCACTCCACTCTCAGTGCAAGTGGGAACTCCATATGGGAAAGGTGTCAACAAGAACAGTAACCTGGGCCCCATCACCCTATTCTCTGAAACTAAGATGCCTAAAATTGTTGCCTAAAGTATGACTGAAAGACAGGATATGTCAGGATTTAGAGAGCATGGTCAACCTTAATTCAATTCATTTTGCATCTAGTCTCTAACTTGAATGAAAGACAGTTTTAAAGATGATAATATGCAATTCCTGCATTTTTGAGTAAATACAAGTCTGCTGCTTTTGCAACTTAAATGGATCTCCATTTTTGTACCTATCTTATTGCTAAGAATAAATAAAATAATGCTGATCTATCTATCAAACACCTCTATGAGGCATCAAGGAAAACGTGAACTTAGTGGAGTTTAGTGGTTTAGTGGAGGACTTGTTAGTGTTAGGGCAGAGGTTGGACCAGATGATCTTGGAGGTCTCTTCCAACCTAGACGATTCTGTGATTCTGTGAGTTTTCTTATTCCTAGTTCTGTTTTCCTTGCAGTATAAATAAGGAGGTGTGAGTGAGCAAACAACTGTATGGCTGAGGTCAACCCACCACACAGTTAAAAACCAACAGATTACCCAAGTTACCAGTGTTACACAGCATCTTATATTAAGGTAACATATCCATCTGTTTGCAGGCTGCTGCCAGGCTTTTAAGTATAGCTGAACCACAACAAAAGAAAATACCCTAGTGACAACAAAGCAATCCAACAAAACAATTCAGGTTTAAATAAAGCTGCTTAACTTCACAAAAAGCTATTAAAAATGTCATCAGTACAATAATAGTGTTTTTAGGATTTATTTGTATTTCTGAACTATGAGATGAAAATCCAATTACTTGCTTCCTCTTGAAAAAAGAGGAACTCGAATTCCATTTTCAAAACAAAAGCTGTTTAACAATCTCTTTATTCTCATCAGTAGTCAGAAGTTAAAGAACAATTATTGATTTTTACAAATATACTCATGGATTATCTTTTCTAAAAAAGAACAAACTAAATGGAGCAGGACTATCTCCTCAGCCTCATCTCTTCCCAACTCTTCTGTCTTTTGCTGTTGTGGTTGGTTACCTGAGAGTTTCTTTTCTAGTAGCAGAACTTCCAAAGAGATGAGTTACCTTAGGTGTACTTCAAACATGTAAGGGTGGATATTTCTTTTCTTAATACAAAGGAATGGGAATGTTAATAACCAGTTTGGGAAGATTAGCACTTAAGCACATTATGAGTAGGACACAAACACTTCATCTGCAACTTCTGAACCCATTATGGTGCCTAGGGACATGGTTTAGTGGGTGACATTGGTAGTAGGGGGACGGTTGGACCAGATGATCTTGGAGGTCTTTTCCAACCTCTGTGATTCTAAGATAACATTTTAACAAATGTTTATCAAGGTTTACCCTGAGAATTCAATTATGCCTAACTGCAGAGTTAAATGGACTTACTTCATGATGAATGTGATTTGTCATGAATTCATCACAAACGTGGTGACTTCTAGCCACTAAGGTGACATACTAAAGCCAACTGTTTTGTTTCACAAATCCAGTATTTCCAAACTTTTGGGTTATGCAGAGTGAACACATACCCAGGTATGTAGGATGCAAGGTCCTCTTTAACCAGCTGGCAGTTAATACTGGAGTCTCTTCCATGAGGATCGTGGGAGTAAAAGAGTTTAACAGATAAAATGTTGTTCTTCAAAACCTCTGTGAATTAATAACAAACATAGTTAGTACTAATCAATTACAGTAAACACCACTTATTCTTCTGGAGACACACCAAATGGTATGAAGCAACAAAATTTTGTGAAATTACATGTGATGTATAGAATAATTGAGCCATCAACAAGATAGAGAGGTTTAGCTTTGCACACATCCGTAAAATCAAGAGACAAAAAATTACAAGAAACCAACTGCTGCATGTGATTTCAAGTATTAGATAGGCTCCAAACCACTGTTCTATGGGTATTGAAAAATAGCTGCCTGCATATGAACGATAAATGGTATTGAGAGAAGTTCTACTAAGGCATACATATGTTAATCAAAATTTGTTTTGCGGGGTGGGGATGTTTTAGAGCAGCAGCGATCACATTCACAGCTACCAGTAAAGTCAGGAATTGTCGAGGGTTACTAGCATTTTGGAAACAAGCTCATCTTATAAACCAGGATATTTAAATCCTGTTACACCAGTGTGGCCCACAAGAAGAGAAGTAAGAGAACTTTCATCTGAGGTTGTGTCTTTTACACCTCCTTCAGTTAGTTCGTGTCTGGATGTGCTCACTCCAGGCTACCTGTCACAAGTATGGATATAAACATTTCAAAGATATAAAAGTACATGTTTCTATATATGAGTTCATTTAATAATACTTAAACAGAAACACACTCGTGATAACTTACCAACAATTGAACACACCATAAATTTATCTTCAGTCATTTCTTTAAATCTTCTTGTGGCTTCTCTGTTCCACTCGTCTGCTGCTTTGTAAGGCTCAATGTAAGCCAGCCTACACTTGATTGCCTGAAGAACAACTCAAATTACCCATTTGCCATCACATTTCAATACCATCCCATTAGAGTAAAATCAAACAACGCCTTGATTTTGGACCCATGCAGGACAGCATGACCTTGGATTCTGGTTCCACTTTGCTAACGTTTGATCAGACTTAAGACCCATGTGGTCCCCCAACCCTGTAGCCTGCAGACGGACGTAAAGCTCAAACTCAGAAACAGTCTTGCTGAAATAGAGCTTACTTCTCCTTGCCTCCCTTTATGGTTAGGCATAGAATTGGCTGCCGAGAACAACAAAGGTTATTATAGAGAGGTGAAAAGGAAAACTTTAATCCTGTTTTGCTTAACTTAATGTAGTGACACATACTTAAAACATTTAAGCTCAATGTGACTACACCATTGTAGAAATCTGAAGGATTTTACAGAGACACAAGAATACCACAGAACCTATGTCAGAAAACTTCCAGATTTTGAAAAGGTATTATATGATGACAGAAAAAAACACAGGAAATCTGACTAAGTCATTTTGTTTAAAAGAATTCTTCTTTAGCATCTTTACTTCAAAAGCTGGTGGCTATACTATAGCTCAATTTTAAGTTAATTAACTGTGACTATTACAATTTCTTCCTTCTTGTTTATTGCACCAAAAGAGTAGTAACACAGGCAGGGAAAAAAAAAGCTAAAGGAAATAAAGATAATGGAAATAAGCACGTTTGGGAGATATTCTTAGGATACAGGCAGTCAGGAATAAGAAAATAAGACTGACTGACAGGTTAAATAACTATTAGATGAGAAGGGCTGTGGATGCCAAAACCAACGCTACTTTAACACTGCTCATTCCAGTTTTGGCACTATTTCTGCAGCACCGAAGTCCATTAAACTGTGTGTGCAAACTGCATTAACGGGCTTCTCCTGTAACAGCCTAATTCAAATCTCTCGTAACAACCAATTCACACTTTTAGGTCAATACAATATGCGATCAGGTATTAAGAGTTAACAGTGCTTACGTGCAACAGGACAGACCTGCACAAGCAGCCTCACTTCTGATACTCCTACCCTCTGAATCCTTCATTTTGCAGTGTTGCTTTCATTCATGTTTCAAAGAATTTTAAATCCTTATTTTTTTTTAATTGAAGAGATATGAAACCAAAACAACACCTAAGCAAATGCAGGCCTGTGCATCCTTCTACTACTTGTCTTAAACCTAACAGTGATAGGAAGTATTTCTTAAAGTTCCTGCAACTGCAAAAGCATTTTGCCATTTTCACAGTGTTTCCTCTCCTTTGCTGTCATTATAGAACAGCTGAATTATTTCTGCTGAAACTCTTCCCAGAAACATCTGTTCAAAATACAAACAGCTAAATCCTGTTTTTTGTAAAAGATGCTGGCCAATGTTAGTTCCAAAAGTCACCACTTCCGTTGCCTAGAACAGGCTATAAAAGCCTATCAACTCATCAAGTTTTAAAGCTTAGTTCTGGCTGTCAATCCTAATTTTTCTATCTGATGAACAGTAGAAGTTTTTTTTTTTTTTTTGAACTTATGTGCATTTTTCATTTGACAGAAATATTCTCCCACCCATTTTTTTCCTTGCCAAAAAGGGGAACTCCTACAAGATGAAAAGTTTAGAAAATACCAAACTTCAAGTGCCTTAAAACAAAGATACAGTTCTATTAGATTACTGTTTGAAAATGTTACAATGTGAAAATTAATTATGCTTTCTATGATGGAGTAGAAGAAAGTACTTGATAAACATACACACTTACATACACACCCTGACCCAAGGTAATACTGGATTTCAACTGAAACTGAAATAACTTAAAAAGACACACCAAAATAAGTTTATAATCTATGTGCAAAAACCATTTAACATGTCACATCATAAACCCATCTGCAAAAGAACTTAATTGACATTTCATTTACTTGATAATGTTAACAATTCTGTATTTCCCCTTCCATCCATCTGCATTCTATGTATTTTCAGCAGTTAGTTTGAGCAGTAACTAACTTACCTTTTCTGGAAAGCTGAGAATCTCATCTTCTGCTTTGCATATGTCTTTAAGAGTTACATTAGCAACGCTGCCAAAGTCAACATATTTGACCACAACTTCTTGTGAATGTGGCAGCCCTTCAAGAAAAACAACCCAGGGATAAAATCTGCAAGTTACTACAAACAAAAAGGAGTATCAAATCCAAGCTAAAGCATCAGAACTTCAAAGCAAAGTCCACATTTACACTCTATTAAAAATACCACATTTTCACATAATCTACAAGCTAAGGAAATTTATTTATTTTTTAATGTAAGAGTCAGCTCTTTTCAATTCCTGAATTAAGTTTAACATTCTGAACCTGACACATCTCATCATTTTAAGAGATGCTGGCATATTAACGACATGCCAAGTAGACATGTAAGCAAGTACACATCCAGGCACATTAAATACACTCCACTGCCCATACAGGCATCTTAAGAGTCTCCCTCTGCCTCCAATACCTTGGCGATTACTACAGGAATTATTATCCCACACTAATTACAATCAGAGGTTGGATATAATAGACTAATCTGTAGGTCAAACTGTAATGTGAAATATTAAAATATGTAATAGAATTTCAATACCAAAAATTACTGGTACCATTTCTTTTCTGACAACTGACATGAAGCACAGAGTAAGAAAAAATACAGCAAGCATTAGCAGTATTGAATTTATGAACCTAGCTGTTAGGATGACTGCCTAGTAGATATAACGGTTGTTTTTTTATTCATTATTCACATCCAATGGGTGACTGATCAAGCGGCACATCTGATTTTGCTACTTAGCATTACAGCAAAAGAACCAGTATTTCACCTGTAATTTGTGCTCTGTACCAATTCCCATCTTTGTGTTTTGCAATACAGGGTTGGCCTTCAACCGGGCAGACAATTTGCAAGTCTTTGCTATCCTGATGTTTGTCTCTCTCTTTATTTTTCTTTGGAAAAGCTAAAGTATCCAGGCTATCTACCTAAATTAAGAACAACAAAACATTCTGTAATACGTACAGATCAGAATTCTTAATTTTTTTGCAGTATTTTTGTTCTTTTAAAGGACGCTTTTTCTGGCAGTGTCTTTTCTACTCCTTCCCCCCATACTGAACAGTAGTTATGAACACACCAAATGAATTAAAGACCCTAATGATTATTGACTACTGCCCTGCTCAGTCACTATTCTTAACACCAAACCACCACACACCCACATGGAAATTAACCATGTAAGTAAACAGTCAAAAAATTTGATGGCATTCCAGAAATTCCTGCATTTAATTAGGATTAATCTATAATTCTAACAGCTAATCTAGTATGTTAATTCCAGGAATCCTGTAATTACTGTATTTATTATTATTATAATCCTAAAATTACTATGAAACATCAGAAAATAATGGAAATTGTAACTTATTTGATGTGTACTCCAAGTAGCTCAACGTAAAAATATCTGTAGAGTTTTATTTAAACAGACCTCATTTCTAAACTTACCAATTGCAGATAGAAATCACTCGGACTATTTATGTGACAAACTACAACAAAGACTTCTTTTTCTTCTGGTATCTTAGAAGGTTTATACTGCAAGACCGTATTATTTTCTAAGTGATTAGGAAGACGTGACTTAAACCTAAGGCACAAAAAGAGTTTGAATAACTTTTGTCAAAGTTAACTGAGAAGGAAGACTTAGATTCTATGTCAATTTTACTATGAAAAATGCAGAAAAACTTCTCGAAAGTAACTTGTTCCACATCCATCTGAATAGCTTGAACTTTCCTTCTCACAGTTTACACAGCCAATTCTAATTCCTCCTCCAACAAATGTAACACAGTAATAAGATATATGCCAGCTGTATAATAATAATATAATAAGATATATGCCAGCCTAAAAGTATTTTGTTATTTGGGAAACAGAAACGTACTTTTAAATTGTCCTCTCTCTACCCCCCAAAAAGGTAAGTCCACTACACTGACAAAACATTTTTAGATCTCCTTTCCATCGCTTATGAGAGGAAAACAATTACCAGAGGAATGCAGATGCAGCAGAAGTCATCTCCCACTGATCACCACAACTAGTTATGCTCATATATAAACAAACACCTTTCTGCATGCAGCAGTACGAACTCTCATTTCCTAAACACCACATTTACTAAACACCAAAGCACTCACTGTTCTTCTCTATCTCCTGCCTCTTTTGCTGGTCCCTCCAAAGCACCCCCTTCTGTCCCAATGCCAACATCAAGCTCCCCCTTATACCCACCCTACTGTGACCAGCCTGGCTGTCACTGCCTCCCAGGCAAATCAAAGATACAAGGCTGATGTTAGCATGCTTTTCTCTCGGTGGGGGACGCCCAATGACACGGGGGTAAAAGGAGAAACCATTATCCTCGAACTTCTACAGAAATTTAGATTTGATCATTTTCTAAAATAAAGTTCATTGTCCAATTAAAGTTCTGATTGGAGAAAATGAACGTGCCATGGTGTTTAGTAGTGAAGACAGAAAAAGGGCATCAACAGATATTGCTGAACATCACACATTAACACATTCAACACCGCAAAAACAACTTGCTCAATAAGCTTCACTTTGTAAGTATTATTCCATTATCATTTATGTCCTAAGAGCATAGACCAGATGACACTTACCTTGCCAAGTCTAAAAAAACTAACGCATCCTTGAGAGATGCAGGCATGTCATTGCTTATGTTATTATATGGAGGTTTTTTCAAATCCACGATGAGAACACCATCTTCTTCTCTAAATGTGGTCATTAAAACAACTTTATTATTTACCATTCCTAAAAATTTTGTCTTTGCTTCCTCTCCCCAACCTTCACTCTGTTAGAAAGAAAAAAAAAGTGCTGAAGATGTCTGAGAGTCAAAGAAGACAGAAGCAAGGAAGTGAGCACGGATGCACCTGAACAGAAGTGCATTCAGTATTTCCTAAGAGTACAGATTGTTTAGTTCATATCCTGGACAGCACAAGATAATATTCTTTTATGATAGGCTGATAAATCTTTTAACTGTGTAAAACTGAGTCAAAATGAGATTTAAACTTGAAATATATGAGCGTAAACCCAGAGACTTTTTAGAGGCAGGCTGCTGTAAGTTTGTTTCCAACTAAAGCAACGCAAACCATCTTTTAATAGATATACATATTTTAAAATATACTCTGCAGCAGTAAGTTTTATTCTGTTTATACTGGATTAAGATCATTGTACATTATGCACTGAAATTCTTTAATATACATCTTAAAATGAATAAAATTCTCCTGAAGTAGCAGAAACAGCTTCTACTTACTGCATTTTTGGGAACAATATCTTTCAGTGAACACTGGACTGCTAAAGGAGGAACAGCTGCAAGTTCTGCCTCAATATTCTCATCTGGCTTCCTTACAAACAAGCAAATGTCATCAGGTTCAATAGTTTGCAAAGGAGCAGGTTCAGGTCGTTCAGCAGCATCATACCTATTGCCAGTGAGGAAAAAAAAAAGTAGCACTAGCTTAAAAGCAATGCAAAAAAAAAGTGAATAAAAAGGAAAAACAAAAAACAAACACACAAAACAATCAAAAATCAAACTTAAAGAGGCCATTACTGCAGTGATTGGCATTAATGGCTGAGGTTTTTTTTTTAAATAAATGCTTTTTTTTTTTTTTTTAATTTTTAAGCATTCAGGACTCGCATTACCTTTCTGCAGTGGAAGTCTAAATCAAACATACTACCACATGAGGGTTTGTACATTTGTGTACCTGCATGCCCTCCCACTTTCCCTACAGATACTAGTGTCACTTGCATATCTGGTTATCAGCCTGTATGAAGCGTGTTTGCTGACGGAGGATTTGTTTCTTAACAGAGAACCTCGTAAGTCCCAACACTCAAAGGGTTACTGCAGGGGAACAACTCTTTGTGAACATACCTTGAGAAAACTAAAGCTTCCGAACTCCCCAAATCAATCAGGAATACTTCCATCACTGCCACATCACAAACTGTGTATCTTATTGGATCAGAAGGTTTCTCTTCTTTTTTACTTTTTACAGGGATTAGTTTAGTGATAGTTCCACGGCACCACATTCTAGTTTCCTTACTCTTAATAAAAATTTGAACACCTACATGGGAGCAAATAAAAAGCCTAAATTAAGAATTAAGAGGTATTTTGCACTGTATTATTATAGTTCTGCCTAACGTTCTATTCTCGTCCATCTTCCACACAGGTAGTAAGATCAGTGCAGCTAAAACGAATACACAAAAACATTAATAATCTTGTCTTGATACCTGCCAGAAGTTCTCTCCTCATTCATTTACACAAGTTCTGTGCATCTAGGAGACAGTTGGCTTGTATTGAGGAATCATTTCTGGTAAGCCTTCTATACCTTTTACTAAAATGCCATTAAAGTCTAGTTGAGTTACAAATAGTTCTATCGAAGTCACATAAAAAACCTGCATGAAGAAAGCCTACCCCCGAACACCAAAACATTCAAAAACATACCTATTTCACAAGTTCCCTACTTCTGCATAATATCCCCAAGCTCAATTTCATCTCCAAAATTTGAAAAAAACACTATAATAAAACCACTAATACATCCCAAGGTAATTTTTGATTCTGCTCTCTCTTCAGGATTGTAACATACTTTTTATCACTTTTCTGAACACCTTCTAGAAATCAGTAACATTATCAACATGTAAAGCAGAACATTTTTAAGTTACTTAGCCATGTATTCTTGTTTTGTCTTTCATTTTATTTGCAAAATGGTTTCTATCCAGTCAGTGAACTGTAAACAAAACCATCTATCTACCAGAAGTGGCATGCTGCTTGCATAAGAGACAGCAAGTTTACTGAAGTAATGAAAGAACAAGTCTGTTCGTTACAATCAGTATTCTAAAAAAGACCTTAACAGTTAAACATCACCTAACACTGGAAGACATCAACATTTACAGCCAGGTATTCCTGCTGTTAGTTTATACACTGAATTTGCTAAGGTCAAGAAGTGAAGAAACTTTTTTTCTGTGTTTCCATAATTTTCATTTGTAAGATTTAATACAAGTCTACTTTACAAAACAGTTTTAACTGTAGATTCCAGAATACACGGAAATATTTCCCTTGGTAAAGGAATGGTAAAGGAAAAAAAGAAATAGAGAAAGACGACCTTACTAAAGAAGGCATACTACAGGACGGTGTTTTAAACTACCTCACACATTTAGAAATAACTGATTTACCTAGTTCCAAAACATCTGAAGGCAAGAGATAGGAACTTTTACTACAACAGAAGTTACTCAATTTCTCCTCCAAAAAAATACGTTCTTTCCTCTGCGAGTATCGATGAATATAGAAGCAGCATGGATTTACAACATGGCTTACAAACACTAGTTCTGTTGAACCTGAAGAAGACAAAAGAAAAGATCATTTATTGTCCAAGTGACTCCAACAGACACTATTAGACATGTGATTACAGTTATGTTGCACTCATGGTAACACATTTCATTATATCAGACAGCTTTCAATATTAGTCTGCTCGCACTTGTTTCGAATGAGTTACAGATTTGCCTCCTGATTAAGTCTGCTCTTTTTAATGAGTAAGAACTACCTCCCTTGAGCCACCCTGCAAAACTGAAGGCTGTCTCACTACTTACAAAGCAGTCTCCTGAATTTATGGAGGTAATTCAGAGTATTTATTCCCTCTATTTAACAGAGAAGTACAACACTTGTAGAAAGTAAGCTGGAAAGCCTAATATACCTACTTCTGAGAACAGAAATCCTAAGTGCTTTTGTACAGCAATTCAGTGTTACTGCATGAGTCTCTAGCTTGTCCCAAGTAGACCAGGAAAAGCATGTATTACGCTACTTCACTAGATCACTGATAAAGCTTTGAATTGTGCTTTCCATAATCCATAAAGCTCTAGAACACTTATTTTAGCATATTACTAATAAAACTGATCATGGCAAACAGTTCTGTGATAATTTCAACTCTGGGATCTGATTCTCATAGTGTATTCATGACAGAGGCCCTAACTCAAGAGCCTGGAAAGGCTCAGATATAACTGATGTTTACTTGATGTTTCTCCACAAAAATTCTTTGCAGTGGAATGAAGTGGCAGCGAACTCTACAGTTCAACTTCATGAAGGGCGTTAGAATTGCTCTATGATGTACTTCCACAGAAATTGTTATGAACTCAAACTACTTGTATCTATTACTACTTTGTCAAGTCTCTTACAAAGTAGCCCGTGAATGTACCAGTTACTTGAGAGGTAAGTTACTTGATGGGGCAGGAGTGTATTTTATGATTCTGAGATATAAAGAAACACAAAAATATGCATTCTTCTCCTGCTTTTTCCTCTATCAACAAGCTTCTTGTTTTTCTTCCCCAATACTGTCATCTCTACTTACTTTTTCCCCACTCAATTAACAGTTCAAAGCACTACACAAACCGTGCCTACAAAATTTGTGAATGAAGTAACTTACTTCCTCAAAGTACTGTTTTGTACATTTCTGTTCACTCAATTTCAAATACTGAAGGTACACTGGGAGAGAACAAGACAACAGTCCAAAATTCAGTATATAAATTGGTCCCATTGTTCACACGATGCACTGATGCCACCACATCAAGGATCTCAAGGATCTACCATGTGCTGAGACACTGCCAATATTGAGTTTCTGAAAGTTGCTTGGGACTTTGTGTATTGTATCTTCCAATTAAGTCATTCTAGAAGAAACGTCAAAAGTTGGTATAGTCTTCAGCTTGGCAAGGAGAGCTGATCAGGGAGCATTTCTGCCAAGTGAAGCTGCTAGCACTGTTAACATCATCTGTATAAGCACCTCCCAAACTACTCCGAACTGGAAGGAATTCACGAGCCTCATTACCGCTCCTACACATGAACAAGTATGTGTTAACTAGACTAGATGAGAATCTGTTTCTGCACACTCCTTATCTCAGTTAGAACACTAACAGATGTGTCCAACTCTGCAGGTGATTCCAGTGCTTTGTGCCACTGCTTAGAGAATGGGTTCCTTCTAAGTTAAACCATTTACCAGACAGGAAAAGTCACTAACCAGCTTTGTGTTCAGAACGTGTTTTCTTCTTGGAAAGTTTCTTCCTCTGTTCATTGTGGTGTTCTGGGGGAAGCTCTGTTTATTGTTTTAGAAGAAAAGTTTAATCAATTAG
Organism: Anser brachyrhynchus; assembly: GCF_964034855.1. Classification (NCBI taxonomy): domain Eukaryota; kingdom Metazoa; phylum Chordata; class Aves; order Anseriformes; family Anatidae; genus Anser; species Anser brachyrhynchus. The sequence continues at coordinate 193,709,708 of NC_137694.1, forward strand.
ATTAGGTGATTTGTACATATGCAGTAAAGCAGCAAGCACAGCACAGAGGTTATACATATTGTAGTAAGGCACTGCAGAGTGATAAAAACTTCCTAACGCTTGTACCCATCATGCTACTACACAGTACTGGTTTGCATCACATGCTGATCATTCAAGTTCTGCTGAGAACTTTGGGGTTATACATGCCTGGGAATACAAGCTGAAGGACACCAGCTCATTGCAACGACAGCCCAGCCCTGCACATAAGGGCTTTACCAATGGAATAGCCAAAAAGTAGACATGAGGGGAGAACAAGGGTAATGCTGGCATCCCTGCCCCTCCAACTTACACTTGAAATCCTTCCCAACACCTGTTATCAGAGTTAACTATTACTTAACTGACTCCAGGGATGCCTGGATTAGCAGGTAAAGAGTTCCTTTACCAAATATTGTGAATAACAGTAGTATGGCTTAATTTATGATTGGTCACTTCACTGCACCCACACATCTGAAAAGGCTCAGGCATTTAATGGATATGAATAAATATTTAACCTTGTAATTCCATACTTTGTGTCCTAGCTCTTCTGGGGTTGGCACAGACCAGCTGTGAATTTGTGACCATTTTGTGTGTAACCATTTCCATACGTGATGTCCACACCTGATGCGACTGAAACCGATGTAGATGTAGGGGCTATGTATAAATGGGCAGTCCACACACTTAGAGCCAATGTTACAAAACTATCATTAAGACAACTGAAGACACATTACTTGGATTACATTGCTCCTTGAAAGAATTTTGACAGTTTTGTGAAGTCCACTAGCATTCTGGAATATGCTATTTTAGACAGCTGTGCCAAGGCCTGAAGTTTACCCCACCCTGAACCCACCATAGGCTACCACAAGTACTCCTACGTATCATCCCCACCTTCTCCAAGGATCCACCACAGATCATTAAACCCAGGGATTTTCTCAACATGTTTGTGGAGTAACAAGAAAAAGAACATGCTGAAGTCAACCATGTTAATTACAGATGAATCTGTTCACAAGAACACAGGAAACAAGAACTCATGATTGACTGGCCATCTGCACACTCCACTGTGAGAGCACATCTGTCTTTTACATCAGGTTAGAGGCTTTCTGCCTTTGCAGCATTAACAATATTCTATTTACTCTACAAAAATGGAGATGAATGTGCAGACGTCCTCCTGGAAGACTCCAACAGCATCCATTTACACCAAAGCAGGCATCCCCTCAGCCATTTAAATTATCTGGCAGTTCTCATATTTGAGAATCAGCAATGGTATATGGTGCTCCTACAGATGTGCACAGAGCTCCAGGAATGATATTTTACCCAGTTACAAGCAGCTGGGAAGACCACTGATGTCACTTAACTTGTCTCCTCCCAGTAGCCTCATGTCACTGCTGGTGGCTGTTTCTCCCAATTGTTTAATGTTACAGCCTTTCAATGTTTACATGACCTTTAAATGAACTTACCATGTACCTTAGCCTTTTGAATATGTGCATAAGTAGGTGAAGATTTCCTTGCAAGCTGAAGGAATTTACCGTTGCATCTCAACCGCTTAGAGAAGAAACCTTAAAACTGAGCTCAGGGAGAAGCCTGTCACTCCTAAATGCAGTGTGACAGAAGTGCCTGAGGAATGAGTACTTTCATAAGAAACCCTCTGGGCATACTCTGAAGCATGAAAAGCTGCATTCATCTACAGCCCCATATTTGGTACCTGATCTAAAAGTTTTCATCTACCACCTCATCTGCCCTTGCAATGACATCACTTGAGCAACAACGTGGCACATACTAAAATCCTTAGTGCTGAGTGACAGGAGCACCTGTGATTCCTGACAGCCTGAATTTATCCTGAATTCAAGGCAGTGTGAATACAGAAGAGCAAGCTTCATGATTTCTGTTGTTTCAGAGAGTACTGAACCTGCTAACACAGGCAGCAACTCCTTTATTCTTAGGAAATAGATACTAGGATCTGAAGACTAATATTCCTTTACAAACATGGGAGGAATTAATAACACTGAACAAGAACATAAAGGAGATCTCCATTATCCCAACTCCCAACTTCTGTCACGTTCTTTCAGCTTTGCTAGCATTATTCCTATGGACAGAGAAGTTGCCATCAGCTCAGACTGGGTGACTATTTAAGTCCAGGTCCTGTAGAGAGGCCAGATCTTTCACTCACACAGCACACAGAGAAGACTCCTGAAAAAACTACCAACACCTGTTACACAAAGGCTCAAGTTTACAATTAAGTGCTATAGTGCACCAAAGAAACCAGTATTATTCAGTACTAAACAGTTCAGAAGAGCTTTAGGAGGTTAACATCCAGCCCCAAATACTAAATGTAGCTGGCTTAGCTAGAGTAGCCTCTAGGAACAAACCCTTCCCTGTCCTTAGACGAAGAACAAGGTTGTTTTGTCAGTGAGAATAACAAAACATCCTTATCACGAGATGGAAAGCAGTCACATCTTTGTTCTTTTCAGTCCATGAAAAAGCATCCAGCAATCAGACTGATCCACTACAAACACTATCAATTTTCCTGAAGATCAGCCATCAGAATAACTGTTTTCCACTTGTGATGTTTTCTGCTCAACTGAATTATGAGCTCAACTGAAATATGACTCAATACTATTGAACTACAGTCCGTTTTCCCATAAGCACTCTGAGATCATTCAGAACCCCAATCCTCACTCAACAGCCTACAGACTCTCAGTCCCTAAATTAGTACAAACGTAATTACTACTAAATGTGATACAAATCTATACCATCAAGTTTTTTTTCCCCAACAAAACTTCAGGCCCCTCCCACTTCAACTGGGAACCATTTGAAAATGCTCTCTGGGTACCCAACCAGCTCTGAACCCACTTAAGTTTCAGTTAGTACCACAACAGCAGGTGCACTAAAGGAGCGAGATCCACCACCAGGTAGGAATGAAGCCTTTCCATCTTGTTCCAGGCAGAAATCTGTCTGATGGGACTTTTTCCTCACAAAAACACGTGAGGACTGCTGTTCACCCAAGATCTTGGAGAAGTTGGTTATTTCTTCAGACTTCTGTGAGTAAGAAGAGTAAGTTACCAGTTCCCTGGGTTACTCCTTTATTTCAAAACAGGTATGGCAGCTGCCTAGTACTCTGGTACCTCAGCCCTCCTCAAAGCCAGCCACTGTTGGTTCTGAAGTTGCTTTATCCACTTTAATAAACTGAAGACTTAGTGGGAAGCTTTGATTTTCACTACAACTCTTGAACTTATTTTTGTACCCACTCTAATGAGAGGAGTAACATATCTTACAGCTGCACTAGTCACTGTCCACCCCCCATAGTCATTTTTTTCCTATGACCTAGGTGTTATTTCCATGTTCCAAGTTATTCCTAATACCTTCTGCCCTGCCACTAAGCACCTCCTGGACTTTAGCTTGGAGCACTTTGAAGGACTCATTCCAGTGTATCACTCTCAGTACTGCAGGGTCCAAAACTCGGCACAGCACTCCAGATTCAGCCTTGTTGAGCACCTACCAGAGGGGCAGTATCCCTGGCTGGACCTGTTAGCTGTACTCTTACTAACACAGTCCAGACAAAACCTTGTAAGTTGAAGAGCTTAACTCTTGTTGTCAGTTAAGGTATGACAATGCCTTCAAAAGATTCAAAAGCCCAGGGAACTGCCAGAACAGCACCTTCCAGGAGCTAATGACCAACACTGAAGGGGACTAATGATTAAGAGAGTCAAAGAAACTTTCTACCTGCCTGGATGGTATGATTTGTGTCTGAAAAAGCTTGAGGAATTTTTCCCTAAGGCAAGCTGAACAGACAAACGTACTACAGTAGTTCAAAGGAAGATAAAGTAAAACACAGTCACTAAAAGTGAAGTAAAATAACTACACTAAAAGTAAAATCAGTCACTAAACAGCTTGCACTGAGCTAACTACAAGCACAATTGATGAATAACATCATGCTTGACGTCTGAACATTGTAAGCAGCAGGTATTCAAAAAACTTACTTTCCAGGTCATCTTCAACTATTTCTTCTATGATGACATCCGGGCTGGACAGACAGTTGGGTAGAGCAGGAATGTTCTGATGAGGTACCACAGCAAGTGATTCTTGTACTTGCACATTTTTCACTGCTTTGTGAACACCAGGTTTATTTGCCCGAGCCTTTATTTTACTTTCTCTGCAAGGTGGTGGAATCATATTGTCTACAGAGAGCTGAGTATCACAACTTGATATTTCTTTTTTGTCACCAGGGCTAAAAGCATGCTGTCCATTATCATCACTGTATTTGAGAAAAGGTTTATTTTGAGACACATTAATCCAGTCTGTTTTCAGAGAAGCACACAAGTCAAACGAGAGGTTTTATTAAGAAAATATCACTATGTTCTGAAAACATCTCAAAGGCTGGTTGAAATAAATCTGTATTATGTAGTTTTTCAATACCAAGACAGCAGAACAGTAACAGGATTTCTGAAACCTAGAAAGAATTGGCAAAAGAACTGGTACACATTCTTGGGCACAGCTGAGTACACAGAAGAGTTGTCCCTGCTTAAAGTGATCAGACAGCACAGGTATAGACAAAGTATTTGAAAAACATCAGTAGTGTGATATACACTCATGTTAAGAAACAAGACATGCTAGATGTCTTACTACTGATAGTTACAGTCAGTGAATCTTTTTAAGATAGCAGTGCTGACCAGAAGAGCCTTCACAACAACTCCATTCCATTTCTCAAGTTTTTGTCTAAGACAACAGGAAAAAAAATAAAGGAAAAGGACAAATAAGAAAGCAATTATAACTTTAGAAGTTAGTTTTTTCTTGTTCATCTGATGTCACTTGTTTTGGCGTACATGCTCAATATTTAGATTATGAAGCTGAAATATGATGAAAAATACTGAAGTTTATTGATTTGAGATTTACACTTTCATGAACCAGTTTTCATATGCTGAAGTGATAAACATTTCTATTACCTATCAATGCCAAAGCTGAAAAAACACAGCATAAAAACTAGGGAATATAGTTGAGTGAAAAACAAAACTGAAATGCTGACACAAGCATTTAACAAAACTGTTTTGGTTCTTTACACAAAAACTAATAAGCATGAACTTTTTAAAAATTTAGTCTCCAGTATTTAACTGTTAAGAAAAGCTGAATTACTGTACCTATCCCTCTGAAGAAAATACTTACTATCCTGATGCTCCCCATTCAATCTTCCCCAGATTCTTTAAAAAAGATGTGATCTCTTCAGTGTTCAGGAGAAATCTCGAGAGAAGAAACATTACAAATACCTGTATCACTGATGGTTTGATATACATGGTGATTTTCAGCACAAAAATCACGTATGACGTAGAGGAGTAAAAGAAGAGATTGATTAGCTACTGTAATTTCACTCTTCCACTTCTATGAATGGATTATTTGGTTGCTTGTTTATTTTCAGATTCACACTTGGAGAAACTCTCCTGCCTCTTGCTCTACTTCTCATGCAGAGAGTGGTCCTACATTACTTACCAAGTTTCCACATCTATATAACCTACCATGAGTTTCTTTTTAGATACTGGTGTCCCAAGAAGATACTTAGATACTTGTGTCCTTGTTGAATGGAAGAAATTGTTTCATTTAAAAAAATTAAACCAACATTTTCCCCACTTCCTAGTTGGGAGCGTGTTTAGAAGTTGCACAAGTCTATCAGAAATGTATTTAATGCATGTGGTTGTTTACATAGCAAATTTTATGTGCTTTCTCCTGATGGCTCAGATGAAGGCAATCACGCCCTTTCAGCAGTATGTTTGTACACACCTGAACTAGCAGTTTCAGAACTATGTAAGCCAAGGAGCTTGATTAATACCACTTAACTGTTAACCAGACAGCTTTTATAATTAAAATAACCAGTGCACCCATTCATCTGCCAATATACCTCCCACTCCAGTCATTTACCTTGGAGATGTTTTTTCCTTCAAACTACTCACTCTTGAGAGCTCAGCATCAACTGGCAACTTCAAATCATGAATAACCTGAAATTAAGGAGTGAAGTCTTAGCCTGCAATATACAGAGAATTATGCAGGTGCCTATTAACTATAATATGACAGTCTGAATGTGACATTTTTAGTTCTACCAAAGAGTTTACTCATTAACAGCCAAGAGCCTAACCAACTGTTAGTCTTATATAGTCGGTTATGTCTCCCTGCACTGCTAAGGCTTTAACAGTTTGGGATTTTGGAGCCATAGCATGTGACTAGAAGCAGGAGTTGGAATTTCCTTTTACATGAACAGCCACTGGGAAGGTAAATTCTAAACAAAAAAGTGGGCCTATGGAAGGGCAGTGGTGGGTGCCAGCCTCTAGAGTTCACACTGAGCAAACAATACATGAAGAAAGGAGTGATTAGAATCCCTTCCTGGGTCCGATGGGAGAGACCAAGTTTCTTCACATGGAAAGCAAGAAGTGACTGCAGCAAACTTGAATTTAAAAATCAAACTGCTTGCAAAAATGGCTGGTGACCAATTATTTTTCTTAACACAAGGACTACAAAGATTCCAAATCAAACAGCCAGGTGACAAAGTGACAGAGGGAACAATTCTATATACACCTCATTTCAAGTACTAGAGCACGGAACAAGCTGCCACTCCATATGCAAACACATTAAGTACAAATGTATACACATACACAATAAAAACCCTTAACCTTTAAATGCCCAGGTTCTTAGACTTCAAGTACCTTCTCCTCTGCTGAAATAAAGGAAACCTCACTGGCTGGAGCTTTGGTCTGATACAGTACAGCAGGTATCGTGTTCCTACAAGCAGAGGCTACAACGGGGAAGAAGCATAGAAGTAGAGGCCTGTACCAGGAGAGCAGACTGAACTCTGGTGTAGTTAATTCAGTGTGAAGGCTGGAGAACTTTACAATGGGAAGATTTGTGTCTGAAATTTTGATAACACTATCCCTTCACTGAACAGTACTGGCTTCGTTTCCTGTCATCCCCCTCCATTTGCCATTGCCAACATCAAGCTCTTTGAGACCAGGCCCACCTTTTTCATTTCAAGTGAGTCACAAGCCTGATTTGTGACCAAGGCCAAATTTAGACTGGCAGTGCATGTGCAGAGGTGGGTTGGTAGAGTACACCACTGTAAGAACTTCAATATTCAAGTCAAACTAAAAACAGATCATGAAAGCTTTCAATACAAATACGAATTTGTTCTTCACAAAAATTTCACAGTAACTACCTGATCCAGATCGCAGTAGGTTCTTACGGAAGGTGTAATTTTTAATTCCCTTGCTATCCTAATGGCACCAATCAAGCCTTTTTTCTTCTCTTCAATTAACTGCTTAGCTTTTGCAACATCAGCACTGTAGTTGTTGATGCTCTTCACTAATTCTGCATGCAGTTTCCTTTTCCTGTATTAAAAACATTATTTTTCAGAATTTAGTAAGCACTCAGCAGTGCTGTTTCCAACGTTGACTGTGAAGTACAATTGCCACTTATACAACAATACAAACTGGATGCATCTCACAGAAATACCATTATCCTCACAGCAAGGAGCAGACAGCACAGAAACGTAATATAAAAATCAGGGGAAGCAAAACACTGAGTTCACAGCCACAAGCCCTCTTCTTTGAAGGAACTTTGTTTAAAAACACGTGTCCAATGAAGCCTACAGATACCTCCATACACATCCAGCTGATAATCACAGAATCTCCTGAGTTGGAGGGGACGAGGATCATCAAGTCCAACTCCTAAAAAACCTGATGAACTGAACAGTTGGATTAGAAGATCAGATGCCCCTTGCAGAGGCTGTTCTGTACTACTAAGCTTTGCAACAGACATGCACTGCTCTAAGTACATATGATGTATAAAAACCTGAAGACAAATATTCTTTAAAAGAATCGTTGGGTTTTTATCAACTTGAACATTTGCAGAAAGCCTTTTTTCTTTAAGTTTTTCTCATTAAACTGATCATTCCCCTAATGGCATTATCACCCCCACCCCTCAAGCTATTTCAGGAAAAAAGTCGTTAATGCTATTCTGAAATTTTCTTTTAAAGCAGAAGCTGAACATACTACTGTTTTCCAACCACACAAACTGGCTTCAAGAACTAGATACCACTGTGAAACAGCAGAAATACCGCATAAAAATTAAATACAGGTATTATCAAGTACTGTAATGAGAAAATTCTGAAATATTTTATCTGAAGAACTTGCCCATTGCTCCTATAGCACAGGTGAGAATATTACCTTGACAGGAGAGAAGTTACAAGCTCATCAAATTTTCTATCTGCAGTTTCTGCAACTTTGTCTCCTTCCTGCTTCACTTGCAATTCAAAGCATTTCAGCATCTATTCCATTCAGTATAGAGTAAACATGTTTATTCACGATTCTCACTTTTTAGAACTCAGAACAAAACAGAACAGAACCAGCGAACAGTCAGACAGTGATGAACACTCCCAACACAAGGAATTAACACTGCAGTGTGCTGTGATTGGTACAAAGGAAAACAGGCCAATTAGAGGATCATTATATAAGTACAGTGGAAGAATAGTTATAAATCATTAATCATTTCGTTTTAACTTCTAGTCAGCTTGCACTGTCTGGATCTTCATGGCCACTGAAGTCTTCAGATGCAACAGGCAAGAAACAGAAACCAGAACACAAGTTCTGCCTGACCACCAAGCAGCACTCCCGTGCTGGGCAGGTGACGGAGCCCTGGCACAGGCTGCCCAGAGAGGCTGTGGGGTCTCCTCCTTGGGGATCTCCAAAAGCCGCCTGGACGTGGTCCTGGGCAGCCTGCTCTGGGTGTCCCTGCTTGGGCAGGGGTGGCACCAGGTGACCTCCAGAGATCCCTGCCAACCCCAGCCATCCTGTGATCTTGGACCCACTGCCTCACTTGCTTTCTGACATTCTAATGCAGCACCACACACAGGTAGTTAACAAGCTAAGACTCCTACTGTTTGAACTCACTGAGCACCTAGACAATAAAGTAAGATTCTTACTCCAGCTAAGCATCAGTTTTCTGTTGCTATAGCTACATCTAATGAGACTGTAGGGAAAAAAATCTCAGTAATACAACTGCTTTGGCAATACTCAGCCTTTGCTGAAAAGCTGTTGGAAGCTGCAAATGCAGGAGTTGTTAGAGCTGCTGAAATTCAACGCTTTTACAAGATGCAGTTAGTATCTGAAGCAGGTACTTAACATAACTTTGCTTAACTGGCAGATCAGCCACTGCAACAAGTTAGAAAGGGAATGGGAAACAGGTTTTAGTGACTCTCCATGCCACACAGAATGATTTTAAGTTTTTGGATCACTGAACACCTCTATGCCCGTTTATCTCAGAATACATACAAAATGTAAGGAAGTGGTAGACAGAAATGCAAGCTCTTCCACAACACCTTTTCTACCTTTAAATCCAAAACTAAGCAAAGGAAAAAAAAACTTAGCTGCCAAAGCAAAAGCAAGTGTCAATTTCACCCTGCTCTGAGGGAACACAAGCTCAGTACTCAAAGTTCTGCTTAGATGTAGTTATGCCTAATGTACAGGTGGACAGAGTAACTTCAAGTTATGAACAGACTCAAGTAATCCACACAGTCCAGAGTTTAGTGCTGCATATTCACAGAAATAGTTCAAACAACTGAAATACACAAGACATGTTTAAACATGCTCTTAGTGCCTTTAACAGTACATTTGTTTGAGTACTCAAGACAAAAAGCTTTAATCAAGGCTAGCATGTAACATTTCAGGATTTCAATATATTTTCACCCACCTCATCTGCATCTTGTAGGTGGCTGAGATTACAAATACCTATCCACAAAGCTTCATCAATGCCTTCCAGAGCTTTGTTTTCCTAGGGAAAAGAAAAGTAAGTTGATTGAATGACTAGAACATAGGCTATACTCAGTTGCAATTTTAATAGATTTGAGGTAGGTGACCCTGGTGACCTTTGTATGGCTCTGACTAGCTCTACAGCTGCAAATGGGCATGAAGTAGCTTGTAAGCCTAATTCAGGTAAGCCTACAACATTTCACAGTATTTGACTGATTCTGCATTGTATTTTGCTAAATACATGCAAGATATTTTGTGTATGCATGCAAATAAGAGAATCAAAGAAAGCATTAAGATGGAAAACCAAGACAAAGTTCCAAATAAAAAGCAAAGAAAGCATGCAGGACAGAAGAAAGGAAATATTGCAGCTTAGAGAGAAGTCCTACATCTAGGAATTTTACTTCAGAAAAAAATAAGAACAGCAGGGAACTCTAATAAGCTCACAGCGTAATGCTGATGCAAGAGACAGTGAAATACTCTGGTATGAACTGAGATAGAAGCAAATGTAAGTATGTTCTTCCACCACTGGTATTACTGAAGCTGGTGTTAAGAGTACCGGTAAGAGTGCTGTTAAAAGTATCGGTAGGAGTGCTGGCATTTCGCTAACTGATCATCGTCAGTTGAGGACACCTCAAAGAGTCAGGGCTGGTGCTGGTGAAGTCTGTGACTACTGGGAAACCCATTCCCATTGGACATCTGTTAAGTTGCCTTTTGGCAAACACCTTCCATTTCTAAAGGGTTCCTCATCAGTTAAGGAGAACAAATACAAGCTAGAGAAGAGTTAGAGCTCAAGTTTGAAAACCTGGAACAGTTCTGTCTCTGATCAAACAATCATAGGTGGATAAAAGTGCTGCCTCAGCATGATCTGGAGTTTATTGAAGATGCTTGTTGCTACCTTCATCTCTGGAAGAGATGCACAACTAATGGAGCTGGTCACCTCAGATCAATGTCTCCTCTTCAAGAGGAGATAAAGAACAGAAAACCCTCTAAGAGTTATTCCTAGCACAGTTAACCTCCAAGTCACAAGTTCCTACGCCACCCAATCTCACTCCATTTTGGTAAGATACAAGGAGATCTAGGTTAAAACACATGGAGTAACATGTAACCCTATCTACTTCATGGTTATTATGGTCAATAACAATAAATATCCTTTTAAAACACAGGTATTCTCATTCAGTGATCTAAGAAGTGATCCTGCCAGACTTTGAAATCACCAGCCACAAATAAAGTACTCCAGAGAAAAAAAATGGAAAAAGAAAAGGAAGCAGCAGCTCATCAAGGTTAGACTGATCTCAGTGGAAGTTATTTTTCCATCCTTTGAATTCATGATATGGACACCATTCATCCTCAACTTTTTCAAACATAGACAGCTTCTGTTCACGGAAGTTCAACTACCATCAAAAGACTGCTTATGACCTCAAACTTGATATACTCTGAAGATGACTTCAGATGATTTGCTTTAGTATTTTGTTAACATAACATATTGAAGTTTAAGATAACATGATTCAGGTTTATTTCTGATCCTTTTCCCAAAAATGTTCAGAAAAGAACCATTTTCAAACTTTAACAGGCACTGTAACAAAAACTGTATTAGGAAACAAGACAAGCATATGCATTTAAGATACTTTCAAGATAACCATACAAGAAAGTCTACATGCAAGAACATGGGACCGGCAGAGGATGTACCATTAATTTCCATTTTTTGTCACTCTAAAATATGCAACAAGTTAGCTTATTTTTTGCCTGGAACTTCACAAACCTTTTTCAGGAAGATCATGTTAGAAAACCTAACAGAATGTTTTCAGAGATCCATTTGTCCCATCACATTGCCTTGATAAACCACTAGACTGCTTTAAGGATGCCCTGCAGTTGTCTTCTATTTGAAAAGAAAGCCCCGAAGTCAAATACTGTGAAGCCTTTTTTTAAATTAAGTTCAAAAAACCTAATAGCACAGCCAGCTGAACACGGTCTTCCTCAGCTACAACCTAGTTTGGTGTGAACAGCATTTTAACTAAAATAAATGAACTTCAGTCAAATTACTTTGTTAACACCATAGTTGTACATCAAACCCATGACAGGATGGAACAATAGCACTTAACAGTTAAGGTTGCGGGTTTGTTTTAGTAAGTGCAGTATTAACTATGCTTACAAAAGAGTGGCAATATAAAGAAATTCAACATTAACACACCATGTCTGCTGATGGAGCTCCACCTGGTTTACAGTCTAGCCCACTATTTGAGGAAATCAGGCACTGAACATTTTTGTCTTCGGTGTTGGAACTGGAGGGCCTGCAAAACAGAACTTTAAGGAAAAACCTACTCACATTAAATAAAAACAAACTTCACTTGAAGATTTTAATACACAATTTGAATGTTTCAAGATTTGTCATTAAACACACACACAACTATTCTTAGAACAGTTTAATTTACATGGTCATGTTCTAGACATACCTCGTTTTTTGGTTAAGGTCCCTTCCTAGCAGCATCACCTTAAAATTCAACTGTAGCATCTATTTTATCTTAGAATTTATCTCACAAAAAAGGCATGAACAAAAGCTTACAAGTCAGTAGTGATTTTCACCCTTGATGAAACTAAAATGCATGCCTATTAATATTCCAAGATACGCTTTTGTTGCCCGTATTTTTTTTTTTAAGCTATCCCATCAGGTATTAGGCTGCTGAAGTTCTACTAATACAAGGCAGATTATACCTAAACAATAGAAGAAGGCTCTTAAATTCTGTTGTCTGGTCACACAACCCAGCTCTCCTGTCAAGTATACGTAGTGGTAAACAGCTGTCAAGACCCTCACAAGAACAGCCTCCAAAAAAGCCAACCTAACTGCAGTGAGGAAGCAGTGCTGTTTCTTCTACACTCCATTTCCTGTTTGATGGGCTGTGAGAGGACTTGGCAAACCCTGCTGCACAGGCTGCACCCGTACACAAAATCTCAGGTTTTATCTTATTTTGGCCAAGTTTTGACAGATCTTACCTGCGCCTATCTCAAAAGGCTAATTCCCATACATCCCTAACACTCATCTAACTAAACCCTAAAAATTACCTGGGCCTATTCTTATTTAGATGAAGATGACTCTCCATAGCAACAGCAGTTAGGGAAACACACCCTCTTTAAGACTTCCTTCCAAGTTCACATAGCCTGGATAGCTAAGTAAATGTAATTTAAGTATGACAATACCAAGGAACTTTGCCAGCATCTAATCTTCTAGTTCTAGTAATTGGATACCTAAGCAGAAGGTGCAATAGTGCCAGCAGGGGCTGAAGATGCACTTTAGTGAGGCAGCCCTTCCTGCAACAGGGTGATTCTCTGACCCCTTATCAGAGTTACCATGAACAGCATTTAAAACCTTCAGTTCCAAGTATTTCAAGTCAAACCAAATCTCCTTCTCCCTTTTAAATGAAATATTACTTGTATTTAGATGTTAGAAACACAGGAGGCCCTCAGTGCTTGTCTGATGCCCTCAATTAAGTTGGGTTTCAGCTGCACCAGGCAGCCATCCTGAGAACACATTAGGAAAGCTTAAGTCACATTAAAAAAAAATCAGCTGGAGAAATATTTTCAGAATTTCTTACTCAGTCAATTCCCACCCCAGTGTGGCATCTAACCACATTAAGAAATTGGGTTTTGAAGGTTTACCTTGCTAGATCTTCTGAGCTGCTACCACTCAATCCAAGTTTAACATCCATTTTGGTCTGAACTCAGAGGGAAAAGTAGAACAAGTTCAAATACAGGGTGAAATTGAACTCCCACTGTAAACAGCCTACAAGCCTCTTCTCACCTTCAGCAAACCACCTCCCACCCCACATATTCCAATGAAGCCAAGCTTCAAAGTAAGCGCTGTTGATTGAGCAACCAGTTGTGCAAGAAAACAGATTCCAAGCTGAAGTTCGTGGTCAATATATCCTTGCAGTAGTGTTTCTAGTAAATGGAATGGCAATTTCCTGTTTGCTTAGTACTCTTCCCCACTCTTACGCAAAACTAGTACGTGCTTCCAGTATACTGCAACAGTGAACTTCATTTATTTTTCACTAATTTTACTGAAATAAATCCTCACAATAATTAAGCCAAGTCACTAAACTCTACTGAAGTTGTGTTTCGCAGTAACAGCTAAATTTGAGTTTCACAATGGAAGTACCAGAACGGCCACACCCTACCTTTCAGATTACATTAAAAATACCTAAAAAATACAGTTAGTTTGTCCAAAATATGTGTTTCTTCCAAAATGGCATTAGGATGTTTTAACACAAAGGATTCACAAGCAGAGCATTTGTTTTTTTTTAAGTGTTAAAACTGAGAAACATTTGTAAGGTGCATGGTACTGTTCAGAGGGAAGTTTTTTTTTTTTTTTTAAAAATCTTCTCTTTATTCAGGAACTGATGGGGAGACTTATAACATTTGCACCAGTTCTTTTTTGCACATTTACGTGCAGATGAGAAACTAGAATGGAGCTGGCAGCATGGGACAATAATTGTAAAACAACTTTTCTAAAACCAAACTTTAGACAACAGGGGAGCACTTCATAGCAACACTGCACTGCTGGAAGTGCTAGTAAAGACTTGCTGGCAGGACAAAAGTCTACAAAGGGCACACATTTCTCTGACTGGAGCGAGGCTTACTTCAGCCACTTCTCATGAAAGTGTGTAAGATCCTGTAATACCACTATTTCAGAGCATTGCAGTGATTTCAGAACAGAAAGCTTTGCATCAACCTACTTCTGTAGAAGAGGAACCAGAAAAATCAGTCTCTTCATTCTTCACCCCATCACTGATCTCTACAAAAGAACAGGTATAATACTTGACTATGAGTGTTTGAACTGGAATATATCTTATAACCAGTGACACAAACAGGAATACATGATCACTACAATAGTTTTCTACAAAGACATTACATTAACAGTAATTTGAACACTGACCTTTACAATGACATACTTCAAAAGCTCTAAGTCCAGATACATAGATATGAAAGTTTATGAAGAATTACAAAAAAAACCTTACCTTTAATGATTTAGGGCATTATCTGCATGATATGTATGTTATACTGCTACTACATGAGGGACAAGAAAACCACGTGAAAGGGAAGGCAAAAAGACAAAGAAAACACATTCAAAGTCTGTAGCTGTATTACAGGAAAAAACACTTTTCATGAAGCCTCCATACATCCTAGATACTCAAAATTTTACAGATCTTACAGACAACCAAGCAAAAAGAGATTAATCAAATTTGGCAGCCTGTTTGTTGTCTTTGGGAAACCACCTGAAACAGTGAATATTGCACAACACGGAATTGCTAGCAATAGAAGTCAAGAATCAAAAATCTTACCTTTCACACCCGTATCATTTAATGTATGACACAAATCACTTCTTCTGTGACTTTGTTCTGTTAAGTCCTCTTCTAGTGTCTTAAGACACTGCCTTCAGAAATAAAAGCAGAGGTTTAAAATTTTTAGGGACATCAACCAAACATGAATTCTGACTCCTAGCTCTTAAAATTTAGCTCACCTGCTTTTTACCAAATGACATCATGCAGAAAAAAGGTTCAGTTAATGAGACACAGAACACATGCACAGAATAATTATTTTCTTCTAACTGAAGGCAATTCATTAGCTCCATGATACTGAACTTACTGCCTATAAAGGCGATACTGAAGTTTTTAAGCAACCACCAGTGACTGACTATATAAAGATTTAAATCACAGTTGTTTTATACAGTTATTTAACTAGAAATATGTTGAATGTATCAATGTTATCTTATTTACTTGTAAAATATCCAGATCAATTCAAGATATTGGTAGCCTAATAACGCAGTATTTGGAAACATCCCAAGAAGCTTTTGAAATGTCTTTCCTTGAAACCTTTACCAAATTCTAAAACTAATTCTAAAATTCTAAGAATTCTGAAATTCTGAATTCGACCTTTCATTTAAATTATAAAACTTTATGCACGCCGTTACTGCACATCTTCATATGTGGTCTATAAAAATACTTACTTGCAACACTGCACGATACGAACATTAGTTCTATCCTTCTTCAATACTACTTCCTAATAATTACAGAGGCAAAACTTAAAAAAACATGTAAGTCACTGTACTAAGCTTAGTATTTACATGCCTTATAGCTTTCAGTTTTCTTCTCGTAAGCTCTTCACTACTGCCATCCACCGACTCCTTCTTTCTACTCATCGTGTCCCTGATGCTGGAAGGAAAAAAAGAAATAACAACCTTACTTCAACATGTACATTTCTTCACTTAAGCGAATATGGTACATTATATCCCTTTGTAAGGATTGAAAGGAAAATATAGAGATGCGGAATTCTTTTAACATATATTTTCCTTTAGAAATCTTGAATTTAAGAGAAAGCTGGTCTGCCTGCCTTGTGCTGCCCAGATACCCCACTCGATACACCCCAACCCTTACCAGTACCGGTTTCACGACCCCTTCTTGCTGACACAGCCCCGACACGACTGCCTGCCCTGCTGACCGTAGGGCCCCACCCGCTTTATAACGGGGACGCACCGAGGCCGCCCGACACCGACCACCAACCCTTCGCAGCGCCGAGGCAACACTGCCGCGCGCTCCCCTTCGCGCGCCAAGATAGCTCCCCTCCCCGCCAATCAGCGAGCGCCCCGTCTGCCCTCCTGCCCCTTGCAGCCAATCACAGCGAGGCGGGAGGGGGAGGGCGGTGCTTGCTGCGGCCCGGGCGGGCGGGCTCCGCCGCCATGTTCTTGTGCTGAGAGGCGGCGGGGTTGTGGCGAAATGGCGTCCCAAAGGCGCTGCGGGACCGGAGACCGATTTTGAAAATGGCGTCTCCTTGGCTAGAAGCTGTTAGCTCATGCTTTGGGGTTACTTTATTCCATCTCTCCGTTTAATTCACGTATAGTAAAATACAGTTTAACACAGTGATGTTCTCTCACAACTTTTAGACGCTTTTATTGCCAAATCATGTACCAAGCCAGCTTTCAAAGGGACAGGTGTCCTAACGAGCCCTAGGTTATTCAAATATTTGCACCATTTGCATAGTAAATCTAGGTGCTACCTTAAGGCCTTTACCTTAAAAGTGCTACATAAGTGTTTGTTAGGTTGGGGTTTTGACTCAGATAATAAGGCAGAATTCAAAAGGTCATGCAAAGTCAATTCAGAGTACAATTGGAGTAATTGCAATTGAGAATAATTCAGTGAAAAAAAAAAAGCATGAAGAAAGGATCAGTAAAGTTCAAAATTAGCCAATCTAGCTCCTCACCTGCTTTTAGTAAAATAAAATCAGGCATACTTGAATGCTTTAGCTACTCTTGAATGTGCTCTGTGGCATGACTTGGTTGTGAAGAACAGAAATTTCTAGAAGTGATCCTTAAGCTGATTCAGCACTTTTCCCCAGAAGCCCTCTTTGTTAACCAGGACCTGATTGAACTCAACTTTGTATGAAATTCTCTTAGAGACTTGTAAAATTTTATAGCAGTGCTTCGTGTCCAGTCTGCATCTCTTTGGTGTGGTTTGGCCTACAGAAAATTTGCTTCTTGTAGATTTAGTAAGGCTGAAGGCTTCTAGGAGGTTGGGAGGGATGTTTGTGAAAAGATCTTCAAGTCTAGGTCCTCCAAGTAGTGACTGATCCAGCAGTTTATAGTAAATTTGAACTGCAGACAGTGCATACACGAGACTAACATTTATCACCTGCTACAAAGACATCAAAACCAGTTTATATTTCAATTTTGAATACAGATTTCCAAATACATTCCCTTTCCAGACAGCTCTAGCAACATCACAAACTGCTGCCTTGCTGTTCTACCCTGGGATTTTCTGTGTGCTCCCCCAGATCAGCTGGCCAGGGAGCCTAGTTGTCCTTGCATTAACCAGTCCTGCATCTCTAACTCGGAGATGGCATCTTCTACACCTAGACTCAAAAAGTGGACTCTTTTAATGATTTCGACCCTGATTAGGTAGCCACCACCTTTTCATCCAGATTTTTCTATACTTTGTAAATAGCAAAGTGCAATATAAAAAAGAAAGATGCATCACTGCAAAAACAAACCCACCTATATTACATCTAAAAGGCTGTGAGGCAGAAATGGGCCCTCAGATACTGTCAGATCTGTCAAGAAAAGTATGGTGCTGCTCACTTGAAAAGGGCCTTTGCCCAGTGAGGATGCTTCCCAGGGAGGTAGATGACACCATTGAACAAATTGCCAACAGCATTCTGGCTTGCATAAGAAGCAGCGTGGCCAGCAGGTCTAAGGAGGTGATTGTCCCCCTGTACTCGGCTCTGGTGAGGCCGCACCTCGAGTACTGTGTTCACTTTTGGGCCCCTCGCTACAAGAAGGACATGGAGGTGCTTGAGCGAGTCCAGAGAAGGGCAACGAAGCTGGTGAGGGGTCTGGAGAACAAGTCTTATGAGGAGCGGCTGAGGGAGCTGGGCTTGTTTAGCCTGGAGAAGAGGAGGCTCAGGGGAGACCTCATCGCTCTCTATAAGTACCTTAAAGGAGGCTGTAGAGAGGTGGGGGTTGGTCTGTTCTCCTACGTGCCTGGTGACAGGACGAGGGGGAACGGGCTAAAGTTGCGCCAGGGGAGGTTTAGGTTGGATATTAGGAAGAACTTCTTTACTGAAAGGGTTGTTAGGCATTGGAATGGGCTGCCCAGGGAGGTGGTTGATTCGCCATCCCTGGAGGTCTTTAAAAGACGTTTAGATGTAGCCCTTAGTGATATGGTTTAGCGTAAGACTTGTTAGTGTTAGGGCTGAGGTTGGACTAGATGATCTTGGAGGTCTCTTCCAACCTAGATGATTCTGTGATTCAGTGAAATTAGGTTCAAACTTTCTTTAATACAAAAAGACCCACCCCTGCTGATTGTGCAGTCCCAGTTGCCATTTACCATCCTTATCAGGATGGTGTTATGAAACTCAATTACAACCAGTACCGAGAGAAGTCCATTTCAAAATTGCCCCACAACCCACATTGCAGACTTTGACGAGGCCTCCGGTCTCTATTAGAAGAGCTCTAATGGATTGGCATGTTTAATGGCAGTAATCAGGACTGAACGACAAATGACAGCCACTGATGGATTTCCATCGCTACTACAATGATTGTCATACCACAGCTGAATCAGTGTCAACTCTACAGATTCTACAGACCTGGCAGATGCGTCTCACCTAAAATACTCATCCCTAGCCTGTCCTCTGTCTGACTGCAAATCAGTATGCACCAGGCTGAAGTTGCACGTTACACAAATTCCCTGTTACCAATGTTTTTCAGAGTCAATCTCCAAATGATTCTACAAAATATTATCAAAAGACAGGGATGAGAACTGAAATTCAGATTTCTCCTTGACATCAAAATTCATAGACTCGATTTAGATACTGGTTCCATGGCACTTCATCATTTTTGCATCTTCAGTTAATTCATGTTTGACAGATGACAATTAGCCCTCTCTGTCCCACAGGATCTAATCCCCCTTCTCGTGCATTGTAAATACCAGTTGTGTTTTCCCTTGGATTGTCCAACCAATTATCTCAATGAAGTAAAAATCTTAGGAGTTTTCTCAGCTTCAATTTAGCTTTGAAAATTGCATCCTCTGTTTCAAAGGTGACAAAAGGCTTGTGCACACAAAATTTTGTTCTTCTGTTCCATAGTCTAAGCTAATTCCTGCTTAAAAAAGTCACCTGTATTTATGTTACCTAAGGACATAGTGAATAATGACTGAGGTGTAAAATGTAGGGTAGGTGATGGTAGACTTGTTTTGAATGTAGCCAAGAAAAGGAATTTATAGGTAAGATTATCTGAGTTAAAGGTCTAAATGCAATTTTAAACCAGCAGTGTCTAAGATTGTCTAGAAAGTAGCCTAACCGTCTCTTTGATGAGAAACCTAATTAGTCCTAATTAGCTCTTTGGTGAGATGATAGCTCATCCTTGCTTTTATTTTTAGTTGCATTTAACAAATGAATGAACAATAGCAACAAATGCTCACGATAGTTAAGATTTTTCTGCTAATTAAATTTAGTATTTTTATATTTTTATATTTTTATATATAATTTATATATTTTTATATTTTTATATTAAATTTAGTATATTTTTATTATTTTCTGCTGATAGCTAAAACTCATAAAAATATAGCTATGCTTATTATTCTCTACACCTCTCCCACAAATTACAAGGAATTATAAAATATACATGTACATGTTATTCTATCTATCATACATATATTGTTTGTATCTTTGTCAAAATATATATACAATGAACATAAGCTGCACCCCTTTAGTTTTAGGTTCGTACCACTCCGAGAATCTGATCACAAAAATGGCGACTTGGTTTAATATTTCAGAAAAGACCACAGTAAATGTACAGAAAAGAATGAACATTTTCTGTCTGTGCCACTAGCTATTGAGAGAACATTACCATGGTTTCTTGATTTTACAAGATAGTATTTAAAATTCGGTGTAAAACGTCAGTGCTTCTATTTGGGAACCACGAGATGGCAGCATGGATTAACCATGGGTGGGCTCACCGGTCCTGTTGCCTTTCACTTGTGTGATCTCAGCCGCTTCTGTAGCTTTGTCTATAGCAGAAGGGATACTGTACTGGGAAGACAATACTGAATAGACTGTCTTCGGTGTGAACAGCATAGTTATATTTAAAAATCATCGCCAAATGTAGGTTGAAAATGCATATATATTCTGTAGATCATCTTCCCAGCCAGGAACATGTAGCAGTTTTTATTTCTTCAAATGCATCCTTTTTTCTCATCCTCTGTATCTTGCCCTTTCTCAGAAAGAATTTCTGCTTTCAAAATTTAACCATTATATGCACTAAAAATGGACTCTTTAGACTCTTTTTTTTTTGTCATTTAAATGACAAATTCTGCAAATATGTGTCTGAGTTAATTGGTAAGTAATCATTGTTGGATTTTTTTTCTGTAGTACAGCCATGTGATTACATGGTAAGTAGAAAAACATTTTTCCCCTAAATGTTGTGTGAGGGGCTGCACTTGTGTTTAAAGAAGAAAGGGGACCCTCTATGTTACACTAGAAAGGGCCAAAAGCAATGTGTGTAGATAGTGAATGTGCAGGTTTATTGGAAGTATAATTTCATCAGCGATTTCATAGGATTAACAATTGAATCATCCAGTTTCTAAGGTTTACACAAGGTAGACAAATAATCTCAAAACATTGTGGTCTAACAGAAAGACACTGGTACACGAGGGAGTGCACTGTACTTGCTCTCAGCTCCTCACCCACAGTTTCTGGCTCATAATATTTTTCTGAAGTATCCCGGGTTTAGGTTATTTATACTACAAAAGCAATCTGACTTTTCAAGAGCATCAGGTATTTTGTTAGCCAGTATGTACTTATTAGTGATTTATAAAATGACCCAATTTGCATAATTTCTGCAGTAATGCTGTTTAGTATTGTCTTCTGTGAATCTTCTTCTATCATTGTTAGTAGTTAATTTTTTACAACAGTATTAGCTGGCTACTACCATTCTAGTAAAAGTTTATGTTTACTCATCTTCAGCTAATGTGTTGCTCTCATCACTGTGCCTAAAATGACGTTTTATGACTAGTTATGGTTGATTGAAACCTATGCTGCTTCTGAAAAGGGGCGTCTTGCCTTTTTCTGGTCCCAGGTATGTTTTTACCATTCCCATGTCACCACTAGTGTTTCTGGAGCCATGCAGTGAGCTGGATCCGTATGTTGCAGTTGCATAACCTTCAGGTGTTTCACAATTCATGCACACATCCTTGCATTTAACAATGCAGTCAGTGGCTGTTCTTACATGGGCATTTCCTCATAGTAACTGTTATCCATTGCTTAAATTCAGCAGCCATTATTTATCTAATTTTCTACTCATGAAGTTAATTGCGGAGTGTGCCAGGTGCCTTTTTCTCACCCACCCTGATGGTTAAAACCAACAAACCATCTGTAAATGTGACGGTGGACAGTTTGGTCAGAGGTACTTGTGTTGCATCAGTACTGAAGTTATGCTGCTTTCATTACATTTGTTTTTTTGTTCTGTCTTGCAACTTGTAAGAAATTTGCCAAATCAGTCTTCAGATATATTAATAGATAAAATATTACATGAAAATTCATAAGTATCAAAGATCTTGATTAAAAGTATTACTGTGATTTTTATAACACACCTTCTACATTTGAAGCAAGCTTTCATCCTTTAAAATTCATCTTTCAAGCTTTTTAGTGCGACCATGCCACTGTCCTTTTTTGTTGTCCTTTTTGTTGCAGCTGCTTTGCTGTGCAGGGAAGTGGCAGCCAGAGCTTGGACTGCGAGTTAGCTTTGCCCGTTGTGCTCGGTTAAGACTTCGGGAGCCTAGCAGAGGCGAGGCTGTTGCAGCTCTGCATCTCCATATTCAGCCACCAGCAAGGCTGAGCACGTATTCCCAATTTTATTTACTTTTATTGAAAAGACTTTTTATTGAAAAGACTATGACCACGTAGTATGAATATGAGTATGAAGAAAAGATAGCTGGAACTAAAGACTCCCTAAACAAGTAGAAGACCTTTTTCTGACTTCAGCTTTCAACTTGAAACACAGCATTTTTTAGCAAGACACAGAGTTGGACCATAATGTAGAACTGAGTATCACAGAGAGAGACTGCTGTATTCTGTGAGGTCTGACTAAAGGCTTTTTGTAGGCACTGAGCTTTGTCTGGGGGCTTTTCAATTATATTTATGTATATGTAAATGTCTAAAAGATGTTGACATCTTTCTGAAATGCATGTTACAGATCAGCCACTCTTACGCTCACTGAAAATGAAATTCTGTCTCTAGGCAAACCAAGTTCTCTCTTTGATTTTAAAATCTTAAAGAAACTTGGTTTCCCAGTAAAATTTTTTATCTGAGATTCTTCTTCATGAAATATTCTTTTTAGTCAAAATCTTTGGAATATAAATTACTGTTTAGTTAGTACAGAATAAAATGTGTACGTTGTTAGGTTCTAAACACATAGCTGAGAGGAACATACTGGTGAGTAGGCTTGTAATTTGTTTTTACTCAGTCATATAATGTATCTTTAAGCTGCTCCTTTATCATTTAGATGATTTTAAAATATAGCTCTAAAAATACTAAAGGTACACGGAGCCTTCAGGAAACTTTACTAGAGCCTAAGGAATAGCATATTTGAATAACGTGAACCCAACACTGACAAATGCTAAGCAACGCTTTTTAGAAACAAATATTTCAATTGCATACATGCATGTGTATTCCAGAACAACTAGAAGCTCTCCAGGAAAGAAAAAAATAACACCAAACAACAGAGCATGGCTCTGTGCAGCTGCTTCCAGAAACCAAGTGGGATGAGAGACTATATTAATGGTGTTTCCATAGTCTGTGGAATATAATATTGCAGAAAATATTATAATGCACCATGCTGAGAAGACTGCATGTAGTTTTGACTGCCATATATCTGCTCATGCATGGAGGAACAACTCCAGCCATGTTTTACAGAGCTTGTTTGTAAGACAGTGAAGACATAGTAACCTGGGCAACCAGATGGTCTGGTTTACAGTCCACAGCGAAGCTTGCAGTGTTGTCCTTTTGTGTATTACTGTCCAAACTAACTGGATCCAGGGTAGTTATACGCATATTGTAACCACATGCCACACTGTAGCATGTTTGTTTTTCAAAGATGAAAATTATTAGCTAGTCAAAATCAGAGGTCTTGGAGGCAAAGGCTTAAGAGAGTAACCACTCTGTTACGTCTGTGTGGTCTCTTCTTCTATCAGTAGAGATCATGAATGAAAAATATGCTAAGAGGGACATTTGGTCATGACCTGCGCTGCAACTTTGTGTGCTAAGGCTATGAGTAGCCAGAATGACTCACCTGAAATGGGCAGAGAAAATATTTATTCTATTTCCCTTCAAGGTCTTTCTAGTCAACATCTATGCATTTTACATCATGATGGTTGCTGAGATAAATGCAGTGATCTGGTCCTATGATTAAGAGAACAAACATTCACTGGGATAGTAATACTGATTTTATTTGTTGAACTGGGAAGAATGTGAGATACAAAGCTGTGCCAGGGGAGGTCCACACTGGACATCAGGAAAAAATTCTTTACCGTGAGGGTTGTCACACACTGGAACAGGCTTCTTAGTGAGACAGTTGATACCCCTTTGTAGATGGAATTACCCTAGAGACACATGGTTCTGCCATGACCTTCATCGAATAAGCAATATTGTCATATGCCTAACTTTAGGACTATGAAAAAATTTCTTCTATCAGTTTGCATCTTTGAAGCTAAAAGGGCCATTCGTATCTCTAAGTTAGGTATTCATGTTTAAATATCTCGTTTAACTGGAAGCTATGATTTTTGTATAGTGTACCTGATTTTCATTTCATTAGTTAGTTTGTCTGTAAAGGCACATTCAGGGTCTGGAATAGTGATTATAAATTTGTGAATCTCACTTTTGTTTTTAATCAGTTTCTGGGCATTTCCCCATTTTGATTTCCATGTTGCAAAGGCTGAGGGCAGGCACATCAGAGGAGATGCTAGATAAAAGACCTGAAATGTGAGAGTAGGTCAAATACCATGGGGAAGCTGAAATTCTGTTAGTCTCAGTGCATTTAGCTTTATCCATTGGGGATGGGACTTATCAGATACTACATGTGACATCAAATCTGTCAGCTCCCCTTATTTCCCTTTTGGATTTTAGTAGTTCTTATTTCAACAGTCAATGGTGCTAGAGCTGGTGCTGTATACTCTCTTACATACCTAGTTTTCAAACAGAAACTGTGTCAAATTTTCATTTGTTTTAATTTGTGGGAGACTGGCCATTGTAAAATCAATTTGAGAACATAAAAGGAACCTTTCCTTAATAGGAAGAACATCTCTAAGAACAATCTGAACACGTGATGATAAATGTTTTCATCTCTTGAAGCAACCAGGAAATTAAAAATTCTTGAAGTTAAAATTGTCCTGTATTTTTCAGATTCGGAAATGAGGATTCACTTGGACAAATGCTTTTGCATTATTAATTAATTCTCGATTTCTTCAATAAATATAATTGTGTATTTATGCATGTGTGAATTTGCTTTTGTAGAGGACTAAATTGTGAGAAGATTATAAGAATCACACCTATGCAAGATAAAAGTGAAAGCCTCAGCAGTACTCTTTTAGTATCTGTACAGAAACAGAGTTTCGGCAGTTCAAGATGCAAGTATGCAATGAGACTCCCTTCACAGTAGATTTTTCAAAATATGATTTACCACACGTATAAATAAGCCTCTCAGCCATCACAGTGGGCTGCTCAGTTTTGGCCTCTCCTACTGGAATTCTCCGGAAGTCAAAACCACTAGCTTCCTTGTCTTTTATAACCAACACATAAAATAGTTGATTTCTTAATAAGGCATTTAGAGGATTTACTAGTTAGGATTCTTCATAATGCACTGAAAATTGGGGATTGATGAAGGGAGGGTAAGGACTATACCAATGGTTAATAAAGTCGTGTCTGATGGTTTTGAGCTTGGATATTGAAACTCATGAAATGAGAGTTCAGTAAAGTAATCCTCCAGTAACTCCTTGTATGACCTCGAACAAGTTAGTTATTCTGTCATCAACTCCCTTTGTGTATTTCGGTTGTTTTGTGATGTTTTGTCCAAAACTGTAAACAAAGGAGTTGGATGGTTAGTAGGAGTGGTAATACCCATGGGAAATATCACACACGTTTGGTTCTAAATTCTGTTGCTTTACCAATAGAAGTGATGTTGCTTAACTGGAACAAGATTACTTCCCTGTTCCACACCCATTCCAGTCCCTGGCATTGTAATTACTATCAATTCTGCCTATGCTAGGAAAGGTATTTATGTGTTTTACTAGAAGGTAAATGTCTTAAGGTTTTTGTGTTATTCATATGTAAAGGAAAAAAAAAAAGAGTAATGAAATCAGTGACAAAAGGAAAGTGAGAATCTAAAAAGACTGCTAGGCAAGTGAGGCATATTCTCAGGACTGAGAGCATTTTAATTTTAAATCTGTCACTCCCTACATAAAGTGTATTAAAAACACAATGAACACTATGTTTGTGGACCCAGAGAAAGCTATGAGTGTATGCCTCTTGTACCTACTGTTCCCAGAAATGATTGTTGCATTGTTCTTTTTTTGGGTGCACATCTGCTGTTTGAGTGTTGCTACTGTGTATACAGCATATGGGAATTAACACACTGAGAGCTTTTGTTGAATCCAAAAAAAAAAAAAAATCTGTATTTTAAGTTTCACTTTCTAAGTACAATAAGAGAACATGAACAGAAATTCTTTTCATTTACCTTGGCTGGTACTGGTGGCTCCTTCCTCTTTCATGTAGCTGTCATTGTTTTTTTTTTCTGGAATAATAATTGAAATATATGTTTAATAACTTTTATTGGTGAAGAAAACTATTATTTAGTACATTCATATGATGCTGAGCATGAAATTGAGGTTCATAACTGCAATACGGAACATAAAAGGAAAAATGACTCCAAACCACTTGCAGGAACATACTCTTGTTCTCTGCAGTTGAAGGCAAAGATAAAGATCACTGTGAATGATTAGAAATATACAGAGATTTCCATTGGGAAAAGCTTACATGGGCTGTAACTCTGCAGCTTAGGATGGATGTCGCTGAAGGAACAGAACCTATGATAGTTTTTTATAGGAAGGCATGATTGCTCATTCCTTCTAAGTAACGTAAGAACCAGAAGGGACGTGATGAAATGATCAAGTGACGGACTTACATTAAGCAAGAAGAAGTACTTTTGAAAACAATCCATAAGTTAACAATAAAAATTAGTTCCTACAGATGGATAAATGTATTAAAATACAATCAGTCAATTTTATGGTCCACAAATTAGACCAGAAGAACTATTAGAAAGGATGATACAGACGTAATCTGTCATAGCTCTTTTAGTCTCTAAGTCCTGATAGCTAGAGAGTCTACTAAAAGAAGCATTATTCTACTGTTGCCCATTTTTATGTCTTTGCTCTAACCAACCATTTATGGCCAAAGCAAGACATAAGGCCACTTTAACAAATTGTCTTTTGGTATGGACCAGTATATCTTTGCTTTTATTTCCATACTAATCGATTCTAACCCTGAGGATCAAATAAAGGCCCAATAAAAATTTAATATTGTGGAGTAATAATGGCATACAGTGCCTGTCTTTTTGGAGAACTAAATTCAACCATGGCAAGATGATTCAGCATACATACCATAAAATCTATACATGCTTATTTCAGATATGTGATTAGTTTTAGATGTATGTTTTAAATCCATTTATGATAACAGTGTTTAAGAAGTTATACATAATCTATTTGATAGCATGAGTAAAATACATTTTGAGTGAAAAAAATCCCAATTAAAATTTTCATTGATATCTTAACTTTAGCAGCGATGACACTGTTTGAGCTGAGAATGGGAAAAACTTTCCTTTACATGAAGATACAATCCTTCCACTGTAGTCTGATGGAAAGCAGTGAGAAATTTTGAAGAGCAATTAAAAGAACAATTTGAAGAGCAATTAAAAGAATTAAAAGGCCTATACTTCCTATACCAGGCATTCTGGCACCTTAATTCAGACAAGAGCTTGTTTGTGAATACTTATCATGTGTCTCAGATTTGTACCATTCCAGAGAATATTTAATGAGAATTTATGACATACATTAATCACGAGACAAAAACCTCAAGATTTTCCAGTGTCTGTCTTGTGTGAAGGAAAGGCTTTGCTGGATTTTCTCTCCATGTTGCTTTCTCCATTTCTACAGTCACACTTGTCAGGCTGAAATAATATGTGGAAGCTCTTCCCTCTAAATCACATATATTCCAGGGCTCACTGGATTTCTAAATGGAAAATACAAAACCTGTTCTTCCAAACTGAACCACATACACAGCCAGATTGGAGCACAGAGAAGTGGCTGGAACAAGGAGAAAAGCAAATCCAAACTTTTCAAGCAGGCCTTGATTAAAATAATGGAAAATACCAGGAAATCAGAAATGCTAGAAATTCCTCTGAGTACATTTCCATGTATTTACAAAGGGGCTCAGTCACATTCCAGGCAAAGCTGATCAGTTCATCCCTGGCCAGTTTTTTTCAGTCTTCCCAAACAGGTCACCAACAGTTCTGGATACGTTTAGAACCCCAAGTCAAGTTGTTCTTATCCTGGAGTTGCTAATGAATCCAAGAAAGAGCCAAATGTTTGGCTTGAAAGCTTATGGTTTTTATTTATTTATTTATTTTACTTAATTTTATTTTATTTTTACTTTTTTTTTTTTTCAGTCAAGAGCTCTTAAAAACCACCCTTCCTAGATGGAGTTCTGTGTGGACTGTTCAGTTGCGGCGTCTCATTAAGTAGGACAGGTTGGTTCAGCAGTTTCTGGATGTGGACTTGAAGGAAGATTATTGCCAAAGTGAAAGAAAGGAGATATGAAAGAAAAGACTAAGGAGAGAAAATCTGATAAAAAAATGTATTAATCCCTGCCCAAAATACTCTGTTGAAAATTTTACCTGGTTTTATTTACCTTGTTTATTGTTTTCTGTTAACGTAGCAGTAGAAGCTCTTCTTAGAACTGGTAAGACCTTGTAAATTTTGTTAAGACTTGAGGCCAATAAAAACATTGTATTTTCTGGGTTCCCTGTAGTAGTATGAAAAGGTTTGGCTTCAAAAGGCGTACCAACTTTTATAGATAATCCAGTTAAACTATGTCACTCTGCATTATAACATTTACCTCAGGCTGGGAAGAAGTGAAGATGGCAAAACAACAGTATGGCTTCATCAGATTCCTCCTGGAAGATTCACAGTGACATCACAAGAAATGTTTTGAAAACATTTACAAGCCCTACTTGTGAATAAACTGACAAGAATGACATAGGACCCAGCGAAGAGCAGATTACCATCTCTCTGCTACTTGTGATCATGTCTGTCATGTTTATAAGCACATGGATTCCTAGATGTTTGCAATGTGGACATGATTCATTGGACCATCCTCTTGTAATTAGTGAAGAGGAACAGGCACTTTTAGAATACTGGTCTTTGACTTCTCAAGGAGATGTTTAAAGCAAAACAGATGAGTCACACTGCCTATCCTTCTCTGTTGACCATAATGGGAACTTGTAGAGACTAGCTGAGATAGAGACATCTATGTTACAAACTTTAGCTGAATCCCACCCAAATGGTTCTGTCTATTAATGTGCCTAGAAAAGTCTTCTCTTCAGTCCAACCTGTATACATTCTCAGGCATTCTGTCCATGCACATTAGCCATGTACTAGATTCAGGATTTATTAACGCTTGCTGCTTGACTGAAAGAAGACCAAAGTGTAATTGTTTACTACACGTGAAGGTTTGAAGAAGTGTGCAGAAGTGCCCATGGCGCCCAAAATTTCAGTCCCTAGGGAATAAAAAAGAGAAGGCTTCATTTTATTCTCACCCAGCAACTGCCTTTTGAGGTCAAGTTAATTCAACCCAAACAGTACAAAAAAATCTGACCACAGAGAAAACACTTGTTAGTATGTCTTTCTTTTAGCAACTAAAAGTGCATTTTTCATGCTGCTGCATTAAAGAGACCATCCCCATGCTCCTGAAGTCACATTTTTATCCACCCTGGTGGCAGGCTTCAGATATGGTTCATCAGGAGTAAAAATTTACTGAAACTTTTTTTTTTTTTTCACAAATAAAAGGGATTGTGATTCCATTACTGGTTTCTCTTCATTCGGGTTTACAACTACAGCCTACACTGTAAAATGTATTTGCAAATTTCTGTAAATTGAATTAATATAACTGCAGTTCTAGAAGCATTCGATTAGATTAATAATATTAACTGAAATTACATGTCAGCCTTTTCCCAAGATTATACAAATGAGAGCAGTCAGCTTGGCTTTTCCTTATTTTATTTTATTTTATTTTATTTTATTTTATTTTATTTTATTTTATTTTATTTTATTTTATTTTATTTTATTTTATTTTATTTTATTTTATTTCATTTCATTTCATTTCATTTCATTTCATTTCATTTCATTTCATTTCATTTTATTATTTATTTTCTGTTTGTAGTTATTGCTATAATTAGTTGATAAAGGTTTAAGGCAAACAATAAATAAAAAGCCGTTGATAAGAAAAGCTTGTTTGTGTTTTTCTAATAAAATACAGAATTTACTTTCTGATGATTCAAGTGGCAGGTTACATAAACATTTCTATTTCTGATCCTTTTAAGGCTTTTGTCTTTGACTATTAAGTGTTTTGTAGGGGAAAACATGATCATCAAGTCGGCAATCTGCCTAGGATTTCAGAATGGCATGAAAATAAATAATTACACACGATGAAAACATTTAGGATATTACATTGTGATCATTTCATATCACTGGCAGATGTATTTCAGGAAGAAAAACAACATTACATAAAGTCTAGTGGTACAGTAAACAAAGGGATTTAAACGCTGATGGATATTGCTCTATTCTTTCTCTAGGATAAAGTATCAACTGTAATACTTTAAAATTACATTTTTTTTTCTCTTCACAACAGAAATCTGCAGGTGGCTGGCAATAACTAATAAGACTTTGTCAATCTGTAATAGCTGTTATTGGGAAGAGTAAACTAGAGGGACCAGAAAACCTAGTTTCATAGAAGGATTTCCCTCCAAGATCACCTGGATTTGTAAACATGGTACCTCAAACACCTGCATAATTATTATGAGGAGGAAGAGAGCTACTCAGTTCCATGTTCCAGGCTCCAGGTTCTAAGCTTGAATAATATGGTGTCTGTAATATTCATAATTCCCGTCAGAATCCAAATGCAGCTCTTATTGCCCCTTTACTTATTTCTTTTATCCTTGCTCTGACTACAATGCTAATACTGGTTTGAACTTCTGCCCAGAAGGAAAGGTTGAGTTATACACTGCATCAAAGGAGGAAGTGAAAATAATCATTAAACTGCACGATGACCTCATTTAATGTAATTAATCTACTATGTTAAAAATGGTTTAGACATTTCTGATTTTCAGAAGGGCCACATTTCCACAAGGCACTAGCACTTTCACAAAACAATTCCTATGCCCATATATGCATGGGAACATAAGCTTTTGATGGGTCATATGGAAGTTTACTGGTTTCTGTATTTTTAAATATTTAGCTTGCCCTGTGATCTCGTAAGCTGGATCTACTCAAAAAAAAAAACAACAAAGAAACTTGAAGACCTTTTTAAACAAAGTTCAAGAGAAGTTGTTACAGCCTTGTCTTCTGTCAGCTCTTGTACTTGAAACCCTTGAAGGAAGGAGTGTGTCACTTCAGCGGATCTTCTGTGTGAACCTGCTGTTGTGGTAAAGGTGTTCCCCAGGCCTCTCCCTCTTGGGAAGCTGTGTGAGTTCTGCGTACTGTTGAACGAGTGATGCAAGGTCTGTGTTTCACATTGATCTTAGCCTGAATTCATAGAAGTTTGGTACAGAGTAAGTAGAATGACACTGAACTAATTTTGTCCTTCAAAGAAACAGAAGAGCTGCCTCATCAGTACACAGTTATGCAAAAAAAGAGTTAATTCATAATGACGTGTTTGCACTAATTTGCAACAAATACATGAAGACATAGAGCTTTTATTTCACAGGAGTGGCTGTGGTGGTTTTACCCAGCTGGGCACCTGAACTCCACCACAACCACTCTCTTACTCCCCCTCCTCAAAGGGAAAGGGGAAGAAAAATTGATGAGAAGGGCTCAAAGGTTGAGATAGGGACAAGGAGATCACTTAATGATTATTGTCATGGGCAAAACAGGCTCAACATAGGGAGGTTAAAATAATTTATTGCCTGTTACTAGTAGACTAGAGCGGTGAGAAAACAAAAGCAAACTAAAACCACCTTCTCCACATCCACCCTCTCCTACCTCCTTCCCCCAAGCAGCGCAGGGGAACGGGGAATGGGGGCTGCGGTCAGTCCCTGGCGCTTCGTCTCCGCCGCTCCCTCACGGTCCCTCCCTGCCCCTGCTCCCCGTGGGGTCCCTCCCACGGGATGCCGTCCTTCCCGAACTGAGCCTGGGGGGCTGCCCACAGGCCGCAGCTCTTCCAGAACTGCTCCCACACGGCTCCGTACCACGGGGTCCATCCCCCAGGAGCAAACTGCTCCAGCACGGGTCCCCCACGGGCGGCAGCTCCCCCCAGACCCCCTGCTCCTGCGTGGGCTCCTCTCCACGGGCTGCAGCTCCGGCCCGGGGCCTGCTCCTGCGGGGGCTCTCCATGGGCCGCAGCCTCCTCCAGGCCACATCCACCTGCTCCACCGGGGGCTCCTCCACGGGCTGCAGCGTGGAGATCTGCTCCGTGTGGGACCCGTGGGCTGCAGGGGGACAGCCTGCTCCACCAGGGGCCTCTCCACGGGCCGCAGGGGAACTTGTGCTGCGTGCCTGGAGCACCTCCTGCCCTCCTGCTGCACTCACCTTGGGGGCTGCAGGGCTGCTTCTCTCTCAGCTCTCACCCCTCTCTCCCAGCTGCTGTAGCACAGCAGATTTCCCCTTCCTTCAATCTGCTCTCCCAGAGGCCCAACCAGCGTTGCTCATGGCTCGGCTCTGGCCAGCAGTGGGTCCCTTTTGGAGCCGTCTGGAGCTGACTCTGATCTGACCTGGGGCAGCTGCTGGGCTCTGCTTACAGAGGCCACCCCTGCAGTCCCCCGCAACCAGAACCTTGCCATGTAAACCAAATATAGTGGCTCTTGCATGCTTTGTCTTCAATAGTAACATAGAAGTTAATAGCTACTATATACTATGTTCATGCAAGGTGATGCAGTTTGATACCCTTCGAAGAAAAGCAAGGAGTCATCTGAGTGGGGCACTTAACTGTGTTATAGGCTTCTGGGAAAGACAAATGCTTTGCTGAATAGAAGCAGCGTATCTTCACTTGCCTTTACCATTCTCCTCTGTGACTGCTATGGCACCTGTTGTCTGTAGTGGCAGCCTTTTTCAGCTGTTCTTAGGAGAGAAGGTTTTGTCCCAAGACCATTAAGTGCCACTTTATTACATAAGACATTGTATCGTGGAGTCCTCAGCCAAGATGTAAACTGAGCCTGTATGTATTCTATGAAAGGATTTTCAAATTATATACTTCAGAAGTCACAAAGTAAATGTGAGTCCATAATGACATGCTTTTGTGAACAAGATAAGTATCATCTGAAAAATAGTTATCATATTTTTCTGTTTGTCAGGCTTGACTGCTCTATTACACCAATTTTGGGGAAGCATGCCAAGAAAAAAGTGGACTGGTCGGAGAGAGTCCCAAGGAAAGCAGATGGGTTTGTCAGGGAACAGGAAAGCACAGCCAATGAAAAGAAAATTGAAGGAATGGGGCTTGTCCAAGTATGTGAATAATGGGTGAGATGGGATGCCTTGAAGTATATAACACATATCAAAAAGGAAAATGTCTGCAGGCTGTACTATATGTTCACTGAAAAAAGAACAGAGGTTCCTTCTGGGAACTTTGCACTTAGGGAAATTAGTGATATTTGAAAATTACTTGGGACCGTAAGAATGTATTAGACAAACAACTCTTGGGAACAATTTTTGACCCTGCCTTACTGTTAGGTGTTAGATCAGGTGATCTTTTAATATTCCTTCTCTACCTATTGCCCATGAATTTATGGTTATTACCTATAATATTGATGCTGAAAAGGTAAAAACTCAGAAAAACACCAGTTTATTAGAGCATGCAGCATTGGGAGCGAACAGCAGGAGTTACAGGTTTGCATGCAGCTGTAGGGCTACAGACTCACCGTGATCACAGCAGTGTGGTAGGATAGCTGCAATGAATGTGAGAGACAAGCTGGGAA
The DNA here is from genome assembly GCF_964034855.1 of Anser brachyrhynchus. Taxonomy (NCBI): domain Eukaryota; kingdom Metazoa; phylum Chordata; class Aves; order Anseriformes; family Anatidae; genus Anser; species Anser brachyrhynchus. The sequence continues at coordinate 193,743,272 of NC_137694.1, forward strand.
GACAAAGAAGGGAGTACAAGGGAGTGGTAGACATATTGGAGCAAGTCCAATGAAGGGGCATGAAGGTGATTAAGGGCTCGAAGCATCTTCCATAGCGAGAAGAGGTTTACAGAGCTGGAACTATTTATCCTGCAGATGAGAAGAGTCAGGGGTCCTTATCAGTGCATGTAAATAAGAGTGTGTAAAGAGGATGGAGCCAGAGACTTCTCAGTGGTATCCAGTGACAGGACAAGAGGCAGTGCGCATAAATGGAGTAAAAGGGAATTCTGTTTGAACATAAGAAAATGCTTTCTTATTGGGAAGGTGGTCAAACACTGGAACAAGTTGCCCAGAGAGGTTGTGAAGTCTTTCTCCTTGAAGATATTCAGAACCTGACTGAACATGGCTGTGAACAACCTGTACTACGTGACTCTGCTTTGAGCAGGGCTGTTGGAGTAGATGATCTCCAGAGGTCCCTTTCAACTTCAATGAATCTGGGATTCTATCAAGCAGTGGTAAACATAGAGAAACAGTATGGGTACAGATTTCTTCTTCCCCTGGTTTGTCCTTCTAGCTTCTGGAGTGAGTAAGTTAAATATTAATCATGTTTAATAGTTATTGATAGATCTTCTCTCCTTAAATCTGTTTAATTATTTTAAACCTATTTATGCATAGAATCTCTCTGGCATGTTGTGGTAATGAATTCCAGAATTCTATTAGGTGTAACATAGTTCTTGTGGCCAGGACTATAACATCAGGACAGTGAATTACCCAAAGCACAAAGCTCTTAGACATTGATATCAGTAGGAAAGTTGCACAGGGATCAGAGGGTGAAGGTGATTTTTTGTGGTATCTGAACACCTATGTCCTTATGATATATTCAGTGCCTTTTTACATTTGCAATTCACTAAGAAGATCTGGTCCACTTTAGGCTGTAATTTATTTATTTATTTAGGCTGTATTGTGTTTTGTTCACTTTGTCTCTCTGCTCCTTCTGATGCAGGCCAGGGTAGCAATGTAGAATAGTTTGATTGGAAAGGACCTCCAATGATCATCAGGTCCAACTGCCTGGCTACTTCAGATTTCTTTCCCTTTCCTGTCCTTGAAAGGCTTCTCTCTTATTTTTGTACATGACCCAACACTCAAGCGCTAACACAACTATTTTCACTTCAGTGCCTACCCCACCCGAGCCAGTATTACGATTGGTTCTTGATTAGGTAGTTTTGATTCCAGATGCCTTTTATGTGCTTTAAGGCAGATAGTCCATCAAAGGGGGACTTACAGCTGTGTACTTAGGTAGATATTGTTGGATGAACTTGTCTCTTGTTTGTAAGGGTCTCTGTGACCATGGGAGAGACGAACATGTTAAAAAAGGTGATAGATGGATTTCTAGAGATCTTTATTATACGTTTCTATGGCTATGTAAATGTATCGAGCACATTGAAAAGTCTTTCTGTGAATTCATATGAATTTGACACAATACAATGTAAAGAGCAATATTAAAATATTTTTTATAGCTTGACAACACTAAGTCATACACTGAATTACAATCCTATAAAACTTTCCCCAAACATTACAAAATGAATGACTAATGAATTTTCAATAATGTAAAAAATAACTTGTGTTTTTAAAAATGCTTGAAATACCATTTAAATTACTAAAGCTATTTTTTCACTGCTATGGTTACTGCTACCATTACCAAAAATAACAAAGCTTTGTAACTGGTCCTGATCCAGTTGAAGTAAAGATTGTTTTTGTGTGTAAGAGAAAACCTGGTTGAGGATTAACTTGAGTTATATTGGATGCCATCCATATTGCTTTTTTAAAATAAGGTACCATTATGAACTTTATTTCTTGCTTTTTTCTTGCCTAGTACAGAACATTGCAGTGTTGGACTACTTAAAATACACGAATCTTAACTCATTTTTCAAAGAACATTTTGGGACAAACATTTCTTCAGTGCTGTTTTGTTTTAATGAATTAGGAAATACTCCAGTTCTTTTCAGGCAATTTTGAAATTACCTGAATTTATAAAAGCTTTAGAAAATTAAGAAACAAAGGTGTGAAATAGAGCAAGACAGAGAAATGATGCTGGAAAGCCTGGACTCTGGATGAGTCTGATTCATGATGTGGGAGGTGCATGGCTGGCTGTGGAAGTTAAATCTGCTCACTTGGCCTTTGGCTTGGGCACAGTTCTATAGCCACAGATCTCATGGGCCTGAGTAGCGCAGGCCTGTTTACTCCGTATGAAATTGTAGCTTTCTGCATCTGTCCCCACGTTACCACCTCAGCTGGCTGTTTATGGTGCCACAGGTTGTGCAGCGGGTGTGAAGCTAAACCTGCGTCACCTCCCTTCTTGTTACATGCAGACCTGCTAATTCTGCTCTTTGAAGCCAATGGTAAGAAAGGCCAAAGGCCTTTTGTGTGTAGGGCAACTAGGGAGAAGGTTTAACTAGTGTAAACCACAAAATCGGAGGAACTGGGATTAGGAATGTTTCCTGGGGAAAGGTTTCCCTGCATTGCATTGACAAAGTGGTGAGGTACATATACAACAGACAAAACCAGACAAGGAGGTGGTAACCTGACGTCTTGCTGAGCAACGGAGCATTAACAGAGTTACTTCTCCTCTTTCTGCTTCCTTTGGCCCTTCATGAGTCTGCTGAGTTGTAAGTTAGAAAGATGAAGGGTGCACAGGGAGCATGGCTTTCCCGTGTGTTACGGAGCTCAAGCAGAAGGAGATTTCCCTCACAAGGAACATGGTAGGTCTGGAATAACTATACTGCTGGATACATATGGAGGTCAGAAAGCATCCTTCAGCATCTCCGCTGTGGCAGCCTTCCTGTTGGGAGCTCTGCTGCTGGCACTGAGCACGAAGGCTTGCCTGCTGTCCTGGGAGGGAGGGGAGAGCATGCACAGGTCAGAAATCATGTAAGCACCCACATCAGAGCTTGCTAGGAGCTACTTGCTATACTCTCGTGGTTCAGAAAGGTGAAGCACATTCCCTAAGAATACTAATGTGCACAAGGCCCTGGTGAAGACCCTCATGAAGACAAAAGTTTTTAGGCTAACTGGGAGGTAGAATAAGTTAGGAGGGATCAGCACTGAGAACTAACCTACTTTCTTTCTTTCCTTTTTTTTTTTTCTTTTTTTTTTTCTTCTTTTTTTCTCCAAGAGCTTGATTTTATAAAGCTGTGTAAAGAAGGCATTCCACAATGTCTCTGTGGAGAAGCAAGTCAGAGGCTTTTGAATGATTACCCTTTTGATAGCCTTTCCTCTGGGAGCTGGTTTAAACTCTGTTATGTCACTGTGGCAGAGTGCTTTGAGCACTCACACCTCATTGCAGGAGAGGGAACCAACACACAAGGAGATGGACTTTCATAAATGCATTCTCTCACATATATCAAATGCTAGCAAAATCTAATCTAATCTAATCTAAACTAATCCCATCCCATCCCATCCCATCCCATCCCATCCCATCCCATCCCATCCCATCCCATCCAATCCAACCTAGTTTTTAACATGAATATTCCACTAAAGAAGTGGGAAGAAGAAAAATACCTTTACGTGGCAATGTCAAGCATGCAGTGATGGACTGGGTAAGGGAATGACATTGTTATTGCCTCCCCCCCCCCCCCCAAAAAAAAAAGTTTTGGATTAATTTTGCTTGTTCTGCTAAGAGATTTCCTATATTTTATTCTCTGTAATATCTTTTGTCAACTCATGTAACTCATGTGAAACTGTTTTAGTCATGATAAAAAACGAATACAGCTCTGAGACAGAAAAGGTTCTGCAAGAAAAGTAAATAATGTAATGTCAGGCAGGCAACATCAAGTAATAACTATAGCAGCATAAATAAATTAATTACAAATGGAATATCTTACTTTTTATCGTTTCAAGATGAAAAAGTTCTCAGAACGCTGGGTCTGCCAGAGGCTACCAACCAACCACTCAGGAGCTAACAACTGCCCTTCAGGAAAGTGTGTAGTGCACAAAGATACACAAAATATTGTCAGCTCAAGGCTGTGCAGAAGACAATCCACTGGGAGCAGATCATTCCTGGGCTAGTGCTAGTGATGCAAATTTGAGTCTTTATAAGCTAGCAGGGGATTTGTCTCTAGCAGTTTAATTATAACCGTCTCCATCAGGTCTCTGAAGGTGACTGGATTCAAGTCCATATTTTGATATCTTATGGCACCATTTTCAGTGGGCTGCTGTCTGTGGTCTCAGTACTCTAGAGATCTTAAGAGTTAAATTTTCTAATGTGTTCTCCATACACTGAGAATTTAGAACAAAGTCTTTTACTAAACTGATAAATTTGGTAATCAGTTGATTGAGTGTCCACATCCAAGACCAAGACAGGCTAACACGTAAAATTTGCTGAATACATGCACTAGTACGCAAAGCTAAGCAATGATGTATGTACTTGTTAGCAAGATCTCACTGTTGATTGTGCAGTGGTCAAACACAACACTGGATCTGCAATTTTGCCATTTGGTGTGAGAGACAGTGCTGGAATGGATATTTTAAAAATAATGAGAGAGAAGAAAAGCGTGGGAAAAGAAATGATTGAGGAAAAAAAACCATAAAAAACAAAATCTTTATACAGAATTATTCACTTCATCATCTAAAATACTTAAAAAACTGCACTTGGAGGACATTGTATATTTCTGTCTCTTTTTACTAATGAGTGATGAAGAAGGGGTTTCTAAAGAGCATCCTAGAAATGTATGAGGTAACACACCTACCAGTGATCCAAATGCCTCAGCAAATGCCTACTATGTTAAGATATGATTTATTAAAGCCTTTTAATAAATATTATAGTTATTGGTCTCTTTGAATTATTATTTCTGTGTTCATCCCTGTATTGAATCACAGATATAAATAACAATCTTTTCAAATAAAGTAATTTTTATGTCAAAGATTATGATATTGCACATGATAAAGAACAAGTGATGCTTACACCTTGATATACTAATGTAAAGCATAATTTATCAGAACTACTGTTTGTTCCACACAGGAGTGATTTGAACAGATCAGGCTCACTGTACAAGAGAAATGTACTTTATTTAAGGAAGCAAGGAGAAGCTACTGCCCACAGTTCATGCTTTTCTGAAGGCTAGATCTCAGTCTGCCTGAACTGTGGTATTTGTGCATCCTGCTGGTCTGTGTCCAGCCATTGGATAGGCAAGGTGCTGCATCAAACCAGAATTAACTTGCTTGCAATTTCTTCCTCTTCCTATTTTCTCCTTTTCTTCATCTGCAAATGGCCATCTTCCTGTTCTCTCTATATAGTGTGATTTCTTATATTCTATTGCTAGTAGTTAACAACAGAGAAAACACTTTTAAACAGTTGCATATGTGAAAAAAAAATGTAATGTATGATCTTTTTTAAATGATGCCAAACCAGTGGCCTGGGGAGAGGAGTCAACTAGAAGTCAGACTGTGCCAAATAAGTCAACACATTTAACCGTAATACTTTGGTTTTGAAAGTTCTTGCAATAATATCTGTATCTTGTAAATGTTGTTAGTAGTTACGGTGTCTGTGTGTAAACATGGACTGAATTAAAGATACTGGTCATGAAAAATCACTGTTACTATTCTTCACTATCTTTTGTGTTACCTGTTAACTGCAATGATTGTTAATAGCCTTTAGAACCTTGATCTAGTTTTGCTTTAAAGACTGTAAAATGGAGAAAACTCATCACATTTATAAGCAAGTTGTTAAATTCACTATTAGCTGCTTCCACCTACTTTTAGGACAGAGTCTCCAGTGTCCATATCTACATGTTGAATCTCATAATGTCTTTCCTCTGCTAGCAATGATCCATCTGCTTTTAGAAATTCCTCTTCTGTGTAGATATCTAGAGACTGATCAAGCTCTGTTCACCTTGCATTAGATAAACTGTGTAGACAAAGCTTTTAATTCCTTGGTAACAAAGCTCTTTCTGAACATGCAACTATTGTTTTAACTGCATTCTGAACCCTTGTCAGTGTGACATGAGGACTGGACAAAAAACTACGTACAGAATGATTACCAGTTCACCACATTTACTGAAAGCATCTGTTAATGCACTGTAAGGTTGCATTTTTGCTCTCATCTAGAATTAAATCGCTCTGAGCTTGCATTCAGTTGGTTCTGCTATCATACCCTTGTCATTTTCTCTGCTTTCTAAGGTACTTTCTCATTTTCCAAATTATACTTTTTTTTTTTTCACTCAAGGTTGCAAACACAAGTTATCAAAGCTATTTATGTATTTATGTGCATATGTATTTATTTAACTATACCTTTGAAAAGGTACTCAAAGGAAAAATATCATTATGAGAGTATGGGGTGCATAAAGTAGAGATCTAAAAATTAAGTGCTTCCTTATTATTCCTTCTTTTCATACTACAAGTTCTGAATGTAGTAATTTGATGTGCCAGACAAATAAATAGAGATAAGGAGCCAGAGATTGTTTTAGCTTCACTAAGATGTTTCGCATATGCAGCAAAAGGTGATACGGTAGATGGTTTCAGCACTATAGCTCCTCTAACTATTTATGTGCCCATATCTCTCTCATATTTTCTCCCAAGCATTCTGACCAAAAAGGCTAAATTTTTGGGGTGGTTGTCCTGAAGGACATGCTCCAATGTTTGTGGGTTTGGCTCTTTGTTTTCTGCTTGCTCTTTTCAGTTTCTGCTTACCGATTTGCAAATGTCTTTCTGCAAGTCTAGTTCAAATTTTCAGGGTCATTTGCAGAGATACCAAAGACCAGAGAAAATGTCAGTTTTGGTTTAGATCAGAAAAAAGCTCCAGACATTGTACTGTCTAAAATATTAGAGAATGGCTGAGTTGATTTCTTCCTAAATTATAATCATCTTTACAACTCTTACAATACCCGAGACATCTGACAGTTGGAAATGTTCCCCACAGAAATTCAGAAATGATTACTGAGTCCAATCCTCCACTATGTTCTTTTTTTTTTTTTTTTAACATTTTCATTAATATAAGTGAAGTCAAACAGATATGAAGCTGGTGTGAGAGAATGGAACATCAGATCCCTCTGAGTGCCCTGATTGTTTTGCAGTAATGTGTTGTGACTGGAGTACTCTGTTCTGACATTTAGAGAAGATAATGTAGCTGTGAAAATGTCATGTTCATTATCAAGATCTGAATGTCAACATCCTTTGACCTCAGAATTCTGTAAGGATTGTTAACTGTATAAGAAAAAAACTGCTGTGTTTTTCTTCCACATTTGCCTTCTGAGTAGAGTTTCTGCTGCTTTGGGAACAACGCTGACACAGAAATTAGTGGCAGACAAAATTCTTATCCTGGAAAAAAAAAACATATAGAAACTTATTGAGACATGCTGGGACCTAGATACTTTCAACTATGCTTCTTTTCAGAAGATCTCTCTAGGCAGATATTTTGTAGAAAATGGGTGTCATGGAGGAGATACGAGCAATATGGATAAAACTGCCTTCTTGGTGCTTATGAAACTCTTGACTTCTGAGAGATTATGCTCTGAGCCTAGGTGAGAGTGAATGTGAGAAAGATTATGGGCACTTTATATGGCTGCATATCTGACAAGTGACTGACTTGCACAACCTATAGAAAAACTGCTGTATTGCAAATGCTAATGCAGTCTGTGACCTTTGCATAATAAGAACATTGATCATGGATTTTCCAATAGTGCATTCATTAATAAAGCATAGGGAATGGGGCTTGTTCGATGGGTGTCAGGCACATATAATTAGTCAGCATCCTTAATCATCTCTTCTGGATGACTGAACTGCTTCACATACATTTACCTTGGAGGCATGAACTGGAATTATACATCAGACCTCTACAACCTCATTAATATCCAAGTAGAGATTAATATGCTTTTCAAGATGATGGTAGACACCTTTCAACCTGGCCTAATGACTGGGAGGCCACAGGTGCTGAAATCTAACACAGACATGATATGTTTAGTAGGTTTTCAAGTTTTCTGTGAGCATGAAGGGTTGTGCTGTACCAAATGTTCTCTAGAGTTCTTTCCAGTTTTAGAAGCCACTGACAATGATGTCCACTTACAGCAGGACCTGAAAGAATTAATTTTCTTTGAGATGTTCTGATAATGATCTGCTAATTTGTACTGAATTTTCCAAAGAATATTAACTTTGTCCTAACCTGGCAAGGAAGCCACTCTGCTGCTGGAAACTGTGCTGGATGCTTACCTGAAAGAGAAGCAGAATGTGGAAGTTCCAACAGGAACGTGGAAGACAAAGTGCATTTTGGCAGGACTTACAAGCTTTAGCAGTACTACTGTATATATTGTGTACAAGAGTACTGTGTATATTGCATACAATTTCTAGTGGAAGGTGTCCCTGCCCATGGCAGCGAGGTTGGAACTGGATAATCTTTAAGGTTCCTTCCAACCCAGAATCCTGTGATTCTATGATTCTAAGAGAATCCTCTTCAGGCATTAACCTGGAAGGGAGCATTAGGCCATACAAGGTTTAAGAAGGATCCAAAATGTAAGGCAGTAAATTAAAAAAAAACACACTCTGCCATCATCATATGCAATTATGCTTCATTCAGATAAGAATGAAGCCATCGCTGGAGGCATCATAAATCCCACTGGTATAGAAATAGCCCAAGAAAGTAAATATTAATCTGTAAAGCGCTGAACAGGCAACTTATTCCAACTATATAAATGTGTGAGAAGGCTGAACTCAGACACTCTGCCTTAGTTAAAAGACATTTGATGCTGTTTTTGAAATGTGAATCTGAGATTCTTGGTAGAGAGTTCTCTGGTCTGATAGTCACTTCATGTCTGTCTTCACTACAAACTTATTTTGGTAGCTCCTTAGCAATACAAGGCTTATACAGTCACTCAGATATTTCCTGGAAGAGGTTACTTTTAAATAGAAATCAAGTTCAGGAGTGGATTGAGTAAGTATTTGAGACTGGGGATGTTGCTAGCAATCTCTGTGTTGACAGTGTGGAAAAGTGTAATTATTATTTTTGGAATTAGTTTTGATACTGTCAATTTGTTGCCAGTGTGGCATGTGCACTGTGTTTTAATGAAATAAATGTTACCATGGGCACACACTGAAAATATGCATTACCTGTCAACCCCCTGAAGACAGAAATGCATTCCGTAATGGGGAAAAATGTCCAAAGTAAAGGACAAGGAATTGTGCAAGGGATTTCAGATGGTGTGGAATCTGATCTGTGTTTCTCTAACACCTATTACTTCAGCTTCTTGTTTCAATTAGCTATTGTCAGAGAAGTAAGGTTGCTGAAGATCTGTATTTTTTGGTAATAAAACATTGAGGTATGGTAATGGGAGCGTCTTCTTGTTTAGTTGAGGTCCTAGAAACCTGTAAAATGCGTCTGTATGAAGCAGATTTTTGTGTGCTTATTTGGTGGTAAAGGCGAGATGTATTTAGTCACTGCCTATTCTTGCATCTTTCGATTGAGTTTAACTTGTGACATCCCTAAGTGTCAAATTGGGATACTGCTTTGCTGTAGAGAGAAACAAGAGAAAATCACACAGTTCATTTTGAAACAGTTCAACTATATCATGCTGTTCAGAATAAGACCACCTGATTATTTGTGAAATAATAGAATATTCTGTGTTACGAGGGGACTGAGTGGATGTAATGATCAGATTGCAACCTAGTACACAGTGTGCTGAAAAACACTTGCTCTTACTTCATTATTTCTAAAGCAATTAGAGTTCTTCCTGTGCTTACAGCTACAGGCCTCTGGCTTTTTTTCAAAAAGGGACGTTCACATTTATTCAAAAGGAAATTTTGCCTAAGTTAAGATTACAATTTCAGGGTGGGTGTTTAAAATTCTCACAGATGTCTTTGCCATGTGTAGAGACTGAAAATTACAGTGACACAACCTCTGGGAAATGACATGAGATATATTAGTCATAGAAAAAACATCTCTTAGGAATTAGAGAATAGAGAAAAACAGTGAGAAACTGTATAGTCAGGAGCAAATGTGAACTGGCATAAGCATGAAATGTCGTGCATCTGCCTTTCTAAATTCTACCATTTTCTTTTTTTCAAGCTTGCATATATACAAAAAGTTTTGATAGATTAGAAGGACTTGTGGTAAAACTGAAATCACTATCTCACCAGTTGCTAGGACTGGAAGTGTTCCTGGTACACTGCTTACTGGATTTGAATCATTATATTACAGTAGTAGGAAGAAGAAATTTTCTTAAATAGATAAATTGTAAGATACTAAAGAATAAAAATAGTATTCATTAGACAATAGGAGGCCCATGAAGCCTTGCCACCCAAAAGAGACGTCAATAGCAGATGCTCAGTTAAGAATGTAAGAAACGAGCAGCATTTAGTGATTTTTTTTTCCTATCATTTTGATATGGAGGAGTAAGAATTTCCCACGTTGAAGAGGTAGTTGACTGTACTGTGACCTGTGATACTTTGTCCTACAGTACTTTTAATATAATTGTCTGTATTTTTTACAAGGTTATCGAACTATTTAATGGAATTACCGGATGGCCTTATTCCTGGGTGGCAACTGCCAGCTCAGAGCTCAGCATCATAAACATACAGTTAGAATTTTCCTCTCCTATATCATTTGAGGTTTACCTGCACTGAACTTGATCTGCCATTTTCTGTTTCAGTCACTCAGTGGTAAGGACCACCTACATTTCTGCAGTCAGCTGGCATCTTTCTTACCTTCCATAACTTGGTATTGTTTAACAAACACTGACAGCCCCTACACATAGGGAACTGTGTGGCCCCAAGCTGAGATTCAATGACCTCCCACAACATTAAAGCTAAGTAGGTATTCTTACTCTTTGTTTTCTAGCCATTTAGCTATATGAAGACCTTTCCTCTTGTCCACTTTAGTTTGCTTCTTTAAGAGCCTCTAACAGTAACCCCTGCCAAATGCATTTTGGAGATGAAAGTAGATTATATCAAATGCATCTTTTTTGGACACATGTTTATTAAAAGTATAATCAGAGAATTCAAGTAGCTTCATGAGACTTGACCCCTCTGTGAAGGCTGTGTTGATATTTCCTACTGGTAACTGTTTATTTTTCTCTCTTCATGAGTTCCTACCATCTTGTCCTGTCCAGTTGTTCTCGCTTTTTCTTGTTTTGCTCCATAACCAGTTCTATTCATACTTTGAGTTGAGACAGATATTCCGTGTGCTTACCAAATATTCTGGTACCAGTGACCAGTGTGTCTTCTTTTTTTTTTCTTTTTTTTTTTCTTCTCCAAAGCAAATGAAGTTAGAAAATGCACTTAGTTTTTCTGCTATGGCTCCTTCTCCTTCTCCTTCTCCTTCTCCTTCTCCTTCTCCTTCTCCTTCTCCTTCTCCTTCTCCTTCTCCTTCTCCTTCTCCTTCTCCTTCTCCTTCTCCTTCTCCTTCTCCTTCTCCTTCTCCTTCTCCTTCTCCTTCTCCTTCTCCTTCTCCTTCTCCTTCTCCTTCTCCTTCTCCTTCTCCTTCTCCTTCTCCTTCTCCTTCTCCTTCTCCTTCTCCTTCTCCTTCTCCTTCTCCTTCTCCTTCTCCTTCTCCTTCTCCTTCTCCTTCTCCTTCTCCTTCTCCTTCTCCTTCTCCTTCTCCTTCTCCTTCTCCTTCTCCTCCTTCTCCTTCTCCTTCTCCTTCTCCTTCTCCTTCTCCTTCTCCTTCTCCTTCTCCTTCTCCTTCTCCTTCTCCTTCTCCTTCTCCTTCTCCTTCTCCTTCTCCTCCTCCTTCTCCTCCTCCTCCTTCTCCTCCTCCTCCTCCTCCTCCTCCTCCTCCTCCTCCTCCTCCTCCTCCTCCTTCCCCTTCCCCTTCCCCTTCCCCTTCCCCTTCCCCTTCCCCTTCCCCTTCCCCTTCTCCTCCTTCTCCTCCTTCTCCTTCTCCTTCTCCTTCTCCTTCTCCTTCTCCTTCTCCTTCTCCTTCTCCTTCTCCTTCTCCTTCTCCTTCTCCTTCTCCTTCTCCTTCTCCTTCTCCTTCTCCTTCTCCTTCTCCTTCTCCTTCTTCTCTTCTCCTCCTTCTTGTCTTTTCCTGAGTCTTTCTGTTGTAGATTCACCCTCTATTGTGTCTGCAAGTCTGATGTATTTCTTGGTCTTACTGTGAAAATTTATGATGCTTCCTTACTCTGGTTCAGTTCCAGTTATTTGGATTCTCCTCTCTTCTTACCTGAATTCTGACAAAGTTTTGCAGCTATCAGTTCAATTACTGCTATTTGTGGAGATATCTGGATTTGATTCTTTTCTCATTTGCAACAGGTCAAGCTAAGAACAAGACTAAAATCACTAGAGTTCGCCAGTGATACTTCGGAAGGAAAGGAAGAGGTAGAAACAGTGAATTTGCCAAAGGATTTCTGTGGCCTCTAATGAGAAATTCCCACATCTGTTGGCCTAGCAAAATCAGGACGTGGTCCTACATCAGTGTCCAGTAAAGACATACTGTTCCTTTACATGAGATACATAAAATTTCAGCCTAATATTCTTTTAGATCCCCATTTAGAGCATAACAGATATCTACCACATATTCAAGGCTACAGGATAAGTCTTGTGTCTCTAAGACTTTGTACCCAAATCCTCACTTGGGCCCCATGAAGACAAGTGATGGGTCCATGCGCTCTTTTACAAACAGTGTGTGATTCAAATGCTCATATGTCCTAACCGGAGCCCAGTCAAGTCTGTTCTTCTAGACCCAGAATTTTAGGAAAAAAAATGTCCTTTGCATTCTTTAGCTTTTAGGGGATTTTTTCCTTCTTATTTTATTTTATTTTTTCCACTAAGGTTGCCCAGATGATTTCCAAAATCTGAGATACAAAATTATTGAAGTTTTAGACTTGTAATTCATGCTTTTAGCTAGGAATACTGAAAAGAATAATTTTAATGGAAGCAGAACAAACATATCTGGATACATCAGATAATGTAGGTAGCAAAATGTCTTCCTATTCTTCAAGCAATACTGGCATTTCAGGCATTCACTTTGGATGGCCTATCCATGAACATAATACTGAACTGTCTACCCTGGTTTGAGAGGCTGAGGCACTTGTCCTTTGCCTGTAAGCTTTTACTGCTAGCCCAGCAGTTGGACAGAGTATATTACGTTTAGAATAACAAAACTGAAGGATTTGAGGTGCATCATGTAAAACCTTTTTGTTCTCTATCTCGCATCTCAGACCTCTGGTACTATTCCATCTGTTCTGGATCACAGATGAAATCATTTAAATGCAGAAAAAGTGAGAATACAATATATGCTGTGTGAATATAAACAGACTTCAGAAAACAAATTTATGAAACTCCTCAAGTCCTAATTTATCACTTGCAAAATTTACAATTAATGAGGCCAAACAAGCAAAATTTGATCTCTTTTGCAAAGAATGAAAGCAGATTGCTTTTGAGCAGACTGGTTTCCCAGATCATCTTGGATGAGTGACAGTGATGTTTGAATGAACATTGATATTTGAACTACAGTGAAATAAATCAAAAGAAGTCTTTCTTCCCATTTTAAAGCTAATTTTGGAAAATTTTGCCTCCATGTTATAGAAAAAAGTGGGTGTAAGTGGGATATAAGTAAAGGATACTTATCTAATGACTTCATTAAAATCTAATATAATAATACAAATTTGTAGGGACAATAACTGTCATCCATAATTCTACTAATGTAGTATCTACTTATAACATAAGTTGCTTTTCATAAAGTTCTTCATAATTACATGCCTATGAAAGATGCAGAAAGTGATGTATTTAATCTCACAGCCCCAAGGAGATGCATCTTTCTTTGCATGAGTGTTTTGGAGATTCATTTTCTCAACTGTATAGCCTAGAATTCTTGCTTCTTCACCATTTCTTCACCAAAACACAAGTGAGACCTTTCATATTTCTATTATTTATCTGAAAAGTACAAGATTATCTTCTTACCCAAAGGAATCTAGTTGTGACCTTGGGCTGTGTAGGTTGCTGGAGCCTTATTCTTTACGCAGCAGAAGTCCCATTACATTTTCGCATCAACCAGAAGAACCATGTGAATCATAATTGCTCAGAACGGTTGGGATGCTGTTCATGACAGGTTAGTTGGTTGCTGCTATGAAAAAGAGGTCCCATTTTTGATGTATCTATCTCCACACGTTAGAACTTTGTTTAGAAATGCCAGAGAAGTAACTGTGGAACTAGCGTGTATTACTACCTTTGGCAAAGGGAGAAGGGCTAGAGGTTTGATTATTTGGAGAGTAAGATGCATAATACAGAATAGTTAAAACTTTTCTGAGGTAAGCAGTAACAACTGTGGTTTAACCCAGCAGGTTCTCTCACTCCCATTTAACTGGAATGAGGGGAAGAATCAAGCAGTATAAAAGTGCGAGAAGTCATGGGTTGGGATGAGGACAATTTAATAAGAAAGAAAGAAAAATAAAGAAAGAAAAAATAAAAACAAAGTGACGCATGACAATTGCTCACCACCAGCCAAACAATGCCCAGACAGTCCTCGAGCAGCAGCAGCCTCCCCTGGCCAACTCCCCCCCAGCTTTAATGACAAGCATGACGCCACATCACACGGGATGTCCCTCTGGTCAGCCTCGGTCAGCTGTCCTGGTTCTGTCCCCTCCCAGCTCCCTGTGCACCTCCAGCCTCCACGCTGCCAGGGCGGCACGAGAAGCAGAAAAGTCCTTGGCTCTTTGTAAGCATTGCTCTGCGACAACTAAAACACAGGTGTGCTATCAACATTATTTTCGTTACAAATCCAAAACACAGCACCATACCAGCTACTATGAAGAAAATAATCTCTATCCCAGCCCAAACCAGGACACATAGATACAACGGTGGTCATCCTAAATGCTCACATGATAGGAAGAAATGCTTTCTGGGAATGAGAACTGTTTTATTACGGAATAATTTCTAAAAGGAATCAGAAGAACATGGACATCTTCAACATTAGCAATTAGCATGCTACAAAATGTACTGAAACTGTAAATAAGAAAATGTAAATACAATTGTATAGCTGTTAGGAGGCAGAATTTGTCTTCCATTTAGTGTTCTTCCTCTCTGACTTCAGTGATTCTTGCCCAAGTTATTATTCTTCCTGTTATTCATGACCTAAGGATTGGTTCAGAAACTGAAAATAGGTCACATCAAGATGGAAGATGAGGAGAAATTGATGGCAATATAAGGACAAGATTTTATTTTAAAAAAATGGGTAAAGCTTGTTCCAATCTAATTTGACTGTTAACAGATGGGAATGCACTCCCATTCTTGGCAAATTATTTTAGTAGGCTCTCTGAGCAAATGCATATGGGGGCGGAAGTTATGATGCAGTTCTAAAGTAGAAAAATCACTTATAACTGAAGCTTTATATATCTTAAGCTATTATGAGCAGCTGTGAAAACATGTATTTATTTTGACTATTTGCCTTAACTTCAAAATTTGTAACTTGAATGAGAAATCACAGGGTGTTCCCTTTCTATTTCCTTTTTTAAGGATTTGTGCGCAGAGCTTCTCTACACCTGTGGATTCCAGAGCTATAAGTAATGCAATTAAAGCGTGATCTAAATTTCACTGAAATCAGCAAGTGGCTTTCTATTGGCTTTACAGGGCTTTCTGGTGGGCCTTTTCCAGCTTTGGTCCAAACAAGATGCATTACTGCTTTCACATCTGTGTGAAGAAAATGCCAGTTTTGATGGTCTTGCTTAGAATCTGGGGCAAAAGGCTCTGACATGCCTGAGTCCAACCCGCACATCTTCTGCCTTGCAGAGTTGCAACTCCGTCTACTGGCGTTTAAACTGAAGTAGAGTAATGTCTGGACTGCAGTGGATTTTAGGAGGATGCTGAGCTCTTGGATTGAGCATGCACCCAAACACAGGGTGCCAAGAGAACTTGGTATCCAATCTATTTAACTAGGGAGTTTTGGCAGTAATAGACTAGAGCTTTCTGATTTGGCTCTTGGATTTGGAAACATAAGCTTCCTCCACAATTCCAGTATGATCACTTCTGCATCTTGTTAATGTTGTGTTTCCCTCGGAAAGTCTACCATCTGCTTTACCCCCTTTGTTTAGCAGAAGATAGAAAGAGTTGTTTTAAAATCTGAAGTGGGACTATACCTCTTGACTTGCTATAACACCTCTTAACTTGCTATAAGTTCATCCTTAACTCATTTGAGAGTTTAAATTTTGAGAGCACCTTTCCAGAAAGCACAGCAATCTGAAAATTCAGATCATCAGAAGAAATTCATACCATAAAAAGCAATGAACTGCAGACTAAATTTTAATATTGAGCAGTTCCACGTAGGTGCCTTCATCACTTATGAATCAAAAATGGAAAGTTGTCTTCTGCCGGTATTTCCTGGGACCTTACAGGAAGCTCCATGGAATGAAAGCTGATAAATGGAGCTGCTTGGAAACTCTTGCTGTTGCTGGTTGATTGACTCTTTCTAGTGCCATGAGGTTTCCCATTGAGTGCTCAGCAACTGCAGGCTTTATTCTGTTCAGCTGTAGGCTTTACTCTGTTTGTCAGGTCCTTTTCATGGGGAAGAAAATCTCTCTTTTAAAAGAAACACACTCTGTGGTATCCATGGCTATAAGATACTAATCTCTCTAATCATAAACCACTGTGAAACACTACTTACATTTTGCCACTCAGTAAGAAAGAGTTTATATTGCTTAGCTATGGTTGCTGAGATTAAATCTCCAGCCAGTGGCTCCAAGGGACTCCAAGGAGGTTTGATTATATCCACACAATGTTTACTTTAAGCTCGTTAAGTTGCAATTAAAATGGTATCTAGGAAGTTTGTTGAAAAATTAAATTGCTTTTAAGGTTGCTATGGGCTGTTTCAAAATAATGAAATTTTGCTTTTTAGGATATAGCATCTAGTTTTTGAAGAAATCATATGCTTAAATCACTAAAATAAATCTGATAACATATAATGCTATTCTTTTCTTCAGCAGTAATGAAATATCTTCACATGTATCAGAAAGAATATTTTTTTGTGTTTACATTAAATTGTGAGGGCCAACTATTCCACTCTGTTACATGGGCTTTATTCCAGGAAAAGTCTAGAATGAGAGAGTCACCTTTACATTAAGTTCTTTTTTCCAGCACTGTTTGTGAAGTGCTGAAATCCTACCTAGTCCGCTTGTGCCTCTATTGAAGATTCAAGTTCACGTTTTCCTTGATGCCTCATAGAGGTGCTTGATAGATCAGCATTATTTTATTTATTCTTAGCAATAAGATAGGTACAAAAATGGAGATCCATTTAAGTTACAAAAGCAGCAGACTTGTATTTACTCAAAAATGCAGGAATTGCATATTATCATCTTTAAAACTGTCTTTCATTCAAGTTAGAGACTAGATGCAAAATGAATTGAATTAAGGTTGACCATGCTCTCTAAATCCTGACATATCCTGTCTTTCAGTCATACTTTAGGCCACAATTTTAGGCATCTTAGTTTCAGAGAATAGGGTGATGGGGCCCAGGTTACTGTTCTTGTTGACACCTTTCCCATATGGAGTTCCCACTTGCACTGAGAGTGGAGTGAGATAGGAGCCTTCTTGTAGGTTAAGACTTCCATGTCTTACAAGAGGACCTCACCCCTCAGGGGGGCTGGAGGCTCTCTCCACTGTGGATTTTTCTCTGGTCCAATCTTAAAGGCATTTGCCTGCAACATGGGATCTGAATTCAAGACTGGGGGGACTTTTTACTAAAATTTACTTAAAATTTCATCTATTTACTCTAAATACTTCATCCTTCTTCAGCACTGCTCTTCTTTGTCTGTTTGTTCAAAAAACCTCTCAGACTCTTGATTTGCTGCCTTCTCTTCCTTCACTCACTCCCTTCATTGTTCTCCTCTCCTCTCCTCTCTCTCCGCATCAGTGGCTATCCCCAAAAGAGGGTGTTGGAGTCATTGTAAGTGGCAGCTGGTGGCCACAGAGGAGGCCTGAGCAAGGCACCTATGCGGACATCTGCCTGTATGCCTGGCCTTTTCACAGTATCACAGATTTCTAGGTTGGAAGAGACCTCAAGATCATCGAGTCCAATCTTCGACCTAACACTAAGTACTCCACTAAACCATATCACTAAGCTCTACATCTAAACGTCTTTTAAAGACCTCCAGGGATGATGACTCCACCACCTCCCTGGGCAGCCCGTTCCAATGCTTAATAACCCTTTCGGTAAAGAAGTACTTCCTAACATCCAACCTAAAACTCCCCTGGCACAACTTTAGCCCATTCCCCCTCGTCCTGTCACCAGGCACGTGGGAGAATAGACCAACCCCCACCTCTCTACAGCCTCCTTTAAGGTAACTGTAGAGAGCGATGAGGTCGCCCCTGAGCCTCCTCTTCTCCAGGCTGAACAACCCCAGCTCCCTCAGCCGCTCCTCGTAAGACTTGTTCTCCAGACCCCTCACCAGCTTCGTTGCCCTTCTCTGGACTCGCTCGAGCACCTCCATGTCCTTCTTGTAGCGAGGGGCCCAAAACTGAACACAGTACTCAAGGTGTGGCCTCACCAGAGCCGAGTACAGGGGCACAATCACTTCCCTAGACCTGCTGGCCACGCTGCTTCTTACACAGGCCAGGATGCTGTTGGCCTTCTTGGCCACCTGAGCACACTGCTGGCTCATATTCAGCCGACTATCAA
This sequence comes from Anser brachyrhynchus, assembly GCF_964034855.1. NCBI lineage: Eukaryota > Metazoa > Chordata > Aves > Anseriformes > Anatidae > Anser > Anser brachyrhynchus. Next base: position 193,761,837 of record NC_137694.1, read on the forward strand.
CCAGTACTCCCAGGTCCTTCTCGGCCAGGCAGCTTTCCAGCCACTCATCTCCCAGCCTGTAGCTCTGCTTGGGGTTGTTGCGCCCCAGGTGCAGGACCCGGCACTTGTCCTTGTTGAACTTTTGTGTGAGTGACTCCTGCTCTCTTCTTGTTTGGTGTTTGGGAAGTCCAAGTTATGCTTTGGATTTTTATAAAATCAAGGATAAAATGAAATGCCTCTTGTAGCTGTCTATAATCCTTCTTAGAATATGTCTCAGACTCTCTATTTACTGCATGGAATGTCCTACCCAGTGATGGCAACTTGTTGGGGATCTGAAGAGCAACTTGGTAAAAAAAATCTAAGTACTGATGAGTAGAGATGCTGGTGTGAGGAGCTGGTAATATAGGGACTTAATGCAATGTCTGCTGCTGCAGATCTGCAGGAAACATCATAATCATGGACATGAAAGGCGCTGCTTTGAGAGTTACTTTTCGCACTCATCTGTAGAACAGTCACTTGTATCACTTGTTATGTAATTATTATATGAGAACAACTTTTTGAAGATATACATTGAAAAAAGTGAAAAAATTAATGTGCAAGAATTTCTAGGCTCTTAGGATTACATTTCTGATATTGGCACTTGGTGTTTCACAATGTTCTATATCAATTGTTCTTCTGTATCAGCCCTATATAGTTTTTACATATTTAATTCAGCTAATAATTGACATTTTCCTTCTGTAATTTTTTTATAGGCAAATGGACAAAATTCTGAATTTGAAATACTGTAACCCTAGCTGTATCAAGGTTCATGATGAACTGTTTTTTGTTTTTTTATTTTTTTTTTCCAAATTTTAAAAAATAATAATATACCTCCCATGAAATAACTGAGATGGAAATATTACTTCATACCTCCATGACCCCATAATTACTTTCAGCACAGTTGTGATAATGCTTTTTTTTTTTTTTGATCAAAATGGCTTCAGTAATAGGAAATATTTTAGTTTTTCAAATGTAATCCTTGAAAATAGTTTATCTTGAAGGTTAAACATAGTTTGCACATTTATTCCATCACCACAAAATAGAGAATTTAGTGTTTTGACATGAGGACTAAAATTGGCAAAACATATTAAGCCTTTGGGCTACTGTTGATAACAGTTATGGATAATTTTGGCCACTGCAGGCTAACTATAATGTTACCTCTTCCAAATTCTGAATAATGTGCTGAAGCACTTGCATACGGCTCAGTTGTCCCACACTTTTATTCATTAACATCACTGAATACTCTTAACTCCTTTTTCCAGAAGCATCTTGAATTAGTGATTTTTCAGTGCTTGCAAAACAAATCCCTTTATGACATTTTACAATTTTCACAGACGCATGATATTTGATAATTTTTGGACGTAAGTGCTTTGTTTTGTCTGAATTGCTTCATGTGTGGCAGAGAAATGACACACAAATGCCCAGTTACTTTTTTTTTTTTTTTAATAAAGGAAAGAGTCCACAAGTATCTCAGATTTGGTTCCCCATTTGTTGAGAGATGCATATTTTATGATGTAACGAAATCAATTTCAAGCATTAATTTCACAAATGTCTTTGATTTTGTTTTTCTGGGAGCTTACTTACTTTTCAAATACAGTATGTTATGGATGTTTAACTGTAATTGTCAATATTGTCTCAGAACTTTTTCATCTGAACAAAAAACCAAGCATTTCTCTTTGGCCAAATAATCTTTCAGTAGGTTTGTAATATTATAACTGAGGGGGCTTATTCTTTTGTAGTGGTATCCTGCTGCACATTTGATGCATTCAATCATTTTTAACCTGAATCTTCAAAGAATGACAGAGTAGAAGACAATATAATTTCTTCTATGCAGTCCCTGTCAGGTAGCAGCTTTCCTTGTTGAACAATAGAACACGCCACTTAATAGTTTTATAAAGAGTAATGTTGGTTTTAGTCCCTGTTGGTGTTCATCCTGTTAAAATGGATTAGGAACTTTGCAGAGAATTAGAAGCAAATTAAAAAAAAATCAACTCTTCCTTCCTCACAGAGTATTGTAATCTCACATTCATTTAGACAAGCTGATTATTTCTTAAGTATGGTGCTCAAATAATGTTTCTTCTTTCTTCTACTTTGAAAACTGTTTTTTGTGTGATGCCTTTCAAAATGACAAAAATAAAAAATATTCTACAATATTTTTTATTTTCAGTAATGCTTTGCTCTGATCTTTCATTCAGTCACTATATGCTTGAGCATCTATCATTTTTTGGAAATATCTACCGGCACTCAGTTTTACTTTTTTACCTCTAGGCCTCCCATTATGAAGGCAAACAACTTAGTAAGGGTCATCGTGTATGTATGTAACACTCCACACTCCTCAGCCTTTTTAATGCACTTTGAACTCCATTTATCAATCTACTTTCCCAGAGTTTAAATAATAAAATCAATTGTATCAAGAGAGTCAAGCAGGTTGCTTCTGAAGGGGTATGCAAGAGGGGCTTGGCACTCACGGGTGCACAGGAATTGCCTCTGGGTTATGTGGTTCTACCAGGGGCTTCATTCCTTCCCTTCAAAAAGCTTGCATGCAAGAAGGCTTTGTAGGGGTGTGTTAGAAACAAATCCTTTCATAATAAGTGGGGCTGTAGGTATTATTATTGGTGCCCAACCAAATCTCACTCAGTGCCAGTGGTTCTGGTGTTTCATCAATACTGGCCCAGATGTCTACCTGGGCTTTTGTAGCTCTGAAGTGAGGTGTCTGGAGTAGAGGCACAGAAGCTGCCCACCAGTTTCTTCCACTTCTCTCTCTCTCAAATTCTTTACAGCCCTTTTGCTACTTGTTTTCCATTTAATCTCTGGTGTTGTTCATCCCATCTTTTGAACACACTTCATCTTTGCGTCACTTTAAATGCCATTCTAGTTCTACAGTCCTCCTGATCAAACATCTTTCTCTCTCTCAGAATAAACTTTCCAGGTCACTTAGATAAGACATTGCTAACAAGCACTGCATTATTTATTTATTTATTTATCTTTACAAAAATAAAGTCTTCAAGTAAGTATAAAAAGATAAACCAGAATGTAAATAAATACACATTCAGTAAATGCCAATTCTTGGCACTGAATATATGGTACTGAGCTTGCAAATAATTCTCCTACAAGTTTTTGAGGCATTAAATTGGTGAAATTCTGGCTAAAGTCCCTTACTTTAAATAGTGACTGATGTAAATCTAACTAACCAGAATCAGGAATTCCTCAGAGCTGATGTCAGCAAGGGGCTTTCAGTAATTTCAGAGAGGAGATAGCTGTAAGCTGAAAAAACATTTTTACTATGTTTATTATGAGGATTAAGATAAATACTCCTAAAACCTTTTTAAAAATGCAGTTGCGAAGTGTTAACAGACAAAACTGAAGGAGACTTCTGTGAAGTAACAGGAACTCTAAATGCCTTTCTGTCCAAAACCAAACTTGACTCTGATACCTGAAGTACAACTCCCTTGGACTGTTGTCTGTGACAGCAGAAGAAAGTCTTTCTTCTTATGCCTTCAAATACACAGATGGCCTGTGTCAATGCAATCACCTTTCTTGCTTAACAGAGAATGGAACAGATGACAGAAGTTAAATTTGAAATGGAAAGTGCTATGTAAGAAAGTGCGAGAGAGAGATCTGTTCATTTCTCTCACCTCCAAGTCTGCAATAGCCTCAGTGTGTAAAATACAGATGCCTGAGGTCTGCAGGAGGGCAAGGTGTGACCGGTGGAGGGGCTGGAGGCTATGAAAGGGCGAGCTGGGAGGCACTGACTTCCAAAGGACCTTGATATGTCGTACAGGAAGAATAGGATAATCTTCAAAATTACAGTAATAGAAACGGAAAAAAAAGGGCAGGAGTGCAGTTAGGAAGTAATAGAAAAACATCTTCTGCAATAACGTAGGAATTCATCACTAAAAGAGGTCTGACTAAAGAAAATAGTTCAGTCATTAAGAACTGGATGTAATTAGCACCAATCTTGGGTTCGCTATGAGCAACAACTGTTTTATGGCCATGAAATACACATATATTTTCCCATAATGAACAAGGCAAGATGTTTCCATTGGGTATAGTGTCATCAACAAGTGCTCCCCTGGAGTGTTGCGCTCTGCTCTGACTGCAATGCTGAAGGCAGTCAGTCGCAGAGCAGCAGATACAGGGTAGGGTTGTTTGCATGATGGAGGGAGTAGAAGGAATCTCCTTTGAGAGAAAATAAAAAGGGTTTGGTTTCTCCTACTGATCTGGACTTATTGCTTTCTGTAATTTAACTGGAGATGGCAGAAAGGAGGGGAGGGAGGAAATGAATGGGTGATATAAATGCTAGAGGAGAAATAACATTATCTAAATGGTATTGTCAGTTTTGGTACAAGACTTAGATTGACCTTGAAAGTTCTCAGTTGCACAGATGGAATATTGTTTTGTTCCAAATGGGGTTCTTAAGGCATTAATTCACTTTTGCAGTACTGGCAGAGTGGGTGCCACAGGAAAAGAGCAGGAAAGGATGGGGGCAGCAGGAGAGCTGAGGGAAGGCACCAGTGTCTATCTGGAAGGCACTGGTTAAGTTGGGAGACTGGGAGCGTTAATCATACCTTGAAAGGGAACTATGGAGGTAGATAAGGTGGCAGAAGACATCATTTTCTGTAAGCTGTAGAAGGCTTTGGGTGTAGGTGGGAGATTTTCACCCTCATCCTCTTGTGCCCTCCAGGAGAAAGGAAGACCTTAGCCCACCTCACTACTAAGTATTCACAGAACTGCCCCTCTCTCCTCAGCTACAAATCTACTCCTGCCCTGCCGCAAGAATTGATTCAAGTGGGAAATGAGAAGAACTTTTTTTTTGCCATCATAGAAAGGAGACTCTAGAACAACATCAGTGGAGACAAAATACCTAACAAATTTAAAGGTAAAACTTGTTCACTTCATGAGGGACTTTATGAAAATTTTACTGCAGAGCAAAACAGGACCCAGTAATCACGGACATACTTTCTAGTTTTGTATTTCCACAAAAAATACTCTTAAATTCTGTCATTCATAGCCTTAAATACAAGTTTTATGCTCAAAGAAATAAAACAATGAGAGCTCTGCTAATATCTATATGTATCAGTTGTTTCTACAAAAAAATCACAAGGCATAGGCAGTCAAAGGTGTGCACTGGAAACTAAAACACTTTTCTGAGAAGATCTGAGCTTCTCTGTGGTCTTAAATCTTGCTTTACTACAGATCTGACTTATGGACCCTTTCTGTATAAGTTTGAGCAGTAACACAGGTGAATAAAGTGATGCTACCTTGAGCTAAGTTTTCTGTCCATACTGTAGCAAAGGAATAAAGGACTGTCCCATCACCAAATCACTTTTGCTCATCACCTATTCACTCCAAAATATTGCTATGATATGTATTCCCTTCAGATGAAGAGGTACCAAAAAAATCCTTTAAATTCAAATTCCTCTGATTTTCATTACGCAAAAACCATGAAGCACTTAAAGTGCAGGGTGATATTGTCCATGAAGGTAAATATTAACTGCATGAAACTGAACAACAGCTATCAATCAAGTCTGTCATCTTTATCTGCATCATTAAATAAAACATTTTTTGTCAGAAAGAAGGCTTTGGCTGAGTGGTTATGATTAAAGCTTTTGACATCTATTCTGATGAATAGCTACCCCGAATTTTCAAGAGACAGCTCTTTTCTCCTGTCAGACATAATTCTTCCAGAAACAACAAATGTGCTTTGAGTATATAATGTGGAGGGAGGTCAGCTGTGATGTGAAATAGCAAATGCTGCAAATGCTGGACTTGTCTTCTCTCTGTCATGCCAGAAACAGAGGTTTATCATCTACAGTCTTCAGAAAAGACTCTTTGAAAGAGGCTTTCAGGTTGTTTTCATAAGGAGGTCTTCTCCGGTCCCCAAAGAAGTTCTCCCACCCCATTTAGAGTACCTGCCCAAGTATAGATTAAGCATTTTTTAAGACAGAAGAGCAAAAGCTGCAATGGGTGTTGAAGCACTCAGCCCTTCCTAAGCCAGAAAGCTTTCCGCAAGGCAATTGGTGTTGGCAAGAAGTGCAGCCTCCACCCCAAAGCTATTCCTTGCACAGTTAAACAAGCTTTTGGACTCTTTTCCACACAGCATATACAGTTTCATTTGGAAAGAGAAAATCAAGGTCAATCCATCAAGACCATGATCAATCAGTAGTGGATTTTCAGGCGGGGAGATGTGCTGGGTGGTTACAGTGCAGTACCCCAACCCACAAACTTCATACCGATGGGGTCAACACATTTGTTTTATTTTACTTTTTTAAAATGAAGAGGGAGGATAAAGGTCATGGAGAAATCCCAGCTCTTCCCTCATGTTTATGAATGCAATCAATAGATCTGCTTTAGATTAAGGAACCAGTCCTTCCCTTCTGCTGTCAGGGATTAATGTCAACATTAATGAGGCCAAACTTCTCTCTGGAAGAGAAAGTCTCTCCCAGATCAACAACAGAGATGTGAATCAAACCAATGAGTACTTTGAAATCCAGTGACACTTTTTACCTTTAATTCTTTGAACACTGGAGAAAAACAATCTGATTATATGCTGTACATCAAGGAACACATTCAGATACAAATAGACATGTTGTGTGGCCAGTATGGAACTGGTTTGCAAAGGGGGGAGAGCATCCATATCACATATTCAGGTCAATGTGAAAAAATAGTGCTCAACACCTCCAAAGAAACCAAGTCCAAGTTATTTTAAACTGAGCACTTCTCTACACGAATGAAGTTCATGAAAATTAGTGGTTAGCTTGAAAATGTGTATGTCAGTGATTTTCCCATGCACAGACTGAAGCTAATAATGGTTTTGAAATACCAGGAACATTATAGTCAGTCTAGGAATGTAGCTGGTTCTTTCTCCTTGTCTTTGTTTTCTCTCTCTCTTGTGGGCATAATCTTTAATCAATTCCCATGAGGAAAATGTAAATATGAGGGTAGTTCCAAGAAGGTATTTTTTCAAGGTATCTTTGTACATCTTAGCAGGAGACATACTGAGTAGGAAATGTCTGTGGTTGTTTTAGCGTAGGTGTCAGCATAACACGTGTACACTCACATGACAAGTGCCAGCCATGTGCTGTATTTTTCTGCTTAACAGTAGAATTCACATTTATATTGCTAAAGGAAATACTACAGTGGACAACACAGGCAGCGACCAGCATTCAGGTCTGTCAAGATTAGCCTTTGAAAAAGAAAGTCAACCACCTGTTTTCTCACATTGCCAGAAGCACAGCAGGAGGATGGAAGTAGGTGCTCCCCACATCCTGCAAAAGGTATTTAGAATAAGTGGGAACAAATATGTAAAAGTCTTTGAGAGCAGCTTGTGCTGCTGTATGGCAGAGTCTGCTGTTGTCTGTGGTTAGACCATAAAAGCAAAAAGATGCCTATTTATTTGAGTAGCTGCAGAAGTACAAAAACACAGACATGAAAACATCCTTTATCTGTTTGGACAGCAAAGAGTATTCCAAAGGGCAATAGTCATGACACCAGATCTCGTAAACCTTGCTCTCAATCTGTGCTCTCTGGCACAATCATGAATATTAATGCTGAGCACTACAGGAGGCACAGCCACAGTCCAGCACTCTGTGCTGATTATTTGTACTCTAGGGTGTCACCTCCACCTGATGTTCAGCTGGTGGGACAGCAGTACTGCCATACAAGTCACACAGTGATGGCTTACCTGAGAGAGTCACAGTTACACCAGGGGCTGCAAACCCAGGGTAGATATGCCTCCAGACAAGAGATGAGTTACAGACATGTGTGACCTCCATTCGTGGAGCTGCCAGTTTTCCAAATCTGTGTTTCGTGCTGACTGGGACATGTGCAGCATGTGGTTCCTTCCCGTTGCACATTAATGCCCCATCGGACAGCATTAGCCTCTTTCATCTCAACAAATGTGAATATCGGTGGATATGATGAAGCACTCACACGGCAAAGCCTGTCCCCTCCCTCCCTGCTGATTCTGCCATCCCTGGAGAACCGTGCCCCATCTCACACGCAGCCATCCAGGCGCGGGCTGTCTCGCTTTCTGGGGCTGCGGTTGCTCTCATGTAATTCTGCATAGGCATCTTTATCTGGCACAGAGCATTTTGAAGCTTGTTTTGCATTAACTTGCACCATGCTCCTTCAATCAGCAGCATGCAAGACAAAGAAACATATGGGCCTTTATCGTTGTCATCACTGTAATGATGATTACCCAGGGAAAAAGGGAAGATAGTTAAGAGCAAAATCTACATGACAAGATTCTTATATTAACATGCCATTCTAATCAAGTAATCTGGTTTAAGTAATTGCGTTATGGTTGCTCTGAAGGTATTCATTTTAAGATCCAGAAATCTAAATTTATGTAAGGCCAAAGCCCTATAGCATCTGTGTTATTACTGCAATACATATCTCGCTGTATGGACTAGGTGTAGGAAGTCTCTTTCTAGAGTATTTGCTTTGCAGTGAAAGCAGGTTTCTTTACCATGTGTAAATAACTTAAATCAGTCCCTTCTTCTAAATTATGAATTGTCTTTACTTCCTTGTAGGTTTCAAAGACAGATGTATTTAACTGTCTATGGCAAATTTCTCTGATTTCTTCTGTGTGAAAAGGAAGTAGGTTTCCAGGAATGACTTCTATGGAAATCTGCAACAATTAATGATAATCAATATTTTGCCTAATGTACCAATATCTTGTAAATCATAAAGATTAGCTAATGACTTTTCCTTTTATGGTTACACAATATGCAATGTAACGTTGCGCAATGGCTGAATGAATTTAATTTAGTGTTGCTCCACTGTTTTTGAAATACCTATTTACTAGCAGTTTGCCATGCATTTCTAATATGACAGTCATAGTAGATTTAGACTGTTTTGTTCCGTTACTATCTCATCTAATTAGTTTAAGCATACAGCAAAGAACAGAACCCACAGTTAGTAGGACAATCAAAAAGCAGTTCTGGGTTCACAGCTGCATACTTAATTTCATTTATTGCTGCAAAAATGCACATATGGCTCATCTGCCTTTACCAATTTATGTCAGATGGATTATTTGAAAAGTAGTTTCCTTGTAATTTTACTCTGTTTCATCTGAGACCTTGTCTTCAGGTATGGCTAGCCAGCTTGATCTGCTGAGAGCTTCAGGCTGCCCTCATTCCCAGCGAAATATCTTTCAAGAAGTATTTGGTGTGATATAAGGTCAGGCCATAGGCTTGGTGCTCCTGCTGAGCTTACATGAACCATTTCCCTGGCTTGTATGCAGGGGCTCTTCCCTAGCTGCCATCCCTCTGGCTGTGATCCTGTGCAGTCGCTGTCTCCAAGAATACCTGCATCGCTGTCTCTTCAGTCTCCAGCTCCCTGCTGGTCTTTTTTTTTTTTTTTTTAAATTCCCAGACTCTGCTATTTTCCTCTGTATCTGTGTATTTACTTCAGTAGAACTTTCTGGACGCAGTTTACATATAAAATGTTAGACAAAATAAGTCTATATTGCATGAAGTTTGGGCTTGCTTTGCACCCACAGCTGGTAGTAATAGAAAAACTGAAACATTATCAAGTTTATTGTGATACAGCTTGAATAAAGAGCTGTGATTTCATATAGAGTCTCCATGTTTTTTTAATAGAAAGCTCTAACATGTCTTTCTGTGCAATTTCATTAAAAAAGCACATGCTTCAGTTTTGTTTGGCAGGAAACAATGGGCACTAACAGCCCAGTGACCCGCATTTGGCAAGTACCATGTCCAGAACACGTATTTGCTGGGTAAACAAGCTATATGGAGTTAGGAAACTGCTGATTTGGTGGTGCAAAGACTGTGAATATCTTCTCATGTAGAAAGCATGTGGTGCCTTTCTCATAAACCCTACAGGTAGAGTATGTGTCATTTTTTAATGCTGCTACGGGGAAAATTGCAAAATGGAAAAAATACTAATAAGCTTTTCCAGACGGCAGTATAAAAATATTATTGCTTCTGCTACCATGTCTGCTATTTATTATATCTCCTGTTACGCAAGCATGGCTTAACTGTATCATAAGTTTCCCTCAGTTCAATTCTGTTGGAAATTCCTAGAACGGAAATATGAAGGTTTTCTAAAGCAAGCTTGAGAGTATGCTTCATTTTCATAATTTTGTTTTAAAATTTTAGGATTTTTCAAGGCAGTTTATCTGTTTCTGAGATTGGCAAGTAACTTTTTTAGTTTGATTCCAATTCACATATTTGTTATTTTCCAGTTTTGACATCAACTGTGTAGAAGGGAAGGAAGGGGAAAGGGAGAAAGGGACGGGAAGGGACGGGAAGGGACGGGAAGGGAAGGGAAGGGAAGGGAAGGGAAGGGAAGGGAAGGGAAGGGAAGGGAAGGACACAAAATATAAAACATACAAAGCATCAAAAGGCAGAGACACTGTTTTAAAGTGTGCTTTAACTAAACTGTTGAACTCAACTCTTACTGGTATGACAAGAGATGATGCCATTATGTACGCTTTAATGTGTAAGTGCTTCGGAAGATGGTTTCTCAATGCTCAGTCAGGGGTAAATAAGGGAAAAAGCACTTACCCTTGGTAGTCACATTGAAAACCATTGCAGAAGACTGATGCCCAGGAGGTGCCCAGTGAAGGGTTCAAGAGGAAGCAGAGAATCCTAGGCAGTCCGTAGGATGGATCCAGCCTACAGTAGAGATCGCCACCATCGTCTGAGCCTGCAGCCTCCCGCCTGCTTTCCCAGGAGCCCCTCAGCCATTCTCCTAGTACCTGGAAGTATGTTCATCGGGTGTCCCAAATGGAGCTGTGCCCTGCTGCATGATAGGTCCACATACACATCCATGTTAAGTGCTGTGAACATATTACAGCTGTAAATGGTGGCCTAACCATGCTAAGGATTGCTCCCATAACAAGACACTGACCCAGTCCAGTACTATACAGGGAAGTAGCATCAGTTTGCTGGAAACTATGTGAATCAAATTAATCCAGGGGAAAGTCAGTGAAACCCTATAGACAGATTTTGGGGTCACATCAAAGAATTTGACTTTTTTTTCCCCTAGAGCCTTTTTATCACTGAGAGAAGAATTTGCTTGATGGATATGGAGTTGGAACAGCTAAGCAGGAACTAAATTTAGGGTAACTAGGTACTGTTTAAGAAGCCAAGGTTAAAATCTGAGTTACCATTTTGCCATGCAAAAGGCTCATAAGTTAGGTGGCTTAAGAGGATACAATTTTCTGTTGTTACTAGTTACGGCTAAGTGGACATTTCATCAAGAGAAAAGTGTTGTGAAGGCTCTGAGGGGTCAAAGACTAGTGCCATGTAGGTCCCCAGGAGGGATGGAGTTGTTGCTTACACTTCACAGAATGAAACGAAGTGTGCTGGCTGGTGGGCCCTCTTGAATCACAGAATCATTAAGGTTGGAAAAGCCCTCCAAGATCATCTGGTCCAACCATCCCCCTACCACCAATGTCACCCACTAAACCATGTCCCTAAGCACCACGTCCAACCTTTCCTTAAACACACCCAAGGACAGTGACTCCACCACCTCCCTGGGCAACCCATTCCAATGCCTGACTACTCTTTCTGAGAAGAAATGTCTCCTAATTTCCAACCTGAACCTCCCCTGGTGCAACTTGAGGCCATTCCCTCTAGTCCTGTCACTAGTTATCTGTGAGAAGAGGCCGACCCCCAGCTCCCCACAGCTTCCTTTCAGGTGGTTGTAGACAGCAATAATGTTTCCTCTGTGTTTAGTGAAAAGGATCACTAAGAAAGGGTTTCAGGCCAGCAAAAAGGCCTTTGCTTGTAGGTGTAGTCTTGTAGTCTGTGAGGTCAGTGGTTGAAGACTGCAAAGACAGTTCGCCTGTTTTAGAGTATCTCTATGATACCGTAGTAGAAATGATATCCTGAGCAAAGTCTGATTATTTTCACCCTCTGGTATTGGTGAATACATGCTATTACAAAAACTGCCTGGAATTCTTTTTCCAGATTTATGGGGCTTTGCTTTTCCCAAGGATATGCTGATGTTATAAAGTATTTGGCGTTAATATTTTTGACTTGAGTCATTACTGAATCTGAGAGCTGGCTCATCTGCATGTTGCTGGCTTGCTTGCTCTTAAACATTATGAATTGCTGGGCTGGATTTTGAGAGAGTTTCTGGAAGAACAGCTTCTGGGAATCTAGTGCTTGATATGTCCCAGGGTAGACGAGTGTCTGGCATTTACAACAACTCTGTCATTCACCAATTAATTATTCTTTAAGGAACTAAGAGATACCTCTAGTTCAGCCACTGTTGACCTTATGTGTGTCTTCAACTTCCCAGACATTAATTGAGAATACTGCACAGCTGATACAAACAGGTCCAAAAGATTCCTAAAACACCTTGATGATAACTTCTTGGTACAGGTACTAAGGGAGCTGACTAGGAAAAGTGCCCTCCTAGATTTGCTGCTTGTAATCAGAGAGGATCTTGTGAGTGAAGTGGTGATTGATGGCCATCTTGGCCATGGTGACCATGAAGTAGTCGAGTTTAAAATCTTTGGTAATAGGACGAAAACTGCCAGCAAATCTTCAACCCTGGGTATTGGGAGAGCAGTCTTCAGGCTGCTCAGGGAGCTACTTATTAAGGTCCCTTGGGAAGATGCTTTTGAAGGCATTGGGGTCCCAAAGTGTTCACTTCTTAAGTACCACCTCTTAAGAGTACAGGAACAGGCAATTCCAAAATGTTGAAAGCCAAGCAGGCAGGGCAGAAAGTTAGCTTGGCTGAGCAGGGATCTTCTTCTAGAGCTTAGGTGGAAAAAGAAAGTGCGTGGCCACTGGAAGTGAGGTTGGGTGACATGGAAGGACTACAGAGATGCTGTTCACCTTTGTAGGGAGAAAATTTGTATGGCCAAAGCTTAGTTAGAGTTGAAGCAGGCCGGTACTTTGGGGGACAATAAAAAGGGCTTTTAAAAATATGTTAACAACAAGAAGAGGACTAGAGAAAATATTTGTCTATTACTTGATAAGTATAGTCAGCTCACAAACAGGGACATAGATAAAACAGAGATAATAAAGAGAGGCCTTCTTTGCCTCTGTTTAACACTGGTGATGGGCTTGGGGACCCCTGGAGCCCTAAGTTGGAGGACCGTGACTGTGGTAATAAAAAACTCCCAGACAACCCTGAACTTATGTGGGATTTGCTGCTCCATCTGGATGCATATAAGTCTATGGGGCCTGATGGGATTCATCCCAGGGTACTCAGAGAGCTGGTTGATGTCATCATCACGAGACCTCACTCAATTATTTTTCAAAGGTCTTGGGATCTGGAGAGATCTCAGCTGACTGGAAACCGGCAAATGTTTTTCCACTTTTTAAGAAGGGCAAGAAAGAAGACCCTGGTAATTTCCAGCCTGTCAGTCTTACTTCAGTGCCTGGTAAAATTACAGAGAAAATTATTCTGGGTGTTATTGAAAAACACCTGAAAGGCAAGGTAGTCATTGGTTACATCCAATACAGTTCATGAAGGGAAAGTCCTGTTTAATGAAATCAATTTCCTTTTATGACAATGTTACCCAAATAGTTGAGAATGGGAAGCCAGTTGATGTAATCTTTTTGGATCTCAGCAAATCTTTCGATACTGTTTTTCACAGTATCTGGTCTACCTGGAGTGCATCAGGCTCAGCATTGCTAGCTGCTGGTCGAGAGAAGGGATTGTCCCACTCTGCTATGTGCTGGTGCGACCTCACCTGAGTGTGATGCCACCTCTACTGTGTGTGGTTTGGGCACCAGAGTATTAAAAGGACATTAAAAGTATTAGTGTCCAAAGGAGGGCTACAAAGATGGTGAAGGGTCCAGAGGTTAAGACGTATGAGGAGGGGCTGAGGTCCCTTGGTTTGTTCAGCCCAGAGCAGAGCAGGCTGAGGGGAGGCCTCATGGCGGCCTGCAGCTCCCTCACGAGGGGAGCGGAGGGGCAGGCGCTGAGCTCTGCTCTCTGGGGACAGCGACAGGACCCGAGGGAACGGCATGGAGCTGGGACAGGGGAGGGTCAGGCTGGGGGTTAGGGAAAGGTTCTGCACCCAGAGGGTGGTCGGGCACTGGGACGGGCTCCCCAGGGCAGTGGTCACTGCACCAAGCCTGGTGGAGTTCAAGCATTTGTACAATGCTCTCCGATGACTGGTCTGATTTTTGGGTGGTCCTGTGTGGAGCTGGTAGTTGGACTTGATGATCCTTGTGGTCCTTCCCAACTCAGGATGTTCTGTCATTCTATGCTTCTGTGTTACATCCATTGCTGGATGAAGCATCAGCTTAGGTGCCTAAAGGTGAGAGTCTGCCTGTGTGTTAGAGATCTTAACTGTGCTTGGAGTTAATGGGGATCTAGTCGTTAGAGTCTGTGGAGCTAGCAGGATGCTTCAGCTGATCCAGGGCAGCTCTGAATCTTAAATCCCACAGCTGTGTCAGACTGTGCAAAGCCAGTTTATCGGAGGCCAGCCTCTGCAACATTCACTCCTCCTTCTTTGGTGTTTGTTAATCAACTTGGGTCAGATGGAGGAAGACTATCATACACTGAGTAATATTTACACAGAGCAACGGAAGGGATCCCAGTTCTCTGCTGTGGCAGCACACTTGGATCTCTTAGTCAAGGTAGGTTACATCTATCTTAGTAAATGAAACAGGTTAAGTACATTTCTGTGTGCTGGAATTTGACTATTTATAATGCTAAGCGGTTAGAGCAGTCCCAAGTGCACTTGTGTCCTCCAGTGCAGGAGTCAGCACAAATGAAGGACCATGACTGTTAAATAGTTTGGATGTATAAAACCCCTGTGAAGAATTAGAGTTTAGTTTTGACTTCAGTGTCAGAAACTATAATTCCACATACAATGTATATATAGCATATATTTGAGTATATAAATGTATATATGTACATATACTCATATATATAGTATGTATATGAGAGTGTGTGTGTGTATAAATATATAGTCAATGAAAGCACATCACTCAAGCCAGCATTTTTTGCTGAGTGTTACATGACCAAGCACAGGTGATTGTGTAGATGAGTGCACTGACATTGCTAGTGTTTCTGTCCATAATATACAAGCTGCTTGGGCCTTGCTTTCCTTTGTCCACGACTGCCTAGAAAGCAGCAGCAGCTGGACAGACAGAGAGACAGTATGTGAAGCACAGAAACAAGGTAAAAAGACTTGCCTTTGAGGAGTGGGAACAACTCCACCCGTGGACTTTGTAGTTGCTAACTCCAGTCATATGCCTTTTTGATGTGATTAATGGCATATTCTTTAAATGTGTTCTGCAAACTGGTCCAGAATTGGCAAGTGGTAAAATGTTATTCAGTGGCTTATCAGGGCCACTGCCAAAATGTAAGACTGTTAAGGCAAGGCAACCCTTGAGATAAATAACTAAATGGCTGTCTGTGCCACTTGGGGAGGATGTGAGCATTTCTTCCTCATCAACTTTGACTTTTCAGAATAAGCTGCCGGCGTGGTACTCACTGAGGCCTGGCTTGAGCTACGACGACAGCATGATGCAGGTTGGTCTCTGCCTGCTCCCAGACACTTTATGAGAATGATCTGGGACAAGGAAGCCGCCTGAGCGCTGGCTGTCAGTGCTGTGGTCCTGCCGGCCGTGCTAGATGCTGATCTTCACCATGGCAACAGTCAAGTTGTCTCTATTGCTTTCAACCTTTTCATATTCTTGCTGTGCTTTCTCTTGATTTTCTGACACATGCTGTCACTTAGTGATAATAAAGCTGTCAATAGTATCAACAACCTATCTTTTAATATGGCATCAAGAAGTCTGACAAGAGCAAAGGGGGTGCCAGATTTCCAGTGACAAGTTCATTTATTCAAAGTACTCTGAAAATTATTTCTGTTTCTATGATATGCAGATGATGCCCAGCAAGGCCAGTGTCTGCTAGATGGGATGCAGGCTGCAGAACGATTTAGTGTGCAGCAATCCTGTTAGGTAAGTGATTTAGCTACAGGCCAGGCTAATAGCTAAACGCTGTTTGCTCTATCCTGAGGTAAAGCCTGTAGGAATAAGCGGAATTACTATTTATTTGAATAAGCTATGAATCAAGTTTTCAATTCCCAGTTCTCAGCAAACAGATAAGCTGTTGCAGAAGTGCCAGCTCAGCAGTGGGATATCCTGGGAGGATTCATTTCCAGAAGATCCTGGGACCAGTATTGCCTTCTGAAAGGAAAGCATCTTTAAGAGGCATTAGACTAGGTAACTCCAAGATGAGGCATTCAAACCCAGTAGTGACTTAAAAAATCTAGAAAAGCCTACTTAAGAGAAGACATGAAATTTGAAAACATTCTTTATGTCGCTTGAAGACTAATGAGGGATTTTTTCCTGAGGCTGGATTGCAATCATTAGAAAAACCAAGTAGTTTTCTGTAATTCTTAGGCAACTCTCACTGATATTTTAACACTCTTTGATGAGTTTTCTTTGTCACCAAGGAAGACAAACACAGTGAACTGTAATGGCTTTCAGTTGAAGTGAGAAGCAAAACATAGACTGCATTTTTAAATGGTGTAAATTTTGCTTATGTCTGTAATTTTTTTTTTTTGGAATCAAGAGGGTACTAGGGCAAGAATAATATAGAAAATGAGGCCATCCACAAACAAATAAATTGAGTTATTAAAAAAAAATGCTAGCAATCCTTATGCTTCAATACATAGGCCAATCACAGGATGTAGAAAGACTATTTCATCATCCGATTTCCTCTGAAGCATCGGGTAATTAATTAAATTGGACCAATTTGTTCCACTGTGTCACCCTCTATGTTCATGTGACAGAAAAAAATTGTGCATAGCAAATCGCACATTTAAAAATCAACCCGAAGATTTAAAATAAGTTAATTTCACCTTTTAGTCTCTCCTACCCCCTTGTGACTTTCTCACTGAATACCACCTTAACAATGTCCCAAGATTTACTCCATGACCCAGCCCTTCCTAATGTTGTGGTGTCTTGGCTGTGGTCACTGCAGGATGTGCAGTGTCTTTGGAGCACAGCTGAAGATCAGGTAGTATAGCAGCACTGGTCAATCTGGCTTTGGCATCCTGACCTTTCTTTATGCTATATCTTAATAAGGCAGATATACTGTTTGTTTCTTACTCCTTTTAGTGGCTTTTGACATTCAGTACCATTCAATACCTACCATGGGTAGGATATGCAGAAGCATGGCTCAGGCTGTGCTGTCTGACCATGTACATTTTGCAGTATGCTTTTCCTGTCTACTCACCACACTGTTACACGTCCTAACTCTTATCATACCCAAGTCCCAGCTGACATTTTTTTGTATGCCTGCTGGCAGGGACAATGCTATTTTTGTTCCGTTTACAACAATGAAGAAGTCTGGCTTCAATTATGTTGGTTTTTGAGGACAGTCACAATTAATTTCTCTTTTCACTTTAGATATTCCTTGGGCTGAAAGCTGAATTAACTCATTAGCATGAGGGGAAGATGCAGATCCATGCCCTGGTCTCCTCTCAGGACTTTCCTCTCCTGCCAGAGGAAATGCTCCAGCTGGTTATGTACCTTCTCCAGGAAGCCTGACATCACTTTACGTCTCAGAACATATTAGTTTGGTTTTAGAGAACCAGCATTGCTTCTTGTCTGACAAACCATCTATTTCACAGATTCTGTTACTTCTGACTAGTCACAATGAGGTACTGCAAGCTGACAGATTTTCTGCGCCCTTTCTTCTGTTGTCAAAAGCTCACTACATGCAATACATGGGACAATACCAATGTTTTTTCCATGAAAAAGAGAGTTACAGAAGAATTAAAAACAAACAAACAAGCAAACAAACAAACAAACAAAAAAAACCCACAAAACACTAACAAAACCATGGATTTTCAAAAGTGATTTACAAGCATATAATCTAAATCTTCCTGAAAGGTCTATAAAGATCTAGGATGTATAAAGGTCTAGGACTTTGACATCTGTCTGTTCGATACTTCTGAAAATTGTGCACATCATAACTGTAAGAGAAAATGACCTGACAGGTCTCTTGCTATTAGCAGTATATTTCGCTTTGTGATTAGCTGTGTCTTTGTTTTAAGAACTGACTGAAGGCAGAGCCTCAGCAAGAATTCCTCTGAACAAATATGAAGAAGAGCACTGAGGTCCTATAGTCAGTCAAGGAAGGCAATAGTACTGGTCAGTTAAATAAGGTGCTAAAGGGCTTAAATTCATAGATACTGTCAACTTAACATCAGTACTGTGTTGTTCAAAGCACATGCATTAAAATCATTCATATCCAGCAGTAATTCTCGAGGCCATAGTATGATAGAAAGGAATTTGTCATGAAGTTGTGGTGAAAGCTTTGGGTTCTCCTGATGATATCCAGAGACCATGACAAAACAAGACTTTCAGCAGAGATGGAGAGTAGCAGATAGAGGTGGGGCTTCTGGGAATTGGTATTTAATTTGCTTCTTCAATATCAGACTTCTGTGCCATATATGAGCAAAGCGCTATTAAAAAGTCATTTCTAATTACAGTAACTTATTAAACTTTAATGAAAAATCATGCCTTATTTAACTGCTTCTATGAAGTTTATATTGCATTCATTCAAGGTAATTTTTCTATTGTCTCCTTGATCTGGGAAAAGATCTCTCCCAAACTGCAGGACAGTTAATCTTAAAGAGTAAGAGATCAAAGCATTCCTTTAAATTGCTTTAAATAGATATGAGAAAACAGTGAAGTCTGTTCCTCCTTTTCCTTATTCTTTTAATCTGCCAATTTAAGGATTTTTTGTAGACTGTTTTCCAACTGGTATGTGCCTACAAATCCAATTCATAATTAGAAAGATTGCTCACATTCATTATGAGGAGAACACACCTCTGCATTGGATATATTCTGTTGGGTTCATCTCAGTTATCTCTTTGTAAGACAGGTCTTTCAATTTACCTGGCTATTTTCCCTATAGTTTTCCACAAAACATAATGGCACTATAGCAGATGTACCAGATGGGCTGACTTGGGAGAGTTCCTACTTCAAAACACAAGTGGCTGTGTAGGATCCCGGATCCTGTTTTCCTGGGATCCTAAATCAGACGTGGTCTTTGGAGCAAGATAGATGAACTGGTGCAAAAGTAAACAGATTTCTAGCTGGTTTCCACTGGAACAGAACTGAAATCCAGCCATCTTTGGGGATGTTTTACTTTCAACAAACTGACAAAATCTGAAGAAAAGTTGTTCCATCAGGACTCTTTTTATGTGCAGCTTTAATGACATGAATGGATTGGAATTCAGGAGATTTAGATTCAGTTCCCAGCTTTGTGATTATGAGATTGGATGAGTAACTTCACCCCTGCCTTTTGTTGATTCTCCTGTTCTTTATCTGTGTTGTCAGACAGGGCGTCCTCTCTTTGGTGATCTCCTCCACTATACTTGCATGCATGGGGTTCCGTCACAGTAAAAACAGTAACAATATTCATTTATTAAGCCAGTCTGCTGCCATGTTGTATCATTTGTTATGCAGGCTGATAAATACTTCTCTATTTCACACCTAATCAAGTATTCATTTAAAATAAACTTCATTGTAATTCAATACATTATTTCTTCATTTAAGAAAAGCTATCTTTTTATCCTATCACCACTGCAG
Organism: Anser brachyrhynchus; assembly: GCF_964034855.1. Classification (NCBI taxonomy): domain Eukaryota; kingdom Metazoa; phylum Chordata; class Aves; order Anseriformes; family Anatidae; genus Anser; species Anser brachyrhynchus. Next base: position 193,781,414 of record NC_137694.1, read on the forward strand.
TTGTCTGAATACTTAGTGTAAACTTGCTTTTCCTGCAGTGACACGTGCATTTGCATCAGCAATATTACAATACCTAACGGTAATTATGCATTCTCTACAGATTGAAAATACTGCCAAACCCTACAACCACATATGTCAGTAGGTGCCAGTGAGATAAGTGGAACTGTATGTATTAGCTGCAGCCAAAGAATTAACCTGGTGGCCATCTGGATGGAAAGCAGCTTGGCAGAGAAGGACCTGGAGGTCCTGGTGGACACCTAGCTGACCATGAGCCAGCAGTGTACCCTTGCGGCAAAGAGGTCCAACAGCCTCCTGGGCTACTTTAGGCATTGTTGCCAGTGCGTTGTGGCAGGTGCTTCTTTCTCTCTGCTCAGTCCTCGTGAGGCACATGTGGAGCACTGTGTCCGGTGCTGGGCTCCCCAGCCCATGTTTCTCCCTCAGAAACATGTAGACATACTGGAGGTGAGTCCAGCAAAGGGCCATAAGGGTGATTAAGGGACTGGAGTGTCTCTCATACAAGAGAGGCTGAGAGAGATAGTACTGTTCAGCCTGGAGAAGAGGAACCTCAAAGGGGGTCTTATCCATATCATAGAACCAATCAAAGCATGGTTCGGGTTGGAAGGGACCTTAAAGCTCATCTAACTCCAACCCCCCTGCCATGGGACACCTCCCACCAGACCAGGTTGCCCAAAGCCCCAACCAGCCTGGCCTTGAATATAAATAAATACCTCACTGGGGGAGTGAAGAAGACAAACCCACACTCTTCTCAAGTGGTGAGAAGAGTCACCACTACTTAATTTGTAGTTAATAATCTCTGCTTACAGTTATGTTGTGAAGCCAACAAGAGATCTGTTAGAGATGGCCTTCCCCTACTTGAGCAGAAGCCATTAAGCATAACGTCTGACTATAAGAACTGCTGCTGGTGTAAGCACAGTGCCTCAGAGATAATAATTATTATGAATACTTTCTCATTTTCCACTTGCTTTGTACATAATTACTTCACTAAAGTAGGTTGACTCTGTCTTCTCACATGTGGATCTCACTGCTTTCTTCCACTGCTTTGCACTGGAATACTTGTACTTACTAGTATGGATTCAGCGTGGCTTTGCCCTACATACATGGAAGGAAAGATAGGCCTTCTTTCTGAACTTCAAGCAATGCTCATGAAAACGTTATTACTTAAACTTCAAGAGGTACTTAATTCCTCTTCAGGAGTAAAAAAAAAACACCTGCTTTATTCCATATATGTAAATCTCACATCAGTAATGGGGGCTTTCAGTCACATGTTTCCTTTGAGGTGTATTCTGCCACCAGGCGATGATGAGTCTTCATTTTCACAATAAAATGCAGTCTGCTGCAAGATGAAATGCTTCTGGGACTTTCTAGAATGAAACAAGGATTTATTCTGGATTCTATTCAGCACCAGACTTAGGTATTTCTAACGTCTCATTCAGGCCCTCAGATAAACTTAATGAATGAGTAGGTTTTCTCTAGCTTTGGTCACAGGGATATATTTTGTCCTGTCAGACTGTCCTGCAGCTCAGGTTTGTCCCTGAATCATTCCTATATATATCAGCAGAAGTGATTTCTTTTCATGGATTTATGCAAATCCTCACTGTTAATATCACAGGTGCCTCACAGGTGAGGATGTGCCCTTTGGACATTGGCTTTGTTCATACCCCTTTGATCCTCTCTCTGTGTGAAAATGTGTCTACTTTCCTGTGTATATATTCTCTGAGTCCAAAACTGCAAGACAGACCCATAGTTCTGTTGCAAAGCAAAGGAAGGTAAAACTGATATTGAGAGCAATTTCTGTGATCTGGTCCAACCCATTTCTCCATGACAGTGTCTCTCTCTACCCCCTCAGACAGCCCTGTGGCAGCAGGGACTCAAAGTGAATGTACGAAGCTGTCTGATGGATCCGCACCTTTGCTTGCTGCTTCTAGTGGCAGCCTGGAGGTCAGAGTAGATACACTGTCTGTTGCTTCATCTTGTCTCTACTGAAGCCAAAACCAGATTTATTTTGATATCCATGATTGTTCCATTATCTGTGTTTCAGCCTGTGAACCTAGGCAAACTGGCTGGGATTACCCAGACAAACTCTCTGACATCTATAATATATAAATTGTAAAGCCAGAAAGGGCCATCCTCTAGTGTCACCTTTTCATAATGCAAGTCATAAGATTTTGCTGATTTCATGTGTGTCTGATGTACAGAACCATTTCTGGAAAAGCCGTCAATCCGAATTTTTAAATATATATAGACGTGGACCACACTGGAACCCCTAGGGTGCTTTTTATTTGGTTAATTGCTCCAGCATTTAACTTCAGCTTCTACCTACTGAGTCTCATTACACGTTTTCTTTTTTTTTTTTTTCAGTACAATGAAAAAAAATGGAAGAAACTGTCAAAGAACCCTATTATGAAATTTCATATTAAAATGTTGATGAAGTCTATCTAAAATGTCCTTGGTAAACTGAGAGATTATGCTTTCTACTAGTTTGACAGCTTTTAGTCCACACAATTCATGCCATATTGACATTGTGTGGTTATATTTTGTTTAAAATATCGTGGAGTCTCAAGTCAACTTGCTTACATAAGTCTGCTGTTATTACATCAACACTACTCTTTTTATCATCCAAATATAAAATCCAGTGAAAAAAACAAATTCAGCTGTTTCATCAAATCTGTTTTCTATAAATCCACATTGATATGTAGATTGCGCTAACTTCTGTCATTCTGTATTAACTGAGTATATGTCACGTGCTTTTTTATTTTTCTGGGGATCAATGTCAAGCTGACAAGCTTGTGAGTGCACAGGCCACATTAACACAAGTATATTTCTCTGAATGTCAAGATGTTATATAAAAACAACAAAACAACTTGGCCTTGTAATATCCACATTTCTTAAGGACTGAATCAAAAACCTCAGCATGAGTGGTCCAGAAAACTCCTGGGCTGGCTCCTTCTAACTCTCGTGTGATATTTATGCAGATATGCTTAAATGAATGTTTAACTTTAATAAATGGTGATTGACATTGCCTTTTTTTGTTCTTGAAATGAAATTATTTTGTCATCATTTGTTATTAATACTTTTTTTTTTCCCCCAGTGAAGAACAACAACATTTATTGAAAACTTCTGCCTAGTTTTTGTAATTACCTAGGACTAACATTTATATACTGTATAGGAATTTAATTATTTTTATTTTTTCTGTTATTTCTAAGATATGTAAAACTCAGCAGATTTTTCATAATTCTGAAACTCATGTAACTCTTTGTGGCTTTGATTTCCTTTTTAATTTTCTTAAATTTCTACCTTAAAATGTGAATATGTTTATTTGCCTTACTCTTATTTTTCCTGCTTTAATTTCTTTAAGCCAGCCTCATTTGCTAACCAGTCAAACCTTACTTTTAATTAGGGCACTGTGGCCATTTGGGCATCTAAGGAAATGTTCCGAACCCTTCTCAATGCTCATTCCTATGTTTCTACTTAATTTTCCTTAATAACCAATTTAGTCCATAACAGTTTCTGGCTTTATGAAACCACAAAGCATTTTCAAGATGCCAAGTTTAGTGGTCAAGACTATAAGAACAATAATCAATGCAAAGCACTTTTTCTGGAGCAGCCACTCCAATTGGAGCAACCTTTTCTATAATCAGCTTTATTTTCTGTGTCAAGAAAAAGCCTACTATAGATTTTTTTCCACATTTTCCATGAGTTAGGAAGCTGAAATACATATTTTTAGAAATCTTCAGCATCACTTAGTACTAGCAGCATAAAAAACTGAGCATATGTCTTTCAAATCAAAGGCACTATCAGAGCATTTTTATTCTCACCATATGAATTACAATATTTTCAGAGCTGGTATGTAGCAGATATCAGCTACTGTCCTCTTATATATGCTTTATATAGTAGAATATGAGTTTTCAATTGAAAGATATTTGCTTCTGAGCCTTCAGAGCTACAAAAACAGATAATACCATTTTTGGGCACAAAAGGTGAAATATACTGATCCTGTAGATGTTTGCATCTGCTCTAGTGATGTTTATCTTGCCTCCTTTTGTAGCCAGCAAACAGGCACATTCAGGCCACAGTCTTTTCATCCTAAACTTGAAATGAGTCAGAGGAATTGTGCCTACAAAGCATCTGTGTCTGTCCCCGTGGCCACCAAGGGAGCTGAATTTGGCAGTGAGGAATCTCACCGAGGTTGTCATTCCCTGTTTGGAGGGCTTGGTCCTTCCCACCTAGGAGGTTTTTTTGTTTATAACACAGGTGCCTACCATGGAAATTATACTTGTCTAGCTGAGCCATACTAGGAGGGACTTGTGCTGGTTTAACTTTACCAAGGTAGTTGAAGCAGTGTAATTTCTGTACTTGGGCACATGATAAAATCCAGGCTTCTCTGACTATGTCATCATGGCCTGGTCTTTGTTGGATTTTTCATTGCTGGAGTTTTAGGCTATGTCATCATGCTAAATAAGATGAGCTTTTGCTTTAGAAGGTGTTAATTAACAAAGGCCGTCTACCATCATGGAGGCAAATCATCAGATCCTACCCTTCTTTCTGAGAAAAGGACTGTTTTTAACTAGATCTGGTTAATTAATGCCATCTGAAGTTCCTGTGAGGAGAGGGCAGTCTGCAGTTTTTATTGTCTAGTCATGCTGGGACAGAGTCAGCCACTTCTGATCATCCTGGATGGTAAAGGCCATTGCTTCACCAGGAGATGTGCCCAGGTGCAGCTGGTTTGCAGCTGGGATGTGTCTGCTTTCTCCACGAGAAAAATCGACAAGCATCTGCCACTGTCATCAGGAAAAACAATGTTGTGTGTATAAGGTGTCACTAGTCTGTGTTACTGACCCCGAGTGCAGATTAAGAGACAAGTGATCACTGACTTTCATGGGCTCTAAAGGCAACAGCTCATGAGCACTGTAAGGTTTGAACAAGGGCTTAAAATCTGCATCTTGACTTGCTATTATTAAGAGGTTTTGAGTGAGGTTGTTTTCTTTGTTTCTGAGTAATTCTATTAAATCTGCAAGAGACACACAGTACCTTTACACAATGCACCATTTGGTGCAGTTAGAAACTGTGCTATTTTCATATCCATTACTTCTATCACTCTCCTTCTGCTTGGATTGACTATTGAGAGGTAGAAGGCTGTGATTTTATTTCCTGAGTCACTCCAGCCTTTCCTCAAAGAACATTTTCTTTCACTAATCCTTTTGTGCCTGGTGCCTTTCAATGCACTGTGTGGTTATCTGCAGGGTTCGTTTTTCAAAGCACACAACTCTGGTGAAAAAGCCCTGCTGTTAATTGTTAAAAACAAACAAACAAACAAAACCCCCAAAGTTATGGTTAGTCTTAATATTCCCATAAGCTTCCCATGTTGGCTGTTATCAGACAATAAAATCCTGCTTGTTCCTTTCACCTCCTTTGACAAAGTGGGCTTTCATGTAACTCCCAGAGTGGTAAATGGGTTACACTCGTCTTCCAAAATCCGCTAGTCCTGTAGGTGGATTCTTTCTAAAAGCTTTGATCTTTACGGAGCAGCACTACGAGATGGCACAGCCTGTTCCTTACACTGTATTTGAGATAATAAATAATTCACGGAGAGCTCAGGGCCTACAGCTATACTCACTTTCTTGATCCCATTGCAATCAGTGGGGCTGCTGACTGGAGGAACGCTTGTTTTCTTTGGTAGGCTGTGGTGGCTTTGAACCTGTGAAGGATTGTGTCCTTTGGACTAAATTTCTCCTTACTCCCCTGCTAAACTCCTCATCTCCATTTCCAGCTGGCTTCTCTTGATTTGGATCCTTACACCATGGTCCTCATACCCTGCTCTCTAATTGCTTCCTTATTTCTGTTTCCTTCACTCCATCTCCTTCTTGCCCCAGAGAAACAAATTTCTAACTTGTTTTCCCTTGTTTGGATGGTCAGCCAGATACCTGCCTCACCTTGCCCTGTGCAAGGAGAGGAGCAGAGACAACCTGGCTGATGATGGAGCTGGGAGAGTCGCTTTGGGTGAGCACAACATTGACAGAGACACACAGCTGGGGCCAAGGGGGGGACAAAGATGGGACTGAATCGAATGAGACACCAAAGCTGTGAACACCTAACTTCTAAGACTGGATCCAGCAGGTAAATGTTGCTCTTAGCAGCTCAGTTTATGCCCTGAGGAAAAGCATGGCACTGTGTAGTTGCTGAAGAGCAAAGTCTTCATCTCTGCTTGCACATACCTACTGAGTTGTACTGGAGAGGCACGGCAGAGCATGGTGTATAGAAATTAATAATTGTAATGTTCCTGAGAACAGAGCTGTATGGACAATCTAGTCATTTTGTTGTTAAAGTAAAGTTATCTTTACCCATTTTCATGGTCAGTTTGGCGGCAGCTGCTGCTATTGTCACAAGAAAACTATGAAGATTAAATCACAAATGTACTGTGGATGAGTAATAACCTTCTAGTGTCTAGCCCTTCTAATGTCTGAAAGTGCTTTACAGAGGTGGTGACTTAAATCCATTTACAGAGAAGGGGTCCAAGACGCAGGGGAGTGAAGTGACTTTTGTTGAGCCACCCAAGCTGCCCCGGAGGAAACCCACATCTCCAGGGTCTCAGCCCAGCATCCCGCCCACATCGTGCTCCCTTACAGTGCATCTTCTTCTTTTATTTGGCAGTCTTGGCAGACCTTTTTTTTCCTTTTCTTGTACATTATCATAAATACTGAGCTTTTTCACTACCTTTATTGTTTCCTGTGATGCTTTGGAGTCCAATTAAAACAGAGTTGAAAGTGACTTCTTGTGGCTTTCTGGATCGTTGTCATCACCTCCCTGCTTTCCCAAATGGGAAGCTGAAGGAAATAGCTTTAGAAGTCCTATTCTTAGCAGCTATTGAGAAATGTCAGGAACACCACAAAGCTGTCTATGATAACAGGCTTCTTACACCAGCCCACACAGAGAGAAATTTTCAGTACTGTGATTCCTGTGAGAGTGTAGTTGTTTAAAGCAAATATCTCAGCTGGTATGAAACTAACCTGGCCTGCACAAAATGACATTTTACAAAGGTAATAGCTGCAGCTATGAGTGAGGTAATATTGCAACTGAAAGCCTTCATTTTCCTAGAACTCAAGGTTGATGTGGCTGAACAGATAAATTAATAACCTTTTGTTACATAAAGAAGGAAACCATACTTAATGCATGTCTACTTGTATTTTATTAGTACATAGATTTCAAAAAAATGACTATTTCAGAAAAATAATATTAAAGCTCATGCAATTGCCACTGACATATGCAAGGCATAACAGGAAAAACAATTACTTATTTCCTTAATGAAATCCCTTAAGAGATAGAGCTCTCCTGTAGCAAGGGCACAACAGTTTAAGATAGGAAGTGAAAATAAGGATATTGTAGGTATCTGTAGGGAGGATTTGAGTTGGATATTTATACTGATTTGAGTTTGAAATCAGGCAAACAACATCCTCTCCTCTCCTCTCCTCTCCTCTCCTCTCCTCTCCTCTCCTCTCCTCTCCTCTCCTCTCCTCTCCTCTCCTCTCCTCTCCTCTCCTCTCCTCTCCTCTCCTCTCCTCTCCTCTCCTCTCCTCTCCTCTCCTCTCCTCTCCTCTCCTCTCCTCTCCTCTCCTCTCCTCTCCTCTCCTCTCCTCTCCTCTCCTCTCCTCTCCTCTCCTCTCCTCTCCTCTCCTCTCCTCTCCTCTCCTCTCCTCTCCTCTCCTCTCCTCTCCTCTCCTCTCCTCTCCTCTCCTCTCCTCTCCTCTCCTCTCCTCTCCTCTCCTCTCCTCTCCTCTCCTCTCCTCTCCTCTCCTCTCCTCTCCTCTCCTCTCCTCTCCTCTCCTCTCCTCATCCTCTCCTCATCCTCTCCTCATCCTCTCCTCATCCTCTCCTCTTTCTAGGCTAGGTGGGCTAGTCTATAGCTCTGATCTGAACAGTATTTTCCAGAGTGAATTCTTCAATATTTATTATTATTATTAGTAGTACTATTACTATTATTATTATTAGTAGTAGTAGCAGCAGTAGCAGTAGTAGTGTTGTTATTATGCGTTTTCTGTCCTTTCAGTTTAATTTATTTTTCAGGTAGTGGTTTAATTTTGAATGTTTGAGAAGATAACATAGATATACATGGCTGTGGCTCTTTTTGCAGAGACAGAGTCAAGGAAACGTGGTCTGCCCTCGGAGTAGCAGGCAGAAAGGCTGGGGACTGTCTTTAATTCCAGTGCAAGTGCACTTCATTGTTTAGTGCTGTCTCCTGAGGAAGATTTTTTTTTTCTGCCTATACAGAGAAGTTTTTCCTCTTACTTCAGTAAGGCTTATTGTGCTGGGGAAATGAAGTGTCAGCCAGAGACTTCATCTAGGAGTAGGTGCAAGCTGCAGTGTGCCTTAGGGACCTGCCTGGGATCTTGTTTCAGATTTATTACACAGGAGAAGCCTAGGAGAGGCAGTGTGGGAGAGGGAGGATAGTTTGATTTGCTTCTTAGACTTAGTGTGCCTGAGGATACCTCAGACATGAGCTAACTGGCATCTTCCAAGTCCTGCAAGGTTCCTGTATTGCTTATGTATTGCTTATTTAACACAGCTCATTAACAATATTGTTAATATTGTTATAAAAACTACATTGTAATTCAAGAAGGATGTAACAAAGCTGTGGAAGCTGGTGGCCAGACCAAAACTTGAGGGGAATGGAAGCTTCTAGCCAACCACAGAAAGTGAAGTGATTTGGGGCCTCCAGCGCTTTCTTGTTTTCAGGAAATCAACTTTTCATTTCTTGCAGCAAAACATGACCATATTGAGTTTCTGGAAAATTGAGAGTGGAATATATTTTAACTTTAGCAGGGAATTTACTATTGGTATCACATGGTTTTCACCATAGAAACTAGAAAAAATATGAACTGGATGGAAGAAAAAAATGAACAATCATCCTTATATTTCATCATGAAAATACTTTACATGTGCCAAATAATTTTGTTACTTGGGTAGAGGTAAACAGCTGCTTAAGAGAAGTGTTAGAAGAAGACACAAATCCAGAATAACAGCCTTGCCATTCTTCTCAGTACAACGCTACGTTTGCGGTGTATGGTAGGACTGGAGAGCTTGGCACAGACCTCGTGTATCTGGAAGAGAGTATGTGGAAACACGCCGCAGAGAGCAATGTCGAGCAGCACACTTCAGCTCACTTTAAAGACTTCACATCTCCGATTACTGCAGTGAGTTCAAACCTCAGAGCTGAAAATATTGCTCACACAGTACTTGGGATCATTTCCTCTGAAAGATGAAATGCAGTGTTCAGGTTCCAGAAATTTCTCGAGTTACCTAAAGTAGATTTGAAAGCTGAAATGATGAAACTACAGAAGACTGCAGCATTTAGATCAAATTCAGTCTTACTGATAAAAAACAGCACCTAATTTTCACTGGGAATGATAGATAGTAGAGATGGAAATGTTTTGCTGTGAAGAATTAATTTATCAGATTGTCTTCTTGTCTAAAGCAGAGTTTTCTAACTGCTTTGTCCCATCAGCCTGGAGAAGAGAAGGCTCCAGGGAGACCTTACAGTGGCCTTCCTGTGCCAAAGGGGGGCCTAGAAGAAAGCTGGGGAGGGACTCTTGTCAGGAACTGTTGCGATAGGACAAGGGGCAATGGCTTTAAACTAAAAGAGGTTAGATTTAGATTAGATATAAGGAAGAAATTCTTCACTATGAGGGTGGTGAGACCCTGGCACAGGCTGCCCAGAGAAGCTGTGGATGCCCCATCCCTGGAGGTGCTCAGGGCCAGGCTGGATGGGGCTTTGGGCAACCTGGTCTGGTGGGAGGTGTCCCTGCCCATGGCAGGGGGTTGGAATTTGATGATCTTTAAGGTCCCTTCCAACCCAAACCTTTCTGTGATTCTATGACTTTAAAAGTCAGTGCTTCAAGAGAAAGATTTTCCGTAAGTTTCCTTGACATGCTATTCCAGTGTAATGAGCTTTCCAAATAGTTAATACTTGCTAATATTCAGGCTCCATTTTTCTTTCCAAATCTGTATGGTGATAATCCTAGCTTTACAAATTACAGCCCAAGATTACTCAGAACTTCGGAACTATTAACAGAGCTGGTCAAAACACAGAGTTCCCATCTGTGAAGCGTTTCCTCACTGTGGTATTTATCTTTGTTCAGAACTTGAATCTGGGGATATTCTGAATATACCTTATTATACATAACACAAAATCAAATATTAAATTCATTACATGTTATTTTGAAACATATTATTATTTTTTTTTGTCTGCAAATCAAATGGTTTCCCATTCATGTTTTAATGAACAATGTCATGCTCTGAATAAGAAAAAGGGTAAGCACTGCATACTTTTGAGTAGTGCAACTGTTTTCAGTATAGCTGTATTGGTCGTGGGGTGTTTTCCTCTGTATTAAAACCTTCTAGCACAGGATGTATTGCTTAGTGGATGGGATTTCATGAACAAGGTTCAGTTCCTTCAAAACAGTGTTTTCTGGGAGAAGCCTGTCCCACAAGGTTTTGACCAAGACTTGTCACCACCAGAATTAGAATCACAGAATCATTTAGGTTGGAAAGGACCTCTAAGATCATCAGGTGCAACTGTTAACCTAGCTCTGCCAAGTCTATCACAAAACCATGTCTCTAAGAACCACATCTATGTGTCTTTTAAATACCTCCAGGGACAGTGACTTAACCACTTCCCTGGCCAGCCCTTTCCAATGCTTGACTGTTCTTTCCATGAAGAAATTCTTCCTGAAATCCAATCTAAACGTCTCCTGGTACAATTTGACGCTGTTGCCTCATGTCCTATTGCTTGTTGCTTGGGAGAAGAGACTGACCCCCCACCCCACTACAACCTACTTTGAGGTAGTTGTAGAGCTCAGTAAGGTCTCCTCTGAGTCTCCTTTTCTTCAGGCTAAACAACCCCAGTTCTCTCTGCCACTCCTGTAAGTCTTGTTCTCCAGACCCTTCACCAGCTTCGTTGCCCATCTTTGGACACGCTCCAGCACCTCAATATCTTTCTTGCAGTGAGGGGCCCAAAACTGAACACACTTTTTAAGGTGCTGTACCAAAGCTGAGTACAGGGGGAAAATTAGGATCTGAATTAGAATTCAGATCTCTTCATGAAGCAAAACAAGTTTAACCTGGTAGGCCAGAGAAATGCTATTCAGGTTTCTTCGCTAGAAATGGCAAATTTGAAGACACTTCAGAAGAAGTTTCTGCACTTATTTTTCTAGCTCTCAATTGGTAGCTATCCATAGCACAAAACTGAAGATAACTCTAATCCTCTCTGACTTACACTGCTGATAATTAGCAATGGTTTCACTGAAATCAATGCAGTTATAAATATAAGTGATTCGTGAACAGAGGTCTGGGTCCTTGAAGCCAGCAGCTAAGTTCACTTGCAAGGATGCAATAACATCCTGAGCAATGAATTAGTGAAGAAGGAAGATGGTGGGTTGGTTTGACAAAGGACACAAAGGTATGGTATCACCCCGTGTGGAAGGCTGCTGGGGGTGGTGGCGGTGTAACAGTTTGTCTCAGCTGAACTGGAAATTCCATTACACTGAATTCCTATGGTTTATATATTCCAGAACATTTATATAGATATATAATCTACTCTTCTCAGATATCTTGTGTTACATTGAAAGCACATAGCTCATCCCTTTTTAGTAGATTCTGGTAGGTTAAGCAATCTGCTAACATTATCCCTAGACTGTCTGATTGCAATAAAAAACTGTTTGGTCCAGATGGGTGACCAAAGGGAGAATCATTTCCAGTTCAGCAGCTAACATATTAGTCAGCATTTTAAAATCCAAGATGAAATATGGGATGTGCAGTATGAGTAACACCTATCTCTCATCTTTGCTTTCTGCTGTTTGAGAGACAGACACTGATGATTGTTGTAGTAGTTCAGGAGCTGTGTAATCTGCCTGTGAAGGAAGAGAAATTGTATCAGCATTCAAATAATAATACATAATTTTTAGCAATTAAAAAAATTGTGAAGAAAATTATCAATATCTGGAGATTTCCTCACTGACCTAATAATACTTCTGTAGCTGTGTTCATATTAAATGGAGAAGGGAATACTTAGTCATTCTTTTCAAAAGAGAACCAAATCTGCCTCCAAATACATTCAGTGACTTTTTCACCGCTGATGTCAGTAAGATCAGGATTGACACCCATACTCATTTGTACAGAAAATATCTACCTGTGAGGCCAGATTGGTGTGATGTGTAATAAATTCCCTAAGTCCCCTTTTAATTAATGAGGAGTCCAACATTCATACAGAGATAATTGTGTGGAACACATTATTTGTATTTCATTAAATTAGACTGAGCCATTTTCATCTGAGAACAGGTTCCAAACATCTGCTTCTAGAAAGCATTATTAGTGCTTGTTTGTACAGGACTAACCATGTGCCAGCTGCATAACCAGCAGAGAAGAGCCAGGTCCTGGCTCCAGAAAGTTTGCAGACTCAGAGGACCAAAGGGGATTAAGGTGGATGAAAGACAGCAGTGCTGTTGAGACAAAGAGCTTCCTGTGATCCTGTCAGATCTCTGATTTTTGCAGTGATAGTGAAAAACGTCATTCATTGAATATATACTATCTGTACACAGACTGAAGAATGCCATATCCTCACCCAAATTTAGCCACTTGAAAGAGAACTTCAGCATGTTGTTTGGTCTCCTCCTCTTATCACTGGAGAGATACAGGCAATTCCAGCAGATGATTCATCTAATCCGAACTATTTCAGGAAGAAGAGTAAGTCCGGTATCCTTTTCTAGACAATCTGGTGCTTCACTTCCCATTGTCATAGCAGGTTCCTGATGGCCGGCCTAGACTAGAGGCCTAATGTGTATACTGATGGAGTTGGAGGAACCAAGTTTTACCCTGAAGCCTCACCCAGTTTTTCAGTCCTCCAGTTCCTTTAGGAGCTGAAGCAGAAAAATGGGCCTAAACTTCAGGAATTTAACCTACTTGGTACACAATAAGTGTAAAAGTTGGTAGAAGGCAACAAGTTTTGTTAAAGATCTATCTTAATCTCTGAAGGGGTTGGAATGACTGTGATTCAACAGCCCTGTACAGGTGTAGGGGTTTGCTTCCTGGGTGGTAAAGGGAAGGAGGGCCAAGACACAGTAGCTGCTGTCAGGTGTGCTTCAAATGACCCTGCTGCTCTGAACCTGAGATTGGAAGAGGGATCCCTGGGGAACACCATCAGATCCCAAGTCCCAGCACACACCACGTGTACCACTGGGACTCTGCACACCAGCTGGACACACGCTCTCCATGATGCTACTGCGCTGAGCGTGGCAGAAGAGGGAAGACCTGGACTGGATTTCAGCTTGCATCATGCTTCCAGCATTACGGGTTTCTGGAGCCTCCTATTTCTCTGTGGGCAGCTGCCTCTGACACATCTAGCATGTGAGCTTCTCCCTGAGCGGGAACATGTAGTGGAGCTGTGCCTCTGGCACCCACTGGCACCCACGCAGAGGAAGCACAGCTCTCATTTCACTGCGACATATGGCAGAGAATATCATGCAGCAAGAACATTAAAATAAACACATCAGGGACAAAACAGATATGAAAGAAACATGCTGGAGCACTGCCATACTCCAGTGTGAGAGAGGGTTTTGGAAGTAACACAGAAGAGACCCAAATCAAAAACATCTAATGCTTGAGAGGGCAGATAGCCATTCCTACAGGGACTGAGCCTGGGAAAGGCTCTTAGCAGAGCCAGGTGGACCTTATTGCTGTGCTGTGAATGGGCAATGTAATGTCTGGACTCATTTGGACTCAGGTGTTAATGGTGTGTGCTTTTGTCAAGTGGTTAGATGCCACCAGACTGGGATCTGGTGATGTGCTGGCAGTTGTGGATGTAATTCAGAGGGACCCAGCCAAGCTGGAGTGATGGGCTGACAGAAACTTCGTGAAATTCAGCAAGAAAAAATGCCAGGTCCTGCTCCTGGGATGGAAGAGACCTCTGCAACAACACAATCTAGACAGGAGCTCAGGAGAAAAGGCCCTGGTGGGCAGTGAGAGGGACACCGGCCAGCAGTGAGTCCTGGCAGCAGCAAAGGCCGATGGCGGCCTTGGCCTTGTGAACAGGTGGAGAGACAGAGAGCGAGGGGATTCATTATCTTCCTCTGCTCAGTACTAATTAGACCACTCTTGCACACCCAAGACAGGACAGATAACAATAAACTGGATCAAAACTGAAGGATCCTGCAATGGTAGGGGCTGGAGAGCACTTGCCCTGTGAGGAGAGGGCTTGTTCAGTCAGGAGAAAAGGTGGCTTTGGGGGGACCTAAGGGCAGCCCTCAGTGCTTCTGTGGAGGTCATCAAGAAGATGGAGCTGGGCTGTCCAGAGTGGGGATAGATGAGAGCAACAAACATGAACTGAAACAGGAAAGTTAACCCTGGATGTAGAGAGACACTTTTTCCCCATGAGGAAAGCCAGAGAGGTGGTGCAGTCTCTGCCTTTGGAGGTTTTTGAGTTCCAGCTGGATGCAGCCATGAGCAGCCTGGTCTGACTCCAGAGCTGACCCTGCTGAGGACAGGAGGTTGGGCCAGAGACCTCCTGAGCTCCCTCCAAGCCTGAGCTACCCTGCCATCTGGTGATCACACTCTGTCAGACTTGCTGGCCTTGAGCGACTGCTGAACTGCTCCATCCCCCATGACACATGCCAGCCCATCGTGAGCAGGTTGCCCTTGTTGTACCACGACAGTTGTCGTGGTTGGTCCGATGAAATCTTTCAATATTTGAAGTAAAACTGAGTAAGATTGCCATTAGGAGAAGCTGTTCTTCTGCCCACACTTGGAGAGAGAAAAGCATTCTTAAGAAGACTTTGAGTTCATCTATAGCTCTAGATAAGTGACTAAAGCCACTCTTTTCATTAAGAATAATCATGTGTTTGAGGTATTTTATGAACTTAAACATTTTGTTGTTTGTTGCCTGGAGGGACCCCTAGGTTTCTCCCTGTGAAGCTGCAGTGGCCTTTTGAGGTTCATTCTTGGTTAACACCATAGTTAGTGAGGGGGAAACCTGTCATGTAAAAGTTTGCTAATCCTGCACTTCTAAAAGTGCTGAGCACCACATTAGGGAAGCACAGAGACATGACCCAGATGAAGAGCAGCCATGAAAATCTGCTCTAATTAGCCCATTAACACATCCCCTGCATGGACTGTGGCTGCCTGTACTCTTGTTCGGCAGATTGTCACTGGACGTGGCAGCTGGGGCAATGCTCTCGTGCACTTGATTAACTGCATCCTGCATTAATCTTCTACCAGGGCACCTCTCTGGTAGAAGGGGACAATTCCCCTCTTCTATTTTCAGTTTCCGTATCCACATCTGTAGGAAGCTTGAGGAAAGAGATTTGACCTTCAAAGGTTATCGCTGTGCAAGGAACATATGCACCTTTTTGGTAAAACATGAAAAGCCGCAGGAGCTTGAAGTTCCTTTTCAGGAACAGCTCAGTAATATTTTTTCTGCATTTGATTCAAATACAAAAGATCATTTATCTCACATCTTGACTAATATATACCTTGACAGCCTTTCTGAGTCTGTTGCTAGAACATACAGCAAATATCAGACAGGAAGCTGCAGGACAGGAGCAGTGGAGGACTAGCATATTGTTTTTCAAAGTCTGGTTTTCTGCCAAGGATCAGTAATGGTACAGCCTGAAGTCAGCGTGTTCATGGGGCTAATGGAAGAAGTAGCTGCACATTAGTGGCAGAAAGCATTTTGGAGTGTGAGCTCAAAACCAGGCTGCTGTTCAGTGTAATATCCACAGGAAGGCTATAGATCTGGCTCATAGGCCAGATTTAGCCCTTACTTTCTAACACGACTTCTAGATGTTGCTCTTCTCTGTAGGCAGTACCAGGAGGTGGGCACAGTCCTGGCTCGTGTGAGAGGGCTCAGAAGTAGTACTTTGCCATTTTACCACGTGGCAGGAACATAAGTCAGACCAGGCACTGCTAATGGAGGAGGGAAAAGCTGCATTCTTTACAGAGAAGAAAACTGGTTCTTTTTAAATTCTTTTTCCTGATTACTTAACATGTAATGAAAATCAACACTGTTACTTTGGTACAAAATGATGCAGACCCAGTGCATTTTGAGGAGTAGCTGCGACAACTGTTACGGTGATAGTGTGTTATGGCAATTCTCCCATCATGCTGAATGAGACTGCCTAATTATTTTTTGTATATCTTCTATCTAACAGCTGTATTTTTTCTGCTTGGATTCTAATACCTTTGGCCTTTTTTGTTTGTTTTGTTTTGCTTTGCTTTTCTACTGCACCCAGTACATAACTAGTGCTCCAAGCCCCTGGGATGATCTGGTGATTACTATTTTGGCTGCTGTTTCTTGGAATATCATCTCATATCTCATATGATGTCCTCTGAAATGAAAATTTGCCAGATTTTCAGTTCAGGGACTATTAAAATATTTTATTACAACTGAATGATAGAATAGAATCACAGAACCATTAAGGTTGGAAGAGACCTCCAAGATCATCTGGTCCAACCGTCCCCCTACTACCAATGTCACCCACTAAACCATGCCCCTAAGCACGATGTCCAACCTTTCCTTAAACACCCCCGGGGACGGTGACTCCACCACCTCCCTGGGCAACCCGTCCCAATGCCTGACTGCTCTTTCTGAGAAGAAATTTCTCAGGGAAAAATGTTAGTGAAACTTTGACAAAACACTGTGCACCATGGCAAAGAATGGGTTCATAGCCCAGATGGGTAGTTTCTCATCAAGATATCTGCAAATCCTGTGTGCAGGATGGGGAGCCGTTGGGGAGTCCAGGAGGGTGATGATCATACACTGAAAAGGTGAGAGAGGTTGGTGAGGTGAGGATGCAGCTGTCCAACATGCCCAGCATGACTTCCCCACTTAAAGGTCTCAGAGCACAGCCTTGGCTTGTCGCTGCCCCCAGGGAGGTGCCAATGCCTGGGGCTGAGGCTGCCCCTGGCTGCCCCTCAGCCTGCTAGGCTCCCTGGTTCGTGGGGTGAGACAGGTCCTGACTGCCAGACCTCCCCAGGGAGCCCCCAGTGTTCCCAGCGCCCTGCAAGGAGCCAGGGTCTGGGTTACAAAGATTTTGTGATCAGACCCACTTCCACACACATGCAACTGAAATCCATCTTCTTTGTCCAGCTCTGTCCCAAAGGCAAACTCAAATCCACTCCAGACTCGCACAGAAATTAAATAGGGAGAGATATTTGAAAAGATTCCGGTCTGGAGTTAAATAAAGAGTAAGGCATCAAGTGGAATAAATGCTGGAGAAATCAAATTGGACTCCTGCTTGAAGGCAGAGCACGTCTGCCAGCTGGGGCTGGGGCTGGGATTTTCTCCCTGTGATGCAGCTTTGCACAGCAGTCCAGGTGCATTACGTGCCGCGTTTCTGACTCCTCCGGATGGCAGAAGCAGGCGGCTGAACCAGATGAACCCCTGGTCTTTATTTTGGCAGAGCAATTTCCATGAAAGCATGTAATTTGAAAAACAATGCATTATCTCTTTAGGGCTCCCTAGTAAATAAAATCAATTGCTATTCATTATGTACTTCTGTATTTAGTTAAAAGGGTATTTTTCTCCAGAAGTATAAAAGTACAAATGCTAACAACTCATGTCTTCATGATGGTCTCTGCTATAATAGATCTATGATTAAGAGGTTGCTAAATTATTTTAATGTTTGTTTATACTTTTCTGTCAATCCCCTCTGGTCTGCATCTTCAGCCCATTCTCTTCTACTTTTGAGCTAATCCTAGATGACCTAATTTGCACACACAAATTCAGTTATTATTTCTATTTTGGTGATGTACAATAACCTTTCTATGGCTGCATGAATTCAATTCTGTGCCTTTGTAAATAATTGTTCACTGTGGCTTGGTGAAATTCTGAGATTGGTTTGTAAACTTTATTTCTGCCCTGAAAATCAATGAAGCTCCTCATATGAAGTTGGCATTTCATCAGGTATCGCTGACCTTTCATCCTCGGCTCAGGTTCTTGTAACAGCTGCTCTGCTGTATTATTCTGGATTTCCCCTGCCACCCAAATACAGACTTAAAATTTAATTACTGTGGTTCTCTCTCAAACCTCTTCACTTCTTATACCCTGGAATGGAGCACCAAGTCAGCCAAAGTTCTCAAATGAATGTGCATAGGCATTTTCTATAAGGTAAGCATGACATAGGGTAAGATAGGACTTACTGACTCAAATGACTGTTTGATCTCTCCATATGCAGATTTCCTTTCATTGTCTTCTTACACATTTTTCTCTTTCTTCAGTGTTCCTCCATGAACTCTGCAAGCTTACCAGATCCTTTGAGTCTAACCCTCTCTCCTCCCTCTTCTCATCCACAGCCTGGACTCTCTCACTTGCTTGTGAAAAATACGTAGGACCCTGCTTATCTGCAGGCCGACAAGATGGTTTTCAGAGGAGGGTCCATTGCGTGTCAAGCAGCATATAAAACTATAAAGTTGCAATGAAAAATTGCAATGATTTAATCATACTGAATTTTCAATTTAGCAGTCTATCCCACCTACTTGTTTTGACACATATACATTTTTGGACTGGTTCCAGAGATCTTTGAAAATAATTTAAGATTTTTGATGGAATATAGGCTGTGGTTTAAGTACTGGCTTTCCAAATGGCATTCAGAAGGTGCTAACTGTCCATCTTTTTCTTGTCTGAGCAGAACATAAGAAACATAACATTATCTTTGTAAGGTCTGATAGTTACAAGTGTGCTCCCTGAAAACATTTCTACACCACCACTATCAAGCTTAAGATCATCTGTTGAGAACTTACATGAAAGGTAGGAAGAGATTTTGTATTTTTCTGCTTTCCTTGGTAATTTTGGAACAAGCCGATTAAGCTTTCTGGCTACTCAACTTCTAGATGCCATAAAATTTATTATAAAACCAACTGATGCTGACACATTTTTCATTCAGCTCTTACAAGTAGAAAGGTTACATTTGCATGAAAGTACATTTGCATTTTCCTATTTACAGAATAAATACAACTATAGACAAAGCAGAAATAAAAACGCTTTGTTGGTTATTTACCTCTTCTATATGTGATATGTAAGGCTTGAATAGAGCTGCTTTTAATGGAATTCTTAAAATTAAACTCTGTAGAATGCTTGAAAACCATAAAGGTAGATAGGTAGAAACATGGGCTTGAACATACCTAACAACAAGGTAAGAGTAAGAAGATTATTATTTATTTTTTTAATATTACTTACCTTTCTGTCTGCAGGATTCTGGATCTGACCCTTCCATCTCAGCACAACAAAGCAATGGGGGCATGGTATGAGACATCTCCTCAAACCAGAGGTTCACCCCAGAATGAGCATCTGCTATCATTTATGGGTCATGGTTGACATGGTGGTTGCACTAATATACTTGGTCAGCTGCATGGGTTAGCAGCAAATACAGAACTGGCTCCATATACTAGGAGCCTTAACCTTCTACCAGTGACGTCTCTTCTCCCTTGGTGCTCCAGGAAGACTGTAAGTCCTCTAAATGTTTCTCTGAGTGCCAAAGCTATGACTGTTGTCTGCCCAGGTTCCCTGTACAATCAGTGGGGAGGCTGAGGGTTTTGCTGAAGGCAGTTTGAATTCTAGATGGGCTGGATTAGCTGGGTGCCTCAGGCAGATGGCAGGAGTCTGGACCTGAATGTAGCCAGGAATCTGGCTCACTGCTTTGTATTCCTGCTCCCAGTTGCAGTGCTGTGTACACTGTGCTGAAAGGCTGCACTCCCCTGGGGCACATTTGGCACAGCTGACCCCAAAGGCACAGTTAGTATTTCACTAGTTCTGTAAAGTGTTATGCTCACCTATAGGCCTTTGGGTATAAGGATGAACAACTACGCAGAAACAATGTTCTTACAGCTCAAGAAACCTGAACATTGGCATCTACATGACAGTGTCTACATGTGTGCTAGGTGTCTAAGCTCTATTATAATCAGTGGAAATCTAGTAAGGAATTAATTTTCCTCAATTTAAGTGCCTATTGCTAATTTAAGTGCTCTGGGGTATTCAAGAGAGCTGCATAGGGCTTTCAGACGTTGCAGAAGAGCTGTGAATAACCCTTGTCCTGCTAGGATACCCAGTGCAGGTGGGATACTTAAGAGCAGCTCAAGATGCTTTTCTCTAGGCAACAATCAAGCCCCTCATTGATCCAGTTAGTGGAATCCAGATTGCCACGTAGGTACTGTTTTGTAATGAGCGGAACCTCTGCCTGGGCTCCTTGGCTGACTTGATTTTACCTCCTCTGACAACAATGGGAGCAGAGATACCTCATGCACATGTAAACATCTAAATTTAGCCAAGTTAATCTAGGAGCTGAACCCTGCCTGAAGAGCTGAAAACATAGCTGTGACAGACCTGGCTTACTGAAGTTTCCACAGCCAGTTTTCATCTGCCAAGGCTGGAATGTCGTTCTTTGATGTACGATTTTAACCAGAGCAACAGGTGAAAATTTATGGTGGGTCTATACTAATTGCTGTTAATTCCTCATTTGTTTTCAGCTGGGATTTGGCTGCTGCTGCTCATTCTGTATTCTGACAATCCACAGCTAATTGTTTTTTTCCCTTCACTGTCCCTCCATACACTGAGACCCCTCTCTCCAAACTTTTTTTTTTTTTTTCCCCCTCCTTTGGCTCTGTTACTCCCTCTCTCTTACTCATATACATAAATGGATGGCATTTGTTTTAATTTGACACATATGTTAATAATTGCCAGGTGCTCATATTGATTGGGATACCGCTTACCACCCCTAGCACAGTGGCACTCAACATTTTAAAATACCATTGGGCTGCTAGGGGTAGATGCTGGCTGACAAAGAGCAGGTTTGCTAAAGAAAAGCGTACGGCAACATCTGACTGAGATCTGCAGAAACCATTAATCCACTGCCATTTTATTCTAAGCTTCTTATTTCAAAATACACGCTGTTCAGAGGAACACTAGGACAGATGGAGAAGAAAGGCTAGAAAAGCCTGGGGTATTTACTGTAGTGCTGTAGACACAGCCTCCTACCTGGTGATATTGCTGTCTCACTAAATGTATTTTTCAGCTTAGTGTTTGTTAAACAAAAACAGAGGCTCTTTTATTTAGCAGCTCATTCCACGGAGCTTTTTGTTCACAAGGCCTAAGGATGCTGTTGATGTCCTGGGCAGCATTTTCTCTGCCTCACAGGAAATTGCTCTAATGTAAAAAGCTGGGTACGTGCTATTCCAGAGATTGTAATAGCTGTCGTGCTGGCTCACACAGGCACAGCACTATCACTGTAATGGTCTTGAAAGCTTCTTAATAGGTAATGCGGACCAAATTCGGATGTGTTAGATCCTCCTGCATTATCATTACAGAACACACTTTGATCAGTAAGTTGGCTGCAATAAGTGAGAATGGGATCAAAATTCCACTCTGAGTATTCATGGTCCTGCAGGTTTATTTTGCCTTTATACACAATAACTCCCCTTTGCATGTCACCTAGGCACATGAATATTGTGAATTTTGTGCAGATTTACGAAGGCTTTATTCATTTCTATATAACTCAATTTCTTTTCAGCTGCTAACGTGAGTAGGGAATTGTGTTTGTGCACGTACACTCTGCTCAGCATATGGTCCACAGCCAGGAGCAGATAACATCTCCTAGCTGTTGTATCCTCCAGGACTGCTCCCAGGGTTTATTTGATCTCTTCAGAGGCTATTTTCCATAAAGCCCACCCGTAAAGGAGGGAAGACCCTGGTTATTTACAATGGACACAGCAGTAGGTAGCAAGAGTTTTAAAAAATATCTGTAATGTAATATGGAAGTAGTTGCCTGTAGGTACCCTCAGTTACACTGGTGTGAATCTGCAGAAACTCTGTTGGTGTCCATCTAGAATCTATTTTAACCTTACTCCTGTTTGGGGACGGCAGGAAGAGCTGCTAGTTTGGCGCTGGATTTGTAACTTGAAATACAGGGTCCTTAGTCCGCTGTGAGCAGTGGAAGTAGATTACCTTATTCCACCCTTAATTGCCTACTGTAACCCAGTTTTGATGTCTGTGAAAGGTGAGAACATGGGTCAGTTTTCCTGTTCCTTTTCCGGCTTCTACCTCTTTCCCCAGTTCACAATAACAGCTGCCAGTGACCAGGATGGCAGTTTCTCTGCCGCAGAACTGCAGCAGCTGAAAAACAAAGTGACACCGTGACACAATTTCTCACATGTTGCTGCCTGGTTGTCGCATCATAGCAGGTTGCAGTCACTGCAGATTGGATTCCAAGTGGCAACTAAACCATGTTTTCTTCCCCACTATCTTCCTTCCAAGATCGAGCACATGATCTTATGCATCATTTATAGGTTCAGCAAAACAAGCTTGCCCTTCTGATTTATAACACTTTTAACAGACACCAGGGATTTGGTAAGTCCCCTGGCATCCCACATGCTGCAGCTGCCTATTATGACTAACTCAACTTTGGTATGGCTCTCGCTGGCTTCCTTCATACATTACTTTGTTTAAGTTGGAGAGTTATATTACTTCTTATTGGCATGAGTTTACATCTTCAGAATACCATACTTTGGCTGAGACTAATCCAATTTATTCCTTGTTGACAGGAATATGGGAGGGACTGTCACTTGCTAGTCTGTGTATGAAATGTGATTTCATGCTGACTCTCCCCAAAAATGCAAAGCCAAGCAAGAGTGTTACAGAATGGAGATATTTTAAAGATCATGGCAGTTGGGAAAGTTTTGCATTTTCCTCAGCCTTTTTTCAGATTTTGACAGTTGTGTTGTCTTTACAGTTATTCTTATGGATTTATCATTCTTAGATTTAACTCTCCATGATCTAACATTTGCAAGCTTGGAGAGCCAAAATGCTTCAATAACTGTTTTAAATGAAGGAGATTCAGCTTCTTGTGAGACTGTAATAACCTGTTTTAAAAATTAGGTCAGGCTGTAAGTGAAAATTTTAGCTTGAAATCTTCTCTTTCATCACCACAATACGTGACGCAGTAACAGCCTTCTTAAGGAGGAGACTTTCTAGATGAGCATCTCTTGTGTGCTTGATTCTCTTAGACGCCAGTTACATCATGACTTAAATGGGGAAAGAGGGTTTGAGGAGATCAGAAATAAAATGTAGATACCAGATTACTGAACTGCTTTATTATGGAAGCAAAACAATGCTTTTTAATCTACTACCAAGAAAATGATTTTAAAATTTAGTATTTTACAAGGTAAAACCCAACATAGTAAAATTTAGCTTTATTTTTACTAAAATACTTAGCTAGTATTCAGGTCATGTATACATTTTAAATACACATTTAATATATACATTTAAAATACATATTTGCAGTACTTAAGAGGAAATGCATGGAAAACTCTATGACCCTGGTAGTTATCTGCACCAACTTTCCAACTATGTTGCTCCACTTTTTGTGATGCATACATCTCCTTCAATTTTATATTTACATTATTATTGGCCTCATGCTAGTTGCTATGAAATTGTTTCTTCTATAGCTGGTTATATAAAAATCTAGGGTGTGTGACATATCATCACAGGAGTTGCCTAAACCTGGTGGATACCTAGATTGTGATGTCAACTTTTTTGTTGTTGTTTTGCTATATTTTTTTTATTTGCTTTTGTTATGGTAACATGCTCCTACAGAAGTATTGATCTGATGGAGAAAACTTATTAAAACTGCACCTCTGTGAGGAGACAAGAAGGCTGCCCTCATTCACCAAATCCAAAATAGCTCCTCACGAACTTCTTTCCTCAGTGTGGGCAGAAGACCTGAAATATTCCTGCCCTGAGGGACTGCTATTATGCACAAACCTTTACCTCATGTGACCAAGTTTGCACAACATGTAAAAATGGTGTAAATATAGTATTGCTCCTTCCATACTTGCTGAAGCACAATTGTGGAAGGAAGTTTGAGGGGCTATATCCCATGTGTAGCTGCTTTTGGTTTGCATCAAGTATGGCATTGACAAAACACATGGCAGAGCAAAAGTTTAACGCATCACCATATATTAAAGCATGTTGCTACAAAACAATTATATATATATATATAACAGGTTGCCCAGAACCATGTCCAGTCCAGTTTTGAATATCTCCAGGATGCAGACTCCACAACCTCTCTAGGCAACCTGTGCCAGTGTTTAATTGTCCTCAGAGTAAAAAACATTTTCTTATCTTTAAACAGAATTTCCTGTATTTCAGTTTATGCCTATTGCCTCCTGTCCTGTCACTGGACACTGACGAGGAGATTCTGATTCCGCTTCCTTTGCACTCTCCCGTCAGATATTTATACACACTCATAAGATCACCCCCGAGCCTTTTCTCTTCCAGGCTGAACTGTCCTTCAGTGTCCTTGCTTAAGTCAAGATAAACAACATCTACTGCTCTCTCCTCTTCCACCAAGCCAGTCTACTTCTTGTAGAAGATATAGATGAAAGCATTGTTTCACATGTTGTGTAGGCCCAGGCCCTCCTAGTGTTCCCTGCAAGTGTTGAGGGATGTGGGTAGAGGTAGCTCAGCAGAGAGGGAGCTGGTCCTGAACAGTGTGAATGGGAACTGTTCCACACCACTTCTCGCAGAGACTGGGACACCAAAACCAGCATAGGCATAGCCTAAGAGGTGGGAAGCTCCCGATCTCTACTGGATGTTTCTGGATCTTACACTAGCATTAAGTGATTTCTCTGCAAAACAGAGGTGCCAGTACTTCATTGCTTTGTGGGACAAGATTCATTAGTTACGTACCAGCCTTATGTTTCTATAATACCTTGATCATCTGAAAAATTAAAAAGTGCATGTGTTTTGTTTTCTGAAGAAAGTCGAAACTTTTCAGATGTACATCTCCTAGATACTAAGAGAAATAACTAAGAAAAAATCTAAATCATCCCACATATTTGTATAAGAAGTTAGAAGAACAGTGTTTTTTTTTTTTTTTTGTCTCCTGTATTTTCAGTCAAACTAAGAGCAGAAATTACAAGAAAGCTCTTGAGACAAGCTGTTGGTGAAGTTTCTGGGACAACGCTGACAATGAATAAAACTAGGAGTGTTTAGGAGAAGACTTGCAGCTTTATTTATTTATTTATTCATATTTGAACTGAGCCATAATTACCTTCCTATTTTTACTTTTATTTTCTAATATGAAGGTATAGGCAGGAGAGATTATTTTCCACCTAGAGTTTCATGTTATGTTGAAAAGTATGTTGTGGTTCCTTTTATTCTGCAGCATCTTACACAATTGTAAAATCACATCTAAATTGAGAGAATATCTCAGTTTCTGAAAGAGGAAACTGGTGTATAACTGCCAATTTTTAATCCACCAGTGAGAGAAGCCAACAAAAGCTTTGCATAAAAATTCTTTTCATGTTTACATTTATTGAATTGAGTATATTCAACCACCAACATACCAGCTACTTCCCTCGAAGTCTGTATGAGAGGAAATCAATTTAATTGTATTAGAACAAGGCTGGATTTGCAATCTGAAGTGCTTGGGTACCTGGAGACTAATTTTTCCCAAAACAGTTAATTTCACAATCATTTCTGAGATTCCATTTTGCATGTGGTTTGAGAGAGTGTGTTAGAGTGCTTTGGAGCTTAGAGAGCAATTACTTTTGACATGCTACAGAATGAATACTGTACCCATTGGAATACAAAATTATTCTGTTTGGAAGCATACTTGGCCCATGATTCATAAAAATACCAATATGTTACTACGTGTTATGTGAGGTTTGAAAATCACTGTTATATTGCCCCTACCATTTAAGGAATGTTTCTTGGTTTTAGAATACAAACAAGAATTACGGAGCTTTGAAACAACAATTTTACTAGTCTTGACAGTAGCCTTAGGAAGGCGCAGTGACAAAGGTCAGAGTCTCTTGACCTTTATAAACATTTCCAGTTGTGATAGAGTCTGTGTGGTTGTTTTCAGTTCAGAAGACCACAGGATGCTCTCACTTCACAAACTCCCCTCTGACTGGTGAATGCATTACTTGTACTAGCAAGCCGTGGCCTTCCAGTGCTTTCAGGCTAAAGCTAGATCTGCTTAATGTTGTATAATGATCATGACTTTGGTTTGTACATTAAAAGACTCAAAATTAAATCTCTATAAAATACAGAATCTACTGCAATTTATCTATAACTGTTTCCTGAGGCACTGCCAAAGATCACTTAAAAATGGACCAAATTCTGAAATCTTCCCTGTCTGAATTCATCCTATATCTTCAATAGATTCAGTGTTGTTTTTTATTACTATTATTATTTATTTTATTTGTCTTTGTGTGTTTGTTTGTTTGTTTGTTTGTTTTCAACAGAGTTTGGAAATTAGGTTTGAATTTGTTCAACATAATGAAATCAAGAAATACACTGCATTCATATGTTTAAGGGGCTTGTGGAAGAAATCAGACCAATATTTCGAAGAAATTATGAAGTTAAGATTTCAGTTGTTTGAACTACCCAAATGGAAAGTTAATAATGAAATATTTGGAAAAAAAAAACAACAGTGAAAGAGGACTTAGTTTAAAGTACTATTTTTGTAAGCCCTGAGCTTTTCCTGCCATGTGGTTGGATTGATGGAGTACAAGATTTAAGCAAAGAAATCTAAGTAACTCAGGGCTGACATGTGGATTAGGAAGAACATGAGGCTGGACGTGGACACATTAATAAGAAATATACAGCACTGGGCACAGATAGGGACAGTCTCAGATAATGTAGTGTCCAAAATTCGGCACTTCTGAAGTTCTGAAATCGCGCTTCCCTGGGAATTACACCAGTTTGTGCTGCCAAAGGACTTTGTCCCTATGTTGTTGGAAGTCAGCAGGATTTTTAAGCAATGTTTTCAGTGAGGAGGCACCAAATATTATTCAATAGAAACTTGCACATTGTACGTAGGACACTGTCAGGGTTTAATCTGCTGCAGGTAACTGCTTGTATTGCTGTAATGCTGTCACCAGTGTCTGCTTGTTTGACTTCACTCTTGGCATACCAATGCACCTCCCAGTCACCGGGAATGACAAAACAGATCCCACATCCTCCTTCTGCAAAGGTACGAGCATCTAACTGAGGAGGTGAAGGGGAGCTGCTGTTGCCTGTCGGAGAAAGCCTATGACAAAGCTGAGCAGTTCAGACCTCACCCTGCGGAGAGTGATGGCACACACCAGATCACTGCGAGATACACTGGCTTATTGCAAGGCTGCCAGCCTTTCCTGGGAGGATCTCAAAGGGATTTGGTGATGGAAAGGTGGGTGTTACTGCTCCTGTGTGGTGCACAGACTGCGGAGCCATGATGTGATGGAGACTGAAAGAGTGAGCAGGTGGCCTGAAGGTGTGTCCCTCGGCTATCCTACCGTCTCTGGAGACTTCAGGGACTGGATTTGAGAAAGCATTGCTTAATTAGCTCATCAGACCCACTGAACCTGGAAGCAATTGAGTTTTAATTCACTTTTCATAATATGCTTTGTTTTTATGAACCTTGTGTGAAGCACTCTGTAAATAAATTATATTTGCCCTCTTTTTCCTCTTCTCACCACACGGGGCTCATTTAATACTCACTTGACTTGTATCTGAGAAGCAAACAATCGCAAACCGGAACGACCAGAGCTCTTTAGTTTTAACAAACCCTTACTCTGGAGCTGCAAATGTAGCTTAGTCTCAGCAAAATAAGAAGCATAAGCAGCCTTTGGAGGCATTTTTATTAATATGTGAAGAAGCTTATTAAATCATTACTTCCTGTCTGCCTTAGCGTTTAAAGGCTGTCTAAAAATATAAGGTTAACTCAGTAATATAGCAGTCAGGTGTCTGCAGCTGGATTTAAGTGGGATTCGAGGCACATCTCCAGGGAGTAGTCAGATACTGTGCAGAGATGTCTCAGGTAGTGCTGGTTGGGATAGTTTGGCTGATGACAGCAAGAGAGCAAGCAACACACAAGCAGGGCTGTGCTGTTGTAAGAGGGGCTCCCTGGCCCACCTCCTTCTCCGCCTCCTTGTGCTGGCTCTAACTGGGATTGTCACCGGCTGGGCACAACCAGCCTCCTCCTTCCACCCCTGGCCCTGTGACCATTGCAGACCACATCCTGCTCGACCTTGGATACCTCAGGCTGGAGCATGCTTACAGCACACCTGGAGCTTCAGGGGAATTTGGCCGTCAAATCCTGTGGAGGTGAGCAGTGGTTTTCAGAGGCCCCAGACTCCATCAGCTGTGGGAGTGTTTTCAGCCTCGGCACAGGGCAACCTCCTTCTGAGCTACAAGGGTCTTCTCCGGGAAGGGAGAGTGCTAAAGCTTCATAGCAAAACATATTACTGTGGGGGCAGAAAGGTTCCCCAGCTTCTTTTTGAACACCATGTTTTCTCTGGAAGTTTCTGAAGGAAATCAACCTGAGGGACACCAAGGATCGAAAGACTCAAGGTGGGCAAAAGTTATCAGCAACTGAAAATAAGACTTCGTAATAGCAAATCTGAGGATATTTTTAGCTTCATGTGTTGCTATCTGCGCGGCCTGTCAAAACAAGAGCCTGTTTCATCCCTCCTGTGTTTCTGACGGGTTCATGTGAGGTGCTTACGGACCAGTTCTGCAGGCAGAGTGAAATACATCTGCTTGTGAGACGGTCGCAGCACTGAGCACAACAACATTTCTGATCAGTAAATGAAGACAGAAGAATTCATCAAGTGCATCTTTAGAGTAAATTTTAACTAGGCAAAAGTTAAATATTCTGCTGGAATGCAATCAGGATACCAGTCCTCTGCATAAAGTATAATCAACCTAAAATGCTGAAAGAGACTTTTTCTTTCTTTTTTCATATTTTATTCAAAAATATTAAAACGTTTCGGAGAAAATAATTCAAGCTTATAAAAATCTCTGTTGAAAGGAAAGAAAATCTCATAACAGCTGTAAGCTGAGACAATACTTTTGACTTACAACACTTCTTAGATAATTAAGCTAAATATTCAGACTGTGTATGGGCCTCCAGGCAAACACTTAATCATCTGCTTTTTTGTTGTTACTGTAAGGGCAGTTATTTATGGTAATTTGCCAGTGATGAGTGGAAAGCAATGCTGCTAATCTTCATCTTTCTTCCCTGTTCTGCTGGGCATGCTGAAATGCAGATAACACACTCTGGTGTATTAATCTTGTGAAGGGATTTATGGTCACTGTTCTCACTGATGCTAATGGAGATAACGTACATTCACAAATCCTGCAATCTTCCAGATGACAACATGCTTACTAATAGCAGATCTGGCTAGATAATACTGAGAAATATACAATTATTGTCTTAATTTTCTACAGACTGAAGGTTCCCTGGAGAACCCATGCAAGCTGAAGACGCTTTGGTAAGTGTAAGCAAATTATGGAGTATGGCAAGTGGTTTTTGTGAATTGTTCAGATTCCACAATAACAGGCCTTCTCCAATTAAAAGCTAAAATCCCAACCTGACAAACCATCCCAAAGGCCTGCTTTGTGAGGAAGGCAATGGGGACAGTCAGATTTCCCTGGCAGCGGGCCCAGCAACAGCCAGCAGATTACAGCAGATCCTTGCCATGAGCTCATCCATATGTAAGCTCATGTACACTTTTCCTACCTTGCCAACTAAGCTCACAGGAGGTAAGGATTTATTTTATTCTCAGTTGTGATTAGTGTGATTGCCCTTGGATTCCAACCCAAGGAAGGGTAAAAAAAAAGTGATGAAGATTGGCTAGACAACCCCAGGTGCAAGCAGAGCACTGACACCCTGCAGCATTAGCCCTGAATCCTGGGTTAGAGAGGAGATCTAATAGGATCAGATCCGCTGCACACAAGTTGTGCAGTCAATTTCACAAACTCATAGAAGTGCTGGTGGGAAGAGACCCCAGGAGGTCTCCAGTCCAGCCTCCCACTGAAAAAGTTGTTTTTAACAGCACTACACCAAGTCACCTGGTGCTATCAACAATGCTAGGTCAAGGCAACTGTGGCTTTGTCTAGCCAAGTCAGGAAAACTTCCAGAGACAGGTTTCCCCAGGCTCCTGGTATCTGCTTCCAGTACTGCACTACCCTCCAGGTCACGGAGTTTTTCCTAGTGCCCAGCCTGAACTTGCCAAGCTACAGTCTGTGGCCTTATCTCTTGTTGGATTTCTGCCACTATCAAGAAGGGTTTGTACATCTTTGCAACTGCTCCCTCACTTATTTGTAGGCTGCTGATAGATCCTTCACATATCCTCCCCTCTACCAGGCAAAGCAAGCCCAAAGTCCTCCTTGTAGGCCATGACCTCTAGCTCTCTTGACCATGTTGGAGGCACTCATGTGGAAGCCCCCTCCAGTTTTATATCCTTCTTTAACTGAGAGCCCAAAATACAACAAGTCCATTACACTGATTTTACTGAGCAGGAGTTTCTGGCAGGTGGAGTCCAATTTGAGTGCTCAAGCAATACAAAATCCCATCGTAGTGTGTTTGTGATGTAGAAGCACTCCGTGTACATGCATATAGATGCTCCTTAGAGCCTCCTGGGTTAAGATGCTCCTGAAGCACAGTCTCTGCAGATGCCTGAGCCTCTAGAGCACCCCAGAGAACAGGAGTGGAGCTTGGCTAAACAAAAGCGCATTGACTGTAGATTACAAGTGCCGTGCATTAGGTGGCTGGATTGCTGTGAAACTCCCTGATTAGCAATGGTTTTAAGACTGCCTTTTCTTCAGGCAGATAAACAGATCAACAAATATTTTTGATTCAAACACTAAACAATGTCTTTACAGCAATCCTTTTTAATGTCTGTAAGCCTAATTAATTTCTTAAGTGTATAGTTTTTTGATGCTAATTTGTTATAACAAAAACCCTCTGATCCAAAGTTGTATTTGGAAAGAAAAGAATCATGCTGAAATTGCAAAGAGAGCTGAAAGGCATTGTTCTAAATGTATGTATTAATTAACATTTCTATATTACTAATCCTCGAATATCCAAACCTTTGGAGCCCTGAAATGGCTCGCTAGAACTTTGACAGATGTGTTAAAAAAAAGTTTTTCTCATCATTTGGTCCCAAGACAAAGTTCTTCCATGCTGCTGAAAATGTAGTTTTCTTGGCAAAAATTGGGAAATTTTCTTTGAGAAAAATTAGGATTTTTTGGCATAAGGAGTATTCCAGCTGGCAGCTCTCAGAAACTTTACATCTGAGGAAAAAAACTGAAGTGAGAAAGGGAAGATGAAGCATCTGATACCATGTATGGCCTTTGCTTAAGGGCTTTATTTGGAGGGTGATGGACTTCTCCCCCAACTATATTGCACAGTTCATGTGCAAAACTCATACTAAAGCTATTTTTCAGGCCAGATGGGGCTAAGGACAGCTCTATACTTTTCCAGTGGCTCACCTGCATATATCCATCTCTCCACCTGGCAAAACACTACCGTGGGATACAAAAAAGCAGTCATGCACTAAACCGTGATTCATGCTTTTTGTGTAGTTCTATAATCTCTGTTAAATATGATTCTTTCCTCGTGATGCAAACCGTGGCCAGTGCTCGTATGAGCACTGCAGACAACTTCTGAGTGGAATTCATTTCAAAATAAGTTAAAAGCCCGAGAGCTGGCCAGATTTTAAGTTCATCATGTGAGCTCCCATCACAGTCAGAAATAGGCACCTTCTGAGGGTGAGTCACCCTCACTGTTTCGGAGGCTCGTGCCTGTGCCTCCCTGCTGGCTCCCAGGGGAGCCTCACGAGCTCTCCAAGGCTGACAGCTAGCTGTAGTGGCTGTAGTTATGTCCACTGGACCTCATTTACGGGGATTAAACTGAAATATCAGTCTCTCATATGTTATGGCTCTTTCTTTGCACATTTTTTTCACAAAAAAAAAACCTTTTATTTTATTTTTTTTTCTTATTCCTCCCACATCCAGGCACAGGCTTAGTTTTGACTGGTTTGGAGACTGAAGCCAAACAATTGAGGGTGACAATCAATAGGGATTATTGTTGAGGGTGCAGTCATAAAACTGCATCACTAGAAAGAAAAAATAGAGACTGTAGACATTAAAATGCATGTTTATGCAATGCTTGCCAAAAAATAATTTATTAGACAAGTAATACTGCTCCAGTTTTCCTGATAATTCTTTGTTTATATCATCCAGCATTCCTTCACTTATGGTGGTGATCTATCACTTATTTCTTCAGCACTATTCCAGAAAATAAGAAGACCATGCTAAGTACTAACAAGACCTCTGGGACACAAAACACTGTCTAAATACTTTGAATTCATTCTCCTTTTAAAGTATAAAATAAATCATGAACTAATCAGATTCTTCATTGAAAACCCGCCTGTAATCCATACATATTTTTGAATCCAGTTTCTCAAAATGTCCTCCTTATTAGATCAACCATTTTCAGTGATTCCTTTCTAATCTTAGTGATGCAGCAACAAATCAAACACAGTAATTTTATTTCTAAAATGCAGTAAAAAATACCTTTGAATATTAAAACTATAAACATACGTTTTCACACGTGTGTTTTTATTACCTGTTCACATTTGCAATAGGTAAAGAGATACAGTTAAAGAACATTAATAACGAAAGAAAAACCTTTGATATCATTCACGCATCTGGAAAACCAATTATTCTTTTGACCAATGATGTCATCTTCCTAGTACAAAGCGTTGAGGGGGACCAAAGGATAAAACAATAAGTCATCTCATAACCTTTATATTTTTTTAGTGGTCTGGTTTGTAAGATTTGCAGTTGTTTTTACTGTGCATGTGCCTGAAACAGATGCAAAAGCACATTTTAGGAAAGAAAAACAGCAAACACTCTTGGTATTTCATGGGTCCCAGGCAGAAGCAGTCAAGTAACTGTGTCTGTGTAGGGACTGTGCCTGGGCAGGATGGTCCCAGCTGCTCTGGCAGGGCTCCACCTGAACGTGTCCCAATTTGTGTGTGGCCCTGTGAGTCAGGGAGTAGGACTGAGTCTACACTGCTGGTGGAAGAGCAATATGCCATTCAGTGAGGATATAGCATGGGAATATAGAAGGTGTGAGACCTGCAGAGGGTAACGCGGTTATCAAAAAGGAAACGTCCTTTCTGTCCTGCTTGATGTCTGCACCTAAACACACCATGCGAAAAGATCCATCCAGCAAAAGGCCTGTGTGACTCAAGAGAAGTGGTAAGAAGACTATGAAAGTGAAAAGACTGTAATTTACAACATGTAAAGATTATTCAACTGTGAGAACAGAGCACCCATAAAATGTGGTAGGTCGAGTGTGAACAGGAAAATAAGAGAGCTAAAGAAGAATTGAAGTGTGCCTTGCAAATCAGGGTAACAAAAAGTTATTTAAATATCTCAAAAGCAAGAATCCAGTAAGGAAACTGGTAGTACCACTTGATGAACAAAATCTAAAAAGGACACTCAGAGATGATGAAGCCAGAGTAGAGAAACTCAGTGAATTCTCTGCTTCAGTCTTCACTATGGGGAGATTCTTTGGCAAATAGGTCAGATGATCTCGATCAGGCTGAGATGAAGACAAAATATTAGCCCAAACAGGTAATCTAGATAATTACAACTCAAAAGGGCTGGATGATGTTGATCTGGGAGTGCTGAAGAGCTCCTATATGAAATTAGGTGGCTGTGGGCCAGGGTTTCTGAGTTGTCATTACAAACAGCTACCGTGCCAGAGGTCTTGTGGATTTCCCGTGAAGCTCCTATACACAGAAGTATCTGAAAGGGGGTCTGTCAGGCAGTGACCCTGACTTCCCTC
This sequence comes from Anser brachyrhynchus, assembly GCF_964034855.1. Classification (NCBI taxonomy): domain Eukaryota; kingdom Metazoa; phylum Chordata; class Aves; order Anseriformes; family Anatidae; genus Anser; species Anser brachyrhynchus. The sequence continues at coordinate 193,815,097 of NC_137694.1, forward strand.
CCTGGCAAGCTGGCAAGACAGCAGACTGCATGCAGGAATCATAAAATGTCACCCATAATTACAGTTGTCATGTGGCTGGTGGAACAAAATATCCTTCAGTGTTTTGTGCTGAACAAAGAATTTCTGATCCAAGATTTGTCCTGACAAGGACACTCTCCCAGGCAGAGAGGTTAGGTTTGGCTTTGTCCCTCCTGTGCCCCTTTCTTTGCTGGCCTGGCTTTATCTCTGCTCCTTCTGGTAGGCCTCCATCCTAGACACCCATCAGTGGAGAGCACTTTCAGGCCCATCATGACTGGAAGATCCAGCTTGTGACTGGGAAGTGTCCTGTACAAGCGTAGGCCAGAGACATCATTCTCGCCGCCTGGACCTCTGCTGTGGGCTGTGAGCTGGCAGCTCCTGTGGTAGCTACCCTTCTGCCTCGCTCTCCCCTTGTTCATCCTCTCCACCTCAATGGAATCTTTTCAAGGCATGATTTGTCTTCATCTGTACAAGTCCCAAAGCCAACCTGGCACCCACCTACCACAAACTTACCTGCTAGGGGATCCAAATTCTGTGGTTGCTACTTGTTTCTATTGCTAGCTAGGTACCTTTGAAAATCATGTCTTAAAATACATTTTGAAGTGAAAGGTTGTTTTTTTTTTTGTTGGCTTTTTTCTTTTTTTTTCCTTCCATGTGTTTTTCCCACAGGATTTCTCGCATCCCAGGTGTTCTCTGATTTCTACTGGAAGAGGGATTAACTCTTGGACTAACTGTTGGATGGAGTCACGGTGTAATGATGTTGAGAACCAGATGTTATTTGCACAGACTTATGCACTTTTAATGTTGTATGTGTAGGATTATTTATGAAAATTGTTCATTTAAGCATTTCACAATCTTCCCTACTCAGCCCTGACTGTCAGTCAGCTCTGCTGAAAACCTCCAACTATAGTGATTAAATGATTTTCAAATAGTGAAAAATCCAGGCACGAGTGGCTTGATCTGAATTCCTCTATGGTGTCTGAGTATGTATTTCTGTGTGACAGACTGCTTATTGCTATGTATATACATTTGTTTGGCAAAATGGGGTCACATGGACTTACAGGAGATAAAAATGTGCCTCTGAATATGCAGATTTTAGTTATATGATAGCTGTTTTCCATTTTTTTCTTTCATATGTTGCTCTGAGTTTGTTAAATTGAGGCTAGAAAGTACTACATGGTAAATATAATCCTTATGCCTCTGTGTTTTATTGTTGAAGGAGAAGGAAAATGAAACAAAGGCATTCTGTTAAAACGAGCTGCTTATTTACTATAAACCTTCACGCACTGTTGGGAGATTTGACAAAAATCCCTGGAAGCAGAAGACTGCTAGGGACTCCAGAAAGGTTGGTTTCCTCACAGGAGACACCCCGCTTGTCTAGAAGACTCCTAAAATCCTGACAGGACAGCAAACTGTGCTCGCAAGCTCCTATTTTGTAGGTTCAGAGAGGTGGTGAAGGTTTGCTGGGTTAGAAGTTGTAAAAACAGTGTTAATGCTGTTACTGGCTTATCTTCACAGCAACAAAGGCCATTTTTAAAATCACATTATTAGCACCAGCATACAGACAATTTAGGGGAATTTAAATATTTTCTTGGGACAGAAAAAAAAAAAAAAAAGAACTTTAAATCCTGTTCAGAAGCTGTTACTCCACTGCTGATGAGGATGGCGTTCGCTGTCTTTGGGAGGGAAACTGTGATGATGGGCCTTGTGGGACCATGTCTTCATCTTCCTGAGGGCTTTATGAGAGCCTGCTGACCCTAACAGAGGCTCCAGAAATGCTGGCTGGAGCAGATCTTTGCACCCTGCTTGGCACCATATGGTTCCTGAGCAACTGTGGCTCAGAGACCACGACAAGCCCCTGTGGGTTTGGAGCCCCTCCCTAAATATCTGGAGTCAGACTGTCTTTGGGCTGCTGAGGTGCTTGTAAAAAATGTGTAGAGCTCATCCTGCCAGGCACTGAACACTCTAGATGAAGTCAGCAATGAATTTAAGCACAGAACTGATTCATTTGACAAAATTATTGAGTTTTTAAACCCACAACCAGATTCCTTACTGACCTGAGCCAATGCACCCTGCCTTTGGCATTCTCCATCCTAAGATCTCACAGGAAGTAGCAGTGCCCCCAACAAAACCTGTGTTTTTGCTGTTCCAGAATATATGGGTGAGATTTTGTAAGAGACGTTGGGGTATCAGGGGGATTGGTGATCAGAGGGACATGAATTCTGGGTCCTAAGCCTGGGAGGGATTTCACTGAGAGCTGTGACTTCTCAAGAGAGATCAAATTGCTGGGCTGTAATCACCTTACCAGGGGCATCTTCCACAGCCAGCTGCCCAGGAGAAATTAGCTTGTTGTTTGGGCACTCAGTGCAGGGGCAGGTCCCAGGGGCACAGGGCTGTTTTCTTCTCATCACTCATTACAGCCTGTGCACCTTGCTTGAGGAGAAGGTAACAAAGTGCTATCCTGGATCTCTTTCATCCTATTCCATGTCCAGGATGAGCAATCATAGAATCATTCAGGTGAGAAAAGCCTTCAGGATCATCAAGTCCAACCATCAGCCTGACCTACCAAGTCCTATCACTAAACCATGGCCCTTAGTTGCCATGTCCATATGTCTCTTATACACCTACAGGGATATGGACTCCACCACTTCCCTGGGCAGCCTCTTTCAATGCTTGGCCACCCTCTCTGTGAAAAAACTCTTCTTAATATCCAGTCTAAATTTGCCCTGGTACAACCTGAGGCTGTTGCCTCATGTCCTATCACTTGTCACCTGACAAGAGAGACCAACACCCTCCTCTGTTGCTACCTCCTTTCAGGTAGTGTGTAGAGCCATGAGGTCTTCCCTCTGACTCCTCCAGACTAAACAACCCTAATTCCCTCAGTTGTTCCTCACAAGCCTTATTTCCAAGTCCCTTCACCAGCTTCGTTGCTCTTCTCTGCATATGTTCGAGCAACTCAATGTTCTTCTTGTAGTGAGTCATCTCCGCAAGTCATCTTGAATAGCTCTCATCTGGCCCTTTTCTGGCACCAGCAGTAGTGTCACTTCTCGTGGTACGTCGAAGTCCTCTGCCTATCTGTTGGGACGTCTTCCCTCCATCACGAAAGTGATCCCTGCCAGGGTCGTGCCAGCCTGCCAAACTGCCATAAATCCCACTTCAGCTCCTTTCAGTCTGCTGTCCTGGAGGTTTAACAGGGGTAACAACAGTCTTCTGCCTCAGGCCATCCCTGTAAGTCAAGAAAGAGTGCTCTGATGTTGTAAATTGTATCGTAAACTGCCTACGTATCTCTCAGGTTTTGTTAGTTTATTTGTTTCACTTTTCCTCTGCAGCTATCAGCTGGTGCTAGGCAAAGGAGACCAGATCAGACCAGTCTGACCAAGGATTCGAGCCAGCATGGCAAATCTGGAACAATTTCTCTTTTTTTGTAGTGCAGCAGCAGCAAGTTAGCTTTCGAGCCAGCACTTCGTAGTCCCTTGTGACTATCACAGATATAAAAATCATGTGATGTTGCTTGGAAACACTCAAATACAAGTACTGTACATGTCCCACAGACTGCACTGTATTTAATCAAAAATAACAAATACTATATAAATACACCAAATTCAGGGGCATCTGCTATTAATTGAAAAGAGTAAGGATAATAGTACTGTTCATGAATCTGAAATTCTCTACTTATTAAATAGGAATTGCTGAAAACACAGCACTTACCATATAAGCTGTAAAAATGGGGAAAAATATGACTCGCTGGCCATTGATAAATCGAAGAAGTTAAGCCTATGGAGTAAAACCAAGATAGAGTGAAGCAGTTCGTCAGAATCAAGCAAACCAGCAACCAAATTAACCCAGGCGAGATCCAGAGCTAGGCTGTAGCCCCAGATCAAAACATTCCTCTGCACATAAACATCCTGCCATGGGGGCTGATCAACATCTCACGTTAGTAATACTATATTCCCCGAGAAGGGCTTTCAAGGCACACATCAGTACAAAAGATGTGAAGTTCAAAGCCAACAATAAGAAAACAATTAGAAACAGACATCTCCTACCCAAGGACTCCACCAAGAATGGCAAGTTTTTATTAGCACAATAATCCCTGCAGTGGCAAGGAGAGCTCTAAGAGAAGTCATAGAAGTAGTTGTACAAAGTAGTCAGCAAAAATTAGCAGACATGCTAGTGGACAATATTCTATATGTGCATAGTGGGAAACAAAGAGCAGAGAGAGGATAACACATCACTAAGTAAATAAAATGATTCAGACTTTAAAACCCGTAAAAATGGGCTTCAGTTTATCTTACATGATTTTATATTGTTCTGCCCCCCAAACTGGAACTCTTCACGGTCTTTAATGTATTTATGGACATGAAACCTTCCTGATAAAGGGATTATTCCCATTTCACATGCAGGGAAATGAGATCTTGCACAGGTATCCTGTGAGGAAGCAGTGAATCGCATCTGTTCTTGTCAGTGTGGGGCCAGCCTTGCACCGCGCTTTCTTTCTTCACCATAGTTTTTTCTCTAATCTTATATAATCAGAGAGTATAGTTGTTCTGGTAGATAGCATGTATAATGCTGTCCTAATGTATGTAAATATACATGCAATTATACATGTAATGCAGGTATAATGCTGTCCTAATCCATTAGAAAAAACTGTGTCTTTCTGCTACCTAGATTTTTTTTGCAGCTGTTAGAGAAAACATCTCATAGTTACCGTGATAACATGTACCATAAAAGTGGTAAAATGAACGGGACTTTTAATGCTAAAATAAAACTATGCAATTACTGTGGTGCTGGACCGTGTTCTTAATTCATCCCTCTTTCTGTGCTCTGACAAAAGCTCTGTCAAGAGAAGGGCTTTATTACACGACTACAGAAGTGCAGCCGTTACTGCTGTCGCTGCAGGTGATGTAGGTCACAGGAATCAGCTCATCCTTTCCAGTATTTACTGTTGTGATTTTGTTCCTGAGTGTTTCTTTGGAAAAAGTAATCTTGGTGAATTGACCCTGAGGCACCACCAAAGATGGATGTTTGCTTAGAGGTTTCCTGAGCAGTAATACAATCCAGGAGGAGACATGAGGCCACTGAAGATGCCTTAACCACAGGTGAGGCCTTGCTGGCAGGGAGGCCAACAGACAGCAGTTGCAGCAGAACACACTTGACCCACCTGAGAAGCAGCTGGGATCTCCCTTACTATAGTTTTTGCTGAAATGCGGCATCCACAGCATTTTATTTATTTTTTTAAACAGAGAAGACAATTACACGGGAAGGTTTATTTGGGAATCATCAATCATCACCAAATGCTCTATGCCATTCATATCAGCACTTCAATGTGCTGTGTCATAATAATGCTGGAAAACTTTGGCTAAGATCTAATAGCAGATTTGTACCATTCAGAATTATTCCTTCAGACATGCAGAACAAGACAAAGCTGAGCTAGAGAAGGAGGCTTTTACACTAGAGGAGTGAATCCCTGCAGCATTTTCCCTGCATGAATGCTGCCTGTCGAGGATGGCCAGGGTTACCTGCTCTCTCCTCTCTTGTGCTCAGCAACCTGAGAGGCGCTTCAGCAAGAAAAGGAAAGAGTGGGTGCGGGAGGACCACGCAGCCCTTCACATCACACAGAGTAAGCTCTTTCTTACTTTCATTTGAGAAATCATAAATCTCCCCAGGGCGGGCTGTTGGCGTGAGCACAGAGCTAGCTGGGGAGTGTAGCCTTTGGTTTGGGGAGGGGGTTGTAGAGAGGTTGCCTTGGGGTAAAATCAACCTCCCCCTCTTGAATCGCTCACATTTTGGCAGCCCCTAGGAACATAAACCAAGTAATTTTGTAACTGTGCCTTATTAAAAACAAGTTATAGAGAAAAAAATAAAGTTTAAAAAATTGATAGGAGCAGTGATGAATTCCAGACCTGGTCCTGAGCTGCAGGTGGTTAACGGGAACCTTCCGAGGAGCCGCACTTGCAAAGGTACCCGAGGGATGGTCTCTGCAGTCGTATCTGCTAGCAGTAATTTCTCCAGCAATTCTCTGAGGTTGTGAAATAAATACAGGCTCCAATAAAATAGATGGTGCTTGTATTTAATGATGACTGTGCTCAAAAAGTTTTCACTGTGTCAAGAGGGCCATAAGGTGAAGAAAGAAAGGGAAATGTAACCTGGAGAATATTACGCAGCTATGAAGCTACATTTGGATTGATTAAATGGATGAGGAGAGAAAAAAAAATCAATGCAGGTCCTCTGCTTTGGGATATGACTGAATGTGTTGCTCTCAAATCCTCCAAAGACATGTACCAAGCAAATGCCCACATGGGCATTTCCATCTTTCACTGACTGCCCTCATCTTTTTGATTAAGGTAAGACTTTTCCAGGGACGCAATCTCCAAGGAAATCAGCCTGCTATAACTTCAAAGTACAAAGCACAGGCTCTCGTCTCCTGAATATTATTGCAGTTAAAAATGATCTTATTGTGAAATTTTAATGTTGAACCATTCTGTTTACTTATTAATAGTACTGAAACTCTTTCTCTGAACATAGAATATATCAAATAGCAATTAGCCATTTCTTTGCTCTGAGTTTCAATCCTCTGTCAGTCAACCATCTTCCCTGATGATTTCCTTTTTAGCTTGTTCTGGGACATACAGCCTTCCACCTTTCCTTCACATTGACATAAACCTTCAGGAAAAACAGCCAGTGACATTTCTTCATTAACATGCCATTTTGTGTTAGAGAGTTGTGCTAGAGAAGCCACTGTTATTTCAGCTACAACAGTTTATAATGGAGCGTAACCGTTTCTTGGCAGTATCACAAGTCAGTGTCAGCAGTTTATACCCCATCCATAACAATGATTCACTGGAAATTACTGAAATAACTGTAATGAGCTAGCCATAAACTTTGTCATTAGACAAGATGGATGTGCAAGGACACTAATCCCAGCAGAAGCACCTTAATAATTGCATAAGTCAATTGCTCCAACACAAATGGCAGCAATACCCGATCAAGCAAAAACAGTGAAATACTTTGGAAGTCTCCTCAAGATGAACCCAGACCCAAGCCCCACTGCCCACAGGCTTCTGAAAAATAGATTTCAACTGGGATGAAGGTTCAAGTGTTACAGTTGTTCCCATTTATTTATTTATTTATTTATTTTTTATTTATACCAGTATATAACCAAATCTTGCAAAGTGGGACAGTACTAATTCTATTGGTTTCTACCTTAGAACTTTGCCCAAATACAGTACACTTCATTTTTAACTTATTTTTGTTATTCTGTAGTTATTTTGCCTGTGATGCTCATTTGTCTTCTCATTTCCTTCCCTTCTATTACAAGAACAGACTGTCATGTTGTTGTAGAATTGCTCCAGCGCATTGAGCTTGCGGTAGAAAATAAAACTGAAGCATTAGCCTTCTTTTTCCCTGTGCCCTCTATTTTTCATCAAAGACAAATCAAACCTGTAAGAAAAAAAGCATGCATTTTTTCACAGCTGTTTTTGGATGCTGCGCCTCGTTCCATGTTTTCAATTGGAAAAATGATCCTATAAAAGAAATCAAAATCCGTTTGTGTGTTTTGAGATGGATTCTCTGAGGAAAATGCTATGAATCACAGTGCCCCAGCCATTGCAAGGGGGAGCAGCAGGTCCTCCAGCCAGCAGAACACCGCTACAAGACACGCTGCCCAGGACTGACAAAGTGCTGTGTGGCTGCTGGAGAGCCACTGCAGACTGTCTGGGGCTATAACTCTTTGCTTCAGCCATAACAGATGAAATGTAAAGGCAAGGTAGCCCCTATAACTCAGGTCCGGTTTGTTCATTTGATGCTAAACTGCTCTGAAGGGTCAGTGCGTTATTGCTATGTGGAGCAGAGGAGGTCAGCATGAAGGTCACTCCTGGTTCGCAAGGCTGTGTGATGAGGTTCATCGGGACCCACCAGCGACACAGGATCACGCGTGCGTTGCTGAAGCATTGACACAACAACCTGCCAAGGGCATCGCCGTCTCGGTGGGAGTGCTGGCTGGTGGGCCGACGATGCTCACACACTGTTAGAAATTTAAAAGCAGATCACGCCCAAGGCAAAGCTCACCCCTGCGACAGAACATCAGAAAGAGCCTTGGATGTGCAATAAACAAAGACAGAGCTGCTGACTGGAAAAGCTTGTACTGTTCCAAGCCTTTGGAGCGAGCCCTTTTCCAGGTTCCCACCAGGCCTCTCACGCACGCTGGGAGCACGGCCTTCCCCTGGGCAGCAGAGAGGAGCTCACCAGAGGCTACCCTCAGAGCAGTGCCTGGAAAGTGGAGACAGGGAAAAAGCACCTGGGAGAGGGTGCAGGGGGGAAACAGGGTTGCTCACGTGAGGAAGAAATGGTCTGGAGACAAAAGCAGAAGGATGAAAGGGGGCTGGAAGGACAGAAAGTGCAAGTCTGCTATGGGAAGTGATGGAGAGCTGAGGAAGGGCACAGACAGGCCGAATATCTTTGTAATGCATGATAGCAAAGAAAGCCTGGCTACACCTCTCCTAGTAAATTAAACAGGCCAGGGAACATCCCTGAGCACTGCAACTTGACTGTCTATACTATCCCTAGCTCTCTAACAAGGATAGCTTCCAAATGGCTACAATTTCGGAGGCTAAGAAATCTACCTGTAGGCCACTGGGCCAGCTGGCCTTGCCTCTAGAGGGCAGTCCCAGGACCAGCACGGATACAGCTCTTTTGTACGTGATTTGTAGATCAGTGCCATCTCAAGGGCATCTCAAGAGGTCCTGGGCAAGACTGAAGTGCCTGCAGAGGGGTAATTTGTTGTCCTGTTTCACTAGACAGGCAATTTAGGGTCCAGTCTCATGGCTCATGTGAATAGGTTGGGTTGATCTCTGTCATGTGAAGCGAGGTCTCACAGGCCAGGTAACAAAGCTCTAGTCAGGGCATGCATGGCAGGTCTGGTCCTCGCTGTCTTTGCACAGAGAGCTGCCTGCTGTGTGTGCAGTACGCACAGCACCAAAACAATGCCATAGTGGACCTGGAGTTTGTCCAAAGAACAAGTCTTACTCCAAAGGACTCAGGTCTTAAAGGGGCACTGTTTAGAATAAGTTCATGAAGTCGAGCTGGAAAACAGAGGGACAACGGCTACAAGATAATGGATGAGATAATCATGAAGGTGTGTCCATAGAGATGAGGAAAGCCTCAGAAGAGCCCAGGGCTGCTGAAGGATATGCAGAGGAGCCATTGAATATGCCGAAGGCTCAGTAAGGTGAGAAGAAGAATGCACAGGTCACCAAAGACTCCGGAGGTGGCCAGTTACAATTTCACAGTGCTAAAAAATGTAGTATTTTAGAGGATCCAGGAAAGAGCTAGTAGAGGCATTAGGGGGACAGGTCTGGAAAAGCTTACTGATACAGGAAAGGGAGAAGGCAAGGTGTTCACTGCATGTGCTTTGTAGGAGAATGAGATGTCGTCAGAGCAATTTTAAGGATCAATGAGAAGATGCAAGTAAAAATAACTTGTCTGATGATTTTAATAGGGAAGCTTTTCTCTACAACAGCAGCTTTCTGAAATAGCAGTGTGTTACTGCAGAAATTATTCTGTCCCTACAGTAACAGATAACCATTTGTTTGCCCCTCCCTCCTTCCTTCCTATTCTTCCTTCCTGCCTTCCTGCCTGCCTGCCTTCCCTCCCTCCTTCCTGCCTGCCTTCCTTCCCTGCAAATACACGCAAACTGGAACACTGCAGGTCTAAAGCAAGCAGATGGTTTGCAGGCAGGAGATGTTCAAGCTGCCTGGCCCAGAGGCATCACTACACATCTATTCAGACCAGGGTCTATTTTGGGCTTGGCCCCCTCCTTGGCACAGTCCCGAGCTCCTCCTGTATCTCTGCCAAACTGTGGGCTGAGTCTCCTTTTTTGACAGAACTGGCACATGTTGTTCTTCATTCACAATCTGTTTTTTAGAGTCATTTTTACAGCAAATAGCCGAAGGAAACAACATTTTATTGCATAACAAGGCAGCCTAGAAATAGTGAAATGAAGGTGAGAAATGTGATATCAGGAATTAAATTAATAATTTAAATTAAAAAAAAAAAAGATGTTTGAGAGCAGGTTAGCTCATGCCTTTGTGCTATTTTTATGACTCCTACTATTGCATTGTCAGGTCCTGGCATAACATCATGTCTGGAGCTCCAGCCTTTGCTGCTGACTGCAAAATAAGCACTCACTTTGGAATGTTTTTCTCATTTTGTAAAACATCTTTGCCTAAAGAAAATCAACGAACAAGTGACCCAGACAGTTGGGTTCACTCACTCCAGCGGTGCTGCACGGCTTGGGATACCGAGTTCTGGCCTGGCTCTGCTGCTTCCCATGTTGAACACTGCTTAAATGGAGTGGGATAAAAAACACCTCCAACCCATACCCAAGCGTGCTGTGCAGGTGAAGGCTCTGCTCTCAGAAGGGCACCCGCTGTGCTGCCAGCTTGGAACGAGCAGCAGCCACTGAGCCATGCTGCCCATATTGCCAGCATTAATCTCCTTGGCATCCCTGCCCAAAACACAAACATCTGTCCCACGTACCTCTTCTTGAACACCTGCCATCAGCTGCTCCTCAGGCGGCCGCATCTCTCCTGTCACTCTGCATTGCTCCCAAAGCTCACAGATGCTCCTGGAGGTGCCTCCTCATAACGGCAGCTTTTCCTACAACGGCAGCAACACAACAGACAGGTCGTCCTGCAAGCCCAGGGGCTGTGTCTGAGCTAGCACATGGGACGTGCCCAGGACAGTTGTTTGGTGCTGAGGACAGCACAGAAGCACCATGCAGTGCCAGCTCCGGGTCTCTCAGAGAGGACCATCCCACGTTTCCTGGTCTTAGCCATCCTAAAGTTCTGCCTATCTGGAAACCAGAAGTGTCTACGATGGAAGTGAGAAGCAGCAGAAGGAGAGAGGACATTTTCCCCTTAGCCTATTTTTTCCTATAGACCTTGTTCTACCACAGAGAGCAGTTCTGGTGTGATGAAAGGAAGCCTTACCTCGGATGTTGTGTGGATGCGTGGATCAATGAATGGATGGAGAGTAGGACAAAGAGCAAGCAAGAAAGGATAGTTATAAAATATTTAAAGGCTGTAAATATAAATCAAAAAGAAAGATATGGAAATAATTGTCTTTCTAAGGACATCTTTTTATTTAGGCACCACACAATGTAGAGCAACACCTTCTGGCTGTGGGGACCCCCAGCTGAGTCTCAGCAGCTCTGGCCTGGCTCCTTGGCAGTCCCACCAAGAAATGGCCACTTCCAGCAGCCGAGCTGCTTGTGGCATCGGGCCCAAGTGCAGGGAGGCTGGACAAATACCACACATTTTAGTTTACTTGAGCGGGCTAATGCAGACAAAAACTGTGTTGCTGGAGTCTCTCCAACCGCGATTCACGCCTAGTTCTGTTAGGAGCATATTTGGTCTTGGTGCCTGTGTAAAGCAGTGCCCGAAAACACTCAGTTAATGACCTGCTGGGTAGTGTAATGCTCCTGGTCTTTGTGGGATGGCTAAAGCTTGTTATACACGGCCAGAAGTTCCCTCTCATTGCTCTGCAGGCAGCCACCAAGATGCTCGGTTTGCCCAGCCCAGCCTGTGCAAGGTATTTTGCTGCCTGATAACCCTCTTCTAACCACAGACCCTGGGTAACTTCCAGCAATAAACACAAAAACAACATTACATAGAAGCAACTGCCCTTAAAGTCATGGGAGACATTTTACCCATTACAGCAATTATTTTTAGCCTAAAACATATCTTCCCTGCCCTTATATTCCCATAAATGTTCTTCTATAGACAGTGACAAGTAATGTTTTTTTATACAGCTGTTTTCAACACATACACCGAGAGAAGCAAAATTAAGCGTAAACTTTCACCTTCTCATGTTTGTTGGGGCAGACTAACAAAATGAAGTGAATACTTAGTAATGAGCACTGTACACATCAAATATAAACTGTTTTGTTACAAACTGACATCGGCTAGATGAGTTTTTAAGTTTTCAAAACCTGATGAATGGAAGAACCACAAAGACAGATGGAGAAATTTTAGCCTCTAGTTTTCCCTAGAAGCTTCCCTGTGAGGAATTCAAAATGCTCACTGCTGCCCATAGACAGGATGATGTATGTTGGAAGTCACGTGGCAAACACTCCAGTTCATTAAAGAGTAATAAAACTTAAATCTCCGCCATCGTAAAAAAAATACTTCTCACCTGAATCACCTTTAAAGAAAGTTGTGAATGTTTTCAGTTGAATTATACCTGAAATATAAAATGTTATTAAGTCAAAAAAAAAATGTTATTAAGTCAAAAAATCTTTTCAAAAGAAAAAAAAATGTCAACCATTTGTGACACACCTGTATGCCAATACATCAGCCTTGTATACACCAGACGGTGTATGTCATGAGTTTCATTCATATATTTCCTTTACCTCTCACTTTCCTCTTTTTTTCTATTGCTATTCAATAACTATCAAAAAAAATAATAAATTAAACCAAAACTTATAAAACCTAAGAAAATAGAAACAAATATTTTGGTTTCCTGGGAAGGTGCATACTCACCTGCCGTTTTCCCACAGCAGAAGGAATGCACACTCCTTGTCTTCTCCATCTCGTGGCTCTCAGCTTTGAATGACCTGTTTGCGTTCACTTGTGGCTGCAGGGAACCCTGTCCCACCCTGCTCTCCTTTCTAGCAGTTGTGTGAATAATTTGCTTGGTGGTGCCAGGACTATTCCAACAGATGAGTGCTCATCAGCACAAAGTGCACGTGAGAGAATCTAGGGAAAAACATCCTGTGGTCTGTAGCTGGATTAAACTGCATTCTCCTCATATAAGAAATTATTCGACGATAATTGAAAATATTCAGTGATAAAACCAATTAATGACCTTACTTTCTAACTTCAGATACTGCAATTATTGCTCCTGTGAAATCAATCCAAACAGATGAAATAAATTTTAAAACATTTTTGCTTGCATAATTCAAAGCTCAAGTAATTTTTCCTCAACTTCAAACTCTGCATACGTTTCTCACTGGAAATCTTGCCAGAAAACAGCTCTTCTTTGAGTGTTTTTCTTTATTGCTAACTTATAAATTCCAGAAAACAAGGCAGAGTATCTAAATGTTAACGTAACCTTAACTCTAAGCTCCTACATGATATTAGAATAGCAGCCCTGGGTAATTGTGCATGCACCCAGTGAAGCTGGTCTGCTTGGGGATGGGGAGTCTCAGCTGCTGGCTGCCCGATAGCCCCTTACAAGGACTTTGCTAGCCAATTAGCAAAAGGCTCATGCAACCTATGTAGGGTCCCTGCTGACAAAATCTTACCTGTACACCAGCTTTTCCTTGCAGATATTACGCAAATGAAATGTATCTCCTCTAGCTACTCTAAAAGGCAGAAATTTCTCAGTACTCAGCACTACAAGACTGGAAAACAACTGGGCTATAAGCAGGAGAGCTCCACCTTTTATTTCCTTGCTTGCCTAGAAATCTGTGCCTGTTAGAGCAGAACCTCCATTACATCTGTTCATAAACTGGGGAAATCACTGCATGCAAATAAATAGCAAAGTACCTTTTTTAACTGCCGCTGCCACTGCAAGGAGTTGGTTTCTGCTCTCCATGTGAGGTGAGAAGGTCCCAGACATCCCTTCATCATACCCCCTTCTCCTCCTGCTGTTACCCATCCCCACTTGGGGTTTACATTGCATCTCTCTCTGGAGCTGTCACTCCAGCCCACAATTTGCTTTTTGAGCTCTACCACTGTCTTCTTTGGTGGCATTTGAAGTGACTTGCACAATCCAGGCTTTTTTTTTTGTTTGTTTGTTTGTTTGTTTTTTTCCTCAATAAAATCTCTCAGCCTCTGCTAGAAGAGTGGATGATTAAGTAGGAGCCCTGACCAGAATCCTAACTGTGCAAAATGAGTTTTCTCCCACCAAGTAACAACTTGGTCCTCTTGAGGGTTTATTATCACCCTGAATCTGAGTGCATGTGGGGTTATGGTGGTTTCTCAGGATATTTCAGAGGGATTGTGTGTAGCCTAGATCACAAGCAAGGCAAGGAAGCTGAGCACCATCTAAGAATGTATCCAGGAAGGGAAGTGAGAGCAGCAAGGATGAGGTCCTGGCTGTGGTTCATGTTCTGGGGAGAAAGTGGGGATGATGGCAGCAACAAAGGCAGGCTAAGATAATGGTAGGGACCCCTGCCTTTGGCCAGCACTGCTTTAAGGCAGGACTTTTCCCTTTTTCCCCGGGGAGCAAAGAGAGAGCTCTTCACTTGCCACAGCTTTTGGCCACAAAAGTCCCTCGCTTGATAGAGAAGGCGGCAGCCTCTGTGCTGGCACTGGGTCTGGGTGGGTGGTGGGCAGACACCTGTGCTCAGTGTACCTCCTTGCAGAGCAGAAACACGTCCGTACAGAAATAACCCCAAATGCCTTCCAGTCAAGCCCAGAGCATCTATCTATTTGTTTGTCTCAATCCCTGGAGGCCTTTGCTCCTTCCTCTCGTGTAAATCCACCTCTTCCAGGGCACACGAGTGTGCTGTACATCCTCTTTGTACTTGGCTCTACAGAAACGTCAGGACTGATGTTACTGAGTTTGTGGCCAGGGCACTGCTGTACCTTATTCTTGTGCACGGAAGAGCTGTGCTTGGAAATGACTGGGATGTGGAAAAAAAAAAAAAGGCACTGGTGGAACCCTGCAAACATCCTGCTCAACACTCACAAGGCTACTTAGCAAACAAAAAGTTGACAGCCTATCATCTCATAACAAAGGAAATTACTCTACATCTGGCTGTATGCAAAAGAGACGGTAAGAAGATGCAAGATGCATTTTGTCTTACAAGAAATTAAGATCTTACATTTGTGTCTTTTATCCTGGGAGATGCTGTTCCTGTCTCTGCCTTGGTCCTGAGGGGGTAAGGGCTCTGCTGATGCTTTCAGGATCAGGCAGGTCCTCTGTCACCCCAGGACTGGATTGCTGTTCTCACGCCTCTGCGCTCTTTGATGAATTTCTCTATTTTCATGAAAATATTTCACAAGTGCCATCACGCTGGGTCTTAGCATGTGTCCGGGCATGCAATCTAACAGTCACAGTGAAGCTGAGCGAGCAGCTTGGCAGCAGAACAGGATCCCCAGGACTGTGCAGTGGGCATCCCTGAAAGAACGGGAACGGGCCTCCTGCTGGGGGAGTAGGAAACTCTTCAATAGCTGGTAAACAAGCTGAACTTAATGAACGAAAATTGCTCCTTGTTTTGGTTAGTGCAGGCTGCCAGCTTTTCTCAGTATCTGCCTGACAGTCACGTCCTGCACCCAGCCCCTGACGTGCCACCTCTTCTCCAGGTGCTGGACTTTGGCCACCACGGTTGACCACACTCCTTGGAGCCACCGCTGGTTTCTCTGCCTCCTGCCCGGCATTCCCTGGTGGCTTCAAAGGCGGATGCTGCTTCCACAGGCTGCTGACCAAACTTCACCTCTTAGACAAACGTTATTAAATGCCTACAGGTGCTGTAGTAGGAGGTACTGTGGTCTTCTCTCACGTTGTCTCAAGTGTCTCAGCCCTCAGAGCTGTGCTCAGGTTAAAACCTTAGATTTAAGAGGTACGTGCAGAATGATGCTCTTGGAAAGATATGTTAAAGGAATAAAACAGTGATTTTTTTTTCTACATCTTTTCCATGCATTTTCCTTCAGTATAGTGCTTCATCTATCTCCTCATACAATCTGCTGTAGATTAACGTTGGAATGGAAACTTGTGTAACATATTTTCTAACTCAGAAAAAAGCAACTTGCTTACATCGGTACTTGACATATCAATGTGCAGATCATCCAGAGAAAATGTCAATAGCTGGGACCAGCATTTTCATCAGAGGGAATGAAATTAAAGTGAGCAAGTGTAATTGTAGATAATTTCCATTCTCTGGGAGAACATGCTATTGAAGGTTGTCGTAGGCGAAAAAATAGCTTAAATTGTGAATGCGAACAGCAGATCACTGGGAATGCGTGGGGGGGGTGCATGGCTGTCCAAAGCTGAACTTTTGCACACTGAAGCAGAAACCTGCTGCTTGCTAGCTGTGACTGGGGTGGGATGCTTGCAAATATCGGTGATGCATGGGCTGAGCAACAGCAGCATGTCCTGAGTCCCCCACTTAACAAAGAGGCGTGAGGCAGAGGCACCAGTTAGGTGGTAGGTCTTGTGCCAGGCTTCCATTCATGGACCACTTAGATTGGGAAACCTTAGGGCTTGGGGTTCTGGAGAGAGGAGCCAGTGCTGAAAAAGGAGGATCCCCAATCAGAAGTGCTCTCAAAAAGCAAAACACCAGAGGAAACCCGTGACCAACCCTGAGCAAAGCAGAGAGGACTCCATGGATGGGCAAGGTGAGGAGGTTTTGTTTAAACAGGTGCCTGTGGAACAGAGAGGAGAGAAGGTCTGCCTGGACATCTTCTTTTATGAATAAATCATTATTATTTGAAATGGGAAGCGGTTGGCCCAACAGCTGCCAGTTATTTGACTGCATAAGATTTACAAAGCAAGATGAGCATACTTGGAATATATTTTTTGCTACACTATTAAAAATATGTTGGCAGCAGAAGAGAGAGTTAAAACTACTTTTTAAAAGTGTACAGATTTGTTTTTCTACATCTGCAACTGTTCTTATCCTGAGTGAGTGAGAGACTTTATAACAAGTTGTACAACATAAAAAAAAAAAAAAAAGGCAAAGCAAAGAACGATAATCCCATGTTACAGAAAATGAGGAAGCGAGCTGCTACCACGAAATGAGGCACTCTGCTTTTTCCTGACCAGCTTTACAGTCAAAGCGCATCTAGAGTTTGGAAAAGATTATTATTCATTACTTGGGCTTTGAGAAGGCTTGAGAAAACTTTGTCAGCTGCGTAAGAAGATAATCAATGACAAAAAGCTGACAGATGTGGGAAAGGAGGTGACCACGGGTAGCTAGCCACAGCAAGCAGGGAGGCTGCTGGCAAAGTCGTGGCTAGCACGGTGAACCTCACCTGCATCTCCCAGGTAAGCACATTTCATTATCAGGGCAAGCATGAACCAGAGCTGACATTTAGTGATGGATAATGGTTTATGCAGCCTGGTTCAAGGTCTGAGTAACGCACAACAATTCCTATTTTCATTGTCTGATCCGTGCCCTCCTTTCCCTGTAGCAGAGAAGAAGGACAGTGAAACAGTTACTTTAAAGACTGGTTAATATCACCTTATTTAACCCTCTGCTTGATGTTTTTTCCTATTCTCCTTGTTAAGCCAGGTAAAACTATATTTCCGAGCACCAGAAAGCTCAGTTAAACTTTCCCAAATTTCGAGGTGGCTCAAACTGATGTTTCATTGGTGACCCCAGAAATTTGCTCTTTCCCTTTTCTCTGTTGGTTAGAGGGGTTGGAAGAGTCACCCAAAATAAAGATCCTGCTGCTGGCTTTATGCGTAACTTAGTTTTGCCTGATTTTCAGGTGAAGTTCATCCCCCCGCCATGTGCTGGAAGCCCTGAGTCACCCCTGGGAAGCTCCAGCTCTGCAGCAATGAACTTGGGAATTTTTCCATTTTCATCAATAATTTCTCCTCTCTCCTCCTCCATCATTTCCCACAGCAAGGCTTATGCCAGACCCAAACAGCACTGCTTCTCAAATAACTCAACCTCATAGAAAGAGGCAAGCTGTCTTTTTTTCTTTTTTTTTTTTTTTGTCTTGCTCAAATAACTCGCAATCTAGATGACTAATTTACTCCGTGCTGGAGAAGGACAAGAAATATCAGGGGAATATAAATAAGCAGCCAGATTTTGTAAAGCCAGCATGCAGGCAGGACTGGTCTTCCCATTTCAAACAACGTCCCATCCCCATTTCTGCTCTCACTTTCCACATCCATCAGATTTGGAGTTCCTCCACAGTCTCAAAACATTTTGCCACTGCTGTGTGCCTGAACAGGCTCTGTGCATTATGCTTCTCCTTAAAACATTGCTTAAACGCTACCAAACTGGAGCACAGGGTCTGTCCCAGCCCTCTGGTGTCCTCTGCCCCAGTGCAGGGGAGCCTTGGTGGATCCCCCAAGTGCATGTGCTGGAGACCTTGGGAGATGTACATTGCTTGGACATCTGCACATCTGCTGCAACTTGTACTTGTCATAAGATGGGTGAATAGATTAAAGATTTGATGCTTATTTAAAGTTTTGTTCAGCCCTGCTGTTCAGCCACCTTGCCTGAAGGAAAGTGCCTCCTGTGTCTCCATGGGGAGCCTCCGTGCGATCTGCCCCGTAAGGGTGCCACCTCCCAGAATGTCAACAGGGAAATGAACGCTGATTTTTCTGGCATGACAAGGCCAGCTCTGGGGGTACTGCTTCATCTCACAGTAGGAGTGGGCAAATGATGGGCCAGGCTGGTGGGAAAAGCTATGTTCTCCTGTGAAGCTCAGTAGGCCAGAGAAGCTCATGAGGCCTAAGAAAGCTGCACAGAAGTGCTGCCTGGTGCTCAGAGGGAGCCTCCTGGGTGCCCGGCTGTGCCCATGGCCTCCTGTCCTGGCACTGGGCACCGCTGAGCAGAGCCTGGCTCCGGCCTCTCTGCACCCTCCCTTCAGGGATTTAGGGACACGGATGAGATCTGCCCTCAGCCTGTTATAGGAGAGCAGCTCTGCTGGATTCAGTGGTTCAACCTGAGTTTACTTCCACGTCAGTGAGGGAGAAGCTGCCCCTTCAATTTTGAAAGTGCTGTATCTGTTTCTTGATTTGGCAGTGCACACGATATTGGTCGTTTTACCTGTCCCTACAGCTCATGTGCACAAACACATGCTCCCATATCCAAGTGAGATGGGCTCTCCTCTGCCTCTGAGGCCCTAGGTAAAATGTGATGGAACGGGATGTTTGCAATGAGAAAATCTCAGAGAGGTTGAAGATGAGAGCAGGGACGGAGAAGCACTGCATCCTCAGCCCACTGAAGGTTTCAAAATTCCTCTGGGCAACCTGCAGGGACTCCCAGGCAGACCTTGCTCAGGGCAGGGGTGGTGGGTGAAGGTGAGATTTCTTCAAGCAAAGGGAAAAAAAGTTTGAAGAGTTTACCAGGAAGACATTATAGCAAATAATTCCTAACCCTTATCAACAGGAGCACTACTGATATGGTAACACCGTCTGTCTCCATCTTCTTGGTAAGGCAGCAGTGGTCAAAGGGTTGTTGTGACTCACCTGGCAAACATTGCCAACACAAAGCAGAATAAGCTGTGACAATGCCACACAGAGTTTCCTGGTTAGCTGTCAATTCTGCTTTGTTCTTAAGGCAAATCCTATTTCCTGGAAAGCATAATCCTTTATTTACTATTCTTTCCTCACCTGAGTGGATGATGCAGGGTCACACAGCCTCCACGGAGTTTCACATGGTGCCTGTTGCCAATTACTGGACAAAAATGAAGCCACCACGAAGGAAGGGCCATTTCTGTTCTGCATTTAGCTTGATCTCTGGTTTCCTCAGCAGTAAAAATTGACTAGGATAACTGATGTATGCAGGAAGGACAGACGCACCCAGCCGAGTGGCTGTGTCAGACTGCCAGAGTTACCCTTGCTTTCAGACAGAGACTCGATGATGTCAGCTTTGAAAACAGACTGCAAAAATACAGGTCTAGCCCTGGTATGACTTGCAAAATCCCGTATTGGAGGGAAATTGCTTTTGAGGAGTTTCCCAAGTTTCTCAGAGCTGGAAGTATTTATGAGAAAAATTGTCAGTAAAGAAAACTGACCTGGACATACGTTAGCAATGTTTGGAAGCATCTTACTATGTGTCCTAAAGCTGTGATCCCACAAACATGTTAGATTTCTACATAGCTTAAAAAAAGCAACGTAATGTAGAAAGGAAGAGAATAAATGAGGAAAGACAGAAGTCCTTAATTTGCAGTTAATCTACTGCAAATTAGGGGCTCCACCTGGGCACCAAACTAGCTCTCCCCACCAGCAGAACAAGAAACGGTTAAGCAGGAGGTTATAGCAGTGAAGATATAAGTGGTGAGGAGATCCACAAGAGAAGCAAAACCAAAACTGGTGTCCGGTAAGGACGGGGAGATTGCCTTCCTGAGCTCCCTTCCTACCTGCTGGCTCTGTCATCCTGGGGTCCTGTGACTTAAAAATGCTTTGGGGAGGACCTTGGTGTGGTGCTTGACAAATAGGACAGATGATCAATGACAGTGCAGACAATGCTTAATGAAAACTTCTGTGCTTCTTTTAGATTATCTTTAGTGTTTTATAGTGATAAGGAGTTTTTTTTTTTCTGTCCAGCAGTAACTGAAAGGGATGCTGAACAGTAATTCCTAACCAATTAAGTACCACTGATTGGTACATCTTATATCCAAAAGATTGTCTGAGATGCACTGGGAGAGCAGGTGTTGCTTTTTAATACATTTTGGAAACCCAGCGAGCATGTGCCCAGAAGGATAAGGCTGTTGCAGTGTTTAAAAGGGGGAAATGAATGCCTGAAGTCAGACAGGTTTGCTGCCTTGTCGTTCCCCATGCACAAAATGGTGCATCACCTGCCTCTGCCTTGCATTTGCCAAGCACAAAGGAAGGGAGACAGAAACACTGGGGGAAAGCCCACAGACAAAATCACTCCTATCCAACATCGTCAGCCACACCGGTCACCGGCTAAGAAAATCAAGACAAGACCTTTGGGGCTGTCTGCATCCCATGGCAGTGTTCCTGGGGAGCCCTGCATCACCCAGGATCCACCCCCTGTCTCAGCAGAGCAAGAGTGACACGTGGCTGCAGATTTCCCCTTGGGATGTGAAACAGATTTCCCCTTGGATGTGTCCAAGGGGATCCACAGCTACTTCAGTCCTTCTCCACCAGGATACCACTTTAAGCAAAGGCCATCGTAGAATATGACCTTAAATTAATCTTGATTTTGCTTGGATTTCGTCAACATTTGCTATTGTGTACCAATAGTGCTACACTAGCTACAATGGCTGAAGTTCAGCATTTATATATATATATTTATATATATATATTATCATATATATGGGAATGCTCCTCCCTGGACGCCTCCGGTGCTCACTGCTCTCCAAACAGATGCTGCGTCAGCTGCTTCTTAAATGCTTCTGTGTATGTGTACGTTTTGTATGTTCGTATATCTAGTTCCTATTTTGTTCTCTGCATCCATTTTTAGAAAGTAAATACACTGTTTAATCCAAATATTTCCATATCCTCAGCAGCGACATTTTAATGACGTTTCGAACAATTTTCTCGAGAGAAACACTAGCGTTACGGCTGTTCTGTGTTAAAGCTCTCAACCACATTGTTTAACTTCTCCTAAGTGTCAGAAATTTGTTCTTTAAATAAAGGAGGGCTGCGAAACTCTAACGGGGACTAGACAAGTACTTAAGCGGGCTGTTTAAATGTCACCTGTTTCCATTACGCGTGCTGTCAGGCATCCACACGGGCTCTCCAGGAGCTGTTTTCTGTCTCGAGGTGCCATGCACGGCCGTGACACCGGCGCGACGGCTCCGAATCGCAGAGGGTTTGCTGTGGTGGGCTTTGGAGAGAAGGACCAGGTGCCTGCAGAGGGCCACAGGTGCCTGGGGGTTGTGCATTTCAGATATCTGAGGCAGGCGACCTGGTAGCATAAAATAAAGAGCAGAAAGTGCCCGGAAAGAAGATGCTTGAACACAGGCTGTGCTTGAACACAGACCAGATGATCCGGTGCAAGAGCACCCTTATTGTAAAATTCAGGGAGTTATCTAGATTTTGCTAGCAGGTGTAAGCAACGTTTTGACAACACACCCCGTAATTTCCTGCACAGAGGAAGTAATGCTTCCCGGGTCGTGGCTGAGGGCCAGCAGCAGCCCGCTCTGCTGGGCTTTTCTGGCCAGAGTTGAAGCTCCCGGCTGCAGGCTGAAAGGCTCTCCTGCAGTCCTGATGAATTCCAGCTCGTTTTGCATGGGACATTAATTTCAGAGCAGGGTCTCGTGCTTTTATTCTTGTTAAGAAATGTCATCCTTCATGCGCAGACCCATGGAGTTACCCGAAACCATTTTTGTTGTCATCAGCCTAAGTAGGTACAGCAGAGATCGAGGTAATTCTCCTGTTCACACACTACTTCTGATTTTGACCTTGCTGATCCGCTGACATGATCTGGCACAGGGCATGACGTTTGTCTTTTTTGTCAATGTCCAGGCCCCCATGCAGAAACTGCAATGGTATGGCCTCTCTGAGACACGCATCAGCCTTGGAAACTCCATGTACCATTTGATTTGGCAGTTCCACGTTACTAATGATTTCTCTCTGGTTTTGGAAGAAGTTACTGATCCTGGCTCCTACCTGCACCTTGCCACGGCTGGGGCTGGCAGGCAGGAGGCACAGGGAACTGAGAACAGGCCTGTACCACTGTCTTCGTGATACAGACCCAAAGCTCCTGACTTCTGTAGCATGCTGCAAACTCCTCCTACCCCTGTTCACCCCCTTGGGAAGTCAAAAATGGGAAGCGGTGAGAGATCCTGATCTCTTTTCTTTATCTGGCATAGGTTATTACTACCCCTTTATCTGTGGTAGGTTACTTTAAAAACACAGTTTTGGCAAACTATTTGCTTTCTGCAATAGAAAGCATGCCCCTACACCATCCTGTAATTAAGCATAAAGCTAACCTGACTTCACTAGAGGGGTTCACTTGGAAAAATATTTTTCTGGTTAGGAGTGCTGTAACCAGAGGGCAAGGTGTCATGCCTCCTTCATCCAAGGGCTCGCTGCAGTCCTCCAAAATACACAAAGCCTGTATTTAGTGCCCCCCTGCAGCCTGAGTGGTTTGAACCCTTCCCAAAGGCAGTCATCAGCAAGGTATAAGGTATGGGACACTCAGGGGAGGACACGTTTGCTCTTGGGGAACATATTTGACCAGCGTTGGGAGTGGACGACCAAAAATCAGTGTCTTTTGCAATGGGTTTATTAGTCTAGGTCTCACCTGGTTGCTCTGCCTTCTGTGCCATCCCCTGCAGGGGAACAAGTTCTCTGCAGACAAGTGTTGTGTTTCAGGTTAACCAAAAGAAAGAGATGAGCAGAGAAGGCTTTATTTGCACAGCCCTATCATGTCTCAGCCGGGGTGCGTTACTTCTTTAGGAACCTGCCTAAAAGAAACAAAATTCCTTCTCTCGTATCCACATAAACTTTTCAGAAGCTATTTTAAAAATGTTCCTTTTTTTTGTTTTGTTTTGTTTTTAGTTTTGCAAAGATGCCGAGCTACAAAGCTGGCTGCTACAGTAATTACTGAAATAAGGCATATTATATTTTTGCCTGATGTAAAATGACACGCAGAAACAGAGAGAAGGTCATGAACCCCCCTGCAGTTTGCCACGAATGCCTCCCCCGTGTTGAATGTGGAGAGAAGTGCGGAGCCAGCAGCATCACCTGTCCAGAGCCCACCAGGACGGACGGGTGCCAAGATGCCAAGCACTGTAAGGGCTCATTTCTCCTGGGTTTTAGCATTAACAGCAGTGGCTGGGATTCCAGAAGCAGAGAAATTGCCCCAGACCACACATTTGCTCTGCACCGGAGGACACGTTTTGTTGTGAAAATAAACACAAAGGTAGAACAGCAAGCAGCCGAGGTAGGAGGTGCAGAAAGGCAGGTAATGGCCCCATTTTGTCTACAGTTTTTAGGCCAGAGTGGTTTATGAAATCAGGCAGGTTCTGCTACGGGCTCGCTGTGTTCCCGCAATATCCTTGTCGATGTGCATGCCATTAAAACTTACCGAGCAAAGATAAAGCCCGATGCGGAGAAGCCCTTTGAAGCAAGTGTTTCATTTGCCCGTATCTCTGGGAATGTTTTTCTGCTTACATCAAAGTCCTGCCCCGACCTGCCGAGGCGATTAGTGATGGGCAGAGCAGTGTTTTTAGCTCAGCTTGAGGAACTGCAGCAATATGTATTGAGGTACCCAGGGCAGCACCAGTCCATGAAAGCAGTGGCCGAAACAGCCTGGACTTGTGGTCACGGGGCTGGTGGCAGTGACCTGGCTCTGTAGAAACCCTACGTGGGAACGGGGACAGGATTTTAATTTCTAGATGGGGAGAAACACAAGGACGAAGCCTAAGGGTCCCGGGAAATTTATTACATTGCCCAGGTGCCTGCTGTCTTCCCCAGGGCAGAGGTGGTGGCGTGGGGACCCGGCTGGCTGGGAAGTGTCCGCCCATGCAGCTGGCAGCAGGCAGTGACCTGCTCCTGACACGGGAAAAACGGGGACCAGTTTCCTATTCCAACATCCAAATGCATGACCTGGAAAAGCTCCTTCGGAGCTGCCCGCTACTCAGCGTCCAGGAAACCACGTGTAAGCGCTGTTAGGATGGATTACGAAATTAGTCTGAGTTTAAGGGTCTAATTCTTGGCACCCACGTTATGAAAGTCTTTCTGATCTAATCCATCATGGGAAATTCTCCTTTTCTGCCTTCGCCAGCTTTCTTTCTCGATGTGGCTACATTAGAATAATGTCAAATATTTCGTTTTAATTCATGAGACACTTTGGGGGGACCAAACGTTACTTGCTGTTAATATGGGATTGAAATGGTGGGAGCATTCTTAACCAAATATTATGAATAGGAAAAGAGAAATTGTGGAGCTGGGGAGAGAGGGAGTGGAAACACGACAGCTTTAACAAAGGAAAAATGGAAACAGTGAAGTATATATAGTTTGTGCAGTATATGTTATTAATTGGACAAATCAAATGAAATACAGGCCAGCTTTCCAAGCAGCCCGCTGTGTGAGCTTACAAGTACATGCGTTTCTCATCCCCTGACATCCCGGAGATTTGGGGATTGGTTGATTTACGGCCACTGACTCCAGCTAATTCTCCTTCATGAGCTTTATTTCAGTAACATGAGTAGCACTAAATTCACTCCAGCCGTAAATCCTGGGCTGGTAATTCAGTTACAAGTGGTGATGCTTTGTCAGCACCGCCTGCAGAAAGCCCGCAGCACGTCCCGCTTGGCCGGCCGTGCCCTCCTGCCGCATGCCCCAGCCCTGGTTGTCTTCTCGACCCCATCCTCCTACCCCAAAATGAGGGGTCCAGCCCTCCAGAGCTGGGAGGAAACCCTCCATTCATGACTGAGCTGCATTGTCATGGAGAAGTGTTTAATTATTGTCCTCAATTTGCGATGGAAAATGAGATCCATCCATGGGAGGCCAGGCAGGGGACCCAAAATGCTGCTGTGCCCAAGGAGGGAGGAGAACGGAGGTCTGCCCCGGTCCCCATGGCCAGTGGGTCCTGGCAGTCCCAGCAAGGAGCTCAGCAGTGTTGGGGTCGGCCTCTTCTCACAGATAACCAGTGATAGGACTACAGGGAATGGCCTCAAGTTGCGCCAGGGGATGTTTAGGTTGGAAATGAGGAGACATTTCTTCTCAGAAAGAGCAGTCAGGCACTGGGACGGGTTGCCCAGGGAGGTGGTGGAGTCACCGTCCCTGGGGGTGTTCAAGGAAAGGTTGGACGTGGTGCTTAGGGACATGGTTTAGCGGGTGACATTGGTGGTAGGGGGATGGTTGGACCAGGTGATCTTGGAGGTCTTTTCCAGCCTTAATGACTCAGTGATTCTGTGACATGTGTCAGACCTGTGTCCTGCCCCTGCTGAAGGTCCCATTACAGCTAGGAGAGATGCTCCCAAATTATCTACTTTATTTTCTCATTTATCAACTCTTTGATCCCCTTCCTATAAAGCAGCTGAATCCTTCCTGGCTGCACCATTCTTCTCCACACAGAGTCACTTCTGCAGGCAGTGTGGCAGCTCTCCCTGCCTCTGGCCAAGAGCAGCGGGCCAGAGCAATGTCCTGAGTACATTCCTCCAACTGCCCCTGATGCAGGGGGAGGCAGAGCACTTTTATTTCAAAGGATTTGGCTGTGGGATGCATTTTAGGTGGAGATTAAGTGAATTAAAACCTGTTCTGTCCATAGGAAAAGCTGCAAACCCTTCCTGACTATACAAACGCCACTCGCCTACCAAATCATCCAACGTCCTGTCTGAACAACCCCTGCCTAAAATAATGACGAAGTAAATGAATATGGCCAAAAGAGAGCAGACACTGAAGATACTTCAAGAAGATCATGAGGTCCATCCACCTTTCATACTTAATTTTGCATGGAAGATGCTCAGCTGTGGCAGTGGTGGGATGCCAGGAGATAGTAATGTATTCAGGCAGCTTTGCAGGAAAGAACATGATGTAAAAGGGGATTAAGCAACAGGGTGTCTTCAGATTTCCTTCACTGATGAACGTCTCATCTAATGTTAGCCATCCAACATGTACCTCTTGGGTATCCTGCTCTGCTGTGGTCAATGGAGAGACATAAATGTTGCTTGGACTAAAGAACCAGCTACATTTTTGGCGGTTCACGTTGGATGAGACAAATCTCACCCTTGCTGTGTTTTTCCCAGATATGGATACTGCGAGCACTAATGAGTTAATATTTATAGCAAGCTGAAAACGAAGGGTTCCAAGACAACAATCCCAGCAAAAATTTTAAACATGGTTAAGCAAAGTTGCTGAGCCATAAATAGAGCAGCAGGCTTTGCCATTTGTGGTTGGTTCAGGCTAAAAAGATATTGAGGCATAATCTCCCCCCTCCTCCTTTTTTTTTTTTTTTTTAAAGGAAAAACCAACACACAACAAATTTCTCCTCTTTGATGAGATGGGAGATTACGTTCCTTTCAACTTCAAATTTTATGGTGCGCTGTCAGAGCACGGGGGTGATGGATATTCTGCGTACAAACTATTCCCAGCTGCTGATAAAACCCTGATCACCCAAGGCTTGCCCTGGACAAATGCTGTATGCAGTGCAGTCTCTGGAGCCAGATTTCGAGGAAAGGAACTGCTACTTTTTCCTAACTCCAGAGGCTTTGCTGAGCACAATGAGAGCTAACTGAATTTATCCCAACCTGCCAGTTTTCTGCAGTTGGAGTTCATCTACTTTTTAAGTTTAATAGTTCAAGTGGATTTTTTTGTTTTTATTATTATTTTTTTAATATCCCTCCCTTGTGTTTTTTTTTGAAGTTGCACATGGGGACGAGTCATGTAGCCCCTTGCTTGATGCAGCTGGTGGAGAAGGAGGATCAGGATGGCCTTTTTCAGAGCATCCCCTATTGCAGGTCTGCACATGGGCTTGGTGAAGGAGCTGTGACTGAGCAGTGACACCACTAGGGACAACGGGTGGTGCTGGCAGGACCCCTGGCTGGCCAAATTCCCCGGGGCAGTGCCAAGAAACCCCATGATTAGTTTTTGTGGAAGAAGCTCCCCGGGCTGCAATGGCACCCACACCCACAGGGGATGAAATGAGGAGTCCTGATGCCTTGACAGGCAGCGAGGGCAGTTTGGGCTAGACGTGCAGGATCACTTTCTGATGGTGCAGACAGTGGTGCAGTGGGGTTGGCTGTCTGTGGAGGCACTGGCTTCTCTGTCGCTGGAAATTTTTAATAAAACACATCAGAGGAATATATCTGGAGCAAAGGTTCCTGTCATAGCGAAGTGGGACAGACTAGCAGGGAGCAGAGACCACAGAAGTCCAGAAAATGTATCTCTAAAACTCATCACGTGGTCCAAAAAAACACTTTTTAGGGTTGCTAATCCATCTTTCTCCTCTGCTGCTACCATTGAAGCTGTGGGTAGGAAATATGTCCTACGTGACTGGGTGTGCCTGTAATTCTTTGTATTCAGAACTGCAGAACTGGGAGGACAATAAGGTTGGACGTGGTGCTTAGGGACATGGTTTAGTGGGTGACATTGGTGGTAGGGGGATGGTTGGACCAGATGATCTTGGGGGGCTTTTCCAACCCTAATGATTCTGTGATTGTGTGTGTGACTTGAGGTGGTGCTGTGCCGTAAGTTTAATTCTGTCCCTAAATTGCACCAGAAATCTCCTATGCTGTTAACAGGAGTCAAAAAGACAAAGTATTGGCTGCTCTTTGTCCGCCTCCCAGCAGTGGCACCATGTTTCTTTTCCACCCTTTTGGAGCCAGATTCTCTCACTATGCAGTTCTACCTGTCACAGCTGTTTCTCCAGGCTGCGCAGGGTTCACAGCTGTCTGTATGCAGGTTACGTGTGTTCAGATATTGAGGGTTTCTTCACAAGGAAGAAGCGCTGGAGAGATTTATCTGAAAGTAATAGAAGGCTGAAGTTCTGCAAAAGAAATTAGGAGCTCATGAAAGACTATCGCATGGTACAGTCATAAGGCAATTCATCCCACCAGCGGGAAACAAAAGCAGGCTGTATGTTGAAATTTCTATGCTCATTTTTTATATATTTTTGAACAGCAATCATATTTGCAAAACACCTTTTCTTGCAGCTCATTAGCAGGAGCACAGGTGTGTGTGCCGTGAGCTGGTTGTCTCCTGACCACACTTTAACAGACCTCACATCTCCACCGCCGGGTGCTGGAGACCTTTCCCTGCTCTGTTTTGATGAGTGCTCTCTGACAGGGGAAATTTGAAGGCGACGTGTCAGAAATGCATCCCCTGGGTCTCTTCTAAGGAGCGGTGGCAAAGCGGGGAGCCCAAAGTGCACCTGAGTGATTGCTGCCCGCCAAAATTTATTCAGGCTTCTCCAGTCTGGAAAAAAAAAAGGTTAGATGTGTCGCGAGAATTAACTGTTCAGTTCTTACCGAGCTTTTGGCCGGGTCAGTAAAAACAAAATTTCTGTCATGTTGTGTAGGCCCTTATCTAGCCTGCCTGTCAGGGCATTTGTGCTGCGCTTATCGCTCTGGCATTAGAGTGCTTCGGCTGAGGAAATGATTGTGGTGCTGTCACCAGGAGGGCCAGTGCAGGCAGGGAGATCTGGGAGGAGACAGCACCTTTCATTAAGCAACAGGCAGAGCTGACAAAAAGAAATGTGGTCAGACCGTCCCTTTCCCAGAGCTGAAACGGGGTTGGCGCCTTCCCATCTTTTCTCTTGGTAACTGCTCTCCCACATATTTTTTCTGAGTATCAGGGAATTAATACAGTCAGACCGAACCCAGAGCAGTTGTTCTGGACCTGCACCAGCTCCTTTCGCTGTGTCAGTCCTAAAGAAAGGTCAATGACTTCACCTGGTGCGCCATGGTTTCATCTCCTGCCTCTGCTTGCAGACCTCTTGACCTTCAGGAGCCTTTTTGCCCCCCTGACAGAGACCACCCTCACCCACGGGTGAGCCCCTGGTTTGCTGGAGCGGCTGATGCAGGGGTCCCACTGGGTGTATCGGTCAATAGAGGGGCTTATTTCTGTAACTGGGTTGGGTGAGTAAATCCTCTACAAACTCCTCTCCTCTTCCTGTCAGTTTTCAGGGTGTTTATTTCTTCTCTCTCAGCTCTTCCTTACACTCTATCTGCACGATTTTTCTTACTGATCCAAACACAGATACTATTCCGAGATCAGCAGGAGCCTTCACTTTGATGCAGCTGGGTTCTTGTAAAAACAGTAACAAAACACAGCAGCACAGTGCAGTGCGGTGCTGCTACGCCGATACTCAAGGCAGGTGCCACCTAATGCTTCAGACACAGCTCGTCTCTGCCTGCACAGCCATATGAGAGTCTTACCCCAGTCTGGTGGAGCTGAGACAGTGCTGACAATTCGTACACAGGCGGGAGAGCTGATATTATCTGGGCAGAACAGGTCCTGCATGGATCCTGCTGGCAGTTCGCTCCCAGAGCCCTTTATACACCAGCCTGGCCATCCCCTTTTGAATGAATTTTCCCACAGCACTGGTGCTTCTCGAAACCCTGCCCTGAGCTCTCACACTCGAGGTGACCTGATGGAGAAATGCCTGTGGAGCCATGAGGCGTCCATCAGCCAGGGAGCAGCATCCACACCAACGTGTTTGGGAAGCCCCAGCACATCACAGACACCTCTATGAGCAGCAGGAGTGCCTCGAAAGGGGCTGTTCCCTGCATAAATGTATGAGAAATTTCATCCACGTTTTGTGAAGGATGTGTGTGTATCTGATAGCAACACCTTTATCCACTGCAGTTTTTGCAGATGTATTCCACATCTCTACATCGAACTCTGCTGGGTGGGTATTAACATCAAACACTGATCACCCAGATGGGGCAAAACTTTGTTTTTCATTGCTGGCCAAGTACTTGGAGCAGAAAGTGCTCTGGGCATGCATAGCCACGTCTTGATGTCAGCCAATGTTTTAGGCACAGAGCTCGCCCTGCACGGCTCTTGGTACAACCACCAGCGTGTTAGGTCCTCCTGCTTCCACCTCCGTGTCGCTACAGCCAGGCGTGCCAGGATTGAGTGCAATTCTTTATGGACTGCCAAAGAAACAAATTACTACGCACTACAAAATGAAACTGGCATTTTAAATCTAAAACACATGACATCAGCATTACATGTGGAACCAGATACCATCACATCACATGCCACCTCATAAATATTCGGGTTGGTGGGGCAAAGAAATGAGAGCTGGATTGCTGGCCAGGAATGCTCCCCGGGGTCTGCTGCTTTGTGAATGACTTCCAAGCACCACGAGTGTGCAGCACACTTCGAATAACCCACTTTGAATAACCCACAAGGTGCTGAGTCCACAGTGCTTGCATATTCACTAAGAGGTTGTAAGGGGGGGGTCTTCTGCACCAGATCACGGGTGTGGGTGTGCGTGTGTCCAGCACAAGGGCCATACAATAAGGCAGCAGCAGGAGTAGGAGTAATATAATGAGCAAAGTCATTTGGCTTGAAATCCAGGAGAGGTGTTGATGCTTAGTGTCTCACTGCTGCCTGCCAGTGTGTATGAAGTGTGGGAAAGCACCTCCTTGCTATCCCTTCCATAGAGCATCCTTCAGACCATGGCGGGCATGCTTGGTTTGTCCCCAAAAGCAATACCTGAGGTACTTGCTGGAGGAGGACAGGGCTTCATGGTCACCTTGCTGAGAGCCCAGAAAGCTCATGCATCAGTTGTGGTGAGGAATCAGCCCCCCCTTGTAACCCTCCCACCCCAAGCAACTTCTAGGTACTGGAAAACTAACCTGAATAAACTTAGTGTTTGATTAAAATAAAGTTCAGTGATTTTTCTTTCTTTTTGGTGGTGTTGGAAAAATTTTAATTTTCAGAGAAATAACTCATCCAGACTCCAAAATAGCTTGGTACATTAGAAATGTGATTTTCCTATTATCTCTCTGCACAACCTCTGTGAGAAACTCTATTTAAATCGCATTTACATAATTCTAAGAATAGACTATTCTGCTCTTAATATCCATCCATCTATCCACCCTTAATTTATTATGGGTTCACCAAATATTTGCCCTTTCTTTCTGAATGTAAAAAGGTTATGAATTTGGAAAAGTCTTACAGCATAACTTGATGCTTAGCTTATGAAAGATTTGGAAAGCGTGCTTATTATGAGGCACCTAAAAACTGCTCCTAGGGGCGATGAAGGGGGGGTCTTCTAGCGTGTCTGTAATGATCTGTATGCTGAAAGCAATATGCTGCAGTAACAACTGGTTCCTGCTTTTTGTGCTGTGCCTTTGTGAAGAAGTGTCCCCAAGCTCGGAGAAGACAAGTGGCAGAGATCCCCCTTCAGTGCTCCTGGCCGTGGAAGGCAGGTAGGAGATACCCTGTGCATGGCCGTGGGGAGAGGCATGCTCCGGCTGGAGGATCTCTTCGCAGAGATCTGGCAGAGCTGTGTCACAGCAAAGTCGTTCCCACCCTGCTGCTGGCTCCAGAAGGGAAGGCAGGAAATCCCAGAGGGAGCTTTTGGGGGCATGGAGCTGCACAGTGTATGCAGCCTGGGTGGATGGTGTGTTTCTGACAGCCTGAACTTTGCATGGAGAGTGGCGCTGGGTAAAAATGGTGTTCCAGATAAAATTTAATGGAAGAAAAAATGCTTGACGTCACCTTGACTGATCTTGCTGGGATTTTGCAGACTTCTCTGCTGTCTCTGTGCGTGGCTACAGGACAGGGAGTGGTTTCACCTGACTGCAGGCGGGAGGCCCTGTGTGAAACCAGGCTTTGCTTGGGTAGGACCTTTTAGCAGGTTTGAGGGACATGCTAATCTTTAGAGTGAAATAAATAGCAATTCCCATGTAGCTTAGTTTCTAAAATTGTGAGATTTTCCTCCAGAGCCTGTCTGAGAGACAGGTCAGCCCTGAGAGGAGGCTGGGGTACCGCGGTGGGGAGCCAGGGCCCTACTGGTGCTCACGGGCACGGGCTGGGGCGTGCAGGGCTGCACCGTGCAGCTGCAAGGAAACTCGAGGGGGAATCGCCACAAAACAAGTTCCCCAGAGGTAAATCAGCACAGAAAGGGGTAGCACACAGCAGAAGATGCCTCTGTTGGAAACACAGTGGCTCGAGCTCTGTGGACTGCTGCGGCAGCGGCACAACCACTGGATGGGGATGCCCGCTGAGCTCCCTGTGGTTTCTGTGGTTTTGCTGTGGCTTCTGCAACACCAAAATGACCCAGCCCTAGCTGCGAGCTGAGCCGGCAGAGGGGTCTCCTCTCTCATACAGCGGTGGTTGTGGTGGCCCAGAGGTCACCGCTGCTGGCCCTGGGCTGGGACACACCGGGACGTGGGAGCCGCGCACTCGATGTCCCTGGCACAGCTGCAGCCAGGAGCAGGGCGGTTTTCACTCCAGCTCTTACAAACAGCAAATCTCCAGCTGTAACAATTATGGGGGATATCTGGAAAAGCTGACCTGCACAGGGTCAAACACCAGCAGGCGGGGAACAAGAACCCGTTATTCATAACTTTTATGGCATTCAGAGCCGGCCCGTAGCTGGGGCGGGCAGGGAGGGCGGCAGGCTGGGGCTGTTTGCACAGCTGGGGCTGGCCCGGGGCAGCCCCGGGGCAAAACACACCTGGCCCAGGCCTGGGGGACTTCTGCCCCCCTCCACGGCGTCCCTCCCTCTCCCTTCCTATATATGAGTGCGTATAAAATGTTTTTACACATGCACTCACGCACTTTTATGTGCAGAAATCCAAGATGATGGCAAATGAGTCGGTAGCTAGCAGGGCACCAGCATGCTTGGTACCCTGGGCTGGTTTGCACTCTGTCCATGCTCTCATCCAGGAGCTGAGGCTGCGTGAGCCACAGGGGTGAGGGGAGATCCAGCTCCTGGTATGCCACCTGCTGCCTCTCCAAAGGGGATTCAAGCTGTGGGGACACCACACGCCAGGGGATGTTCTGGAGCTTTTCCTTGGGCAGCCCCGGTTGGGGACCAACACCATGTAGGATGCTTTCTAGAAGGGCACCTTTACTCATAATTAATTTAAAACAAGGTGATTTAGGTGCACAGAAGCAAACAACAGAAAAGCAAGCAGTGAGCTCATTATTAGAAGTTGTAGCAAGGCAAAAATGAAGCTCTTGTTGTTTAAATTTTATCCTCCGATTTGCATTTAATTGGCTGGCAAGTGCTGGAGGGGTCTCTGTCTTCTTCCCACCTCCTGATACCATTTTTCTAATAAAAATGTTTTTTCCCTCCAATGCAAACATAAAAACAACCTCTAAAGAGGGAGAGTGATTGTTAAGACAAAGAGGCAATAGATGGCTGCCAAGAGATAGACAGCTGTGTGAATGCACAAATTAAAAAAAAAAAAGGGAAAGAATAACAGGCACTTTTCCTTCTACCTTGTTTTCACTTATACCGAGCTACAGTTTCATTTGTAACAAGGGACAGCAAGTAATTTCCAGGCAGAGATGTGGTAATTTTGAAATTGACAATGCCCTTGCAAGTACCCGGTTGTATTTCTAATACATACATTTAGTATAAATCAAGAGAATGGAGGAGAATCGGATATAAATATGGCCTTTTGCTGTTCCCACAGACCTCTGGCTTCTATCCTTTTCCCTGCAGAGTGAAGGACAGAGAGTTAGTGTCATATTTTCCCCTCTCTTCTGGTAGAAAAAAAGCAGAAACTGAAAATGAAAATCTATTTCAAGGAAAATACTAAAAGGAATGAAATAATGTATAGCAAAATTGCCACCACCTTTAACAACCACAGAGAGGATTGTGGAGGTTAATAAGGGCATACTTTAGAGTGCCTGCTTATCCTGAGCTCTACTTATGGTCATTTAACCCCTGCAAATGTTGAGTAATTCTAGTGGGAAGAGCACGGCCTGCTATGATTACAGGTGGTTAGAAGAGGCAACAGGAGAAATGTAAGAAATGGCAAGATATATGCTGTGTCGCAAGATTTTGGTTTACCCTACTTTTTTGTTACTTGCCAGCATGTATTTCTTAGGCCACATCTACATCCAGCCCTGCTCTTGCTTACCTGTGGCTGAGACCGATGGTTTCTCCTGTGGGCACTTGGATGCTGCTCACCTTGGGTAGGCTGTGGGTGTAGGATTTATGGCAGCTCCCTCAGTTATCACCTATTTGCTCGGGTACCGAAGTGATGAGCCTCAGCTAGGTGGGCTGCACCGCGGTTAGGTTGCTGCCACGTTCCTACAGGGGCAGATTTGGGTGAAGCCACCTGCAGTGCCCATGCTGGGGCACGTAGCTTGGTGGAGAAGGGAGACACCCACATGAACATGGGTGATCCCCACGGGCATCAGGGTGCTGACAAGGCTGGTAGCAGCTCAAGCCAGGCCTGGCCGTGGGCTCCCCCCAGTCAGGAGGTAATACCTCTGCCCTCGGCTGACCCAAGGGTAGGGTGAAGGGCAGGGATAATGGCCTGGAAAATATTCCTGCTTGCAACAGAGCAGCGAAGCTTGCATGGCATTCAGGAAACATCTCTTGGCACTGCTGTTGGTGCTAAGTGAGCATACAGCTGCAGGCCGGTGCCTGCACACTGTCACTGGGGAAGCTGGTAATTCGTTACCCCGAGTATAAACACCATTATAGCATAAAGGGACACTATCAGTCTGCCCCTCCATACAAACGTGCACATGCACACAAAGCCTCTGCTCAGTGGGACTGTTTATTTCCAGGGGCTTCTGAAATGAGACTGTGTCTGTGAAAGGCCGTGCTTCATGCTGTGCTGAGCCAGTGCAGCCTGGTGATGAAAGGGTCAGCCCTGTCCCACCTTGGGGCACCCTGGCTCCAGGAAAAGCTCATGGAAAGCAAGGACGTGGCCAGATAAGGCAGCCTCCTTATTTTTGAAGCTGCTACTAGATTCTCAATCAAAGAAACCCTAGGCTTCCAGAAGCATATCTGACCTTGAACAGTCACTCGTCCAAGGTACCCAGCTACCTCTATAAAGGAGTTGAATTGTTCAGATCTTCTTCAAGATTTGGTTTTCATGTCAGCATTTCTTGCAGGGGATGACACAAAACACTGGGTGAGCCCTTGTCTGGCCACCCCTGCCTGGAGCACAGGGGACTCTTTGCTTTGTTGTCAAATAGAACAAATTAAACTCAGGTTAGTTTGAGGTGAGGGATCCCGATTATATCTTGACCCTGAGTATGGGTTGTGCCCATTAGTCAGCTCCAGGAAGCTCACCTCTCTTGTTACTGGATATTAATATATTAAAAGGCCCAATTCCTCTAAATTAAACAACATTTATTAGTTGTTTTTGCCTGTTTTCTTTTAATAGAAAGGTTTTAAAAGTATAAGATATTGGTCTAGCGGAGCTTTGCCACTGACTCCAGTGGGCAAAATGGAGTAACTGGGATTTGGCAGCTTCTACAGGTGTTTTCCAGATGTAAAGGCTCCTCAGCAGTGATGCCAACCACCTGACTTATGAGTTCACTCTTTGTTCATCAGGCAATGAGGCTGCTTGTCACCTTCATGGCTTAGCACACCAGACACCATCACATCTTCCATGATTTCACATTAAGGTGGGTAGAAGGCAGCCCTCAATACGAACTCCAGCAATGTGTGATCCCCCCCCCCAAAGACCTCATCATGACATGAATGATGAGCAATCTGAGCAGCAGCACAAAGCCTAGAAAGAGCACAAAAACCAGTTTCAAAAACAGTTGTGGACCATGAAACCTCAGAGTGCTGATGTTCCTAAGAGATCCTCAGCTAATTACAGATATGATAGTCCTTGCTTCTTCTCTTGATTTAACTTCCACGCTGATCTCCACTCAAGAATAGGAGACCAGATGTATCAAGCATGGATTCAGAGTGCGCTATTCAGGGAAGAGTCATAATTTTGAAACTCTGTCATTTGGCTAATGTTGCGGTAAATTATGAGCCAATATCTTTTGTTAATGACCAATTAATCACTAAGAAAAATTACTCAAAAGAATTAAAATCTTTTATGCTAATTTTCAAATCCCAAATGTGTTGTGCTATTCAACAGTCAGTATGTTTCTTAGCTGCAGAACAGGCTGAAAATACTTGGGGAATGTTATGTGCCTTTTGGAGCTGGCTACTTTAGGTGTTTTAAAACTTTCAGGTGAGGTTCTCTGTAATTTTGGTAGCCAAGAAGCAGTCACACCTCAAATTGTGATCATCTGTCTGAAGTTGAAAGCACAACAAGCATCCTAGACGTGACAATTCCCCCAAATCATCACCCTTTTTTTCAGTAAAGCCTGCTCAATGAGGGGCAGCATACCTGTCATTGAGGCACAATTCTCAGCTCTAGAAATGAGTCCAAAGCATCCTTACTTAGGCCAGTTTTGATAAGAGTGATTGCATTTTTGGCAGTGGGACGTTGTACCTTGTCAACCCGATCAGCCAGAGACCAATGGTGGCTGAGTGAGTGGCAGTCCATGACAGATGGGTTTCCCTTCGTGCAGCTTCCAAAGCTGTGTCTAACAACAACTATTTCTGCAAATTACATTCCATCAAATTTCTGTCCATCCCATGTCTCATCCCAGCCTACAAGAAGGTTTCTCAGTGGCTTCTTTTTTGCTACATTAAGATTCATGATGCCACAGTTCAAGGTTGCAAAGGAGACCACCCCAAATACTCTTTCACTACTAGAATATTACTTATTATTAATGAAAACAGGTCTTGAGACTGACATCCCGTGGGAACCAGTTAGACCATTAGTTTCTAGGATTATTTTAAGAAATCAGTCTGTAGTCTTCAAATTAGTACTACCAACTTGTCAAAGTGTCTGCCCTGACTTTATACATTTGCTGTTATGCAAACCAATCATTTCCATAGCAAACCAGACCACCTCCACAACCCCCAGTAAGGATGAACCGGTCTAACACTCTTTGTCCTGAAAATATTTTTGCAGGAGACTGGTATAATTGGTCAGCCAGCAGAGATACGGAGTCCTTTCCCCCCAGCTGCATTTGATGGCTGCTTTTAGGTACGTGGCCCCCTCCAAGAGCAGGTGCCCAGCACCTTGAGTGGGATGGGAAGGAGGGGGCTGTGGAGATGCAGGCAGGGGGAGGCAGAGAGTAAGACCAGGATGGGGCTGGTGGAGGAGAGAGCAGTGTCTGTCTCTTGTCTAATTTTGGAGAGCATACATTGCCTCAAGGTGTCCAGAGGCTGCCCTAAGGCTTGGTCTAGTAGAAGCTCGTTAGGGCTACCCAGCTACAGTCATACCAGTGTAGATGTACTTTTTTTTTAACTTGTTTTTGTTACACTGGTTTTGGCAGCTGGGCATTTGGGACTGCTGTGGAATATAAGCACTGTGGTCCATTTTTATCCGAAGTGGCTTGCAATCTCTTTGTTTAGCTTGTCAGCTGGCGCACTGCGCATCAGTTGTATATTCAGAGCTGAGTATATTTGCTGTATATTCTCCTCTGCTCAGGCCAACGGTTGTTTTACCCCACCAAGGACAGAAGTTAACCAGGTAGGATGAGTGTCTTCGAGTGTTTTATGTCCTGTGAAATTTGGTCACTTGTATTCCTTTGACTTCCAAATGGGACTACTTAGCCCTCTTGGTCTGCGCTCCCCTCTGCATTACTGGGGTACAGGCAAGTAGCCTGGCTAACAGAAAAGCCAAATCACTGCAAAATTGATGAATACGAGGTGTGACTCAGACCAACTGATTTGATTTAGCCTGCTTATCACAGTCACTGCTACTTTGGGGCTTACTTTAGAGGTGACTCATGTTGTACTAGTACTTGCAAAACACCTACCTTGAAAATATTTTGATAGGCCATCTCGAGTAATTGGCAGCATTTCTGTTAGAGCTGTATCCTGTGAGTGCCAGCTAACCTTTGCAAACACGGTTCAGAGAAGGCAGAGACGAATAAGATGAATCTGATTAATTTTGCTGGAGCTGAAATTCATGACATCGGCTGGCACAAAACTCTGCCTCACCAGCTCTGCACCGTGGCTCTCCCTTTGAGGACACCTTTTGCTGTAGAAATGCAATCTTTCACAAGGTGGGCACTCTGACAGTTAACAAGTCCTTGATTAGCACAAGCTACCTACATAATTAATCACGAGCCTCAAATTAAATGTCTGGGGAACTGATTCAGATCAGGAACTGTGAAGCTGGATGAAGGTTATCGGGGTTGCGGGCGCAGATCTGCAATGGAAACCATTCAGCACAGGAGGCTGGAAATCAGCTTGTTGTGTGAGACTGAACTTCCCAAATCAAAACATTTTCCAGGTGAGGATAACTGAAATTTCAAAATGTGATGATGAAGATGATCTCCAAGAGGTTATGACTGGTGTCAGGTGAATTTAGCTGTTGCGCTGATGTCCCTGGAGCAATGCTGGCTGGTGTGGCATCAGGATCTCACACCCGGGCTTTCAGCAATCATCATCATCCTATTTTACGGTCTCAGCCAGCGTTTCCCAGCTCCTTCAGCCTAATGAAACAATTGTAAGCTGGGAATGGCTGATTGCAGGCAGCACATTCAAGGGGCACCATGCTGCACATTGTGCTGCACGTTGCAGGGCACTGATGGCCGTTCGCTTGCCCTCTTTCAGGTCAGGTTCTTCTCTTGCTAGAGTTAGAATTTAATAAAGAAAAGCAGGAGAATAAAATATCTGGTGTGATAGTTGGTAATATGCTGGCCAGCCAGAAAATGATGAGGAGTTGAAAGCAGTTCAATAAACAGATCTTACCACACAGTGTGTCTGCATGGCTGGAAGACAGTTTTTATTTTCCATAACCATTTCCCTCAAGTGTCCCCAGCCTTCCAACATCTCAGTTGTTTAGGAATCATAACATGGGAGTTGCTTGGGTAACCAAAATCTGCCTGACCACCTATATCCAGCTGACGGGGAGACTCCACCTTCCAGGACGTGGATCAGTCCTGGAAAGAAATCTTGGCCAGATGTGGCATGGCTCCGCTGCCACATGCTCCAGCAAGGTGCTCGCTGCAAGCTGAGAGCCGTGCACGCAGACTGCCTGTGCTGCTACGCGAGGAGGGGACTCGTGTTGGGGTTTCTGGCCAGGGTGAGTCTGTGGGACAGCAGCATTTAACATTTGCAGGCAGGCCTGCACAACACAGACAGTATAATTTGCACAAGACTGTGCAAAATCACTCATGAAGTAGAGAACTGGGTGCAGGGAAATCCTCAGGTACTACCTAAATCATTGGACCTTTCTTCTCGCAGCTTCTGCTCAGTGCTCAAAAATGAGACTTCTGCAAACTCAGTGGGAAAAAGCATTAATGATTGGCTTCACTGAAGTCACTGGGAGCTTAATTTAAGATTTCAGCCCAACCACCACCTTCTCCAGAGAGACCAGTGACAATCAGTACCTGTGCCTATAACTGATATTACAGCATGGTTAGATGTATCCTCTACAGTCATCACATTTTTATTTATTTATTATTTTTTTAAAAATTTATGCTGGATTTCTAAAACATGTCTGGATTTGTAAAAAAGAAATTCCTATTCAGCCCCTACATAGGGCAGTGCAATGCTAGGTGGCACTGGCAAACCTTGTAGCACATCCGTGTAACCTAGTTAATCTTATAATGTATATCCCCAGATACATCACACACCCTGCCAAAGCCCTGTCTTACTGTTCTGTCTCAGAGCTAGTGCTGTTCCATCGCTGGTAGGTTGAATGCTCTAATAAATTTGGCACCAAAGGGTGGCCTTTTTCCCTGACAGATGCAAAACTCGTTGCACGTGTCCTCTCCCCACAAAGCATGGGCTGTCTTACAGATACAAAAGCAAGTAGATTAATTTTATCCCAGGAATTATTATTATTATTTTTTTAATCTCTACAGTCTTTCCTGTCTTGAGCTGCCAGGCTGTAAGGCACAACAAACAGAAAGTTTCATCCTGCAAGCAGAGGAAATGAGCTGCTGCCCTGGTGCTTGACTGGACCCTGGTGGTTTTCAGCACTTTCCCAGTTGCTCTTTCATGCATGTTTTGAGCTGTAAATTCTGATCTGGTGGTTGTATGGGAAGTTTCAGCCTGTCCCCTGAAGATATCGCACCAAAAATCTTTTCATCTTCCTGATTTTCAGAACCGATGTCATCCTGGTCCCTCTTAATTAATCTGATTGCTCGTGTCGTGCTACCACTTTTGCAGTTATGCCTATAACTGCTATTATAAGTGTGATGAATCACTTGTCTCTGCCTGAAAATGTACTTGAATCTTCCTCAGACTTGTCTCAAGTCCATCTTCCCCATTCCAGTCCAAAAATCTGCATATGTCTCTGCCGTGCTGCTCAGCTGGAAAGCTTTACTGAGTTCAGGACCGAGCTACTCTAAGAACTGTTGTAACAAGATGTTCTTTTGAAAATAATTATTTCCCCCACTTTCTCCAAAAACACATGCAGTGGTCAGGAAAAATGTGAGCTCCTCGCTCTGGATGTTCGTGCTGTGGCAGGATATCAACAGTATGGACCCAGGGCCCGTTGCAGTAGGTTTGCATGAACATGGCACAGATGGTGCTAATCCAAAGCGCTTACAATTTAATTGCCGTGTCTACATACTCGTTAGCACGTGGGCACTTTTCCCAGTCCGTGGTGTGAGGTTGTATGTGTGTCTGGCCAGCTGATCCCACTTCCACACCGGCACTTATCTGCTCTGCTTGCTCACTGCAACCCCAGCAATCCTGGCCTCAAGCTGCCAGCTTCCAGAGCTGGGTTCGCAGCTCCTACATCACCTCCTGACCTGCTTCGAGCATCACCTCCAACGCTGAGACCTCCAAAGCTTCATCCAGATCCTTGCCTTCTTCTGTGTCCCTTGTCAAGTGGCTCCTCCTGGGACCAGTGAGGCAGGAGGCCATGAGGATGGATCCTGCTGCACTTGTTTGACCCTGTTAATAACAGCAGGAGATGCTTGAGCACTTACCTAACGGCATGCAGATGAGCTGGGGAGATGCTCTCTCCTGTTACTGTCCCTAAAAACACACATGTTACTGTCTTATAATCAAACCTCTGTTTACCTAAAAGCAAGTTCTATGCCCATTTGAGGATGAAAATAGATTCCCAAGACACACTTTCCCTCCTTTTGTGGTTTCTTCCTGCTATGAGGGTTGCCCTGTTTATCTCTTGTTTTTCATACTCCTAATTTACTTTCTCTGAAATTTTCTGTGAGTAGTTAAATAGTGCTAATATACCTTCACCAAGGGATGCTGTAAAGTTTTTAAATGGTGATTGGGTGTTTGGCAGGCCAGAGGCGGATTGCTCTGCCTTTCCATGATCTCACACATCACATAAAGGTGAACAAGGGATTTTCTAAACTGCGAAGTCCCAGTGCTGCTGTCATTTGGCAATGCTGGAAGCCTACAATGAACAGATCCTATTTTTATTGGAAATATTTCACTACAGTAAGAGGGGGTTGCAAAACAAAATGCCATCCAGTTTCCCAGCCCTGGAGGTGGTATTCTCCAGGTCAGGGTTGAGCGGCTCTGGAGGATGCTACGGTTGGGGAAGTTTGCGTTGCTGCACTGGGTGTTTGAAATTCACCCCTAAATAGAGGATTTATTTAGGATTAACATCTAGGCCTTTTATTTTCCCTTTTTACCGAGTTGAGTTCCACCCTGAAGGGACAGAAAATATCATTCTTCAGTGCCTTCACCCAGGTACTTTAAGAAAAAAGATCACATGAATAATGTATAGAAATGAACGACCTCTCTGTGTTTCACGCATACCCAGAAATGTGCCTCCATACAGATAGTCACGTCCTCGCTGTAACCTGTGCTACTGCGTATCACATGCACTTAAGCATCCCCAGGGCCAATAAACAGGAAAACATAATCTTTCGGATGCTTTCTGGTTTTAGCTGTTTCCACACAGCGTGACTCCTCTTCCTTTTTAACCTTTCCTAAAATACGCTAGCGAGGAGCTGGGGCAGAGTGGCTGCATTTCAGTGGTTGTGTCCGGAACAGCTTTATGTTGATGCTGGGTGTACGTTTACATTTTTAATAATGACACATAAGACTCATTCCCACAAAGAAACGCATCCAAATTAGCCCGTGCACATAAAGCCAAGGGAATTACTCATTGTGCAGGAGGTTACGCGCTCCTGTATCCATGCTGAAAGAGGACCTGCACTTGCAGGCTGCATGGTGAATTGCTGAACCAGTGCATCCCCCACCACCAAGGCCAAAGGAGAGCTTTCTGCTGCTTCCAAAAAGCCCTGCTTGGGGCTTTGGTGCAGCTTGGAACAGCCCTGTTATCTGCAGGAGTTACACCTGCTGCGCACAGCTTCCTGAACGGGAGCTGCAGGACTGGCAGCATGGGCTGGGAAACTGGGAGAGAAACCTTCGCTCGCTGCTGTGGGGAAAGGCTGGTCAGACGTTAATGCCCTAGGCTTGCGTAAATGTGGTTTCTCAGGAGGGTGGGAAAAAAGGAACTTGTTTTGTCTCTTTTTTTAGTTTTTTATTTTTTTTTGATGAAATATAATCTCGTACAAAATGTTCCAAATTATCAGCGTCTCACATTGTGTGTTGCTTCATCCACTCTAAATATCATCTCTTTCTGCAGTCTGGCTTGACTTATTCCTCTCAGATTATCTCATTTGCCTGTATACAGATGTATCTGTGGCCCTACCCAAAATTATTAAGGACATACCCATGAAAGCGCGCTGTTCAAACCAGAGCAATAAAGTTTCTCCTTGGTGCCTAAAAGCAAATTTCCCCATAAGAATCTTGGTACTAGAGAACCAATCTATTCACGTTAAATATTAAATGTGGGTCACAATTCATCAAAGCACATTCTCAGCTTCAGTGCCTGGCTGTTCCTGTAGATGCCTAGCAGAGCACATCAGGACGTGCTGAAACGCCGTTGAAGGCAATTCAGAGGTGCCTTTTGTGCCTTTGCTACTCAGATCTCTAATAAAGGGAATGTAATTCACAGCTTTTAGCTCTGGAAATCGGTCGCTGTGCAGGTGCCTTTAGCAGGCAGGGCAGAGGATTTGCTGCACAGTTGCCGGCGGTCGTCCCACACCTTCGATGTGTAGTACCGCTGCCACGTGCTGCCAAGCCCCACGCTGCCGTGTTTCCACGGAGATGTTACATCACGCCAGTGTCTCGTAGGAGTCTGAAACCTGCTCCATCTGACATGTTATTTAATATTTCCATTAATAGAGCTTTGCGAAACGACCAAATCCTGGTCAAACTGCTCTCAAGTCAGAGAGCAATAAGTATCCTTGCACAGAGCTGGGAGCTTTGGTGTTTATATCTTAAGTGATGTCAAAAATAAAAGAGAAAGTGCAGAAGCATGCTTCGAAGTGGTTTGAGGTTAGAGAAGAAAGATGCAGTGAGAAATTTCAGCTGAATCTGGTTTGTGAGGGACAGGACTGAGATTGGAGATGGTCAGAAAAATCAGTGGCACAAATTTGCTCTCCAAGAACTTGTGTTTGTGAAATGTTCTGTATGAAACTCACGGTTTTTCTTTCTCAATGGTGACATCACATGGAGTAGTGACAAGCACAGAATATACAAGGGATGTTCCCAGGACAGATAGGAGAAGCAAACTCCTCTCTTGAGTCCATGGGAGAGAGACCAGTGGAGAAGACATGTTCACCTTCACACTGAAGGTGCTCATCTGTCTTCCTGCCTGTACTTGTCCTCTACAAAGCATGACAATGTTGACAGCAGTTTCACTAGCAAGACGGTAAGAAGTCTTCACTTTGGCCTGGATTTTGACCTGAAACCGCTAGAAGTTACCCATGAGCACTCAGAAGCCCTCCTACCTTTAGGTTGTCCTTTACCTCCGTTGGGAGCAGCCTGGCACAGAAGAGGCGATCAGCTAAATTTTTAGCCAGAGGGATTTACTTTTAAAACTTCCTGATTATAAGGATAATGAGAAGAGACAAGGTCAAAGAAACATCCATCCAGGATGGTGCGGATGTTGTACAGCCTGTCTTGGCGCAGTTTGGATGGCGTTATTGCCCCAGGTGCTTCCCAGCCCCGTGCTTTTGAGCCGTCTGGTTCAGCGTGGCTGCTGCTGGCGGCTCAGCTCCGGACACAGCACATGAATCACCAGCAGTGCTCTGTGAGCCTTTGTCTGAAGAGGGAGACAGGAGGCTCTCCAGGTGGTAGAACTTTAAAAGCAAATATAACCTTGCGTCGTAAATGACAGAGCTGAATCTCTTCCCATCCGTGCCAGAATCACTCATGTGTCACCCCACTGACTTTAATTTCACTCTCGCTTCATGCTGGAGGAAACAAGGAGCGGGGCTGGGTCATGGACCATGACTTCAGAATTTGGCAGCCTTTAGGAAGGTGCTTGGGCTACATGCTTGTGTCTTCCAGCCCCAGGATAGGCTCTCGTGTGAATTACAGTTGCTCTCCAACCAGTGATGTAGGTCATACCTGATAAATTTGCTTACCAGATTAATGGACGGAGGGGAAAGGGTAGGCACGGTTCATCCAGCTGCCAGGGGCGCATTTAATACCACACTGCACGACAGATTCAACTGCAAGGTCAGAAAGCACGGCATAGAATAAGCAGAAAAACGCTGGAAGGGATTAAAAATGGCTTAAGGGCAGAAAAAAGGCAATGTTATTAACAGGGAAAATTTTAAGCGAGGTATCGTTATTGCTGGAGCCCTTGTTCTGCTGCTAACACATTTTGGAAAACAAGAAGGAGGATGGCAAAGGGTGCAAGCCCAGAGCTGAGGTGCCTCCACACAGCTCCCCTCTGTCCTGAGCAACTGGGCACCAGTCTGCATCAGCTGCTGGCTTGGCCCAGAAAGCAGAAGAGGTTTGTGAGCAGAGCAGTTGGGCTGTTTCTGGGGGAACCCGGGCTTCCTGCTCGCGTGCCAGGGGAAAGAGG
This sequence comes from Anser brachyrhynchus, assembly GCF_964034855.1. Taxonomy (NCBI): domain Eukaryota; kingdom Metazoa; phylum Chordata; class Aves; order Anseriformes; family Anatidae; genus Anser; species Anser brachyrhynchus. The sequence goes on from NC_137694.1 coordinate 193,860,057, forward strand.
AGAACTGAGGGGTTTTCCCCTGAGCTCCCATATCTTCTCTCTTGTGTTCCCTGCTGTTGGAAAAAAGATACTTAAGCCTTTGGTTTCCACTCACCCAACAAATAATTCTTCCTTCCAGGAGGTAGCTTCCTTACACGGGTAGCTTCCCTCTGCTACCTGTATGGCTGAGTAACGCCGGAGACACAGTGCAGGACAGCTTGGGAAGACCCTATGCAATGAACATCACCGCCCCAACTCCTCTTCTTCATATGAGTCTTTGCAGAAACGGGTATCACGTACCTCTTCAAGCATACCCAGGCTGTTGCCCTCTTCAAGGACTTCTGAGACTTTCTTGACTTGAGAAAAAAAAAAGACAAAAATGTGCAAATGCAGGATCCCCAGCCCTGCCATCTTGCCTCACTGATACCTTTCCTGACATCGCTTTCAGAGAAAGTTGTGCAAGTAGTGATCAGCAGGCTTAATGTGGCTATGGCAATATTGCTTTTGGAAACAGGGCTTTTTTTTTTTCCTGGTTTTCTTCCTGTTTTTTAGATTTAACACATTTTCTTTTTTCAGCTATACGCTAAGTAAAATCAAGCTGCAGTGAGAGAGAGTAATTCAAAAAATAACTTAAAACAGCCAAGGGTTATAAAAATAACAGATCCTGTGGGTAGCATCCAAAAGACTTTCTATCATGATGACTGATTAGAAGACTCGTTTAATTGTCTGTATGCAAATTGTGTGTCACCGATTCCTGGCACTCAGAAATCTTCAGATTTTAAAATTAACTGGTTCACATCACTTAATTTACCTTTTGGCTGATTTTTGGACCTCCACTCTGCAGGCTCTGTTGTTTCTAGGTAAGGATTTTTTTTTTTCTCAAAGCTTGAAGAAAATAAACAGTTTTATTTTTTAAAAGCAAGCTACAAATATCTCATGTTCACTGGATTTCAAGTACTGTGGTCTTAAAATATTGCAAGTACTGGGCATGCCACAAAAGCTAGAAAGAACTTCAGGAGTTCTTTTTCTTTTCTTTCTTTTTTCTTTTCTTTTCTTTTCTTTTCTTTTCTTTTCTTTTCTTTTCTTTTCTTTTCTTTTCTTTTCTTTTCTTTTCTTTTCTTTTCTTTTCTTTTCTTTTCTTTTCTTTTCTTTTCTTTTCTTTTCTTTTCTTTTCTTTTCTTTTCTTTTCTTTTCTTTTCTTTTCTTTTCTTTTCTTTTCTTTTCTTTTCTTTTCTTTTCTTTTCTTTTCTTTTCTTTTCTTTTCTTTTCTTTTCTTTTCTTTTCTTTTCTTTTCTTTTCTTTTCTACTTCATTTCCTTTTCTTTTAAGAGAATGCAGACTTTAGTTTCAAAACCTCCCTTTTTCAGTACTAACACATTTCCAGAAGAAATTGGACTCACTGGCTGCTGTTAGGCTTTCACTTGACCAGCAGAGTGAAGCAGACAGAAACTAGTAGGGAAAATAGGCCATGCAATATCATTATTTCCAGGACTGGAAGATTGAAAACTCTTCAGTTAAAGTCTCCTGAAATCATTGGAGAGGCTCTCATTGCTCTTCCCTGGTTTAGTTATACCCATCACTGCTTGTCCATGGAGGTTCCCTGTTTCTTTACAGCAGACCTTTAGATGCTTGAAAGCACTGCCACCTCCATCGCTGTCCATTTCTGCGCAGAGGGAAGCCAGCTGGGGCTGGACCCAGGAGACGGACCCCATGGAGAGCATGGCTCTGTGGGACAGCTGGCCTGAGACACACGGCACTGGCAGGGCTGAAAAGTGGGAGCTGGATCCCGTTGTAGCCTTGCCCTGGTTGCAGGGGTGGGATGGGATGTGCAAGGCCTGCAGGCACCCGCTGGTTGTCGCTCCTCACAGCCTGCTCTTCGGTGAAGGTGAGCTGACGTTCCTCTCCATCCCTTGGCTGACTTCTCTTTCACATGCTGCTGCATCCAGGATGTCTGCCAGTGCCCAGCCACACAGAGGCGTGTGAGCCCACAAACATCTCCAAGAAGAGGAAACATTGCTCGCACTTCCACCTCCCCAGGGTGATGTGCTGCCTGCTTACAGGGGCTGTCCTTGCCCCAGTGAGCCCCTGGTCCCCAGCCTCAGAAACGCGGTGGATGGGAAAGGGAAGCTTTGTGCCCTGTGAAGCCTCATGTTGACACCAGAAGTGGGCTGGATGCGGCCAGGAGCAGGGTCTGGGGTGATGCTCTGCCTGGCCTTTGGGAAAAGGGATTGCATGGGTCCTGATGGCACAGAGGGGGCAGAGTACATTTCTGGAGGCCATGCCTGCCCAGAGTAGTGTTAAATGCAACCGATACCTTGGGTGTTCTGCAGAGCTGGAAGCCAAGCACTTTACCTCCCAATTTTTTCCCCATAGCTGAAGACACGTGTGTTAGCCTGCGGTGAAGAGCAATTTACAGAAGCAGTCTTTGGTAGCAGTTAAATTGTCCATGGCCAAACTTTCTTTAAAAGTTTATCACCCTCACTGCAGAAGACTTAAGGCAGGGCCCCATTTGACCAGATAGGCCAACGTCTCAAAGCCTCAGAGCTGTGTAAACGTGATGTAACAGGGATATAGCTGTGCTATCAGTTATGGTACCAAACACAAATGTGGCTACGAGTGAGTTTTGTGTATACCGTCATTGTTTAAAAACTGTGCTCAGGCCAGGCTCTCCTTGATTGGGAGCAGCCAGATGGACACTATAAATCAGTGTGAAAACCCTGTGCCAAACTCCATGCTTGCACTGATTCATATGGCTCCATTTAATGTCACAAATGGGATTTGTGCAAATGGAACCCAGATCAGAATTTGGCCTTTTATGTTTGTTTAGATTAAGAAATTTGGACAGCAAAAGGCCGCTTATATTCTGGCTATCAGGCTGGGTATTACAGCACTCGAATAGTGGGAAGCCCAGACAGATGGTTACATGAATCACAGCTAGGCAGGTCTGATTATCTTGATATTTTCCATGTGATAAAGCGGAGGGACGGTGTGCCATATGGTGGAATATTGTTGAGGGACCCCAGCAGCTGTGCGGGATGCGAGCACTTCCATGGACATGGGGTGTGCTGCAGCACTTGCTCCTGGGATGAGGGGGGAAGGCGAGGAAGGGGTGGCTTCCTGGCACCACCAGAGGTTTTAATCCACTGTGTGCCCTGAAGGGAGATTAAAACAATGCAGGGATCACCTGCCTTAGCTGTTTGCTAAAGGGTGAAGTACTTAGGGGCTGAAGGAGGGCTAAAAGTCCAGGTAAAAGTCCAGGTGCTGATCAGTAGTGCAAAGTCTAGTTGGAGGACAGTCATTAGCTATGTACCCCAGCATCTAGTCCTTTTTAACATCTTCGTTAATGACCTGGATGATGGGGCAGAGTTTACCCTCAGCAAGTTTGCTGGTGACACAAAGCTGGGGGAAGTGGCTGATACAGCAGGGAGGACCATGCTGCCATCCAGAGGGACGTCAACAGGCTGGGGAAATGGGCTGACAGGAACTCGTGAAATTCAGCAAGAAGTGCAATGTCCTAAACCTTGGGAAAACCAAGCCCAGGCACAGGACGTGCTGGAAGTCACACAGGTGGAAAACAGTTTTTCAGAAAAGGACATGGGTCCTGCTGACAATACTTTGCCAAATGCAACCCAGGATACCATTAGCCTTCTTTGCAGCAAGAAAACATTGCTCGTTCACATTCAGCTTGGTGTCGACCAGGACCCCCATTTCTCCAGCTCTTGGAGGTCCCTCTGGATGGCAGCATGGTGTATCCGCCACTTTTTCCAGTTTTATGTCATCTGCTCACTTGCTGAGGGTACACTCTGCCCCATCATCCAGGTCACTAATGAATGAACATCAGGATGCGGGGATACATGGAAAGTGAAGGTAAGTAGGTGAGGGTGAAGGAAGAAGGACGAAAGAGCTTTTGTGTGGAGTAGAAGGGAAGCTGGTGGCTTCTGTGGGGCTGAGTGTCTACAGAAAGTACAAAGGAAGCAGAAGAGCAACACTACTAATGGAGCAGAGAGAGGTCTGGCCTCTGTTTCCAGAAAGTTGTTGTTTTGCTGGACTTCACAGTTATTTCTTACAGGCTACCCTGAAACAGAAGCAGCCTATGCTTCTCCGTGCTATCCTGAGAGCTGCAGAAAAAGGGAAATTGCATAAAAGAAGCGGATTTCCACAGACATCAAGGAGCTGTTTTTCAAAGTGAACTTGTGCACAGAGATCATTTACAGCCACTTTGCTTTCATAATGTGTTGGCTGGGGTTGCTGGTCTGAGGCTTTCATTCTGTGCATAGCAGATCTATTTGCAGAATATCATGTTTTAAAAAAATATACTACCTAAAAGCATGGAAATTTACCCTCCTAAGGCAATCAAAGGATGCGGTGGTTTTATTCTTTTGAACCCAAGTGATGATAACTGATACAAGAGCTCTCCAGCACCAGTACAAGGGGCTGTGGGTGCTGCTGTGTAAGACCCACCAAGAATTGCTCTGCCCTCCCATTGGCATTGAATCCAGAGCACAGCGCTAAAAAACACATCCAGCAGTTAGAAAAGATTTTAGCAGCAGCCCTTAGGTTAACTGAGGGAGCGAGGGGCCAGCCTCTGGGGCGATGGCAGAGAAATCTGCATCGCAGCTTGGCCGGCATTTGCCAGAGAGGATGTTGGTTTTATTTTGCAGGCGCTAGCAGGAATATCACACGTGTTTAAATTGGGGAAGTGTTGTAGATGTTTGTGTCTGGTGGCGGGTGAAACAGGGAAATGAGGAATGAGTTTTCTTTTGTTTGGGTTCTGTGGTTTGATTGCTGAAGCCTATGGCTGGCTGTATATTTAGCAGACCTCAAAAATAAGGTTAGATGCATCAGCAAGCAAGCGGAAAAGTACCGGGGAGAAAGTGTGAGAGAGCTGTCTGGGTGATCCCATGCGTGCCTGCTGGGCCATGATGCACTGAAGCTGGTGCCCTGCGGTGCTGGATCCGGCCGGTGATGTTGTGTTGGTGGCCCTCCACCACGGGGACCAAAGCCCTGGGGCCACCAGGAGCCAGCCCAGCCTGTCACGACAAACTGGAATGATGACACTGGAAACCACTCTAAAGGGGAAACCGTCAGTAACTGGGTCTGTAAGGAAACAGCAGAGTGGGTAACTGTAGCTAGAAGAAACCGAGATGAATATTTTTAAACCAGCTGTCTAACTTCACACAGGCATGTAAAGCACTGATAGATGCTCCCATTGACTGATGCCCAGCAGCACAATTCCAGAGCAAAGCCATAATTTCCATCTTTTTTGTAATGTAGGCCTCTCTGTAAAAGCAGCTTGAGGTACGGGTGCAGTCACAGCTTTTATGTCTTCACAGTGGAGTTACACGTTGCTATTTCCTTAAAAGAACAGGAGAGAACTGCACCCAACTGCAGTAAAGTCAATACCCCATAAAATACCCGACTGTCTTTTGTGTGCTGAGGAAATGGAAAACGTCTCTTTTTGTGACATTAGAAGAGGACAGATTGCACAACAAAGGAACCGGACCCTTTGCATGGAGAAGTCACTGCATGCCATGAGTGACGGCCTTTTGAGCTAGCAGACAGCTTTGTCAAGAAACATGGGACACATTTGCAGAGATGTGGAAGTGCCGGTGCTCAGCTAACCTTTTTTTGGAGGTGGTTAATAGGAGAGAGGTCCAAGGGATGGAAGTGGTGTGGAGCGATCCCATTACGCTCCTGAGCTGTGGCTGCACATCACAGTACGTGGTGTGAAAGGTGAGAATGACAAACCAGTTGAAAAAGTAGGATTTAGAGCGGGAAAACTGAACTGATATAAGATTTATTGTCTGAGGTATCCCACGGAACGGCATTGGAAATTTGTTAGCCAGATTAATAAAAGATTTCTTATGTAGAGAGAAAATGTTCATCCCTGTTCAACTCACCAAGGCAGGGGTGGGTATTAGCAGCTCCAAGGAAAAGGGGCAGTTTGCCTCACCTGGCCTCCTTTCGGAAATGTCGTCACCGCCGGTGGTTCATGGCTTCCATCTTCTCCACATAACCACACCGCTTGGTTGAGACGCATCTCCAGGCAAGCTCTGACCTCAGGGGCCAAACTAGGAGCTCCCGAGCCAGCAGGGACCCAGCACGGGGCAGCGCCGGCGGGGAGGCCCACGCACTCCGCCATCGCCAGCAAGGGCACAGCCAAACTCCTGCAGCCATTTTCTGGTGGCCCTGCCCTGCTGCTCGCACCAGCTGGTGCTGGGCTCCTCTCAGGCCTGGAGGGAGGAAACTACGTGGGCTTGTTCAGCCCCCACCACTTGGACATCTCCTGTCTCCAAGGGCTGGATGTGTGTTCCCCTCACGACTGGCAGGGGACACCAGTTTGGTTCCTGTTATGGCCTCCCATGGTTGCGAGCAGGAGGGGCTGAGGAAGCTTGTAGAGGCCGCTAACCCTCCAGGACACACAGAAGAGATGGTAGTGCCTTAGATTTATCCTGAAGGAGACCTTCTCTTTACTCCATGGGGAAAAGCAACATGTTTTACGGTGTCTGTCGATCTGCTACCGTAATGAACCAAAAAGCCTGGATTACTATAAAGTGATACTGAGTTTTGTGAGACTGAGGTGAGGAAGACATAAACACAACACGATAAGAACCAACCACCCCTGGAAAGGACAAGGGAAGCAACCTCTTCTCCACCTCTTCTTCTTACCTGTTCTCGCAGTGGGAAGTTCACTTACAGACAAGTGCCCACAGAGGTGTCATTTGTTATTGCTTTGCCTGTGGATGACAACAACCATAAGCAACTGGAAAATATGTTTTTCTCTTTACTTCTTTATGTAGCTGAGTTTTTTGAATTAAACTCTATTTTACTAAGTGTCTTAACTGAACTGATCCTCACAATCCAGAAAATCTCAAACCTTGGCTTGCTTGGACTATTTATTTTGTTTTTAATAATGGACTTAGTGAGTTAGATTTCCCTCAGACTCAAGTCTGATTCTCCTTAATTACATCCCCAACTGCATGCCCCTGGCCATCACCCCTCATTGTCTCTGGGTACCACCGCTTCGCATTCTGCTGCCTCGGACTGCACCACCGTGAGCTGAATCAGTTATCTGAGCATTTTGATTTCAGAACAGAGAATAGTTTTGAGAAAATTTGGTGACTCAGGAGTTTTCCTCAGGATGATTTAATTTAGAGATGTGACCAGAATTCCCAAACCCCACGATACCAGAGCGTTGCAGCCCCTCACAGTTGACTCACTTCACATCTCAGCAAGTCCAAGGTCCGGGCACACAGGGAACAGCGCCTACTGAGGAACTCAGCCCCTGTGCAAGTGCAGCAAGCTCGCTTGAATTTTTTTTCTGGACAAAACATGCAAAGCTGCTGAATTGCACACAGCTGTTGTCCTTGCCTGCAGGAAGACTGATAAAAAAAATATTGCTTTATCACAGACTTGGTCATAGTGAAAATCCCATGATAAGGAAAGGAGATGAACCATTTCGATCCTGTGTCTCGTGTGACGCCTGTGGTGGTGCCATACCACACAGCTCTTGCCTCCTCTTGTCAAGTGGTTGCCACAAAATCTAAACCAAGTAATATTATCTCTGACTTCATGGCTATTATGGTACCAGATCAAAAGATTTATATCTTGATCAATGTAAGGTAGTTACAGCCGGTCTCTGCTGAGGAAAAAGTCACAACAGGAATTTGATGTCAGTTTTAAAATTTGTTTTTCCTTAAATCCAAACCTGCTCATTACGGTGATTTAATTCAGCCTATCTCCTGTCCTTACCACCAGCTGCTCAGAGATGCCTACTCGGCTTTCAGTCAGTGAAATAAATCTTTCTAGCAAGTCCCAACAGTGTTTTCATGCTATCGAGGCAAAAATAGAGACCCTATTTGAAGAAATTCAACTTCAGACATATCAGAAATACGAGCCACCCCCTTCCAAACAACGGGTTCATTTTTATGTTCCATACTGAATGTACATCTTTCATCTCCTCAATCAAATGCATTTGTAAGACTTCCAAGGACAAAATGTATATGCATGCATACAACCCCCATGCTCACAGATACATGAAAAATGTAATTTATTTACTTGTCCCTGTCAGTTCTCTATTATGTATATATGATTTTATTTCCAAATCCACTCTCCTTGCAGTTAGTAGTAAATTGTGCAGTCACAGAAGTAGCTGAGTACAGTCAAAGTGATAAAAATTCTACCGAGGGAAGAAAAAATAGTGTAGGTAACATATTTAAACCTCAAAAACTTCCATGAATATGCAGACTGCATTTGAAGAAATGTACATATAACTAAAATAGGATTAGACAGGTATAAAACAAACATGTCTGCCCACCTTCACTCCACATTATTGTGACAGCTACCATTGAGAATACATTTGAAAATCTTTTCCTTCAGAATTTTCCAATTTGCCAATGCCCAAACATTTTGTAATGTGAGGTCAAACTGACCAACTACATGAGCTGTCTTGTTCCTCTGGGGAATCTGAAAGCTGAACAGAAATAACTGTTCCCTAATTGTCACCCGTTTCCTCAATGCTATGCATCTGGGAGAAGAATCTTAAAAATGGAAGTAAGTAGAAAAGCTGAAAGAAATCAGTGCAGCAAATCTCTCCCAAATCTTTCCCACCCCCCAGTCGCTGTGTTTTCAAATTGGCCGAGGCTTGGCTTACTGATTAAAAACTACAGCTCTATGCTAAATTGTGGTAAGCTGTGGCATGGTGGTAAACCACAGCCCTGCGTAAAGAAAGTTCTTGAAACCATTACAGCATTGGCATGGCGAGTGCATTTTACAAGTACTAGATCTGCGATGCAAGTTATGAGAGCAATTTTTTTTCTGGTCTGTGAAAGTAAAAAACATCTGGGGGGAAAGGATGACCTTCTTGCCGAGAATTAATGATAGAATACACAAACAGCCTAAACCACATGGAAAAATAGCACGGCTCTCTTGCATGTGTGCTCTGCATTATAGGAAATGTGTACATGCGTAAGAAAAGATTGGTCGAGTATGAAACTAATGCACCCCCCTTCCATCCACACTAGTGTAACACTGAGATTGAACATGTAATTAGGAAACATCAAGAGGGCAGCAGAATTATGTGCAATAAGCCCCATGTGTTTCTAAATAAAAAATCTTGCCAGACAGCCTTGATTACATCTATGATGGAGTTTTACCATTACTGGACAAAGGTGATGATGTAAAGGAAATATTCTGGGATTTTAGTAAAGCAAATGACAGGGTATCTAACACCAAAGAATAATAATCAGAATTGGCCTGGAAATGAACATTGTCACATGGACTGAAAACTGGCTGGAAAACTACAAACACAGCGCTATGAAGGATAACAAAACAGCTAGCAGAGAAGCCTCATAGGGGACCAGAGAGACCGGCCTTTGATTCATTCTTACACAACAATTGGATCTAAAAGACAAGGATGGGGGTAAGGCAATACAAATTGGAGCACTATTGTGCCCAGAACGAAGCCTGTAGTCTGCTTTTTGCTGCCAGCTGTCCTCAAAGTCCCTGCAGGCACAGGTGGGAAGCAAGCACCGCTGAGAGCAGATGACTAATGCCAGCAGATACTCAGATGAACAATTAATAAAATAGGATGAAACAAGGGAAAATACATCTTTTTGCACCTGAGAAAATATTCCTTGCTGTAGGTAGCTGTAGAAGATAAAGAGGAAGACATGACAATGCCGAAAGAAAACCTGAACTTTGAAATCAGTCATAATCAAAGTTCTCAGAGGTTTTTGGATATCACTGTTCCCGCTGTCCCTCATACAGGGCTACTAAGATACCAGTGACTTTATATCAGCCACAATTATTCCATTGAGCTACACTTTTATTTTCTTTCTATTTTCATTACCATCCTGTGAAATTTTGTACAATATTGTGAGGATATGATCCTTTTACTCCTTGGTACCACTCAGAAGCAAACATCGCTACTTTATTGGTCAATATGAGAGCATGCACCACAGCTGATTTAATGCTACCATCCGGCCCTACAAATCTGTGGTGCCCTACAAAGGGTGTTGAGCGACATCTGAGCCAAGAGAGCTCCTGGGTCGACAGCTCTCACTTGACAACAAAATGATACCTGCTCCGCATCGGTCAATATAAAGACCAGGAGTAAAATCAGTTTTATAATGGAAATCCATAGGTATTAATTCAGCACAAGGACACAGTTATTGCCTAACAAAATGGCATTTATTTTACAGCCATGCTTTATAGTATTCAAAGCACAGAGTAAAAGAAGCAGCTTTCTGTAATCAGCCCGCTGCGATTGCTAGCTTTTCAATGCAACTCTCCGGCAGAGTAAATCATTGTTATCCCCATTGTTATGCACATTATTCATTTGCTAATGCTCACATGCCAATTAGCTATCAATCCCCATGCACCAATTAAGCAGTAATGCAATCAAAACCAGAGGCTGGCAAGCCAGGCTCACCTTGGTTCCCTCAGTCTCCAAGACACGGAGCTTACAGAAGTTCCCTGTTTGGTGTTGGATGAAGGCATGTCCAGGAGCATGCCTCCCCCTTGCCAAGGGCAGCTCACTCCATAGAGCACAGTGACCGTGCCGTGCAGCCATGCATCCACAGCCTGGTGACCCCAAAACCCAGTGTGGCCACCCCAGAGTAGAAGGGAGGGATGCAGAGGGCTCGAATGGGGGAGAGGCAGGGGGCTGCAATATCCTGGCTTATCTTGGTTAGTTAGCAGGTTAGTGAGTCTGCAAGTGACCTTGATCTGCTGGGGTGTAAAAGCCAGGATTTTAAGTTACTATCAAGAGAAGTGACATTATTCTCCACATCAGGGCTTACGAGGCACAGGATCCTCTCCTATGCCCTGAGAGCCACCATGCCACCCAGAGAAGTACCCACCAAATTTTCCTGCAAGGCCCCAGCACATCTTTGCATTTGCACTCGGGCCCCCTTCCACCTCCCCAGCACCAAAGGGGGCCTTCAATGAAAGGGATCTTTCATTTAATGCAAGGAGCCTTTTACGTTGCTGGAATGGGCCGAGAGAGCCTCGCAGCAAATGGGAAGCAGGCTTTGAACTGGGCAGCAGCAACACCGCTGTGCTTTGGGACCCGCACGCCGCAGCAGTCAGGACTTAGGAATTTGCAATGTAAACTATTCACAAGATGTGATGGGGGATTTTTATTATTCTGCCAATAGAAACTTTTGAACGGAGAAGACTGGGAAAGCTCTGGCACTGATCTAACTCCGAGGGCTTCCACTGATAACACCGGAGGCCTGTGGACATGCACCGGCCCAGCTCCTGGCCCCGTTCCCTTCCCAGAGTCTTCGTTAATGTCAGATCGCAACCCCCCGTTAAAGAAATATGATTTATGAGCATCTTGCATGCTAATGCAGCGGCAGAGGTTTCCTGGAACATTTTTAATGTGTTTGCGTGCAGGTGGAGAGGGAAAGGTAAGCTGGGAAAAGCCTGGGCTGCTGATGACTTAGTACATGAAACAACCTTCGTCTGGCAGCTTTTTACTTTTCCTCATCGATCCAGTGAGGTAACTGTAAAATTATGGCATCCAAATAACATTGCAAAGTATTAAATACAGCACAAGGCCAGCATGTATTTTAGAGTAAGTGGATAATGTGACATCAGTGTCAGTTCAACCTTTTGAAACCAGCAGAAATATTCCGGGGACATAAAAATATGTGTCATTATGTCATACTGCGAGGCATAAAAAAATCCTGCGAAATCCAGACTGTACTTTTATATGCATTTTAATTTCATTTCATTGAAATGGATTTTTTTGCTGCCTTGGTTACCAAAATTGGCCTAGCAACCACATGACTTGGCCAAAACCCATAATTCACGTGTTTTCTTGACAGGCCTCTCAGGATCAACAGTTTCCACTGACCTGTAAGTCCTCAAGCCAGCCGCAAACCTCTTTTGTGCAGCATTAAGCAGCGAAGCCCGAATGGCAGCAGAAGCAACAGGGTAGGCCTGTGATTACTAGTTCAGGTTTCTATTTAACAAATGCACAATGATCTTTTTGACACTAATTTTAGCCTTTTATTTATTTATTTATTTATTTATTTGTGGTCTAGTACACATTCCTACAGCCAACTATGTTTCAAAGACTGCAAATACGTGAGATTTGAAGCTGGTGGACCTGTGTGCCAACCTGGGAGGATGCCACATGGGGCATCTAATAGTGACCACCCATAAAAGCCATTTGCTTTATTTCTGCTCAGACCTGCCTTTAGTTTACATCTCTAGTGCTCTCTCCAATCTTTCTAATTACATGGATAGATCCTGATCCTGCTGTATTAATGACTATCCATGCTGCCTCCCGTTTCATTAAAATAATTGGAAGGTGATCTTGTATTCAAGTTGTGCCGCCATGTGCGGTAGCATGTAGAAATGCTGTATGGCTAATGCCGTGGACACCCAGCTTTATGGTGCCCATCTGGCATACCCATATCCCCTGGGCAGATCAGCTTCCCCAGGCACCCCTGCTGGTGTCCTGGCACCAAACAACGAAGCCAAGGCCAGTGGTGGTCAGACATGGCTATTCCCTGCTGTCCTCTCTTCCCTCCCATAGCACGAGCTGTTTCATGGACCAGCAACATCGCACTGCCAGCCCTGTGCCTCCTCTCCCCTGCATCTCCCTTCCCACCCCATCCCTTGGCTTCAGTGTTGGGTCGGAGGTTGGACTGGATGATCTTGGAGGTCTCTTCCAACCTAGGTGATCCTATGATTCTATGATTCTGATCAAAAACCTCAGCATTTGCAGCAAATGAACTTTTTCACTCTTCCAGAGAAGGGATTTTGTTTTCAAAATAGGTTAATGAAGGTGGTTTTGTTTTGTTTTGTTTTGTTTTGTTTTGTTTTTGGATATTTTCTCCCGATGTTGTGACCTATAGCAGTTTAATTTTTAACCAAGTTTACGAAACAGTTTCTGTTTTGAAGCATCTGGGAGTCACTACCATTACAAACCCTTTTTTTCTGAAGCCTGAACACTAAAATACTTCAAGCCCACCATTATCCTACAGTTTAGGTTTCCATCCAAGCTCTTCAGGACTGACCACCTCTCTGCTAATTTACCTCTCAGCCCGAGACAGTGCATTGCTTGATAATCAGGGCCAACATGCTGCTGATACAGTAGGAGAGCTGGGTCACAGCTTTCATGTTAAGAAATAGTGCAGTATGGTTATCTGCTGGAATCTTATCTAAATTTACACTATCCAAATATTTTAATAGCTTTACGTATATTTTTTATGGCTTCAACAGTTACAATGACACTTAGGAAACATGAAACTATTACATTTCTCCTTGCTAGGTGGCTTTCTGCATTGTGGGGAACAACTGATATGTGGTAGAATATTAACACTGTGCTGCCAGTCTCCCTGTACACCCTTCTGTGGCTAATAAAAAAGCAGTGAAACAGTTGTTTTGGAGGTGGGGTGTGAAAGGAAGAGAAACACGTGCACGTGGTCCTTGCAAACAATACGTACCGTGCTTTGGAAATTGTGATTTAGAAAGGCTCTGCACCAGATGGAAAGAACTGAGAGAACCAGATTGATCGGAGGTCCAGAAATCATGAGCTGCAAGGAGAAGCTGAAGGATTAGGTATTGTTTAGTATAGAAAAGAGGATTGTGGGCAGATAGTGTCCAAATACCTAAAAGGTAGCTCTAAGGAGGAAAGAATAAACTCTTTTTATATCCCCTGGGCTTAGGACAAGTTGTAATAGGCTTAGCTGAGGAGAAGGCGATTTCAGCCAGGCTTCAGGAAAAATAGCTTCTAATTGCAGGGACGATGCAGAGACAGGCTCAGGAGGGAGCCTGCAAATCCCCACCACTGCAAATTTCGAGGAAGTTATCCAGGCGTCCTTCAGGAAAGACACAGGTAAAGCTGCTTGACAATGCGGTTACGGTATCTTCTGCAGCCCTCCCTAAATCTGCTTCTTACAATTACAGTGTAGGTGTCAGGAAAAGCTTGGATCCACTTTGAAACCGTTGCTTTTTCTTTTAAAACACTGAAATATTGACAGTAGCAAACGGGAAGCAGAGGGGCCGTGGTGGGAGCTGCAGCGCAGCAGCAGTGATGGCTGCCCTGAACGTGTTTCCTGCTGGTGGTGGAGGGAATTAAACCTCTTGGCACTGCGGCAAGAGCCAGACTCCATTTTGGAGTCTTGACAGTCCTCATTGTCCACATCAGCTAGAAGATCCAGGAGTTTCCGTCCTCGTATAATGGGCCGTTTAATTTGTAAACCACAGGCTGTGTGGTTAGAGGCCGAGACAGGCAGGAGAGCCAAGTCCTTGCTCGATGTAGTGCAGGGAAGTTTGGGCTCCCACCTGGGCTTACAGAAGCTGAAGATATGTCCATCAGGTTATATTGAGTAATTCAACACGTTGTGCAAGAAAAATATAGCTATTTCCTCTTGGAGTCCCAGTCCGCGGGAGGATGTCTAGCTCATTTTTTATTCATCTGAGTCAGTTTTGAAAGCATCCCACTCTTGCAGTGAATGGATTTGAGTGTGTCATGAAAGGACAACTAAAAATCTTGCCCATAATTTTTTAATGTCTGTCATTCACAGCTCGACAGTCCCACAGGTTGTTAGGAAAAGTTGGTGACTGGAAAATAGTAAATCCAGGGAGGGACCAGAAGTGCCAAACAATCCATCAGTGTGTTAAAAACACAAACTGACAAAAAATATGGCCCTCTGGGTTCTTAAACACACTGACAGTAAAATCTGTCTAGGTTGTGATATAGAGAAACCGATGCCTGCAATGACTCCAGAGCGAGGATGATAATGTGATAACTTTTATGGATGATTGCATGTTATACTCTAAGGGTCCCCCATTCATGGGAGATTCCTTTGCATCTCCTAAAATGCCAGCGTCAACAGTCTGCTCTCTGTTTCCCATAAATTCAAGTCCCACCAGCCATAAAACGAAGATGCTCTATTCTTGACGTGACCCCAATAATTTCCCGTTCTAGTTACCGTAAATGTTCCTGTTATGGATGTATAACCCTCACTGGGCACATATATGCCAACCTTAGTTATGCTATGCAATTTATTACTCCGTGCCTCAACCCGCTGAGATGGGAATCTGGCTGTCTACATGGCCAGTGCTTTGTGGAGCTCCAGGGAGTCCGTCAGCAACACCTAGCTATAACAGCAGCAACAAAGTACGGGTTATTTATGAGCTGTGCGCAGACAGTCGTGCTTCTCAACAGGAACTTTGGGACTAGCATCTGCTAACACAGTCTCGTCAGATTTCAGGTGATAGGTTGTCCTCCCTCAAGAATATGTCGATGAATAGAAACCAGCCCCGTTGCTGAGCATCACCGCCAGTGCTTCTCAAGGAGTCACGTAGTGTGGTGGGTACACAGTGAGGTCTATGAAAGCTCAGGCACATTCTGAAGAGATGTGTCCTGCTCATATCTGACTATTTCGTAGGCAGCCAACCTCCCTTCTTCTAATGGCACCCGCCTGTTGTGCTCAGGATCACCTTGCAGGTTCAGCTCTGGGTATTTCCATCGCTGCCCACCTAGCTGAGAGCAGAAGCTAAACAGCTCCAAGAGCGAGTGCTCAGATTTAGTTCGGAAATGTTGCCCACAAAGGGAAGAGATTAGGCCTTATCTTAAATGCAATGCTGTCCTTTCATGTCTAATACTTTGCTCCTGAGCGAGGCCTCTCCAGTTAGCGACTTTTAATTTTGCCTCGCAATTTGCAATTGAAAGGCTGAGCTCTGGAAAATGACCGCAAGGAAACCTTCAATGCGGAGGAACAAAATATAAACAACCTATGAGACTATTAATGCGAATGAAGGAAATAAAGCATAAAAATCAGAAGTAAGATACAGGAAAAATAGGGACAGGATGAACGGTAGGAAAATCCAGTGTCACTCACTGATGGGTGGTGTTGACATGAGGCCGTACGCACGCCGAGGAGCTTGTGCCAGCCGTATTTGCTCACAAGAATTGCACCAGTTCAACTACGCCGATTACAAAATCAAGCTTAATTAAATCAGAGCTGCATTTGCATGCAGGAAACATGCAGCCCTTCAAAGGCAGACTTCTCTTTGATGCGCTGGGCTGAGTTTCACACGGCATATGTAATAAGGCTGAAGTGGATATTAAAAGCCAGCGGGATGGGCGGTGGGTTCCTGCGCGAGGCCAGGCTGTGACAGCCCTTCCTCGTGTCTGGGCAGCAGCTGCGGCCATGGGAGGACGGCTCGAGCTGGCCACTGGCCCTGAAATCAAAGCCCGAAACTGGAAAGTCTCTGCAACCTCGGGAAGGGACAGAACGGGGTATTTTCTGTTAACGTCAACCTACGTGCACGAAGTGTTAATAACCGCCATGGCTTGAATCCCGGGACATTAGTGAATAGCACTTAGCAATTACTCACATAGTATTTAATGATTTTATTAGCAAGCTACTATCAAAAGGGAAGGACAGGGCTTGGTTCCTGGGCTTTCTTCCGTCCAGACTCTCAGGGACCACGGAGCGTGGAGGATGCTCTTCGCTTACCACAACCTCTTTGGCATGGAGCAGCAGCAAATCCCGTGAAGATGAGCAGTGAAGGCTTCCCACCTGCCCCCAAAGCTGCTGTGCTGAATTCCAGAAAAAGAAGGCAATGCCTTCTAGCCAGTGTTCCCAAGGGATGTTCTAATTTACACCAGGAACCAGCTGGACTGCTCCAAGTTGAGGATGATGTGAAGCTGTTAAGCCACCCATCCTGTTCTCCTCCAGCTTTTTCTTTCTGCTCAGGTTTTCTCCCTCAGCGTGGCTCCTGCCTGTCCAGGACACAGCCCTATTTTTAGCTGCTCATAATACACGAGCAGCATTGGGTTCGAGGTATTAGGTTATCAGAACAGAAAGTTGTTGCATCGGATCTCACTGTACATGTAATTGCCTCTGGAGTTTCCAGTTCTGCTCTGCTGCGTGGCTTTAATTGCACGAGGCGCTTGTGGGTTTCATAAAATTAGTATTCAGGAAAATATATCCTTCTGGGGCAGATTTGGGGGAATTGTATTTATCCAGTGCAAGTTAAGTACAGCTCGCTCGCTCCTCGCCTACCGTGGCTCCTCGGATGCCGTGATTTTCTTGGAAGGGAACCTCTGCTGGTGCTAACGTGCGTGGAAAGCTCATAAAACCTGGAGGCAGCAGCAGTCCCCGCACCCAGCGTTTGCTAACAGCTCGCTGCGGTTTTCCCTAACGTGGCAGATTTACAGGGCTTGCATTTCCATCTGGATGGGCTTGCCCTCGAGTAATTCTCCCGTGTCTCGTGCACAAACGCGATTTCCCTGCTACACCCATATATTTCTCCGTCCCAATCCCCCCTTTATCCCCACAGTGTTTTTCTTCTAATACTGTGGCCAAGGCAACAGAAAGAAAATCTCTCTATGAGCATGCATGTTATTTTCTGAGCCTTGCACTTCTCGGGGCAGGGCTCCCGCAGGCTTTTGGCTGGTGCTGATGGCAGTCGGTGCAGTTTAAGGGTGGCTTGGTGCAATTACACATCCGAGCACTGCTGCAGGCGAGCAGGGACAAAGAGTTTTGGCTCTGCACCCACGGGTGTTGCTGCATCCCCACGGCATCATCCACAGCCCCGACAAGCAGCGAGGGGGAGCCAGGGCTTTTCCCACCCGTCCTCTGCACACAGGGATGGATTAAGGTTCCCGGGCACTTTCCTGGCACAGCAAATTAACTGAAGGTGTGCAAAAGTTAGCACGTGGCAAATGCTACGTTACGGCTGTATGTCTGCGTTCACGGTGCACAAAGAAGCTTCTTCTCTGATCTTGCTTAACCGAACGGCAGGATTTTAGTCTATTTATCTTGGTGAGCAGGTGACAGAGTCAGCGTTCAACAAACATCGTAGGAAACGTGCTTGCGGGATTAGATAAAAGAACACCTCAAAAGCACGTGCGAGCGTTTAGGAAAGCTTATGTAACATTTCCTTTGCAAAATAAATATATACTCACAGCCTAATTTCCAAACCATCACCGAGAATATCATCACTTGCAAACGTTTCTGGGGAGCAGGGTGCCAAATCGCTAAATGCATCCTGGGCTTGGAATAGACAGAGCGCGCAGCCTCCTCCCTCCCCTGACAAATCTTTCCTCAGCCCTCTCGCAGCCACGCCGGGACCTGCCCCGGCATCGGATGTGTCAGGCTGGGTGCTGCCAAGGTTTTGTCACGTCGGATGAAAGAGCATACAAATTCAACGAGCGGGAAATGGCTCAACTGCATACATGGTGCGCACACACCTCTGCCCTAGCTGTCTACTTCTCCTCCATGAGGACATTCGGGGCAGCCCATGGGGCTTTCTGAGCCCCGACACACCAGCATGGAGACATCCAAGAGCTATCACCGAGCACCCAAGTGCTTATAAATGTCTATGGCTCGTTTTTTTTTGCAAAGGGTGATGAGGAACAGCGAAGAGGTGGATGTGGGAAAGCCCAGTGCTTCTGCAGAGGAGGCAGCAGCACTCAGGCTGCATCCCAGGCGTTAATATTTCATCTTCCCTTCGCTTTCCATTACACGATTCCCCTGACTTGCAGAGAGCAGGGTGCAAGCAGAGGGCAGGTGCCCACATCGATCTCAGTGATGGGAGCACTGAAGCGCTGACCCGTGGAGCTGCTGGGCCTTCACAACCCGCCAAGGCGGCCACACGAGGCGACACCAAACATCGCCATTCCCCGCTGTTTCAGGCGTACATGGCAAGAGTGGCCGCTGCCATGGGCATTTGTGCATCCAGGAGAACCTGGCGGGAGCTGATCCAGAGGAGAAGTGACCTTACGGAGCCGGACCGAGTCCCGGTACAGAAGGAAGGTGGGAGATGGGAACAGCTGCACGTGAGATGGCAGGGCCTCTCTTTTTCTGCCTTTTTTTGGTGTTCAGCACTGGAGGAAATGCTCGCAGAGCCTGTACCCACCGCAAAGGCGGGAGATAAAATTCCACCTCCCAACGTGGAGAAAGGCAGGATGTGACAGAGCTCCTCCACGGCCTCACCGCCCCTACCACCAGCACGCCTCCTCCCAGCTTCCAGACGGGATTTACTCAGAGCCCGTTCCCACATGGTTGCCCTTGGGCCAGTGCCATCCACTCGCTTCCAACGGGTCGCTGGTGGCCTTCTGGAGCATGACAGCACCTCTCAGCAACCCCCAGGACCACCTCAGCACCCCCTAGCACCCCTCAGCACCACCCAGGCATCCCCTCAGCACCCCCTAGCACCCCTCAGTACCCCTTCAGCGCCCACCTAGCACCCCTCAGCACCTCCTAGCACCCTTCAGTACCCCCAGCACCCCCTCAATACCCCCTAGCACCCCTCAGCACTACCTAGGCATCCCCTCAGCACCTCTCAGCACCCCTCAGTACCCCTTAGCACCTCCTCTACACCCTCTAGCACCCCTCAGCACTCCCCAAGACCCCTCACCACCCCTTAGCAGCCCCCAGCACCCTCTAAGCACCCCCTCGAACCCCTCAGCACCCCCTCAGCACCTCCTAGGCATCCCCTCAGCACCCCCTAGCACCCCTCAGCACCCCCTAAATACCCCCAGCACCCCTCAGCACCCCCCAGGACCCCCTCAGCACCCCTCAGCGCCCCCCAGGACACCTCAGCACCCCCCAGGACCCCCTCAGCACCCCTCAGCCCCCCAGGACAGTACCCCAGCCCCCCCCCGCCTCCTGCCCCTCCAGCGGGGACACCCCCACGCCATGTCTCTGGAGGGTCCCTGCCTTGTGCAGGGCGTTTGGAGCCGGGGGGGGCTGACCCGGGGTCCCCACAGCCCCCCCCACAGCCCCCCCCCCCCCAATTCCCCTCAGCCCCACACCGCGCACGCGCACCACGAGTTCACTCCCTCCCTCCCCTTCCCCACTTCCCAGCGGGGCGCATGCGCCTCAACCCCCCCGCTCAGTAGAGGGGGGGGGGGAGAGGCTGGAGGGGGCGTGGCTTCGTGTGGGCGTGGTCAGAGGGGGCGTGGCCTGCCGGGGGCGTGTCCCGCGGTGGCGCGCCCTGTCCATGGTGCGGGCGGCGGCGGCGGGGCGGGGGCGGCGGCGGGGGGCCGCATGGCCGCGATGTCCCCCCAGCAGGAGCACCTCGGGCCGGCCCGCTCGGCCTCGGTGAGCGGCGAGGGCAGGGGCTTCGCCGCCGCCGACAGCAAGAAGGTGAGGCCGGTGGTGGTGCCTGCCTCGCCCCCGCGGTGCCGGTGCCCCACCGGGGACCCTCGGCGGGCAGTTGCGGGGGGGGGCGTCGGGGGAGGTGGGGATGGGGATGGGGTGTCCCCGGGAGAGCTCGCTGCAGGAGGATCCCGGCGGTGCTGGGAGCTCCTGGGGAGCTGGGGGGCTCCTCCGGGTGGGCAGCCCCGGTGGGGGGCTTGGGGGGGCTGCGGAAGGGGTTGTGGGGTGACCGGGGTGCAGCCCGGGGCGAGACGGGGGGGTTCTGGTGCGGGGCTGGGCTGGGGAAGGGGGCTCTGCGGGGTGCAGGTGTTGCGGTGGGGATGCGTGGCAGGGATGGGGTTTGCGGGGTGGTCGTCCAGGGGAGCCCCGGGGGGTGATGGTGGAATGTCCCGGGGGGCCGGGGAAGGGTTTGGCTGGGGCCGGGGGGGTGCTGGGTGCTCCCACACGTGCTTTGGGGGAGAGAAACGGACGAGCGGCTTCCCAGATCGAAAACGAGCGCCGTCCCAAATCCGAAGCTGGTTGTAAAATCTGCGTGATGGGTGGCGTGGCGGCATCCGACACGGCCAAGTGCGAAACGCTCGCTCCTGCACGCAGCCGGGTGCTCGCTTGTGCCGTGCACGCTGCGGGAAGGAGCGAGCTGTAACAAGCACATTCTTCCCACTGTGTCGAACATGAACTCTTTTTTCCCCTTGGTTTATAGCGAGTGCTGTAGTGTTTTTCTACCCGAGGTGGAGCCGGGTGCCTTCCCGCACCAATTGTGCCGTTTAATTCCAGGCACTGCCTGTCTGTAGGGGAGTACGGTGCCGCTGGCTGCTGAATATGCTGGCAGGATTAGAACGAGTGGCCAGGTGACAGTGTCCTTTCTTAAATCCCTCCACCTGATGGCATGAATTTAGGATGTGTGGCAGCAGAGGCTGAGCTTGTGTCCAGCCCTGCTGCCGAGCGGTGCCTGGGGCTTGGCTGGCTGGGGCGCTGCGGTGCCCGGAGGGGTCCCGGTCCCTCTCCTCCTCCTCCAGAGCATCAATTTGGGCTGGGAGGCGACGCTGTGAATTTCCTTGGGATGTGTCCGTGTGTGCCGTGTCCCACCAAGGCACGCGGCGTCCAACCTGCCCAGGGCAGAGATCGCTGTGAAATGTTTGCCTGGACAGCCAAGGCTCGTGCCACGCGGTGCCGCGGTTCGTACCCGATAGGTTTCTGAAGAGGGAGGGCAGTGCACCTGCACAAAGTGGTGGAGTGTCTTCTGCTGCCTGGCTGGATGAAACGACGGAGAGGATGCTCACCCTCTCTGATCCTGCAGTCTAATTTGAGACAGCTACACGCGTGGCTTTGATTTTCCTTCTTCCACTTCTTTGATTTTTGCTGAAGACCGAGTGCCGTGTACCTTGCTGCCCCGATGCCAGACACCACCTGGAACGAGAAGGGATGCTCGAGTGCTGTGAAGATGAAATTGCTTTCTTACGAGGTCTGCTTTGGGACCCGGCGTTGAGGACAAGTACTGATGGCAGCACTCGAGCTTCCTGTTCCTGCTCCCGCCGAAGGAACGCAGACCTTGTTTTCGCCAGCGCTGACAGGGGAGCAGGGATGTTACTTTTTACGGATCTTGGCAGCCCTCTTGGAATTCCTCGGCGTGCAGGCAGAGGCGGCGGGGGGACGTTTGGAAACCTTCCTGCCCAGCGGCGTGCAGCCAGCCCAGCCCAGCCCCCCGATGCTCCCCCACGGTCCTGGTGCTCCCGTGAGCATCCCAGCAAACCACCTTTCTGCGCCTCACCGGGGTGGAAGCTTCCTGCCTTTTTGCTTGTTCAACGTTGGGCTTGAAGCTGGATCTCAATGGCAGTTTGAGTATTTTTTTTCTTTACTAAGGCCCCCAAGTCTCTCTGAATACCTCCGTTTTGACTCCCAAGGCACCACACTTTTTGACAATCCTGCAAGTCTTTGTTATGGCAGGAGAGATTGCACTGCTGGTGTGGGTCCGTGCAGTTGTATGGAGGGACGTGTTGGCAAGAGATCAGCTTTGATCCTGGTGACACAGCATGGCAAGGTGAAAGATACTGTTGAAAATATGTGTTTAACGCTGTTCTGCGTTCTGACACAAACGCCCCCAAATACAGCACGGTGAGCGGCCACCAAACCTTTCTCCCTTTTTATTATTGTGGCTATGCCTTTGCCAAATTAAATTTCTTTCGCTGAGATTTGCTGCGTTGTTCTGTGGTCGTCTGAATTCCTATTTTATCTTCCACTTGGCTGTCAAAACAAAGCTGAAGGATCACATGCTTGATCTCATCACAAGACCAAGAGATAGGAATTGTCTAGGACTCACTTCATGTATTTTGTGTGCCCGGTTAGACTATTTTTTGGGGGAACACTTCCTTTCTGTGCAGAGCGGTCTGCACTGCTAGCATGCCTCACGCACGCTGGGAGGTTCTCCCTGTTAAACGCTTGTAAGGCATTCGAGACACCCTGCTGAAACGTGACATTGAAGTCCAGCGTCTTAGTGAATGCTTTTGGAAAATTCTCGGCCAGATTCCCCCCTTTACTGGACTTAGTGGGGTTGCTGGACAATGCTCGGTTGGCCCACAGAGAAGTTTTGTACTGGCTGTTTGGTTTAGTAACCAGTACCAGTAAATTGATGCAACTCTGAAGTGGGCTGAAGTAACGTGAGTAAGAGTGATTTTACTGATAGAGCTTATTTCTACAGATTTATCAAAACAAACTATTCAGCATGTCTTTTATGCCAGTATATCTGTGTCAGCAGTAACAGCTGTGGTCATTTAACTGTATTTATAAGTTTCTGGTGTTTCACTTCTCCCTTCACAGAGGGGTTAGATTCCATCCAATGCCGCATATTTTACACAAGACAATATTTGTTAACATAAGCAATCGCTCTTAGGATTTTTTGCTGCCTCCTTGAAAATTTCAAGTGACTACTTATAATTTTTGTGAGGCTCCGCAGTTCTTTATATTTACTCATACAGTGTGTACAAAAAGTTAACCGTTTTGTACAACACTATTTGTTGTTTGAGGCTTAAAATGTGGTTCTATTACCATAAAAGTATTTTTCTTTGTGATCCTGGTCACACATAGGGCAGCAGTTTGCTGTCAGGAAAAGGAAACTTGTTTTCCTGATGGTGTACTAAATGGATAAAATTCAAGCAAATTGAATTGGAAGAGAAAAGGCAATCATGCATAATCTTCATCCTCTTCTTTGTCTTACCCTGCGAAGATGAATCAAGTGTGTATTTGCCATTACGCTTGATGACACCTGGCTCTCATGCCCTTATATATATGTTCTTGATGTAAAGCTCCTTAAGGCTGAGATTGCTCCTTCCTGTGAGCATCTGTCCTCTCTGCTCTGCTCCTGGCCGAGGATTTGGGGGGCTGTGGTCAAAATCACACCACGCAGTGCCAGAAGTCTCAGCTCTCCAGGATCGCTTCTGTGATGTGTTGGACATCGGACGATTCCTGTCATCCTGCGGACCTACCTTGTAGCATCTCTGACGAGGACAGAAAACCCCCCTGTTTTAATGAATTCATCCATGTAAGGTCCTTAGGATGGAACGACCTCGGCAGGCTGTGCTGACTTGTGATCGCTTTCTGTGATGTGCCTGGTGCTGCTGCTTCAGTTTTCAGTTCAGAACTAGAAATAGCCAGCCCTCCTCTGTCTGTCCACGAGAGAAATTGAAGGTAATGCACAAAGCAATATGTTCTAGCTCTTACGTTTCTTGGTCTCGGTTTTCTGTTTTTTGTTTTAGTCCCACATGATGGCAGTAGGAAGGAGAGGGACCTAGCATGCCATGTAGAAGCCAGCACCCAAGAACTGCATGTAGCACATCGTTGTCTCTTTACTTAACGCTGCTTGAAGTATCCGTGTGTAGAGGGGGGAATCTGCTCCCTCTGTCACCTGTCACTGCTCCAAAGAAGGCCTTGCTGCACAGAAACCGGGGCCGAATCGTGTCTCTGTGTTAACGCTCCTGCTTTGTGAGGCTCGGAAGGAAAACCTGGGCTCCATCACGGCCACCACAGGCAAAGTCTCAGGTCTGAGCAGCGGGCACAGGGCAGCTGCCAGCAGGACCCCCAGGCTAAATGCTCAGCACTGCCTTCATCCACGTTCGTAGTCGTCTTCCACATCTCCTGCCCTTAATGTAAATGGCTGAGATCCTTCCAACACATCTACATCCAGGCTTCCAAGGTTTAGCATCCTTTGTGAGATGTTTTTTTTCTTTTACTCGAAGGTTCTTTCATCAGGTTTTTCTTTCCACCTTTGGTCTCCATCTGCCCCATGCTCTCCAGCAGCTGCTGGTCCGTGATCAGCGGCGTTTTCTTCCCCTCTCTTGGTAGCTCTTTCCTCCGTGCCATCATTTTCTCCATCCAGAATGGCTTTCTTTTTAGGAAAGTCCTTGTAAGTAGAAGCATCCTGCCAGCATAAACACAAGCACATAGTTTTGTCACCTGCTCTGCGGTGATGGTAAATGGGCTCCCCGCGGGACCTGGCCGTCTCCCGGGCACACAGGCACACGTTCGGCCGCTTGAGCCAGCGGTGCACACGCAGCCATCTTCTCACCCTCTTTATAAGGGCTCAGGAATGTTACAGGTCACTGTAGGGCCATTTCTTGCTCTGCCCAAGAAAAAGAGATTCTTGTTATTTCTGGTATTTTTAGGCAGCCATACACCATGAGTCTAACAACCACTGGATTATGGCGTGGAGGAAGAAGGGATTTATTGCCTCGTAAGAAGCCCAGCGATACAGGGGAGAGAGTGATACCCACTTGTCTTGGAAAATTACCTCCCGGCTGATGAGGATTGCGTTGGTTTTTTCAATGTTTGTCAAGCAGTGAGCTGAACTTTGTTGTGCGGGTTTCTGTAAAGGGTTGTGTTCTGCGCTTTGGTTCCTGTCTAGCTGAACCAGAAACGCGTCTCAGGGATCTGTTTTGTTGCTCAGACAACAAGAACAGAGTTTGCATGGGTGAAATCCCTCATGGTTATTAACTTAGATAGTTTTATAGAGCAGGCTTTGTTAAAATCGGACTTCTTTTTATTAGAAAAATAAAGCAGCGGGAGGGAGAGCTTAGCCACTTGAGCGCAATCCTGAGTACATCTGGGTGCTGTCCCTGTCACCCGGTTAAATGACCCAGGCACATGGCCCAGCCTTGACCCACTTCTGGAGCGAGCCTGTAAATCAGGAGCCTGAAATCCTTTCATCTCTGGGGAGGCTTTTAGCAAGGGTGTCTGCAAACTGCTGAGGAGGCATTTCTGCTGTGTCCACCTGTTAGTTAGGAGCCGAATGCCTTCTTCAACTATTTCATGTATGAATCTCTTACATACCATACAGGTAAAACCATTTCTTCATCCTTAACTCAGGCCCTTCACTAAGAGGACAATTGTTCCGTACGGAGTTAAGCTCACAAATTCTTCTGCTCCCTGTCCTTTACTCAGATAGCAAAGAGAGGATTGAGCTGATTAATTCAGCCCCGTTGGTCGCCTTAGTTTTCTTTTGCAGTGGGTGGAGGAAATCAGCACTTCTAGGTCAAGACTCGTTTCATCTTAACGAACAAAGCAGGACAGGTGAACTGAATGTGTCCTTTTCTCTCTGGGGACAAGAAGAGGAGCACGGAGCGGGTGGCTCAGGTGTGCAAGGCTGAAGCTGGGTGGGGGGAATCCTCCTGTGTGTTGGCCATGTGCAGCAACCCGGCAGGATGGGTGCTGTGCTGCTGGGGAAGCCCAGCACAGCACAGCAGCCCCGTGTTCTCCTGCCCATGCCTACCTCCTACCTCCTACACCTCTGCAGTAGCTGCAGCAGGGTGGCTGCACAGAGTTTTGCTGCTCTGGATACTTGCAAAATGTCATAAACGCTCCGTATCTGGTTCCTAAGTTGTTTTTCACCACAAAAGAAATAGTAAGTGCCACTCATTTTTTTCATGCGTTCTTTATTTTATTTATGTTCTGGCATTCTCCTTCTAAGCTTAACGTGGTTAAGTGATGTACACAAATCACAAGGGAGTGCTTTATCTTCAGTTTGATGCTTTTTTAAAGGCAGCACGCAGATGCTGCTGCTTCCTTTTTTGTGGAGTGGGGATTAATATCCCACCTCAGATATATTCATTTACATAAATTCCATACAATATCAGTATCCACTTCAACTGCTAGCCAAATTAGGTGGATATAGGCAGTCAGAAGTAGATTATTCCTGCAGCCACCGACCTGTGAGATACTTGTGGAAGTTCTGCTTTAACCCTGCTCCCCAGAAGGGCTCTGATTCATGAGCAGAGACAGCATGGTTCCCAGTCATGGTTTGCGAGGTTACTGTCCTCAGCACGGTGGGCTGATCTGCTCATACACCACCTACCACCAGAGTTTACAAAATAGTGGTTCAGAGCATAGGTCTGATCGTTATCTGGTGTAAGCTCATTCTTTTGAAATCTATAGCCCTACATCTGTTTACACCAGACGAGAAACTAGCCAAACGCTGAAGCGTACCCCCAGTCCTACAACCACAAAAGCAAACCCTTTTGTTTCAGTTAAAAAAGGAATCGAGGCAACCACCAGCAGAAATGCAGAAAGTATGAAGTTAAACCTGAACTCGAGGGGAGGGGGGAGAGAACTGAAGCTTTTGGACGTGAGGAAGGCAAAGATAACTCTGGTTTGTTCCGGCCGATACAAGATTATCATCTTTGCATCTGGCACACTGTAAACATTCATTATGGATCCTGATTTTATGATACATTTCACATGGCTGTGACTCAACCAGCAAGTATGAGGATTTCTCCCCGTGTTGGCCTTTCTAATATTTACATGAAAAAATGGGAGGTTATGATGTGGGACACGTTGTGAAATGCTTCTCAGTGTCCCATGCTTCGATACTTGATCATTGCATCTCCTTTTGCTCCCAAACATCTGCTCTCACTGCAGCTGTCCAGGATGTGTCTGCTCCTCTCCACATTGCCAGGGGGACATCCTTGCACATGTAGCAGCGGGGAAACGAAGGGGAGCAGACATGTGGGTCCAACCTAGCCAAAAATGAATTTGTCCTTTTCCTTCTCAAAATAAAATCAAGTCAAGTCATCAAGATGGACTCTTATTTTCACCCCGCAGACTCTGTACATGGCAAAATAAGAACAAAACAACCCCTAATTAAAGAGGTTATAAACAATCTCTGTAGTTAATGTCTCTGGGTAACGTTTTTATTTGCATACAGCTGACCTGACTCACTTCATTTTTGCTGTGAAAATTTTCCTTTTCCAAATCTCATCAGTGATCTTTTTCATGTTTTCAGGCTCTTTTTTTTTTTTTTAAAGTTTTGCTTAACAGCTTCAGTCTGTACTAAGAGGCTGCCCAGAAGGGCTGTGGAATCTCCTGCTTGGAGGTAGCACAGACCTTGCTGGACCACAGACCTCTTGGGATCCCCTCCTGCATTGGGTCTGTCTGTGGCTGTGCTGGTCATATCAGCTGTTGTCAAACTTGTGGTAGTCCTAAGCTTTACCTTAGTCCTCAGATATTTAAGTCAAGGCTGGAATTTCACAGGTGCTATGCAGCACTGCTAGCCCAGCCATGAAAAAGATTGCCGTAATTGAGAGAGATTTAGGAAACATCCCAAGGAAGTGAGGATACGGCCTCAAGTTGTGTTAGGGGAGGTTTAGAATTGATATCAGGAAAGATTTCTTCATGGAAAGAGTGTTGAGGAGTTGGAATGGTTTGCCCAGGGAAATGGTGGAGTCGCCATCCCTGGAGGTATTTAGGAGATGTGTGGATGAGACGCTTAGGGACAGGGTTTAAGTGGTGGACTTGGTGTTAGCTGATGGTTGGACTTGATGATCCGAAGGGACTTTTCCAGCCTAAGTGATTCTATGATTTCAAAATGCTGCATTTTTTTGAGTGGCTTTCTTTTCAGACCTGAGCAGTCAAAGTATGTAAGATCTCTGGAAATAATCACCAAGCCCCACTGTGTTTACAGGAGCTGAGATGCTCCAGTTTGAACCACCCCCTGAAAGCCACCTGCCCAAAAATGAGACTTGCAGTGAATTTCCGACCGAGAGTTGATGCTTTGTATGAACTCCTACAAAAACTGATGGTTAGGTGAAATCTTTCATTTGGATGGAAGACATCTAAAGGGTCCCAGACGAGACCTAATTTATTGGTCTTGAGAAGGTTATTTCTTGATGGTAGAAATGGGTAGGAGGGGATCATTTTTAAGGGTGAACTAAAATTACAGTTGAGTTTATGCAACTGAATATCTAAAAAAATAAACAAGCGTGCTCTACATAAACAAAGGGGAACAAAAAAACCCAAACAACACTAACAAATGCATTGCAATGAGTAAAAGAAATACACTTGTCCAAAGCAAAACACGAATTGCTGTAGAATTTCTTTCCTCAGAGTGAAGCTTACTGTGCACCTGCCCAAATAAAATGCGTGCCACGTCCAGAGCATAAATGGGCAGAAATCAGTCGTTCCCTAATGTATTGCACTGGGCATCTTGGCATTCAGTGGTTAAATTTATTGTAAAGGAAGAAAATCTTGCTTTGCGATTAGCCGCGAGCAGTGAGTTCGTGACTGTCAGAGGCGTGTTCGTTTGTGTGCTCCCGGCGGTGCCCAGCCTGGTGTGGAGGACAGCACAGGACACCGGTCTGTCTGGGTCTCGGGAGGTGCTCAGCCTCATTCCTCTTGTTCACTGGTTTACTATGAAAAATATTTGAGCTAAATAAGGTAACAACCGTCCTCCTGGTGGAGAGGCTGCGAAGGAAGAGGTCACGCACCTCAGCAGCAGGAGGCTGCACCACCGCTTCCTAGAGCAGCTCCAGGGTTTGGGCCAGGACTCCTCAGTCCTATTTCTGGCTGCAGAAGGGAAAAAAATACGGTGGTGAATACATTTGTGCTCAGGGCAATGTGTGTTTCTGTCTTCAGCACATGCTTTCGAAAATTTCTGCCTCTGGGGAAAACAGCATTGTTTATGTGCTCGGTATTTTTATTGCGGTATTCAACTTCACTCAATGGGAATCCGTACTCCCTTGATAGCTACTGATATTTTCATCTCTTACCTGTGCTTTGTTTTTTTTTATTATTTTTATTTTTATTTTTTCCTGCTGCATTCCGTCTTTGAGTGCTTCCTTTTGCCTATTCCCTCCTATTTTTCTGTGCCTTCTGAGAACTGCCCTGCCTCTCACTTCCCTATTTTGTCCCATACGTGATCAGGAATGAAAAAAATGTCATTAATGACTACCGAGAGACGAGAGGTAGTGCTCCAGTTAGATTAATAGGGAATAAAACTGTTCATACCTCTTTAGAGCTCTAAAGATTTGGAAAAAACTTTTAGCCCTGTGTAGCAGGCAGTCTTAGGGGGGTAGAATTCAGACCTTAATTTATGGTATATGTCAGACGAGGCACAGAAATGTATCAAGCATTTGAAATTTGAATCACCATCTGGATTCCTGATACACTTGAAGTACAATAGATTCTTAAGGGTCAAAAAGTGTTTTAGGAAATGCTCTAGATGTTTATTTCATGCATGCAATACCTCAAGCATCTCTGTATGGACACTAATGATCAACTTTTCTGTATCATGGGCTTCCTGGCCATGCTCCTATTTTTCTCAATACGTGATATTTTGCAAGCATTTTCCTCTCCCAAATTTTCTGATGGCAGTAACTTATCATTTCTTCTCATGGCCTGAAATTGGAGTCTGTTTGCGACAAGTCCATATGCATGCACTAATGGTTCCCAATCTCACCTATGATTTCATTTTGTCTTTCTTTCCAAACAGAAAATGAAGAGCTTGGCCCAAAGACGCCAGTCTGCACCATCTTTGATCTTTGTCAAAGCTCTTAACAGATCTAGATCCGTCTCAAGGTGAGTCAGTGAGTTTTGCTGGCTGTACATGCAGTACCAGGCGTATCTCGGGCATGGTTATTGTGGGATTGTACCATTTAATTTGAGCTTAGTTCCTGCCATGGATCTGCTGCATGATGCAGTCTCTCCAGAGCTCTGGAAGCCCAGGCTGGCTTAGGACAACGCTGTGGGCCAGGGTCTGGTGGTCACCAGCTACTCCCGTCCTCCCATAGGAGCTTCTAGGACTGAGTATGTGGGTGTGTGCAAGTGTGAAGCATTCAGCACATCATGTCTTCTGCCAGGATCAGCCATTTCTTCTCCCTTCCTACCCCAATGTAAAGCTACCACAGAAATGGGAGCTTCTGTGGAGCTCTTCCACTGTCCGCCTCTGGCCCCTGACCTGCCATTTGGACCACTCTGCATACATAATTTTATCTTCCTGCACCTACAGTTCATTAGACTTTAAACTTACAAAACATAAGTATTTATCGAGAAGTGAACCATCTGGTAGGCTGTTAATGCTTCCAGCTGTGTAGAGCTCTTTACTAAGAAACATTATTGAGGGAAATTAAAGTATGGCTTTGTAAGGAATATTTTTTCCTACACTGTGGTGTGTTAAGTAATCAGTATGTGAGCTTTGGAAAGTTTTCTGTGTTTGATCTAACCAATACCTGCTTTCATATTTGTCATCACACAGAATTCCACAGTATTTCAGAAACCTGTGAAAGTATTCTGTGAAAACATCAGAGTTGCAAAATAGGGAAGGAAAATGAGTTGAAACTACTTGCAGGTCTTTTTACTGGCTATGACATGAAAGAGAAAACTTAGAAATGAATTCCTAAAGGCGTTTGCACCTTTTTGTGTAGTCTAGTGGCCTGAGCATAGGACCGAGAGCCAGCAACATGTGTTCTGGTTCTGGCTGTAAAATTTCTTCCGTGGCCTCTCTCCGACTTTGTTTCCAAGTCTTTAAAATAAGTTGAATAGGTATTTTAACCCCTTCATGGGAATATTGAAATGTTTCGTTTGTCTGTACTACCATACTTATTTTCCGTTTACTACAATTTCTTCACTGTATTTGTAATGTGCATAGTTGTGATACCACCTTTTGGGCATAGATCACACATTCATAACTGAGGTTCTGAAATTAGAGGTGGACTCTTACTGTAGGGAGCAGCAATACCTGAAGGGTACAGAGGACAAGAGATTGGATCCCTCAGCCCTTGGACTTCAGGGTTTCCTGCCGTTTATACGCCTGTGTCTGCACAGAGAGTCACAGAATCACAGAATGGTTTGGGGTGAAAGGGACCTTAAAGACCGCCTCGTTCCAACCCCCTGCCATGGGCAGGGACACCTCCCAACAGATCACACTGCTCAAAGCCCCATCCAGCCTGGCCTTGAACACTTCCAGGGATGGGGCAAATGTCTTCCCTTCAGGCTGTTAATACATTCTTGAAGGGAGGACATTCCCTTCAAGACAGTCGCCAATACTAAAAAGAAAATTAACTATATTCAGAATTCATATTTCAGAACTTCGTCATTTGCCTGCTGGGGTTCAGACATAAACATTTCTCTTCAGTTTTGCTTTTTTTGTTGTTGTCTTATTGCTTGGTCCACAAGTATCAGAAATTGGCCATAGCTGGAGAGCCTCTAAGTGAGATAATACTCTGCATGTAAATTTGCACCTAAGAATTTTACAATGTTTCTTAAGTGTAAGTATGTCTTGCTTACATAGTCCAGGTCAAAATTCTTTCCAGATCTGGGGTGCAGAAGGACTTTTTTTTTTTTCTTTTTTATGTAAGACCAGTTGGCAGAAACTTTGTGGTGTAGAGGACTGAAGAATGGGAAATGTTGCCTTGTTCTGCAGGAAGGGCAATGCTTTGCCTGACAGACCCTGCCGCTTCCAGAGCTGTAGGATTCTGCCTCAGCCCTGCCTGTCCTCTGCCTGTGGCGTGCCACGGTTTGGCTGCTCCTGTTGTTTTGAACTGAAGTCTGTGACCTTAGTGAGAGGTGTCTGGTGAAGTCTGAGGACCCTGGAGGCCAGAGCAGGTGATTTTGTGGCTTTGAAGTCTATCAGTGAGAGACTAACACGTTGGATGATGTAGTGTTTATTATTGTTCGCAGGAGCAATAATTCTCACCTATGCCTGACTTCCTTGTTTGGCTGTGCAAAACACGTTCCTCTTCATCACTAAACTGATGGATGAGCTTGAACTTTCTCCTCAGTTTGTTGTGTAAATGCTTAACTCCTGTGAAGTGCTTTCTCTTAAGGCAAGCTAGAGAGCAACAAAATGACTTCCCGTGTTTTCTAATCTCCTCCAAATGTTTTATCTCAGAACTGTCTCAGCTCTTAGTTCCCTTTCTTGTAGACACAGCCAGCCTGCAAAATCCATTATTCTCCTTTGGCAGTGAACCTTAATAGCGGGACTCCATAACACTTACTTGTTAATGGTTGATTAATGACTTGTAGATAATAAAGCTCCTATCTGAAGTTAGCAAACATCTGTGAGGGATTTATATGAATCCTCTCACCTCAGCAGCTGGCTCACCTCAACATTTGTTGAAATTAATGAACAAGTGCAAAGTTTAAAAGGGCAGGAAATACTTAGAAGCACAAGTCAGCTTGTATTTTTATACCATTTTATATGTCAGGTGCCCTTGGATTATATACAGGGCATTTTCATAAAATGTGGTGGCAGCCATTTGAGACCTACCTTTGGGCAGTTTAAAGTTTATTAATGGTGTTTGTTCAAAGAAACCATTGTGACATCTGGAGATGGCTATTTCAGCATTCGGAGGACTGAGGTTTTTTAATGGTAGTATTGCTGTAGCTGTGACAGCAGGAGGATGCAGGTGAGACAAGAAGATCTAGCTGGAAAAAGCAGACACTGTTTTGTTC
Organism: Anser brachyrhynchus; assembly: GCF_964034855.1. Taxonomy (NCBI): domain Eukaryota; kingdom Metazoa; phylum Chordata; class Aves; order Anseriformes; family Anatidae; genus Anser; species Anser brachyrhynchus. The sequence continues at coordinate 193,892,884 of NC_137694.1, forward strand.
CACTGCGCTCTTCAGTCCTGAAAGAGAAGCTAATTGGAAAGTCTTGTGTGCTTAAAAGCTTGTCTTCTTTTTCCCCTGCTATACCATTTGGTTTAATGAAAGTTAGACCTTCTTTACAGATCTTGCCTTGCCACATCAGCCATATAAAAGGAGCTACACGATAACTTGGCCTGTGGAGGAATTCTGAGATGACTTTGAATGTCATGGTCTTGTACAGATGTGCAACCATGCAATCCCCATCTCACTCGATTGTAACTGCAGGCAGCAGGGGAACATAGTAAATAGTATAGATATTATACTGGAATTCAGGCCCTTACTACCAACAGATGAAAATATGCAGACTATTCATTGCCTCCTGGTTTTGCTCCTTTTTTTTTTGTACAGTTTATCTTTCCTTGCAAAGTAGTGATGAATAGGCATGCAAAGACTGTTTCACATCATCCCATGTCTTCTTTGGAAGCACTTTGAACAAAGTTATTCTAGAAATATACCAAAAAAGTAAGCTTTTGATATTTTTCTGGGCTGATACTCAGATGCAGAAAAAAAGTCTGATTTTTAACGCCATTAATATGTATGAAATCAGTAAAGGATTTGGGTTAGTTATATTTGGCCCTAGACCTGTTGCACAGTTGTAATTTTCCTCTTAATTTTCCTTTTTTCTTGGTGTCCTTTAATGAAAACTGCACAACTTAATGATATACTTCAGTGCAACACAAATTACGGGTTTGAAACAGAAATGTCTGAGGCCTTGATTTTTAAGCGTTAGGTCTTGTCTTCTCAAAATAATTGACATTAATAATAAAGACTTATTTCAAACCAAATTTTCAGCCTTTGTTCTGCTGTCCCTCAAAACAATTTTCACATGTGACAGCCCAAGCTACTAAGTTTCTGCTCTGTGTTGGCGGACCTCTGTTCACGTGGAGGATACATGACAGGGACAGCCAAATTCTGTGTTGCTGTTGCTAGCAGCTTCCTTTTTGCTAATGCATGCCTCACAAGATCTTCCAAAGTGATATTTTTACATGCTTAACAATATAATTATTTATATGCCTTAGTAATGTAATTTTACATATCTGAGTCTTCATAACCATTTATAGATATGTTCCTCTGCATGCTAAAGACATTAAAAGATCGGTAATGAAACTACTCTTTATTACAGAGTTAAGCATCTTTATGATATTATTTTGGTGTAAGCTGGAAGCAAGACTGGTTTTAAAATAAAATTAAGTATCATTTTTAAAAGGTTTTATGAACAAACCTTTGCAGAACCTGAAAAGGAAATACCTAAAAAGCCAGCCCTCCCCAATTTTATTATTTGTGTTTTACAGTCTAAGAAGTTAAAGGTATAGACTGGGGATTTCAGAAATCTCTGAGGTGTTTTTTTCTGTTCTGTAGGTAGAAGTAGGGTCGTGCTGCTCATGGAGAGGCTACTCTTTCTTCTCCTAGTGCACAGTAGATGACTCTGGCATGTTATCTTCCAGGGGCCAGTGCCAAATGCTAAATATCCCAGATAACGAAGATCATATGTGTAATCTAGTAATGCGTTCTACTTGGCTCTAGTCAAATACAAAGTGTTCCCGAAGTCTTGGACATTGTGTTTTCAGGGTTTTAGTCGGAAGATATGTGGATGATCCAAGCTATGTGACTAGATGAAGACAAAAATAGAGACTTCTAATAAATATAAATTGCCAGAAGGCCTTAACTGTCTCTTTTTCACAGGAAAGATGAGTATTCGGTGTTTCAGACAAATCTGATTTTGGAGAGGAAGGGAATAAAAGTTCAGTGTGAATAACTAACTTGTTAAATAGGTATTGCAGTTGTAATCATTTTGCTCATTCTTCACTCGTTTCCATGGTAGCAATTAATTTTGCCTCTGCAACATAATCTTTGCAAGACACCATGGGTTGGTGAGGCTCAGCACCTCTCCGCTTCATTCACGGGCTGTCACAAGAAAAGACTCCGAGCAGACGCCGTGCCTTTGGCCATCGTGGCTGTCGCTCACATGTCACCCCTGGCCACCATGACAGGGCTGTGGGTGAGGAGCGGGGAGAACATGGTGCCCGCTGGGCTGAGGGCTGCCCTGCCACAGGGTACAGCCCAGCGGTGGCATGAGACAAATGGTGCCTGGCGGCTACACCTGAGGGGCTTTGCAGAACAAAGGCTGCCATATTGTGTGTGTGCCTGCTTCTGTGTGTGCCTGTGAGTGTTACACCTGTAATCAGCGTGGGTTTTTACCACTGAACCCTTTATACAGCACTAGTAGTGGTGTGGGGAGAGGGGCTCAAAACCAGCACAGGAGGAATAATATACTGTCAAATACTGTCCCAGCCTTTTCCCATTTTAAATGAAGGCATTGCATTTGGGGCATGTCTTTGAAGGCTGCAAAATGGCGGTGAGGGGAGAGGATGGCAGGGTGACGAATCACTTCAAACCCAGCGCTTTGAGAGGTGGTGGAAGATTTATGGCTGCTCAGGCAGCAGTGGCTATAGGGTGAGCCAAGGCCATGGTTTGTAACTTGGGTAATGCAGGGTCCGGGGATGGCGGTGGGTTGAAATCAGACGTCACTGAAGCAGCTGGTGTGGTAAAGCACTGGGTGTACAAGATCTGTACTGGCTCAAATAAGAGATCAAATATGTGGCGGTGCTCTTGTCCATGGGGGATTGCTTCACCTCACCACCCAGGACCACTGCTGCTGCTGCAGGCTGTTGTTGGGTTAATGAGCAGTAGGCATGCACACAAACAACTGAAATAAAACCTCTCCCTGTGCCCTTGGACACCCAGATGGCCTGGTCACAAGTGACAAGGGCTCTTCAATGCCTCAGTTCACCCACAGGAAGATACGTGCTGTGGAGGAGAGCCCTTGCAGGCCCTCTCTGAAACCTCAGGGCTTTTTTTTTTTTTTTTTTTTTTTGTGAGAAGCTGCCGTTATGGCAAAAGTTTCATTAGAAATTAAGTTTCTAGTCATCAAGATGGAGCAAAAATCCTGTTCCTAAAGATGCCGCCAAGAATGCAAATGAAGAGCCCTTCACTTCTGGATTTAATTTGTAGATTTAATTCGACCTTGACATTTCGGACCAGGATTTTTTTCAGAAATTTTCTGTTTCGTGAAGAGTTTTGATGCTTTAACATTTTATCCTTAACCTGAATGGGCATAAATCTCTGAAAGAGAATTTCCCCAGAGTTCTCCCCTCAGTATATCATGTTTCTATAAGCAAGGCGAGGAAACATGAATTTGTATAAAAATAGTGAAAAGTTTAAGAAAGACAAATCTATTTTGCATCAAATTGTTCTTCCTTTTTAAATGAATTGCACATAATTAAAATAACATGATGATATTGTTCTAGTTGTCATTTTTATAGAATTTCTAATTCACTCGTGATTTAAGCTAATTATGACACTGGAGTATTGTTTCCTTACACCATGTGCTTGAACGCAAAAGTTATTTTTATGTAGTAATAGCTGGGGATAAAATTTTATTAACTGTTAACAAGGAACAAAGTGAACTTTCTGAGGCCTCAAATGGCCTTTTAACTGCAAGACTGGCATTCCTGTCCCCCTGCTGGTTTCTTTCTGTTTTGTTTTGTGTGTGAGCATGTGTGTGTATGTGTGCATATGTTTGTTTTTGATAAAACACATCGGTTCTTCATTTATTATATACAAAGTGGTTTATAGCAATGTTTGTACATCTGGAGATTGAAATGAGCTGAGGCTCTCAGAGATATGCTGCCCTTTTATTAAAAGAAAAGAACCAAAGGTAAAAAGAACGCAGGCTTGGGAGCAGGGTTTTGGAGGGATTGGAGTTTAAATGAGGGATTAATTTTACAATAAATGACTAATAGTTTAACACTAGTGCTTTAAGCCAATTCCCCTTTGGATAGAGTTGTGACAGTTGAAAGCAAAGGCCGTAAGGGGCACTGCTCATCAGGATGAGTGCAGGGTTTGGCTCATCCAGATGTCTCGCTGCCCACATGTGCTTTTGGATTCAGCCATTTGGGGTATTTTTGGATTAAGCCTTGAGTCCTGGCAAAATACAGCCCTTGTCCAGCTATTGTGTATCCCTGGTTTTAGACAATAAAATCTCTGCCAAATGACAGTCTGGCCAAGCAGTTTGGGCAGCAGCATACCTGAGGAAATCATAGGACTGACTCGCTCAGACTTCTTTGTGGTCATTTATCTTGTATAAACAAGCAGAAAGCCTCTAATGATGTGCAGGCTGATGTGCAGCTTCTGCTGCTCCCACCTCTGACAAGGGCCAGCATTAAATACACATTGAGCTCTCCCGGCTGATACAGCATCACTTCTCCTCTTCCAGTTGCTTTCTCATGGTCTACAAAACTGCTGGTGGGAAGTTTGTAATCACACTACGGAAATAACAGTCTGCCTTTGGATTTCTTCGGTGGCCTTCACAGAAGCAGCTGCAAACATTGCTGTCTTTTAAACCTCTGGCTGAATCCACTTTTCCTGGAGCACTGTTTTTTTCAGTAATTGTTTAGGGCAGCGGTCTGAACATGCAGTATCAGGGCTGAGGTGTGAAGGAGTCTGGCTCATCAGGTATTTTGGTGGGTGGAGACCACGGTCAGCCTTGCAACAAGGGTTTGTGCCATCTAGCAAGCTTGGTGTAAGCTATGCTAGGCATCTCTAGCTTGTTCCCCAGGCAGGTCCAGCATTGTTTTTGGTGAAGCTACTGGCCACAATGTGTTCTTTCAGTGGAAATGAATCACCCAGGTTCAGTTCTCTGCATCCTCAAGCAACTCATCTTCCACTTCCAAAAGACTGATGCAACTACTATGTCTGTTCCCAGCATATTTTTTTTTTTTGCATGTCACCCACTGACACATCCAGTTTCAACCTTTCACATCCCATAGCTCCAAGTGGTTGTAAGCACTACAGTGAGCATTTTTACTACTAGGTTGCTCATCAGACACAAGCAAGCTCTTCTCGTAAACCAAAGGCTCAAAGAAATGTGGGGGAAAACGTCATCATGTAAAAGGCTCTTGTGTTTCCCCCTGCTCTGTGCTGCTGCTGTTTGCCACTAGCTTGCCTGTGCCCGCTTCTCACTTGCACAATTACCAGTTACCATCAGGTGCAGGGATGTGGGGAACCCTCTAACACCTTTTTTTCCCCCAGCTCAGGCCACTGCTGGAGTAAAAGCCTCTGACTAACCTGCCTGAGTCACTCTGAAAAACTCCTCGAATGTGTAGGCATTAGTTATAAGGGAGTAAACAGGTGCCTGTGGCTGCCACTAATTTGTCTGCTGGCTGTTCGTAAGGAATCTGGGTCATTACACATGTGAGAGCTGGCAGCGGCAGGCATATCAAGTAATCTCTTCAGTGTAATAGGATAATTCCTGCGCTGTAGTACGAGTATCAAAATATGGTTTAAAGCCCCTGAAGCAAACCAAAGCCAGATTTGTTCCTGTTACAGCGGGGACAGGTGCAGTGAAGTGACAATCCCGCTTGACACAGGCACCCGTATTGGTTGTCCCTCATAGGGAATCGGTCCAAAAAAGCTTGTGCCAAGACAGGGGCTGGGCAGATCCTCGCTTCAGGTCTTTGCTGGAGCCCTGTGGAGCTCATCCCATGGCTGTGGGGACAGAGGCAAGGCCGGGTGGCAGCGGCTTCAAAGAGTGCTGCAGCTTGCGGGAGGATAAAGCGTGGTGCCGGGGCTTATCTTTTAAAGGCGGCACTTGCAGCTATTTATAGGTCGCTTTGGATGTGATTACTTTGTTTAGAATCAGCAGGTTTTCCCCTGAAAAAGGGCAGCCGGGGAACAGCCGCTGGCGGATTCTACCTTTGCTTTACCTGGCCGCATTTTTTGAAGTCTTGTAATGTTTTGAACGCATTTGCTTTTCCTCAAACTCGTTGCCGCCCAACTGCAGATTCTACCCATGTGGCAGAAGCCGAGGAGAAGAGCCTAGGTGAACCAATTCTTGAAGAATGGGAAAATCAGAGACTAAAGGGGAAGGAGCGCTGAGCCGCAGGACTTTGAAAAACCCCGAGCAGACGCCCTGGTATTACCTGGTAATTGCGTGAGGTGACTGGCAGGCAATAAACCTTTGAGCAGTCACCTAGAAACTGCTGTGCTTCCCTGTTAAAAAGACACAGTCCCACAAGTGCCTTATTCTGGCTCGTTTACAGCCTGTGTACCAGGTAGCTGCTGACAGTGGGGTGTGCAGATGCTTACAGGCTCACTGACAGCCATAAATGATGGGCCAGAAGGGATTCCTAGAGATGCTCACACCAGGCTTTTCACACGTGCACCTCAGCTTGACAAGACCTGTTTCTGCTGAGCTCTGCAGCATGCCCTGGCTATTCCTGGTAGCCCAGAGTGCCTGGCTGTTGCACGACCTGCACTGAACTCTTGTGATATATTTTGCAAGAAGACACTTGAAACCCCCGCTTGGAGGAAGGGTTAATTGCATCCCTGAGGTAACTCACAAACAGCTGAGTTGAGCTGTGCCTTCAAATGTCCCTATTGTGATTAAGTGGGATTAGATGTCCCAATTATGATTGCTGCTTCACAAAAAAGTTAAGGTAGGACAGAAACCATATCCCTTCAGGCTACTGAAATAATACTGGACCCTTCTAGGGGGACACAGATGAAGCTGGCATCCCGGAACACTCCCCTGTATCCCACCTTGGAAGGGGTAGGATGGAGCCAGGGTGGAAGCGGCAAAGGCGGCCTGTGCTTCCTGGCCTCTTGTAGGCCACGAGAAGCTCCAAATTCAGTGGGAATCGCAGTGAGGAACAGAGGATAGATTCTTCCCAAGGGCAAAACAGGTTTTATTGACCACTGCAGGTGAATATATCCTCCCCTCAACTTCTCCCCCTGCCAGGAGGAGTCAGACCAAAATCCCTTGGACTTGGTGGTCACCAGTTGAGCTGTACGGCAGGACTGGAGGACTCCCACGCCGTAAGAGCTTTTCAATAGGGCTTAAATAACTTGCACTAAATTCTTTTCTGGTGGAAACAGGCAAAATATGACCGAAACGTGCGGTGCTAATTTATACCGATAGAGAATTTTGCCCTTATACTAAATTTTCAGTGTAAACACCTTGCAGCTGTTTGTTAAAATAAAATATATATATAAAAAAAAAGCTTGGAAGTAAACCAAACCACAAGCATGTTTCCTGTCTCCAGCCACCATGCTGTAGTACATATTTGCTCTGCAGAAAATATTGTCCTTTTGGCTATGTAAAAATTACTTAAGTGCAGTTTGTTTGCTGTTAAGCTGCCAAGCTTCCATTCTGAAATGTGTGAGGATTTTTTTTAAAGATACTTTTTACCCTAAAGCTATATGTTGTTTTACTGCAGTCTTAATCGTTTTTAATCATTTACTCATTTTTGGAAGACTGCAGAAAAAAATACACACTTTGGCACCTTGAACATGTAGTGTAAACCACGTTCATTCACTGTAATCATTTTTTTTTTCATTTTTAACAAGATTTTGACATCATGCGAGTATGATTTCAAATGCAAAACAACTTTCTTAATTCTAAAATAATATAATTTGGAATAATTTCTCAATGTATTTTGAATTAAAATGTATACGCAGAGTTTTAGAAGCAGTACCTGATGACCTAAATAGAAGTGGTAGCCTTGATTTCAGCCCTAAAATGTAAAATTATCTATTTATCTGGACAAAGCATGCTTCCAAGCTCTATCTTTCATTAGGTTCTTGCCCTGCCTGTGCTGGAGGTGGGGTTGAAGGCTCTGTGATCCCGCTGGGGCTCCCTGCTTTATCTGGGGTGCAGCATTTGCTGCTGCAGCTGGCTTGGGGCCCGGGCCGGGATAGGTAGGGTGAGGACAGGCCTGTGCCGGGGGCTGCCAACTGGGGCCCATCTTTCGGTGAGATTCACAGACATAGCCCCTAAAGGAGAACACAGCAGTGTGAGGAGTGCCCCTGGTTTGTTCAAATTTGATATTTGTTTAAAAAAAAAGAAAGACATTGCAGCCACTAAGGCACCCTTACTCAAATAGGAGTGTATATTTTAGTGCTTAGAAAATAAATAACGCTCTTTAAAAAACTGAGCTGATCTCATGTGTTTCGTTTCACAAAAGCTACTGTACATGATAGTGATGGCCTAGGAGACTTGAACAGAGTGCTGCAGAAAATAGACTTGCTATTTCTGGAATGCTGTGCTGTTTTCACAGAGTGCTGCTTTAACTGTGTAAGATTTACCATAGATAACAAAAAGCAAGCGTGCCCAGCATCCTCAGAAAGAAGCTCCCTTAGCAGAACAGGAATCAAGTTGACAGCAGATTTTCAGAAACAGGTTGGTAGTCCATGTGATTAAGAGTTTTATGCTTGTCTATCCAAGTCCCTTCTATAAATAGTCAGTTTGAGATTACAACAGCATACCAACTTTCTGTCAGCTCATACCTTACCTACCACCTTCCTGGAAAGCACTCCTACCCTCCAGGCTGATCCTTTTTGTGCTTACTTTCACCCTCCAGGTATAATTATTATATATTATAATAAAGTGCTGCATAAGCTTAGATGAAATGCATATTCCAAATCATGAGAAGCTGAAGTGGGAGGACGCATGAAAGATCCTGAGCACGTGGGTGGCTCCCCAGTGCATTGGTCGTGGCTGCAAGGCAGTGGCAGTAGCGAGTGGTTAGCAGCTTTACAAATGCAAAGGATTATTATTACTTTTATTTATTTATTTATTTTAAATCTGCCTGTCTAAATAGGTCTCTGAACCTGCAGATTGCTCTGTGTGGGTGAGCCGTGTCTGCGTGGAGCCTCTTTCATGGCAAGAGGAGCTGCGAGTTGCTCAGCCATGAAGCCAGCAGGTCTTGGCATGGCTGTGCCAAAGAGCTGGTGGGGACAAGGCAGGCAGGCAGAGCTGTGGGCATCCTCATCATCAACATCTTACTCCATCCATAAAATGGTTTGTGAGTTTGTGCCAAGCCAGAAGCTGTGTCACAAGGACATCGCCAGCTAGCTAGTGTTAACACACAGCCATTTGCCAGTTTCTGACTTTTTCCATCTATAGCTGGATTTGAGCATATGAAAAAAAAAAAACCCTGCATAGGACTTTGATTGTCCCACAACTGTTCTTCAAAGACAAAGTCCCTTGCTGATGAATTTCAGAAGACCTGCTGTGTGTAAAGTGGTTGCAACCCCTTTTTTCGTCCCCCAGCCTTTCTGGTATGGGCAGGGATTCTTTTGAAGCCATTCACCTTAATGAGCTACCAGTATGACAGAGGCTAAATTCATCAAGAGCATATGCAGGACCATTTCTGTTGCCTTGCCTTCAGTCCCAAGCATAGCCCTTTGGTTTCAGTGTACTAGAGAAGCTCTTCTTTCACTGCATTTTTTTTGCTTTTTTCTTTTCACACACAGAATGTGATGATCCGTTATCATGATGCTGCCAGGTTGGCCAGGATGTGGTATGAGACACATCCAAACCATCATTTATGATGAAATTAGATAGGTGTTGAAGTCCTGAAATGTTAGTGCTGCACTTGAGTGCACTCTGAGCACTCTGGGACGCGGATCAGTGCTCACTGCTGTGTAACAGGTTTGGGTTTTTTTCTGCCTTATCTCAGGGGAGACGGGGCTGCATACTACATCGGAGCTGTTTTCTTTTGGTTGCTTAAAGAACAGTTCTCTGTACCTTAATGAGTTAGTTATCTCGGATGGAAAATACTGTCTAACCACACAATGGGGGTCATATGCCTTATGTGTTAAACGATTTCCAACAGCAAACAACCTTGGCTTCAGAGCTCCAGCTAAGAAAGCCTGCCTCATCAGCAAAAATATGAAGCGAGCGTCTGCCAAGCTGACATCGAAGTTTCTTCTGACAGGAAGTTTTAGGAGCCTAAGTGCCTGAGAAGGAGACACAGAAAGAAAGCGCAAATGTTGTTACCTGATTTCCAGTATAAGCTCTCTTAGGAAAATGACAAGAATTTGACAGAACTGCTTTTGGGAATATCTCTGCTAGTCCCAAATCACATGTCATCCCTGACTGATCTATCCATTTTGGCAAAAATCCGTAATGTGGGCTGGATTGCAGACGTTTCTTACTGTGCAGATAGCTGCTGTTTTCACTAGCCTCCAGCGGGTGTGAATAGCTCCAGCTTCTCTCACTGGGTTGCTCTAGCCCAATGCTGTGACTCAGTGATGAGAAAGTAAAGGCAGAAACTGAAAATTCCTGCACTGTATTTTTCCTAAGGATAAATTGTGGGTTCTTTAGGTCCATCCAGAACTGGATTTTGAGGTATACAGAATAATCCTGTGGTCTCCGAGCACCACGAGGAGGTTTGGCATGAGGTTAACTTCAGACGTTAAAGAGCATAGTGTTGTTTTATTTCTATAGGTATCAGCCATGGAGAGAGCATCGGGGCTGTATCCTTAGTTATCATCAAAGTTATCAGAAGTTATCATCAGAGGAGGGAAGTTCTGGCAGAGGACAGTAGCCAAAACAACGGAGTGAGACTGAGGATGGAGCATGAGCAGTGTGCAAGAGGGATGTCAGCTGAGATACCTGCAATAGCTCATTCCAGCTTAAGTACCTTGGAGAACAGATTGTTCCCGTGAGGCATTTTACAGCTTAATCTAAATCATAGAGTGAGGTCATCATCCACTGAAATCAAGGGGGGAAGCTTCCCGTTGGCGTACATGACATTTGGATCGTGGATTTCGTAACAGCTTAACATAGGCTGTTAAACTCTCCTTGGAAAAATTTAACTTCTTCTGTTGTTTTCACTACAAATAGAAGGTAAAGCTGACATCTCCATTGCACTAAGAATTAAAATAAACACCTTGGGGATCATACCGTTCAGATATCTGTTTTACTGAGGAAACCCCAAGGAAGCTCCATAGGGGGAAGAACAAGTATTCCTTGTGCTTTTGTGGCTTCTGGTAAATACAGCGTTGGTGAAGTGAGCACTGATGTGTTTGCTTTCATGCTGAATGCCGTGGGGATGTATTTTCAGTGTTTGGCTGACTACTGATAGCTTTCGACTTCATACGTTACACCCACAAAATTGAAGTGTTCTTTTAAATCGCTGTGTATTTTAAAAAGGCACAAAATGCCTATTTTGATTAATATGAAAAATAATAGGTGTAAAATCTAGGCCCTGGAAATGCCAGGAGAAAAGTCTTCAATTATCTTTCCACTAATTTCAGGCAGTACAACGATTTTAATCTATTCCTGAATAACTCTGTAGATATCCTCAAATTCTTGGTTAAACCCATGCATGGAAATCTCAGACCCCAAAATAGTAAGTTTATGCAGAAATACCCACTTGAGGCTAGACAAATGCAGTGGCAATGCCATCTAAATTTCAGTATTGGCCTGGCTCCTACATGAAGTGGAACATGACTGATTGCTGACTTTGCAGGATAACCCCATCTTTCAGAAATTAATTCATAGCTCATTCTTAACAAATTCAGAATTCAGAAAAGGCCCCACATCACTGACTTTTACTTTATTAATGACATCAGAAGTTACATTAGCTTAAGGACTGATTTTTGCATAATTGTATTAGAAGGAATTTTCAAGAGTGCTTAGCACTTTTTAAAAATTAGATTCATTTAATGGCCTGAAAAATCGGCGAGCTATTACAAACTGAACTCCAAAATCACTTCTCTTACATAAATCCCCACGCCTGAGGGTATAGCTGATCTGCATTTTCCTCATTGTGACAAAACTTGTGTTTCATCCATGACATGTAACAAAGGAACATCAATTGAGGGGATCAAAAGCATGCTTTCTGAAATACATTTTTGTCACTGCTGTTGAATTTCCCCCCGTGTTCCTTAGTCAATGGGCTTCAGAAGGCCTGGTTGAATTAATAATGGCTTTGATTTTTTTCCGCTTTGTTTCAAAGAAAAAAATATTTTCACTTTTTTGTTAAAAGGCGTGTCAGGTAAACTCTATTAAACTCTTATTAGAGTTCACATGCTAGAGATATATGGAAGGAAGTGGGTCCAAAAGCCAGATTTCACTAAGATGACCGATTTATGACATTGCATTTTCCTTTTACAAAAACTGAGTTCAATTTGCTCGACCCCTGGTGGCATCAGTAAACCCACTGCACGTTCCTTTGCTCATCTGCATGACCGATATTTTGCTTAGTTTAACGTGGGAAGTTCCTGGGATTACAAATCAGGATGATGAAAATATGCAAAGAGGAACGATCGAATTCAGTAGTCTGTATGAAGATGTATGAGAGTGAGCCTATGGGAGCGTTGGGAGGGGCAGGCACTTCAGCATGATTTTATGAACGTTTCTGCTGATTTGGTTACAGCAGTGAAACATGAAAGGTTTTGTTCTGACTATTGTTGTTACTGGATTGAAATATAAGTGAGTATTTCGCTGCTTAACCTTTGAGGCCACGCATGGCGTTTACACGGGCGGGCTGGTCATCATTCCCGATTTCTGCCTAAGTTTCTGGGCCAAGTGCTGCTAGGAAGTTTATGAAAGTGAGTCCCAGTAACCAGTCATGGATGAACTGGTGAATTGGTGAAATCCCGGTCACACAAAAGTGGCCGGGTAGGAAAGGTGCTTGCTGTTCCTCCCACTCACGTAGCTGGCCACACATACCAATAAACACCCAACGTGTCGGACCAAAGCTCCTCTCTCTGCCTTAACCTCCACACTCCTGAACATCCCTTCTGTGTAGGAACAACCGAATAACTTTAGGTTTGCATTATTCATTCTGCAAGCTATTCCCCTCCTTTCTTTTTTTTCCCCTGAAGGAGTAGGTAATTAAAGACGAGAGAAAAACTGTCAATTAAGTTGAGGAACTCTTTCAAAAAAAATCAGGCTCCCAACCAGAAGGTGGAAACCAAGGAAACCAAGATCCTCACCAGCTCCTTACAGATCAGTGAAAGCGTGTCCTTCTAATGTAGGCCAATCTCAGAGCTTATCCTTTCTCTCCCTGCTGTCAGGATTTCCTAAATAATTTCCTGAGTAATCCAGCCACAGGCATCAAGGAGAGAAGGGTGGGAAATCAGCCAGGCTCTAAGAGAGGTGCTAGGAGGTTTGTAATCTTCAAAGAAGATTACAGTTTTCTCTGCTCACTCTTGTTTTCTTTCATATCCCTCCCATGTGTTTTGAGACTTTCACTTTGTAATGTCCATTTCTTATAAAGCCCCAGCAAAATCAGTAAGTGTTTGTCTTTCTTTCCAGTGGGGCCAGGAATAAGCTGTAATCTCAAAGCTGCTCACTTCAGCCTTTCCTTGCCAAGACGATCCAACCACGTTTTAGCTTATTTTTTCTTTCTTTTATTTTCTTTCTAACAAGAAAAAATAAGTAAATACATCTGAATAAAACCAGAACTGTTGCATTCAACCAAAAGGAAGTGTTTCATTTGGAGGCACCTCTAGGGAAATCAAATGATTGAAAAGGTACATTTACAAAATCTGGAGAAAAGATGCTGATGGGTCCTGATTTTAAGCTGGAGGTTCCTTTGGCGAGTCACGCACAGGTACAGAAGACCCAGGTTCAGTTCTCTCATCTGCCTGGGAGAACTGGAAGCCACATCACTGGCTTTCCTGGGCAGAGCCTGAGCTGCAGTCAGATCCTAAAGAGCCCTAGAGGAGGAGAGTGTTCCCTCAGCCCCTCACATTGATGCAGTTCAGCTCTGAATAAACAGACATCTGCTAGAGCAAGGTTCAGAAAGTAAGGATATCCTGTCTGGGTGAGTGAGCTGACCGTCGTGATAGAGAAACTGCTATTTCTGCTTCAGTAACTAATGAGCTACTTTATATCAGGCTGAACAGTTAGATCAGGACCGAGGGAATCCTGTCACTACCATCAGTGAAGTCTGACTGCAACCTACTCGATACCTCCTTGGAAAAGATCAGTGTCTTCCACCAGGGAGCCTGAACGGTACCACTGCCTCCCCTAGACCGGGGTTTGGGTTATCCAGCACAGCACAGCCACCGACCAGCACAGCCCTGCTCCAGGCACACAACCAAACCCTGCAGCAGGAGCTTGCTTCAGTGCCTGTGGGTCGTGTGCTGAGGGAGGGAGGCTGAGCAGCCCCTTCTCGTGTTGCATCTAGCAGGTGGCCCATCTCCAGCAAGGTTCAGTTGCACCTCATGTTTGCCCTTGGTTCTGAATAATTTCTATAAATTGCTCTTAAGCCTGAATACGGGTCCCCTTCTGACCAAGGAGGGGTTGAGGATATCCCTTCATCATGCTAATGCCTCCTCTCTCTTTGGGGAGCCTGCAGAAGGTGCAGTATTTCCTCTAAGGATGCAAACAAAGGGAGACAAATAGAAATAGGCAAAATGGAGAAGGCTGCATTTTAATTATTGTCATTTGCTAAATGCTACCCATGTGCTTGTGCTGTAAGAGATTCGCTAAGGACAGTTCCTAGCATGTTTTGCATAAGAATCAGATGGATGAGGTGTCATTAGTGTCTTTCTAGCCCTTCACTGAAATGTGCTCAAATAAATTGCCTTTTGGCGGCAGGTGTAGGATGTCACTGCCTGGTCCTCACTCGTGTTCCTTTATCCCCTCTGCTTCCTTTCGCAGGGAAGGCTGCTTCTCCCCCATCAGCCCCGAGGCATGTCCCCTTGTGCAGTCCTTCATGTGCCACAACAGGACGTTCCTCCTCGACGGCCACGTGCAGCTGAAGACGGGCCTGCAGACCCAGGAGCGACACCTTTTCCTCTTCACAGACCTTCTGGTTGTTGCCAAGTCCAAGTGAGTATGGCACTTCGGGCAGTGCCCCTACAGAGCAGCCCTTTTTTCTCAGCAAAGCATAACATGGATTTCCTTAATGCTTTTTTTTTTTTTGGTAGTAAATCTTCCCTAAATCATACAGCAGCTTTTTATTTGGTCAGTAGGAGTTCGGTGTCTGACCTCTCTAGGCACTTCTGAAAACCCCATAACCCAGAGAGGAAGTCCAGGCCACAGCATTTTAGAGGAGTAGCAGATGTCTGAGTACATTGCTTGTGTTGTATGATGTCCCCTGCTCTGGGGACACAGTGCGATAGAAAAGTCTCACCAGAGCTCAGCTGTGTCCATGGGGCTGCCTTGAGCTGACAGCTATGCGTTATACAGGCCATCTTCAGTCCTGTGGGGTGGCTGTGTCACAGAGACGTTACAGGCCTTAACACTTAACCAGGGAGCTGCTCTGACACACTCCAGTGATGGGCAGCTGTATAAAACCAGAGATTGCAGGCGGTACCGCAGTGTTGGTCTTGTGCTGTGCCAGGAGGAGCGTGGGGACAGGGAACAGGACGGGAAGCAGTGCAGAGCAGTCTGGGTTGTGTGCATGTGCAGTCAGGCTTGCTGCTGAGCTCTGATTATTCACTCTACCATTCACAATTAAATCAGATTTACAAGCTGCATCTAGCATGCCAGCTTCATGCAGCATTTGTGGTTTAAGGCAATTTTAGAGGGTGCTTTCACTTGTTGTTACGGGGAAGGAATCATAAAGGATTCTGATGCAGCTTCGTTCTCTGTTCGGCACTGTTAGCGGTTTCACGGGGTGGGTAATCTGGATGTGAATCCTGGGCTTTTGCAATCTGTCTTGACGCTTAAGCAGTTGTTTCAGTGACTGCTGGGAAAAGCCAGAATAAATCTGCATTTTCTGTAGAAATCTGAACTGTGTCAATTTGAATCACATGTAGTAAACGTAACCCCCCTAGCTGAACTCCTTAACCTTACGTGGCGTGACAACACAGAGAATATAGTATCTAAAACATGCTTTGCAATGGGTGAGTGGTGAACGTAAAGATATTTATGGGAAATCTTGCTGTTCTACCAGCAGTAGCAGTAATATTGTTACTGCATTTATTTGTGTTTGTGTTGTGTTCAGGACGGGGTTCACCCCACCTAATTTAGGCTTTCAAATGTTATGAACTTGTAACTCACTTAGGCTTCTAGGCTCCTTTCCTGTCACCGGGAGAAAACCAGCACCTCCCTGTGGCAAATCCACACGTTTAGGAAAGTGTTGACGGTGTTGAAGGCAGTCACACTGCTGGGGGGCTCTCCCTGGCTGTTCAGTGGGCATAGTCCCACTTCCTGAGGTGTAAGCTCCTAAACTGCAGAGGACTGAAGCGAGGTGAGATGAATCCCTCCCAGCCTGGTCAACGTGCTGAGCAGAAGTGATGTTACAGCCGCAGGCTGGGCAGTGCAGCACTGCGGGTTTGACTGGGGGACAGTGGGACTGTTTGCATAGGAAAGCCCTTCTCCGTGTAACCACTCCAAAATATGGCTCCTGGGGAGTAATAATGGCTCTTACAGTACTTGATTTGATGCGGTGAGGAGTCTGCAATATTTGAAGAAGGTGAAAGAGAACAAATTGTACTTTTGTGTGTGAAAAAATGGGGAGAAAAAAAAAGCACGTCTTTGCTAGAAATGGTAAAAATAGTATTCTGAGTGATATTACTTCGTGTATTTTAAAGAACTCATCAGGATGTTCTCTCTGTGGTTGCCCTGTCAGCAATTAAAGCATCAGAGCTGTCACTAATGAATACTGTTTTAAAAACAGCGTTTTTAAAGATACAGCATACTAAAATACCATTACTGATAGAAGGAAAACTTGGCTGGTATGTATGGCTATGCAGCCGTAGCAATGATTGCTAATGACTTTACTAGGGGATGCAAAGTCAGGACACCATGTCACCAGGATAATATCTAGACAGAGTTAATGACACAGTTGAATATGATTTAATTTCAGAATTATTCCATGTGCAGGTGCTAAGGATTTGTAATATTCTTTTGTGTTGGGTAGTTTTTCAGCTTGGGGCGTATACACACCTAAGAGAGAGCCTAGGTACGGCTCAGTGCTCTAGCAGTGTTGTCTCAGCTGGAGGTAGCCACTCACTGCACAAAGGGAGCTCACGTGTAATCAGACTTTGTGATTTGCTGTGTGATCAGCAAATGTGTACAAGAATTTTTCTGAAGAGAGCACCAAGTATCTTGTGGCTCGTGAGCTGGCTGAGTAAACTCCTGTACAGCACCGAGCTCCGGCTTAAAGGCAAGGAATCGGCATTGCTCCCATGGAAATTTGTGGGGGGTGAGCCCTCTCCACAGCTGGTCTGCATGTGACTTTGGACAAGGTGCCTGTAGGTTTGTTTTCTGATACTTTCTAATCATTTTTGAAATGTAGAAATCTTTTCAGTTCATCCATTAACTAGCTTATGAACAATTAAGACTAATACTTGCTCTGTGCTTGTCTCTCTGCTGCCGCTTCCTTTACTTAACTTCATGTGAGGGCTGTCATAAATTATTTGAGTGAAAGAGTTTTTCTCACTAAACCAATATAAAGAATGTAAAATTTTATACTGTTCTCTATTTACTGATTCGATTTCTTGCAGAGAGAGTGTGTTTTAATTTGGCAGAGTAGGTATTTCAAGGGCCTTTCAGTTCATTGATCAAGGTTCTCATGTAAGGTTTTGTATGGGAAGCACAGAGAAAGGGTTTCCTCTTTCTCCTTCATAACACGTTCATGTGTATATACTCGTACATTTTAATGTTATTTTCTCATTGTGGCTGGATATACACATTAGTGGTTGAGTAAATACATGGAATTATGGTAACAATCTCCCAGTAGCTCCATTAATGCTTTTGTCGGAAGATTCTATGAAGGAGATTAGCAAATCTGGTGAGAAGTTAATCTTCCATCTGTTGACAGCCGCAAGGTATCCAGTTGCCACTTAGAGAAAGCAAAAGGAACTGAATTTGCTCTGTGGAGGTAAAACAACTTGGGGTGTATCGATACCTACACCACCGATGTTCATGAATTTTCTCTTGATTTCACTGCGGTCTGGATCTATCTGATATTTACAGGACTTTCTTAAAAAATGCTCTTAGGTAAAAATTGTCTTTAAAAAATAGATTGTTATTCTTTCAGTTTTTCAAATGTTCAGCCGTGCTGCTGCCTTAGTCAGTGAAGATTTATTCATTTCTAGAGGTAATGCTTTGGCACTTAAATGGAAGACCCGCATTTCCCAAATGCTGAGAACCCATGGACTGCGTAAAGGACGTGGCAGATAGAGATAAAATTATACTTCAGGCTCTTTAAATGTTAATGGAGGCTACTGTTTCAGCGCCTCTGGAAACCAGGCCACTTGAATACTGATAATAGCTGAGAGCTGTGACTAGGCATGGCAAATAGGGCAAGAATATACATCAGGCGTGATTGGGAGAGCATCTTTGTGCTTCTGCCAACACCCTGCCAACACCCGGCATACTGGCACTGTAGGGGTCTGCCTTTATGAACTGTAAATGCTGAAAAAGTGAAACAGCGTGTAGAGAGCTCACTGTACTGGGTATTTGAGAAAAGAAATTGAGGGGAAAGGGAGGCTCAACAAACTGATTCCCGGTGTAACACAGTCTTGTTGGTAGAGTTGGACCAGGCATCCATATATTGACATTTGTATCAGAATTCGTGTCTGTATTCTTTTGTAAATATACATTTTTACAGTTCATTCTGTGGTCAGTCTGTTACAGCCATTTCTATATTCATCTTGCCTGTTAGATCACAAATTGATTTGCTGGTGTGCATATTGAAATATTCCCCTATATTTTAAGCTTCTTTTGAGTGGGGTAACAAAGTGTAATAGATTAAAGAGAAGTGAAATGTACAGCTGACAGGAAACACAAGTATAGTTTAAAAAATACATGAACTTGGGGTGGTATTTTACAGTATTCTGTAGTGCACCTTTTTGCCAGTTGTGATATGCAGTCATGGTCCTTTCTTACCCACCACTGTGAATGTTGCTGGGTTTTTGTCCATGCTCCCTCCAGAGACACCTGTTAGCACAACATCGCTGGAAACCTCAGACCAGTCAGGGTGGTGCAAGTTCATCTAAGCCACAAGCTTCAAGTACTTTCGTGTTGCAGACGGTATTAGTTCAGTCTGTCCTAAATCAAATACCTTGTAAATGAGACTAATCTCCGAGAAGGTAGTCCATGTGTACCAGAGCTGTAAGAAACTGCTTACCTGGCATATTTATTTATAGAGCACTGATCACCGTGGTGCCTGGCACCGTCCCCATCCACATTTGCAACACTGTGATGAGCTGACATGCTCTTGTTAGCGGTCCTTCAGTTAGAAGGGCAGAGCGTTTTCAGGGAAGGTCCATTTTCTCTCCAGCTTTTCCCTGCTGGCCCAGCAGGCTCATAGCTTTACTGTACTTGAACGTTCAGTAGGATAAAATACAAGGAAGGACAAATTTAAAAAGTTTGGGGAAATCATGTAAAGTACCTTTTTCTTTTTTTTGCAAATGAGCAGATACTTTGAGAACACAGGAAGCATTCTCATAGGAGCACAGCTTTGCAGAAAAGGATCAGGAGGTCCTGGGAGTCAACAAGTTTAACACGAGCCAGCAATGTGCCCTTGCCACAAAGAAGGCGAGCGGTATTCCTGGCTGCATTACGCAGAGTATTGCCAGCAGGTCAAGGGAGGTGACCCTTCCCCTCTACTCAGCACTGGTGAGGCCACACGTGGAGTGCTGGGTCCAGTTCCGGGCTCCTCAGTATCAGAAACACCTGCACGTACTGGAGAGAGTCAATGTAGGGCAACCAAAATGGCACAGGCTGCCCATAGAGGCTGTGGGGTCTCCTCCTTGGGGATCTCCAAAAGCCGCCTGGACGTGGTCCTGGGCAGCCTGCTCTGGGTGTCCCTGCTTGGGCAGGGGTGGCACCAGATCACTTCCAGAGGTCTCTTCCAACTTCAACAGTTCTGTGATTCAGCGAAGTCCTGGCTCATTCTCTAAGTGATGTAGGCCAAAAGCTACCATGCAGCTAGTTCATGGAGGCCAGACGTGACCTGCGCTGCGGTGAGCACAAGTGGCAGTTTTGTGTTTGTTCTTCAGGACTGCTACATTCAGTCTGGCCTTGTTGTTGCTACTCAAAGTCTCCATAGTTGTTGACCTCGGAGCTAAGCAATCATACTGTACTATAAACACCTCAATGACATTGAAGTCACTTAAGGGTGAGTCCGTTGCAAGTGGAGATGATTTGGAGGGGAGCTCCAGTCATGGGCAGAAGTTTCCCCACAGGAAAGGATATGTCTAGGGATGTCACAAGCAACCTGTTTATTCCCCATATAAAATATCTGTTGATCCCATTTAGATCAGAAATTGCTATATTTTTACACGCAACCCAAATAAGACATTGTTTTCATTGGCTAAAGCCAAAGTGCTTCTTCCATCAACTCCTTGCAGATGTTCCCAAAGGAAAAAGAACAACTGGATTGTTTAACCTGTCTTGCTGTGTTTTCATGTGTGTGACATACCTGTGAATTTCTGCCGGCAGGTCACACTCTCATTTCAAACTAAAGTGCCAAGCACGTCTCTGTGAGATGTGGACAGCATTTTGTACAGAAGAAGTCTGCGAAGGCAGCACAGACCCAGAAAGGTCCTTTGTTTTGGGCTGGCCCACCACTAACTGCGTGGCAAATTTCAGGTAAGAAATATGTTTTATTTACCAAGTTACTGAAACATTTTTAGGCTGACAGGTAGAGAGACTCTCACAGATTCATTTCAGCACCATTGAATAGGAAACAAGAATGTATTGATTCTTAAACTAGTTCCTTCTACTGCTTGAGCAAGTCACCCTTTATATCTCATTTTCTTTCTCTCTCTGCAAATGTGGCAGTGTTACTCCCTTATCACTTAAAAATTTGTGAGAAATATGATTTGGCAGAGCATACTCTGTGCTGCAAGCTTGCTCAGTTGGAATTTTCTTTTTTTGGGTATAATTTGACAAACGCTTTGGTTAATTAATAAAATGAACAAGCTGTAGTAAACAGTCAGGCTAATGAAAGGATCAAAGAGACCCTCACAGGACAATTTTAAGCAGAAAAGCTTGTATTGGAAGTAGCAGGAAACATAGAGTGAAATACTGACCTTGTCCTATTTCTCTTTTTAATTAAATTGTGCCGGAGAAAATGTCAAAATTCCTCCTAAAGCAGAATTATCAACGGTTTTTGGTCCATCTTTGCAGCACTGGCTGTAGGACACATAAAGACTATAGAGGTAATGTCAATGATTAGGCTAATTTTACTCTCAGCAGGAGGGCTCTGTCGTCACTGTGGGTAAGGGAGGGCACCGTCCCACTTAAATCCCAGCTGGTTAGCCAAAGTGATTTTGCTGGGTCTTGGAAAATGCATTTTCCTCTTTACCAACAGAGACCAAAAGCTGACGCATGCAGCTTAATTTGTATGTCACATTGTCCATATCCAAAGAAAATGCTGTGCGCAAACTGCTCGTTGTTAAGCTGTCTGTGCTATTTATGATTTTTTTTCGCTTAATAATCCTGAAACAAAGCTGAAATTTCCTATTGATTTTCAATTGAACTCCTGCCAATAAACACGAGCTTTGATCTAGAGACAGTACGTTATCCTTTATAGCTATTAGAAAGTAGGTGAGTATGAAAGCAATAGCATCAATCAGAACAGAGTCAGAGATTTTATAGAAGTGAAATTATTTTATGTCTGGAAGTGCACAGAAAGTCTGAAACACCATGCATGAGTATGTAGGTAGCATATCCTGCAGAACTGAAGCATCCAAAGTATCACAGTTTTAGTGTTTATGAAGTGCACGCCCCTGAAGCAGCATCATTCAGTAGGTTTGTAGTTCCCTAAATTCTTGCTCTGAAAATGTGAAGAACTTGATTTGCATAAGCAGCAGTGGGAATAGCAATTACTCCATCTGGGGCAGGATTTAGATCAAGAAAGTTGACGCAAAATTAGGTTAAATTCCTTGCACTCTCCTATTATTAGCTACATTTCACTGGGTAGGTTTGTATCCTTGAAAGTGTGTAAATGAGATAAGCCTTAAAAAGTCCAAAGTTAAACATTTCTAAGTAAAATGGGACCTTTTTATTGTGGTTTATATGTACTTTTTAATGTGGTGGTAAACCAAGTATTAAATAAGAAGAGAAATAAAATAGTGGAAGAAGAAAGAAGTCTATACACCTGAGGAAATACCTCTAAACTTTTGAATTAAGCTTTTATTTTAAAGTGGTCTGCTTCTCTATTTGCACATCAGTTTCTTACTGAATTTACTGGTAAAGCTTTGATTTCTGTGATAAAGATGATATCTGGGGCTTTTGATCTCCATGGGAGGCTTCTTGGTTCATTTTGCAGGGAAACAATTTTTTCATTCAAATCTCCCCCCAAAATTATTTTTTGTATGTATTTATGGAAATTGCAACCAAGAAGCAGTCCTTTTCACTGTGGGCTGTACAAGGGCTGTTTTGGTATTAGAATGACGTCTGATTTGTCCCTTTTTCTGTAACTCTTGCAGGTCGGCAGAACAAAAGGAAACGTGGCTCTCTTTTTTGCAAAGGTACTCTATTATTGAGTCTTTAAAGACATTGCAAAGAGTCCCAGTCATCTAGACCAGTGATCCCCGAGCTGTCATGCTATGCCATACTGATAGATAAAAGCTCTTTCAAAGAGATGTTAAGAAAAAAGTCATCCCACACCTTCTCCCTGGAGAAGACAGTATGCACCCTTCATGCAACGGTCGCTGCCCGAGGAGGAGAACTCTTTTCCCCGTGACTGAACGTGGCTCAACACAAAACCAGAGCAATTTGTGATGTATTTCCTACCCTACACTTTTGTAGGAGGCACTGCCACCATCGCTCTATTTGAGCCTGGGGCTTTTTCAACACTAATGGCGTCTAATCAAGCTGAGCTCAGGAACCTCTGCTCTAAGCTATCTGCTGCTCACGACTGGCTGTGTCCTATCTGAATGGAGAGCAGTGGGGCTAACTTTGGTCTTATGAAACGTACGCCAAGCCAGAGGGTATTACAAGAGTTTTTGGTTAAATAGGACTGTCTCATTTCAGTCAGCATTTTGGACAGAATATTACTATAGGTGGTTTTGTTTTCTCTACACCTAGATCTTCTGGTTGAGATTTGTATCTTTATCTGCTTCTTTACAGTTCACAGGGTTGTTTAAATCATTTTTACTGGGGATGATTTCTAATTCACTGTTCTCCTGTTCAGTCATTTTCTATGTTCTGGACGATGGGCTGTAACTGATTTCAGTAGAAGCTGATAGTGCAGCCTAAGGCATCACAGTGATTAGTAGGTTTTGATCTTTTTGGGGGGCTTAAAAGTGTCCTGTTTCTGCTGCAGCCCATTCTTCATAGTTAGGCCTTGCTGTAGAGTCCCTCCTGTGCAACTCCTCTCTTCTGGATTTTACGTCCTTCATAAGTAATTGTCACGGTCTCAAATAGTCACTGAATTACCCGATAATTATGGTATAAATCCAAATCTAGGATGTGGATTCTCTGTTTTGGTGAATCTTCTCAGGGCTGGTGTAAAAATGAAGCATAAGATTTTTGGGCCTGACTTTGGCTCATAAGCTCTCAGGTCTTCAGAGAGCACCCAGTATGGTCTGAGCTGTGAGAACCAGGGCAGCAGGAGCCAGGCTTGTGTGGGCTTCCCAGGACACAGATTCTAGGGAACAAGTCCTCTTATTAAAGGAGAGCGATGCCATGTTGATGGACTCTTTAAAATTAAAATTGCGGGGAAGTCCACATGTAGATTTTAAGATTGGTTTCTTTGCAGCTTACTCTGATTCCTGTAATGTATCAATTTGGATACAACAGGGTGTTAGTGGGGGGCATGGTCATCATCCCTTCCAGATAATGCTGGAGGCTCTCCTTTCGTCAGAGATCTTTCTACTGTACTACATCTGGAAATGATTTGCTTCTTGTCCAGTTACTGCTTGATCGCTCTTAAAATCTCAGTCTGATGTTTTCAGTATTAACAAATTACTTTTTTTGTACTTGTTTTTTCAGTCGAATAAGAGAAGAGAAGGAAAAAGACTATCCTAAAAGCATTCCTCTGAAGATAATTGCAAAGGACGTTGGAACCTGTGCATATGTAAGTGCTCTCGAGCTAACCTGGGGATCTAAATTCACATCACCTATGAATGCTATTCATCTGTAAATCCTATGGATATTGGGATGAGGGGTGGACACCTTCTTTTGGGTTGCTGTCTCTTTTGAGAATCCAGCCCCCTCTAGAAGACTCAGCATATGCAGCCCTGAAATGTGTGTTTCCTGTCTCTAATATATGAGTTCCTTTTTAAAGACAGCATTCCTGGTGAGAAATACTGGATCCAGCACACAAGCCAAAGACTGCATGAATTAAAGCCCCGAGAAACACATCTAGAGGAACTTATGCACAAGCATTTTAAGAAATGCCAGTACAATGTTCCTTTTTTTTTCCTTTTAAAACTGATTTAAACCCACAGCTGCCTTCATTCAATTCTGCAAAGTTGCAATGTGTTGTTTTATTGTTTAGAATGATCGTAAATCAGTAAAGCTATGTATGTGAACACTCTGAAATTGCCTTAAACGTGGTTTTCATCAGCTCAGTGATGTTGGTACGTTGTAGGTGCAAAGTAAATTGGTAAAGAAAGATTGTCCACAGGGTGATTTGCACCTTTTTTACTAAGCCATTTTTGACCAATTTAAAGGAAATTCTTGAAGGTAGGCAGTTCCCTAGGGATACCCTAACATTTAGTGATAATCCATCCATTCTTCTCTGCTTCTTAGGCATTTGTCCTTTCTTTCAAACTGAGTTTTTAAGATCTATATTTCATGTTCAGAAGCCTAAAGAGCATTTGCAAGAACATGAGAAGTTTTCACGGAAGTTAGACTTTGTTGGAGATCTTTGTCCAACAGTGACTCTCTGCTTAGAATCCTGTACCTGCACAGAAAGAAGCATAAAAAAGCTGCCTTTTTTTCAGAAAATCATTATTAAGGTGAATTATAATAGAATTGCTGGGTTGCTAAGAGAAATGTTAATGAGCAATAATAATCGTTGTGATAGTTCAAAGGAAGGACTGTAGATCAAGGTGTGCATGTACTCAAAATTCATGTTGAATTTTGTTGTTTTTTGTGTGATTTTTTTTTGTATGCTTTTTCTCCTTAGCTATAATTGGCTTATGTGCCAAATATGTTTTTTTCTGATCCTGATAGTCCTAGAAACGACACACTGTAGTCTAGCTATTATCAGTAATAAAGCAGTGGAGGAGCAGATGGAAACTTTGTAATGCAAATAGTTCTTATGGCACTGTGTTCCCTGTGCTACAGCAGCTGGAGATGCCCAAGAATTATTTCAGTTTTGGAGGACAGGGAATGGTGAATGCAAGGCACAAACCATTTTATCATATTCTAGCCCAGAGCAAAACTTATGCAAATATGCTGACCTACTCCTGAGAGCCAGATGTCATTGCTTTGGGCAAATGTTAAATTTTTTATGGTATGAGCGTTCAGATATGTCCTCAAGCAAGATATACAGTACTCTCACTACTTTCCTTTGATTGCCATGGCAGCTTGCTACCATCAGGGACTTACACACAAGTACAGCTCAGATCTTTCTTAAACGCAGAATGTCAGGGGGTCGATTCACCTGAACATCCTGTGGCCAGTATAAAACTGATACAAATACGCAGAGCAGCAGGGTATAGCAAACCGTCCCGGGACTGGCAGTGAATATTTACATCCTGGCTCTGCCACCCTCCTTTCTTTAGGCGGTTTAGGTGGTTTATTGCAAGCGGGCATGCATTTGTTCTGCCAGGGCTTTACGCTGGCCACGACCCAGCTCCAATCCAGCAGCTGTGTAGTCTCGTTAGCAGAGCCAAACTTGCCTGTGTATCAGGAGGGCTTCATAACTTATGCCTGAGGCCAGGGTAGCTGTGATGACGCCAGCAGAAGGCACGCTGAACGTGCCCTCCCCGCTTACTTTTGCCTCTGCAAGGTGATGGCGGTGGTACTGCCACATCCTGGCGGGGCTGGGGATGGAGGCGTTAATCCTGGTGTGCTTGAGATGCCCAGCCCTGCGGAGGAGCTCGACGCAGCGTGAAGGTAGGGAGCGGTGTCCCGCTGCACGGGGATAAGCCTGGCGCCAGGCAGCAGGTGCTGCAGTCTCACTCTGGGAAAGCTGCCTTGCAGAAAGCCGTGCTTCCTCCAACACAAAGCACAGCCCTTCGTGCTGGGCGCCGTAGCTGTTTAGAAAGAGGGGCTTTATGCCACCCCATGCTTTTCTGATCTGCCAGTCAGCAGAGTCAGGAGGATGCTAGCGAGGCAGTGTTTTTAACAGGAGGACAGATTACCAAGAGGAAGTGTTCCTGGTATTAAGCCAAAATCTAGCTTTGAGAATTCTATATAGAAGGTGGCAAAGGATATAGAGATGAACAGCCTATGTACAGTGTTTTCTTACCAGGGAGATCTTCAATAGAAAAGGAAGGAAGTGATTAACATTTGATATGAGAACCTCTTTTTTCACTAAAAAAAATCACTGAAATGTTTCTTTTTTTTTTTTTCCAAAGGCAACTTGCATACATCTTGTCCCGACTAATCGTGGCACTCTGCCTGTTTGATGGAGCTCTTGGGGAAGCAGGGAGCAAATACAGAAAGTGTACGATGAGGCAGAGGAATCAAAGCTCTGTCTCAGGCAGCTGGGTCTTTCTCTGTGGTGTAACTTACTTATGAAGCAAAATTTTAACTCTCTGTTTTTTTTCAGCAATGAATTATGCAGAGTTATTGGACTTCAGATATTCTTTGCAAATCCAAATCTTTAATACCACTTTCTCCTTTTTTCTGTTCACAGTCAAAAACCCTAACTGTAACCAATGTTGATACAGCAAATGATGTAATTCTCATGGCCCTGCAGCAGCTGGGAATTTCTGTAAGTACTTGCACCAGTTTTAATGAGTCTTTTTGTAGTCACTTTTAATAATCAAATCTCCTCTTGCACCTTTTCCAAGTTTTAGGATATTAATATTAGTTAAAACCTTTATCATAGCAACTCAGTGTTGTTGAAATGAAGCAAAAGGGCCTTGTTAATATATAGACCTCCAGAGATAATCAAATGCCTTAAAAGTGTTGAATAAGACTCCCATCCCTGTAAGGAATCAGTCATACTTGAAATTGCTTTTAAATCTATTTTGCTGATGCATGAGAGGAGATGTTGAGACACAAAAACTGAGAATTTGATGCAGCTCCTTTTGCATACTTCAGTGTGAACAGAAAACCTACTGACCTGCTTGTTTGTTAGTTTCCAAATATGCAAACGCTCATGGTCAGCTGTGTCCTCAGATTACAAATACAAGCGCCGCTCTCAAGTGTCCAGATCAGACACTGTAAATATCCGTGGATCTTCAGTGTCATGTGAGATACGAATGTAACCGGGTGATCGCACAGAATCTGAATGCACCCAATTTAAGCAATGGCCTGAAACTATGTGGAAAGAGGTCTTCCCAGGATACCTAAGATACCTCAGAATAGTGCTCTGAGTAGATGCAGCTATTCCCAGTAGATCCAGTAGTGTCTAAACTAGCTCCCTTTTCTCTAAACCAGAAAAGGAAGTGCCTCAGGTGTTAGCAGGAATCAGTGCCAGAGACAAGAAGTCTGACTCCCTTAGTCTTTTTCTCCCATCGTTTCACAATGTGACTCTACCCAATGCTGATGGACATAGAAGCTCCTGGATGACAGGTTTTTAACTGGCCTGTCAGTCTGCTCTTTGGGTAACAAGGTATTTTTAAATGTGTCGGTCTGGATGCATATGTTCATCTCGATGCAAGGATTCTGACAAGTCTGACCCAGTGCCACTCTTGTGCTTCCCTGAGGCTTCCAGGGACCCCTAGCCAAAGTTAGAGCAGTCTCAGAATTTACCTTCCCTAGCATTCATTATCCCTAATTTATACAGGTTTTAGTACATCCAGGGGCTTATTCTTCTAGCTTGGTGTTTCCTGGGCACAGCAATTTCTATCCCATCTTTTTATGGCTCCGACATCCGATTTACACCAGGGCTGTGGCCCCAGCTCAAGATCCTATAGTCTGTCTGGTTAAGGTAGCTCTGGAGGTGATAGAGGCGAAGAGAACATGATGTGAGTTAAAATCAAGCCCATTGTCTCCCCCAGTGTGCAACCAAAATCAAGAGACTGTGCTATGTTACAACTGCAAGTCTTTATTAGGATGTTTCCTTTTTACCTGTTTTACAGGTATTGTTTGCACTTCCTCATTTCATGTGCAGAAAAAATCAGGAAAATGGTAATATCAAAAAGGAATATTTTGTTTGAGGTGAGCAGGAGGAGGAGCTGGTTCGGTTTCAGCTTTGTGTTCTCTTGTATGTAGCACAGTCAAGCCTTTCCTCCTTTCTACGTTTTTATTTAGAGCAGGGAAAAAATGAAAGCCATTTGAAAGATGTAAAATCTTGCCCACTGAATTATGTGCCCAAGTAACATAGTACATTTTTTCACTGCATCTTCACAGCATAAAGCCTTTTTCATTAGAGACAGATCACAAGATTAGCAGTAGAGTCAGACAAGCTAAATAAATTAAGCTGTAGCCTGTATATCAATCAAACACCCAGCCCCCTCCAAGGATTGCTCTAACTGCGAGGGAGCTTTTCCTTAGGCACCGTCTCAAGGGTTTTTTTTATGTCCAGAGAGAACCACTTGAAAGGAGCTCTGTGACTTTTCGATGGCAATTATAAAAACTACATTTCACATGTTGGGTGATTAATGGGGCTGTTACTTTTGCTGAGTTCACTCTGTTTTAATGCGTCAGGGTTTTTCCCTCTGTGGTTTCTCTGGTAAAATGACAACTAGTTCTTACAAAATGGCATCGAGCCTCTCTTCCAAATGGTCAAGAGGAGCAGAAAGAAGGGCCTTGGGTTTCCCAGCTCCGTACTTGTGTATTCTCCATACAATCCACTTGCTGATTTTTCTGCGACTGCCACGTTTATACTGACAAATGGCCTCACAAAGCCCATAAAGGACAACATTTGCAGCTGGGAGATGAGCACTCTGCCTCCTGAAACTGCACTGCCTAGCTCTTCCCCTTCCCCTGCCTCCCCTTCACAGCCACTAACCCTTCCATATATACATTTAAAGGGAAAAGTAAATACCTTTTCTTGTGCTCCTCAGCTGTATTTATTTGCTCCTGGCAGCTTGCCCTGAGGCTCCAGCGATGTCTCTAAAGCCTATTTATTTTCCTTTTGCCTCCTGCTAGCTAACTTAACAGCAGTGCTAATACGGCCCAGAAAGCTCTGTCAGTCAGAGAGCGAACTGCAAAGGCTTTATTTTAGAGGGCATATCGGCATTACACCAGGTGCGTGCACCAAGCAGAGCCTCAAGAGCTTTGGGGACACTGGGTAAAGGGCCAGACAATGCAAGATAGTAGGCAAATCTGTTTAAAAGGAGGTAGGGTTTAATTTTAGGGCTAAATAAATGCCAGCACTAGGTATTTATCACCTTCTGTAGCCAGAAAAATGTAGACTTCAATTACCCTGATTTAGCAGTGTTACTGAAAAGGGATTTAAGGTGTAAGAGATCACTTTTCATGTGTGTATTTATCCGCATGCTGTTACTCTTTGTCCTGAGAGGGGTTTATATTAAATGTCATTCTTTCTATCTCTATTGCCTCATTGTCATATCTGAAATAATGCGCCATTCTCCTCCTTCAGTTAAACTGTAACATTGTCTTGTATATTTGTGCTAAAGGCAGTATTTAGAATTTGCTTTCAAATCAGCAGTTTTTCAGGGCTTTTCCCAAAGTTGCTCACATTCTCCGATCCTCTGGAAATTGTCTCCTTTGATGTAGGATTGATTTATCCTCTCCGCAGTGAATTTTAAAAGAGGGTTCAACAGCCTTAAAGCACCACCCAACACTCTCAAGTCCTTGAACACAAAACATATGCATCAAAGGGCCAGCAAGGCTGTTTTGGGACAGCATTGAGTTACAGGAATCCCTTGGATGCCATCCTTGCCTTGGCCCCTGTGGTAGGTGCTTGACTGCAGGTGAAAGGGCTCCTGCCCTGTCCCATCCTCCCACGTGCAGCATGGGATGCTCTTCACTGCTGAGGCTGAGCTCGTCCTGCTTGCAGGGGGCGTAGAGAAGCGGGGACAGTGGTGGAGCTGAGGTCTCAGGTGAGAGGCTGGTGGCACCTGTGTGCCAGGACACATCCCAAAGGATGTGATTGCCCTGATCCTGAGGATAGAGCTGAAGGGTCATCTTAGCTCACATGAGCGGCCCACTGTACTCCACATAGAATCACAGGATCATTAAGGCTGGAAAAGACCTCCAAGATCATCTGGTCCAACCGTCCCCCTACCACCAATGTCACCCACTAAACCATGTCCCCAAGCACCATGTCCAACCTTTCCTTGAACACCCCCAGGGATGGTGACTCCACCACCTCCCTGGGCAACGCGTCCCAGTGCCTGACTGCTCTTTCTGAGAAGAAATGTCTCCTCATTTCCAACCTAAATGCTGTGCTCTGCAACAGGCCTCCACCTTGTCCTGCTTATCTGTAACCCTGCGGGGCCATCAGAGCTGTCTCTCCCCCGGGCTGGAGGTTGCCTCATCTCCAGCCTCCTGGGAGCAGGGAAGCACGTGGGACGGGGACTGACTCACCGACAGCATGGCTTACACCTTGGTTAGGCCTCAAAAGCAATCCTGAGTCCTGGCAGGCTGCAACCTCAACCCCTCTGCATCCAGGAGCAGTGCCAAGAACTGGGGCAGGTCACCCCCCATTTCCTACCAAGAGATAACCCCCTTAGAAAGCTGCGCAGTGTTTCCAGAGAGGATGGGTTCTGGCCACTCTCACAGCTCAGAGATGGACCAGGGCTGCTCAAACTGCATTGCAAGTGACAGAATTCAGAAACTTGGATGGTGGCAAATTTGGGTGCCATGAATGTAAGCAGGGCTCTGTTGATGCCAGTGGCAGGGTGGGTATTGTGTTGTGAGAAACCTCACACAAAGCTATTCGTAATGGCTGAGAAACTTATTCTTAATTTTGGTTTCATAGGGCTCTGAAAAAGACTACAAGCTGTGGGTGATTTCAGGAAGAGAAGATGCTCCGTACCCTCTCATTGGTAAGCTGTTGGCATGATTTTATTTTTCAACATTCACTCATTAGTTTTTAGTGCTGAAGGAAGCAAGAAATGCAGAGAATACTGACGTGAAGCTTCCTCTTTATTTTTTCCCCCCGTTTTTCCTCTTACTTCCCCATCATGCAAGTTTGCCTGTTTGGGGAGCTAGTCAGATGCTGATCTTTTGTTTTGAAGAGCAATTGTGTCTGGTTGTGTCATATCCACTGGAAAAAGTTCATTTATTCCTGCACCGTTTTTGCTGTTTTCAGCTGCGTGAGCCTCAGTCTTTGTACAGATCCAGCCTCTCCGCTCCCCCTCCTCCTTCCTTGGAGCTGGTCCAGCTCTACCGTATTTCTTCCTCCATTTCCATAGCATTGTTTACTCTGCCCCCCTCCTCAGCACAACTCGGCAGAGTTTTGAGAAACATTCCCTACTTCCACAACTCAAGAAGCACTTTCCAGTCCTGTATTTCTCTTCCTGGCTGACAGCTCCCCTCTGACTAGGAGCAAACTGTTGGTTGTTCGCTTTCTCAAATGCTTTTGAAAACATTCCCTCACCAGGAATCAACTCAAAGCTGAGAAGTGGTGGGATGGGGGGATTTAATTTTGGCCCGTGGTTCACGGAGAATAAATCCCTTCCCATTATTAAGAACCCTTCCCCGTAGAAGCCCGCATTACTTGTGCTATGTAAGAGTTCACAGACGATTAGAACGAGAGAAATATGTGGATTTTCTGTTTTCCTCCTGCAAATCTAACTCCGGTAAATCTTAGCATTCCTTCTCAAAGCAGCCTCAACTACAATTGCTTTGCTGGAGTCGGACAACATTAATATTTATAAAATGTCTAACCTGTGCACCTTATAGACACTGCAAGCTGTTTTGTCTTTGAAACGTACCAGACTTTGACTTTTAGACCGTTATGTGTAGCTTAGTCAGATAAAATCACAGCTGTGATTATAAATGTAGAACCAGAGAGGTCAGAGATGGGGAAGACCTTTTTAACTGTCTGACCCTCTTTCCCTGAAAATTCAATGTACAGTCTGTGGAAAAGAAGGACCTGACAGTAAACTGATGCTGCTCCTGATATTTACACAAAGGTTTATCAAATGAGGCCAGCTTTTAGCATAGGTGCACATCAGAAGCAGAATTCAACTGTGCTTCAGTTTCACTCCATCTATAATGCCAAACAAACATTGTTTCTTCTGCTAGCAGCATTCAAGTCCAAGTGCAAGCTAACAAAAACTTCCTAGCTTCAGATTTAATACATTTCAACTGGCACGTCTTTGGACGAGTCCAAAAAAAACTATCTTTCTGGTGGCATTTTTGAAAGCTCCCCCCGAAATGAATTGCCTCTGTGTAGTCCCTGAAGATGCTGGGTAGTGCAGCCCGCAGCTCATCTGCATCAGCCCCGTGATTAACGCTTCCTTCCTGTCCCAGCCTCAGACAGGAACCGCGATTGTGTCTCTTTTGGCTGCGCCGAAGGTGGTTGCACTTACCACGGAGAGGCAGGGGAGATCACTTTCACACTGGATTTCTTTGGTTTTGCGTGCTCAGCAAAAATCTGACAGGCGACTGCTCCCAAAATCGCATTTCTTGCCAGAAGCGTGTGAGAAGCGAGTACCTAAACTTGGAGCAGCGCGAGTAAAGCAGTAGAAAGAATGAACGCTGATTGCAGAAATAGCCACTTGTATTTTTCTGACGGGCTTTTATATGATACAGCTGTAATAGATCTGATTCTCCTTTTACATCTGTGTAGCTACACTGAACGCAGTAACTCCATATCAGCCAGTGTATGATTTGTGCCAGTGTAAACATGCAGAAAAGCGTCAGTTCTGAGGTTACCAAGAAATTGCTGCTGGCCAGCTTGCAAAATCTGCCTTCCCTCTGAGATAGATGGGAGTTTTGCAAGTCTCCGGCCAATCCAACCCAGACGATGACAATTCCTCTTTGCACAGGCCACGAATATCCCTTTGGAATTAAGATCAGCCACATCCGCGACGCGATGCCCCACGGGTCGAAGCACTGTGCCTGCCCCCGGCAGCTTCAGGGATCCTTCCTGACGGAGCAGCTGCCCCAGGAGCTGCAGTGCCAGTTCGTGCTGAAGCCCAGCCGCCTGGCCGAGTGCCCGCCGCTGCACGGTACGTCGCCCCGCTCGCCAGCCTCCTTCCTCCAGAGCCTGCCCACGTCCTGGCTCTGCTGCGGCAAGCCAACGCGCTGGGACAGGGGGTGGGAAGTGAAGAGGAGTGGGCAGATGTTCGCTCCAGCTGCACGGGGATTTTGCGGTGTAGTTCTCCTTGATTTGAGCGTGCTGTTGCATGTGTGCCGTTTTTTTGTTAAGGTACATTTTGACAAACTGCCTGTCAAGGGGTTGCTCTAAAACCAGCAAAAGAAAGACAAGATCTCTCCCCTGCATTTTTTTTTTGAAGTCTGTTAGCAGAGCTTCTCCCTGCAGCCCTCGCTGTGCTCTACAGCAAGGCAGGGTGGTTTTGTGGTTCACAGTCAAGGCTTCACTTTGGCACAGAATTCCCATGCAACACTTGGCAACATCTTTTATCTGACCAAGGTGCTAAACAAGTACCCACCTCCCTCAGCAGGATCCCTCACGTGGCACAGCCTGGGCATGAATTTGGGCATGAATCTGGGTTTGAGAACCTAGATGAAGTGAGTGAATACAACTTCTTTATTTCATTTCTCTCATCGAAATGAAGATAGTAATATTTTCTCCTTCCTTTGGCCTTGATCCTGCAAAAATATGAGCACCTGCTCTCTGTTTTGCGCTCTGTTGTCAATGACACAGTGACTGCTCACTGCTTGTGAGTAAAACATGAGCTCTCCATCTTATAAAAAAAGATGGAGAGCAACTTTTTGCTCGGGCAGTCAACGACAAGACAAGGGGGAATGGTTTTAAACTAAAAGAGGGGAGATTTAGTTTAGGTATAAGGAGGAAATTCTTCCCTCAGAGGGTGGTGAGGCCCTGGCACAGGCTGCCCAGAGAAGCTGTGGGTGCCCCATCCCTGGAGGTGCTCAAGGCCAGGCTGGATGGGGCTTTGGGCAACCTGGTCTGGTGGGAGGTGTCCCTGCCCATGGCAGGGGGTTGGAATTAGATCTTTAAGGTCCCTTCCAACCCAAACCTTTATGTGATTCTGTGATTCTATGAAAACAAGTGAGTAGATCTTGACAGGACTGGGGCATTAGACTACAAATGCTGTATGATAAGGATGCATCCCACAATGTGTATTTATTGTGCTTAACATACTATCACACTAAGCTTAGTTAGGAGCTCTGCCCTAGCTCACCATTAATGACTGTATACGAATAAAAAGCACACTTCATTATCCTATGCAAGCCCCAATAGCCAAGATCTCCCACAACGTATGAGTAGAATCCATTTGTAATGTTTTTAGAAATTAAATATAGCAAGTTTATATCAGTGCCTATTACAAATTATTCTGGAAATTGATTGCATTTTATATAAATTAATTTCCTTTCCACGCTCATTCACCCCCCCCCCCCCGGTAATTTGTATCATATATTACTTCACGGCATATTTCAAGAATGAGGCAATCTAGCGAAGGGGTGTAATTAGGTTTACAGGCCCCGCTTGGCAGCTGACATTGACTGGCAAGAGAAAATAGGAATGCAAATCAGCCCCGTAAAGCCCCAGCGCAGATGTGTTGTCAGCAGCGCGGTGCGAGCCGCGGGAGGGGAGGCCGGGCTGGCGCTGGGGCAGCAGACGCCCGGGGCAGGCTGCGAGTCGTGCCCAGGGATGGGATACACAGGAGGAGGAGAGGCTTTTTCTGCTTTCATCCTTGGCTGGCAGAACCTTTCCGAGTGATGCGTAGGTCTGGCTGCTTGCAGACCAGATTATCGTGCTGCTCGGTGTGCTCTTCCCGCCTCCTCCTCGCCTGTTTTGGTTTTGGAAAATGGAAAGTGGTACCTGTGTGCAAGCCAAGGCTGTGATCTGGTTTGGGGCTTGTCTTCTGATCAGAGAGCCAGGAGCTGCGGTGTTGTCGGGGACCACTAGGCACAACACCACGTGCAGGGCAACTCACAGGGAGAAGGGTCTGGGAGCCCACACTTTGCTGCCCACGTGCCGTGTAACCCTCCCTCCATCCCTTCCTCCGTCCTTCCCTCAAGAGAAATCCGTCCCAGACTGGGACAAGAGGCCTTACCTCCTCCTCAAGAAGGGATTGCTATTCTGGGATTTACCTGAGCGCTGAGATTATTCTGTTTATTTTTCCTTAAAATGCAATAAAATCAGCAACTTGGAAACCGAATTTGAGCAGCACCTCCAGCAAGGCTCTCAGCTGACGCCTGCAGCCATCTCACTGTAACCCTCATGCAGACACGACATGTGCCCTTGGAAAGCTCAGAGGCATGAGATTTTTAACCAAATGTCACCTGGCCAAGGGTGACATTTACCCTGTGGTGGTGGAACCGCTGGGCTGAACGCCCGGCCCTGGAGGCAGCAGGGGGAAGCCGCCCGGTTGTACCAACGTGCCCCACGTTAGGCGGCTGTGTCTGATGAACATATGTCTAAAAATATTGTAAATATTGATTTGCCTGAAGTTTAACTTGAAAGAACTGGCTGCTGTCAGTGGCTCATCTGTCGTCCAGATTATTATTTAATCATCTGTGAAAGAGAAAGCAAAATGTAAGCAAGTTGGTCTCAATACGGGAAGGAGGTCTCTGAAAACTGTTTGAAAGGGATTTGGTCAGAATGGCTGCTAGGTTTTTAACTAGGTCTGCGGCTTTACTGGGAAGTTTCTGGTTAGTCTACGGGAAGAGGAAATGGCACTTGGGTGGCTGAGCCACTACCAATGAATGGACTAAATTCCCTGAGTATAAAATACGCATAGAATTGATCCCTAGGCAGACGGCTGCTGTCGTGAGCTCTGAGCAAGATCTGCAACCAAAGTAGTGTTGCTTTATTCTGATTCTGGGCTTAGAATTTTCCCCCATAACAAGGCCTGGGGTACAGTGCTGGTGTTTCCCTGTGGAAGTTGTGCATCTGTCTTGGCTGAGAGGAGGTTGGACACCCAATGCAACTTTGCACAGAGTCAAGAGAAGAAAGTTCTCGTCCTCCCTTTCTCACCTGCTCTTTACCCTGACACTTCTGAGTCCCCTTCGAAACAGGGATAGGAAACACATGAGTTCTGTCACTGGTGAGTGTTGATTTTGTGCGAGGTGGCATTTCACTGCTGTGCATTAGTTGTTGGTTTCTGTCCTGGTATGGTGAAGAACACCACTTAAAATTTTCCTCCTGCCTCAGGAGAGCTGCATTTAAGCACAATTTCCATTCGGTCGCCTTGTCCATTTGGGCTTTGGCTTTCTGGAGTGGAGCAAACAGTGAGAGACTTAAGAAAAGTTCTTTGTTTTAAGGTCTTCATTTTAAGACCCCTTTTTCTTTTTCATTTCTGCTATTCCTGTGTCTCCAAAATAGGACCTCTCCTTAATTTTTACTCCTGCCAGATCTACAGGGCTACCAGAAAAAAAAAAAGAAAAAAAACCCACCAAAATGTATTTGTGACTGGGTGACTAGAACTGCAAGAGAGGCAAACCACAGTCACATGCTCATGTCCTGCTCATCTGAAAGAAAAAATGTTGTTTTGAAAGTTTTTCTTAGTTATGTTCTCCCAAAACATGATGTGTCAAGTAAAGCCTTAGACATTGCCAAGCTCATATTTCATGAAGCTTTGGACTGCTTAAAATGTATATCCTCGTTATTTTTTATGAAAAGAATTTTTCATCGGGCTTTAGCATTCATATGCTCACATTTTGAGTAAAACTGCAACTTTTCATCCTGTAAACCTCTAATGAAAAGACTTCCACCCATTCCCGAAGGGAGCATGATCTTCCAGAATGGAATGATGTATAACAGAAAATCACTATTGGGGCTAAAAAATGCATGTAACGAAGAACAGGAGAAAAAAAATGTGGTATGATACTGCGATCCATGCTTCTGCAAGCCTTGCTTCTACCCTCTGCCCTCCACAACAGCAGAAAGCTGAATGTTTGACCAGGTGAAAGAACCAGCTGATAGAAAGGTGCATAAGGTAGGTGAGCTACTAAATCAAAGCTGAGTGGCTTTGAAGACTTCAGAAAAGGAAAAGTATGTTGGAGTAAGTTTTTCCCAGTTAGCACTTCCATCATAAATGGCGTCAACTCACCTTTAACAGTAGCCCATGCTTTTCAGAAGCATTTAACTCGCTGATGTTGAGAGAGGTCATGTTAAAAAACTCTTTGTGTCTTAACATCAGTATTTCCTTCTTCATGCACTGTGAACAAGGGCTTCAATTAGCGGTGCTCTTTAGCCGTCTAATGAAATACATTAAAATAAATGAAGACAAATGGAGCCCATCAGTGTGCTGGCAGCATGCTGAAATGCCATCTGGAAAGCGTCGATCAAAGGGCAGGCACCATCCCTGCGTCGTGGTCAG
Source organism: Anser brachyrhynchus (assembly GCF_964034855.1). Lineage (NCBI taxonomy): Eukaryota > Metazoa > Chordata > Aves > Anseriformes > Anatidae > Anser > Anser brachyrhynchus. The sequence continues at coordinate 193,930,150 of NC_137694.1, forward strand.
TAAGGACACGCTAGTTCTGCGGAGAGGAGAGCAAAGGTGGCGGCTTCTCCTAGCCTGACAACGTCTCACCCAGTCAGTGAGGGGGAATGGGCTAAAGTTGTGCCAGGGGAGGTTTAGGTTGGATGTTAGGAAAAACTTCTTTACTGAAAGGGTTGTTAGGCATTGGAATGGGCTGCCCAGGGAAGTGGTTGAGTCACCATCCCTGGAGGTCTGTAAAAGACATTTAGATGTAGCCCTTAGTGATGTGGTTTAGTGGAGGACTTGTTAGTGTTAGGTCAGAGGTTGGACTGGGTGATCTTGGAGGTCTCTTCCAACCTAGATGATTCTGTGATTCTCTGGCGTTACTTGTGGAGAGTGGAGCTAGGATGCCTCCGGACGGTCAGCCAAGGTGAGGACAGTGGTGTTTTTTTACCCATTTTTTCCGGAGAAGGTCTGTGGTTCGCACCTGTGGGTAGGAAACGAGTCACTGGGCACAGGCCAGCTCCACGGGAAGCCGCTGGGCTGAGGTTCACCATCCTGCACTGAGGGGTAGGCGCTGGTGCTGTGCTGTAGCCGTGCAGTGCAGGTCTTGGTGAGCCTCTCAAGACTGTGGGTAGGGCAGCGCAGTCTCCACACACACACGCAGGTATGCACGTGGTGGATTAGGCTGAGCCGGGTGCCAAGGAGTTGGTTTGGTTCGTGTCATTTTTTCCTTTGAAACCATAGTAGCCACCGCAAAACAAATACTGGAATTAGAATTGAAATGCATTTCTTCTAATAAACACCTCTCTCTTTTCCCAGACTTAAGCCAGAAGTCGTTTAAAAGGAAAAGATCTATCATAAACTGGGCTTTTTGGCGTGGCCCAGGCACTCACTTGGACAATGTGCCCCTCTCCTCAACATCTGCTGCTCCTGGGAAGCTCTTTGGCCTCTTGCTAACAGCCATCTGTGAGGATGACAACCTGCCCAAACCTCTCTTGGTGAGTCCCAGGCTCGGGGCTGGCTCTTACAGTGGTGGAATTTCTTTGAGAACGTGGGGATGCGGTGTAAACGGGACACTGAAACTACTCGAGCAGAGCAAACAGAAGGAAGCCTCATTTATGCTTCCCAGCAAGAACTCTGGTTTTTAACATATGCTGTGATCAGGCCTGGTCGGTACCAGACAGCCTGAGAAGCGTGTGGTGGGTCGACTGCTCTGGGCTGTTGCTTCCTTACAGCCCATGCTGTACGGCTGGCTCCCTAATCCTCACTCACACGGTGTAAATACACACCACATTCATGCACACTTCTTAAACCACTCCCAAGGTCTCAGCAAAACCCCCGACTCCAGTCAGGTTGTGCCTGCTGTCCAGTGCAGGCAGACCATGCTTGCGTAGAAATGCCTCCTGTCCTTAAGCAGACAATTTCAGAGCCTTTCTTGGAGGCATCCCAGCACTCTGGGTCCTCACTTTTGATCTGGCATTGCCACTGCAAAAATGGTTGCGATGGCTGGAGGCTTCAGGAACACCTCAGCATCTGTTCACCCTGTGTCAAGCAAGTGCTCGTGCTGTGGGTGCTCAAAACTCCCTCCCCACCCAGTCCAGGGACATCAGAAACGTCCTAGAGCCCATCCTAGGCACAATTAAGATAGATGTGTGGCATTTTTTGGTCGGGAGGGTGTCCTGAGGACTGCCCTGTTATTAATGCAGCAATTGAAACGTTTGTGGAGGGGGAGGGAAGAGCGCCCACCATGATCCCTGCAGGATTGGGCCCTTGCTCTTAGCAGACTGCCTTCCAGCTGGCACAACTCGCCAGAACCCCACTGAAATCAGTGGGGTTACATCAGTTTATAGTAACAGATGGTTTGTCTCCAAAGCTTGTGCTTGATGTGCTGCTTTAGCATTGCCTGAATAGTGAATCATACCAGGACTTTTGGGTCTTGTAATAGTGTTGGTTTTTAGTTCCCTTTGAGGGGGAATTGTACATTTTTATCAGTTAGGTTATTTAAGTAAGACTGCCAGGGATGGACTCTGTAAAAATCTGGTCTCTCTTTTTCCCCATCTAAGAGAGGAGCCAGTGCTGCATTTTGGAAATTTTTCCAAAACCTAAATATTCAGAGATTCATATCTAAGTTACATCTAACATATCTAAGTTACTAAGTATAGCATCGGAGCTTGGTAGACTTTGTGGTTTGAATCTTAAAACACCGTGTTTATGCCCAAAATATAACTCGCTTTTGATTTCTCATGCGTCTCTGGAGAATGGAAAACTGCATCTGAGGTACTGTGTGGGATACACCTGCAAGAGAAGGGAAACATCAGGGATGAATGCTGCAGGCATGTTTGATAGCCCTGCTGCAAAGCTCTACGCTCGCTTTTCACAGCTGAAGGGCTCTCTTTTAGGCACTGCTACACCAAATTGTCTTACACCAGTAGCTTCATTCATGTAATTCTTTTGGATTTACTATTGTAAGGGGGCCTTCCCCGTTTTATTTTGTGGGTGTTTTATTCAAAATATATTTTAAAAGTGTTTGTTCAGGCACTGGAGCTCAGTCTGTTTTGACAGCAGTAAGTCCCTGCAAGGAAAATGGAAATGCTGCCACGAGTCCTGCTGCCACGAAAGGTGCTGCTCTGACGTGTCTGCGCAGCCGCGAGTGGCTTTCCACTTCCGCAGAGTGAGAGGAAGCATTAAGAAAGTAAAGATTAGGAAAATAGTTTTCCTGAGGGATATCTGCATTGCTGTGTGTCAGGAAGACTGACCTTACAGCCCAGACTCTGAAAGAAACCACATGCTGCTGCTTGGCCGTTACTGTTGGAGTAACTTGGTTTAATGATGACAGGTTCTCCCCCACCATCCCTTCTGATAAGTTGGCCCTCAGACCACCGTGTGCCTGCACATAATTCAGAGACTGTCTACGTGCATTTCCCCTCAAAAGAGACAAACATGACAAATCCCACATTGCTCAGAACGCGGCTGCGGAGAAGTGTCTGAGAGGCACCCCAAACGAGGCTGCAGAGAATTAAACAGCTGGGGAAAACTGTGTCATCCTATCTTGGGAGAGGTCTTTGATTTGAGCATTTCTGCTCATTTTCCTCTTTTATTTAGCAGAAGAAATCAGGCCCTCGTGTTATTTTAGAAGCTGGGCAGAAATCTGCTTGTTTCCTCTGAGCTGCTTGCGGGGTGCAATGCCACTCACAAGAAGCAGAAGGGAGTAAAATCCAGCTCTGATGTGGAAGTGCAGATGGATATTAAAAAAGGAAGCACTTTCCAGCTTGGATAACATCTCCTTTTTTCAGACCTCAGTCTGATAAGTTGCAGCAGAAGTCTTCCTCTCTGGTCGGTGCTAATATCAAACACACTGATGAGTGGGGAGGATTTTATGTCTTCCTGCAAAGGGCGCTGCAGAAGGCACACGGTAGCCTTTTCCCATACCACAGTGTTTATTTATTTCAGTGGCTTGGCTAAAACTGGTACAGATCCTGGAAGAGATTGTGCACGAGGTTCGTGCTCTGCAGTGGTGGCACCGTGTTTTTGAAGGGACATTTTCCAAAATCAGTTCCCTGGACCATAGCTTTGCTGTGCAGTTTGGCGTGGCCTGGAGGGAGCCTTGAGTTGTGTTTAACTTGTGAGCTTTTTGAGGACTCAGAGGTTCTTGCCTGTGACAAAAGTGGTAAAACCACACTTCAGTGGTAGTGGACAATAAAATGTGTTTCTGACAAAGCCCCTCTGCCTTTTGATTTTGTTTAGGACATGCTTTCCCTCCTTTACCAAGAAGGTCCTTCCACCGAGGGTATTTTCAGACGCTCTGGAAGTGCAAAAACCTGCAAAGAGCTCAAGGAGAAGCTTGATTCAGGCGCCGAAGTGGACTTAGCCTGTGAATCCATATTTGTGACAGCATCTTTGTTTAAGGTACATGAAGAACGTTCCTTTCTCCCTTTTCGGGTGAGAGCAGCACAGATCTTGGGCACAAACAAGTCGGGCTTTTCACCAGGGACAAGCCCAGAGGGGAGTTGATAGTCTGAATTAACAATGGGCTGGCACATTAACATGAGGGTCACGGAAGGAAGCTACCGCTGGATTAGGATGGGGAAGAGGACTGGTCAGCTTGTTTTGCTGCCAGCTTTCCTGAGGTCTCAGTTACATCCTGGTCCTGCAACTCTCTTAATCTCTCCTTAAAGTCAATGAAATACTGGAAAGGCGAATTTGCAGACCTGTTTCTGTATTCATCAGTAATATCTTACACCACAGACCCTTGCAAACATATGGTGTTGCCTGAAATACTGGGGTTATTTTTCCCATGGATTATCTTTTCTTACACACTTGTATGTTAACAGCAATGTTGCTTGTGCAAAAAGCATTGCACACCTTCAGCAGAACAGCAGCCACAAGGAGCGTATTTCTCTTCATATTTTATTACAGTACATCTGTTTATGTATAGCTTTTAGCTTAAAAGAAATTGTAATAGCCATTCTCCAGCAAGCATTGCTTTGGGGGAATAGTTTTACCACAGAAAACCATTCTTGCTGCCACATGAGAGGTTTTCATGGGTGAGACTTACACTGTTACGTGTCTGCTGGTGGTTTTAGGGCACACCTATAAGAGCATGGGGGCAGTCACCACATAAGAGCAAATGTGTTATTCATGTGCACCATAGCGTCTCTTACCCTAACGTGTTTGGGAAGGTGGGATTTGGGCTTCTTCCCAAGCTTCAACAGTTTGCCTGCCAGTAGTTGAGTTATTTGGAGACAGGAGCAGGAAGACTGTCCCGGACTGGTACAAATACTCCATATCAAAAAGGACAAGGCAGGCAGAGATGCCTTGGAGTTCTTGTGGTCTGGTGGGGTTGAAGGTTGTCATCTGAGGAGGATAAACAGGGGCTACAGATGGACTCAAGTGATAAGTAAAGGCAGACAAACAGTATCAAAATAACTGGCCCCAGCGCAGGTGGGTTTTTTTAGTTAAACAACAGCAGATGAAACATCCATCCCAGTACCTCTATTTTGATAGGAAAGGGTGAGGACAAGTCAGGAAAATTTTCACTTCTAGCATAATCCAAAGAACGTCTTTATCTCAGATGATTTTCTGATGTTTTTTTTGTGGATCAAGACGCTTGTCAGCTAGTGCTGTCCTACTGATACATCTTCTTGTATCTGCATAGATTATTCCTGTTTCCTCCCACACTCCAGAATAGCTGCTCACGTTTTCTTCTTCTTTTTTCTGGATAAGGATTTTCTTCGCAACATCCCAGGCAGCATTTTGTCATCCCAGCTCTGTGATAAGTGGGTCTCTGTGATGGATCAAGGAAATAACGAAGAGAAGATAAAAAGCATCCAAAGGTAGAGTTACTTATATTCTCTGTATTCTCTTCCTGTAAAATTATATCCCAGAATGCAGAATCCCAAACATTCAATTTACAACCTGCAATTAAAAAACCACAACTTTAAATAGATGCTAAAAATATCTTTGCATATAACGGAGCATTTAAACATACATTTATATTTAAGGGAGAGCCTGTATGGGGCAAATTTATGACTCTTTTGTCACACTTTTCTGCCTTTTGTGAATGCCAGTAAATAAATGAAATATCTTTTTATGAAAAAAATATTTATAATATTTATAAATATGCTGTCCAAGATCTGGATTTCTGCCTGGTACCAAAGCCAGAGTCATCCACAGGGAACCTGTGCATGCTGGGTGACAGAGCAGCTGAAATCAGTTCCTCATATTTCCCCCTCATTCATCTCAAATTTTAGTGACCATTTTGAAGCCAAGATGGAATTGTAAATAAAACACTGGAGCATAGTGAGAAGGGAATCCTACACACTGGAAGGTGATATAAAACAGAAAGTGGGCAAAGTTTCTGTCATGGGAAGCAGAGCTTTGTACACTAGCTGACCTCGTGCGTACTTCTGTACGTGTATACATGCCTATGGCAACTCGATGGCAGGTAGTGACAACGGATAGTTCACATTGAATAGTGAACTGTCAGGCAACTTTGGTGAAACACAGTTTCATGTCATACATTGCATGTGGTTCATTAGTCTGACAGACTGTAATTCTAATTATCTGTTAGGGTATTTCGTGGCATCCCAGGAAACTGTTTAGAGATGTGCTATAATGAGGGCAAGCAGCTGAGCAAGAACGCCCCATCAACACACTACCTGCTTCAATTAGTGGACCATCTTACCCTGTTCCTGTATTTTCATTGTCTTGACTTGTGTGTATCTGTGGAAAATGTTATCTTCAAAGCTTTGGTATTTTCCAGTCACTAATTTGAAGACTTACATTTGTATATGCTTTCAGGTTAATAGAGCAGCTCCCCAGAGCTAACGTTGTTCTCTTACGTTACATCTTCGGCGTACTACATGGTATAGAAATGCGATCTGAAGAGAACCAGATGAACGCATTTAATCTAGCTATCTGCATTGCACCTAGCCTGCTCTGGCCTCCTGTTTCCTCCACTCCTGATATGGAAAGTGAATTCACAAAAAAGGTGGGAGACTGCAGTGTACTAAACAAAAATAACCACAAATGTGAAAATAGTTAGTACCTCTTCAGATCCCTGTCCTTTTATCAGGGCTACAGAAACATTCATAGATTCATTCTCATAATCTGCCTGGGAGAAGGGGAGAGAGATCAAAAAGAGATACCCAGTGCATTAACAGAGGACTTCTGTCACCCTAAAGATCTCCCAATGTTGTAGCCTTGAACAGGACAGAGCAAAAATGGCAAATCTGTATGCAAGAAGGACAGGAGTATTTGGACTCTATTCCAGGGTAGAAAGGGACATGGGTGGGGGAGAGGATTGCAAAAGGTAGCAGGGAAGGAGACAGTGGGGAATGAATGTCATCTGCCTTTACTGAAGAAGATGGAGTTTGATGTTATGTGGGAAACATTTGGTAAAAACAACTCTAGAGACAGGGCATAACAGGAAAGATGGGATGACGCCTCAGGAGATGCTACCTTGCTCTCCCTGGCTCCCACTGTTCGCCCCGTGGAGCCACATTCCTTCGTGCCCTGGCTCAGTGTGCCGGGAGAGCTCACGGGGATAGCTCATGGCAAGAGCCCCAGGCTGGCCCACCATGGGGAGGTCTGCTGCAGGTCGTCTGGGGTAAGCCTCTGCATTGAGACTGCTTTACAGAGGGCACTTCATGGATGGCTGTTGCTTGTGTTCTTCCTCTGCACGGTGTGTTTGCCCTGAATGTGATAATTCAAGAAGTGACAGGACATCTCTCTGCCATTGCTTTGTTGCAGATTTCTAGTCTGGTGCAGTTCCTCACTGAGAATTGCTGCAGGATTTTTGGGGAGGAGATTAACTCCCTCTTCGGAGAAATACTGATGACATGCAAGAGAGAAAATGGCTCAGGTAATGCAGATGCTGTTTTGATCCTATCAGCTAAACACAGCCAGACAGAAGATCGACTCACATGTCTTTCCCAGATACTGCTGTTGTCTCTGTCACCTTACCCAAAGTATTGGCGATAGTCAGTGATTTCAGCTTACCACAGAGCTAGAGCACCTCTAAGTGCTGTCCCAAATAATCCCTTGTTCCTATTCCAGTCATCTGAGCTACTATGTTTAAAAAATGGGGGGTGTTAGCAAGAAAGGAAGAAAAGATGTAAAGAAGGAAGAAAAGAAGAAAGGAGGGAAGGAAGAAAGGAAGGAAGGACGAAAGAAATCTGGAGAAGGTTTCATCTCAAATATATAATTTGTGTCCCAGCATGTCTTCTCAGAATATCAGAAAGCCAATGATCAACAATGGTTATAATACAGTTGTCACATCGTTATATAAGTGCTGAAAGCATTATTTATTATCAAAAGAGAGAGATTCTCCAGATTTTTAATGGGACAGGCAGATTTTGCTCCTAGCACAGAAAAGTCATGGAACTGGGGACTGAAAATGTCCAACAGAGTAGTTGACTGGTATGCGGCGTGTTCCAGAATATCAATATTCTTTTCTCTAGCACTGTGATAGCATTGATTTTGACTGGAAGTTCAGGTCTCCCCTTAATATATTTCTAAAGCTGCATTTCTACTTCTACTCTTAATGCGTTTCTACTCCCTAAGAGTAGAAGAACGTGGAATCGGGCTGAACAGCCAGGTTGCATTCCAGTAATCAGTGGAGTACCCCAGGGGTCAATACTGGGTCCAGCCTGGTTTAACATCTTCATTAGTGATCTGGACAATAGGGTAGAGTGCACCTTTAGTAAATTTGTGGATGACATGAAACTGAGGGGAGTGGCTGACTCACCAGAGGGCCTTGCTGCCATCCAGAGGGACCGTGACAGGCTGGAGAGGTGGGCTTACAAGAACCTTGTGAAGTTCAACAAGGAAAAGCGTGGAGTCCTGCACCTGGAGAGGAACAACCCCAGGCACCAGTATGTGCTGGGGGCCACCGAGCTGGAAAGCAGCTCTGCAGAAAAGGCCTTGGGGGTCCTGATGGACACCAAGCTGAACATGAGCCAGCAGTGTGCCCTTGCTGCTAAGAAGGCTAGTGGTATTCTTGGCTGCGTCGAGCAAAATATCACCAGCAGGTCAAGGGAGGTGATCTTTCCCTTCTCAGCACTGGTGGGGCCACACCTGGAGTGCTGGGTCCAGTTCTGGGCTCCCCAGTACCAGAGGGACCTGGGCATACTGGAGAGAGCCCAAGGCAGGGCCGCCAGGATGATGAAGGCACTGGAGCATCTCTGCTGTGAGGAGAGGCTGGGAGGGCTGGGGCTGCTCAGCCTGGAGAAGAGGAGGCTCAGGGGGATCTCATCCGTGTCCCTCAATCCCTGAAGGGAGGGTGCAGAGAGGCCGGAGCCAGGCTCTGCTCAGCGGTGCCCAGTGCCAGGACAGGAGGCCATGGGCACAGCCGGGCACCCAGGAGGCTCCCTCTGAGCACCAGGCAGCACTTCTGTGCTGGGCGGGTGACGGAGCCCTGGCACAGGCTGCCCAGAGAGGCTGTGGGGTCTCCTCCTTGGGGATCTCCAAAAGCCGCCTGGACGTGGTCCTGGGCAGCCTGCTCTGGGTGTCCCTGCTTGGGCAGGGGTTGAAGCAGATTGCCAGCTGACCTCTGACAGTCCCTCCAACCTCAGTCATTCTGTAATTCTCTGATCTTGCTGTGCTGGGACTGAGTGCTCAGACCCATGGTGGGTTATGGCAGCTGAGCAAGTTTTCAGGCAGGCATTGAGGTACGGTAACTGCCCATGCATGAGCTCTGCTGCAGTGTGAGATAAGTCCGCTTAGCATAGCCCTGAGCAAAAGAGATTTAATGTAACACCAATTACCGCATATATGGAGCAGGGTGCAGGTGTGCACAGCTCAGTTGAAATGAGGTGACTTTAAACAGAGACTGGAACTTTCTTCACAGTGTTGCTCTTAAAAATGTAATTTCTGGAAGACCGTAGAAGCATGAAGTATGCCCTGTTTTCTTCATCTTCCTAGAAGAGGGAAAGAAAGGTTAAATGATGTTTTCACTAACAAAAAGAAACATCCAATAAATTGCTGATTTAATACTCTGTATATAAATTAATGTTCACAGCTGGATTATTTACTGCTGAAGTACTCAAAAAAAAAAAAAAAGAAGAGACTTCACCCCTATTTGTCCTGTTATCCTGTGTTTCTTGACTGAACTGCTACTTAGCACTCATTCAGTTTTTCCTTTCCAAATTTAGACAGTATTTATTTCTGAAATTACTGACGTTTCTCTTTGAAGAGACTTTAAATGACAAATGCTCCTAAAAGTAAAAGCAAAAAAAAAAAAAAATGCAGCTGCCTGTCCGCAGGGTGGTTTGGTCACTGCCATGCTAACGCTTGGTTTATCCTTGCAGATGTGGCTTCCCTCCATCTGAACGACTCTTCCTACGACAGCCTGGAAAATGAGGCGAACGATGAGGCCGACTCCTCTTCCAGCGACTGGATTAAGAACCGAGATCAGGATAACAGGAGCAGGGAGTCTGTCTTCACCCTGAGCGACGGCGATTCGGAGCAGACAGAGGTGGATGAAATCCAAAGTAAAACCAAATCGAAACAGTTGACGATTTCTGTTGATGTACACCGTAAGTTTTCCTCACAAGAAAACTCAGAGAAGGAGTCTCTCTGCTCCAGTGCATTGGGCTTCTCTTCAGCAGCTACCTCAGGTGTCCTCAAAGCCTTGAGGAGACACAGGCGCTCCTCAGAGCCTGCAATCGGCCTCCTTGCCCCCAGCTTCACCCACAGTGGCAACAGTCATGAGAAGGCAGCGCGCAAAGCCAGCTGTGACGTTGTCCTGTCTCACGAAGATGAAGACTATCTCCGTCAGCTTCGGTCATTGCAGATGGAAGGGCAAAAGCTTATCAATCAGAGCCTGATTATAGGGATTAACATTGGTAAAAGCGACAACACAAACCAAAATGTTGAAAAGAAAGACTTGTCCCATTGCCTCCTGCCTCCAACGCCAGAGGGATTAAATATTTGCTCAGGATTTAGCTCTTCTAGCCTGTCTTCTCCTGGGACATCTCCGTCTGTGTCGTCAATGAGCTCCCTGGACAGTGCTTTCTCTCAGTTTTCAGACCAATCTGTGTTTACCCCAACCGAAACCTCCTCCCCTTTTGATATCAGCACTTTTCAGTCAGTAAAGAAACACGAAGAGACTGCCGCTGACGTGGCTGATGACTATTTGGTCACACCCACCAGGGTGCCACCATCTCCACAACCTACCGAGGCGCTGGCTGAGGGGGGCTTGGTGGAGCCCAACAGCAGGCCAGCACTCCTGAAACCTACTGAAGGAGTCGACGGCTATTTGATTAAGCCTGACATTCAGCCATTACCTCTGAAAGTCGCAGGAAAAGAGAGACTTCATGATCCAAGATCAAAGAGGAGGTCTAGGAGAGCATTACAGCAATCCAAAGTTTGAAGAGACTGACCAAAGCTTTTTTGCGGAGGAATCTTAATGCTTAAAATAAACACCATAAAGAAAATGCCTTTGGTGTTAGTGTGTGTTCATTTTAAGTTTAATATACAGGCTGTTCAAATTTAATTGAGCAGTCCCTGAATTCGTGGGTTTTCTTTTTCTAGGAAACTGTTAATGTTCCCACATAAAGCTTTGCAAGAATATTGTAAGAATAATAAAAATTGCTAAAAGCAAGCAAACAGAAACCTCCTGAAAAATCTGATAAGGTCCCAGGAACTAAGAGGAGGGACCTGTTCTGTGAGCCTCTCGAGGCAGCAGGGTTCCTGCTGGGACTCTCCCCTTGACCACTTGTGTGTTGAGCCTTGCGGATGTGGGTCCTGGTCCTTTGTGGTTTTGATGTAGCGTGCAAAGTCAGCGTAGAATCCATAACTGTGGTATTATACTACTGTTCTGAAACCGATAGGTATTACCTTCACTGTCCTCCAAGGAATAAGTGTATTGTTTTCTGTACGTTTCTGAGGTATGTTCAATAGGTGTAGTTATTTCTTTCACACTGCGAAAGAAAGAAAAAAAAATAAGCTCAAAAATATGTAAAGATAAATGCTGAAGCTTGTAACTAACACCTCCCAACTCTGTGTGTTTCATTTATTGTGCTTCGTTGGCTGTTCTGTTCATGTTTAAGTTGTGAATAGTTTAACATTGCTGTAAATGGCATTATATATTATTGCAAGCAGAACACATGTAATTTTATTATGCAGCATCTAAAACATCATATAATATATTAAAAGTAATGCATTATCTAAATGCTTTGAGTTTGTATAATATATCCTGATAAATTTTGCTATTATATATGTTCTGAAAAAATGTGTATTTTTGTACTTGCAAAAACTGCTGCTAATTTTATGAGTTCTGTTTTGTTGTTACAGCACTGGTACTGATGTGTATGCATTCAATGCTATATATTAAATATTATTTGTTATGTCATAAATTCAGTTTATATTCTTTGTAATGTTTTTTAGGTGTTTTTTATAGTTCTACAAGCTATCGCTGAAGCAGAAGTCCCAGTGATGCCACTGTAAATCTTGCCTGGGGAAGGACTGCAACATTTTTCCTCCCCTTTGGGTGGCATCATTCATACCATATGTATCATCAATGCTGTTAACTTTTGTAAATTTTGGTAATTTTCAAACAAGAATTCCTACCCTTTTGATTTTCACCTGGAGACTGGGTAGTGTTTTCAGCTAAGGGGATGATGCGAACAATATTGAGGTGCAGAGAGAGATTTTCAGGTAACAGCTATTAGGGTGGGGAGCAAGTAAGAGAGGGGAGCAAGATTTATTCTTTAACATCAGCAGGATTATCGAGAAGGCAAGAGGGAATAGCAGTGCTAAACTAAGCATCTGTGCATGTGTGCATGCATACAGTGCATCTGAAATTGCATAAATTCATTAATTAGCTTTCCGTTTTCATCCCCCACTCCAGTTAATTCTGGCCAGTGGTGGAGTTTCAGATCCTGTTCTGTTCAACCACACTCTGGTAAAGGTGCTTATGCTCCTAAATCGTCCAGTATTTCTGAAAAAAATACAAACGTTGTCCAGTGCTCTAAGCTATTTCCAAGTATTATCAGTGTAAAAAGATTTCTAGCTCTGTATCAGACAGAATGGATTATCTCCAACAGATTCAGGGTGGGAGTTAACTTGAAAATACAGAATCAGAGACTTACTATTTTGGGCTCTAATCCTGCAAATGGTTATATCAGTGAACAGAAGGGCATTTGTAGAGACCTACATAATGCAATAAAATATCATGCACTTGGTAGTATACCAGCATGTATAATTGTTTACAAGCTCAATTTTTTTTTACTGGAAATTCTCCTTTTTGCATTTTTCATATTTAGCTATTTTAATAAAAATGGCAATATGCAGAATCTGATCTGTAATAGTCACCTTCCAAAGGTAAAACCCTTTGTGTGTATCCTGAGACCTGTCATGTAATAGGTCTACATGTTCACCTTCTTTAAAAGAAAAAAAATGATGCTATTTTGAAATAAAACAGCTACTCTGCACTTCTTTTCGAAATGGCAAAAAGCATGTTGCCATGCTGCCAAGATTACATCAAGTAGCAAATGCTGATTCATTGCAGCAGTAATAAAGCCTTAGAAAAATCTCTAGTCTCTACAATATAAATGTTCTGTCCTACAAGTGATATCTTCCAGCAAGTCGTTTATCTCTGCTAGTCTGAAGTAAAAGCATATCCAAGAGTGCCTCGATGTGAAACAAATTATGTGTCTGCTTTTGAGCTGTAGCTGAAGCTAGAGTGCTTTCAAATTTAAACATATGGTGAACAAGCTGGATGCGGACCCAGTGCGATTTAAAATGCACTCCTGTCTTGAAAGACATACACCCTGCTGCTGTGTGAGGCTTGTTCTGTGACAGGCACAGAAACGAGCGCTAATGGAGAAGATCACTGTCTGCAGTGCTTACTAAAGGAATTAAATGCTGTTAAGATCCGAAATGGATTGTACTGAGCCTTTCCAGAGTGTTGGATGCACCCTTGAGGACTCCAGTATGCAGTGGCTCCAGGTGTGCTCTTGCTGGGGAGACATCAATGTATCAGGGGTGTCCCTGCTGCTCCTTCCCCTGAGCACCCCAGAGGGCTGGGTTTGGGGCAATATTAAAAATAAAATGTTGAAAAACGGAAAACTTTTTAGATGACACTGCTTACATGTGCCCACGAAAGACTTAGGCTAAGGTTTGCCCCTCAGCCCTGAGGGGTGACAACAGTCCATGCCCAGGACCCTGCCCGGTCTCTGCAGGAGGCTTCAAGGAGTCTTCCCAAGCCACCAGCCGGCAGTAGAGGGGGGCTGCTTGGGGGGAGATGCCTGAGTTTTAGTGACAAGTGGTCAGAGAGACGTTTCCACAATGTTTTCCTTCCTGGAGCAGCAATGCCTCATGGAAAGATAAATAAACAAATGAAAAGTAATTGACTTAGGGAAGAAACAGCGGCAATGACTCCGCACTCACGGCTGTCAAGAAGAAAATGAAGCAAACTGACAAATGGCCTTTCTCGCCTGGACTTTCTGTCCCACAGGGGTTCTTGAGCTTGTAAATGATGAGCATCCTACCTGTTTCACAAGCACTATCCACCTTGCCTTTTGGGTCGTTTCAGAGACTAATGTAGTATCAATTTAGGGCAATTTGTTCTTGAGCTCCATTAAAAAATTTTGACTTTGTTTTTAGCCCTAGTAAAGGAGCCATGTGCCTGAATTTTCATGGTATTTTTTGGTAAGGGCTCTTTCAAATCTGTTTGTCAGTCTCATAAATGATATTGCTTCTTCCCTGCAAGCTTTAGCTCTGAAGTACAGCCCAGTTCAGGAAGAGGGACGATGTATCATCCATTCTCTGCTTAAACCAGTTTATAGAGTTCAACTAGAATAGACTATAGGTCTCGGGGCTGAAGCGTGGCCTTTAAATTGAAGGCGTCCCTTTATCCCTGCCTCCAATCACCAGGTTTCTGTTAATACCTGCTGGTCCAACTCCTTCCTTGTTAAAGAGATGTAATGTTGCTTCAGGGTCTGGTGGTCTACAATTCATTTCCAGCTTTGCTCCCATTCCACTCTGTGACATTTGGCAGACTTATTTGCCTCCTCCATTCCCTGTTTCTATTTGCATGACTAGTCTTAGAGTAAGAGAATCATCTAGGTTGGAAAAGACCTTCAAGAACATCAAGTACAACCATCAGCCTGACCTACGAAGTCCCATCACTAACCTGTGGCCCTATGTCTATGTGGAGCTATGTGCACACATCTCTCTAACAACTCCAGGGATGGGAACTCCAACACTGCCCTGGGCAGCCCATTCCAATGCTTAACCACCCTCTCCATGAAGAATTTCTTCCTGATGTCCAGTCCAGACCTCCCCTCACCCTCAGCAGGACACGGCAGTTTGTGCACAATGATGGCTGTTCCCATTGCTGTTCCCCAGACCCAGAGTCTGATAGAGCCAGACACACTCATATTAATCCATAAAAACGTAGGGGCACTGATAATTCAGGCTGGAAGGGAACTCAGGAGGTCTCTGGCCCAAACTCCTGACAAGGGCTTGCAACTCCACCTAGCTCATGTCTGGAGCAAAGATAGCAAAACCTCAGCTGGTCACTGCTAGTCATCAGGATGGGAAATTCAGGAAAAGGTAGCTGGCTCAGACACCTAAATAAAACCTTTTGTAACAGACAATGCTGATGTTTTTTAAAGAACTTCAAAAATTTATAAAAAATGAGGAAAAGCTGTAGTCTTATGTACAATATTCAGGTTGTCTTTGTACAATGACTGGATGTCTATGATACATGCTTTCCCTCAATATTCAACATCTCCCTTAATCCCAGACTCAAAATACCAGAATAAAATAGGGAGATAACCTCGGTGACACCTCAGGGCAACCTGATGTGCTCACAGCGTTTGAGGAATCACCTAGAGGAGGCCCCAACCTCCCTCAGCAAGGGCTGATGTGGGAAGAGGGGGGAGCGAGTGCCCGCGCTAGGCCTCGTCTTTGGTATTTGTGCAAGGCCACATCCCCATGGAGGAGGCCTCCGCTCCTGCCAAGTGCAGAAGGTGGTGGAGCAGGACGTCTGCTGGCCAAACCGAGCCCTAAGTAACACCTAAGGGCACCCAGGCAGCTTTCTGCCATTCATGGAATGATTTCCCTTACTCTCAATAGCTAACAACGTCTCTGTATGGAGGCCGCCGTGGAGACAAACTAATTGATCCACCAGGGTCCAAAGGGGAATGCGTTTTGGTTAAAGGTGCTGAGCATTCCTGTTAAGGCATGGCTGCCACGCTGAGGGCCTAAAGGTTTTGGTCATCACTTGTGTTTTATGAGTATGTACAACGCACTCTGTAGTGTTTTCTTTTTTCTTAATAGTAGGTTTGCCCCAGGCCTTATTTTGTCGAGGTTTCTTAATGGCTTCACTGCAAATGTCAGCAGTTCCTCGAGGACAAGTAGTCTGGTAGCTACTGCCAACTGTATTAAGTTAAATATTTCAGAATTTAGCCATTCAGTGACCCTGTGTAAGAGAGGTGTTTTCAATGCAGAAATTATTTCTCTGCACTTGATTCTCTTGTCACAAACTGTTTCTGTCAAACTGCTACAAAACCACTCTCAAAGGCAGCTGTAATTCTGATATTACCCGTGAAGGAAGAGGGAAGGCTCCCCGCCTCCTCCTCCTCCTCCTCCTCCTCCTCCTCCTCCTCCTCCTTCAGAGGCCTGAGGGTCCAGGTACCAGCACCAGAGGAAACCAGGGGCTGAGGCCAGCTCTTGGGCAGACTGAGCAGCTAATGCCAGCCACTGGAGAGACCCATTTTCCACGTGTGCGCACAAACTTCACCAGCAGAGATGAGCAGTACCAGCTGCTGGTGATGTTCACTGTGTGTGTCTACCCTAGTCGTAGTCAGCAAACGGGCTGAACAAGAAGGAATTGTTTTAATTGTCAAGTGCCCCATGGACCATTTTCACAGAAGATGGGGTATAAATTGTTCCCAAAGAGCTTAAGGTGGGGCAGAGAAGATCTCCTCCAGATCCAGCTGGATACACCAAGAGATCACTCGTTATTTGCTACTGGGAGCCCTTCATGCGAACCCCTGGCCTCAGAATAAGCAATAGCAGCTTTGTAAATGCAAGTTACCTACTGCAAGTGTTTTACCTGAACAAACCAGCTTTGTCTGAAACGCCCCTGAAAGCACCAAGATGGGCTGTCCCCTCGTAGGGCTTGGGGAGCCAGCTTGGTGGGGCGGCAGGAAGGAGGCAGGGACGTGGTCGGGCCATTGGCACAGCTGCCTATGAAACGCATGTCCGACACCACCGTCCCTTTTCCAGAAACACCTTTGACTCAAGGAACCTAAGATGAGCAAGCAGCCAAAGAATTCCACGCCCCAAAGCCTCCTTTTCAAGCAGAACTTGGTCTCCATGGATCAGAGCAGTTGAGGCCAGAGGGAACTGAAGGATTTTGGTAAGTTTTCATTGCCCACAGGAAAATGGTCCATGTACGAGCATCCAAATGATGTTGTACTTCTCCATGTAGCGATAGAATAAGGAGCCTGCAAGGTGAACCTCAGCAACATGCCTGGGCTTGGGCTTGGCTTAAATGTGTAAATAGTCCCAGAGAAGTCCAATAAGGTTGTTTATGTGATTATATTTCTTGCTAGACTGGACGTGGTCACATGCCTATTTTCTAAATAAATCAGAAACCATACCAGCTACTCTTGTGTTGCTGGAAAAAATTGCTCCCTATCAAGTTTCCATTTCCAATTTTAATTTCTGTTACAGAGATCTATCTATTATTTTGAAAAGTAGAGCCTTTGAAAATATTTTTTCAGTGTGGTAAGGACTCAAAAAAAGTATTCAGTACTTCTGCGTCCTGTCTAGATTTAAAAAATGAAGAATTTGTCCAATAAACTGTTTGGCAAAGCCAAAGTCTGAATTTTTTGCATTTTTTTACCTTGGGATATGACTTTACAGTATAGTTGTCTGAGGTGTGTAAATTCAACAGCACAGTAATGAGTTTATTACGCAGAAACTGGAGGCTCTGACTTTGCCAGGAATTTTTACTGTGCAAATTCTTCACTTTTCTCACCTTCAAAAAGGCTGTAAAAGCCACAAGTCTGCAAACAGGTCCCTGGGAACAAAATCCCACCCCGCCACGTGGTCAGGAGACCCACACGACGTGGGTGCACAACAGGTCCCCTTGTAAAATGAGCTGTTAGCCTGGGCCCATCACTCCAAAATATTTATAGCTTTAATACACTCCGCATATGAATTTACTTAGCTTTCTGTTAGGAATTCATAGACTCTCATAAAGTGATGAATGCTCTCAAATCTGATTTTCTTCCACGGCTGGCACAGAATCAGGCCCTGAAATATAGCAGAGCCAGCCAAAGCATGGGGTTTAATGCAACAACTCCGTGCAAGGAACTGAACAAATAAGTTCTGCCTCCGGCACAGCAGTGCCAGAGATGGGCGGTGTGTGTGCGGGGCTGGAAGGTGCCCTGGGCAGGGCAGGTCCTCACCGATGCTCCCTGTGTCCATGCGGGGAGAAGAGGCTGAGGCCGTACCATGGTGGGAGAGAGGAGGTCAGGCAGGAGGTGGCGCAAACCCACCCATAGCCCAGGGTTAGCCTGGGAGGCTGCTATGGGTAATAGTACCCCCAAAATTACGTTTGGGAGATGGTGACCTCCAGTGACATGGTGGTGGTCAACACTTAACTTCACAAGCCTGCTTCACGTGCAGTTATTAAAAAAAATAAACCTCCTCAACATATAAAGAAAACGTGATTGGTCTTGATTTCTAAGTATGAGGTGCATTCTCCCTTCTTTACTTAGTGTTTTAATGAACTTTTTTTGTAGCTGTCTGGTACTTGGGTGTCCATGCCATTTTGCTGCCACTGGAAATCTGGGCTGACATTGTCCCTGCTGTGGACACCAATTATGTGAAACCACCATTTCACATGATGACTGAGTTTTCATTTGCTGGTGTTTCACCCAGGTCAGCTTGTCTCATCCCAGCCCACAGGTACTGCCCTGTCCTCCCTGACCCAGGATGGTTTTGCAGGCTCTCTTGCATTTTGTGTTTCATCCACACACCATAGCAGATCCACAGCCTGCAAATCGTCCACCAGGATGATGAAGGCACTGGAGCATCTCTGCTGTGAGGAGAGGCTGGGAGAGCTGGGGCTGCTCAGCCTGGAGAAGAGGAGGCTCAGGGGGATCTCATCCGTGTCCCTCAATCCCTGAAGGGAGGGTGCAGAGAGGCCAGAGCCAGGCTCTGCTCAGCGGTGCCCAGTGCCAGGACAGGAGGCCACGGGCACAGCCGGGCACCCAGGAGGTTCCCTCTGAGCACCAGGCAGCACTTCTGTGCTGGGCGGGTGACGGAGCCCTGGCACAGGCTGCCCAGAGAGGCTGTGGGGTCTCCTCCTTGGGGATCTCCAAAAGCCGCCGAGACGTGGTCCTGGGCAGCCTGCTCTGGGTGTCCCTGCTTGGGCAGGGGTGGCACCAGATGACTTCAAGAGGTTTCTTCCTACCTGAACCATTCTGTAATGTTGTAATCCTGTGACCCCCACAGGCCTGGCCCTATGACTGCTGGCAGTTCCAGCTAAGGTTGCAAAGAAAAGGAGACATGGAGCTGGCTCCAGAGTTCCCATACACGGGGCTGGTGCCTCTCTGCTCCTCAGGTCTGGGCTGTGAAACACTGCCCACGGATGACAGGGAGAGGACATGCTTCCTGAGCAGGTCAGAGATGTAAGGGGGACATTTTATACCCTGGGCAGTCACTGCTCATGTACGTTTCCAGTATTAATGCAGCATTCCCCTCGGGAAAGTGCCTGCAATTCCAGTGTAGTCAGCAGGAAGAAGCAGATGCCCCACAGGGAGTCCATAGGGAGATCCTCTCTGCCTATATTTAGATACCTAAATTCAGCAGACACGCTCTCCCTGAATAGCTCCACAGGCACTTTCTTCTCTCCATGCGTGTATCAGCAATGCAGGCGCTGGCTACAGGAGGAATGATTCATTACTGTCCTAAAATCATGAATAAAGAATATGCCCGATCTGTGGGAGAAAATTGATCCCACCTTTTGTTTTTTAGGGAGAAATTGTCTCATGGAGTGTGGATCATTTGTCTCCTAGAGGACCGTGTCTATCACACCTGGAGTTATCAGTGACAGTGGTGAAAGCCACCGCAGCAGTAAGCCTTCAGCCCCCGACATTTCTTGCTTTTCCAGAGACAAAGTAGTTCAGACATCACACACGTCATCTTCCCTGAAAGAGTTCACAATCCTCTGTTATTAAAAGCCCCCTGCTATTTTATTTCTGTCCGTGTCCACTTCTTCCATCTTCTACCCAGGTGACACCAGAAGAGCTCAGCTCCACGACGTGGCTGCGTGTGCCATACGCAGTGGTTCAGGGTTCGGTTTCAGCAGGCAGATCCACGGGGAGAAGCACACCCATTTTACCATGAATCTCCATACATTTGCAAGTCAAACCAAAATTAAAATATCTCACATCCTACACGGGTCTATTGAAGGAACCTCAGGAAGGAGCAGGTTTAGGAGACTTATTCCCAGGATAGAGAAACTCAGTTCTCAGCATCTCCTGAGCATCACGTCCCCATGCATCATGTCCCCAGCTCTTACATCTCCTGAAAATCATGTCCCCACTGACGGCAGGACCCTAGCCAAGGCATCTGAGTGCTGTCCTCACACGGTGCTTGGAGGGCATTGGTATGAACACCCAACCAACCCAAGGTAATGCATCAGGTTCGGGTCGGGAGACTGGATTGCTTTGATTCATTTTCCCCTTAGCAAATGTGACTACTAAATAGGTCAGCACAAATGTGACGGATTCAGCCTGTTCCCTTGCTGGTGCTTAATTTCAGCTCTTTTTAAGTGGGTGTTATTGATTACAAGGAACAGCTGAAAACATGCATCTAAGGTTTCTTTTTCTGTCAACTTAGCTATTTCCAAAGGAAAAAAAAAATACTTAGACTGATATTTTTAAACAGAAAAACGCTTCCTTTTTACAAAGGTGCCCTTATTCTTTAAAATAAATAGACAAAATTACAAAAATCAGCAAGCAGAACTTTTGTGTGGAAAGCTTGGAAAACTCATGATTTTCTGTCGTGCATTCATTTTCCATAAGACTCAAACCTGAGATTTAATAACGTATTGCCACATGCCCAGTGCTGCTAGCGGGGGAATTTCCATGTTCAGTGCAGCTCCGATGGGCCCTGTGTGGAGCCACTCTTGAGAGGCTGCCCCGTGCCACCAGACCTGGGGGCTCCATTGCCAGAAACATCAAGTGCTGATGAAATTAAAGCTTTTTGGCAAAATTCCCGGGAGTAGCAACTCTTTCTAGAGGTGGGAACCAGGAACATGAGGACAGGGCTGCCCACTTGGTGGGAGCTTCCATGGGACATCCATGGGAGCCTTGGGGCTGGAGATGACACCAGCTCTGCCTCCCTCCTTGGGGACAGCCTGGGGACAACCCTCTGCTTTTCAGCACGGAGTTGTTACTGGCCGTGGCTGTGTACAAGAAGATTTTATTTGTCTGAATATGGAGTAGATGAGTTTTATGGGTAACATTGAGCACCTAAGTCAGCCCAAAAGGGTGTCATCTGCATCCCTTCTGTGTAGACTCACCGTGGGATTTACCAGGAACCTGTGCCCTCTGAACAGCAGTGTGTATGAAAAGCTAGACACACGTGTGCACATGTGTGTACTCGGCATATTCATAGGTGCAGAACATGCTCAGCATTACTTATTGCCATCTCTCCCGCTCACAGCTTTGCTCATCCCGTTAGCAAGACAAAGAGGCCGTCACCCTCCTCCTGCCCCCCCGGCACATGCAGGCACGCACTCACAATTAACAAAAGCCGTGCGCTGAGTGTTGGCTGCCCAAATTGCTGAAGAGACACTGCTGGCTGCGGAAAAGGGCATTAAAGGAAGCAGGCTGGGCTGGCAAATGGCAAAAAAAGGGCTGTATTCTTCAGATAATTTACTTGCAATGAATTATTCAGTGCGCTTCTGCTGCGAAGCTGAGTTAAATACAAAGCGTTATCACACAGCGATGTCCAAATAGAGGGCACTATTCACTCCTAGCACAAAGAAATATTATTTACTATCGTTCATTAACTTCCACAGAAAAGCCACAGCCAGCTCTGCAAGTTCTGAGGAAGAGTCAGCAGCGAGTGTGAGCACAGAGCTGCTCCTGCTCCCCTCGGGTTTCCTCTCGGTCTCTGCAGACACGAGCTGAGCCTGGCTCACTGCATCGGTTTTGCCAGCGCTGAGTCTGCGTGGGCAGGCACTGGTGTGGTTATGGGGATGTGCCACCACCCCATAACGCAGCGTCTGGGCCCCCCAGCACACAGGCAAAATCTGGTCGATGGTATGAACTGTGTTCCCAAGTGGATTCAAGGATTCAGATCGCTCTGGGTAAAGCTTAAAGAGGCAGAGATGCATTTGCCTTTGGGAAATGGGTTAACAGCCTGGATGCTCTGTCTACCTAGAGCGTTTTTTTTAGCATTTAATCAGCCCGTGTGCTAATTAGCTCCGTGAAGTCTCTCATTTGAAATGCCAAGCTTTAAGATAACCAGAAATGCAAATTCTCGGTGGTATTGGCAATTATTATTACTGCCGCAGGAGTGACTAGAGAGCAGATTTTTGCAGAAAAAAGGGAGGCACGAGGCTTGTGTCCAGCCGTTGCACAGCTTGCCTTCACACTGTGCTCTCTGCAGGTGACGCTGTGGGTCACAAAAAAAATTGGGTGGAGATCTGTGGCCAAAATGTGTTTCTCTAGGAAGACGAGCGTTAAATCAAAACATTTCATAACTGCACATCAATTTTGCTCAGTTGATGTCTTGTTATTACTCCAGTATTGTCGGTATAGCTCTGCATACACCCCTAAACCTTGGTGGCACCCAAATGCCTGCATCCAGCCCGGATCCCAGCCTGCCATCCCTTTCACCTTGGCGTTGTCTGCAAAAGCATCTTCTCAGCTCCATCCTCCAAATGGTCTGGAGGTGAACGGGGAAGGAGAGAGCCCCACGGAGCTGCTTCCAGAGCAGACAGCCACGGGGATCTCATCTGTTGGTGACCACCCTTTGAGTGCACCTTTTTGTCCGTGGCATATTTTGTGTCTCCTGTAAGCCTGCTGTGTTATTTGGCATCAGAAGTCCAGACATAGAGCATCCTCTGCCTCCTCAACCTCCTGCTATCCAGGTGACTCCGAAAGTAAGGAATTAAGGGAAGGAAACTACTTATAAGACAGGCAGAAGCAACAGACAAGAAACATTTTTAATAATAGATCATTCTCAAATACTTTTTTTTTCTCCCCGAATTTCTGTCTATATTTGAAGCGGACAGGTTCTGAGCAGGAGAGAGGAAGGCTCCCACCAGAGTGTGTGCAGGAGACCTCAGGTGGGCTGGGCTGGGGACACCCGCTCTGCTCCCCAAGCCATCATTGCTCTCCTCTTCACAGATGTTCTGGGCAACTTTTCACCAGAGCAGAGGCTCAGGCTTTATTAATTATTTGTCTAATCAAGTGAGCTCTTCATTTTTAATTAGGCCATCGAGGAAATTCTTCAGCAATGAACATCAGTCTCTGCCCTCGGCAGCTGGTGATGCACCAAAGAGAACCTAATAGGGGGAAAAGTTGGAGTACCTCCACGGCAGGGAAATTAGCTCAGATGAGGAGAGGAGTGCATCAGGAGCAGAGCAAGCTGATCTTGCAATGCATGAAAACGTGAAGGCCAGAGCTCTCCATTCAGCAGCGTGCATTAGGGGCAGTAATTGGAGGAGTCCTTCTCATTAACTGCGAGGGACAGACGACCCAAGCCCAGCTCAGGACTGTGCTCAGACATCGGTAGAGGGGCACTGATGCTCTCATGCAGCAGAAGTAGGGACCTTGTCTGTTAATACTCCTTTCTGAGTTGAAGCTCTCTTTCTCTTTTCTATTTCAGAATTCCTTTGCTTAGATGTTGTCAAAGGGCAGGGTGTCAGGAAAGACTCCTCCATTGCAGGCTTTACTGCTCAGCAGATCCCCACCCAGGATTGTGTGCCCCTAGGGAAGGGGAAGGGGAAGTGGAAGGGGAAAGGTAAGGAGAAGGAGAAGGGGAAGGAAAGCAGCTGATGTGGTGTCGTTGTGCCGGAGTGAGCAGCCAGCAGAGGCAATGCAGCCACTTACTCTTTGTCTGTCAGTCTTGTAATTGCCCGAAGTCTTTTTCTTCTAAAAGGTAATTCCAGGGAAAGCGTCAAATGCTTCCGTAACATGCCCTTGACTAACCGCATCCAATCCAATTTATTTATTTCTCAGATCCTTTCCTTCTCTTCAGAAACCCTGCAATGACTTTGGCTGCAGAATTAACCAAGCGAATCTCCGGCTTTATCTCTCCCCATCGCAGGCTAATGAGGGAGCCGTAGTGCGATGCTTCCAGCCCATCTCCTCATTAAGCCCAGAGCAGGTTTCGCTCTCTCAGGGTGGCTCTGGGGCTGTCTGCGGCCAGAACTGCTCCTGTGCTCGTTAACATCCAGGAATGCCGTTCAGCAGCGCAGGAGCAGAGAGCAAGGTGAGCCAGTGCCCCTTCCCCAGCTCCGACAACAGCCCACCAATTTTATTTTCATCCCCTTGAGTTTGAACCTGGACTGAAGCCAGTCAGGCACCACGTGCACGAGAGAGGTGATGTTCACCTGCCTAGCGGGGAGGTCTTTCCTAACACGACTCGTGAACGGTGGAGACTAGACATCTACGAAAGGCAAGAGACCTCACTGACGGTGCTTGTATGTAGGACAAGGAAATGAGGCAGAATGGAGCAGAGAGCAGCGAGAGAGATTCCAGGTTTCGGTACGGGGTGTGTGTGATAATTGAGAGGGCACAAACTGCAACACAAATGAGCCAAGGTTGCTGAAGGCACCATGCACTAGAGCTAATGAGGACTGGGGAATAACACGTCCATCTGTAATTTCCACATTTTTCAGGCCATTTGGCCATGGCCACCTCAGATTTTCTTCTGAGTCACCCTGCACCCTTTTTAATGGAAATGCTGCCTAAGGAAGAGCTGCAAACCAAGGTCCTGCCATGTACAACAGCGTCAGGTACCAGGGTATGGAGACAGGACATTCATGACTGCCTGGGAACTGCCCTGAATGGTACAGGAGGCTCCCTGTCCCAAGTGATCACTCACAAGTCCATAATGATTACTAATTTTGTATAGGACAATCACACAGGCAGTCCCAAACAAGAGCTAGTTAAAGACTTAGTGCTTCACCATTAAGCATGCAAAAATGTGTTTTCTTTATTTGTGCCCCCACCAGAGAAAAAAGAGGCTCATTGCAGGGAGTTTCCAAATGCAGCTGCTGCTTTCTTCTCCCTGCAGAGCCAGGTGGTTTACACCCCGACTGGGCGTCTGCCTTAAGCCTGCTTGTGTCCGAGTTTTAGGCTGCTAACAGAAGGAAAAGGGGATGGCCCACTCCCCTAAAGCCTGGGTGAGGTTTCAGCCATCGGAGAAGCAGTGTGAGATCAGTGCTGGGTTTCTTTATATCTGAAGAACTGTTCAGAGGTGCTTCCTGCCCCCCAGGTTATTCTTCATGGTGAAATGAGTGCTTCCTCCTCCACCCCTAAAAAGGAGCCTTGACCACAGATTTAGTCCCACCATCAGGTGGATGGAGGCACATCAGAAGGTAGCTCCAAGTACAGCCAAGTGGTACCAGGACACCAAGGCACCCACACAGTCAGTGGGGACTCAGTTTCCAGAGTCTAATCCAGGCCACAAGAAGTTAATCCTCTGCTGCCCTCTGTTCACCATTCACTGAGCTCAGGTGCCTCCAGAGGGCAATTTAGACCAGCCACATTAGGTGCTGCCCCTTCTTGTTCACTGTGCAGGGAACCAATGGAAGAAACACTTGTTGGAATTTACTCCTTACCCCTCCAGGGAAATCGCTGACTCCTGTTAAAAAGGTGATAGCAACTCCTATCCATTCCCATGCCATATTCTGGTTCCTGCTTTTCCCTCACCCATTTAGCCCCATGACCCTTGCATTTACGACTTCCCAGGACCACACTAGGCATGGTGAAGCACACTTTTCCCTTGACCAGCGGTTGGGGCTGAGAGCTGTCAGATTTCTTCACGTTAAAGAGTCCTGGAGCCGAGGTCTCCCACCTCGCGACCAGGATCTAACGCGTAGGGCATGATGTTCAGGGGAGATGGTGGTGTCAGCTCCATATGAAGAGACATTACACTTAGGTGGAAGTTTTTTAGGCTTTTCAGCATTAGAGGCATCCCCCTGAACCTCTCTAAAGCTTGAGTTAGAGAGGAACAGCTGGAGCAGGATGCTCCAAGCATTCTCCCACTCCTGACTTTAGGCACAAGGGAAGTGAAGTTCTAGCAAGGAGACGTCATCTGAACTAGGTGCCATCATGATGAATGGAAGTAGGCAGAAAGCTAACTGGATTTAGGTGGAATTCAGGTGACCTTAGGTGAAATTTAGGTAAAATACCATTTTAAGTTGGATTTAGAAGGACTGGCTCCAGCCATCGTTACTTCTGTTTCAGCTGTATGAAGTGCACTGAAGGGCACTCACAAACCCTTTAGAAGTGACCTGTGCTTAGTGGGGTGAAGTTTGAGGGGTTTTGTGCCTTGCATACCCCAGAGGCTCTTTGCCAGCAGCAGGCTGCAGCCCATCCCTTGGCAGCAGCAGCTACAAACGACCACGTAAACCCTGTTTTGAACTACTGAGGTGGCTCCTGCATGTGTGTAGGTGTCCTGGGAACCCCTCAAGCTGCCTAGGGGTGACCTTCTCTTGGTCTAACAGAGGAAAGAGCAAAGAGTGAGTGGGCTGGTGGAATTTATCAGGGAGAAAGCTGGCATGGGAGCAAGCATCAGGTCTTCTCATGTTCAGCCTTTCTGGCCCCATACAAGGGCTCCATCATCCCACTGAGCTCCCAAGACAGGGAACAAGCTGTGATTTTTAAGAGTAATTGCCTTCAGGAGCCATTAATTTTATTTTCATCTTTCCCTGTAACAAAAGGTTCCCAATAATGTCATCGCTACCCAGCAGCAACACCCACTAAATACATTTAAATAACTCAATTAACGTGCCACCCTTCTTACTCCCTGTTTGCCATTTGATGTTTGGCCCAAGAAGGGAAGGTCACATTTCTATGTCCAACTCTACCTTATTTATATGCTCTCAGAACATCTTCCGAAGATCATTTCCCGAGAAAGAGAGAGTCTCTGCTGTTAGGGGGGTTGTCATAATCTGGAAAACATTAAAACATCACACACACACACTGACCTCACAAGCCAATTATAAATGTATACTCTACAAAACAAGAGACCATGGGTCAGTTTGGGTGGATTTTCACATTTCATTCAAAGGACGAAGAATGAGCAGAGAAGACATATTAATGCACCTGGTTGTATTAGTCCCTGATAGAGATGGCATTAGTAAATATTTTTACCTCAGAGATCCATCAAAAGTAAGATGTAAAACCACCCTAAACCACAGCCAGGCACAGCAAACCCCAAAGGAGCAGATAAATATGTTGTGAAGCTGTACCTAAAACAAAGTAAGAAAAAACAAGGCTGACACTAGAGATGACAGGGAAAGAAACGAACCATAAAGGCTCCCCAGATCAGTTCTCATCCTGCATTGCCATTATGGACATAGCTAGATGAAGGTGCTGGAGGGACATATGCAGCACACTATACCCTACCTAAGGGCCTTAATTATAACAAGGCTGTCAACGTGCCCACGGACTGTCCCTGAGCTGCAGCATCCCCCCGGGGCAGGCAGGCAGGCAGGGGTTGCACAGCCCAGAGCAGAGTTGCACAGTACCAACCTCTCTACATGCAGATGACTAAAACAACCCAAGATCCTAAACTGAAGAGATTAAGAGTCAACCCCTCAGCTGCAGCAAGCAGATCTGGCCACAGCCATGGAGTTTGCACCGTTCGAAGCTCAGCGGAGAAGTTCCTTGTGATCTTGGAGCTTCTCTATGGAGGTGGTGGTGAAAAGCATATTTGTCTTCATCATGGAAAAAATCCTTGGATGCAGAGCCAGAGGTAATTAAAAATTTCTCTAATCCTCCCACTCTAATTTCCTTAATTTGATATGATGAAACGATAGTATCTGAGTATTTATGTGCTTCGTGCAGACTGACAGGAAAAAAAAAAAAAGCTTCCCACCCAAGATCATAAGATTTCTCCTCCTTCTGAAAATATCTTGGAAAATGCTGGATAATTACAACCTAGTTGAAAGATCAGACCTTGAAATAACTTTTCTTAGAACTACCTTTTTTTACCCACAACCTCTCTAGCCCTCCACCCACCTCCCACCCATACCAATCCCAATACCAGAAGCAAGATACCTCTTGTCTGACAAACACCACATGGAGATGGATCTTGCCAGAGCAAGCCAATACAGCTCCAGCATTCAGCCTTACAATACAAACACCAAAAACACCATGGGTGACTGTCATGCTCAACCAAAACAATTTCATGGAAAGGGATAAAACCAGGCTCACCAGTGATAAGCTACGGAACAGCACACCAAAATGTGAGGGACTGAATGCTATTGAGATCCTTCAGCCTGCTCCATGAGGTGCTGGGTACAATGAGGTACATTTGATGACACCAACAAATTGTTCTTTAAGGAACTAAGAGATACCTCTAGATCAACTTGCCAGATGTTAACTGGGAATATCACACAGCTGATACAAACAGGTCCAGGAGATTCCAGAAGCACCTTTACGATAACTGCTTGGTAAAGATACTAAGGGAAAGGTGCTCTCCTAGATCTGTTGCTTGTAAACAGAGAGGGTCTCATGGGTGACGTGATGATTGGTGGCTGTCTTGGCCATAGTGACCAAGAAGAGTTGAGTTTTAAATTTTTGGTGATAGGAGGAAAACTGCCACCAAAACTTCAAGCCTGGATAAGAAGAGAGGAGACTTCAGGCTGCTGAGGGAACTAGTTAGTAAGGTCCCCTGGAAAACTGCTTTTAAAGACATTGGGGTCCATCAGTGCTGGTCACTTCATAAGAACCACCTTCTAGGAGCCCAGGAACAGGCAATTCCAAAATGTTGGAAGCCAAGCAGGTGGGGCAGAAGGTCAGAGTGGCTAAGCAAGGATCTTGTAGTGCTTAGACAGAAAAAAATGTATATGGCCACAGGAAGTGAGTTCGAGCAACGCAGGAGGACTACCAGGGATGCTGTTTGCCACTGGAGGGAGAAAATTTATGTGGCCAAACTCAATTAGAGTTGAAGCTGGCCAGTACTGTGGGGGACAATAAAAAGGGTTTTTTAAAATATGTTAACAGCAAAAGGAGGGCCAGAGAAAACATCGGTCCGCAGGTTGATAACTATGGTGAGCTCACAAATAGGGGCATACACAAAGCAAAGACATTTAATGCCTTCTTTGTCTCTGTTTTCAACACCGATGATGTTGTTGGAGGACCAAGATTGCTGTAATAATAAACTCCCAGCTGAACACAACCCTTTTGTATTTCATGAAAGCTTTCAGCACTGTTTCTCACAGTATCCTTCTGGATAAAATATCCAACATTCAGATAGACATAATGAGATGGGTTAACAGTTGGCTGATGGGTTGGGATCAAAGGGTTATAGTAAATGGGGTTACATCAGGCTAGTGGCAAGTCACTAGTGGGGTTCCCCAGGGCTTCATTTTAGGGCCAGTTCTCTTCAATGTTTTCATAAATGACTTGTATGTAGGACTTGAAAGTGTTTTGAGTAAGTTTGTAGGTGATACCAAATTGGGAGGAGCTGATGTCTCCACTGAGTGTAGAGAGGTCTTGCAGAGGGATCTTGACAAATGAGAAGGCTGAGCAATCACCAACAGTATGAAATTTATGAAGACCAAGTGCCAGATTCTGCAGCTGGTAAGGTGTAACCTGGATATACTTACAGACTGGGGGACAAGAGGCTGGAGAGCACAGAAAGGGATCTGGGGATTCTGGTCAACGACAAGTTGAATGTGAGTTAACAGTGTGCCCTGGCAGCCAAAAGGGCCAGCCATATCCTGGGGTGCATCAGGCACAGCACGGCCAGCCGGTCGAGGGAAGGGTTTGTCCTGCTCTGCTCTGTGCCGGTGTGGCCTCACCTCAAGTACTGCATGCTGTTTTGGGCACCACAATACAAGAAGGACATAAAACTATTAGAGAGCATACAAAGGAGGACTACAAAGACGGTGAAGGGTCCAGAGACGTATGAGGAGTGGCTGAGGTCCCTTGGTTTGTTCAGCCCAGAGCAGAGCAGGCCGAGGGGAGGCCTCATGGCGGCCTGCAGCTCCCTCACGAGGGGAGCGGAGGGGCAGGCGCTGAGCTCTGCTCTCTGGGGACAGCGACAGGACCCGAGGGAACGGCATGGAGCTGGGACAGGGGAGGGTCAGGCTGGGTGTTAGGGAAAGGTTCTGCACCCAGAGGGTGGTCGGGCACTGGGACAGGCTCCCCAGGGCAGTGGTCACTGCACCGAGCCTGCTGGAGTTCAAGAAGCTTTTGGACAACACTCTCAGACATGGGGTCCAGTTTTTTGGGTGGTGCTGTGTGGAGCCAGGATTTGGACTTGATGACCTCTGTGGATCCATTCCAACTGAAGGTATTCTATGATTCTGTGAAATCATTCAAGCACAAATACAGGTTGGGTGGAGAGTGGATTGAGAGCAGCCCTGAGGAGAAGGATCTGGGGGTGTTCGTTGATGAGAAACTCGACATGAACTGCCAAATGTGTGCTTGCAGCTCAGAAAGCCAACTGTATCTTAGGCTGCATCAAAAACAGTGAGGCCAGCAGGGTGAGGGAGGGGATTGTTCCCCTCTGCTCTGCTCTCGTGAGACCCCACTTGGAGCCCTGCGTTCAGCTCTGGGGCCCCCAGCACAAAAAGGATGTGGATCTGTTAGAGCAGATCCAGAGGAGGGCCACGGGTATGATCAAGGGGCTGGAGCAGCTCTCCCGTGAAGACAGACTGAGGGAGTTGGGGTTGTTCAGCTTGGAGAAGAGAAGGCTCTGGGGAGACCTTACAGCAGCCTGCCAGTACCTAAACGGGGCCTACAGGAAAGCTGGGGAGGGATTCCTTGTCAGGAAGTGCAGTGATAGGACAAGGGGTAATGGCTTTAAACTAAAAGAGGGTAGGTTTAGGTTAGATATTAGGAAGAATTTATTTATTCAGAGGGTGGTGAGGCACTGGACCAGTTTGCCCAGGGAAGCTGTGGATACCCCATCCCTGGAAGGCCAGGCTGGATGGGGCTTTGGGCAGCCTGGTGTGATGGGAGGTGTCCCTGCCCATGGCAGGGGGGTTGGAATGAGATGATCAGTCCCTTCCAACCCAAACCATGCTATGATTCTTTGATTTGGGTGAAAACTAAATGATCATTAGTCACCAGAAGTGACTAAGCTGGAGACCTCACTGAAGACCCAGAAGCACCCAGTTACCAGCCAGAGAGATGTGTTCACAGCACTTATTTTCTGACTTTCTTCTTCTGATTCTCAAGGGTGGCTTACAAACACCTTCGAAAGGTGAAACTTGGAAGTGAAATTCATAGTTACTTCAGACACTAAATATCATGGTTTTATTAGAAACACAGGCTGCATGGCACATTAAGATTGTCTCCTATCAACTGCCTTCTGTGTTTTGGTGCACAGATGTTAATTACCCGCTCCTCAGCTGGCCAGCATCTGATCAACTCTGTGCATCTGGATCTTCTTCAAGGTCCAACAGATTTCAACTAGTCTTACTGTTTCAAGCTGCCCAACTGAGCAACACCCTTAGTTTGGAGCAAAGCCATTGCTCTGATCAAGCTTTAGTGTGCAACTTTCTGCTTTGATCCAAGGGAAGAACTGGGTCTCTATAAACATGGTGATTTTCCAACTAGGTGGTCTGCTAACAAGTATTATTTCTCCTTCTCAGCCTTGATCTCTGAAGAGATTTTTTAGATTTTTTTTTCTTTCTTTCTTTCCTTGGGACACAAGTTTTGCTCCTTAAGTAACCTGTTCCTGTAGCAGCCACACAGCTCATATCAGGCTAGGACATGTTGGCTCACACCCATCACACCAGAAGCTCTATACTGAAAGCAACCCTTGAACCAACTCTTCAAGTAAATCCTTGCTTGTGGAAACTCAATTTAAAACAACAGCAACAATGTTTTCACAGCCCCAAATCTTCCAAATTTACCAACCACCTGGGGACAAAATTACCAACTATAGTTTAGGATAAATTTTAGATTTCTTAACATGCAATTTCCTTATGAACAAATGCTGTTGAGAAGCAGCAGTCTGATACATGCTTCTGTGAACTTTTTCTATACAAATTGCCTCCATGTCCACTGACTTACACTGTGAGATTTCAGACCTACAGCTCCCTCCTTTAAACTAATTGTTCCTGTTTTCATTTCACCCAGACAGCCTCCATGTGTTTCTTAACTTGCTTGGAGATCTCCAAGGAGGGAGACTCCTCTGTATTGAAAAATTCCAAAAATAAGATGTATATTATGTATGATGCCTGTGAAAGCACACCAAATTTCAATAAATTCAACTTTATCAAAAAATTTTACACAATCAGCTTATCAGATACACAGAGTTTATGCAGTTGCCTAACCAAGTATGCTGTTC
Organism: Anser brachyrhynchus; assembly: GCF_964034855.1. Lineage (NCBI taxonomy): Eukaryota > Metazoa > Chordata > Aves > Anseriformes > Anatidae > Anser > Anser brachyrhynchus. Next base: position 193,962,139 of record NC_137694.1, read on the forward strand.
TCTGGCCAAAAATCTTGTTTTTATTGGCTTGTGTTGGTCATTTTGGAAAAAAAATATAGTGTTAAAAAAGATCTTTCAGACCCTGTAGTATAGAGACATTGCAAGACAATTTCAGTGACTATCAGATTTCGAAAATGTTATGAACAAGCTTACCAGAATTAAGAAGTATCATGAACAAATTAACAGAATCAGCCTCAGCATTTTTTTAAGTGTTCTGTTAAATGATCAGCTTTCATGGTATGAGGAGAAATACAAAAAGAAAAATACATTTTATACTTTTCAAGAAAAAAATACACAGGGGTTTATTGCACATTTTCCATGGGGGAAAAAAAAAAAAAAAAAAAGTGATAATTTTGAAAATACCTTAGTCTGTAATTTCCTATACAGTTTGGAAGTCAAATAGTTCCCAGCCAGTGTGCTGAGAAATTATCTGCAATTTGTTGTTGGTGGTGGTGTTTACTGTTAAAAAAAAAAAAAGGCACTAATATCAAGGCTATGAAATTAGAAAAAGCGCACACTGACATAACAGATAGCATAAGAGCAGCAGATAACCAAGCAGAAAATGGAGGAATCGGGCTCGAGATGTCTGCTGCTTCATTTCTTCAGAAGTAATTATGATAATTTCTTTTTAAAGGAAGCTATCAAAGGTAATAGCAACTGAAGAGCAAGCGGTGTCTGACAGAGACAACGTACGAAGGTTACAACGCTGTATGAAGCTGTTCAGACATTAGGTTTCCAAGTAGTCACTAATTAAATTGTCTCTTGCTCTAAGTTCAGGCATCCAACACATTTCCAGCACTTTGTGGAATGAGCTTGGTGAAGGTCACCGAGCAGAAACACAAGGCTTTCTGGCACTGCACGGCTCTGAAAAATGTGTGATGTGCTCCGTGCATGCAGGCAGGGGCAGCACCTCCTTTCTAGTAGACCCTGCAATGCGGGTAAAGCCCTGGGAAGTGGAAAACCTGGCTGTGACTTGGTGTGCTGGCCCTGGCAGCGGTGCTTCTCTTTTTGGGTGCACAACTGACTTGGGAGCCTGCGCCCTTTTCACAAAGGTGGCAAATGGTACTTTGGGCAAAGAGTTTGTGTTAGGCGAGGTGTTGCCAGCAGGTCAGGAGAGGTGATCCTTCCTTCTCCTCAGCACTGGTGAGGCCACACCTGGAGTGCTGGGTCCAGTTCTGCCTCCCCAGTACCAGAGAGACCTGGGCATACTGGAGAGAGCCCAAGGCAGGGCCACCAGGATGATGAAGGCACTGGAGCATCTCTGCTGTGAGGAGAGGCTGGGAGAGCTGGGGCTGCTCAGCCTGGAGAAGAGGAGGCTCAGGGGGATCTCATCCGTGTCCCTCAATCCCTGAAGGGAAGGTGCAGAGAGGCCGGAGCCAGGCTCTGCTCAGCGGTGCCCAGTGCCAGGACAGGAGGCCATGGGCACAGCCGGGCACCCAGGAGGCTCCCTCTGAACTACTTCCTTCAAAGCTTGTGCAGCCCCTAACAGAGGTAAGAGGGGCCAAAGCCAGAAAATGAGCATGACAACATAGCAGTGAAGTCTTGAGCTGTTCCTACTCCCTTTTCCCATTGTCTCTGTCAGCCGGGTTTCATGGAAAGACCTTTGGGGGGGGGGGGGAGCCACTGGGTGCCCAAAGCAACCCCCCTCCCCAGAATCTGTAGTGACCTGTCCGCTCTCTATCCTGACCGCCTGGTGCTCTGTTTGTTTTATTTCTGTCACCAGCTGAGCCGCTGGGATGCCAGGCATCACGGCTACTCGCAACACAGGGGAAAACTGAAGAATTTAGCAATTAACCAAAACTAGCAGAGTTTGCATTTCATACAAATATTGACTTGTGTAATAAAAAGGAAAATTTTGCAGGATATCCAGTGTCTCTCTGATGAAAAAACACAGTAAGTACATAAACCAAGCAGGAAAAAAGAGCAAAGTGGGCACGTGTAAGTCGTGGGATCTGAGTAAGGAGGTGGAGAAGACGAGGCAGGAGCTGCATAGGACTTATGAGAGGAGAGGTCTGGGAGCTCAGTGCGTGGACCAGCAGGACCTGGCCGGGCGGTTTGTTTTTATATGTAAAGAATCAGCGTGCTTTGGAAGGAATAGCGCAGCTTTCACTTCTGAAATAGCACTGTGACTTATATCAAATGTAATTTGTTTCAACATTTTTGCTAAGCCAAAACATAGTGGTCTGTTTGTTTTGGAGAGGTGGGAAGCAAGCCGCGAGGACAGTCTGAAGGCTCTTTTTCTTCCCTCGTTGGATTTGGGTCAAGTGTTTACAGATTCAGGTCAACTCTCAGAGGAGCAGCCACTGAAATTTGCTCCCAGGAATGAACTCCTTAAATAACACAGGTTTCCTTCCAGGCTTGGAGGTGATCACAATTTTTCAGCTCGTTCCTGTGTTTCTGAATGCACTCCGTATTTGAAGGAGAAGAAAAAGCTGCAAGGTTCTGGTAAATAATGCCTCATTTTGGGAGCTGTTAGCCAGCAGCTTGCAGGATGCAGTGTGACAGCACAGGGCAGGTACACGAGCAACGGGAGCACCACAGGGCTTGGAGCTGGCGTTCATCTTTCACTTGCTAGCAAAACACTGGGGGAATTATTTTGCCAGAGAGTAGGAATTTCTGGCACCTGACTCTTGGAGGAAGGCTAACGTTACAAAATTCTGGGATCTAGCGCCTGGAGCTTCAGCTGGAAGGAAGCAGAAATGTATTAAATCCGTTATTTATGGTGAATGCAGTGCTTTATGGTAAGCCAGGAGCGGCCCAGAGCTGGTCAGTTGACAGCACTGAGTAACCACTTACATAAGCAGTGAAACGCCGCAGCAAATACCCTGCGGTCGCTCCGTACTTTTATTCTAAGAATTAATTTCCCTTGCCGGGTAATTTGTTTTCCCCCTTTGTTTCTGTGTGCCTCTGCAAAGGTCTCCGGTGTCTTGTGCCTCCTTTCAGTACCTCTGAAAATAAGTACTCTAGCAGGCAGAACGGGATGGAAACTCTCCACATCCTGCTTACCGGGGGTAAATACTTAACTAGACGCAATGCGGTGGAGCACAAAGACCGGCGGTGGGGCTGCAGGTCAGCTCACGCTGCCCAGGAGCCCGCAGTCTGTTCTCAAAGGACTTTGAGCACCAGTGCTCTGGCAAGCTGACCTGAAATCCAGCTGGGACGGGAAGGTCACACAGCCCTCTTACCCCCCGCGGCACCAGCTGAGGCTGCCAGCCCAGAAGCCTCGTCCGTCTGTCCTGCCACAACCACGTCTGCACGTCCCCACCAGGGACATGGGCAGGTAGGAATCTGTTGCGTTCTCCAGGAACTCCTTGATCCTTTGAATTTCAGCAGGATTACTTGGATTTTTAAAATTAAAAAACATTTTGTTTTTGTATTTTTTCTCCATGAGAGCCTCCCAAGCAATGCCCAAATGAGGGCTGCTTGGGTTGGAATTATACTCGTTGTGCACAGCACTCATACGTTTTGCCTAATTTTCTGACAAAAATCCAATGACTGAGATGATCATAACAACTCAATTAGGCCAGAAGAAGACAAAAAAAGTGCTGAAATCTGAAGCAGAAATGCTCCTGCTCCAGCCCTCCCTGCTGAGCTCCGCTCCTGACAGACATCAGGCCCCTGGCACCAAACCACAACCTGAGCGAGCCTTCCCCCTCGCTCCCAGCTCCCATATGCCTGGTCTCTATGACACCATTTGTTTTCTTTTACAGCTCTTTTCCTCTGTTGTTCAACATTCCTCCGAGATGAGACCTTCTACCTTCATCCCCGGCCAAGCCCCACCGCCAGCTCCCTGGGTGGTGCGTGGCTGCTCGCCCCTAGATCCAAGAGGCCGCAGCTGCAGCGCGTGGTGAGCCCGCGTCGGCGCTCCTGCCCTTCCTCCCCGCCTGTCAGAGCTTTCTAGGAAGGCAACGTCCTTCTCCCAGGTGGCCACCAGCAAACCCCACGAGCACTCACCCGACCAAGAGCAAGCCCTAGCCTGCTGTGAAGCTCTGCAGAGCTGGGGGTTGGTCTCTTCTCGCAGATAACCAGTGATAGGACTAGAGGGAATGGCCTCAAGTTGTGCCAGGGGAGGTTCAGGTTGGAAATGAGGAGACATTTCTTCTGAGAAAGAGCAGTCAGGCACTGGGACGGGTTGCCCAGGGAGGTGGTGGAGTCACCGTCCCTGGGGGTGTTCAAGGAAAGGTTGGACGTGGTGCTTAGGGACAGGGTTTAGTGGGTGACATTGGTGGTAGGGCATGGTTGGACCAGATGATCTCGGAGGTCTTTTCCAGCCTTAATGATTCTATGAAGGCTCCTCCTTATGACCACACAAGAGCAGAGGCACAGTAGCCTCACCAGAAACACCACAGACACGTCTATGGTGGCTACAGGCATCCGAGCTGGCACCACCACAACCAGCACGCACCCGAAAGCTGCGGCTGTGCTGGGCTCACAGGCATGCCTGCCCCGACACCAGACTGGTAGCTCGGTGCTGCTCCCATTCACCACCTGGGGTCAGCACCAGCTGTGGGAATTTCAGACCTGTTTTCAGGACAGACATGCTCCAAGAGAGCCAGAAACAAAAAAGTAAATGTCAGGAAGGTTGTACCAAGCGTGTGTTCAAAACCCTTGATCCTTCTCATCTCTAGCAGATGCGAGATGCATCCCACTGCCTGCTTGGGCTTTGTGCTTTGGGAGGCTTGAGGAACGAGGGATCACGGCGCTGGCAGTACTGAAGCATGTGGGCAGTGTTAGATAACGCTCAAAATCACTTTGCTGCTGCTGGGCTGAGGTCAAGGGAGCTTCCAGAGCTGTGGAAGGGACCCCCCGAGATGCTTCTCCACACACGACGAGGCCACTGCTTTAAAGTTTGCCCCAGTTGCAAATGCTACATCAGCGGTGGTCAGAAATTACTTGTAACAAGACCTTTAGAACTGGGACTGGTCCACATCAAAAGACACACATTTAACTTCATTTAAAAAGGTGGTGGTATCCAGTATGCTAGAAAATAAATCTCAAAAGTTCCTTTTACTGCCTGTTACTTACATACAGCGTGCACTTCTTGCCGCTCTGCTGGCAGCACAGGGGGAGAGAGGAGAGCCGAGGCATTCCCGGCTGGATACGAGGCCACCCACGGAGACAACAGCCCCGCTCCTTGTCTTTGCACGATGCAGGAAATCCCCGTTCCCCCTTCGTATCTTTTCGGATCATTTGAGGAGAAATTGTTATGAGTCATCTACAGCAGCTGCAGCTTCTTCCTAATGTTTTCTGCTGTTCGATGCCTTCATGACTCAGCTCGAGTTTCTCTTCTTCCCCCTCCTCGAGATTTACTTCTCCTTTTTCCTCCCAAGGGATGAGGATTTCTTGGTCTATTTTCATACCCCGCACTGTCCTTTCCATGGGCAAAACCAACTCAGGCTGTAGGGTCTCCCCCTCACCCTAGCTTAGACAAGCACGTGGGGGAAGCACTGCCCCTTTCGCTGCTGCCTTTTTGGACCTGGTCGTTTCAACTTGCCCCCAGCGTGAAGTGAGTATGGACGTAGCTGCCTTCAATTTTTTGGAGCCCTGTAGCCAAATTGGTGAACTTACGATTTAGGAGTTCTTCTTACTGAAAAGAGTAACAAACTTACCTGTAGGATTTGCTTTTTCCTTTGGTGGTGGCAGCCTGCAGTCCACACGACGACAACTTTCCCTGGCAGGACTAGATGAAGTGGTGTGAAAGCGGGAGTCACCTCCTTCCCCTGAGGCATGCTGCCGAGCACTACCAGGAACAGAACCCCACAAGCACACAAAGTGTCTGAGAAACGGGGAGAGGGGACTGCTGCCGCCAGCTTCCCCGTCCCCAACAGAAGCCGGTAGGACCCCCAGCCTGGCCGGGCTGCGAGGGGCTGGGGAAGGGACACCATCTCCAGCCCCAGACAAGCTCCCCACCTCGCTCAGGAGGGCAGCAGAGATTACCGGACCTTTCCTTTTGGCTGAGGATGGTTTTGGCCCAGCTTTCTCTCGGAAGCAAAGAAACCCGAAGGGCCTTTCTAGTCCGAGACACCAAACAGAAGCTGCAGGAATCAGAAGGCAGTTTCCCCACTGCTAGTGAAACCACGATCTGTTTCTACCCCATGCCTTCTACCGTAGGCACATGCTGAAGCACATAAGGAAGCTTAGAAACAGAGGGAACAAAGTCAGTTCTGATTTTCTCCTCATTTTTGAGGGGACTAGAGACAGGAGAGACCCGTTGAGTCAATGTTTTAACACAAAGTGTGTGCGTTTAGCAAGCCAGTTACCCGTCATCCTTATTTGGACAAGGAAGTAAATAATAAACATAGTTAACTAGCTTTGATGCTTTAATTGCCTGTCACTGAGCCGTTAATTCATATTTATCTGTGAATGTGCACCATTAACTGTGAAGTTTCATTTTACACCCAGAAGTGCATTCAAAGGGATGAAAAAAATCAATACAAACAAGGTGTGTCAAAGTAGTATAAAATAAGATTTATTTGCAAATCATTTTGACAATAAGGAAACAAGTATATCCTGGATGTACATCTTGGGGATTACATGACAGCTCTTTTGCCTTCTGAGATTTCCATTTATATGCACTATGGGACACCTCTAGAATTCAAAATGAGCTTTGAAGTGTCCTTTTTTTTTTTTTGCCTTGCTGTACTAAATAATTCCTTCCACAAGCACACTATGGGAGACTCAGAAGTCTTTTAACCAGAAACACACACACAACCATCACACGAAACACACAATGAAACCACCTTGGTTTACAAGGAAAACTTGCATGATAGCTGTTTCACATTTGTTTAACACCGTGTTAAGCACTTCAAGATTTTCCCACAAGGAGAAGTGCCGTGTGCTGTAAGTTTAAAAACAAACCAAAACAACAACAAAATAGCCACACAACCAAACACACCCCATCCCAAATGCCAGAGCTATACTGAAACCTCAGATTTATTTTCTCTCCTATGTAAGGACGTACAGTACATCTGGTTATGACCTGAGTTCTCTCTTGGAAGCTAAGGATCTGTGTCTCATGTAAAAAAAATAAATCAAAAATTCATTATTTAGTAAGAACTGCTGTATGTAAATGAACTCAGAATAAAGGCAACACAAACTGAGAGCCGATTTACCTTATGTGATGGTGGGAGGGGTAACCTCTAAACTCAGGTTACTCACAGCAGTTACAAAGGAAGCAGCAGTATCTTCAGAACACTTCTTCCATTTATTTCCACCTTTCTACCCAACCTCGTTCTCCTCATCTTTTGAAGTCAGGATATTTAAACTCTTAAGTCCTATTTTTAATTAGGTGAGATACCAAGTTGAGTTTTGAAACCGCTAACGATTAAGGTCTCTGAGCAGACCACATTAAGCATACCTTGCTTTAGGGGGAGGTCCCAAGTGATCACCACAAAACAAAGAAATACCTGCTCAGAGAGGAGATCAAGGATTCCAAACTACATCTATTACTTTCAATATAGTTCTAGAAAATATTTCTTTTCATAAAAGGTCCTTTTTTTTGCTTTATGAAGCTCAAAATAATTCCAATATTCAACACTGGATAGTATTTTTCCCCCTCTCCCATAAATATAATAATGCAAGAAAAGATGTCTAAGTGTCATTGTCACCAATTCAAATAAAGCATTAATGAATACAATAGATCATTCAAATGTGAATAAACATGATCTAGACATAAGAATATGCCCAAAATCGTAACAGTAACAACTACAATCTTCTATGATCTTCTATTGTATCAGTGACAGCCATTTCATTTAATTATTTTGGCCAAAGGAAAAAAAAAAAGAGAAACTAATAGAGTCTTAGAGACGTCGTTTCATTCTGCCCTACTTTAGAATGACAAAACCCAGACCCAACTGAAGGCTCTCGATCATCACTCCACGTGATATCCCACCACGGGGATCTCCTTACCCCTTCTGGGAAACCTAGTGCGTCTTTATGGAAAAAATGTACCTAGTCATTTCACATCAATCACTGAAATGATTCTGGGAGCAAGGCACAGAATCCAGGACTCTCTTCACGCTGAGTGCCTTAGCTAACATCAGACTGCCTCCTGAACAAGCTCAAAACAGGAAAAGCAAGAGACAATGATTCAGAACAAACATCATGTTGACAAACCCTGCTTTCTTCAACCCCGACTCAGCCATCCAAGCTTCAGAGAATGGCAAGAATTTGCACTCACCTCCTCTGGTTGTGCTCTCCCGTTAGACAGCTCCAAGCCTGTACTCTAAGCCATGTGGATCTCCACATCCGTGGCGTACCGCAGGGGTTAATCTGCAGGCGCCCACATTCTTTACTGGCCCCTAGATTTTATGATTTTAACAGTATTTCTGTGAGACAGAATTTGTCACATCTCTAAGGAGTTCCTAAAGTTTGTAAAATCCCTACCCTGAAAATCCACTATTTGCTAAGGAAGTATCAAAATTACTGAAAAAGTGAGTTAGTTCTGAGCACACCACCTTTAATGGCATCACTTAAAAAGACCCCGTGCAGTCTTACAAGTTGTGCTCTCTAACAGATCTAGGTCTGAAACCCAGCAATGCCCAGGGGTTTTAGAGGTCTTGCAGAAGTGATTCAGTTTTCAAACATCATTAAAGGATTTGGCAGATTAATATTATATGAAATCTGTAATACACTTGATAACATTTATAGTCCAATGATCGGTTAGAAGTATTATTGCATCTTAAGCGTAAAAATATAGGAGGTTCTATACAGAAAATTAAAATAGCATTAATCTAGTATTGATAGTCATATAAAATAACTCACAATTATGTAAGTTTCCATATTTAATTATACATTTAAAAATAAGTTATAAAAATAATTAAGCTTCTTTAAAACTCCTACGGTATCTTCTTTTAGGAGTTTTTACTCATATCTACTGATTGTCTAGCATCGGCAACAGCTTCTGGTACTCGAACAGTCATATCCTCCATTGATTTCTTCAAGCAGATCTGGCAGCCTAGACGTGATCTGTAAGGAAATAACATCGCCTTGAGCTCCAGCCAGTCATACATCTCACAGTACTTACAGCCAGCCCTGCTTCCCGGACATCCAGCCATCCCAAACACTTTGTGATCCAGAAACAGTCCCCTCGTGCACGGTCTTAATCAAGACCAGTAGTAAACTGCTTGCATCAGTGCAAAGATATGTGGCATTAGTCACGGTCACTGATTTCACTGATTGACATTCTTAGGTTACAGGCTTCAGCACGTTGGAAGTGGAACACCAAGTGCTTCACGCTTGCTGATGCAACACTGTGATGGTGACCCTTCCTTTTTTGGTGGTTCACAGTCAAGGGTAGGGACAGACACTTGATGTCCCAGGGGAATTCAGCATCTCTGAAGAGACAAAGGCAATTAATCTGAAGGACAACCTCAGTAAAAGCACAGCCTAACCCACCCAGGGTCTGAAGACAGCCTGAGAAAACTGAACGTGCACTTGAACAACGCACCTGACAGCTTAGGTTAACCGAATTTTTACAGCTTGTCAAAAAGCTACATACAACCTGACTGAGAGGAGATTAGGAACTTCTTTCCATTTCTATCCCTCGTATCTTTCTAAAAGCTCTTGTCCAAGTCAAACCTCCCCACCAACTTCTACCTGGAGTTCTAGACTTTTTTTCCTAATTATTTACAAGACAAAATTCTCATTTACCTCCTCTTAACATAGCTGCTGCCTAAGCAGGTATCTAAGAAGCAGCATCTTCCTATGACTAACATGGTTAAAAAAAAAAAAAAAGCTCTGTGATAAGGTAATGGAGAGTACACGTGAACCACATGGGACATATTAACTACCCTATTACATGTACAAACGATAGCTACAGGGTCTTTAAAATGTCTAAAATTTGATCTCTTCGGAACTCACTCCTTGCAGGCTTAACACAGTGTTTGCCAGAAATTACATATACTAAAGAAGCCTGCCAACTTTTTACCAGTTCATAAACAAAGAAGCAAACTACAGCTGAGGATAACTGGGTCAGGTTTTTAACATGACCAAGTGGATGATAACACACTGCGGAAACCCGAATATATCCTGACAAGCACGTTTATGATCCTACAAATTCACCGACCCAATCAAAACATTATGTTCACAGAAAGAAGTGAATTAATGCAGTCTGTGTGTTGGGTAAGACAGATAGAAGGAACTTTAAAAACGTATTTAATCTCAATAATCACTACATTATTACACAATGAATCCTCTCTTCCAGTTTTGCTTCTTTAGTCCAGCAACGTGCAGTGTCTTTCTTTGCTGTTTTAACATTGGAGTCTAAGGCTTACCCCCAGCTTTTTAAAGGAACTCAGCTAATTTAACATATACGCGTTCATTTTTAGGAATACCTAAGTGTTAGCAAGGATGTACAATATTCCATGTCACCAGCTGAATAATAATTTAATCAGGAATGTAGTCAGAGAGATCATAAAGAAGATACCACATTAATATGTGCACAGAACTCTTTCAAGCACGTAGAGAGCAACTGTTAAAGATCCTGGCTGAGTGCTACACCTGAAAGCAGTGTAAGTGACTGTATGCATCAGCTTCAAATTATTGTAATATATGCATAAATATATATTTTAGCAGAAGACTTCAACTTGTGAATATGCAAGCGTAAAAGTATCTTTAAAAATTAATCCCCTAGAGAGATGCAATTTACGATACCTGTTTGCAAGGCTTAATTTGGCTCAAATTTCTGTTTTTCAGTTAGAACCAAAGCTAACTGCATATGTACACTGCAGTGTTGACAACAGAGTTAACTTAATTTGAAATAACACTCTTTTTTTGAGCCTGCTACAGGATAAAACAAAGCACTAGGTAGAGCTAAATAACACTGTGACAAACAAACTACCTTCATCCACAGCATTTGCAATTTGATAGACCTTTAACCAGATTCCCCCCTCCCCTGACAGCCTAAGAAGTTTGGACATCCCCTCTCCCCCCCAGTAAAAGAAAGAATGATTTCGTTAATTCCTGCATGAAAGCCATTCACCCTTAACCATTTCAATGGGCCTTCCCTTTACTTCTTCTCATTCTATTTTTTTTCTTTAAAGAGGCAGGAAGTCAGAGTTGTACAAATACAAAGATACACTTAATCCCTATTTTGTCATGTAATAGTATTTTCTGGTTTCCTAACTGGTCCTACCTCATATTGCTGATCCATTTACTTTTTTTAAAAAACAAACAAACCAACAAACAAAAAACTTGAAACCAACATTCCTGGAAAGGCTTAGCTAGCTGCCATCCCGTTTCAAGTATGCAGTTACCACTGTTCCACCTGCCTCTCCATATGCATTAATCTGCATCTATTAACACCAAATTTTGTTTCCCATCACTCAACCACGTAAGATCCTTCTAGGTGCTGTCACAGCCAGTTTCTGACTTTACTGCAGAGTAACACAATACTGTACACGAGTTTCGTCATCTTACTCTTCATCTCTTCTCTCGAGTCATTCACAAACATGACCACTACGTAAAATCTAGCACAGATGACTTTGAGATCACACTGGTGATTTAGGTGTTTTAAGCCAACTAACTAAACCTCACGGGCAGTAGCTCAGCAGTGTCTTACTGAGTTCCCTTAGAACTCCTGGGTGAATACCACCTAGCCCTTCCCATTTGTTCCTACATCTTTATTTGCTGTAGTACCTCTTCCACGGACACATCAGTTAGACACAGATCTTTCAGGAAGTTCCCTGAAAAGAAAGCTTCCAGTGCACAGACATCCTGTAACATCTCCACTAAAAAACAATGGGAAAAAAAAAAGAAAACACCTTTGTTTTTACATATCTATTTATAAGTGCACCTTCTACATCACCTATTAGTTCTTCACAAAGACAACCTTTCTGCTTCTGATTAGCTGAAACAGCCTGCTAAAAACTAGAAAAAATATTCTTGTTTCTCATCTATTTTTTTCTTCAGTATTCTTTTTAAACATTTAATTTGCCAGGGTTTACTTTCCCCCCTCCCCTCTCATATTCTTACTTTCAGGAACCTCCATTATATTGCAGTTATTCAAAACGATTTTGTTTTAGCCTTTCTAATCATTCCCTCATTTTATGAGGCATTAACTTTCACAGCAGCTGCTAGCTGAAACCCTTCCAGTTCCAGAGAGTCACTGACAAGAAAAAAACTTTTATCCTCAGACTTATGACAGAGCATGGCAGTACATCTCCATTGCAAAGCTTTGTATCAGCACGAGACCAGGGAAGCTATGGCAAACGTGAGAATCACTTAAAGCACTCTCTTCCAGAAAAGTCTTCCTCTCACACACATAAAAGATCCCGGGCCGCAAGGAAGAACACATGATGTTAGGAAAACCTGACACAAGTAGCATGTGCCTTCAGAGGGTCTAAAACTTAACTCAGTCTGAAGAAATTTGAGAGAAAATAGTGTTTAAACAGAGAGCTCTGGCTTTCCACTGTTTTTCAGTTCTTCAGTAAGACACCCTTGCTTTAAACCTTTAACTAAAAGATGGTTGAAGAAAAAAAAATGAAGCTGAAACAGGTTCTCAGCTTTACTTATTTGCCTTCACAACCTCCTAAAAAGTTAAGATCTGGCTGAAATTCAAGAAAGTGTACCCTTACAGAGAAAACATTTGTCCAGGATTCCCATTGTTAGTATAAGGAGATAAATGAGCTAATTCAGAATACTTCTTTGCAGAGACATTAAAAAATAAACGCTATACCGGCCAGGTATACAGCCCTCTGAAACCACTGCAAAGATTCTCAAAGACTTCCAACACGCAGTTGTTTTGAAACCTGAAGGAAATGTCTTAAGAAACCTCTCGGTGTAGCTGCCTATAGCTCCCGTGGCTATATTCTACGATACAGGCTATGTGCACACCAGCAAGCAGTGCAGCCCCCTAGGAACAGGCGTGCGGAGTGACGAGGTCTGTGACAAGGCTGTGACTCCCATGTCAGAAGGCATGTGACAGCGGGGAGCTGCAGAACAGAAGGTTACTTCACTAGCACGTAAAAAAAATAGCATTGAAAAAACAAAGAGGTTGTGGAATGTCCCTCTTCGGAGATCTCCAAAAGCCACCTGGACGTGGTCCTGGGCAGCCTGCTCTGGGTGTTCCTGTTTGAGCAGGGGTGGGACCAGATGGCCTCCACAGGGCCCTTCCAACCTCAACCATTTTGTGGTTCTGTGAAAAGAAGATCTGACCCAAACTAAAATGCTAATGTAAAAATATCCATAAAGTACATTGACTGGATACACACTGATGGAGACAGAAAACAGAAGGGAAACAAGAACAAGGAAATTCACATACACGAATGCACTGGCAAAGTTTCTGGTGAAGGAACTGGGGTTTTGGTCACACTTCCGTATCTGATGCTTCTGCATCAGACAAAAGAGCAAGCGCTAGAAACTGCTACTCTTCAGTTTACAAAAACTGACAGTATTGTCATGAATATTTCATCAACTGTACTGACATCAGTATGAATTCAGAAAAACAACAGCTAAACTTGCCGGTCGTATCCATGTAACAGAATCCAGCTATTCATTAAAAGCTGATTAAGGTATTCTACGAATACTGGACTGCCCCATCCGCAAACCCTCCTTTCTGTTCTTTGATGTAGGGAAGCATTAGGGTGCCTTACGTTTCTGTGAGGCCGTATGCCAGGTCTAACATGTCCATCTCTTCATCAGTAATTGCATCTAGCTTCTCAAATATGTGGTCTTCAAAGATTAAATGGCAAGTCGAACAGGCTAACGTTCCTTCACACGCACCTAAAGAAAATAGCAAGGTAACAGAAAACTCAAATTCCAAATTACTGTATTTCAGAAGAATTGCTTCATATATATATATGTTTATATATATATATATATATATATATATATATATATATATATATATATAGGTTTTAGCTACTTAAGTAAAGAGGGGGATTCATCATCAGATCATAAGAACCACACAGAAAGCACTGTGCTGTTACACTTCATAACAGTATCAGTAGCACATATTCAAAGCAAGCATGATGCTGTACTAGAAGATCCAGTATCATGTCTTCAAGTACATAAAAACAAATGTGGAAAAATAATTTAATAAAATGTAAAAGGCTGAATAATGTAAACGTTGTCACATCAACAATTTAAGTGTCTAAATGTTGGGGAAAATAGTAATAAGTAAAAAATAAGTTAAAAAAATCACACCAACCATTGTGTTTAAACAGTGAAAGGTGTTTTTGCAGTTGTATAGCCAGCAGCAGCAACTGAATCGAGTGCAGCTGAATCATACAACAGTTTTACAAAGTCTTAATGCACAGATACTTCTCTTTATTACTGCACGTGGGATGCCCCCTAGTGCTAGAAGTAAATAGGTAAGATTTACATTTTACATTTCTCCCTCATTATTTTGTCCCCTCTAAACACAGAACATAGTTTTGCATTATTCCATTGCATTATTCCCCTGCCCTAGTGTGATGCTTCATTATCAAATCATTATTGAAACAGGTGCAGCCTATGTTATAATTAAAGGTTGCTACAGTATGTCAAACATTTACCTTGGACATTATTTAGAGTTTACTGACAGCATTAGTTTTCCTCTCTACCACACTGCTTTAAAATGGCTGGTACTTAACACAAACTGAGAGAATATTAACTGTAGAATCCAGGCAGACTAGTCAAAAGCCTGTATGATACATTTAATAAAATGATACATAAAGCTAGTTATCCCAATGTTACAGGTTTTTATAACTCTTCTTCCCCAAATGTATACAACTCATAGCAAGATTCTGTAGAATTGTCTTAAAGATTATTACTAGCAGTGAAATGTATTCATACTTCAATAAAACATACCTCAGATTGCAAGCTGTAGTGCACTAACATACTTATTTTTTTCCTGTAACTGCTCCATGCTATGTATTAACTTATGCAAACTGTAATTCCATTTCCTGCTTTACTTTGCACTATTATTTCTTAAACTCATGTTCGTTTAAATACCTGTTCTGAAAGCCGGCTTTGCACAGTCTGAATCCTGTAACTTTCATGGAACTAACCACGGAAAGTCCAAAGTTTGACGGAATATAGACGTTTTATAACTTCCTCCTGTTTTGATTTTGAACAGACCTTGTACTGAGTTAGAATTCCACCAGCACATTGGCCTCCTTTACCCCTGTCCTTTTTATAAGCAGCAACCTTTCTGCTCTCCCCTGCGACGTGACATGTATCTGGTCGTTTCTTTCACTCAGCTCTCAAATACCACAGAAATTTCTGCTATAAAAAGGCAAACAACAAATTAAGATCACACGACAATACAGAAGTAACCTGACACTATTAGAAATACACCATTTGTGTGTTGCCTCCAGAACCTTTCAGCTCAGAAGAGCTTGCAGGTGGCATCTTTCATCTTTATAAAGAAATTTGTCCGAACAGCCAGGGATCAAGTTAGGAAAGCTAAAGCCCTCATGGAATTAAATCTGGCTGGAGATGTCAAGGGCAACAAAAAAAGCTTCTACAAGTGATAAAATGATAAATGTCATTTATCAGTCATGTCAGTGATAAAATGAAGGCTATGGAAATTGTGGGCCTTCTCCAGAAGGAAACGGGAGACCTGGTTACCCAGGATATGGAGAATTCTGAGGTACTTAATGACTTTCTTGCCTGTCTCCACCGGCAAGAGCTCCAGCCCCACTGCCCAACTCACAGAAGGCAAAGGCAGGGATTGCGAGAGTGACGAACCTCCCACTACAGAAGAAGATCAGCTTAGACCACCTAAGGAACCTGAGGGTGCCTAAGCCCACAGAACCTCATGAGATGCATCCAAGGATCTGGAGGGAACTGGCAGATGAAGTTGCTAAGCCACTGTCCATCATATCTGAGAAGTTGCGGCAGTCTGGTGAAGTTCCCACTGACTAGAAAAGGGGAAACCTAACCCCATTTTTAAAAAAGAAAAAAGGGGACAACCATGGAACTAACAGGCCAGTCAGTCTCAGCTCTGTGACCAGCAAAATCAGTTTCCTCCTGGAAAACATGGAAAACAAAGAGGTGACTGATGACAACCTACACAGCTTCACCAAGGGCAAATCCTGCTGCACGAATGTGGTGGCTTCCTATGTTGGGGTTACAGCATTGGTGGACGAGGGAAGAGCAACTGATGTCCTCTACCTGGACCTGCACAAAGTCTTTGACATTGTCCTTTACGACATCCTTGTCTACAGATTGGAAAGACATGGATTTGAGGGATGGACCACTCGGTGGGTAAGGAATTGGTTGGATGGTTGCACTCAGAATTGTGGTCAATGGCTCAAGGAACAAGTGGAGACCAGTGATGAGTGGAGTTCCTAGGGGGTCTGTATTGGGAACAGCTCTATTTAACATCTTTGTCAACGACGTGGACACTGGGATTGAGTGCACCCTCCGCAAGACTGGGGGTGACACTAGTTGGGTGGTGCAGTCGACACACTGGAGGGAAGGGCTGCCATCCAGAGGGCCCTGGAGAGGTTTGAGAAGTGGGTCTGTGCAAACCTCAGGAAGTTCAACAAGGCCAAGTGCAAGGTCCTGGATCTTGGGCAAACCCAAGCACAAATACAGGCTGGGTGGAGAGTGGATTGAGAGCAGCCCTGAGGGTGTTGGTTGGTCAGAAGCTCAACATGATCTGGCAATGTGCATTTGCAGCCCAGAAAGCCACCTGTGTCCTGGGCTGCACCAAAAGCAGCGAGGCCAGCAGGGTGAGGGAGGGGATTGTCCCCCCTGCTCTGCTCTTGTGAGACCACACCTGGAGCCCTGCGTTCAGCTCTGGGGCCTCCAGCACAAGAAGGACGGGAAGCTGTTGGAGCATGTCCAGAGGAGGGCCATGAGGATGATCAAAGGGCTGGAGCAGCTCTGAGATGAAGGACTGAGGGAGTTGGGGTTGTTCAGCCTAGAGAAGAGAAGACTCTGGGGAGACCTTACAGCAGCCTGCCAGTACCTAAATGGGCCGACAGGAAAGCTGGGGAGGGACTCTTTCTCAGGGGGTGCAGTGATAAGACAAGGGGAATGGCTTTAATCTAAAAGACGGTAGGTTTAGATTAGATGTTAGGAAGAAATTCTTCTCTCAAGAGGGTGGTGAGGCCCTGGCACAGGTTGCCCAGAGAAGCTGTGGATGCCCCATCCCTGGAGGTGTTCAAGGCCAGGCTGGATGGGGCTTTGGGCAACCTGGGCTGGTGGGAGGTGTCCCTGCCCATGGCACGGGGTTGGAACTGGGTGGTCTTTAAGGTCCTGTCCAACCCAAACCTTTCTGTGATCTTTCAGATTCCACCCTGATGGCACTCTGTCCATGTTGCCCTCCTTTAACACTCAAAAGCTCACCTCAAATAATTTGTTTAGAACTTGATCCAAAATATTCTATGTACCTGCAGGAAAATAACAGGGAAAAGAATCCAAATAAAGTCCACCTAGGTTTTACAAATAAACCCATAAATATTTTTGAATAAACCGGTAATACACCATTTCTTGACACTGAATACGGTATTCAAGGAATCTACTTACCAAAACCATCTATGTCTAGATTATTTTCAATAACAACATCCAGCAGTGAATCTCCAGGTTTTCCTTTGGCCGTTAGTTTTTCACCATCACGATTGATGAAGTGAACGGTTATTTTATCTTCTGAGCTGAAAAAGAAAAGTATGTAATAAAACCAAAGAAACAAATCAAAAATTGTTTAGACCTTTAAAAATTGATCGAATACTACAACAGAAACCAGCACCAACTGTAAGGGTGCAGAAACCCAAGGAAGTTACTGACTTTTACAAACTGTTATAGGTAGAGGCGTTCACTGCTGTACCTGAGACATGAAAACAACAAGAAAACCTTTCATTTGTGTTTTGTCACTAGAAGCTACGCAGAATCCCGATGCATCACCTTTCACCACAGAGAGTCAGAGCTATTTTATTTTAGGCACTCTATTTGCATTTTTGCCAAATAAAACAGTTAATTGCTTCTCTTCACACCTTTCTGGGGACTCTTGCTTTGCATTTACAAAATGTTGACTGTTCTCACCATTATCTGCTAGATCAACGTTAAGGTCTTCCCACTTCTGCTTAGAGTTTAAGGCATTCTAACTTATTAACTCCAAAATTTAATTCACTTCTCCTCACAATAATGGAAATACTCCAAAAGCATTCTGCTTTTTTGAGCGTGGGTTTTCTTAGGATTTCACTTTGTAAATATTTATTCTAGCAAAGGTCATTAAAATTTCAACATGGGCATCAAAAAAACAGGCTTCCTGCTTTGCTTTTCAGACAATTGTGTATATTTAAGAAAAATTTTCCCTCGTACTCTGCATAAAAATTTCTTAAGACTAACGTTTTTGATATGGAAAAAACAGGGATTTTTGGTGTTTCATGTTACGTTGTTTCACATGCAAAGCAAAAGGAAAGTTTTTAACATACTAGTAAATA
The DNA here is from genome assembly GCF_964034855.1 of Anser brachyrhynchus. Taxonomy (NCBI): domain Eukaryota; kingdom Metazoa; phylum Chordata; class Aves; order Anseriformes; family Anatidae; genus Anser; species Anser brachyrhynchus. Next base: position 193,980,513 of record NC_137694.1, read on the forward strand.
AAATAGAGTTTGTTTGTTTAAACAGACTATTCTCTTTCTCACAGTAAGTAAGCAAAACAAGAAATACTTGTTGGGCAGACAGGGAAGAAATCTGCTAAGAGATGAGAGAGATATAGGGAAAAAAAAAAAGGAAGCTAATGCAACATCTTTATTTCAATGTGAAATCCATGTTTAAGAACAGCATGCTTGGTATTACCCTAACTCTTTTTAATAATTGTGGGCTTTGAGGGATCTATGACACGGAAAGCAGACAAGCTTGAAAATCTAGTCACCCCCTAGGAAACTCATAAGGAAACTCGTAAGACTGAATATGAAAACAAAAATTTAGAAGTGGCCTTACTGAAACATCAGTAGGTTGATTATTTTTGGAACCACCTATAAAAGAAAATGTAATTTTAGCAATTAAAGTTGAAGTCTGTTTTGAAAAACAAACACGTTTGTTGCTCCAGACTTAATGTACATGCCACAACTGGAAAGCAGCTGGCAGCAGGAGGTGCAGTGATTGCTCAATCCTAGACGTATCGTCCCGCAGCCCATTCTCTGGGAGACAGCCACGGGCTACTGTTAATTCTGAATTCATTTCAAAATGATAATCGATAATGAAGGGTTGACCTTGCAGATCTGCATGGCTCAACTGGAGCACGCACTACAATAAAATTCAGAAATCTTCGAAGATGTATCTTTACAAAATGTAATTAATGTCACACAGTCACACCTGTGATGTCACCAGAGCGCCTCCAGCAAGCCATCCTGAGGAGGTTTAAGCAGTAACCACTCTGCTCTTCTTCCCGCCCCTCTGTTCAGGTCACCACCTCCCACAGCACAACCCAGGAGATGGGCACCCACTTCTCAGACATGCTAGTGCAACATCCACCACCTTCACCAACCGTCAGCTTCACTGCAGGTTTAGGTCTGATGGGTTTAGATTGCATCCGGAAAGGTATAGGCTCCTATTCACACAGCCAAAGGAAACCACTAACAGTTTTTTGTTTTTTGGTTTTTTTTTTAAAGTTCTCCAAAAAGCTCTTCCAGAGCTAACTGAAACACCCTCTGATACACTGAAGTATTTCTGTCAATATGACAAACATGATCCTAACAGGAAACGCAGGTGTGCCTGCATTTATGGACATCCTCTGGCCATGGTAAGCACTAAATACTTGTTCAGTATCCAAAACACACCCTTTTCCTCTACTATAGGATAATGTGATCACCAGTAACATGGACCAGATAGCGAGATGTCTGGCCACAATCCTACGAGATGACAAGAACCTTTGTAAAAGGTAAGCCATCTTCCCCCCTAAGCCACTTTTCAAAACATATCTGAAACTATCTGTGACTACACTTTAATTTGGGATAACACCACAGCGTCACGAGAAGAACGGTCCTCCTGCCCCTCCTTGGCTCCTCGCATCGCCAGCATTCCCATGGTCACCCAGTAAACCACGGTGGCAAGAAGACGGGCTGAAAGCTGGCCTTCAGAGGCCTGCAGCCACACCAACATCACAACAGGGACACGGTCAGACCTACCCATTACAGCTGCTTAAAACAACTGTTACTGCAACTTTATGAGGAAGTTTCACGATCAGCTTAGGCTGAACTCTTTCTAACACACAAAGATGGTTTGGGGCATCCAAGAGCTTAGTGATATGGTTCAGTGGAGGACTTGTTAGTGTCAGGTCAGAGGTTGGACTCGGTGATCTTGGAGGTCTCTTCCAACCTAGATGATTCTGTGATTCTGTGATCCCCACTCTGAATTTCCCTTGGCATCATTCTTAGGCCAATATAACTGCAAGTGAACTCATTTTGCTAATCTGGCCGAAAACCAACCGCAAAAACGAAGTACTCTGAGCTAACCCAGCAAACGGAACTGACAGAAGGGCCACTGCCCACCACAAAATGAGAAACAGGAACGGGATCCCCCGTCCTGGAGCCACAACCTTAGACGAGCTCCAGCCAGCTGTGGAACAGCACCGTGGCTGTGCGCGCCCAACCGGTGCTGCATGCGGCAGGGGACAAGGGAAGCACCATCTTTAAGTCCCCAGTTTTTGTTAAAGAACGTTATGGGAAGTAATCTCTTCTGCAGGGCCTAATCCACTCGGGTTAATAACTGAAACTGAAATTTATTTGTGACAACATTAAAGATACCTTAGTCCTCCAGTAGGATCTGTTTTTCTGCTATTGCCACCTTCACTACTCTTCCCACAGCCAAAAAGTTTAATTCAAGAAGTGTAAGTCACCGAGGCTTTACTGTGCATGAGCCTGACTGGTGAAAATACTTTCAGAAATGGATGTACATAATAAATAATCAGGTCAGTCAGACATTCAAAACACACACTGTGCAGATCTTTTTGATGACTGGGAGATACCATTAAAAGAAAAACCACATCTACATGAAACGATATTTAGGGCTTATGAGTTTCAAGCAACATGGCTTTTGGCTACCCAGACATCGTTTGCATAGGGGGGTGGGAACCACACACACCATCCTGCAAAGTAGTCACAGAAAATTAATGTGAAACAAATGCCAGGTCTTGCGCAAGCATAAATAGCCTCAGGATTACCAGAAAGAACCAAACGTATTTTGTGTGATTTGCATAAAACATCCCAATTCATGCTTAGTTGAACCTTTTTTCTTTTCTTTTTTTTTTTAAGCTGCCTGTAAAATAAAATTCATTTCTTCACATGGTTGCCACAGTCCTATCACCATTGTTACCAACCTACACAAAGACACCCTAAATTAAGCATGCTGCAAACAAACTGAAGAGCACCAAAGAGCTGTAAGTGCTGTTCGCTGTCCCTCCTGTGCAAACAGGACACGTACTGCAAGAATACCTGACAGCCACCACTCCTCCCTTAAAAAAGGTGCCCTTCTGCATCTTCAGCCACTACTTCCAAGTACCATCTATATTCCTTCAAACAAACAATCAAAAAAAGATAACTGCATCCTTCTGCTGCACGTGGAGAAACCTACTCCATTATTTCCAGATTTTTTTGGTTCATTCAACAGCCCTAATTGCCAGCAGAATTTCATTAAATTATTACAGAAGTCTTAGAATATGGAAGTTACAAATCTGAACTAATCCTTAAACATGCAGCAATTACATGGTGACACCAAAAATACTGTCTAAATATCTAAACTGCTATAAAAATTCTTAGATAACTACTGTTCATCACAAAATGAAAGGTGGGGAAACGGGGAAGAAAACAGACTGAAGATACATAACAAAACTGGGAAGGAAAACATAATGTTTGATGCCCCACTGACCCCCTTTGGAAACCTCTGCTCACAAGAATCTCTTCCGCTGACAATTTTACCTGTTTAGGTCTTCATCCTCTAAACATAAATACAGGTAACTTTACATGTAAAAACAACGAGGAATGAATGTTTTTACTGGACTAACATTGACTATACAAATTTCAGGAACCAATTCAACCAATAAAGGTATGACGAGAGAAAAATAACTTGCACGTAAATTGAGGAACTACTCATGTATGAAAGAAACCAAAAGTTTTTTTTCCTTCCAAGTCATTTAGCTGGATTATAACGTATTATTTAAACAATACATTTGAAATGCTTGCTTGTGCGAACTCTTTTGCGGGTATGCTTGTGCAATGTGTGTGAACAGATGGCCGGTCTGTTTACAAGCCTGCATTCAGTCTGTGTGAAGGACCTGAGGGATTCTTGGTCTTATATAACAATTAGGTAAGGAAATGTCTTCCCTTTTCAGTAGACCATTTCATCTTATTTTACCCTGCTCAATAACTTAATATTTTTTTAGAGTTCTGACAATGTTTTTCAAAGTGTTTTTTTTTGTTTGTTTGTTTTGTTTTTTTCAGTGACCTCAAAATTAATGATGGTCTGGGCAGGTTAGTGGAGACCTATTTATTAAGGCATTAGAGTCACTCAGAGAAGCAACCTAAACAGGCACCATACACGCCTTGTACAGGAGTCCTGAACTACGAGGCTTGTTTGTCTCTCTGTATTAAAAGATTAAAAGTATCTGCTGGCACAAAGTGAAGAGCACCTACAGGAGCGTTTGTTTAAAACCAAACTGCTGAAAACGACTTTGATGGCGAGGGCACTACCCAACCCTCTGGAAACAGGCTAGGCTGCCCTGATGTTGGGCAGCCCACTGTGGGTTTTGTTCTTAGTCAGAGAAACTCCTCTGACAACCAAGTTAATTTACCTTTCAAAAGTGTATTTTAAATACTGCAAGTTACCTGCGGGCTCACACCTTTGGATACACAGGCTACAGTCTCGGAGGCCACGCATAAACAAGTTTCTGATTACGGGTAGTGTTGCAAATCTGTAGTCGTGGACTGTGCAATATTGGTGCCTACAGGGCTCGAGCATGCCACAGCACACGCTGAGGGCAGGAGGGGCCCTGCACATCTGTGTATGTGCTCCTCGGTAAAGAGAAACTGTACCACAAGCAGGGGAGATCTTCAGATCTGTGCTGCGCTTCCACCACCGATTTAGTCAACCTTACGAAATTAAAAAAAAAAAAAAAAAAAAAAAAAAAACAGAATACACCGGCCCCAAACCCCCTCACGGCCCCCTGAGCCCGGCCGGGGGTCACCAAGGGGCCGCCCCCTGACAGACGAAGCGCGGCCGGGCCCTGCCCCGAGCTCCTCAGGGCTCATCACGGACCGGGGGCGGGTGCCCGGGGCCGCCCCCGCCGCCCAACGATCGCTGCCCTCAGCCGTGCCCGCTCCGCCGCCCTTACCTGCGCGCCGCCCGGGCGGAGAGGCCGAAGGGCCGGGCCAACAAGGCAGCGGAGCCGCAGCCCGGCCTCGTCCCGGCTGCCGGCGAGGAGGAGAGGAGCCAGCGGCGGCAGGAGGAGGAGGCGGCGGCGGCGCGGAGAAGGCTGAGGAGGCGGGCGGGCGGCGGGGCCGCCATGTTGCGGTACGGAAAGGAGGCAAAGTCCCACTGCTGCCGCCGTCTACGGCGACTCTCGTAAGGGTTTACGCCGCCTGCGTAGCGCGCTGCCCGCCCACTGCTGACGGCGTCGAGAGGGGACGGCGCCACGGGAGCGGCGGGGGTTACGCAAAGTGCGCGGCGCTGCGCCGTAATGGTGCTGGGCGGCGCTCGCTGCACCGGCCGGCCCCTGAGGGTGGTCCCTCAGAGCCCGGCGTGTCCTCCTGTCGTCCCCGGCTGGGGCTGGGAGGGATTTCGAGGGTCTGCTGGCCCAAGGAGTTCTTATTAAATCCGCAATGGTGGTTTAAGAAACCTGGCGTGTGGCGGATGGGGATCTGTGGTTCTGGGCAGGGAAGAGGTGGTGGTGATGGTGATGTGGTGATGGTGTGGTGTGGTGATGGTGATGGTGTTGGTGTGGTGTGGTGTAGTAGTGGTGGTGGTGGTGGTGGTGATGGTGGGGTGGTGATGGTGGTCGTGGTGGTGATGGTTGGTAGTGATGCTGGTGGTGCTGTTGATAGTGTGGTGCTGGTGGGGTGATGGTGGTGATGGTGGTGGTGGTGATGGGTTGGTGGCAATGATGGTGGTGATGGTGATGATGGTGGTGGTGATGATAGTGTGGTGTTGGTGGGGTGATGGTGGTGGTGATGGTGGTGGTGGTGGGGTGGTGTTGGTGGCTCAGAGGTCTCAGCTGTCCCCTGGGCTGGCCACACAGGATCACAGAGAAGTTCCTAGGTCCTTGCTGCTGTTTCTTCTGGCAGAATATCAACTTCTAAATCCCAGGCAGCAGCAGAGGGACAGCAAAGCTATCAGAGGTTTTAGCAGGAGGAGAGCTCAAATATCAGTATGGAAATGTTGAGATTTCCTCAGCTGTACAGACCACACACAGACTTAAGTTGTCTCCCTGCAATATACATGTCGGCTTACAAGATTTGATTATGTTGTTAAGTAGATCATCCTAACATACTTAAATTGGAGAGTGAAAAAAGGAAAAAATACAGCATTTACTTTGAAATAATATTTTCAAACAGGAGTGGAAATAAATGGGGAAAAGGAAGAATTGTTTGCTTCTAGTGCTCTTAGGTACACAAGATTGTTCCTGATGCCTTAGGATTTCAGGAGTATATTTTTGTTGCATCAGAGTAAGATCAGTGAGGGAGATGACATTATACAATCTAATTTACACTGGTGTATTTTCTTTAAGTAAAGGAGAAGGTTGTGGTGGAAAGGTAAAGAGCCACCAAACTTTCTATTCATAAACCAAGTGACTTAAATGTGCCAGTTTTCTGGAAAAAATGTTTATTGTTGTTATCCTTTACAATCTAGTATTCTTTCTGTAAAAGAAATATTTGTCTCCCCCACCTAGCTTTAAGATGGGATTTTAGAAGTGTTACAGTTACCTTAGATGCGCAGTGTATCTCTAAATTTCAGCTGGCAGGTGGAGGTCCTTTATTTTTTTCTAGGCAATTTCTGTAGTAACTGTCACAGAGGCGCCAAGTAACTGAAGTCAGGTGGGTTACCACTGTGTAGTACAAGCAGAATCCCTTTCAGTTGTTCTTTGATTACAAGCAAAGTAATTGCATTTGTTCAAACACACTTTTCATAGAGCGACATTCATTAAATATAACTGAAACCAACGCACAGAATATGTTTATTAAATCATACATTTACATAAATACAGTCAGCATACTTGAATATGTCACAGAACAGTCACTGAAATAAACAGCAGGAGGCCATATCCTCAATTAGTATGCTGGTATCCTCTCACCCATGCAGAGCTCTGTTTCCTTAGGTTTCTCTCTTTTGCAACACCAAAGAATGTGGCTGCAAAGAATATGGTTTATTTCAGCATTGTCAGGTCAGCATTGAATCATATGCATATATGTAAGGCAGTATATAGCTAAATATTTCAGCTTTATGTGGATTTCAAATATCGTACGGTCAAAAGAGTGCATCGGATAATCTAGTCTGACTTTAACCAGAAGGCTGCTCATCATAAATTAATGGTTAATGCAGGAAATAAATCTGAAAGGGACCCTCTGGACCTTCTAATCTAAACCTTTGCTGTCACATGCAATTCAAGTGACTAAATGTAACATATTTATCTGTTTCTTAAAGGTTTTTCTCTGGTATTAACCTCATGAAAAAAAGGTCCGGAAATTTCACTCCTTGGAAGGGTAGAGAGCCCAATTATTTATTACTTCTCAGATAGTTCATTTTATTAATTTAATTTTTAGTGTAGGATAATTGATACTTATTTTTCCTTGGCCAGTGCTGCCCGTGAGTTTAATGTTTTCTGTCCTTTTTGATGTTCACCCCACTATTTGTTGTATGCTCTCCAGCCCGTTTATTTAGCCTCTGTTTTTATGAGTCCGCTTTCACAAGACAGAAAACTCTTGTGTAATTCTCGTGGTTGTCCCACTGAGTCATTTATGCATACGCTAGTTTGAATTCACCCATGTTAAACATGGGCAACTAGTTAGATATTGCATTCACGTGTACAATGGAAACACACAACCATCATACAGCATGGGATTATATCTGATTTTTTTTTCATATACACATCGAAGTAGTAGCCCCCAATCATTTTGTGATCAGTTAATAAACCAGATTGTTGTTTTTCATTAATGAAGCCACAGTTAACAGCAAGAGTTCTTGGTTCCCCCAAACTGACCACAGTATGCTCCAGGCTTTGCTTCAATCTCCTTTCATGTGGGATTTTCATTCGTATGCCATTTTCATGAATAAGGCCATTTCCATGAACCTACTTTACCCCCATGTTCAGCATGTTCCACAGCTCGTTTGCAGCCCTCACACTGCCATGGCCTGGAGTGCATTACCCCTTTGGAGAAGTTTAGTCGGCAGAGTCCAAGGTCAGCTCCTCCACTGATAAGAGCTGTTGTGAAAAAAGCTAGAAGCGAGGGGCTGCCCCTCCTTTCCCTTGGGAGCCACTTTTAAGCTGAGGCTTTGCGCTGGCCTTTGCGTGCAGCTGTATTTCCATCTGATCCTGACCACTGCCTCCCAGCCCAGTCCTGACCCTGGCTTGCTGCTCCACATCCTGGCTCCTTGGTGGTGAGGTGACTGCTCCTGCTGCCTCGGTATCGTGCCCAGATCCCCTGCAGAGCTGTCAGCTCTCACTAGTCCCTGCCAGCCCCCTACCCTCCTATGTAGTTCTTCCTGGTTTCTATATAATGCACACTTTTGGGTGGGCAAGCTTGAACAAAGCAGTGCAGCAAATTATGTCAGGACACCTGGATGAAAAGTAGCAGACTGAAATAAAAGACAATAATTCTTAACGGTGTACACCTGACATCTTTCGGAACCTCAGATTTCTTGTGTGCAAGATTTCCTGGCTTGTCTCCATGACATGTTCATTCTAATGGCAAAGATTTTGCAATAGGAACTTCATCTTTCCGTGTATTTTTATAGGTCCGAGCACATTAGGAAACGTGTTTTTTTTACCATTATCATCTCCAGTTCTTTACTATTTTTTAAAATGTATTTGCGGGAGGCCAACAAACCACTAGATGGCAAACAATTTCTGCAAAATAATCCACATGTATTCACGCAGTGTTCTGTCCTCAGCTTCATCACTGAGGAGAAGGGGTGTAGTCCCATGGCAGTTCATAGGAATCTGGGGTGAAGATGCTATAGTCCTGCTCCTCCCTGCCTCTCCCTCCATTTTGCTGTTTAGTGTCCATGCAGACACACAGGTGTGGAGTGGGTTCGGAGAGGTGATCTATGCGAAAAACAACCTAGGAAAAAAAGTAAGCTGTTTCCAACCATTTCATTTCCATCAACCAGCTTACGGCCCCCTTGTGCAAGGGTTTATTCTGAGAGCAGCAGCCACAACTCTGTGCTGCTGAGCAATGGTATCACATATTCTTCCATCTGGAATAAAATCCCAAGGTTCAGGTATGTATGTATACAAATGCACAGCAAATATTCTCTGTGTTACTAAGGATGACTTCTGTGACTCCTGGGTTTCTGTCTACAAGAGACATGGCATGAAGGTGTATCTCCAGAACGTGGCTCCAGCTGTTTTGAGAAGATTTTTAAAACAAATAAAAAGATGTCTACCGAGTAATCAGACTTTGCTGTCTTATTATCTTTTCTGGTCATTATTGAAGTTCTGTGTGAACGTGTGTTTTAAACTGGATTCTGTTGGAAGGAAAATGTTATTGGAGTCAAATTATCCCTTTCAGTTGAATAACGTGAGGAGATCCAAGGAAAGGAGAGGATCCATAGTCCACGTGGAGCTTTCCTTTTGTGATTGCCTCCTGTTAACTGGCGCGGGAGCAGAACCATCTCATCCACAAACTCTGACCTAGGGCAGTGTCCTCGGTGACACACTGGGACTCCCTGCTCTGGTTTCTGGCATCACTCTTCCAGGTCAGTCCTCTGGCTACGGATGCTCTTTGATCACAAGGGGTTTATTCAGTATAACTAAGCCCTCACAAACAAACAAACAAGCAAAAACAAACAAAAAACAAAACAGGAGGATAAGGCCATGTCATTTCATCTGGGCAACTCACATGTGACTGGGGGCGGGAGTAGTCACGTGAGCTGCTGATACTATATATATTTTCTATTTTTTTTTTTCTCTAAACTATGCATCTCTTCAACTTGATTTTTCTAGTTCTGAGACCGTGCAAATGACCAAGGTCTTTCTCTCCACCTGCCCCTGGCACTTCAGTGCTAGAGACCTTGATCTAATTTGAGGAAGGCAGGAATGTGCAGGAGCTGTCATCAGCTGAGGAGGGATAAATGGAGAGGTAAAACCTACATGAGGTGGTTGTTTTTATTTGAGGAATGAAAGTGGTTTTTAAGCTTTTCTGTGAAAGGCAGGTAATCTGAGCACCATCACATTCTGTGTGTAGCTGCCAAGCAATTCTGCAGCGATTTGGATGTGAGAATTTTGGCACTGTTGGTGAGGATCCGATAACTGCAGCGCAGCAGGGCAGGAGAGTGTTTTGTTTCCAATTGCTTTGTCTTCGATGATTTCACTACAGCACCTGAAACAGTGGGAAACAGATAAAAGTGTTTGGAGTTTGTCACCCCGAGAGGTGGAGCTCTGGGAATCCACTCAGAGAGGACAGCTGAGGAGGTGGGTCTGTCCTGTGACAGGAGGGTGAATTACCGCCCTGGAATTCAGCTGAACTGGTAATAATTGGTTGTTCCAAAGCCACAGCATTTGCCTTCGTAGTCATAGCCAGCAGGACTGTAACTTTCACTGTTGTGAAGGTTTGTCTCCTTCAACAGGGTATCTTAACGTGTGCTCAAAATACAACTGTACAAGTTTACAAAAGCGAAATCCACTGCAGGCTGATAAATATGAGAACACCATGTCTAGCATGTCTGAAGTCCTTGATGTGCACGTTGGTGGAAGCTGGGGAAACGCTGAGGGAAATCTGTGCTTGCTTCATTCTCACATGCTTTTCCAGGTGCTGACTTTCTCAGTTGCTGAAGGCGAAACACTGGGCTTGAGGGACCTTTGGATGTTTCTTTGGTCTGAATCCTTCCTAATTTTCTGGCATATAATACCCTGAAGCTGTGGCTGTGGATTTCTCACTGGAGGACAGGAGCTGAGGAACAAAATCCACTAGACCTTCCCTAATGAACTTGGGCCTGGGCAATGTTTTCATTGCTACCAGCGTTCCAACTCCTGACAGTAGTTAGACAGTAATTAGAGGCTCCAATTAATCAAGAAAGCCATTTTCTGACTGTACAAGATTCATGCTGACAATGAATTATACAGACAGACACTCACTCCTGTTGCCTATTGGTGCCCAATTCTCTTCTCTGAATAATGCTGTTATACATTATCAGTAATATATTTTTACTCTCTTCCCAGTCCTTACAGATGTTTCTCAAAAACACATGCAACGAAGAACAAGCAAAATCTCTCCATTAAGCAAGGACGTTGGTTGCTGTAGATTCTGCAAACCCTGCTGTACTGCCACTTGCAAGTGGAGTGAGTAATGTATGAGGTCCTGGTCTTTACTACCTTTGAAAAACACATCCTCGGATAGCCTGCTAGGAAGGAATTAGTTCAATTTTAATGGTAGCCTATTGGGTCGTAAAGAGAAGCAGCTCAATTACACAAGAGTTTAGTGTAAGATTCTTGCATGAAGTTTGGTGTACGAGGGCAGTGCATTAAGGCAGGAGGTTTGTGTGGCCACCAGGAGGCACAGCAAGCTAGGGCTCCACCGTGCTCACACCACTGAACACATCAGTAGTGAAGGGAGGCAAAAGTTCTCAGCTGATTTCGTATCCAGAGTAGGAAATTGAGAGATTTCTAATGAGAAAAAATGTGGAGAGCTGATGAGAAACTGAAGTAATAAATGTGCAGGTGCCAAAAATGTTCTCTGATCCAAAGCTATAAATTAAAATAAATGTTGCTGTTCACTTTCATTGGAAGACGTAATTAGTGTCTGAAAATAAAAATGTGAATCAGTGTATAAAGCAATACAGGGGCTCTGCTTCTTAAGATATACGTAAGCAGTTGTGTAAGAGGCCTTTCCAAATCAGATACGGCCACGTACACATGGAAAAGATGCTGCAAACATTTACTCATGTGAACGATTATATCTGTTATATATTAAAAATATTTTAAAAAACAGTGACAGACTTACCAATGGGTACTCACACATGTGGCACTGCACAGAAATCTAGTTTGTAATAAGCTTATCAGTTATGTTTTGCCCCCATCAGTGTGACTGAACAACAGTGATCCACTCTGACACCCTAGGAGCATGTTTATTACATAGAGAATGTGAACAGAAGTATTTTCAAAGCTGCTAAATGATATATATATATTTTATAATATTTTAACCAACACTTTCTTTCCATCATTTCAAAATCAGGTGGTCAGCAGCTAAGAATGTAAAATCTAACATGTATTCTTTTCCCAGGCTGGAAGAGAAACCTGAATATAAGAACATAGAAAGGAAATAAAGAGAACCCCAAACTGTTATTAAAGTCTCATGAGTGTTTTTTTTTTTTTAATGCCAGTCTCATGACTTTCTGAGAGCTGATTTATTGAAAGCCTCGGTTTGGCAATTCTGTGCTTGGCTAGCTTGGGCTTTACCCAAGTCCCCTTTTTTTTTTCTTGGCAGCACTTAAAACAAGTCGAGATGGAGCCTGTGCTCCTTTGTAATCCAAGATTGCTGTGTGCAGTCAGGAACCCTTCAGCACAGGAAATGAACAAAGCTCCCCAAAGCCCAGCTGGCTGCGCGGGCTGCGGGGGACTGCTCCTGCGTGGGTTTGGTGCATCCGACACGCTCGCCGGTGCAGAAATTCGACTTTACTTTAAATTGCGCTAGCTTAGCTGGCAGCAACCCGACCGCTGCAAACTCAGTTGCGTTGAGGGACCTCATCTGATATTTCCAGTCCTTTAGCATTTGCTGGAGCTGCTGCTCTGCAGCGAGCAGACCCAGCGTGCGGCCGCCCCCCGCAGCAGCTCGCGTCCCGCTGGAGCAGAGCAGCAGCAGCGCCAGGCCGTTTCGGGAGCGCTCAGCAATCTCAGCAGCGAGGCAGCAATAAAACAATGCTTCCAATGTACTGCACTGCCTCTGCCAGGCGGCTCTTATTTCAAGGCTGGGGTATATATATTGCATAGGAGGTTTCTCCTGCGCTGCTTTTAGGGCTCCCGGCCAAGGTGCTGGCACAGCGTTGGAGTTAGTAACCCGTGGCGGTACCGAACTGCTGAGGTAGCGCTCTGCCCTATTACTTTTTAACACACTTCTGTTTTCTGTATACAAGCACGGGTAATGGAATCGGGCAGCACTTGGGGTTTAAAATGGGCCAAATTCTTTGTTTTAAACGGGCACAGCTGTGAAGCTGGCGGAGTCCTTGCCGCATTACACCACGCAAAGCCCGGCTAACCATCATGACGCAGAAGCCCTGTGCAAAGACGAGTAAAGGATCACCTAGCTCCAGGGTTTATACCCTATGTGATTGAGCATGATACTTCTAGCAATCCCTGTAAAATCAAATGTCTTTCAAAATTGTGTTGCACCATCCTGCTCTCACTGACTTGCCAGCAGCCGAGATTTCATCCCTGGTGTTTGCTGCACTCGATAGCTTTTATGTGTGGGCTGGTGTCTTCCTAAGATGGAAGAAGCTCGAACTGTTCAGCTCTATAATGGAGAAACAAATGTTTTTCTAGCAATTGCTAGCTGCGTAGCAGAGGGGAGATACTTCCTGAGCCAGCATTGTTGCAGCCATCACAGGCCAGCCTGCCTGTAGAACCTGCCATTTGTTAGCTGGGACAGCCAACTAACTAGGCTGAATTTGTTCCCTTTTATATCTATCGATGCTGGGTTAATACTTTAAAGGGTGTGTATGAAAGGCTGAAATCTCCAGCATTGCAAACATATCAAGAATTTTGTTCGAAAGATTAATCCCACCGCATAGAAAACCACAATGCCATCAGACAGCTGAAGCAAAAATGCAGTTTTTACATGTATTATTACAAAACACTCAAATTTTACTGAAGCAAAAATACTCGGGTTCAAAGACAAGGATGCAGAATTCCATGCTTTTATTTGGGTGTTTTATATTTTAGTGTAAGTACAGAGAAGTCAGCAGAGATAAGAGCACCCCCTATACACCAGGGCTTGACCTGTGGCCCATCTCTCGTGTGCCAGCTGCAGAAAGGCTCGCAGGCAGCCCACGGGCAGCCTGTCCCATGCTGCTGCAGCCGGGTACCCATGACTGAGCCGTGCCTACTGTGAGCTAACCCCGGAGGTGTGTTTGCTTCCTCTCGGATCCCCTTGCTCTACCGGGTTTACGCCTGACAGAGTGAATCTGTTCCAGAGGAAGCGTGCAGAGCAGCCGTCAGGAAGCAGCTGAGATACGCTCACTCAGCCCACACGAACCCAGAATTACCCACATCCTCATCTGTGTCTCAGGTGCATCTTCTGCTTTGCAAGAAAATATTCTGGAAGAAATCCTATGTTCTGCACTTTTTGCTAGAGCTCTTACATCTTGTGTGAAGAAGCGTAATAGTGCCAGCTTAGTTTAAGGCAAATGATATGTTGTAATCTGTCTTGCTTAGTTTGCTGATTTATTTATCTTGTCCCACAGATCTGTCAGTGGCTTTGCCCACTGTATGGGAAGAATACAAGTCCAGTGATTTAGATTTCACTGAATATGGAAAAATCTAGGTGGGTTTTTCTGCAAACCAAAACATGTATGAACAGTCCTTCAAATACATCAGGACTGCTAGTGAGGCTCGTAGGTCTTGTGAGGCTAGCTTTGCTGTCATTTTAACTTACTCCAGTAGAAAGCAGTGAACCTTTTAGTAATGGATTACTTCAGGTGCTACACAAATATTTTTAAAACTGATTTCTGAATATATTTCTATACAAATTAGCAGTTTGGGTATCTTCAATTGATAAGGAAAAATGTTGGCAATTAAAGCTCTCTTCCAGGGGTTTTGAAAATGTGGTGAGAAGCAAATGACATCTGGTTATACTAACATCTAGAAGAAGGTCTGAACCCTTTTGAGAGTTGTTCTGAAGGCTCTTGATGAAAAATTCCAGGAGCAGTTCTCAGCTATGCAACTGCACTAGCAGCAGTGGCACAAGCCCAAGCAGAGACAACAGTAGAGGTATTCTACCATTTCAAGCCCACTCCGAATGGAAAAGGTGAGGAGTTAGATTATGCCCATGTGGCATGGTGAAAAAGTGAACACAGAGTTCACCTCCATCTCAGTGCAGCTGACAGTATAACTGCTGTCTTTGCTTGCAATATCTGGATTAAAAGCCCCCGTGCGTGCATTGGGCATATCTTCATTTTGCTTGTAAAATCACCTTAAAAATACAGCCTCTGTTGCTGAGTTTTACTGTGTGAGTACTACGTCTTGCAGAATGTGGTGTTTCAGCATGACCATAAAATTACTAATGAAAAAGATTCTTAAGTAGAAATGTTATGTTCTGCTCTGCTACCATTAGCAGGAGGAGCGTGACTAGGCTCCTATCGAAAAATCAGCAAGTTACCTTAAAAGCTGGGTTCTGTTCTTCCATAGAGAGTTGTATAGTGGGACTTACTGCCATCATAATTTGGTGTACGTGAGAGAATGAATATTAAAAACAGCCTTCGTAAATACAGAGAAGTTTTAAGAATTTTGGTTGGTACCATGAGAGAGCCTTCCATGAGGAATGGTAGCACTTTCGAGGATCTTAACAGTTGGCGATTGCATTTTAACATACAAATTTTAATTGGTAAGCAGAGATGCAAATAGGAATATAACTCAACATTTTCATGGTCTGTTGCATTTGGGAACAAGGTTTTTTGAGCCCTAAAAGCTCTACAGTAACACCTGAAATGAGTCTCTGCCTAAATGAATTTTCCCAAAGCCCTAATTGTCTAGAAGAACTGACTTTCTACAGAAATCAGGGATTTTCTGAACAGTTGTGTAACTTGTATTTCTTACATTCTCCTAAAGGGAACTAAGAACTGACCTTTCAGAAAGAGAGAGTTTGGAGCAATTATGTGCACTTCAGTAGACGCTTTGAAACTTTGCTTTATAGAATTAAACCTTAGAGATTCCTTCCCCTTTTTTCCTCAAGGCATGTATAGTTTGATCACCGACATGTTCTCTCTGTGGGCTAAACCTAGTTTTATTTCTAAGACAATGTTGAGCTCATTGGAGCATATAACGTGCCATACTGCATTATGTTAATTTAGCCCGATTGTGTATATCCAATCGTTGTTGTTTCCCAGTGCTGCTGAGAAGATACAAAAATAAAACAAACCCCAAAATATTGGCAACAGAAGCGTGGTGATGGAGAATTCAACTTAATTACTAACTTGTGTTTCAAGCTGGTTTTCTCTTTCAATGCCGCATATAAATAACAAAAATATCCAGGAAGACAATAATTCAGGACAAGAAAATATTGCACTCCCTCTTAGATGCTTGCTGTGTATTTTGACTTCAGTAACATCCTGGAGCAGTGAGTTTAAGTCCTTTTTGTTCTTTGATGAAAAGATAACACGGTTTCAAATATACTAGTTTTCAACTTCATGGTCTGCCTCCTCTTGTACTACAAGACTAAGAAAATGAAAGCTCATGAACATGTTCTTCATGAAAGCTCATGAACATGTTCATGAACAATATTCTGTGTTTGCCAGCATTTCGCTAGATCTTGACCCAGAATTTCTAAGGATTATTTACTAAAAAGGGACCTAAGCAATACCATACATCCCATTTATATCAGCAAATCCAGTGGCTTAACATGACAGAGCTTTGAAACGAGGGAAATAAAGGAAGAGACATGGGACAGCAACTACTCTTTTCCTAAAGCACAGTAGTAATTTAGAGATGTGCTCTGGTTTCTTAGGGCAAGTGGCAGCTATTTACCCCCTTAGGTAATACTTTATTTGCTGGTACTGTGCGTCAAGTCCTGTGGATTTACCACCTACCTCAGTTTAGGCTGCTGTATGTCGAAATGTCACCGTGTCATTGGAGTTAGTTGCTCCCCGTCACCTGCTGCCCTTTCATCCTACCAGCTATTCCTTTTTGTTAGTCACTCATCAGTGATCATGTGCTTTTTCACGGGAGATCACATATGAAGACAAATCTTTGTTGCCCAAGGAAGATTTTTTTTTTCAGAGCTTTCTGTTCCTTTTCGAGGAGTTTCTGCATCTACAGGCTGAAAGTGTGGTTTTAGAATAGGGCGACTGCTAACCCCGAGCACATTTATGCCTAGTTAGTTTGCCCAGGCTTTTCACATGTTACTGCAATTACATCACTTTTTCAACTTTATAACATTTTTTTTTCTTGGTGGCTGACTTCTTGACAGGAATAGAACAAAGCACGAACTACGAATAGAAGGTTTCAAGCCTGCCCATTTCTGTTCAGCTCCTTTTCTATGCACAAGATGACAGCAGAGCACTCAACCCCTCTTGGCTTTCCATTACTATACAGTGCTGTTTGTTTGTTTTTTCCCTCCTAAGCCTCAGGCTTATATGTTTGAATCTCTTATTTATTACATTTCTCAGGCAAAAAGTTCTAATTCAATCAGAAGCCTTTTTTTTTTTTTTTCATGACCTTTCACCATCTCCAAATGTCTTCCAATTCTGTAGTCTTTTAGGCTCGTGTTCTGCCAAGAAGGGGGAGTGGGAGCGGGTCAGTAGGCACCTGGCAGCTCACCTATGTCAAGCCACCACCAATGATCAAATCTGCACGCAATATTTCAGCTCAGGTTGTATATTCATACATCTATCAATTCACAGAATCACAGAATCATAGAATATCCCGAGTTGGAAGGGACCCGTAAGGATCGCCAAGTCCAACTCCTGGCACCACACAGGTCTGCCCAAAAGTTTAGACCATGTGACTAAGTGCACAGTCCAGTCTCTTCTTAAATTCAGACAGGCTTGGTGCAGTGACTGCTTCACTGGGGAGCCGGTTCCAGTGTGCGACCACCCTCTCAGTGAAGAACCTCTTCCCGATGCCCAGCCTAAACTTCCCCTGCCTCAGCTTCACACCGTTCCCACAGGTCCTGTCACTGGTGATAACGGAGGTCACCTGCCTCTCCACTCCCCCTTGCGAGGAAGTTGTAGACTGCGATGAGGTCCCCCCTCAGCCTCCTCTTCTCCAGGCTGAACAGGCCCAGTGCCCTCAGCCACTCCTCACACGTCTTCCCCTCTAGGCCCTTCACCATCTTTGTTGTCCTTCTCTGGACACTCTCCAACAGTTTCATGTCCTTTTTGTGCTGTGGTGCCCAGAACTGCACACAGTACTCGAGGTGAGGCTGCACCAGTGCAGAGTAGAGCGGGAATATTTAATTGAATATTTTGTTTTTCATAGCCATATATTGTACTGCTTAAATCGGTAGCTGTGGTTTTTTTTTTTTTCCACAGAATCACAGAATGGTTGAGGTTGGAAGGGACCTCCGAAGGTCATCTGGTACTGTGCCCCACTCAAGCAGGGTGACCTAGAGCCATTTTTCTGGAAACAGCATTGTTACCATACAACGTGCAAGATGTAAGTTGTTTTTACCATCTCTACCTTGTGTAAACTTCATTTGCCATTGTGCTCCCTGTACCTCAACATAGATGGACTTCCTCCGGTCTGTCATAGGCTGACCACAGAAATGAGGTTTGCAGGGCCCAGCTGCAGCAATGAGGAAAAAAATGCTCAACTGTACTTATGTGATAGGAAATGATGCAAAGAAGTGAGAAAGGGCAGACCTTCAAGTCAGAAAACCACCTTCATGCAAAGCTTCAGCATTTTTTTGATTTTTTTTTTTATTGTCTCCTTGTAGAAGAAATTTTGAGGAGCCATCAGCAGGGCTACCAGTGTAACCCTCCTCTTGGGCTTTTAAGTGGGAGCAAGCAGAAGCATGCTTTGTTCAGGAAGATCATGGAGCAACTTACCTATTTTAACTATTTTAATTTCAGCAGCAGCTGAAGTCCCAAATCTGTCCTTATGTTCCACCCTTTCATTCTCTTTTCACCTCTAAACTTCATGAATGACCTATAATAGGAAGACATTAAGAGAGTCTAAAACAAATTTCTCTTTTCAATTTTACCCTATGTCATTGCTTTGGTACCCTTGTAATATCCTAATTCACCTGGCTCTTCAACTACCAGCGTTCTTTAAGGATAGCCATAGACTGTATCTTTCAATATTTCTTCTAAAAGCAAGTAAATACCGCTAAGTCTTCCAGCCCTCCTTCAGACATGGCAAAATGAAAAAAAAAGAGCAGCTTTTAAAAGTATGAGAAGCCTTCTCTTTCCTTCCTTATGGTTCTCTTTGCTGAACTTTACTCAAGGGTGATTTGTCCTGATAACATGAAATTGGAACGTGATTCCTGCTGCAAGAGCGCATCCCCTCTTAAGGCCAAATCACCTTACAGACTCCAAATTGCATCTTTGTAGGTGTGCTAATGATAGAGCCTGGAGATTAATCTGGCTTCTGCAAATGAAGAGAACCTTGATACACGCCACACTTGCTGTGCTAGGGAGGTGAAAAAAAAAATGAATCTGCAGGGACACTCACTTCAGCAGTAGAGTTGTAGCTGGCTTTAATGACACGTGCTTTTGCTAGCACCAGCTCAGCCTTTTTGTTCTTAAATTCCTTCAGAAGCCCAGAATGTCTGCTGGCTTGCTACTCTGTACAAGCAGATTAACTCTGAAATAAGCCACTGATTTCAAGGGAGGCATAGTGGTAAAATAAGAAAGGAATTGTATTTGCTGGCTACTTTACATCAAATTCATGCTGTGATTTTTTTTTTTATTATTCTATTGCCTTTTTTTTTTTCAGTGGAAGTTCATGATTAAGGGCTACATATAATTTAGCTGAAAACAACATCAGCAAAAATTGCCATCTGTTTTCTTCTAGCTAGAATATTTTCTTAATAAGAGTGGGCTGGGGAGACTTTTGTGGAATATCCCCTTTGACGAGGTGATGGGGTGTCTCCTTTGGTTCCGCAGGCATTTTTTCATCGTTTGTGATGCTACTGGCATACTATCCCATATGTAGAAAACGCAAAACTGGACAGCTTTCACTTTTCTTTTCTAAATATATGTAAGCATTCCAGGAAACTTCCCTTTTAGAAAATGAGCCCTAGCCACTCTATTTGGACAGGATTGAGGGGAAAGGTGGACTTCCATTTTGAGGTTTTGACATGTCATTTTGGCAGGGCAAGGAGATGACATGGTGTCGAGATTGTGTTTTGGCTGAAAACTTGTAACTCTCACAGCCTTGATTCTTTTTGCTTCTTAATAAGGAAGCAGGTAAATGCAGTAAAATTAGAAGGGTGGAGGCCCTAAAAATACTTCAGTGACTGATTCCTAGAAAAAACCTCTATATTTTAATATGATTTTGTTTATTCACTAAGTTGTATGGCTGTATCTCAGAACAGCTTACATGTGCCTCGGTGGGTGGGTGGGTGTGGGGGGTGGAAATCAAAATCATTTGCTTTTACTTTAACAGTTGTATGTTTATTTTTTTTTAAGCTTTCAAATGCTTGCATCCAATTCCTTGGTAATCACGTTCCCTTTTTTCACCCACAGAATTAGTTCCAAGAAAAAAAAGTTGTTGTCTGCACTGGTGCCTTTAACTCTGCCTATTACTTTACCTCCTCTTTTATTTCATAATAAATACTCAACGTTATTTTGCTGAAATTAGTATCTCCAGGATTATCAATGGCTTTCATTTCCACTGCTAAGACCTAGCCACAGCCATGTGATAGCTAAAATAAACACTGTCACTAAAAAAACAACGCTGTCACTGCGGAACAACTTGTACTTGTCATAATAATTACAACTATGAATGAGATAAAAACATTAAGTGGCCAGAAGCAGAACTGCAGCTAAGTGTCAGCTGTTAGATGACAACCTCATGTAGCAGTGAAGGCACGTCTGGGTGACATGACACAAGAGCAGTGACATACACAGATTTGTCCCAGCTGGAATACAAGAAATCAGACAGCTTGCCCCGACCTTAGCTGCAAAGCAGTTTAATTTGTTAACTTCCCTTTGGGCAGTTACCAACTATTATAAAAAAATAATCATAAAATACTAATGGTGGCTGAGATAATAGATGAAAAATGACGACTGGGTAATCCGTATTTTGTGTGCAAAAATTAAATTATTTGCAAATTTTTACCACAGAGATACAAGTACTGATTCACTTAAAATGAATTAAGATCTGTATTTGACACTGTTAAATGAACATACCTCAAAAGTGATTTCACTGTTTTCAGTCTTGAGCAGAAAAGGTGTTACAATTTGGCCCTGAGATGGGCTGACACCACTGTGGTACCTTTGCTGCAGCACCAGAGGCTAAATACCTAAGAGAAAAACAAAGATGTGCCATTGGAGGAGGTCATCACATGCGAGAGATGTTTGGTAGCAAAGCTTTTGGGCTACTCAGACACACCCGTGGGAGACCCACGGCCCTAACCACGTGGCTGCTTGTGGTGGGAGCAGTCTTCAAGAGAAGCACTGTTTTCCTGAAGTCTCACTGGCAAGAACTCACTGGGCGGCAGGACAAATCATTTGCAAAAAAACCTTGCAGATTTTCAATGGTAAAGGTGGCCACTGGCCAGCCAGGTTTCAGCCCGAATGTTAAAGGTTAAGCCTTTCAGCTAGGTTATTAAAACAAAAGGGAGAACCGTTGGACACCAAACCAGCTGCCAGCACAGCAGTTCGGTAGCAGATTATCCTGTTTTTTTTTTTTTTTTCCAGATGTTTTGATCAGGCTTTGGTGTCCTGGTATTTGTGTGTCCCTGTTTTCTGTGTGTCCCTGATGAGGAGGGAGAATCCCTCTTCCTTGTAGCACACGGAGGCTGTCCTCCCTCGTCACAGCACTTGTACAGGGGAATCTCCAGAACTGGACTCCTCGACATCTTCCTGGAGCTGAGGCAATCGGCAACAAATGTTTGTGGAGCTGCTGCAAATCACAGAATCGAGGTGTTGAAGGACACCTAAGTGTGCTCCACACAGCTACAATATTTCAGAAAGGAAAAGGACAAATCCTTCCCAGAACCATACCACATTTTGCCTTTTGAACTTGATCAAAGCTCAGACTATATAAAGACACTCAAGTAAAGGCAACTTGGATTGTTCAGTGTTGTTACTGGAAGCTTTATGTTTTTATTGAAACTTCGTATTTTAACAACACACAGAAAATAGTTTTTGGAATTAGATAAGTTTAATTTTAAATGACAAATTTAACAACAGACACAAAACCTATTACTTCAGCCATTTACTGTAATTTCACCAAATATTTAAAATATCTGTGAACTGGATTCATCTAATGACTGCAAAATTCTTTCAATTCCATTTTTTTTTTCTAGCAGAGACTTAAAAAGGCAACACTTGTTGGAAAAAGAGACGTGATTAATGTCCATTAAGGGAACATATCCTGTTATATTTATTCAAATATTAACAAAAGAATAAACAATTCTGTTTTAGACCTCACAATTAGTAACAGTTAAACTACCCTGCAATAATTCTTGACGCTGTAAGGTCTGCCTCTGTAAACATATTAATAGATGAATATGTGTGTATTGAGTCACATGTATAAATATGCCCAGAACGAGCAGCTGGGTTCCAGACTTGCAGGCTACGTCCACGTATAACTTCTCATGTCAGTGGCATGGTATGGACAGAACTACACTTCTGTCTGAGCTGACAGCATAACTCTTGATTGGATTACAGGATAAAATAAAGGTGTATTGCATAACGTTTAACATGCCAAAACAATTTGGAAATTTCTCTGTGTTTTTCTGTTTTTTTTTGTTTGGTTGGTTTTTTTTTTTTTTTTTTAGTTCTCCTTTCCAAACCACCTTGTCCAGTAAATGCCCCTTGGATTGCACGATTAGCTTTAATAAAAGTAAATTCTAACACACTGACTAATGCTCTCCGTCACGGCTCAGAAATCTTTACTGTCACAATCGATTCTAGGATTAATTCCTCAGATGGGGCAGTGGAAGTTTAAAATCTGGTTTTTAATGAAGAGCTGTATGTTGGCATTACTGCTGGAACACAAACTTTTATATCTTGCAGTTACAGTACTCTTATCGTTAACTTTATCTTTATAACATACCTCTTCAATAACTGTGCAATTTAAGTTGATATGGATATCTGAAAGCTCTCTTTATTGCTTGTAATTCTTTCTGTAGTTTCAGTTTCATGGCTAAAATGAGTACGATCACTAACTACACTTTTCTTTTTACTGCCCTGCTTTATCAGGCACACTGCAAGTTTACACCTTGTTAAGGAAGCAAGGCAAGAATAAAACCACATTATACTGTTGACAAGGTAGATAAGAATGTTATTTACCTTGACTTTTTTCGAGGAATAATATTCTTCATGCACTGCTATAAGAGATAAAGCGTATCTTAAGACGATAACGCACACATTGAAATGCACTTTCTTTACACCTGCTATCAGCACAAAACCATGTCCTAGTGCAATAATCCTGCACCTGAGCCAGTTCACGATGGACTCTGTCAGAGGAAGAGCCAGCCTCTAATTCAGTCAACTAAAGTGAAGACATTTTATCTGTGCATTTGCACTGATTCATAGACAATTTCTGGTCTGAATCAAAGTTCCTACCCTTAGGTCATTGAATAGAATAAGGTCTTGTTTTCCACGGAAGAGCTTTTCTTGATTCCACTTGGATCTTGCTCTGACATGCAGAAAGAGACCATCTGAATGGGGAAGAGTATGTTGCATACTGATGATGATCACTGGAACCATGCATCTGCAGAGGCTACAAGACACTTGAGAAGTTTAATGTGCTCCAAAACATTCTGTTTCAAACCAGGATGTTCTTGGGGACAAGCAACAACAACAGAGAGTAGGTGAAATTAGCCACTGTCACTTTTTCATTGGAACAGAAAAGCAAAAGCAAAGCTGGAATTGAAATTTTAGCCCATGGGAAGAAATTGAATCTATCTTTAATAGACCGAGATATTTGGGTTCTGTGCTGATGGCTGCGAGAGAAATAAACGCCAATTTGACATTTACAATAAAATACATAAAATAATCACAGATTAAATTCATTAAACGCTTCTAGAAGAAGCAATTATACTCAGTCTTATATAGTTCAATTTAATTTCATCATAGATTGCATTATGCAGTCATCTAGTTTATGGGAATGTTCTTTAGATTTTGTCCAAACAAATGCAAAAACATTCAGTCAGTGCGGCTCCCACACATTCACGGGGATATTACTCCTTGTGGCTTGTCAGGCTGCTCTCCTCTTCTTCCCCAGCTCCCCACCTCCGATTCATCCTAAAACGTTATTATTCTTTCTGAAGCGGCATTAATTGGCAATTCCTCCCAGTTCTTCCCCCAACCTTTCTTTCTTTATCAGGCAGCCGGAGGGCGAGGTGTATTAATAGCAGCTGCATGACTCAGGGCTGGGAGCTCAAGTGGATCCCTTTGCACCGAGCCTTGCTGTTTGGCCTCCCTGGCTGCACTGCCACCGAGCTCGGGGAGCACCTCCGGTTACTTGCAAATAAAATAAACTGCAAGTCCATGGAGGGGGCTGGGACCGCCTCGACTTTGTCCTTCAGGATTGGGAGAATCTACTGGGAGAATTTTCTTGTCCTTCCACAAGAAGTTTGTGGAGGGTTTTTTGAAGGGTTTGTGTATGAAAAAAATGGAAATGTGAATACGAAAAGCCACGTGTGACCCCAGCACACCTCCTTCTCCCCTTGGAGTGATGGAGCAGCAGTGAGGGTCCCACCGCCCTGCACCAGCATGGACGTGTGAGCTGTTTCGCCTCTTCACATGGGCGAGCCAAGAGTTTTTATTTTTATTTATTTTTTTTTCCCCGGGAGGACGCTCCTCACGCCCTCGAGCACCGCCGGGACACCGAGGGCCGGCACCACGCCCGAGGACCTCCGGGGGTACTTCCCCGCCGCCTCAGCGCGGCGGCAGGACACTGCTCCCCACCGCCCCCTCAGAGCCGCAGCACCGCCCCCTCACCGCGCCCCGCCAGCCCCGTGCCCCTCCGCCGGCACTACGGGCAGCGGCTCCGCTACGGGCAACGGCTTCGCTGCGCGCAGCGCGCATGCGCTTCCCGCGCCGAGCATGCGCGCTGCGCCCCGAGCCGCAAAACCCGACAGAAGCGGGTAGGCGGGAGGAGAGAGGAGGGGGGGGGGATGTGCCCGGCGGCCGCCGCCGCCATATTGCGGAGCTGTCAGCGCCCGCCGCGCTCGGCGCTTCGTCCCCGGCGGCGCCGCCAGCAGCACCGGGGCGGCCCCGCAGCGGCGGGCGGGGGCTGCGGGGGTGGGCAGCGAGCGCCCTGAGCCCTCGGGAGCGGCAGCCGCCGCCAGCGCCTCGCCCCCCGCCGGCCGGGGGAGCGCGGCCCCAGGTGAGGCGAGGCGGGACGGGGCGGGGGCGGCGGCGCTGAGGCGGCCCCGGGCTCCCCTCAGGCGGCGGGGGGCGGCTGAGGGGGGCTCCGTGGGGGCTCCGTGGGGGTCCCAGGAGCTCGCCCCCGGCCCGGCGGCGCTGCCCGGCCCCGCTGCATTATTCATGTCCCGTCAGCGGCGAGCGGGGAGGGCTGGGGAGGGATTACTTCATAACCGGGGGCTGCGGAGCATCTGTTGCTGGCTATTGTTTTCAACCAGCGGCTGCTTCGCCAGTCCTGAAGGGCCGGCAGAGCTGGCGGCCCTCAATGAGCCTTTGTGCGTGGCTGTGGAGTGGGTTCGTGTTGTGCACGGGTCGGCGTGAGCCTTGCTGGCCGCTCAAAGGCCGGCGCAGTGAAGAGGTTCGGGTTTTCACTCCGTGGGATTCGGTTGTTTTTTGCCGTTTTTTTTCTTAATTCGAGCGCGGGGAGGTCTCTCTTTGGACACCATGCCAACACAACTGGTCGTGCCAGCCGTGAGGTGCTAAGAAGCTGTCTTTTCCAGTCTGACATCCCAGCAAATTATTTCGTGTTCCTCTGCCTGCTTCATGCTTTAAAATTTTTTTTTGTTTAGTTTTAGGAGCTACATTTCTGAATTTAAACCTATTCTATCTCGGTGACTGGTTTGGGCCAGGAGTCAGAGGTGTCCCTGCATCTTACGCAGCCCTGTTGCCATTCGGGGTGCTTGTCGTTGCATTGTAACCCACGGCAGCGTTTTCAGGGTGCATTGGCAGCCTGTACGGCACTAGCCGTGCTCGGGTGCCCACAGAAATGCCACGGTTGCCCCAAGCTCTCTCACAGCACCTTGGCACAGCGCTGCCGGGCGCTGTGTGGCGAGGGCAGGCGTGGAGCTGGCATGCAGAAACCTTACGGCAACTGCCACGAGGTGGGTCTGTGATCGATAAAGATAAGGGGAAAGTAGTGACTCTTTATTGGATTGTAGGACTTGTCTCCATTGATCCATTGATTCAGCTTAAGAGGGGCTGTGAGAAAAATAAACTCTAAGTCAATGCAGTGTTCCCAGATAAGAGCCCTCCTGGCAAATGGCAGTTGCAAGGCAGTGGCATATTTCCAAGCTTTGTGCTGAGTGACACAGCTCTTCTATCAGCTCGGGAGACGAGAGAGCAAAAGTACAGTAAACAACTTTAAAAAAACGCACGGAAAAGGACATGGTGTGACATGTCAGGAGCTGTCCAGAGAGTTTTCCGTGAGTGCTGACTGAAAGAAACAGTGTAAAAGTGTCTGTTGGGAGGACAAGAAGAGTTCTTGTCGCTGCCTACTTCTGCCATTGTGATGGAGAGTGTTGCAGACCTTGAAGATATTCAGAGCTGCCAGAAAAAAAGTTGGTTCACAGCAAATTTGGTAAAGCTGTTGAATGAGAGCATAGCTTTGTCTACAAGGTGCAAGGTTAGGGAGTGAGAAATGTAGAAGGTTGTGACGTTAGAAGGCAGTTCCTGGTAAATAAAGCAGCTAAAGGTACTTAAGGCATTGTTAGGCTACGCATATGGCCTTTCTTCTTCAGAGATCTTAAATTGCTGCTCAGCTTTTTAAGAAGGGGTACTTTTGTTGGCAGGGGTTAAAAGGAAAGTTGTTCAAGGTATTACTTCTTTGTATTGGATGTGTTAAATACATCAAAGCTGGCCTATCGCTTTGTATTGCAGTAAAAGTGTGTGGGAGTAGAGGAAAGGGAGGATTTTCAAGTCTGTAAATGTAACCAAAACTTTATACAAACTTGTGAAGAAAGACCTGATTGTCAAAAGATACCGGTACATGAAAGCAGCGCTGAGTGTCTTGCGTGCTTAGCGAGTTTTCTCCAGAGCTGAAGGGACCTGGTAAATAAACCCTTTGCTTTCAGCGTTGGGGGGGCTGCATCTGGGGGGTAACTTCACCAGTAGTCTAATCCTTAGCTATGCTTTGAATTAATTTTTTTCTTTGCTTTAGACGTTTATTAATTACTCTCTGAAATACAACTTTCAAGTCGTGTAATACAAGGAGAAACAAATAGCGCATTGGCCCAACCAGGGAGTTAACATCTTTAGAACAGTTTGATTCAAGAACTCGAGCCAGCTCACGTGGAGTCTGATGCGGATGGCAAGTTCACGTTAGCAGGTTTTCTTTATTTTGTGGAACTGCTGCTAAGAGACTTACCTGCTTTATTCAGAAAACACAATACCTGCTTCTGGGATGGGATATATCCGGGATTTCACTTGTGACAGTTACCTGTCAGTGGTATTTCCACAGGGGAGTTTATTGAAACAACAGAGTACTAGTATTGCTCACATTTTGTAACTTCCATTTTTATGAGATGTATGTGGGAAGAGTGGACGTTGTCGTTGTAGAACTCTTCAAAATCTTATAGTTATTGCAACCAGTGCAGTTGTGAGCACTTTAAAATGTGAGGATGAGAGTTTATATTCAGATTAATATGTAAGTTGTACAGCACATCTGTCACGGACTGGTAAAACTGCAAGCACTGCATAAATCTTCCTTGGCTGGGCTGTGATCCTTTCTGTTTGACTGCGGTGTTGCCAACTGCCGAGTTCCCATTTGTGCTTTTGGAGTTACCAGGATCTCCCGTTTGGAAGAAACGCTTGCCTCTTCAGAATATATTTAGCTATAAATACATTTAAGGCATAAGAATTGTACTGGTTATATAGGAATTATCTTTCAGAGGCACAGCAAGCTTGTCTCTAGTATTTTGGGGGTAGGTTTGGGAGGAAATGGTGTTCTTAGGAAGGTGTAGGTACAGTACTCAAAATGGTGGTATGGAAAACTGTGATAACCAGCTCTGGTCACATCTCTGTTTTATTGTTGTAGAACTTTGCTATTTCTCTCCTTTTTTGTAAGAAAGCTGGCTTTGCTTTCCCCCATGGTTTGCCTACCTCCGAGACAGTTGTGTAGCCCGCATCTCCTCAGCTGTCTGAAAAAGATGTATGCGGAGGTAGAGCCTGTGGTGAATTAACTTCTTTATTGGACTTCTGCAAGTGTGTCATTAGGGAGCTGTTAGGCTTAGTGGAAAAGATGATTGCCCTGCAGGTACTCACAGGCTGCTTTGGAGTAAAATCTTTTGGTAGAAAGCTGAGACCAGTTAGTCAGGTACAGTGGCCTGTGCGTTTCCTGCTGCTGCCTCTAAAGCTATTAGGCACCTCAAAAATTGGAACGGTACAAGACTGAAAAGAAAAAGTATATTTAGTTTTAAGAAGTTCCTTCTTTTGATGCAGCTCAGGGGTACGCTTGCAGCCCAGAAAGCCAACCGTACCCTGGGCTGCATCAAAAGCAGCGAGGCCAGCAGGGCGAGGAGGGGATTCTCCCCCTCTGCTCTGCCCTTGTGAGACCCCACCTGGAGCCCTGTGTTCAGCTCTGGGGCCCCCAGCACAAGAAGGACAGGGACCTGTTATAGCAGATCCAGAGGAGGGCCGCGGGGATGATCAAAGGGCTGGAGCAGCTCTCCTGTGAAGACAGACTGAGGGAGCTGGGGTTGTTCAGCCTGGAGAAGGGAAGGCTCTGGGGAGACCTTACAGCGGCCTTCCAGTACCTAAAGGGGGCCTACAGGAAAGCTGGGGAGGGACTCTTTGTCAGGGGTGCAGTGATAGGAAAAGGGGAACGGCTTTAAAAGAGGGGGGAGCTTTAGACTAGATATTAGGAGGAAATTCTTCCCTCAGAGGGCGGTGAGGCCCTGGCACAGGCTGCCCAGAGAAGCTGTGGATGCCCCATCCCTGGAGGTGCTCAAGGCCAGGCTGGATGGGGCTTTGGGCAGCCTGGTGTGATGGGAGGTGTCCCTGCCCACGGCAGGGGGTTGGAATTAGAAGATCTGTAAGGTCCCTTCCAACCCAAACCATTCTGTGATTCCTGTAAAGAAGGAAGTTATTGGCATTGCTGTGGCTGAAGCTCTGTGGTCCCTGCCACCTGCATGCAGGAAAGCAGAGGGTGAGCCTCTTCATAGAGCTGGGGAAGCACGCTGCTAAGAGGTTGCCTCTGAGGGAAGGTCCTAAGCTGTCGTGTAGGGACCCTGCTGCTTTTGAGGGTTGGGTTCTGCTGTCCGGGTGCCCTGCTCGAGTCATCTTCCTCACCTGACCTCAGACCCACGGCTGTGTGCATGAATGTTTCTTTTGAAAACAGCTGCTGCATAAATTATATGACAGAATTTTGGCATCGAGCGCTTCATGCACCATCATTTTCTGCATAAAGCTTCCTTTGTTGTCTTCCAACAATTGCTTTATTTGTTGCCTTTTGTGGCATAACTGGAAACATGGATGATAATGATTTAAAAATCTAACTGCCTTGTAGTGAAAGGAGTTGAAATTGCAATTCTTTGCTTTAAGAGAATTTTTGAAGTTCTGGGCAAATCTGTTTGGTTTGGTTTGGGATGTGGAGCCAGCTGATATTTTGGTGGTTTGGTCCAGCTTCCTAGCATCTGCCGCGAAGGTTTCAAGGACTGGAGCGCTGTAGCAGCAGGAACTCTGCGGAGTCACGACCCTGCTTAATCCTCTTGGCTCGGAAGAGGCACCTTAGGGACTCGCAGTGCCCCAGCGGCAGCCGCGGTGTGCAGGAGGTCACAGGCTGGCGTCAGAACGTGGGAGCCGATACGGGATATCGTTCCCCATCCCGTTGGATGTGCTCTTCTGTTCGCAGCATTGTTTGACGTGGGCATTAAGATGAAACTATAAGTAATTAACTGTGTCAAAGCTAAAAGCTGAGTAAAACTGAAGTTGTTGCATCCACCAAGTGTAAAGTTACTGGGCACACGAGTGGCAGACGTGAGCTCCCCTTCCAGTAACAGCAGTGCAGACGCACGCTATTTTCCATGGCAGCGAGTTTTTGGTTTCTTTTGGACAAATGTTTTCGCGTTTGCTGTGTTACAATGCTAGCTGGTGTCAGTGCTCAGGAAAGATAGTGTTGTTTTTTTGTTTGCTTCTTGCTTGATTTCAGTTCTTGCACAGTTCTGAGATATGCGAAGCTCTTGATTTTTCTGTAGCAATCACTCTTTGTTGCAGTGCTTTTGTGTGAGCATACTGAACTGAAAATGTGTAACACTTCGAGTGTGAAAGCATGTAGACACAGGCTGTTTTTCCTTTATGTGCAGATTATTTCCATCTTACAAATGTAACTTTTAAACTAACATTGGTGTAACACTTAGTGTGTTTTTTTCTTGTAATATACCACATGGTTTTCATCATCTGAAATAGAAACAACCTTCAGCCTAGTTGAGTAAATCTATGAAATATTTTCCTTTTAAATAAATGAAATGACAGACTTTAAGTTACTGCAGCACACTTCAAAAATGTCTTTTATATTATTTGTTTTCCATAGATTTTTTTTTCTGTTGTTTACT
Source organism: Anser brachyrhynchus (assembly GCF_964034855.1). Classification (NCBI taxonomy): domain Eukaryota; kingdom Metazoa; phylum Chordata; class Aves; order Anseriformes; family Anatidae; genus Anser; species Anser brachyrhynchus. The sequence continues at coordinate 194,010,642 of NC_137694.1, forward strand.
TATTGTGGTCACTTTCCAGGCCCCTGAGATCTGTGGGGCTGCCAGGGGCACAGTTCATCTCTGTTGGGTTTTGGACAAGGTAACTTTGTTTCATTGCACGTGAGCGATGTGTTAATTCTGTGAACTCAGTTAACTTAGTGTCTCCTATTTGGGATTTGATGACTTTGTTTTATTTTATAGGATAGTTTTTTGTATTGATGTTTCTGATTTAAAAAAAATACCTTAAGGGTTTTAGAGTATGTTTTCAGATAATAACTTAGAGTTGGTTGTTTGATTGGAGTTTAACAGAATGTTTAGGTAAAACCGATCCCCCCCAAATTAGGATACATTTGTGGGAGAACTTGCAAGGACAGAACATCAGAGAGTTTGATGCAGTCCCTTCAGAAAGTGCTCGATACTCTCTCTTTTAGGAAGCCCTGAGCCAGGAACCAGTTTGTCGCCCTGGACTCAGCCTTGAGCCATCTGCTCCCATTTGTTTCCCGGCGGCTGCTCTGAGGCAGTATCGGTCGTCTCCCCGTGCCTCCTCTTGTCAATGCAAATGTTACTACAGGCACATAAAAGCAGTTGTGCTACTTCCTACTCCTTTTAGCACTGCTGAGTTGGCACGCTTCTAAAATGGTGGATGGGAATCTAGTTTAGCTTTTACATCGCTAGTTAACTGAGCTTAACTCCAGGGCTTCTGCCTGCCTTCAGTGTTACGGGCAACGAGCCTCTGCTGGCAACCAGGTGGGCACAGGGATTGCTCCAGCTCAGGGCCCTGCTTACAGGTAGCAGGAGTCAGAGCCAAGCCTGTTCTGCTTTTTATTGCTCCTGGGTTTCTCCGAGCTAGAGAAAGGAGGAGAGGAGGCGGCAATGTCTTCTGTGAACTGAACATGTGCCATGGAATTGCATCAAAGGAGAGTGTTGTAAGGTCCCAGAAAACCTGGTAGAAACATCATTAGTCTCATCTTTCTTTCCCCCCTGAAAGTTTTTTGGGTAAAAACCCTAATTTTTTAAAAAATGGGGATTATGGAAAAGTGTGCTCGTATTTTACAAATTCTATCAGGCTATGTATTGAAATGGTAAAATAGACTTACTGATACTGTCTAATGCTTCAGAATATCTTCTGAAATTCAAAACCAAAGTAAAAAACTCAAAATTCAAACCCAAAGCAAATAAGAAAATCCTACTGGAATGTAATTGTCTTTATGGTGGGCCAACTATAATATATTATGTTACACCTTTATAGTTGTGCTACATTAATTATGCCATAGTGAATATACCTTAAAGATACCGTTTTAATTTCAGGCTGATTTTCGATTAAACAAAACTTGTTCCGTATCTGCACTATAATGTTGGATCTCTTCCTGTAATGTTTAGTCATCCATTTTTCTTTATCAGCCAACAATATTGATGCTTCTTAAATTATTTTCAACCTTTATCTCTTTCTTCCAGTCCCTCTTTTCAAACAATCTCTACAGAGTAGAAAAAGAAAAAAGTGTACCTTAGCTTACCGTGCAAATGTTTGTTGATATTTACAGTATTTTTTGCCAAGAAGCAAAGAAAAAAGAACTTTTCTAAATATATGTAACGATACTTAATACTTTTTTTGATGAATAAGAAATCATTGATACAGAAGTTTGCTTTTGATAAATAAATTGCTTTAAACATTTTGATTTTGTCCCTATACTTTTTTTTTTGTCAAGCACTTCTGAAAATGTTATCTGTCTGATGTAGTCACAGAATTATAATACTGAAATCTCAGATGACGTTTGCACCAAGACAAATACTACTTGGAGCAATTACAGTTAAATTATTTTGGAGGCAGTGCCGCCTTTGGTACTCTGCAGACCAGCAGCAGGACTGATTCGTAGATTCCCATTCCTTTGAAAGTGTGCGAGAAGGTGACCGGCTCCTTTTGCTTTCTGAGTTGATGTGAATTGAGTCAAGGCAGGATGCAACCTACCAATGAAATTACAAGCTTTTTTTATTTTTATTTTCAAGGCATGAAGACTGTTTTGAACTTGCAGAAGATGACAGTAATTAATTTCATTACCACATAGACATAACTTAGAGCCTTTCTGCTTAAAAAATAAGCAGTGCAGATTTTGTTCCTTATTTACTGTAATGGTCTGGCAACTGGAATTTCTCTTCATTAGGGAAAAATGAGTTCATGACTTGTTCCCCGAGACAAATGGATGCTTTTATGGACACGAAATACAGTTTGATGCTTTAAAAATGTTCGTTTTTTCTTTGTTTGCATGAAGCTTCAAGTTTGGCTAGCATTGACAGATTAAATTGCAGCTTTGGAGTTCCTCGTTCAAATTTTATTTCTCAAATAATATTACAAGCTTTCAGTACTGGAAGATGTCTAATATCAAAGTTTTTAAAAGAATTTGGTTGGGGATCTGTGTCTTTTTTCTAACGCTAGTGGATTAGTGTTCTGTAAAAACTGGGAAGGAGGTTACTTTTTAGACATCTGTAGATTCTGGTAGTGGCTAATTTAGTTGTTTTTTTAATCGATGTTACCTACTGAAATGTGCATTTTGTACATGTAGAGCTCTTGTGTACGTGTAGAGCTCTTGTTTATCTGTGTTGGAATTCGTACTATTTGCTGTGATGTACGTGAACTCTGTTATGATTAATTTAAAAACGAGCCTTTTGCATTTGTTTTTTTTTGACAGAAGGGGTCAAAGAGATTGTAGAAGACTTAACTGGACAAGAGACTAAAAGAAAACCAGCAAAATGCCGAAACCAGTAAGTAACTCTTTCCTTACTCTCTAAAATGTAATGGGATTTTCAATTTTTAGAATGGTTATCTTAAAACAGCTCTAGTTACTTTGGCTCTGCCCTTATTAGGTTTCATAAGATCTGGTAAGGTACAGTCGAAGTTCAGGTAGTTTAATACCAACGTGTGGGGGAAAAAAAAGCTCGAGAAATCTCAGTGCTGGGAGGAGCTGTGTGCAGCACGGCTGTGTGTGTACACTTGGAGAGGGGGCAGAGCTCAAGCTGCAGTGAACTTAGGGCCCGTTTGGCTGGCAGGAGGAACAACTTTTCAGGAATTGTTGACTTTGAGGTGAGGTGGCGTGCAGTGGGTGATGGAGGCCTGACTCAACGTCTGTTAGAATCAGTGAAAGGGTTTGTTGTAGGATTTGTCAGGGAAAGGCAGAACACATGAAGTGTCGGTGGTAGCAACAGGACCATTAGGTGATATTTTTACTGTGATCGGGGGTATAACTTGGAAGGTAAGTGTGGAAGGAAGGACACGAGCAATATTTGTGGTCTCCTGTTATCTCATTTCAGCTAAAATAAGGGCTCATCCACTTTCTGTAGACAAAAAAAGAAATCTCAGATTTTTGTTTCTGTACTGGTTCTGGAATTCTTTAAGGATATAACTGTTCAGCAGCTTGATCTTCTGTTGTTGATGGAATGTTGGATGCTTGCGTTTTCTGTCTGCCATGTGTTAAACGATTTTTGGTTGTCTTTTCCACTTAGATCTAGTGAGCAAAGTATGCAGAAAGGGAACTGAATTGTCAGAGGAGATTATTTCTATTCTTCTTAATTGGTTTATGTAACAGCCTGCAGGCTTCCTTTGTTTACTGTTGTTTCACTGAGATCAGGAACGGGACAAAATGTTGTCTACTACTGAACATAAGTCTGTGTGCACATATATTTGTGGATGTATAAAATTTTTGCGATTAATTAGAAATTACAGTAGTTGGCATTGCACTCCGGTGTTTGGAATCAGTACAGCTCAATGAGTAACGTGAGCATGGGACTATCCAAAGGCTGCGAGTTCTGCTTGGAGCTTCAGAGCTCCTGGCAGCCTGGCCATAGCGTTTTGTTTCTCTGATTTTTCTTACCCCACATGTGACCGTCCCCCCAGGTGATTTGGGACAGTATTTTAGCGCTGTATGAAATTAGAATGAGTAATCTGTAGCCAATTACTCATTTGTAGTATGAGTAATTAGTTTAAAGCTATTCCTGCTTGTGCTGTCACTCCACCTCCTGACAAAGAGTCCCTGTAAGGCTGCTGTAAGGTCTCCCCGGAGCCTTCTCTTCTCCAGGCTGAACAACCCCAACTCCCTCAGCCTGTCTTCACAGGAGAAGTGCTCCAGCCTTGTGGCCCTCCTTTGGACTTGTTCCAGCAGATCCACGTCCTTCTTGTGCTGGGGGCCCCAGAGCTGAACACAGGGCTCCAGGTGGGGTCTCACAAGAGCAGAGCGGGGGGAGAATCCCCTCCCTCGCCCTGCTGGCCTCGCTGCTTCTGATGCAGCCCAGGGTAAGGTTCACTCATGTCGAGCTTCTCATCAGCCAACACCCCCAAGTCATTCTCCTCAGGGCTGCTCTCAATCCATTCTCCTCCTGGCCTGTATTTGTGCTTGGGATTGCCATAGCCCAGATGCAGGACCTTGCAATTGATCAGTAGGGGAAAAAAAAAAAAAACACCTTAGCCTGTGTGAGGTTACCTCTATTTAAATTCTGGGATCAAAATCATGAAACTTAGGCAGGCAGTGTTCCCACTGCTTTAGGGACCTGAGACAATTACAGAAAACATAGTTTTAGGATGGTTCAGAGTGAAGAATTCTCCTCAGAGTTGAGATTGCAGAAGTGTTGAAAGGGCTCACAGTCCACCCTAGGAATGGAAATTAGCTACTAGATCTTAGAAAGGAAGCTGGAGTCATGCCAAAAGTGAGAGAATATATATACATTCTTTTTTGAAGGGCTTTATATAAGAGTTTTATGTGTTGGGCTTTTCCTACTGATGATGTGAGATCTCAGAAGAAAACCAAGTGACAGGATCCATGAAGTGAAATTGAATTGATTACTGATCAGGAAAAATGTCAAAGGGATTTTTCTCCAGTAAACGTCAGGTTGCTGTAGTTATCGTTTGTAATTTGTGAATGCGGTAGTAGTGCACGTGCCACAGATTAAGTGAATTTACCTGTAAAACTCAAGCCTCGGGTTTTGTTCTGGTAGCTTCTTAAATGATAAACTGCTTTGAAGCTTTTCCTTTTTTTCCCCCCCCTTCCTTTTTTGGGGACCCTAATAACCTAGTCATAGGTCATGGTCAATAGATCCGCCACTGTTCTTTGAAGACCCTTGCTTGGGTTCTGCCAGGGCTCCATAGCACTGGGCCGTAGAAGTTTTCTCGCTCTGGACGTTGATTTCAGATCTTACCAGTCTTTTAAAGAAAATATAGCTCAGAAACAACTTTGTGCTTCAACTCCTTGTTCTTCATCTTTGACAGCTGTGCAATAAAGCTGTCAGTGTTCTGTAGCTTTATTTTTAGATGTCTTTTAACCTGAAAACTAATGAAAGAATGGTGAATAAGCTGTTGTACAGAACTGAGAAAAAAACAGTTAACATAATTGGAGAGAATTTTAATGGTGTTATTTTGTAGCTCATCTTCTGTGTATTACTTTGACCTGGTCAGATATTTCCTTTTTCCCAGGTCCTGCTGTAATGATAGTTGTCAGAAAATCCGATATTTGTGTAAATAAGTGAATCTGTGCATAGAAGTAAACGCTCTCTACAGCTTGGAATGAATTTCATTTTGATGTTGTATGTAACAAATAATGAAGTTAAAGATGAGTTTAAATCACTAAACACTTAATCACAGGAAAATCAATGGAATAGATTTTTTTTTTGCTTTCATGTTGAAAGTTTATGCAATATACCAATCAAAATTAAGTAAATGAGGACCAGTAAAGCATCTTAGCATAGCTGAATTTTAAAGCATTTTTTTTCAAATTTCCTGGAAGTTAAGCCTCTGTCTGAAATAAGGTTTGTGCCGCTGTGAATGATCTTAGATGTGGTAGTAAAAGGTCCTTGTTTTTATGTGAGTGTTTGGGATTTTCTCTGAGGCTACTGGGTTAAATAGCATGAGGGGAAAAAGGGTGTTTTGAAAAGGGTTAAAGTGATTTTAATGCATTGTCCTGAGATATTAAGGTAATGTGTCTGAAAAATACCTACTATTAAACATTTTCTTGTTCTATTGCTTCAGTAGAAAAATCTATTTACTTTGTATTTGGAACAAAGTAGCTCTGTTCTCATGCAGCTCCCTTAGCATCTCCTCTACTTTCAAAATAAAATAATTTTGAGACTTCCACGTTCTCAGTTCTGTCTGTCAGGGCAAAATTAAGTTGCAATTAGTTTTTGTTCTGATCTTTATGTAAAAAAAATGCTGACTTCTGCTGTTTAATTAGGTCGTCTTTGCTGTAATCAAAATTGGAGCTGCTACTAGGTAGGGCTACTTGCAACGTGCGTAGTTCTCTGCTTAGAGAGGAATAGAGTATTTGTTGGATCTGAACTTATTTTCGATAGTTTCTACCTAAAAGAACAGATACAAAATGTTTCTTAGCTGTGTGCCATTCTCCCAGATCTTCACCAAAAATAGAAACCTGGAGACTAAAATTAGGCATCATTAGTTGCATAACTGTTAATCATTTCATAGGCTAAGAAGATTAGGTGTAATTGACTGAAATTTTACTTGCATTTATAGGGTGTAAGAGGAGTTAAAATTATCAGCTGTTTTGCTGATAGTTTGCAACATTTCTCTGCAAGACTGCAAGGCACGAAAGAGAAAGCATTATGCTATGTAGTAACGGGGCTAAATGTCAACGCTACTAAGCTTAAAAGCAAAGCGCTTTTTTGGACTACTTTGGCATTTTATGGTGTTGTGTATCCCGAAAGGGTAGCTGTCAGATTGTGGAATTATATGGGTGTTTAAAATTCAAATTAATATTTACAAGATGAAGTTAATTTCAGTGAAGTGGTGGGGTTGAAATGCTGTGTATTATAAATTCAGTTTTCATCAGAATGTTATTGTTTTGCAGGACAATGTTTGAGTTATGGTTTGAATAAATGGTGTATTGCTGCAGCATAAATAGACAACCGAAGTCAGTTTGGAGAACTTTTTTTTTTGTCTTTGAGTATTATCAAACTTTGTGGGCTGTTTTTCTGTAGCCTCTTCTGTTCCTAATGCTGTTTAATCCTCACCGTTTTACCTTATCTTGTTCTTTGATTGTTCTCTTCGTATGTCTGCTTTGAGGTTGATGTGCAGAGTGTGCCGGGTGTACTTGTGTGATGTGTAAAGCTGTGGGAGCAACGTGCTGCTCCTCCGCTAACACAAATAATATAAAGAGGATAATAATCAGCTGGTTACTGTGGAAAAACCCTTTTTTGCTACATGCAATTTGATTACAGATAAGAATTAGGCTGATTTCTCTGGCTTTTGCATGTGACCAACTCATATTGTACTCATTAAAACAGAGCAAAACCACAGAAAACCCTTTCCATATAATTTTAAATATTTTTCCTACTAAATATCGGTACTCACTCAGTTTTGGGCTTCTTGATGAAAGCTCAAGTGCCATGGCTTCATCTCAGCATACAACAGCTGAAGAACATTAATAGGAAGTATTGAATATTAAGCTGAGTCAGTTTTTGTGCAGATTTTATGGAACATATCTGAGGAGAGATCAAAAGTTAATGTGATTAATTAAAAACCTTAAAGACCATCTAATTCCACCCCCCTGCCATGGGCAGGGACACCTCCCACCAGACCAGGTTGCCCAAAGCCCCATCCAGCCTGGCCTTGAACACCTCCAGGGATGGGGCACCCACAGCTTCCATGACCAAGGTGTGCCAGGGCCTCATCACCCTCATAGTCAAGAATTTCTTTCTTATATCTAATCTAAATTTTCCCTTTTTTACTTTAAAGCCATTACTCCTTATCCTGTCTCTACACCCCCTGACAAAGAGTCCTTCCCCAGCTTTCCTGTAGGCCCCCTTTAGGTACTGGAACACCACTGTAAGGTCTCCCTGGAGTCTTCTCTTTTCCAGGCTGAGTAACCGCAACTCTCTCAGCCTTTTCTTGTAGGAGAGCTGCTCCAGCTCCTTGGTCATCCTCGTTGCCCTCCTCTGGACTCATTCTGTTACTTCCACGTCCTCTGGGTTTGTTCTAATAGTACTGTGCATTATTCCTCAAATAATTGACCTTTTCTGTGTTATATACAGTCTTCCTCTTTCTTTGACCAGTGTAGTCATACATCTGAAGTGGGAGCTCAGCAGACATCCTGTATCCTTTGCGTTAAAGCTCTGGATGGCTGCACAGGTGGAGCAGTGGCGGCACTGGGGTTTTCTTCATCCTTTGTGCTGTGGTTGGTGATTTCCTGGGGGGGAGGGGATATGACAGGGCTGGCTGAGGTGCGCTGCGCTGCCACCTCGGTGCTGGCTGTCATGGCCTGGCTGCAATTCAGTGTGACGCTGCCTGGTTTGAGGAGGAGCAGGAGGGGGGGGGGTCTTTCACGATGTGGACTTTGTGAATCCTCTGGGAAGTTCCAGGTTAGCCACTTGTGAAGCCTATGATAGCATTTTTTAAGGGTTGCCCAGCTGTGATTGCATAGGGATCTCTAGGTCAGTAATACAAGAAGTAAATTGTGGCACCAAAATGATGCTTAGGTGTAGCCACTGTTTAAACATTAAAAAAAAAGTTTGTTTGGGCATATTCCTACGAATTGTAGAACCACCTAGAGGGTTTCTTGATTAGGTTTCCTTAGAAAACCCTTAGAAAGCATCTACTCAGAGTCCAGTCAAAAATGCATGTGAATGAGATTTGTTGCAGCTCTTGCCCTGAGCCTGTGCACAGCAGAACTGGATGTGTGCAACTGAGGAGCTGAAGTCATCGCCCAAGTCCTGTCAAATGTTCTGTAGTAGTTCCTGAAGTTTGGAGGAAGAAGTGTAATCCTGGTGAGAGCAAGAGTGAAACGTTGGCATAGCAAGAGCCTTGTGGTATGAGGAGTGGTGGTGCTCCACCATGTGCCGCAGGAAGCCTTCATGCGTTTCTCATTGTTGTGAGAGGTCCGCCCTGTTTCCATGTTGATGTGATAAAGTTGGCACGGTGCAATTATGTTCAGACTAGTGGCGGTCTTCATAGTTTGGATCTGGCAATTTTCCCTGCCACCAGTGTAACACTAAGAGTGTTGGTTCAAAGTAGCTGGATACCCAACTGCACTTCCCATGAGTTTCTGGGCCATCTCTCTCTGCCTGCATTTTCTAATTCCTTGCCTTACCTCCAAAATGGAAATAGTCCCTATGGCCATCCTGAACACACCTGGTTAGCTTTATTTTCCAGGCTGGATGGTGCTTTGAGCAGCCTGGTCTAGTGGGAGGTGTCCCTGCCCATGGCAGGGGGTTGGAAACAGATGATCTTTAAGGTCCCTTCCAACCCAAAGGTTTCTGTGGTTCTGCAGACATCGCTACTGAGAGCACAGGTTTGGTTTTGTTGTCCAAACGCTTCTTGAACTCTGGCAGCCTCAGTGCCATGACCACTGCCCTGGGGAACCTGTCCCAGTGCCCGACCACCCTCTGGGTGCAGAACCTTTACCTAACACCCAGCCTGACCCTCCTCTGTCCCAGCTCCATGCCGTTCCCTCGGGTCCTGTCGCTGTCCCCAGAGAGCAGAGCTCAGCGCCTGCCCCTCCGCTCCCCTCGTGAGGGAGCTGCAGGCTGCCATGAGGCCTCCCCTCAGCCTGCTCTACCCTGGGCTGAACAAACCAAGGGACCTCAGCCGCTCCTCATACATCTTCCCCTCTGGACCCTTCACCATCTTTGTTGCCCTCCTTTGGACGGTCTCTGACAGCTTTATATCTTTCTTACACTGTGGCACCCAGAACTACACGCAGTACTCAAAGTGAGGCTGCACAGAGCGAAGGGGGACAATCCCTTCCCTCGCCCAGCTAGCAGTGCCATTCTTGATACACCCCGGGATACGGTTGGCCCTCCTGGCTGCTGTGACACACTGCTGGCCCACGCTCAGCTTGCTGTCGACCAGAACCCCCAGATCCCTTTCTGTGGGGCTGCTCTCCAACCTCTCATCCCCCAGTCCGTACGCATAACCAGAGTTGCCCCTTCCCAGGTGCAGAATCCAGCACTTGCTCTTGTTAAACTTCATGTTGTTGGTGATTGCCCAGCTCTCTAAACTGTCCAGATCTCTCTGCAAGGCCTCCCCACCCTCAACGGAGTCAGCAGCTCCACCGAATTCGGTATCATCCGTGAACTTGCTCCGAAAATGACTTCAAGTCCTTCAACTAAATCATCTACGAAAAAAAGATGGCCCTAGAATGGAGCCCTGGGGAACCCCACTAGTGACAGGTCGCCAGCCTGATGTACTCCCATTTACGAGAACCCTCTGGGCCTGACCCATTAGCCAACTGTTCACCCATCTTATTGTGCTTTTATCTAACTGGATTCTGGTCATTTTGTCCAGAAGGATGCTGTGAGGGACAGTATCGAAAGCTTTACTGGAATCCAGAGAGATTACATCGACTGGCTTCCTTTGGTCAACTAGCTGGGTGATCTTGTCATAGCAGGAAATAAAGTTTGTTAGACATGACCTTCCCCTAGTGAGCCCGCGATGGCTCTGACCAATGACTGCCAATGTCCTTTAAGTGTTTTTTGGTAACTCCCAGAATAATTTTCTCCATAATTTTACCAGGCACTGAAGTGAGACTGACAGGCCCGCAATTGCCAGGATCTTCTTTCTTGCCCTTCTTGAGAACTGTGACCACATTTGACAGCTTCCAGTCAACTGACCCCTGTCTGGATTCCCAAGGCCACTGGAAAAATAATTGAGAGAGGTCCTGTGATGACATCAGTCAGCTGTCTGAGTATTTTGGGATCTTCTGGGTTCAGTCTCAGATTTTGCCAGTATAACCTTCTTGTTTTCCATGGACAGAAATAAATGAAACCTTGAAACAATGTTACTGAAACACAGGAAGTGCACTCCGAATGTGAGGAAAAAACTCTTCACTGTGACAGAGCCCTGGCACAGGCTGCCCAGAGAGGCTGTGGGGTCTCCTCCTTGGGGATCTCCAAAAGCCGCCTGGACGTGGTCCTGGGCAGCCTGCTCTGGGTGTCCCTGCTTGGGCAGGGGTGGGACCAGGGGCCTCCACAGGGCCCTGCCAGCCTCAGCCATTCATTATAAGGTTGTACAAGCTCAGTATTTGTATACCAAAATCTAAGTTGGTCCAGACATCTGCAGGAGGAAGACAGTATTTTTTTTCAAATCAAGAGTGTTATTGCCTTTGTAGGCCTCTTCATATACTCTTACAGAACTCTGCTTCTTTTTTTTTAACCAGAATATCCAGAAGCAAACAGAATCTACAGTTTGCGTTTATTTTGCCTCTATATTTTCTGTTTATTATTTTACTATTTATTTTGAATATTTTAGCTTTTGAGGGGTACACACTTTCAGGTAGTAAGTCCTCCATTTCTGTAAAATAGCATTTGTTACAAGGATATTTACCTAAGAAGTCTTTGCTGCAGCTTTAAAAAGCCTGCTGCAATTAGTTTAACCTTCTGTGCTTTCTAGATCTTTTGTGGCACTTCTTGGTTTGGCAGTGCTGCTGTTATGTAAGTGCTTTGGCGTTTAATAAAGTTACATTTTGGGCCTTATCCATTGTAATTTGTTGGTAGCTGCTCTAAAGCAGCAGGCTTCCTTTTTTAAAAGTTGAAGAAAACTGTTCATTAAAAGAAAACAGTTTTATCTTGAAATGGGGGAGCAGAATACACAGAAAACACCTCTTTTCCCTCCTCTTGACACACACACACCCTCTATTTTTTTTCCAATAAAAGTTTACTATCTTTTCCTCCAAAGCCTTCAACTCTTGTTCTTTATCAGTACTTGCATGCAAGAGTTTTGCCAACCCCCTGCTATCTTCCTTGTTTGCAGGTCTATAACCTAGAGGTCCTCTGCCTCCCGCTACTCTTGTCTGGCGTATCCAGCTCATGCCCAGAGTTGTTTACCTTGACACGAAAGAAAGGGGTGAACAAGCTTAAACTGTTGCACAGGGACAAACTTCTCTCCATTTTTCTTTTTCACACCTTAGATGTCTTCTGTGTTCTGTCTTACCGAGACTCTTCCGGGCTCACTTCTCAAAGTATTCCACCTGGTGGCAAAATTAGGGAAATGGATAATGGAAATGATTTACACAGGCATGGGTCAAGTAGTGTGAGAACCTGTAATACAAGCCCTAATTTATTCCTGCTCCGTATTTTACAGGAGAGAGAGAAATTAAAGTGTATGTGCCTTAAATAAGTTCCGTGCTTCTGGTTTTGCATTTATAGCAAAATAAATTTGACCTCTGACGCTTTATAATTCACTGAAGACAAATAAAATGGGATAGTCTTAACAGTAGGACAGAGGGCCATTCTAGAAGCGAGAAGCCAGCACTGTGTATTTAGTACTTGGTTCTTTTTCATGAAAATCCTCGCTCCTGCGTGTAGCGGTTGAGGAGAAATTGGAACAGACCATTTTTCCATGGCAGGTAGGCTTCCAGGTAGCAAGCAGTCAAACACTCTAGGTGCTTTGGGAACAGTTAGGAACAGTGCCTGTCAGGAGGCATCTGGAAAATGGTTTTCCATTCCAGCAGAGGGAAGAAGCTCGTTGGATGCCAGTGGTTTTTCAGCCTCATAGTAAAGCGATCAGATGGGATCAGTATAAGGGGAGCAACTTCTACAGTTCTTCCTTCCAGTGATGGAAAAGCTGTTAATGGTCTGTCCTGAGCACTGGTCCTGTACCCATTAAAGAAAGCTGAGCCTCTTAATATTGGAAATGGTCAGGCAGGGGACTGCCAAATATAAATACTTTGAAATAATAATGTGTGACGAACTTTATTTTGCACATATTTGGGAAGTCCACCGAAAGGTAGTGCCCCATAGCTTAATGCTAGAGCGTTCTTTGGGTGTTTAGGAGTAGTGTCAGCCATCCCATTAAGTTGATTTTTTTAAGCTTTGTTCCATGGTTTGACCTTCAAATCCAACGTTAAATATTATGTCAAGTATGCTTGTATACAAAATTAATAAGTTTTTTTTTTCAGAATGAAATTTTACCTTTTTGTCTAATGTGTTCTGCATATGTACAAGGCTGTTGCAGTTGTTGAATTTACTTACTTAAAATTTACTGTTTTTTGCAAGGTAATTGCAGTTTATGGAAGCATTACATTGATACAGTGTGATATATATATATTTTTTTTCTTTAGATCAACGTCAGAGTGACCACAATGGATGCCGAGTTGGAATTTGCCATCCAACCCAATACAACAGGCAAGCAGCTCTTTGATCAGGTAACTTATACGTGTCTGTGATCTGTACAAACATCAAATAAAGCTGTTGTGGTTATTGAAGCATAGTTTGATAAAGCAGAGATATTCTCTTGTATAGATTTCCATGATTTTCTGTAATGATCTAAGCTAGGCTGTCAATTAGTTTGAACTTTGTTGTTAATTCTAATGGAAGGCACTAAATTCAAAGACAGTTCTGCATAAATAAATGAACAGTGGGGCCTCAGCTGAATCTTGTGTGTAGCACTGCTTCAAAGTAATGGTATTTTATGTCACAGTATAGTTACAACTGCAATAAAAGTGTTAGAATTACTTGTATGAGAAATTCATATAGCCTTCACTTTTGTTTTAAAATAAATGTGACACAAAAATTAAGGAAAGCTAGCATCTTTTTTTCTTCAGGAGTTGAATCTGTAGATGCTATTTCAGTTTTCAAATGTTTGAAAAGTAATGCTGTCCTACGATCCGCTTTCTTTTTTTTTTAAACTTGAATTTCAGAGTGGAAAAGTGCAAGTGATGGCCTTTAATGTGCCTTAGGTTTACAGTCCCAGCAGCACTGCATTCTCACTTGATGGTGCTTTTATCTTAAACCAGCTAAATGAATGATTTGTTTAGAAAGGTTGTTTTTGCATTCATTCTGTGTGTTGTTAGCCATCGGAACCTTGAACTATTATTTTTTTTGATCCAGGTTGTGGAGTGTTCTAGATCATGTTGAGAATTAAAGCTTGTTGATGTGTCATTTCTTTGTTTGTAGAGGAATTAAATTACTGCATATTATTTAGGCAGAAGATGGATGCATTTAGTTAAAAATGCAGAAATATTCCAAGTTATTTTTCAAAAGCAGTGTACATAGATCAAATATTTGGTCTAGTAGGACTGTCGCTTCTGTCCACTCTACTATAGGTGCTGAGAGTATGTAGCACCGGGCATTTTAGAGAAAGCGACATGTATAGAGAGTTCTTTAATGGGTCAGTTAAATGTCTTAGTACCTAAGGTGGAGAACTTTGTTTTGTAACACTGAGCCTTTTATTTTATAGTAATTTTATTTGCCGTTTTTGTTAGGAACAAGTCTGACTCACGTCTACCCCCTGCTCCCTTAACTAGCATCAGTAGCAGTCTATCTGTGGCCTCAACATGGGAGTAGACTTCATGACTCTCTGCAAGTCATCCTAAAGGAAGGGGGGCAGATGCATGGGCAGCTGTCCTGCTTTTTGTCTAACCCCACCATTAAATAAAAAGGGTGATATTCTGTGGCACAGCAGCCTGAAACTGTTGCTTCTCTTCTGCCAACCTTTGCTATCTTCTGCTCTGCAGCTCTGGGTGGGGTGACCTTCTGCTGTGTAATGTCTTGTGCCCAGGTAATCAGCTTCATCCAAATTGGGGCTTTTGCAGACAGGGGAAAAAAGATACAGCTGTGAGTTCTTTTTTGTATCCTGGCATGTTTTGTGTTCTCTGCAGTTTTGTTCCTTAACTTGCTGTGTGGCTTTTGACATCGCACAAGCTCTTACAGTCAACTTGTGGAAGCTGAAGTTGAAAATTAAGTCAGACAAAATCAACCAGCATGGTTTTGTGTTAGAAGAGAAATATTTTCAGAGTGATCTTAAATCCGTACGTGATTTCCACAGAGTAACATCAAGAGCTGAACTGTATCATACACCCAACGTAGCGTTTTCATACAAAAAATATGCTATTTCTCTAGGAATTTAAGAGCACTGTTATTGAGATGATTGGTTTGCCAGGCTCATGTAGAGATGGTGGACGTGACTTGTTAGCTCTTGCTTGCAGAAGATAACCTGTTCATGATTTTAGCTGTTGTCTAGTGCTACTTTGTTTTTGGTGAACAACTTGTCCTTTCTTCAGTCAGTGGTTCTTTCAACTTTTTAGTTGCTGTTTTCTGGAGTTGTTGATCTGTTTCCTGTTCCTTGTGTGTGTTCTTCATCTGCTAGCATTCAGTGTTTCTGATGGCTGTGGCTTTCTCTTTTCTCCTCCACTGTGAAACGTAGTGAAGTTCTTATTGCACAAACCGATTTATTTTAGTGACTCCACACTCTTTCAGGAGGTGTCTTAACATATTTATCATTAGTCCTTTTGTCTGTCCTGCCAGTGCTCAGGATGGTCAAGGCAAGTTCTGTCCTCTTTTTCTCAACCAATCCATCATCTCTGATTTTCCTAGGGGAGAGAATCCTGGGGTGGGTGCCTTTCCAGTCTGGTGGCAGTGGTGGGGGTTGCCTTGTTCTTTGCAGTAAGGTGTTAGCACCAAGCAGCAGAATTGGTTTCCCGTAGTTTCTGTTCAGGAAGAACGGGAGAGTTGTCTCCTTTATTTCAAGTTAAACCCCAGTTCTCCTTTCTGAGTATCTCAGAAATCTCCCTTATGATCGATCTTTCAGTGGTTGGCTAAATGGAATTCTTGCTAGGTTTTCTTCATGTGAATGTGTTGATCTGCCAAAACACGTATCTGTTTTCTAGTCACTTTTCTTCGCCGAGAGGTTTTTATTACCTGTTAGTTGTCAAGCTGTGGGATATTATGGTGGATAAATCTGTTCTACAGATGTGATGAAAATTTGCCTAAAGCTACCTAATAAATCTTTTGAAGCCTGAATTATAAATCAAACTAAGTTTCCCATTGCGTACTTTCCATATCACACCACTGCTGTGTATAAGTGCTTATATTATCATGCTACAAAGTTTCAGAAATCCTTTTCTTTGAGCTGAGAAGCAGCAACAGACCATGCTTTTTCCTTATTTCCTCAGGTAAAACAAGCTCATGTGTAAGCTGTGTTCAGTATTCATTTACAAGCATGTGTAACTTTGCAGAAGGCAACCTGTATGTATTTGAATAATGTGCAACGTGCTTCTCAGCTGAAGGGCAGTGGCTAGCAGTGAGAGTGAAATGTTTTGACAGGAGCATAAGCACTTGTCTCCTTACGCCTTGTGGGCAGAGCTGCTGAACATCTGCAGTTCTTACTGACTGATGTTGCAGCTCAGAGTGCTGAGTAGGTACCGAGGTTTGACTTGGACAGCTGCAAAATAAAGAGCATTCGGAGTCATCTGCTAAAGCCATAAGTAGTTTGATTAGCATCACACCAGAGATCTGTGCCAAAAGAAGCAGCAGGGCACCAGATTTAACTCTGGACGATAGCAGAAACATAAACTTGCTCAGTTGTTCCAAAGCAGGAACAAAATGTAGGAATTTACAGCAAATAATTGTTCGCTAAGGAATCCGTTTGGATCCATGAACGTTGTCCATTCTGTGCCTTGGTGGAGCTTGAAGGTGGAAAGTAGAGGATGGAAAAAAAAGGTGCACTTAAGTGACTATTAATAATACACATATTCAAGGGATCAGAAGTAAGTTTGCACAGCAGCCTTAATTGTGATATTTTTCTAATTTTCCAAATCTTAATTTTGCAACCCGCTAGTACTACTTAAAAGTGGAGGAGGATCTATGGGTAAAATTCTATTTACTTCCCATGCATCTGAATGCTTCCATAAAACAGCCTTCAATAAACCAGCTTGCCAGCATGGTCCAGCCTGAGAACATACGTAAGTACTGCCATACCGCATCTTTTGGAGCCAGAGTTTACAGTTTGTTTAATAATCTTTGCTGGACCTTTCTGATTGATTGCTTATTGAATCCGTGTGTACTCTCACTGTGCAAAAGACTCGCAAGATAGTTCCACAGTTTTATTATATGCTGTGTAGTAAAATTGCTCCTTTTTGTTTGCTTTGAACCTGCTATCTAATGATTTCAGTTGATTCTATTAATTTTTACATCATGAGAAATAACAAATAATCATTCTCTATTTCCCTTCTATGTGCCATACAAGTTTTAAAGACATATATCATTTTTCCCCCTTCCTCATTTCTCCATGTCTCTAGCTTTAGTTCTGGTCTTGTCTATGCTAAAAATGTTCCATATCACTGATCATTCCTTTCAACATTTCTGAAACATTTCCAGTGCTGAAACATCCTTTTATAAAGTGACATGACCAGTCTGTATGTAGTGTTAGAGATATGGGAAGACCACAGACTTGTTTAATAATATGACGTCATTGTAGTTTTTTTCCTTTGCAACAAGTACTCTGTTCACATGATTAAAATTGTTGTGTTCAGTGCGCAGTATTTTAGTTTTATTAAATATCATCTTTTATTGAAGTTCATCTTTTTTGCCCACTGTTCATTCGGAGATCTTTATGGAATGTTTTCTCCAGCAGATTTTGTCACATCAATTTCTTCTTGTTTTTTTTATTGGATCACACATGAAGTCTTGTAGGACTTCCCTAGTGGTTGCACTACAAATAATCAGTGTCTTTTGTTGGAATTGGTTATTTATTTTTAACTAGTTCATCCATAAAAAGCCTTCCCTCTATTCAAGGACATTTTGTTTCTTTAATAGCCATTGGTGATAGCCTGATCAGAAATCTTATAGGAAATCCACGTATGATTTATCAGCCAGATCATTCTTATCCCTTTTATCATTAACTCAGAAGATCTCAAAAATATCTTAAGGAGGTGATTCATCCTCTCTACATCATACTTGTCCCCAAGTATTATTCTTTACTATAATTTCACCGATTGTCTTTTGTTGAAGTGGACTGACTTGTCTGTAGGTCTGCAGATCACTTCCCAGACCTGATTTCAAAGATCAGGGTCCTGTTTGCTGCCTTGTATTCCTTAGGTGCTGAGGTTGATACATGCAGTAAGCTGCACACTCCAGCTGGTAGTTTGGCAACATGGTGTTTGAGTTTATGTAGAACGTGTTTTGCTCCTATTTTTTATGTTAAACACTTCATTGTATTTCAATTTGAGTTGGTTTATACAACTTAGCCATAAAAGATACCTGCTGTACAGATTACTGATGATTCTGGGTCACTTATCTTTAGGTGGTAAAAACCGTTGGTCTTCGTGAAGTCTGGTTTTTTGGGCTACAGTATGTGGACAGCAAAGGCTACTCAACTTGGCTGAAGCTAAATAAAAAGGTAATAATTTCCTGACACTTAGACAAATGTATAGTTTTAAATAGGCTTTTATAAGACTTCATGCTTTGATGTTATGAGTTAAGATATCTGGCTTCAAATTTAGTCAAAAAGTTGTTTCTCATTTGCTTTAAATGACAAAATGCAGTGTTCAGTTTGATTAGTTAAAAAAGAACAGAATCGTATTGCAAAGCTGCATCAACATTTAATTTGAGAACGATTGAAAGTCATTTCTGTATTTCCAGGACCATGGTGATGTATGCATAGAATAAGTGTTTATAAGTATTTGGGCTTGAGAAATTTGCATGTATATAGCTATAGATTTTTGAACAAGGCACCAATAGTAGGTTCCTAACCTTCTGTTTAGGTATCTAAAATCCAACATGCAAATTGTAGGATAATTTTTATTTTATTTTCCCCAACAGCACAGAACACCTAGTATCTTCCAGCTATTGGGAACCAGGTTGTTTTATTTTAAATTTTATCTATGGTTTGGTTCTCACTTTTTAATATTGGCTGTCAGATTATTAATGGCACTACTGAATAAAGGGATTCTTTGAGTTAAGTTTTATCAAGAATACGTTTGTTGCCTTGAATTTTAGGAAATATTTTTTTTAGAGTAGGTCCTACCGCATTTATATAATCTTTACTCCTCCTCTGATGAGTCTAGTGAGTTTAACCACCAAAGCTGTCTCCTACAATTTAATATCTATATCTTGTTTTGTGCAATAAACATTATACTGCTACAAACATTTTGTTAGTCCAAATGGCAGAACTACATTATCTGATGTGTCATTTAGTTAAAAGTACATAAAAAGTTACTCTATAAAAGGTCTTTAGCAAGTCAAATTGCTCATGCTGTTCAGGAGCAGCAAGGGTGTACTGACTTCTTTAAGTTCAGCTAAGGTAGAGAACTGCCTTTTAATCATGGAATAGATGTGCAAATATGGTTTTAGTATGGCAAGAATGGAACTAATCGTTGGTGAGCTTAAAGTGAAATACAGTATATGTAAATCAGAGCTCTATGGGCAAGAATGAAAGCGAGCAAAAGATTTAAAATTAACATCTGAAATGTAATGCTTAAGTTGCCTTAGGTACGTGATTAAATGGTTGTTATTTATAACTTTTGATACTTCCTATGAGTTGAGCAAACAAACATGATTTCACGTGTAGTGAAGTTCTAAAAGGACTACTTGTGCACGTAAAATTAAATACATAATAAAGTGCTTGTGTAATTGAGAGGTCTGAGATTTATTCTCAATGTACCTTTTAATAATCACCGTATTCGCTGTTAGGATTACTGTAACTTCTGGTTTTTTGTTTTAATCATAGTGAGTTCTGAAGGCTGAGCTCAGATAAAACAGGAGACCTATTTTTCATACAGAAATTTGAAAAATAACATTTTGAAGTAGACAGCTGTTTAAAACTTGTAAGCTGACCACATCTGATCTCTTCACCAAAATCCTGATGATAAGGCATATCCATAAGTTCTAGAAAAATGTGATAAATAGAATCGTGGTTTTTCCACTGGCACAAAGCACATGTGCTTAGTTCAGTAGTTCAAAGATTTCTTGTAAAAGAATCCAGCTTTACACTTAATGTGCAGTAGTTCTTGGTAAAGAAATCGTATTAAACCTAATTTGATATTTATTGCAATTTGTCCATGGATATAGTTTTTTTGTATGTATTTACAACTTCTTTTCCAGATCTTTATTGTGATAAATAAATACACACAAGTCTACACGAAACTCTTCCACAGCCTTTGAGTAATGTTTCAAAATTGTCTAACTTATGCAAGTTGGTGTACTTGATGCAGTGCCCTGTGAATCCTTAGTGAGTTGTACTGTGGGCTTGTCAAGAAGTGCTGGATTTCAGTGCACGGGAGCTTACAGCCAAGCTATTTATTTTTGATATAGCACTTACTGCTCTTTTTATGTTCTTATTTACTTTACTTTCTTTTTCCTCCCTTAGGTAACACAGCAGGATGTAAGGAAAGAGAATCCTTTGCAGTTCAAGTTCAGGGCCAAGTTTTTTCCAGAAGATGTGTCTGAAGAGTTAATTCAGGAAATAACACAGAGACTTTTCTTCCTGCAAGTCAAAGAAGCTATCTTAAATGATGAGATATATTGTCCACCAGAAACTGCAGTTCTTCTGGCTTCTTACGCTGTCCAGTCCAAGTATGGAGATTACAATAAGGAGATACATAAACTAGGCTACCTAGCCAATGACAGACTCCTCCCTCAGCGGTGAGACAGACCATAAATATATGCTTTTGCATCATCTGCTGTATATAAACTTGCAGCACACTTCTTATTGTGAGAATATTAAGTGAAAATGTGCATTTAATGGTAACTTTCTTAAAGAGATGCATGTTGCAGTAGTAGAATTTAGGAGGAAATGATATCCCAGTTCCGACTAAATATCAAAGCATCGCAGCCATGGGTTTCATGAGATTCTCATGGGTTTTATTTCTTGTCCCATCCACAGTTTTTTAGTGGATCACATTTCCAAAGTATTTCAAAATAGATAAAATGATCTATCATTCCCGGAGGCTTGAAATCAAAGTCCTTTAACATAAGTCATTAAGGTTTATTTAATACCTGTTCTTTTTCTTCAGTTCTTGATGTTTTTATGCAAAAAGTTTTGGTAAATAATAATAAATTCCTGAAAATCATTAAAATGTATTATAAGTTAAATACAGAGTACAAAAATGATATCCTGGAGAGAAAATTTAGAAAATCAACTATTGCCATTACTGTTGAGCACAAACCTTTTTGTATTAGTCATTCATCTAAGTGCTTAGGAAAAGTAAGCACCGAGATTATAGTTCTGCTTTTTCCCTTCACAGTTGAAACCATGCTCCTGACATATATTGGCAGCAAGAGAAGCATTGCAACACAAATATACGAAGTTAGATAGTTTTGTTAATGTAAATTATTCCATGTTGATGTATTGTCAACAAATGTGTACTTACTAAATGTGTAACACTAGTGCATCTTCAAAGAGATGAGAACCATGGAATAATTTGTGTTTTCTTTGAAACTCATATGCTCTGTCTTTTTGAAAACTAAAAGTAGAAATTAGCTCATTAGCTAAGTTTTAGAACTCTCTAGCTAGCAAAAAAGCATTTCAAAGGATTGTGAAGTATTGAAAAAAATATTTCTGAAAATGTTTCAGGTTTTTAACATTTCTGGGTAAGACTTTGGTGTTGGTTGCATACTTTCTTGTGACAGTGAAGTCTTCACACTTCTTGAAAAATAGACTGTACTAGGAATGCAAGGAGATTAAGAAACAGTACAACTCCATACTGAGCGTGGTAGTTTACAAATCTTGGTCTTTGCTTAGTTGTGATGACTGCCTCTGAACACCGGAGTGCTTGTGTACAGCACAAATTCAAATACGTAGGATGCTCCTTTTCAGTAGACTAATGTTCATTTGATTTCCCAGCATGTTTTCAACCAATAGTTTGCCAGTTTGCACTGAGTGAACACACATCTTTTGTATTCATTCTAACACAATTATTCCTGTTTCACCTCCTGTCACCAGAGATTTGCCAGAAAACTGACAGGTACTTAATTAAGGTACTTCAGAACAATGTAATGTCAAAAATACTCACTTGTTTCCAGAAATAGACTAGCATTACAAAATTTCACTGAAAAAGGTGAGAAGACCTGCAGTTCTCCTTAACTATAGAGTTGGTCAGTATTTTGACCAGTGAACATGCTTCTTGGCTCAAAAGTTGAGTTGGGTAGCAACAAGATGGAAATTCCTTGTTGATTTATTTTTTTGTCAGAGCAGTACTTGCATAACTGCTAGCCATGTTTCATCAGGAGCATGTGAAGAAAGAGCAGAGGGGACCAAATGATGAGATGGCTGCGTACCTAGATGTGGGATAGAGTTGCAAAATGAGTGAGAGAAATCCTATAATAGAAATACTGCATCAGTACATTCTGCATCACTCTGTTTATTCCTTACTGTAGTTCCCTAAAGATGTAGGGAAAACTTGTAAACTGTTATTTTCCTGAGTAAAGAGAAAGGAAGGAAAAAAAACCTGTCCTGACTTCTTTTAGTAAGAATGTCTTATTTTCCTTTTATTTAATAGCCCTTAAAAATAATTTCTCTAAGGAATGCTTGAGAAGCTAGCCACACAGAGTAAAAGCATAAAAAGTCACCATACCCTTTTGATTTCTTACGGCAGTAGTATGTTGCAAGTTCTACGTAGATCAAAATATATCTCCATCATTGCAGCCTGCTGCAGAGAAACTTAGTCAAATTTCTGAAACTGCTTCAATACTGATTTTAATAGGTTTAAAGAAAAAAAAAGACATAGCCTGCTGGCTTGTTTTAATGTGCTATGTTTTCTTCCAAATGACAGCAGAATGAAAGCTTGAATGTGTCTGGGAATATATAGAGATTAATTCGTGGCATTATTGTATGAGGATTTTATAGGTTTGTGTTTTGGAGTGTTCCAAACGTTACGCTTTATGGCTTTACTGAAAGTTGAGATATGCCATGCTGTCACTTTTATAATTCAGAGTATATAATACAATGAAAAAAGTGAATTCACACTATTTTAAAATACGTATTTTTTTGAAATTCAAAACGTCTGGGTTAAAAAGGTGAGTATATAGGAAGTAATGTTTAAACTTCCTCAATTAAAGCATGTGTTATTCCATAAGGTTTTAAAAAAAAAATGGTTGTCAGTGTAATTTAATAACAATTTCTATTCACAGAGTATTAGAACAGCACAAACTGACAAAAGAACAGTGGGAAGAAAGAATACAGAACTGGCACGAAGAGCACAGGGGAATGCTAAGGTAATTGCTTAAATATTCCAAGACCTTTTAGGACTTTATTATTATTAGAATGTATTTCATGAGGTGTTATTTTTGCTTGGAAATGTCTTTCTTATTCTCTTCTGGCTGGTATAGCCAGTTATCAAAAACTTCCATAAAAGCTTAGGTGAGAGTTGAGTTTCCAGTTGGATTATTGGTTACCTACATGATTTCTGGTAAGGCTGTCAACTGCTTTTGTCTGCAGTCGCCTACCTCTAAAATATATTTAGTATTTTGTTAGTCCACAGGCTAAAAATACAGAGTGCGGTGATTTAAACTGTACTTGAGTATTAGGGTGTCCGTCTCTACAAGTACCTAAATCAATGTACATGTGAATTTCATGGAAGAGGGGTTTGATGCCTACTGAAATTTCACACTAGTTACTCTGCAGTTCCCTTATTCTTACAGTGTACTTTTGATTCGTCCACATTGTGTGTTTACATTTGTTTTTCCCCTTTTCATCAGGGAAGATTCTATGATGGAATACCTTAAGATAGCACAAGATTTGGAAATGTATGGAGTCAACTACTTTGAAATAAAGAATAAAAAAGGAACTGAGTTGTGGTTAGGAGTTGATGCTTTGGGTCTGAATATTTATGAACACGATGACAAGTAAGTGGCTAATACTCATTTTCTATTCTGTCTTTGGAGATCCTATCTGAGATTATACAAAAAATACCTTACTGTGTTTCAGGAACATCAGCAAAACAGATTCTCAAAGGCCTTCTTTCTAATCTATGTAAAAGATAGAAATTATCTGCTGAAATACTTGAATTTTACAGAAGAAATAGCAACTTAAAAGAAGGGAACGGCAGAACAGTTCTGTGTAAACCTACATCCATATTTAGCAATATAAATTTATGATAGCTTGAGCATTTTTATATGGGTTCTTTCTGTACTTCTCACTCTCTCAAGTCTTCCTTTTCAGTGAAAATGAAAAGGACGCTGAGAAGCTGAGCAGTATGTCTGAGAAGCATTTTGCAAGAACAGCTATTGGGATTAGAGCTGTTAGATACCAAAGTTTTTCACACTCTAAAAGCAAAACCTTTTAAATGTCAGGGAAAATAGATGGATCTTGGATCTTGATAAAGAGATCAAATTCTTTCTCTATTTGAAGAGAGAGAAAGCTAAAATGTACAAAACTTAAGAAGAACAGACTCGTTCTTTTGTTTCTTTCCAGACACTTCTATTATTAGTATCTGATGTTAAGAGTACTTCCACAGTGATTTGAAGTAAAACATGATGTATCAACACCAGATAAGAGCTGTCAGCTGAACTGTAATTTCATGCTCTCTGATGTATATACTCCCCAACAAAATTCTGTAAGCCTTAATTGCCATTAGATGGCAACATAACTCCTGAAAGATGAAGAAAATACTCAGGAAATGTTCAGATCAGGTTGAATGATCAGCTACTTTTTGGTATTATTATTTTACTCCTGATAGTTAGCAATCAAATGTTTAAACATTTTTAAATACTTGTAGTTAATATAAACTGAAAAAAAACTTTTTGTGCCCATGGAGAAAAATACTTAGTTACACAGTTCGTGCAAAGCATTGGAACTGTTCCAGGACTTAATTCTACTTAAAGCACAAATGGATGAAATTCAGTTTGAACTTCAGGAATGTAAGAACATGTATCTTACAGCTGAGTTAAAAACAAAGTACAGCATTACTGAAGGCTAATTGAATTTCAGTCTTTGGGATGTCAGACTTTTCTAAGAGTATATGCCCATCGAAATAGTTACCCTTCTTACTGAAGGGGAAATTATCAATGACTTATAAAGAATCAGTGTGTGATTGTGATGTTTAGCATATATTTAATGATAGTAGAAAAAGTCACCAATTGAAATTTCTGAATTCCTTCTGTTGCAGTGCTGCATTAATATGAAACATTAATTTGATGGGCCTGTAGCAGCATATGGATTTGTCTACCAAAATGTGCTTAAACTGTTGTGTATGTAGTTGTGTGGTAGTCAAAACAGTACAAAATGAAGTCTTATGCATTAGTGGACGTAAATGAAATACACATCGTTTCTTTTAATGAGAACTTTTTCTCTTTGAAGGTTGACACCCAAGATTGGTTTTCCATGGAGTGAAATAAGAAACATCTCTTTTAATGACAAAAAGTTTGTCATAAAGCCAATTGACAAAAAGGCCCCTGTAAGTACTTTGTAGAATAGTATGCCTTTGTATATCAAGAGTTTTAAGCCTTAAGGGACCTGCTCTGGCACTGTGGCATGAGTAAATATTTGTATGGCATTTATTTTTCATATTGATAAAATAGTTGGTAATCAAAAACAAGCCTTAATTGTGAAATTTGGTATGCTTATTTTCCCTCTCTTCATTCTGGCTGACGTTCTGATAAGGTTTCTTTTTTTTTTCTCCTTTTCCTTTTTAAACCAACTAATGTTTTGTGACAAACTGAAAAGCTGCAGTGTAGCATGCTAAAATCCCTGTACCCTCTTTTTTTTCTGCTTGCGTTATAGTAGCACTTTTCATGAAACTCTGGGGAAAAACATTAACTTACATATTGAAACAGAGAATAGCGTTACATTTAGAAGTTTAAATAAATAATGTTGGGTAAAATAGCTAACCTCTACGTAGAGGAAACCAGATGGGATTTTGAATTTATCTTGCAGGTTCCTTACAGTAACTAGGTTTATAGACTTAATGTGTTGAATCGTTCACTAGAGAAATGTCAAAATGGTTGTAAATTAAAATTTAACAAATGCAGGTCTGCAGGGATACTTTGAGTCTCATCACAACTGAGTGTTTAGATTAATGGATATGCTGCAATTATTTTTCTAGGATTTTGTTTTTTATGCACCTCGTCTGAGAATTAACAAGCGGATTTTGGCACTGTGTATGGGAAATCATGAATTGTACATGAGGAGGAGGAAACCTGATACAATTGAAGTGCAACAGATGAAGGCCCAAGCTAGAGAGGAGAAACATCAGAAACAATTGGAAAGGTAATTAACGAACTTTCATGAAACAGAAGAAAAATTCTTCTATCCTTTTAAAAAAACTAAGTCATAGAATATCAGGCATCCTAGTGTTCTAGAAAAGACATCTGCTTTTCTTTATGTAACATGGTTCACCTGTCTTAATAGAAAGCCATATCCTTGTTGAGCTTTCAGCATAGTAATAGTAGCTGTACCGTTGTTTCTCATTAAGTCTTTTTGTGAAACAGTTTTAAGTCTCTGTTGCTTGATTCTTAGGGACTTTTATCCTCTACAGGTGAACCGTTAAAGCAAGTTCAGTGAAGAATATCATGATTTACCTTTTGTATACTCTAAAAATAAAGACAGTTGCTATTTCTAGCCCAGATGAAACATCAGTTGTGTAAAAATGTAGCTGTAGTTTTGGATTTGTCCGGTTGAGCCATAACCAAGGTTGCTAAGCAATTCTTTTTCCTAAATCCTTTTTTCTGTAAAGCATTTTGAAATAATGAAACTTGGTTCCTCTGTTTGCATTGTAAAATGAATTCAAAACATTTAGAATTATGTACTTCCGTACTAGCTGAGTAAATTAAAATAATATGCTACCAGAATCCTAAGACTAGAATTTAATCTGCTTGAGGTTTAAAAAAAAAAAAAAAACACTTCTAATATTTTCAGGGCACAACTAGAAAATGAGAAGAAGAAAAGGGAGATAGCAGAAAAGGAAAAGGAAAGAATAGAGCGTGAAAAGGAAGAATTAATGGAACGCTTAAGACAAATTGAAGAGCAAACAATGAAAGCCCAGAAAGGTGAGCTCTTACTGGTCTTACTGGTCCTGGATTTGTTATAGCTGATGGCACTGTTTAGTTCATTTGGGTAGTGAGGTTCCACAGTTCTCTTGGTATATGTTTTTCTGTGTGTTTTTTTCCAACTTATTTTAATAACAGCAAAACTTAATGGTGTGTTTATGGTTTGATTTAAGAAGAGCTGTTCTTCTTTTCAATGTTAAAAGTTGAAAGTTAGGGTGTGTGGGTATGCATGTGCATCATATGAAAACAATTCCTAATTTTAGTAAGAGTCTTTTCTTAATAAAACTGAAGATAATCAATATACAGTTTAACTCAAACCTGTGAAGTACTTGACATGCTGAAAACCTGAGGCTGGAGGGGGCCTGAAGATTCAACGTAATTTGTCTAGGATTTTGTTGAATGTAACTTTTCCTTTGAAAGTTCCTTAGCCCTTTGTTTTCCCATTCCCTTGTAAGATTTGAGAATTTTAAAAACTAAAATTTTGTCAGATTTCAGTGACTAAGCTATATTTAGTGAATAATCACGGCTCTTTGTGTTGAACTACTCTGTACGGTCCATGCCTCAGCTGCTTTCCACTTGCTCCTTTCCATACTCTCTGCTTCAGGTTTGGTTCATACTCATAAAAGTTCCATTCTTCTCTCTTCTGGTCACAAATGGTGTCTTCAAGTGTAATAAAGAGAATCAGTGGCTACATCTGTGCAAATAAATTGGATATGCCTGGCACTGTTCTCTAGCTCTACCTCTGTACTTCTCAGTATTTCAGTGCAGAACAGGTTGGACACACCCAGACAGCTGACATACAAGCTGGGCTTTGGAACTGTTCAAAGGAGAGGTTTTTATCCCAGATCACAGTGTCAGGGTGACTGTGAAGGTTTAATTCTGTGGATAGTGAGTTTCCAGTGCTTTGTAGCATCTCCTGGTGCTGTTTTATGTGGTATCATGAAAGTTACCATCAGCAGCAGCACGGTGAGCAGTTCGCCTGACTGTCATGTTATTGTCTCCATCACTAAATCAGCTGCTGATGTCAGGTGTTTGCCCTTCTGCTAGGGGAAAAAAAAAAAACCCATAGGCACACTTTCAGTAAACAACAGTGAGTAGCTAGTACGTCTCACAAGTCCTTGAAAGATGTGTATACATTTGTAATTTGACTAAACCCAGAAACTTTTCACCAGGCACTGAAAAAGGCACTCCTGTTGATGTAACGGATGCCCTCTGCAAATTCCAGCCCTTGCTTAAAATCATGAGTATGACAGAGCTTCTCTGAGAAAAGGTTAAAGCCTTTTTATTCTGTGGGCTTTGTGTTCTGGATTTTTTGATGATCTGATGAAATAAGTTCCATGTTTCCTTTATTAAAAAAAAAAATCACGTTTTGGTCCAAATTTTAAATGAAGTAAAACGCAATCCTGGGTAGAATGTTCAGCAGGGAAAATGTCGGCTGAAATCTCTTTCACGGAAGTATAGACATCACGGAACCTTAAAAATAAGCAGTGTTTCCAGAGCTACTCTGACTTGGTGATCATATTCCAATTGTTGCATTTCCAAAGACGGGACATCAGAATCTCTGTTAAGCATGTCATAACCATTAATTTTTGGAGAACTTGACAGGAATTATACTGTAACTTGGAGTTCTTGAGAGCTGTGTTACTGAAGAAAACTTACAAAGCTTAACTTTGTTCTGAGTGTGTCTGTATCATTAAGGGATAGGAATCAGAATAGGATTTTTTTCATCTGGAATTGTTACATTGTATTGAGTTAAGCAGCATACTCGATCTTCATTTTAATAAAGAAAAAATAATGCTCTTGCTAAATTAGAAATTGTTATAACGCACTTCATTTGGAAATACCTTTAGTTGTAAATTACTTACAATAGAAATCACTTGTTAGTATTTCTTTTAACATGTATGTTACTAGGAAAACTGTTCTGTAGGAGAGTATAAATGCATAACTGTCAAACTAGTACGAAAAAACAATTCCTTGATTCTGAACAAATTATTTTATATTCTGATAAATTTAATAGGAAATAGTTCATTTTCTTATAGAGTACATAATGGCCATGTGTTAGTAGTCTTTAGCCTTCTTTTCCTATATGGACTAGTGTTTATATGAATGGTGCCTTTGTTCTGTAGTTGATACGGTAGTTAAGTGTTTTCCATCTTCACTGGAAGACTTTGTCCTTTTGAATAGTGTTTTAAAACGTTTGTGCATTTTATTTAATTTTATAAGCACTGCATTTGGGTAACTCAACATATTTGTAATGCCGTGCCCCTGATTCTGGCCTTCAGATTTGGATTATCAGAAAAACCAAAGTTCCCTGTGCAAATCTTCCTTTGAAATTACAGAAGTGGTAGATTGTTGTTTCTTCCTATTTCTCTTATATCATGGTTTAGCCCGTTAGCTTGTTATGTTCTGCTAACTAGGCAGCTAGACAACTATTACCCCTTCCTTGATTTAAGGTTTTCCTCTTTGCATCTTTTTGAAGCTGCCTCTGTTCTCTGATCTTTCCAGTGGGTCACTTTGGAGGTGCATGTCTAAATTGTCAGTTGCAGTTAAGGTATTTTTTGAAGCATTTTACTAGAGTAGGTGATTTTCTGGCCTTTTTTATGGTAACAAGATTTTTTGTATATAAAAACTTCTCATATAAGTGAGAGGGAGTATACACTTAGTGATAGAACTAAATAAAGATGAGTTGATATTTTTCTGAAACATTGGGCTGTCAGTCAAGTGAGATGAAATATATCCAACGTATGTTTCAAACAGGGAGAATAAAAATCAGGCTTGGAGTGTAGCTCTGGGGAACATGATAACAGCTCTTCGTGGCTTAAGTCAGGCTAAGTTGAGGTGACCTTGTAAATCTGTCGGTTTTCTACCTTACTTTATTTTGAGTGTGTTACGGCTGTTATCTGTGTTACATATGAGTAGGAGTTCAGTAACGATGTATTGTCTGCAAACTTTCCCTATGGCAGAGCTAGAGGAACAGACTAGAAGAGCTCTAGAACTGGATCAAGAACGAAAGCGTGCAAAAGAAGAAGCAGAGCGCCTGGAAAAAGAGCGTCGAGCAGCTGAAGAAGCTAAAGCTGCTCTAGCCAAGCAGGCAGCTGATCAAATGAAGAACCAGGAGCAACTAGTAAGAATCTTTAACCCTACATTAAACAAAGGGAAAAATACAGTTGGAAATCTAGACTTTGATATTGGTTACATCTGTTTTGTAAAATGGACAAGTACGTGAAATGCTCCATGCTTTGTTACAGATTGCTGTGGGACTTAGTATAAAAAAAAATAATAAAACCGTTATGTTAGATTTTACTCTTTGCAGCGTTATCTTCTTATAGTCTGTGTTAGATAGCTTCTGTTTGAAGATTTGCACGTACTAAATAAGAGGCACAAATTTTAGGAGAGCATTTCTCAACTATAAAACAGTATTTTGTCTTCTAAGTCAGCACACAATGCTGAAGGTAAGATGTAGCTTGACAGTGCTGAGATTGTGATCCAGAGTCATCAGGTTTTTGGTGGAACCTTTAAAGCTGTATTAAACTGAAAGAATGCCAAACAGTAATTTGTAACTGCAGCTCTTTATTTCCCAGCAAGTTTGGAAGTGCAGCAGACATACATGTATGTGTGTGTATATATATGTATATTTATGTATGCCTCTGGACTTACTCCTATCATGCAAGGTTACTGATTCTCTCCCTCTGTCATGTATGTTTAAAATTTCTGTTTTGAATAAGCAGAGAAGTGATGGATAACTGCTGTGAGCCAACTTGAAAATAGTCAAAGGCAGAAACAAAATAGTATTGAACTAAATGTTTTTTTGTTTTTGTTTCAGGCAGCAGAACTTGCTGAATTCACTGCCAAGATTGCACTTCTAGAGGAGGCCAAGAAAAAAAAAGAGGAGGAAGCCTCAGAATGGCAACACAAAGTAATGAGCTCATGCTGTGTGAAGTCAGAACTTCAAAGAAACTTAGGGAGATGAGTGCAGGAATACCAGTGGAAGTCCGTGGGGTTGGGTCTGTTACTCCCTTAGGCTTCAGAGAAGCTTTTCTTAAAGGTTTTTGTTCTCCAGTCTTCTGAAGTCAGTTAACACGTCTATAGAAGTCATCTCTTAGTAGCAGATAGACATGAAGGGAGAGAGGGGGAAATCTCACCACAAAGGTGTGATCAAAGATTTGAGATGGCTTCTGTACGTGTGGTAATGGAATAGATTGGATCTTTGTGCTGGAAAAGAAACACGTCAAGAGAGGCATAAAAAAACATGAGTGGTGGTGAAAAAGAGGAACCAGAATTAGAACGAAGGCACATCAAATGTAACGAGACGATCATTTAAATAAAAATTCAGTTTAAGACAAAATTCTCAGCACTGGTGGGGCCACACCTGGAGTACAGGGTCCAGTTCTGGGCTCCCCAGTACCAGAGGGACCTGGGCATACTGGAGAGAGCCCAAGGCAGGGCCACCAGGATGATGAAGGCACTGGAGCATCTCTGCTGTGAGGAGAGGCTGGGAGAGCTGGGGCTGCTCAGCCTGGAGAAGAGGAGGCTCAGGGGGATCTCATCCGTGTCCCTAAATCCCTGAAGGGAGGGTGCAGAGAGGCCGGAGCCAGGCTCTGCTCAGCGGTGCCCAGTGCCAGGACAGGAGGCCATGGGCACAGCCGGGCACCCAGGAGGCTCCCTCTGAGCACCAGGCAGCACTTCTGTGCTGGGCGGGTGACGGAGCCCTGGCACAGGCTGCCCAGAGAGGCTGTGGGGTCTCCTCCTTGGGGATCTCCAAAAGCCTCCTGGACGTGGTCCTGGGCAGCCTGCTCTGGGTGTCCCTGCTTGGGCAGGGGTGGCACCAGGTGCCTCCAGAGGGCCCTGCCAATCCTTATCACTCTGTGATTCTGTGAAAATATTTCTTCACAAATTGTAATTGACTATGGAATGTGAATACTAGCTGTATACACAGGTTAGAAAGTGATTGAACAATTTCTTAAAAAAGTTCTGGTTGAATATGAAATTCAAGGACATCACCTTTGTTTAGGAAGTCCCTGAGGCTCAAATTTCTGGAGGCTGGAAAAGTTGGAAAGTAATCAAAATATTACCCTCCTTTCTGACTTTTCTCTCACTCTTTTATGGCTACTGCTGGAAATGGGTGGACTAAATGGGCCTATAGTATAGCTGGTTTTAGTCATACCTCTTTTACCCTGTTTTTCTCTTCGACAGCTTTCAGCATCTAAGCTTTTCCTGTGTTATTTATAGAAGTGGTTTCCCTGTATCTAAAACCATCTCAAATATTTCTTTCTAATTTTCTGACTATTTATAAATCAGTTTTAAAGATGCTAAGTGTTGTTTACTTTATTTAGGCTTTTGCAGCCCAGGAGGACTTGGAAAAGACCAAAGAAGAGCTGAAATCTGTGATGTCTGCTCCTCCTCCACCTCCTCCCCCACCAGTTATTCCTCCAACAGAGAACGAACACGATGAACATGATGAGAACAATGCTGAAGCCAGCGCAGAGCTGTCTTCTGATGGTGTCATGAATCACAGGAGTGAGGAAGAACGGGTAACAGAAACACAGAAAAATGAACGTGTTAAGAAACAACTCCAGGTAATGAAGGCCTACAGTTGCATCGACATAATTCAGGCTTTGTGTTTTCATTCTTTGTTTGTCAAAAATCTCACTGAAGTTATGAAAACACCCTTATTTATTTTGGTTTATTGCTGTTTAACCAATAGCCTTCATAGTGCTCTAGCAGCAGAAGAAATGGGAAGGCTGGATGTAAGATTATGCTTTATAGCTTAGAAGCATTACTATGTTGTCATACTGGACAGTAAAGATTTCTAGTAATTATTATAATGCCCAGGACACCGAATGCTAAAACATGATGCTTTCCTTTTTAAATTTCTGAAATTAAGTAGTATGATCAGATGCTTGCTTAATAGTATTTGAGCAACTTCAGATAAACCCAGACTTTGTAAATGCAAAAACTGAAATATGCCCATTTAGGATTAATCTTAATTCCCTGAAAAAGAGCATTTACTTGTAGGCTAGTCTATCTCTAAAAGCATCTCTCAAAGTATAATAATCTAATATTAGTGGTAACAGTTTGCTGAGTTAAGAAATGTCTGTTTGGAAAGGAAATAAATGAGAAGTTGCTTCTTTTTTTGGCAGCAATATCTTAGTAGTGTGATTCGGTAATTTATCTTTTCTGCTTGAACAGTCACTGACAGAATCAGGGAGATGACTCTGCTGTCTTTAGTCAAGCAGAAATAGAAATAAGATCATTCTCCTGCCTTTTCCTGCTGCTCCCTCTTTTCTTAGATGTTAGGGTATGAGGCCTTTTTTCTAGTTTGATGCTCACGCTTCTGTAAGGAAAGAATCCTGTGCTGCTGCTGCTGCTCTTCTCTTCCTTCTGCAGTCTTTCTGATAGACCTCTCAACTTTAGTTACTGAACATTACAGAAAGTATTTCGTTAGTTGGCATTCAAGAAATTCCAAGCTGCAAAATAGATGTTATCAGAAATTCCAGAATCATTAAAAGATTAGTTAAAGGACTCAAATGCAAATATTTTATTCAACAGGCTTTAAGTTCTGAGTTGGCTCAAGCCAGAGACGAAACCAAGAAAACACAAAATGATGTCCTTCATGCTGAGAATGTTAAAGCAGGCCGTGATAAGTACAAGACACTTCGACAAATCCGACAAGGCAATACAAAGCAGCGTATCGATGAGTTTGAAGCAATGTGAGAGCTGTTATTTTGCATATATGTTCCTCGTAAAGCTGAACCACCAACAGAGATAAAAGCAGGTCTTTGCATATTTGATGGATTGCACCCCACTTTGCCAAAGCACTTAATACCAGTGTGACTACAGTGGTCAGAGGACAAATTTATGGGAAGCTATTCAACAGTAAGGCAGTCTGTCATCTGTAACTTCTGCGGGGGGAGGGTGTGGAGAATAATAGCAATTTTTTCTCCCCCATCACGTCTTCAGTTTTATTGTTTTGTAGTTTTTTCTTTGAAAACTGATGTGAAGTATATGCTGACTGACAAGTGTACATACTGCTTAAACCTTAAGAAATAGAAAGAATAATGGAGCCGAACCTAAACTGGATAGGTACTACTATTTCAGTATGATGAAGTTTGAAATTACGTTTTTTCAATGTAGCTACACCACTAAGAGTTTGATATCACTGACTTTCAGTTTCTTTTTTTTCTTATTTTTTTCCTTCCCAAGTCAAATTCTTTGGTGTTTCATGTCCTGTCATCATTGATGGTTTTCTTTGCCTACCTGTTCACAAAGGTCTGGATGGCAGGTGGTAGTTCCAGGAGATGTTTTTTTAAATGGAACACTACCTGTGGGCAGCACGTGGCTGCGAATAGGCTTGAATAAGTATTGCTTTGCCTAGGTGATTATTTTAGATGCGCAAAATGTTCTAATGCAGCAAAGTAAAATAATAATAATAAAAAAAAAAAGCTTTGTAAGCTATTTGCTTGTAATTATTTTATTTGCAGTAGGGAGACCTGGACCTTTCTGGCAAGGGAGCATATGAAAACATCAGTCCCAGGGAGGGGACAGTATCCTACCTCACTACTACATACATGATGACTGGTCCTTCAAACACCAGGGAAAAAAGCTCTGTTTAAACTGACTCTCACTATTCAGTAATATCACAAATGCTAGGAGCCCTCACTCCTAGGATTTTCTTTGAATTCAAGATGGATTTATAATGCTAAATGTTATTTAACTGCCTTTTGTTGAGTTTAAATTGTGAAAACATCGTATGTTTTTTAAAGCTGCAACCTGTCACTGGTATACTATCTTCTGGGAGGGGTGTAGAAGGTGCTTATGAATTAACTTGGTTTTAGGTTTCCAAATAAAAATGAAAGTTCCCAGAGTTGGAGTAAAAGTACTTGTAGCTTCAGTTTTCATTGAAGCTGTTATTGTAATTGTCGTATCTGATGTCAATCATTAAGTCCTTTCTCTCTTGAGAAGGAGACTTGTTCCTTTTTTCATGTTTTTCTTTGAGAAACTTGCTTAGAAAATGAACTTTAGAAATACCTTTGCAGTTAATATGAACTGCAGTTGTTCCTTCTGTTGCAGTACCCTAGTAAATATGCACAATGGAAGAACCCTGCTTTCTCTGAGGATGGTTCAGCTCTTTTCTGTTTGATATTATGCACTCATAAATTTACACTTATCTATTAAAATTTGCCATTTTATTAAACATTTTTTTCATGCACAATAGGTTTAATTTTTCTTATGAACAGTCCAACTAAGGCTTTTTTTTATTTTGCAGTTAAAGGTTGGCTATGTGGGGTGACATCATGAAAATAAAATAAAGATACATTAATATATTTTTGGTTTGTGGGGCTAAACATATCTCATTAACCTTGAGGACTGATGTCCAGATGGTGTACACGTGCTTCAAAATGCTGCTTGGTGGAAGCTGGTGTTTCTGCTTGCGGTGCATTGTAAGAACAGTTCTTGTTTCACAGGCTTCATACACTGAAGCATAAGCAAATCTCCAAAGTATTTGAACAGTTTGCCATAGCAGGTGAAACACACTGCTTCCAAGGAGTTCTTTCTTTTTTCCTGGAAAGTGTGCACTACTGTTGATACATCAGTTTCAGTGTTGGGGGAAGAATACCAGTAAAGTTTGCTGTTCATAAATCTACAGTATATAGAATAGGGGTAAATGGATTAGATCCATTTATAAAGCTGTGTGATTTTTTTTCTAAAAACAACCAGGAACAACCATTTGTACTATGGATTTTCACAATGAACAAAGTGGTAATAGCTGCTGTCACCAGCATTTGGGAACACTTACTGGTGCAGAAGTACTAAGAATACATTTAATGATTACTTGGTGAAGTAATTTTCCACATGCTTTTTCCTTTAGCATCCTGTTTTGTGTTGTACAATTAAGCTACAATTACATCTACTATTTTGGATAACATTCATTGGTTAACAATAAAGAGATACAGTTAATTTCTCTGAGGTCCATTGTTGTTATTTAAAGCACATTTTTTTTCTGTCAGTTTTACTAAATGCACTGTGCTAGGCTTTTTCCAGAGCAGTGTACAAATGTTGGTAATCAGTCTTTTGTTTCACAGGATGGTCAAATTGAAATTTAAAAATAAATTGTCTGTAGAGAATGGTACTCATGAAATTGCTGCATACAGTTGGGAGAAAGCACTGGCGGTTGTCGATTCAGAATGGGATTTGAAATGTCAGAGCATATTAGTTCTCCTGAGCTGAGGGTGGTTTGGCCACATAAGAAATCTGTGGGTAATGTAAGAACTTTCAATCACTGCCTACATATTGCTTAGCCCCAGGATAAGTGAAACGTAATTTTAAGTCAAAGTCTTAAACATTGAGAAACTTTTTTATGGTATTACACATTATAGTAGACAATGCTGTCAAATACATGCGTAGCTGTGTGTTTTCTGTAATGGCAGGTTCATAATTTTTCACCCCTCTACTGCACTAGGAGAAGGGCAGGAGCAGTCCTGCCTAAGTAAGTATACAAATTAATCTGCTCTCACATAAATTGGGCCTCCTCTCAGGTGACTTTCTATTTGGTCCTGTGTTTGTTTGCCCTTGCACTCAAATGCAAGCACATAACTCTTTTTGTTACTCTGTATGGTAGAATTGTTATGATGAATTAAAACGCTTGTACTTGATCCTTTTAATTGTGTACGTTTTTAGTGTATACTTCCTTCTTGAAACCCCTTCTGCTGGAGATTAGGTTAAAGTTTCTTGTTTGTTAGCTTCTGCCATAGGTATGTAACTCAGAATATTGTGCTTGAAAGGGGAGGTAAGTGCTTTGTAAGTGGCTTCTTTAAGTACACTCTTGAGATGGAGGAAAAAAGAAGTGTCATTATTTAAAGGCCAGACTAACACAATCACTTAGAATGCTTCAATGTGAAAGAAGAGATTTTGTCTTTTTAAAATAGGTCCCTCTGCACATCAGAACTTGGATTTTCTGTTGGTGGTATCTTCAACTACATGTTTCGTACTCCATTTAGTTTGTCCAAAACAGAACAAAGCTCATGCTTACGTTTTTAAATGCTAGTTGGGGAGCATTATTGTGCTTCTGCCTTTTTCTTACAACATGTTCTCCAGGGTTGTTCAGGTTACTTTGCTTCTCCACCTCTGAGGAGAAGGGAGGTCTCTTCTAAACAAAAGACTAAACTTATGAAAAGATACTTCTCTCTCTCTTTCTCTCAATGACAACAGATAGATTAAAATGATCAGTTAAAAACCTTTTGCTTTTGAAAAGGAACTTCTATGCAAGCATTTTCCATGTCTTCAAGTCCAAAATATCTTCTTCTCCCTCAGACACCAAATTAATTTCAAGAACTGGGGTTTTTTAACCAAGGTGATGTATTCCCATGGAATGAGGCGGTTGATACTAGCCTTCATGAAAGTGTGTTTTCTGGGTGGAATTGTCAACCCAAGAAAATCAAAAGCTTCTTTTCAAAAGAGCCTAATGCAGTGTTCACTTATTACTAGAAGCAGTCCCATATGCACAGCGTAATGTACTCGGATAAGATTTTTTTAGGAAAATATAGTAAATGTCAATGGATCAACGTTACAAACTGATACTTTTTTGACCCTTCAGAGCGTATTCCTCTAGCTGTGCTTAGAGGTGAGCGGACCTGCCTCCCAGCTGGGATGCTGTGCTGGTTCGTCATCTGGGAGAATGGCAAGGGGATGGTTCTAGCTGCTGTGCGTGCCTCCCAGGTTAGCGTCTGGCTGTTCTGCTCCCAGGCAGGCCAAGCGGCACCTCTCCTGCCAAGCCGGTTGGTCTGCAAGCAGCTGGGTGTTACGCGACTGGGCCGTTTCCCAGTTTGGGGACCCAGCCAGCAGCAAGGAGCATCTCAGGGCTGGGAGGGACGGTATGATAGTGAAAGCTCACGGTGGTAGGGGGCTGTTAGAAACGAAATGCCATGTGGTGAGGTAGGATCCTTAACTGGCAGATGTATTCATGTATGTCAAGGCCTCATCAGTTTATTCTTTCAGAATAAATTTATGGATGCTGTGAGTTGTTTAGCAAATTCAGCAGCTGGTTTGTTAGAAAGTGATGCACTTCTCATTTCACAGAGCTGAGTCCAGATCTGTAGGTGCAGGCCAGCTATCTGATTCTTCTTCTGGTTGGTGGAGTCTGTCGCTTGTGTTCACTTTACTCTGCAGATTCTGAGTTGATAAACTTTTAATTTGAAGTGAGGTTAGCGAAACTTTGAATTCTTTTGCTTTTTTTTTTGCCTTACCCAAGTAGAGATTGCCAACACTATCAAGTATAGATGTTTCATGTAATGCGAATGAAGAGGACTAAAAAAAAAAGCCAACAACAAAAAACACTTCCCCTCAAAACTCCAAATCTAAACAATCACGTTGCTTGACAATAAGAGACCACAATACTTGCAGCAGTGCCTGCAGTATTCCACATATGCAGGGAGAAGAAGCTTATGCCCACATAGCTCACAGTGTAGGGAAAGTTAGCAAAGGAAATGAAACACTCTGACTTGTTGGGATTCAGTGATGTGCTTGTATTGGCTTTTGTAAGTAACATATCAGAGTTTCTGTTCACAGCAGTAGGCGTTAGGCAGCAGAAGAAACCAGGGGAGACGGAAATACACTTGAAAGGAGGTGGCCTGCTTGGTGCAGATATTCCTAATGCACATGTGCACGAGAGTTAATGTTGCTTGAGCTCTGGATAAATGGATCAGGTGAAAAGACATCAAGCTCAGAGGTAGGACATTGGTTTTTGGTTTTGCATTGCTTTGTATTGTTTGTTTGCTTTAGACTATCCTGTTTACACCAGAGGGCTCGCTGTTATCTGAACATTTAGCTGAAGGCTTTTAGGAGGCCTCTTGCTGGACACTGGAAGATCTTGGAGTTCTTTAAAACCAGGTGTACCCAGACTGCCCACTGTATTGCTTGTTACGTTTCGGCAGGCCCCCTCTGCAGTCTGATGATTTTGCTTTAGAGCTTTTCTACTTTCATGGTTTTAGCTGCCCCATTGCTTGTTCCAGCAACGTGAAACCCACGTGTACCCACGTGAAACAGTGATCTCGTGACAGGCTCTGTGACCACATACGCGGAACTCTGCAGGTTCTCATATCAAGTTCACAGCTCCATGTGGCCTCAGCTTTCACACTTCTTATCCACATCAATTTCTCTTTTGATACAGGGTTTAACATCTTAATCCATCATTTCAATGATTTTCTACAAAGCTGAGCTTCTAGTAAAAGGCTGACTTCAGTGTCAAATGTTTTCTTAAAATACATCGTCTTGAGGAGTTGAAATAGTCTAGCTTTACTTTTATTTAAACAGCACTTCTGATTAATTAATCTATGAATATGGTAATTGCAGTCGTATTGCCAGAAAGAGGTTCATTTGCACTGAGGCTGAAGCTGAAAACTTTTCTGCCAAGTACACTTTGATCATCCACACAGTAAGTCTAGAATGTGCGGGTGACATCCAGAGTACATAGGCTGGTATATCCAGCCCTCCTCTTTGTTAAAGGGAATAAATTCATTTCTGTTTTGGGTGACTGGATTCGGTATTTTAGGGATTTGGGATAGGACAGCAAGATTTGTCACTTATCAGAAAAAAATTGAAGCCGTGAGAAATCTTCATAACATTAATCTCCACTCCTACTTGGTTTCTTATTCTGGATAATTTTTCTTCAGTTTAATTCATGTTTTAAATTCTTGGGTCCCTTCTCTTATGACCAGTGTATCAGGCAACTGTCATGCTGCTCAAGTACCAGTCACGCTTCTCTGTACCATTTGAAAACACAGCTCTTGCTCTTTCTCTTCGTTAGCATTTGGGATCTTACATGGTTGTTTTCAACAAAGCACGCTAACTCATCATAAGATTTAGAACTACTACTGCTGCTGCTTGGAACAATCTCTGGATTAACTTACTCTACGTGTTCTCATATCAGGCATGCACGGTGAATTGTTATATGCCACCTTTTAAAAGTAATACCTATAGTGACTATATAATAATTGTCAGGAGCATTCTGGAGAACAGAAAATGTCAGAAAATAAGTATATTAATACATGCAGAAAATTGGGGAAGATATGAATCAGTGTTTGTACCCATGAGGCTCAACTTTGAGCCTAACCCTAGTCACGCACACAAGGGAGCACGTGGGAGAGACATTTCTGTTTGTCTAATTCTGTTTTGTGGCTTATCTGCGTGGCTGGACCGAGCGAGAGAGAGGGCTGGAACAGGACGGTTGTGCTTGCTCAAGCAGCAGAACGGCCAGGTGCAATCGCACGGT
This sequence comes from Anser brachyrhynchus, assembly GCF_964034855.1. NCBI lineage: Eukaryota > Metazoa > Chordata > Aves > Anseriformes > Anatidae > Anser > Anser brachyrhynchus. Next base: position 194,050,576 of record NC_137694.1, read on the forward strand.
GCAGCGGCTTTGCTCTTCAACACAGCAGTTGTCACGGATGTAAAAATCCTAAAAAGAAAATGCATGGGCTAGCTGTTTCCTGCAGACTGCTATGTGAAGGAGCCACATCTAAGTTTCTGCCTGCCTTCAGACTTCATCTGTAGGTCACTCTGGTCGAAACTGAAGTCCTCTGTAACATAAGCACGGCTGCCTTTGAGGAGTTACCCAGTTGTTCTTCAGCCCATGTGTTTAAGAAGTAGTGGCAGGTGTGGCTGGGGTAAAAGATCTCTTACCTGTCTGTTCATTTGCATACTGGACCATGAAAATGAACTCTGGAGAACCTTCTTTCTAGCAGTGACTTCAGTATGATCTGTGTGACTTTCTTATATGTATTTCTCCCAGTCTCTGAACTGGTTCCCACTTCTCACCTTGTCTTAATACTGTTATTTTTTTTTTTGAACTTGCTGGTGTTTCATGCCATTTATTTTTACTTGAAGAATAGATTTCAATTTATATCCTTGCTTGCTTTAATGCAATTAACTTTTGTTTCAGTGTGAGTATGCAAATTAGAACAGGGAATAAAGATATTGCATAATTATTAATTTCAAAACATTGCGGGGTAAAAAGACTTGAAGCCCCAAGACCTACTGAAAGAAATACTTCATTGTCTACAGAGACAGCTAACACAAAGTGAAAATGAGAGGCAGGCAGCTACGTATGGCAAGGTAACCCTTTTCTCAAACTCACTTTATAGTAGCAAAGTACTTTGGTAAAATTCACTGAGCTTTTTAACTATTTATTTATTGACACTTGCTGGATTCTTCAAAGAGCACTGTAGAAAAGAATACCGTATATGTCTTTCTACAGTCATATTTCGGTGGTGGATTAGTTTATCAATTTAAAGGTAAAAATGCCTTTTTCTTCCCCAGTGATTTTGTAAAGTTGTGCTTTGCCTAGGTCACTAAAAGTAGCTTTGCAATCTGGAGATTAATGGATGAAACTGTTTTCTGAAGAAAAGGTGCTCTAACCTGCATTTGGCTGAACTTGATTGTGTATGTATGAATAAATATATGTTATAGACTGCAGATTTCTAATACGGTACGCGGCATCAGGCCTTACTGTGGCTGTATTAAAATTAAATATACAAGTAGCAACTTCTTTTATACGAATTTTGATCTTGAGTAGGTTTAAAAATAAAGCTAACAGTGTTTAAAACATGACTTAAAATATTGCAGCATGCAGAGTGAGTATGGTTCAGTTGTCCCCTGATATCAAAATTATTTACCTTCATCTCTGTTTTTATCCTCCTGCAAAAGCCAGTTGTGTCTGGGCGTTTACCAGTACCAGGAAGCACTTCACTGGTTTCAGTGGTGGTACCTTCCCCATCAACAGTTTCTCTCACTGCCAATCTCCTCCCACACCCCACTAGGAATTGCTGCAAGACTTTTAAAACACCAGTGTTGTTAGTACTTCTAAATCTTAACCACACATCTTATTTGCTTATACTCAGGCCCTGGAAGCTCCCACTTTCTGTGCCAGCAAATGATTTGTGTGGGAAGCAGGCTGCAGCGTAAAATTTGATGTGGTGTTCCGATGTGTTACGTGCTGTGGTTGCGCTAGTAAACACGAAACTGTGCTTTGAGGGCTTCTTACTTCTAAATAGCAATTCATTCCCTGTGCTTGTTAAACGATGAAGAGAGTCTGGTAATTAAAAGTCTTTTCCTGATTCCCTCTGAATAAAATTTGGGTTTATTAATACTCACTGATGAAACATTTCTTTAAAACAATCACAATGAGAGGTTGGCACTATAAATCGGTATTTTAAATTCAGCATTCCTATTCTGTGTGTATTCAGACTATAGTGTATTTAAGGAAGATCATTGTCAAAAAAGAAAACATTTTTCAAGCCACTTCAACAATGAATTTCCATAAGAAATAAACAAGTTAAATACGCATTTTTTTGGTATCTTCACCCAGAGACACAATAAATTTGACTGACTGTGGAGATTTCAATCAGAGAACTTCAAACTTCAGGAGAGAAGTAAATTTGAGAAATTCTTTGTGCTGTTCTCACAAATAGTAAACATTTCTCAAAAGGCAATAAACTGAATAAACTAAAACACAGAGCTTACACAGCTGAACCAGGGCTTACCCAGCGAACAGCACTTGTATGATGCTAAAAGGAAGAGATGTCTGAAATAGTATTGGCTGTGATTGAATGTTCTACAAATATGTCCTGTATCTTGTGTATTTATCCACAATGCAGCTTATTTCAGCCACCTTTGGAAGCAGTTTTAACAGTCTTACTAACGTCATGCTCAGTCGTCATCTGTGTTGTCTGCACTAGCAAATTAATCCTGTAAAACTATTCCCTGAGTGGATTTTAGGGTAGGTGCTTTGTAAGGCTAAAATTTGCCATCAAAACTCTACTGGTATATGCAAAAAATAAATAAAAAAAAATTGACTTGGGCATGCAACAGTTGTTGAACAAAGTTGGCCCTGGTTTTTGTGAGCTGAAATTCAACGAAGGTTCTCCATGTTCTTGGGGGGGTGGGTCTTGGCTACAGGAAAAACATTTTTCTTAAATCATTCTTTTCTGGTGCTCCCTCATTCTGCTGGCATCTTTAAAACAAAGTTCATTCAGACATTAAATTCAGGAATTTGATACTTCAGAGCAGTTACGGAGAGTGAAGTACGGCTCTTACGATGTTGCTGCATGACTCTATTTACTGCTTTTGTTTAGTATCTTTGCTAAATCTCCTTGACTTCTCTGTGTCTTTCTGTGCAGGTTACAAAAGTACGATCTCTTGCAGCCCTTAGGATAGGAACGAGGTAAAGATCAGCAGAAGACCTGGGGTCTGCCAAGGCCTGCCATTGCGCTTCTGTAAATCTGGACAGTTTACACCACTTTAAATTAGGTGCTACCTGGTCCACGAAGACTTTTCTGCAAGGACCAGGAAGTGCTATTAAAACATTTCATTAATGCTTGGTTCTCTCTGATCTCTTTAAATCCTTCCTTTGTTGTCTTTTCCTGGGAGAAAATCCTCTCTTAGAAGTACTTCAGTTGTTGTTCTCCCCCGTAAAACAGGAACTGACACTAAGCTATCAACCTTTAACATGCGATGGGACGTGTTAGAGCGAACGGTGGTGTGACCACTTCGGGGATCTTGAAGGCTTGGACCACAGATGACACAGTGTGGGAAGCCTGCCTCTATATCCAGCCTGGGTAAAGCGAAATGAGAGTAGATACTTTCCAAGTTTTATTGGTTTTCTACACAATTTCTAATAGCCTTGATGGTACATGAACAATGTCAGGTAACTTTTTTAATGTCAAGCGACTGATTTAGTATGTCTGTACATACATTTCCAGTGTAAGATCCTGTTGCTACCTGCCTTTTTGTACGCTATTAGAACGTGCATACTGTGTATACGTAACTGCAATGAATTGTGCACCCTGCACAAAAGCCTGAATAAATGGGTTTTAATGTTAACCTGAAGAATCACTATTTTTTCGATGATCAGTCTTGCTAATTGTTAGACTGTGCCGTTTTTCATTTCACTGGGAACTTTCAGTTTGTGGTACCAGTCCGTAGTGGAGTTTCCATCTGTGTGTTTTGTGCTGTGGTCAGATAAGCCGTGAGAGACTGGATTTGCAAAGAGTGAATCACTCCTGAAGGAGAAGATGGGGAGTGGTAAATAAGGCACTTGGTAATTAAGCTGATGGACAAGTGCATTGTTGGGAATATACCAAACCTCGACAGCATTTGTGCTGGTCACGTTGCCTTCATGCACAATGTCTTCCCAGACTGAGAACTGTGTGGGTTGATCCCTTGGAGGAATTATCTGATCCTGTAAAAAGTGTAAAGCACGGGTCTGAAATTATTGGCCAAAACTGCCAAGCGAGGGAGCTGCCCCAGGGCCCACGAGCCTCCCGTTAAGCCTGGGTGCTGTCTCGGTACCTGCACTGTGCCTCGTGGAGGCAGCCCGTGGGGGCGGTGTGCGACCTCCACCTCCACCACCAGCTCAAGCAGGACCACCACGCGCAGCCCTTGGAGCACGGGGTTCAGGTTCAGGACCCTGAGAGGGACCTGAAACCCTGCGCGGTGGGATTTCAGCCTCTGCTGTGCACGTTCAGGCCAGCACTGGGGCTTGGGACCTGCTTGCCCAGCACCCATCGATTCCTTTAAAACCACTCCTGACGCCTCCCGTTCTCTGTGTGGCCCATGCTGGCGATAGGGATGTTCTGGGGCTGAGGGGAATCAAGGCACAGCAGCCTCTGAAATACAGGTAGCAGCAGCTTTATTTCTCAGTTGCCTTCTCTAAGAGGGTTGGGGGGAACACTCGTGTGCACATCTCAGCTTTGTTGTCTCTGAATTTTACTGCGAGCCAGACTTTGTGTTTCTGCAGTAGCTGCACCTGGGAGCAGCCTCCTTCCTCTAAGTTGTTTACTTCAAGTTTCTAATGGTGAAAGGTAACGAGGCACTTTCATGCAAATGCATTTCAGTACAACTGCAAAATGTTCCCGAGGATTTTATTTACCATTACGTTGCCTTTGCTGATCTCTGCCCACAGCGTTTCTTGGCTTCTCTTGTCAGTGTGCAGGTTCCCTGGTGGATGTGCTGCAGAGAGGGAATTGTGCAAGATGACGTGTAATATATTTTTAAGAGCTTGATTTAAAAAAAAAAAAAAAAAAGTGATTTTGACATAATGAAAGCTTTGGGCTATTACCGCTGCCGGTGGCTTTGTTTGAAATGTAGCAGCTCTGCCACAGCTGTAGAGGCTGCCTGTTTGCCAAGGGCCGGCAGGGCTGGACGCTCCTGGGCTGGTGGCTGCAGATGTGCAAGGTGAAAAATGGTGCCTGGGGTGAAGACCACAGGACGTTTCCCATTTGGGGTCAGGATTTTGCTATTGCTGAATTTAGCAGGTGGGAGGTTACCCCTCGATGCAGGTCTGTCTGAAGTGTCTTTGTAGCGGATCTGTGTGACGACAAACACCGCGTGTCGGTGATGGGGTGTCCTGCGTGGACACCACACCCGTGGATAACCACCGTGCGCGAGCACTGCCTGCTCTGTAAGGCACAACACAGCCTGACCTAAAGCCGTGTTCTCTTTCCTTCTGCAGTCCCCGTGTTTCAGACCTCAGCTGCCTCCATGCTCGGCCTGGGCAGGGTAGCAGCAGCAACCTGCGTACGTCCGTATTTCTGTATTTTGTTCCGGTCTCCGTGTGGGACAGTTCCCGTTTCCCATGCAGCCCTGGCCAGCCCCCCCATGCGATGATCGCTCCTCCAGGCCCCAGCCGAGGGCTGCAGTATCAGGTCACCGAACCTACGGCAGCAGCCCTGGGTCCGGGCCGCAATCGGGGGATCTCTGTAACGCGAGCCCGGCTGACGTAAAACACCCGCCGGGCTAGCGCTGATCGATCGCCATCTCCTCATCCCCCTGCTCCTGTTGCCTGCGCTTCAGCAGCTCATGTAAATTAATAGCGGCGTTTAATTTCCCCCGTACCCACCTGCTGCTCTTGGCAAGCTCGTCCGTGGTGCGGGGGGTGGAAGCAAAAGGCCAGCCCTCGCTTTGGGGGCTGTTAACCGGGGACGCCAGCAGGAGCTGCCGTGATGCCGGTCAGGCTCTTTTTAAAGACACCACGGGATGCAGCCGGAGCCTGGTAACAGCTTTTCCCAGGTAGGTTTCCCAAGCCTACCTTGCGTGATGCAGACGGGCGGCTCCTCGTGGGAGAGGGCTCCCGAAGACCTGACTGCGCCAGGGAAGCTCCTTCCCGTGGTGGGCCCCAGGGAGAGCTCGGAGCCCTGCAGGGGAGGCCTGGGGAGGCCACACGAGCACCAGCAGTTCCGAGGCTTGAGCCAAAAAAAAAAGGCTGGATTTGGCATTCTCGATGGTGACTTAACTACTCCCCTGGGCAGCCTGCTCCAATGCCTCACAACCCTTTCAGTAAAGAAATGTCCCCTAATATCCAACCTAAACCTCCCCTGGCACAATTGGAGGCCGTTTTCCCTTGTGTTATCACTTGGTGCTGGGGAGAAGAGCCCGACCCCCAGCTCCCCACCCCTTCCGTTCAGGTAGTTGTAGAGAGCAACAAGGTCCCCCCGAGCCTTCTTTTCTCCAGACTAAACAACCCCAGCTCCTTCAGCTGCTCCTCACAGGACTTGTTCCCTAGACCCTTCACCGGCTTCACTGCCCTTTGGACATGAAGGTCCCGGTTTTCCTGCAAACAAAAGACCTCTGGGTCTATTGTGTGGAGACACAAAGGAATCGATTTAGAGAACAACTTCAAACGCGTGGCCAAACCACCGGCCAGCGCCGTGCAGCTCAAGTACACGGCCAAGGTGACCCGGCCTTGGGTCACAAGCTGTCTCCTCTACCCAGTGGAGGCAAAGTCATTCACCTCCACCCGGCCCTCTGCTGACACACACAGGGCTCAGGCTACAAGCATTGGTTTCCTGAAAAGCAGCAGTGGGAAGCCAAGAAACCATGGTTTATCCCGTGGGGCACCCGCCTGGTGCAGAGCAGCCGGTAGTGCCCCGCTGACGGAGCTGTGGACATCCGGGACAGCCCCACCCTATCCTATCCCGGTTTCAGACAATAATGAAATCAAGGTGCTTGCAGTCTAGCAGCAGCTCAGGGAAAAAAAATAAATCTGTACAAGATAAAGGCAAAACCTCGGGGAGGTTGTGAGGTTGCTCAGGAGCCAGGCGAGCACCCAAAGGGTCACTTCCCCTCCCCTTCTGTAGCATTAAAATTGCAGGGATGGAGATGGGGAAAAAAATCAGGCTTTTCCATCACAAAATGCTGGTTCCACCGGGATGGAAACATCAAAGGGACCTTTCCAGTTCCACTCCAGTGCCCCTGTTTGCCCCAAAAGGAGGCAAAGCCACGCGCTGCGCTCAGCCCGGGTGCAGTAACACAGCTGATGCGCACAGCCGTTCAGAGCACTCCCATCAAGCGTTACCAGTGGTCACAACTGATTCAGGGCACCGCTACGGCATTTCTCAGGCCAGCCACTGGCTCCATCTGCATCCACCTCAGCCCTGCCTGGCGCCTTGCTCCAGGGCTGGCAGGACGAAGGAAGGGGCCCAACAAACCCGGCACGCTGACCCCCGCCAGGCAGCCGAATTCAGCAAAAAGCCAGCTCGGCAGCCCCGTGCCGTTTCACGTCTCTTTCACCACAGCACAGGGCCTTCTGTCGTACCTTTGCATGCACCCAATAACTTTGCAGTAGTCTCAGATAAAGCACTAGGGTTACGCAGTTAAATATACAGCGACATGTAGCAGCACTTGACCGGAGACCAGCTCCGCTGGCACAAAGTCTCCACCCAAATTCTGCCACTAAATGACCGGCGTTGCTACTTGACCCTGGAGTTTCAGTCTTCTCACTAAGGGGAACGGCTGGAAGGAGCCTACTAAATATCAATTACTGCATTAAAAATGAACTATGATCATTTTGTGTGTTTGAACCTCTCAGTCGTGGCACTGTCATGTAAATTTACCCCAGGTGAGAAGATTGCTGTGCAGGTAAGGACACGAAGCTCTCTATGCACTCACTGCTGACTTCTGCGCTACTCGAGATTTTTACTTTATGAAACAAAACCAGCCCATCAGCGAGAAAAATGAATCTTTATTGTTTTCTCTAAAAGCAGAATCTGAGGTACATGTTTCTTTTTTTTCTTTCTGTATGGTTTAGACGGTGGTTTTAAGATGTGAATTGTCACCTCACAGAAACAACACAGAACAACCAGTGAAGGAACAAGGAGCAAGTCTGACAATTGCTTTATCACGTAGTCCAAACATGACTTTTAACTAACGTTTTTGCCAGAGCTGGCTTCAGGACAATATTAAAATCTCGCCTACTCAGTACAAGTACAGAGATAATGAGGGGAAAAAGAACTACAAAACACAATTATTGCTGCTGTATCTGCATTTCTGTTTCCTTGCACGATGTTCTGTAATATGCTGGTAAAACATTTCTTAAATACCAGTATAATTAAGAATGTTGTTCATATAAAGTAACCAACCAGCCAACCTCACTTGTTAAATGAGACTTCATCAGAGAACAACAACAAAAAGGCTGTCTTACAAAAATGGAGAGGTTTTTAGGAGGTGTAATTGTTACACCTTTGAAACAGTGAGGATGAGATGTGCAGAAATGGCTGAATAGATTTTGGTTTCTGCGTGCTTTCAGTGTTGGCAGCAGCAGTGAGACCTCACCTCTGCAGGGCAGCAGGCTGTTCCCCGGCTGTTCCCGATGTGCTCCTCAAGGCCCTGACTCCTCCAGCACTTGCACACATGCCCACCTTTATTCGGGCCGTCTCCAATTCCACCAAAACCAGCCAATGCAAGCACTCGTGCTGAAGTCAGGCATGTGCGTAAGCACTCAGGAGACGGGGCCCTCAAACGGCAACTAAAGCTGAGCGAGGGGAGGAGACCTACTGCAGCCACTTACACTTTAGACGTGAACAGATAGGCAGAGGAATAAACAATTCAAGCACGCATTATGCTCATCCCTCGGGACCTGAAAACGGAAGATGGAAAATGATTTGCAGCACGCTCACAGCTATCAACAGCTCGGTGTATTCGGTAGTGCCTGCATAAACAGCTCCTGTATTTCCCAGACACCAGCGTACCGCCTGGTAACGCGCTGCACAGAAAACCCAGCGTACGGGAGTAGGATCCACACGCGTGGAGACGTTCTACGTGTGATAGATCACGACACCACCAGCTCCTGGTGAAGCCTTAAGATATCCATGAAATGTATGAAATGCATGCTAGAACATCTGAACGTGAAATCTGAACACAGCTCGCGTTATCTACCGAAAGGTTAGCTGGAACAACCGTTTCATCACACAGATGATTTTGGGATTAGTTACACGGTTAGTCTGAACAATGCACACACACACATTGAATTCCAACAAAATTCTTAGACTAAACTTCTCTATAATTTACAAAGTATATAAAATGCACGATTTGACATTTAAAAAAACCTCAGCCCTTTTGTAAGAAAACAAAACAAGGCCATAGGGTTTTGTTTTGTTTTAAGCTTTAATCTGTTGTTTTTTTATTTCCAACAGCTTAAGTTCCTATGCTAAATAAAAAACATAAACGGCACTCCACCACGGCCTTATAATGCAAGGAATAAATTAGCAAGAGTCACACTGTAAATCAAAATAAATAATTTCTAAATTATTTTTATTAAAAAATGGTCTCTTTAATTGCACAGTATTTTAATTTCTCAGTAGCAATGCAAAGTCAGTTGGGTGTTGTATTATTCTAAATGCTTTAGACAGTACAAAAAGCATCTCGCTTTTTTTTTTTTTTTTCAAGCTTCACACGTCAAAAACATCAAAGTTGGTCAAACCAGCAACTGATAGAACTGACAAGGGTTTTGGTAGTCTCGCGAGGTGCTGCGGCACCTCTCCCCCGGGCACTGCGTCCTCCCTCTGTCACCCCGCGGGGACAAGAGCCGCCGGCTTCCCGCTCCAAGTGAGGTACTCCGGTTTGCACTGACGGGTTTGGTATTTTTGGAGAAGTGTTCACCAGTAACTACTACTTTCACAGCAGAAGGTCGGCAACAAGTCAGCAACAGTCCGCATACTCAAAGGCTGCAAAAGTCCCCTTCAAGGGCATCCCCAGGCTGGCACTCCTCCTTTTTGGGGTGTTCCACGAACACGGCAGACTTCTGGCTCTCCTCGGAGCTACTCTGCAGCGGAGCACCGAGCGACAGTTCAGACATACCACAGACAACGGGACACCTGAAAGGATGTGGCCTTACCTCGGAGCATTAGCGGTAGTTGGCAAGTGAGTTTAAGGTATTAAAAAACAAAATAACAAAACAACAACATGACATTTCGGGATTTTTTTCAAAAAAGACATCTTAGTGATTAACACTGTCGCAGCCTGGGCACGTTGCGCTCAAAGTCAGGTATCCACGGGGCATTTTAAGAACTCTAAATGTTGGCAACACACTTCATACACAAAACTGTTGTGGGCAGATGCCTAATGTCAACGTGCCCTCAAAACACCGTGTATCTACACACCATTACTGAGGGAGCTATAATGGCTTGGATTGTATTTAAAAATACGGAATTTCTGCTAAGTATCAAAACAACTCTTGAGTAGTGAAGACAAGGGAAAGCGCTGCCCTCTTTTTAGGGGTGGGACAGGCCTAACTGTGCTTTATTCTCTCTAACTCCAGCACTTGCAGCAAGGACAATGTTAACGAGCCACCTTTTACTGTTTAAGATGCTACGGTTCAGTTATTTGCATCAACGCAACTACACCAACAGGCGCGGTACTGACCAGTACCATCGCGTTCGTGCTTAGCACTGGTTTCCTCTCTACAGACTGATCTCCTCCTGGAGGGGGAGGTCACACACACCTCCTCCTTCCCTCTGCTACTCACAACAACAACAAAGGAAATACCAAGGCCAACGCTTTGTCCGCTGCGTGTTTTCTTTACCCAACATAAGAGCCTAAGGGGAACTAGCACATCATTGCACAACACTAAGAACCACCAAATATCTCCCGTTCTTATACTTTTAAAGCATTTTCAGTGCTTCAGCACGAAGCACAGAACGTACGGCAAGGATTCCCCCGCCACCACCGCGCTTCTGGGGGCTCGACACCGCACGCGGCGGCGCCACTGCCGGCAGCTCCGACCTGGGCACGGCGGCGCTGCTCGAAGCCTTCTGAGGCTCGCGTGACAGGGAGGAAAGATGAAACGCCTCTTCTACATGCACACGCTTCTGTTCGCGTTTAAGGAATTCATCTTTTGGCAGAAGTGAATTCCTACATAAAAATGAATGTAGAAACTCATCAAAAACACAAATACAGTAACTGCAGTACTAAAACAGCTGCATCTACACTATGGTGTAGTACTTCAGTGTAATTCAGTTTTTAAAAAATCTTAGAGTACAACTGAGATGAGACCCATTTACCACTCCAAACCTCAGCGCTAGCGCTGCACCAACGTCTACGTTCAGACATGCTCTACAGATAGCGACCCACCAAACCAAGGGAAAAACTACTGTCAAACAGACAACTCAGGCTAGATTATGTACAGCACCTCCTGTATTGTCACAGGGACAGGCGAATGCAGATCCCACGCCAAATCAGCAGTAAAAGCCGTCTGGAACACTACTTCCTGAATTAGTTTGCTGAACATGGTTCAGATTATTGGATATGTCTATAAGCACAATGCTCTTTAGAAGCATTTACTGTATACCCAAATCCTACTCACCGCAACACACGGTGTCGCGCAAGTAGTGAAAATGTCTTCGTATTCAAAGGTGCTTGGACATCATTTTCAGGCAGCATTTTACCTTTATTTTAGTGAGTTTACACTACAAAGATTTTAGAAGGAAGAAGATCCCAATAGTTTCTTTCTTTCTTTTTTTTTTTAATATGTTAAATTGAGACAGACACCTAAATAAATATCTATTTTTACTCGCCTAAGTCTATTCTATGTCTGAAAACTCTAATTTTCCAATAAGGGATAAAATGTTGCCCAAAAGACTATAGTTATACGTTTGTGTTTCTACTAAATCTACAAATCAAAATAGTTCTCAGTTAAAAAGATACAATTTGTATCAACAGTAAAAGGTACTTTCTGGTTCTTCAGGGCCTTTAAATTCCAGCAAGTGTACCAAAATTATCAGCAGTAATAGTGTAAACTAGTGGTTTTTTTAACACTGAAAAACATTACAACGGATGGAAACCTAAAACTGTAGGTAACTGACTATGTCACGTTAAGTACAACTGACATCAATTGCAAGATCTATTTCTATTTTATATATATATATATATATAAAAGCTTACGAGGTGCTAGTAAAACCCATGACTTTAACCAGAAATATCCCTTACTAGTACTAAAACAGACTTGTTTTGTCTGTTTCTAAAACTACACTATTTGTGGCAAGAATCAGGCCTCCACGATGCAACAGGCCAAGGACTAACCTCAGGAACACATACAGCCTCTTCTCTCCCCGCGACACTCCCTCCCCAACCGAAACAGAAAAAAGTTTAAGTTATTATTTTGAGCTACAATATCATTACCATAGTGCAGTTAATAAACGTTGCATATCCTCAACACACAAACCCTTTTCAGGCCAGCCTTGATAAATAGCAAGAAAAAATCAAACAGTATCTTAAATACAAAACTTGCATTGAGATAATTAAATTCATTTAAAAACAGGTAAATATTTTATGAAAAGCGTATTTTATCCAGTACACTGGTGCAGCAATACAAAGAAAAACACATAAAACAACTAAACAGAACCCTATGATTTCAGGCCCCTTTCTACTGACCAGGAGTACACAAAGCTGGAAAACAGCACATGGGGATTGAAACAAGGTGGCCTGTTTTTAGGAGGTACTGAGTGTTTGCAGTTTGTGGTAGGTTCGAAGGGGGCTGCAAATTCTCAGCACCTTTGAAAATCAGGCAGTAAGGCTTTCCACCTTATCCATAAATTAGTAAAAAATAAAAATTATAAGAAAAAAATTGTCCTCTGATTGCATTTGATCTTACTAATCAACTGCATCAACAAAACATGTAGCTATTTAAACAAAACAAAGAGCAATGAAAAGTGCCATACTATAAATTACTAATATATCGTTACCCATTTCACCGTTAACTGGTAACTCAATTATTCGTTTAAAAAATAAAGTCAGTGCTGTAGTAAATCTTTGTTTCCTATAAATATGATTATAGCACACAAAAAAAAAAAGCCCACAAAAACAAACAAACAAACAAACAAGGTGTTGTAAAAAGTTCAAAAACTTGGCTTGAAAATTGTCTGCTGGAAGAAGCAAAATCCTCCCTCTGCAGGTCGTTTTGACACCCCGCAGCCCAAGGACAAACATCCAGCAAGTTAAAAAACAAAACCGAAAATCGCAACAACATGTAACAAGGATAGAAAGTGCTGCATATAAACCCCTGATGCACCAAAGATTATAACCAGAGACGACAGATTTTTTTTTTTTTCATATATATATATATGTATATATTAATTTAAACTGGAGCATCCTCCAGCCATGAAAATAGCCATTTAAAAATTTTCAAACTAGAACACAAAACATACCGGGTACTTCGGATGCATGGGGCTATACATACAGACTCCATGATACAGTATTTCACATAAACGGATTACTATATAACCTCCTTGCTGAGAAGGAGATCCCAAATGCTATTGTAGCAAACCTCCCTCAGCATTAGAGCTGAGCTGAAAAACTACTAGACACCACAAAGATGCATCATCTCTCAATAACCTAGCTGAGATTTCTCCACTAAGATGGCTGCGGCGAGCTGCTGCGCGTCCGTCACGTGAGGGTTTTTTTTCATGACAATCCTCACAAGATCGGGGGGGAAGATGTTGCACAGGTTTATGTAAACCTTCTCCCTGGTGTCTTGGTGCCTCGGGGGGTCTTGAGGGATTCCACAGTAAGGTACGCGCCAGGGCTGGTCCTGCTGTTCGGGCAGGCTTTGGAAGGCAAACTGCTCGTAGCACGGCTGCGTGGGGTTACTGGGCAAGGAGTAGGTCTGACGGTAGCCGTAGGCATCGACCCCGTAACTCTGCCTGTCCCAGCTTCCAAGCCCGTCTTGGCCAGAAAAAGGCTTCCTGTGTCTCAGTGGAGAATTATCGTACAAACGCGAGTCCGAAATGCTGTCGATTCTGGTGGACACGAGGGCTCTGCCCAGGTGCATGGTCTTTGAGTGCGGCGAGCTCTGAGACGCTGGGTAGTCGTTTGGGCAACTAGAACGAGCACCGACTGCTGGATGCTGCAGATGCACAGCCATGTACGGAACTGGAGGTTTGTGGTGATGCTTTGGTTCTTCGTGACTGTAACTCTGCACTCGTGTTAGAGGCTCGTGGTAGCTCTGTAAGAAGGGCTGAGAGTTAAGGCGGCCGTGGGGGTGCATGTGCTGGCACTTCAAGTTCTCCTCCAGCTGCGGGTCAGGCGAACTCATGTAGGAGCGGTCGCTGTAACCCACATAGGAATCACTGCTGCCACAACTAACGCTCCCTTCACTGCTGCAGTCAGAAGCCACAGAGCTGATCCTATAATCTGTGTCCAAGGAGAAGCGCCTTTCGGGACTACGTGGACCAGATATACTCAGATTTGAATACGCGTTCAGCATAGAGTAATACCCTACATCCACGGGAGACTCACATTTTGGATACTGGTCGTAAGGCATTGGCGTTCCATGATTTTTGGTTGCCATCATCACTGTAGGAGGATATTGTCCCTGTGGTCTTTGATCCTGAGGTGGGAAATGGACTCCGGATGGAAGGCCGTTGGTTAAAGGTGCAGTACTTTGGGGTTTTGCAGCAGAGGAACTTGGTATGCTAACTAAGGAAGGTACAGACCTGGTTTCCAATTTGTTTTTGGTGGGAAGCTTTTCCTCCAAGTCTTGATAGACTTGAGTCCTTATACTAGGATCCGATTGCCTTTTCGGAGCGGCACGCTTAAGCTCAGAAGTGCCATCATTCTTAGTACTACAGGGAACACTATTGCTTTTTACCAGTCCTCCTTCACTTGTAGTTTTGGCAGCTGTGCTTCTAGACATGGCACGAAGCTCATCAGCTACAGATCGCTGAGGCTGATTTCCTCTTTCTGGATGATAGTATTTGCACTTGTGTCCATAGGTACATTTCTTCCCTGTTAACACAAACATAATGAGATTAAAAACGTGCAGTAAAATCTGTTAACTGTTAATGAAAATGCCTCTCATTTAAAGTTTTGCTGACAATTTGAAAGATTGATCAGAGGGCTGCAGCACCTCTCCTATGAAGACAGACTGAGGGAGTTGGGGTTGTTTAGTCTGGAGAAGAGAAGGCTCTGGGGAGACCTTACAGCAGCCTTCCAGTACCTAAAGGGGGCCTACAGGAAAGCTGGGGACGGACTGTCAGGGAGTGTAGTGATAGGATGCAGGGGAATGGCTTTAAACTACAAGAGGGGAGATTTAGATTAGATATAAGGAAGAAATTATTTGCTCAGAGGGTGGTGAGGCCCTGGCATAGGCTGCCCAGAGAAGCTGTGGATGCCCCATCCCTGGAGGTGCTCAAGGCCAGGCTGGATGGGGCTTTGGGCAACCTGGTCTGGTGGGAGGTGTCCCTGCCCATCGCAGGGGGCTGAAATTTGATGATGTTTAAGGTCCCTTCCAACCCAAACCATTCTGTGTTTCTAAAAGGATCGTGCAAATGGTTTTGTGTGACATGGTGAGATCTAGGATCTCCTTTCTTGAATTGTCAGTAAAAGAGGCAGTGGTAATGTGCTGCAGTAACTGCTGTAGGAATACAGACCAACACCACCAGCCGCATTTTGAGCTGAACACGATGCCATCTGTGTGTATGCGCACACGTGCTGTATTGCGCTAAGGAGATATACAAGTGGGAAACTTAACATGAAAATCATAGAGTCATAAGAGCAGCAAACGTTCAGCTCAGTCAAGATGCTGGTGTGCCTGTAAGGAAGGTGAGTAGCTAAACGTCAGGCAGCTCAATCCATTTTCTGGCAGAAAACTTAGATGTGCTATGGACAAAGCACATTATAAAATGGCTTTCTGGAGCCTGAGGAATTTAGGTGATGTTTTGGATCTCTTCCTACCAATGATTAATGAAGTTGCTCCTTTAGTTCAACTGGTACACAGAAATGTTCTTTAGCTAGCACATGTAAAAAAATGACTAACTCCAGTGCTCAGCTTTTCAAACATTCTCAGGCTAAGACAATAACGTAAGAACCTCTGTTTAAAAGTTTTATTTTTGGCAGCGTTAAAATAAAGCAGGAGTTCAGTCCCCAGTCCCAGCAGTACAGAAAGCACATGAACAGAAAAACAAATTACCATATGGACAAGGTTGCTTCTTATGTTCTGGCACAATAGGCTTCTTCCTAAGAAAATTGTCCAGACTTGGGCCATGGCGGCCAAGAGGATCATCAGGAGGCATAAATCTGTAAGGCAACAAAAAGGTATTATGGAAGCAAATGCCTTTTCATATTCCTCATGCAATGATCAAGAACCTCACGACTGCGTCCCACACCGTAAGCTGCCATGCTAACATTTTTAAGCCTGGGTACTTTCAGAGCTGCTTTGAAATCAGCTGCAGCTCTTGACGTCCCTGTCCTGCAGCGATGCAAGACCACCTTTCTGCTGCGGGTGCTACCTGAGAGACCAGTCACACAAACAGACTGTGTGGACACCCCTCGTCTGCTTCAGGCACCTCTAATCTGGCCCAGCTGACTGCCCTGCAGCAAGGCAGGGCTGCACACAACCCACCCCTAAACCAGTGCAAGGGCAGCAATTTCTTAAAACAGCACGACTAGATTTGCAAAACTGCTGATTGTCAAAGGCTTTTTCATCATTACTGAGGCACTCAAATACAAATGTCTGCTTGGCAGAGTACTGAGACCTTCCCACTACAAGAAGACACCAGTATTAAATTGCAGGTGACACTTAGGCCAGGGGTATGAATTTACCAGAGATGGATCTAAGTAGATGGTTCAGCTAGAGACCTCCTGAAGTCCATTCCAATTTGGGTTGCTCTATGACTTTATGATTTAGGAAAGTAACCATAGGTACCCAAAAATGCTGGCTCAGTACATCAAGAAAACTGAAATACCATACTGTAGCATACGTACAATATAGCATTTACATTGGCATACACTAGAAGAGGCAAATAATTTTACAATATAAAGATATAAACATATTGCCATAAAAAGGTCTGGCAAAAAACAAACAAACAAAACAAACAAACAAACAAACAAAAACAAGTTCAAGTACTTTTATTCAGAACACCAAATCTATGACAAACTATTCCTTCTATTTTCCTGCATCTACTTTAATGATTTCGGTGGAAGACAAATTTGTACAAGTCTTCACACTGTCGTTTCCTCATTTATTTTACTTAGTTATTTAGTTATTTTAGTTTCGTTTTAGTTATTTTTACTTTTCCTCAGTTATTTTACTTAGAAGGATAGAATGACTTACTTGTCATTAACAAATGAATACATCAGCAAGCGTTCATCTATGAACTTCTTCCATTCAGGCTTCTCATTAGCTAGATCCCTGTAGTTGTCATTAGAAACAATGATGCCATCTGACTCAAAGGCCAGCTTCACTATGAACCGGTCATCGTAGCATACCACCCTTCTCCCTTGCACTCGGCGGGACGGTGTGAACACAAGAATCTTCTCTTTTTCTAATTTACGCAAGATCTCTTGATCTACAAGGAATAAGAATCAAAGGTCAAAAAAAATAAAAAGAAAGTAAAGAAAAAGATGTTTGTTTCACCTCTGAAGACATTAGATTTTAGGAAGAAAACCCAAGCATTTAGGACTAACAACGTCTTAAAAGGCTACAGCCCTGCAGAAGATGTGTGATGTGTGATACTTGAAGTTACAGGCAGCAATCAACCAGCAATGCCTTCAAAACCAAACCAAAGCAAATGAAAACCTTCCACTACACAGCATTTCTCTAAGAGCAACACAGGGGACCTTGTTCACTTCGCTGTGGTTAAAAGAAACACTGCTTACCAAAACTCCTGTGAAAAACCCCTCTGCTTGAGGGAAAAAAGTCTTAAATCTTACTTAATGTCCGTGATTAGGAAGGTTACACCCAGCTACAGCCAGAGGTTTTCCGTAACTGAGCTCTGTGGTAATGATACAACTCTTCCATCCTGTTGTGGTACCCCGCCAGCAAGAAATATCTTTTGCAACAACTTCGGTAGCTTAAATTAATGGAACTGCCTCATTAAAGTCTCTCCACATCATGAGAAGGGTACTCCTAGTACCCGTAAGGACTAGAAAACCTATGTTGTGTACAGACATTCAGGCTCTCCACAAATTTTAATAATATCTGCTAAAAAGACTTCTGATGTCATCTTGTAACCATATAAATAAAGCAACAGAATTTTTACTTATTTTTTTACTGCCAGTATTGGCTCAGAACTTATCTTTCACTGAAGAGTTTCCAATGTTATGTATGAAGTCTTACCAAACCCAAAAAGGTTTCTCTTCATCCTGCTGAGTAAGTGTTTAACATCTGATGTAATTCCTTCTTGTCCTACACAGTCCTTCAGTCACCCCTCCAAAAGCATCCTCTCTTTCTTTTTATTGAACCCGGAGGCCCTGAGGAGCTCAGACTACCAAGAAGGTGACCTGGACTAAGACTCCGGGTGTAGCACCAGTGCACCTAGCGCTGGGGCACCCCTGCCTTCTGTTGTTTCTGCTAGCTATCACTCTCCTCAGAGCAGACAAGCTACAAAAGAAAAATAAGCAGAAAGCTAGGCAACACCTACAACTGCAGAAGACACTTGCATGCTGAATATGAGTCATGGCTTTTAATAATGGTTTAAATCTCAAATAACTCAGCTGTTTTGTAGCACAAGAAACTCGACAGGGAAGATGTTCCATCCAGAAAAAAAAAAAAGACTCCAATACAGCACTAATATTACAAATATGCAATATATTTCATGCAAGCATTTATCTGCTTACTAGAAAAAACACAAGATTAGAAATGATTTTCTAAGGAGCCTTTTTGTAGGCATTTTTCTCCCTGTGTGGTAGATGATGAGTGAGAGTCTGAAGGAAAGTGATTTTTCCCCATTAAGAACAAAAAATCTGCCAAGTCTAGATGAATGACGGGTAGTAATAAGAAAAATGCAGTCATTACATAGTCCAAGAAGTTTCTTATAAATATGGACAGTCTAGAACCATTAGTTAGTCATTTGAGACTTTTTCAAAATTCCAGATGGCCACGTATTTCAGATACATCTCTCCAGAAACGGAGTATCAGCACAATGTATTTCGCAAGACTGTTGGCCAACAGGCTCCCTGCATCCTGATTAAAATTTTGTTTTACAGAAGACACAATAAACTGCTTTGGTTTTCCTCCCATTTTCAGGGTCCATGATGACACGCAGGAAATTTAGTTTTTCATGGTAGACAACTGGTCAACTCTAAGACTTCCTACTTGCTTGAAACTCCTTTCAGGGCTTCTAGGCCGAGCCACAGCTCCAGCAGATGTTATATTTCAATTCTACATAGTCAACTCTTTATTACTTAGCCAATGCTCTTCTCATACCTCAAACACTAGTACAGTGAAACAACTTGATCAAGACCAGCTCTTATGAAAGGCAATATATCTTCTTTCTCGGGGTATGGTTTTCTGTATTATCTTTGCAATAGCCTATAGCAAACATTTACCTGACTACCTTCAAGAGAAAGGCTCCACACTGCCTCTGTTGAGTGGATGACAACAGCTTTCCAAATGCTTTCTTGCACTAACATTGCACGCTCTTGTAGCAATAGGGCAAATGAAACGAAGAGTTGTAAAGACCTTTCCAGCTCTTCAGAAATGCACGTGCAAATCAAAACATGCTTCCATATTATTTTAGAAATCATAGCTACTATTCTCATAAGCTTCCCTTCCTTTGCACCAGGGGAGGTCCAGGTTGGAAATGAGGAGACATTTCTTCTCAGAAAGAGCAGTCAGGCATTGGGACGGGTTGCCCAGGGAGGTGGTGGAGTCACCGTCCCTGGGGGTGTTCAAGGAAAGGTTGGACGTGGTGCTTAGGGATATGGTTTAGTGGGTGACATTGGTGGTAGGGGGATGGTTGGACCAGATGATCTTGGAGGTCTTTTCCAGACTTAATGATTCTGTGATTCTATGTTTAAAATGAAAAAAAAAAAGGCAAAAAAAAAAAAGCCCTAATTCTCCTCTGCTTCAGCTTTAGGGCAGAAGTGGGACAACTCTCCATACTCCATACAGAACAAAGAAGCTGGATAAAGAAGTAAATGCCTCGACAGCTTTTTTTTTTTTTTAATAAGCACATTTAAAACAGACATTTTCAAAAGCTTTCTCACTTGTTAACAGTAGCGTTCAAAAGGAGAACTGTTCCCTTTCTGCCAGGATCATTCCTCACTCCCGGCGCAGGGCAGAGTGACTCACCGCAGGTGACTGGCAGACAGGCCAGGCTGGCAGACTGCTCACCACAAGAACCATCTCTTGGTGAATCACTGCCTTCAAACCTTTGCTGCCAATGCTACATGGTTGGAACAGGTTTAAAAAATGGCAGTAATGTTCTTGAAGAAGTAAGTAGCAATATTAAGGGAAAACTTATAAGGCGAGCAGAAAGGGAGGACTTGGTGATAACATTACTTTGCCTTTTTCCTTCCTGAAGATTGCAATGAAGTTGCTACACCAAAGATACTTTCTATTACAGTCTTTCATTTTTTATGATCTGTTCATTTGTGCAGTAGCATTCACATTGTACAAAGCATCAAACAAACCAGTAAAGGCAGAACAGAGCTTACCTGTGATGAGAGCATCGGGTCTTGACTGTTCTTTCCTCCATGCTGGCACAAACACTGTAACATCCTTATGGCCTCTTTCCAAAAACCAGTCTACTGCCAATTTGATTCCTCGACAAGAAAATACTTCTTTATTCCCATGGCTGAAACACACATTAAAATTCCTTGTTATATGACTTTGCTTTTCTGTGAGCGCACAAGGAACACAGCGAAACACAAATCTCCCCATCCAGGATCATGTTGTTCACTTGTTTCAGGGTTTCTAAAGGCAACTGGGGGTCAGTCTGAGCCTTGCTCAAACGCTGCTATCACTTGCAAAATGGTATGGCAGAGGGACAATGAATCTGCTGAGTATTTTTAGTATCTCTAAACAGATTAGACAAATAGGAAAAATACAAGCACAGAGTGTTAAAAATCCTCACAGCCCAACCAAAAATCTGTGTATAACAACCCCCACAGAGACTTGGTAAGGGAAGGCTGAAATACCCCATGAAAGAGCGCAACTTTTTGAGGAAATGCAGGCAATGAACACGGAGCCCCTGTGTGCACGGGGCCTGAAGGGCCAGCAGGGTCCCAGCACAGGAGCTCGGCGAGCTCCCATCTGAGCAGAGGAAGAGGAGGAGGACTCCTAACCCCAGGGGGAGGCAGGAGCTCTGCAAGACAGATTAGGGCAAACTGGAGACTGAAGTCAACAAAAGAAAACTAAGAATTTGCTTAGTGCTGCACTTAGGAAGGTGAAATTAATTGTGTATTAAAAAAAAAACACGGAGAGACACAAGTTCAGCAGAATACGATCAGACACAAGCAAAACAAAAGATGTGCGTCCATTGTGCAATAACTGTCTGAGGTAAGGCAAGGGATGCAATTATTTCATTTTCTAAAGGCAGATGAGTCCTCAGCTGACTTCCACATCCAATTTCAGGCACTGCATATTATGAAAGATAGAGAGAAACTGGAGAGGATCCAAAAGAAAGCAAAACGAAACCTATGGGGAAAGGTTGGAAGAACTTCATGTAGTTAATCTGGGAAAAAAAAAAAGTCTTAATACACTGGATGCAATCGAAACGTAAGACAGCAACCAACCACTGGGCCTCCATGGAAAGGTTCTAGTCTCGGGGAGGCCGCAGGGGTGGCTGCTGTGAGGAGAGGTCAGAGGCTCCCCATGCTGGATACAGCTGATTCCAGCTTGCTGCCCAACAGGCCTGTCAGAGAAGCTGGTCGTACCTCTGTGAAAATACACTTAAGAAAGGGCAAAAGCACGGCACAGTCAGAGGAGAAGGTAATGAGGGACCCCCAAGGCCAGAGGAGGAGGAGGTGCTCTGTGGGAGAGCAGGTACCTCCCTCAGAGGGACTGCGACCAGGGATGGGGCCATGCTGGAGCAGGCACAGCCCCGGAGGGACTGCGGCCTGTGGAGGGCCCGTGCTAGAGCGCAGGAAGAAAAGCATGAAAAGGAAGGAGCAGCGCAGACAGATGTGTCCTGAGCCCAACCCCCTACACCACTCATGGCCTCACGGAAGGGACTGAATGTAACCTGGGGAGGAGAGGTGCCTGCAGTGAGCGTGGGGATAAGGAAGCAGGGAGGAGAGGGGGCTGAAGTGAAGCGAGTGTGGAAAAGGGAAAAGAGAGACATTTTCCCTCATGTATTTTAATGTTTGTCTTTTTTGTTTTCCAGTATCTGAGTAAGTAATTAGATAATTATTAACTGCTTATAAACTAAAATAAATTTCCCAAGTTGAGACTTTTTTGCTTGCATCAATACTTAGTGAGTCATTTCCCTGTCATTATTTTGAGTTTTCTTGCTGGTGTTCCTCCTGTTTTCTCCCCTGTCCTGCTGTGGGGTGGTGGTGAGCAAGCAGCTGGCTGGGTGCTTGGCTGCCAGCTGGGGCCAGCCCATCCTGGTCCCACTGGGTAGGGACACAAAAGTCACTATAACGTGTGTATGGAACAGCTAAGCAATGCACTAGAAAAATCTTTCTAATCAATTAACGGGACAATCTGCCTAGGGGTGTTTTGAGATCTCCTCATGGGACACGTTTAAGAACAAGCCAGATGGCTCCTCTGGGGCTGGTCCGAGCTTTGTCCCCACACAAACAAGAAGGCTGGCAATTTTTCTAAGGTCTTTCCCAACCCCACAGGTCTATGTAGCAGAAGAGACACGCGGGCACAAGAGCAAGCCACCAGCTTTCGCCTGACAGGCTTGTTGCATACACTGCATCACCTGCTTTTCCAGAAAGGTAGGAGACAATTCATTCACCGAGGAACGGTTTGTGACAGGGACAATATGATGACACACCTAAAAGTTCTTCCTACTTTCAAGTTGCTAAGTAAATATAAACACAAGAAAAGTTATTAAAAATCTTTTTTTTTTTTCAGTACAGCCATTCTAAAGTATCCTTTCTAAACCACAGCACTGCCCTATGTTCCTTGGTAGTTTGAGGAAACTTGAGTAACTGCGCACTGGATGAAGCGCTACAGGAATAATGAGGAAAAAAATTAGAAACTGTGTTCAGATTCCAGAAGCCTGCACAGGATGTGGCCTACACCTTCGTATGTGTCCGGGGGCTGAGAGATGTTGAATCGTGGCTAACACCCTCACAAAGAACCATCCTCAGCAGAGGCTGTGTTGAAGGTCACAGGCCCCACAAAAGAAGAACAAAAAAAAAAAATAGAAAAAAAGAAGACTACCACATTTCTGTTTTAAGGAAGTACTTGCATTATTTCCTCTCCAATGACACTGGAAACAGGACCTGGGAACATAAATCAAGATATTGCAATTGCTGCAGACTGCAACAATCAAAGTTTGCGGGTTTTAGCTGGCACAAGGAACTCTCTAAGGATTGCTTAAGTCCATCTCCTTGCCTACAGGGCTATACTAGGAAGACTGTAGGGCACAAGAGATTTATGTACCTTCATAGCCTGTTTAGCTATGGGTAGAGACCTCTGCAATAGTACATTCCTTGCTTTGTACATTACTGTAATGTAATACACTATTACATTGTAATAACACAACAATAATAAACTACATACAATATTTTTTCTAGGCATCACTTTATATCATACAATTATTCTTGCATTTGTTTAGCTGAAAGAGCAGTATGTATTTTGTAACTTCCCAGGAATGGGAAGCCAAACCATGCACAGATGCATCACATTTAAAATCCACACATATGCACAGAAAAAAAATGGCCAAGAGTATTTCCAGCTATGGCAAATGTAATTACACCCCCCTGTGATAACACACATGCAGGACTCCTGGGTGTGTTCAGGGGGCAGGCCAAGCACCACGTTTTTATTTTTGCTGAGTGATGCAGGGTTTCTTCCCTGCATGCATCAGTCAGCCTCCCTTGTGGAGCCTGATACAAGAAGTTACTGCTCGTGCTATCAGCAGATCGTGTGCAACCACGCACATATTGCAATCCATTTTAAAACAGTCAGGAAGGGTTTCTTCCAGCTACTAAATTCCAGTGAAATCACCGTGCTGATATTACTCCAAACAATCTCCATGGTTTCAAATGGATAAAACCACTTTTCACTCCTTACGGTGAACCAGCGTTTTGTTAGAGAACATTTTACTAACAGTATGAACAGTATGTTTCTCCCCATAAATCGGATAAATCACTTCTGGAAGGAAATCCTGGCCTCTCTGAAAGAAATGAAAATTCTTTCCTGCTGCTCTCCGCTGGGTTGGAATTCAAGCCACACTGTTCAAGGCAGAGCAAGGATCAGGCAGTTCAGCTCCTCAGCTTTCTCTTTCCTAACACAGACCATTGAAATATTCTCAAACAGAGCATAAATTTGAAATATACTTAAACTCCACATAACAGAAATGGGAAATATATTACAATCCATACAAGCTTTTCAGCATTGCTGAGCAAGTGGATTTACAGCTCACATAAGTCTTCACATTTTTTTGCTTCTCTTCAAAGGCATGCCTAAGCTAGTATCTGAACCGATAAAAATTCCCCCCCCAAAAAAATTTGAATTATTAGTGAAAAAGGCTGAAAAATGTGATTAAAATTTGTTCTTTTTTTGTTTTGTGGTTATGCAGATTTGACACTCTCCTTTTTGTGATCTTTGTGCTTCATCAGCTTTATGATATATCATGATGAAAAGACTGAAATCATGCTTCTTCCTCTTTCTTCCTTCTGATTATTTGTAAAGAGAAGAAATATTTGTATTTCTTTGTCAAGAAGCTTTGTTTTTTTTAAAAAAAAAAGAAAACTCTTCCAAATATTGCAAGTATTTGGAAGCTCTGGGCAGTCAGGATAACAGCAATAGCAAATTAGTGTATTCTGCTTTGTTTCTGTTTGCCGACTGTATTTGAACTACTGCTCCAAGTTAAAGGAAAATAAAGAATATTCCTCAAGAAGTATCTATTACTCTTTCATACCATGCATGAATGATTTCTTTTTGTTACTACCTTCATGTTTGGCCTATCGATAGACGTGGTTTTATTTTTAAAATAAAAAAAAAAGCTAGTAGTACTACACCGAACACTTCCTGAGCAAAATCAGTCAAGCATTTTCTAGGCTGACAGAGTTAGTAGAAAAGTGGTAAAATATCTGATGAGAGCATTTTCATTTTCTCGGTTACCTTCCTAGCCCCTAGATTAGATTTTCAAGCGATTAAGTGATGGAAAGGAGTTATGGTATACTCCTGAAACACTGACTAATAACAATAGTTGCAAGGCTTCTGCCATGCTGTAATCCAATATTCAACCCAAAATTTGGCTCAGATTTTGAAAGCTGCAGAATACAAACTAATGACATTAGAGCTGAGAGCTGTAATAAGGTCTGTGGCAATTCATATACAGGCCTTTATCTAAGTGAATTCTGTACACAACAAATAGTTCACAGATAAAAGTATATTTATTAAAAAACAAGAACAACAAAACTAAAATGTTGATCAGTCTAGTACATTTAGAGGTGATTTTCTTAAATTTAGAGGATTTTCTTCCACCATTTCACGGTGGGGAAGCAGTCCACCAGAGAGATAAGAATTTCCACCCTGGATGAGTGACTCATTAGCCTGGCAGGCTGGTTTTATCACTAACCTCATCCCTCCTCGCCCTCCCTTTTATTATTATAACGAAATTTAAAATAATAATAAAGCTCCACCAATTTCCTGACCAGGGTAATAATTTGTTCCAAAGCATTTCTCAGTAACCAGAGCCTTCCATCCTGCTTCTTATCTGCATTTTGGTGCAGATGTGAAGTGGATCAAACAGTTTACATTTTCTTTTTTTTCCCCATTAGTCCAAATGACTCCAGTGCTTTGAGGTCTCTTTGAGGTCTTTGAGGGAAGAGGCCTTGTATCAAAGGCCTGTATGAAAACACCACTCCAGCTGCAGGACTTCCAGTGCTGGGGCACTCTCAGGAGCACGGCAACTGCTGGCACCGGCCAGACACGCATGCGGGTGCGTGACCGAGCCAGAGTCACGCACTCAGCAGTCAGAGTTCAAAACAGACAAAGAGAAGTTACACTCAGAGCTGCCAGTAACAGGCTCCCATCCACATGATCGTTACTTGTTGGAAAAATATTTTTATCTATTGCTTAAAGCGGCTTCTCAAAATAATGTAAGAAACAAGTCAGACCACGGAGAAAAGGCTGCTTTAGTGCCATGTTAGTGCCGGTGCCACTGAGGGATGAACGTCTCAACCAGTGTTCTTGTGGCTACTGAGCTCAGCAGCAGACAGTCTGAGAAGAGGCTAATGCAGCTGAATTGTTGGTTAATTATCACAATACATAAGCAATTTAATTGCTAGATGGAAACTACATCTGGCATATAGGAGACAAAACCAATCACCCTTTGGTTGACACTGCACGAAGATTTGCAGCTGTGGAAAAACTGTGTAGTCTGGGTATCAGCAAACCCTTTACTACGGCCAAATGGCCTGCGTCGTGATTAACACACGTGGAGAGGACTCAGATACCTAAAGAGATGTCCAGTGCTGGCTGAGGCACCTTTGGGTATCTCCTGCACATCCTCCAGCTGAATGCCCCTCCTGAACAGCATTGGTGCTGTCATACCTGCCAGGTGTGGACGTGCATTTCTGATACCGCCGAGCGCCTAGACCATCCAGCTGGAGGCAAGGCTGGGCACGAAAGCTGTAAGAAAACTGTAAAAGTTGTGCCTTTCTGAAGTGGGAGCGCATTTAACTAAAAAACAAAAAGTCAGCATCTTCCTCTCCCAAATAAAAGTTAGGTATGCAATGGACATCTCAGGTGGCACTGTCCTTGTGCAAGGATGTACCACCAATACGGCTGGGGTTTTCCAAACGGGGAAGCTGAAGTTCAATGCCTACCTCGTCTTGGAATACTAAGGGCGAAGGTTTCAGAAAAATCTAATTATTCAGAATAAGATTCACTGATTTCAACCAGAAAACCCGCATGACACATGATCAAAACTTCAGTTCTTTCTCCTACGTAATTCTGAAAGTGGTTGAATAAAAATTCTAATACAGCCATTACATGCTTACCATTCTTGTCTTCACATTGCTTTCACCATAAGCACAGCAACAAGGTTCAGACTTTGTTTACACGTTTTCAGCACAAAGTTTTATGTACATTTACGTAAAACCTGTAATTCATTGTCCCTGTCAGTAAAGAAAGTGAAGGCACCCACAGTTGCCTTGTAAAGGTAATAAATATGGGACAGAAGCACATAAATAACATAGTGAAAGTTTTGCAATTGTCTTTGTAACTAACAACACTGTTTCTTACTCTGTACTCTTGCTGGCAAAAGGCTGACTTTGATTCCAGCAAAGAAAAGCATCGCAGCAGTAACTAATTTCAGGCAATTTTCAGAGTCCCAACCTTATCCTTGAAAAGGACAAGCAAAGGAAAAGGACTGTGTCAAATAAGCCACAGCCTATTTTCTCTCTTCAGAAGGAACTCTCTGAACCTCTGCAGTAAAGTCTTAAAAAGAAAGGGCAAAAACCCCTCAAATCCTTGTCTCTGCTGCCTCGTGGAGAAACAGGACCTTCTCCCCTCCACTCCAGACGAAGCAGCCTGGGATGCACAAAAAGCGGAT
This sequence comes from Anser brachyrhynchus, assembly GCF_964034855.1. Lineage (NCBI taxonomy): Eukaryota > Metazoa > Chordata > Aves > Anseriformes > Anatidae > Anser > Anser brachyrhynchus. The sequence continues at coordinate 194,077,904 of NC_137694.1, forward strand.
CCAGGACAGACAACAGACACAGGGGTGAAGAGGTGATAATCGGTAGTTGCTAGATAGGCAAAGATTACCTTCTTTTGTCTACCTCTGTTAAGTAAATGGAAAATTTAAGTTAGCTTAAAGGTTCAAATGGGGATACAGAACTACTGTGTACTGAAAGGTGTTATCTGTATAGTATCTGCTGCGCAGTTTGCACTAAGTAAGGTGCTGAGTATAGTGCTTCTGTATAGTGGCCAAATGCTTTTCTTACTCTTGTGGACTATAGTTCTAAATTACAATTTTGCATTACAATGAATACAATCTAGAACACTGTTCTGCAGCACAGTTACATCTACACAACTCTCTGCAATGTCAGTGTACTTCGCTGCATAAGTATGGTACGAGTGAATCCCAGGTTTCTACCCCGCAGTCCAGCTTCACTCTCAGTTTTAGTGAATGTACAGCAAGTGCTCTACACCTGCTCTAAGGGATTATCCAGTCTACTCTTCAGATCTAATTTTAAATTAGGTACACGCACACACAAGCCAGTCTCATCTGTAGGATTGGTTTAAGAAAAGAGTGTGTGTGTGTGTGTTGAAAGAGGGGGGGAATGTTGCTTTGTTTTCACACTTTAACCAATTCATATTCTTTAGCCAATATTGGAGCATTAAAATATGAAATACACAAGATGCATCTGATCAACTGTTCTCAGTTTAAGGCACAAACAACAAGCAATGCCACCTCAAAGTATAAGAAAGATTTTCCAAGCATTAGTGAATGTCAGGAAGCCCACTACAGTAAGAGAGTTTTAGCAAGCTTGCTAAAGCAGCTTGTCTGGAACGGCAGCCACCGGACTAGACCGGCACCCAAACCAGCCAGAGTGAGTTATTCTGGCCCAAGCCTGGATCTATGCTGCCCTTTATCCTCAAGGGACTCACAAATCTACCCACCATCACTTGGCTTTAGGCAACCAGCTACACAAATACGAACATCCAGCCACATAATCAGACAAGTCCTTCCTCCTTTGTTTCAGACCTAGCTGTTCTCCCAACCACCAAGACATCTGGTTTCATTTACAGGTCTAATGGAAAAAATAACCCTAATTTAGAAGAAAAAAAAAGTCAGAAATGAAGCTGAATCAACTCAGCTTGCAGCTGTGCTGTCACCAGATAAGATGCAGAGAGGGAAGCATCACTTTCAGGCTCACCTCTCAGTGCCAGGAAGTCACCCTGTGTCCCTCCCTGGATGTGCTGTGAAACCACATCCCTAGACGCAAAATGGAGACAGGGCAGCACGCAGTCTCTGATGCTTCCAGAAGAGGACAGCTGTCTCGCCTCACTTGTATTATTGAGCATTGCTCACCTCAACTTTCACCAGAATACCTCCCTTCCTCCCCCATACACCAAATTGATCCCTTAAAGGAAAACAAGCAGTTCTTATTTAGAGTAATTATAATAGTAAATCAGTATGTACATGTCTTATGACAACAGAGGGATAAGAAGTCTAATAAGTCTACCCGTTTCTGTGAGAACATACAAGAAAACTTCCAAGACTAGCTATGGTCTTGCTTTTCCTGTTAGCAGCTCCGAAGTGGGCTAGTTGGCAACAGCTTGGAAAAGCAAAGAGGAAAGAAAAACAATAGACTGTGCCAGTTCATAGGTGTTAGGTACTCATAACAGTACCCTGGGCATACAGAGATACAGAAATTTGAATAAGATGTCTGAACTGCAGGAGAACTCCTGTATCTTACATGCAAACCAACAACATTCAAAGCAGTGGGAAAAAGCTGAACTCCTTCCTTTTAAGTATTTAAAGTATTTATTTACTATTACCTATTTTCTCGAAGGGGAGAGGACCTATCCTGCAGGTAAACTGGTTGCATAGCTAGTGTCAGCAACAGGTGCACAAATTTTTTTTTATTTTATTTTATTTTTTTTTACAAACATGGGACCCTCTTCCACAATCAAGGACTGATCTCTAGCTAAACATGGAATCCACTTGGCCAAGCAGAACAAACACATCTTTGCCAACTGGCTGAATGAAAGCAGAGCAAAAGTGTCTTTGAAGCAGAGCAAAACCCAGAAGTTTCTAGAGTGCATTGATGACAACTTCTTAGCATTGGTGACTGAGGAAACCAACATGGGAACCTTGCTGGACCTCGTACTTACAGGCAAGGAAGAACTGGTCAGGGATATGAAGGTCACGGGCAGCCTTGGCTGCAGTGACCTGAGTGGTGTTCAGGAGCCTTCAAAGAAAGAGCAATGGAAAAAGCACAATCACAACCCTGGACTTCAGAAGAGCAGACTCTACCCTGTTTAGAAGAATCCCATGGGATATGGCCCTGGAGAGAAGAAGTAGGTACCTTGTCACAAAGGATGTGAGAAGGCTGAAGGTACTCAATGCTTTCTTTACTCTGGTCTTTACTGGAAAGATTTGCCTTCAGGAATCTTGGTCCAAGGAAAGTCTGGAGCAAGGAAGGCTTCTCCTTGGCAGAGGTCCGGGAACACTTCAACTGGACATTCCCAAACCACTGGGTCCTGACAGGATGCATTCAGGAGTGCTGGCTGATGACACTGTGAGGCCATTCTTGGTAACCTCTGAAAGGTCATGGTGAATGTGGATGTTCCTGAGGACTGGCAGAGAAACGGGCCAACAGGAACCTCAGCAAGTTCAACACACGGAAACGCCAATCCTGCAGCTGGGGAGGAATAACCCCAGACATCAGTACAAACTGGGGGCCACCAAGTGGAAAGCAAGTCTGAAGAGAATGACTCTGGGGGTTCTGGTGTGCACTGAGCTGGCCATGAGCCAGCAATGTGCCTTTGTAGCATGGAAGACCAACAGAGTCCTTGGATGCATTTAGGAAAAGCGTTGCCAGCAGGTTGAGGGAGGTGATCCTTCTTCTCTGCTCAGTCCTTGTGAGACACATCTGGTGTGCTGGGTTCAGTGCTGGGCTCCCCCATGTAAGAATAGATATGGGCATACTGGAGCAAGCCCAGCGAATGGCAACAAAGATAATTAAGGGACTGGAGCATCTGTCACACCAGGAGAGGCCGACAGGGCTGGGACTGGTGAACAGAAGGCTCAGGGAGATCTTATCCATATGTATAAATACCTTATAGGGAGAGAATAAAGAAGACTGAAACAGACTTCTCAGTGGTGTCCAGTGACACGACGAGAGGCAATGAGCACTAACAAAAATACAAGAAATTTTGTTGAAACATAAAAAAAAAAAAAAATCAACTTCCTTATAGTGAGGGCATTCAAACACTGGCCCAGAGAACACGTGCAATCTCTATCCTTAAACACATTTGAAACCCAAATGACCATGGCCTAGAATTGACACTACTCTGTGCAGGGGGACTGGACTAGAAAACCTTAAGAAGTCCCTTCCAAACTCAATGATTCTATCAGATAAAGTTGGTGAAAAAGAAGTAAAGAGCTGTTAATTATGTTCTTAGATACAGACTAAATCAGTTAATATAATAGTTTTTCTACCTTAAGGCCCTGTAGCATGCATAGCATGGACTCACATTTGGCCCGTTTTATGTAGGCATCAAGGAAGTAACTGAGAATAGGAAGTCATATCCTTATTACTTAAGGTAATAGCTGAATAAAAATCAGGGAAAAGTGACCGGTCTGGAGCTACTGAAATCTGTTGGGTGCAGTTAATGGGAGTAGGGCACCTTAAGTTCAGGCATCACATTTGAGCAATGCAAACTAACTAACACACAAGTGTTTTGGATTTCTGTAAAAGGCAGTTCAAATCCATTTTAGCATCAGAATAGTGTTTGTTCAACTGGACAAAACTCCTTTACAACTCAAGTTGAGCAAGACTACTAATGACTCATCAAGTACAAAAAAATACGAATACCCCATTTGGAAAGAAGCACTAGAGAATCACAGAATATCCTGAGTTGGAACGGTCCCACAAGGACCACTGAATCCAACTGAATTCCACACAGGAGCACACAAAAATAAGACCAGACATCTGTGAGCGTTATCCAAATGGTTCTTGAACTCCAGCAGGCTCGGTGCCATGACCACCGCCCTGGGGAGCCTGTCCCAGTGCCCGCCCACCCTCTGGGTGCAGAACCTTTCCCTAACCCCCAGCCTGACCCTCCCCTGTCCCAGCTCCATGCCGTGCCCTCGGGTCCTGTCGCTGTCCCCAGAGAGCAGAGCTCAGCGCCTGCCCCTCCGCTCCCCTCGTGAGGGAGCTGCAGGCCGCCAGGAGGCCTCCCCTCAGCCTGCTCTGCTCTGAACAAACCAAGGGACTGCAGCTGCTCCTCATACATCTTGCCTTCTAGACCCTTCACCATCTTTGTAGCCCTCCTTTGGATACTTTCTAATAGTTTTATGTCCTTCTTATATTGTGGTGCCCAAAACAGCATGCAGTACTTGATGGTGAGGCCGCACCAGTGCAAGCAGAGTGGGACAATCCCTTCCCTCACCTGGCTGGCAGTGCCATTCTTGATGCACCCCAGAGTATGGTTGCCCCCCTGGCTACCAGGACACACTGCAGGCTCATTCAACTTGCTGTTGACTGGAACACCCAGATCCCTCTTGTCCCCCACTCTGTACGTACGGACAGGGTTGCTCCATCCCATGCACAGAATCTGTCTCTTGCTCTTGTTAAACTTCATATTGTTGGTGATTGCCCAGTTCTCTCATTTGTCAAGATGTCTCTGCAGGGCCTCTCTACCTTCAATAGAGTCAACAGCTCTTCCCAATTTAGTACCATCTGCAAACTTACTCAAAACACCTTCAAGTCCTCCATCCAAATCATTTATGAAAACATTGAAGAGAACTGGCCCTAAAATGGAGCCCTGGGAAGCCCCACTAGTGACCTATAGCCTTTATCCCGGAAGAGTCTCGCACCAACTTTTATTGCTATGTTAATATAACCACATCAATTCATTAGGAGATGAAAAACGTCCTTCTAAACTGTGCTGCCAGTAATCAGATAATCCCTATGAATTACCTAATTAGTTACTAATCAATTTGTCACTTAATCATTTACATAGCTGTAAAAACCATCTCTGAGCATCTCTCTGCCATTTCCTTCTCTCTAATCACTGAGGAAGTATGAACCTCCTGCCTCCCGCCAGACAAGTTTCTTGCTGTGCACCTAGACCAGTGGGGTCAGAATGGGTGAATGCTGCAGGTAGAAGCATCACCCACAGGCATGTAAATGAAAGTCTGAAGATGCAGTTATCTCAGGATTTAACAACAGTAAAGTCTAGCTCCAAATCTGATAACCAACACTCAGATTTTACTGATAGATCACTTTTCATATGAACCTACCAAGGAAAAGTACCCCTTAAACCACTCTCTTCTAAGTCACTTACTGGTTTATAATCTTAAAGAATCTTTGCTTTGACCTCTTGTATGTAACCGGATACAGCAATTACTTGTAGCAATGGTGCCTAATAAGGATTTTTTAAGTATATCAAAGTTAGTTTACTATTAGACTGGCAGTGGGAAGGAGAGATTTGATAGCTGTGTACACAGGGAGATTGACATAATTAACCTATGGTTATTTTAACAGCAAGTACAAACCACTGAACTCTTACAGACCTCTAGCCTGATTACAAGATCAGCATACTGTGTGGTTGAGGAAGAAGCTTGCAAGAGAACCTGCATACAGTTTTAGACAATTATACAGAACATCAGTGCTTGAATTGGTCAAGGCAATTCTGTTTCCATTTAAAGACAAAAGCAAAAGCTTCATGGTCACATACCTCATTGCAACATTGCTGCCATCAATAACTATTGGCCTCAGGTTGTCACCATCCTCCGTCACATCCTCCTGCAGCGGAGATTCTGACCTCTGAGACTCTATGGAAGACGCTTCACGCATTACACTAGTGTTAGCATTAGTTACAGACTGATCAGTCTCAGTTTTATTCCCAAGTTTGACAAGTTCTCCCAAAATATCGTTTATTAAAGCATCAGTACCAAGTTTATTTAGTACAAGTTGAACCTGCTCTTCAGAGTAACCCAACTTAAGTGCAAACTCCAGTTTGGTTTGATATTCTTTCACCACATCAGGGGGCTTTTTGACTTCCTTCGGTACTATCTGAGCCTCTTCTATCCTAAAGTCTTGCAAGATCTCATTTCTTTTTAGAATATGAGGCTCTAAGCAAGGAGATCGGCACAGCTGTCGGTGAGTCTTAGGCAATAAATGTGATTCTGATGCAGAATTATTCAGTTTCTCTGAATCATTATCGGAATTTGTGCTTTCTTCAGAGTCACAACTGGAGCTTCCTGAAGTCTCTTCAGATGCCTCCTTGTCTACATCTTCTTTCCTAGAATTAACCTTATCCATCGTCGGCTTCTCCGCCATCGACCAAGGTACAATTGCATTTATTTGTGTGCCAGTGCTCCCCACATAAAGATGGCCTAAGTCATGCCCCAGGTGATCCTTCAAGCCCATGAAGCTGCTGCATGTACTTGACTCCACTTTGCTGTTTTTCTTGTATTCCTGAATATAAAGTGTTCCGTATTCCTGAAGAGAGAACAAAAACGTTGCAACTGGTTACACATCTTACTTGTTTTGTATTTTCTTCCTGCTTCCTTGGAACTGCATTTATTGTCTCCCAGAAATGAAATATGACTTATTTTTTAAACACAGAAAACTTTTTTCGGAAAAAACAACAACAAAAATTAATAAGGAATAAAAATAGGTAAGCCGACTAACAACTGTTTTCCAAATGTATGAAATGCTTTTACTTAATCATTTCTAGAAATATGAAAGAATAGGAAAGTTTATATAGTTTATGAAAATAAATAGTTTAGGAAAGAATACGAAACCAAATGCTACAAGTTTGTTTACTGTAACTCAGAACTCATCAAGACCCAAAGGTACCAGGTATTTCTTTTAACTTTAGACAATACTGCAACAATAAAAGAAAGATGCAGCTATACAATACAAGTACTATAAAAACCTTTTAAATTAAGTAACTTAGGTTCTCTGTTGAACAGAAATTAGCACAATACTAGATTATCTGGCTTATTAGGCAAATATAAGATGCTATCATAAACAAAAGTTATTAGTAACATAAAACGAGGAAAAACTTACTGGCCCTAAAATACACTATCACTCAACCTATTTCTGAACTCTTTCATAAAGTGATAGTTAACTGAAGAAAGACTAATTGCTCTCAGAGTACTGCATTACTAACATATATAGGATGCAGAGGCATGGATTGATCTAATGGTCAATAAAGCCAATGGAAATCCTTGCACTGATCGCACCAGGCTATTCATCAAGCCAATAAAGCAACAAAATTAAATGCTAATGTCAACTCTTGGACTTGACTTGTGCAAGCCTTTTCCTGGATCAAACTAAATATATAGGAGGAAGTCACATAGGAAGAACAGAAAGAGAAAAGTTGCAGTTTTCCGGACTTTGTACACTTGCTGCACCAGTTTTTCTGGAGAACTTTTGTATAATGGCAGTTATACAGAAGTTAGCTACCCATTTCATCACAAAGATTACTTTCCACAACCTATACTTCTAAAGACAGCTTGCTACCTCTTTCCCGTATTTTGTTCTTTTAGATGGGATTTTTTTACTAACTGCTTCAATTAAAAAAGTAAAAGACTTCTCATAAATGACAATGGTCAACATGAAGCAATCGTACTGCAAGGTTACGATAAAATAATAATAAAAAACACCAAGGGAAGACTATGAAACAAAGAGTTCTTTCACATTTCCATCTTACAAGGCAGAATATAAGAGTAAGATGTAGATCCAAGGGATTTCACTTGAACTTGACAAATACAGTACTGACACAAACTTCATCAAAGAAGTTACACTGAGAAAAAAACATTATGCTAAGCAGAATCCCTTGATCTACACTAATACAAGTTACAGATACGTCCCACAAAGAGCCAACATCTCTGACAGCAAGTACATTAACTCTCCCATTACCTTACAGGAGAGCATTTAAGAATAACCCAGTATTTTTAAAATACGGTGTATGTTCCTCTTCTGGGGATAAGGATCTGGGTGCACATGAGCAATTCATCCAGGCTGGTCTTAAGACTTAAGGGAATCAAGCAAGAAAACTGGTCCCTGATTTAATAACAGAGCACCCCATAGGCACTTAATGCTAAGATATCATCGCTATGGTGGAGATTTTATCAAGTGAACAAAAAAAAGTTTACCTGAGAGTTTTTAGTTAAAATAAATAAATAAAAATCATCAGAAGCATTTTTGTATCCAGCACCATAATCCAGTTAAGACTGACCACTAAAAATATTCTACTTTGAAGTTTTATTTTGATCTGACTATTAGAAGAGAGTAAGGCCATAACATTCTCCCGAACAGCTTATCAAGGAATATTACATTCCCTTAACTTGAAGTTTTAGGATTTCAAGCCATACCACAGATTAAACAGAACAAGAAATTAAGAGATGAACCTTTCCACCCAGTGATTTACTAACTAACGTAATGCACTTGATAGCACAGTGCTAGTAACAAATCACAGCGATATCCCAATAAAAGAATACAGTTAGAAAACCCAACGCTGTGGCCTTCATAGAACTGACCCCCCTCCCAAAAAAACAACAACAACAAAAAAACTCAAACAAGAAAAACCTATTGGAAGCAAGGCTGCTAAGCAACAAGCCCTTAGTTGCTAGGATGCACTCCTTTAACATACCATCATGAATACTAGCGCGGCAAAAGAATAATTTGGTATGAACAAAAGCCCATGAAAAAGAGTGGGACTTAAGTGCGTCTGGTTTCCCCTCTGAGAACAATGCAGCTGCCAAACCAATCTGGAAGGCCCGACATCATTGTTCCCCAGCCGCAATCTGCTCTGACTCGAGGAAGTCCAGTTAATGGGCAACACTGAAAAGTTGAGCTGGCTCATGTACCGCCGCCGCAGAATGCGCTCGGATAATGGGTCGCTGCCTAAACCCGTGTACTGTGAAATGTCATTTTAGCACTGAGCTAGGAGAGAGAGGCTGGGTTTTGTTTTTCCTTTTTCCCCCCCCCTTGGAAGTGTGGGGGGGATGAGGTTGGATATTAACAGCATGGCATAAAGAAATCTTGAAGTGCCTCGATCACTAGGAGGATTTTGTTTGCTTAGTGTTAAAATAATACTTAAGTTGTTTTCCAATTCCTTCTTCACTGAAATCTGAGTGCCTCACAGCAACTACAGTCATAACACCCTCCAGTGTGATTAAAAAACCTCATTGGCATATGAATATATCTGAAGATCAGACCTAATACGGAGCATAGTTGAGATGATTTGCACATCAACTACATACAAAAAGTGACCACAAGTTGAGCTTTGTGCATTGTTGGGAACATATATATCCCAGCCTCACATCCATCTGCTTTAAGTCTCGTCAGCCTCTCAAGGGTAGTTAAGATGAGGCATCTACTGCAAATCCCGAACTGAAAATTTCTGAAATAGCTGTGCTTAATAAGCAGTATGCTATTCCTGGCATTTGGCCTATACCCTGCATGCAAACTGTACTTGTTTTCAGACCAATTTTTGCAACATCTGTGAACTTTGCACACTGTATTTGTGGTCAGCAGCATCTCTTAGAAATGCTGGACTTGGGAGCTCCCAAGCTGATGTCCCTTACAAGAGCCCTTGGTTAGAACCACGAAAATCAGACGTCACTGTTAAGTGCTGCTGGAGTTGATTTATTTTATCTTGACCTGGTTAGTGAGGAGCACTATGCCAGAATCTATTTATTTGGAATTCAAATTCATTCAAACACTAGTGTACCTAGATATAGGACAACGAAGGTCAAAAAAAACCCACAAAAAACAGAAAAGGTGGCATTTATTCAAGGAGTAACATCAGATATGAAGAACTCCTTACATTCTTTATTTACACAGAACTCTCATTATGCACATAAGGTTTTGAAGTATGCTTGCTGATACAATGCCATATAGATAACAAAAACATCCCCTATGAGTTCTGACTTGACTGAGTGCCAAACAAGCAAACAAAATCTACAAAAAAAAAATCAAAAAAATCTTGTCAAGAAAAGTCTGCAACTTTTGGTTATGCTCACAGCTGAGTAACATAACTTGCTTTTATGTGTAAAGAAAAAAAATTGTCCAAATTGGGAGTTATCAATTTCATTATACTTACAGCAACACAACTTTTAAGAACAAACTACAGCCTGTTTGAAACTAGAGCATCTCATACTGGGTTCACTGATAAAGGCCCAAAATATTGTATTATTGAGTCACTTATGAAGTATAAACGTAGTATGTTGGATGAGCACTGTGCTACTACATCGTAGAACTGCATTCCTTTTTCTTTTCCATTTTCATCCACTATTCTCCACTAACTGTTAACAACAATCAACTCATTAATTCACAGAATATTTCTATTTCTCAGAGGAATGTGGGCAAAGAGATCATCTAATCTTTTAATGCATATTCTGAATATTATCCACTTACAATTGAACATACGAGAAGTAGTTTAATGCAAATTTTGTTCATGGAGGAAAACAACAAGGAGCAAATGGCATGTCTTGTGGCAAAGTACCAGAAATTGTGTATTCTCAAAAGAATTCAAGAGTTTCTGAAGATACATTCTACAGTGAAATAGATCATCTTGTTTTCACGCAGGAAGTTTTTTTTTCTAAATCTTCTAAAAAGAAAATGGGAAATATTGAAATCACAGTTTGTTGAAACACTGTAATCACTTGTCACAAAGAAGTGCATAGCTGATAAGAAAAAATGAATGTATGTTACTCAAATCGTAAAGATACTGCAACAATGCAAATAAAATAATGAATATGTAATAAATACCTACTGCTGTAGTTTCTATGTATTTAATTACCATTGTATTTCAGCGAGTGCTGTTGTCTGCATCATTCTATCCAACAAAGGAAGGATGTCCCATTGAACAGATTGGTTAATGCTCTGGGGCAACAGATGTCTACTGGAACTGCAGGAGACCAGCAACTGGTGGCCTGCCCATCTTCTGAAAACTTTCAATAGACTCATGCATATGTTCACACAATAGGGCATGTGGTAGAAATGCAAACCTCTTTTTAACCCTTTTATATGCTCTCTTTCCCTCCCAACTCATATATGAAGGTCTTTGGGTTTTTTTGTTTTGTTTTGTTGTTTTTTTTTTCTTTACAGGATCCTTGGAACACAGGCTCATGGAGTATATAGCACTTGTTCTTCAGTCTAACATCTGAACTCAAAACATAAAACAAAACAGATTAGAAACTTTATAAAAATAACTATGCTAGATCCGACACACTTCTGAATAGCTTTCAGAGCACAAAAGCTTTGAATGGAACACGTTCCCACCTGAGAATATCCTAATGCTCTCACAATACAGTATCTCTGCACAGCCCACAATGGAGCTCTTCCTATTTTCACAAACAGAAAAACTTACCCATTGTATGGTACAAAGTAAAAGTTTTCTTTCTTCTTCTAAAAGCGTTTTCTACCTCTCAGAAATTAAAATAAGCAATAGCCTACTTGCAAAAAGAATGTCAATACCCATAACTCAAGGTTGAAACCTTCCCTTCTCCTCAAGGAGCTAGAAGAAAATTTGTTCTGCTGATGGCTACTGCCTACCATTTTCAGGTTCTTGGAAATGCACTGTTTCTAGTGCTTTTAAAAGTTCCTTAATAGAACGCACTGAGCTAGAAGATGACTCTTTAATATACTTAGTCTTCAGATAGATTTTTTTTTTTTTAAAGAGATACCCAGAGTGTGCAAACCTCAGCTGAGGCATACGCTAGCTACGTTGTCAGAGCACAAACTGACCTGCCGGAACATCAGAAAGGTGAAGCGTCCCATTTCTGCAGAGAGAAGCCCGTATACTTACGTTCGCTGGAAAACACACAGACATTGGTTTCTTGTAGCTGTTCCAGAAGCAACTCCTTAACACGATTTCAGCTGCAGACTTCAGGCAAGCAAGCAGAACAATGAATGGATGAACAGATGGACCCGCAATGTCTTTGCTTAACCTATTACTGAGCGGAAGAGGAGCCAATCACAACCCGCAGAGCTCACAATTAGTTGGCCAGGCAGATGCAAGGCAACCTCCCCACCCTGCATCAGGTTTGGAGGTTTCTAAGATAAGCAAGTTGATGTCATTCGCAGGGTCTGCCCCGGGCAGCATGTGTATTAACGAGGGGTATGCAGCAACAATAGGCCATACAAAAGAGACTAGCAGGCAGCTGCTGTATGAGAGCCAGAGTCATTAGGGAGCAGGCTGCCAACAAGAAACACCTGGCTTGGGCAGACTTCGGCTTCTCCTCATTGTTTCTAATTCATGAAACAAAGAAAGGAATTATTTTTTAAGTAGTAAAAGTTGTGAGTTCCTATGAAAAAAATCACTCCTGAGGAGTATAATCTCTTCTATCACGGAAACTAAAAGTTCTTTTTTTGGAAAAATTTTGAAGAGAAATAAATCCATCAGCAGCTATGTGCGTTCCCCTTCTCTTGTTAGCAAAATTAATCATATCGGTACATTGTGCAAGGAGGTATGAAAGGGGCCCACACTAAGCACTGAAATGTATTCAGAAACCGCTTTCTGAATTTCCTGACACTTTTGTGCATCAGTCAATAAGTGTAATAAATTTGCATTTATACACAGTTATAACAGTACTTGTGGGTATATTTCAGTTTCAGCAGAAGGCAAAACTGATTAAACTAAACTCACATAATATTTATACGCGCAATAATGCATATTTTTATGCAATGGCAGTGAAACATTAGGGCACTTGATAGAAAGGCAACAAGAAGCACCCTTTTGTTCTGGCACCACTCCTATTTGTTTGTAACAGAACTTCTCTCCCTGTTATTTCACAGGCTTGTTCTAGATGTCAAGATCTTCCTGCTTCTTTGCAGTGATGAAATATTTGAACAAAAGTCAGGAGCTAGGCAATAGCCAGCTTCTCTTGTTTTTATTTTGATTGAGGTAAGCCACACAGATACCCAAACCCAAACTCCAGTCCTGCTCCCTGCACTGCCCAACATTTCCAATACAACAGGCCCTATAACAGCAGCAAGGTTTGATGTCTGATTAAAAAAAGCAGAGTCATACGGCCTTTCAAATAAGAAGCTGCCACAGCTGGTAACTTTACCACAGACAGCTCAGTGCAGAGAAGCACACAGCCCTGAGGAGATTCTACGTTTGCAAATATTCACCTGAACGACTGCTAGAAAAGCGAATTTACTGACCTTCAGCATCTGCACGTGGCTGAAAGCACTACTGAAAACCACAGGGTCAGCTGTTCTCGTCTGCCTGGGAAGACAGGCGACCTGCTGGGAAACTTCAGCTGTGATTTAGAAGAAGTAACGAATGTGAATAGGTTTGTTAGACCTCTCTGGGTGATTTCCCAGAGCTTTACGTGGATATTAGTGATTCAAGACTGTAAACGAAACCACACACCATCATGCTACTACCTGATGACTTTACCATACGTCCAGATACAAAACCGAAGATCAGGACCCCCAAGTTTAGTTCCTCTGCACTGTCCACTAAACACTCCCGAGAACAACAGCTAGCACCACTATTTTGGGGCTTTTGAGTCGGCGGCAGGAGGAGACTCCTCACTAATTTCTGCCACTGTGAACACAAAGACTGAGGGAAAGCTACCCACGAGCACAGTGGGAAGCCTGATCTCCAGCACTGGATTAAGCCTCTTTGCAAACAGCAAATAAAAGCAGTGATCTGAAAAAGCTAATCAGTCCCTGCTGTGGTATTTAGACTACCTCAGTTGCCGGTATTGGATAACGTTAAGCATGTTAAAACTTCTGTAGACAAAATAAGAAGCCAGTCCAGTTCCCCTATGCCCAAGAACTGCCCTTAAAAGCAAGCAGGATCACTTGGCTAGTCATTAGTTTAGTATCTCCCTGATTAGAGCCAGGCACTTCTTCCATGATACCAGAAAGGCCTGTTTTGGCAGAGGGCAAGAAAGATACCATTTACATACAAACTGAGAACTTCCCAGCACATAAATGGTGTACTTATGGCTGCACACACACAATTAGGACATGAATATGATTTGGCTTGAAAACCTACCTTAAAAAGAAGGGTGTAAGTTCTGCAAGTTTACTTGCTAAGATGGGTCCCCTCAATGTCTTCTGCAGTAACAATAAGTACAATAACAAACAAAAAAAACAACACACGAAACAAACAAAAACCCTACACTACAAAGCAACTTTCCATACTGCAACTGCGTGTCTTCTGGGCACCAGGTCTGAACGTCGGCTGCTGATAAATCTTCATGCTAACGCCACGCTGCAGCCCTGACTGTGACTAAACTCAGAACAATCTCAAGACTTGTGTTATATTGTTTCATTTGCATAAAGTATTCTAACAAGCTGCAGTTGCATGAATTAAGAAAACATTTTTTGCATGATGTCAGTTACGTAAAACAGCTGCCTGTACTTGAAGAATTTTCTCAGCTCGCCCCTGAAAGAAGTTGTGCTGTCGAAGGTTTACAAAATGTCAGATCATCCTATTAAATCATGTTTGCAATGACAGCAAAGCATTCATATTAAGGTTTTAACCAGTACACTAGGCTTCCTACTGGGATTGAGGAGGTCAACAAAGAAACCTCAGTAAGAAACAATGTGGGTCTCCTGTCACATCTGTGACGGGCTACAATAGAATCACTCGAAAGTACACAGTGCAAATGAACAAAGAGGGCTCTACTTCTTTGCTAAAACCTGCAAATCCAATAACTTGACTAGCTCAGCAACCTCCTATTACCTCATTTAAAATACAAAGAGTCACGAAGTTAAACCCCGTCACCAAAATACAGCATATGGCAGTTCTTCAAACTTCTGACCTTTCAAGATGGGGAAGCTCCAAACACCTACTTCTCGTGGCTCCCACAGATCCCACACTGCGTACAGCACTCATCGGGTCTCTAACACCACTTGACTGAGCAGCAGGCTAGCCCAAAATCATGAACTGGCTGGAGGTGGTGGGATAACTCGGACTAAGAGGCAGGAGGAGACTTGAGGAGAGCACAGAGCCAGGTGTAGGATGCTGTAGGGGTGCAGCCCGGGGTAAGCCCCTCAGCTGGGCAAGGGGTGGGGAGGGAAGTGTCCCCTCCTGGTCACTGCTGCACAGCCAGGTCCGAAATGCACACCTGGGAGGGTCTGAGGGACCACAGAGACAGAGCTGGAGCAGCTGGAAAATCTGGACTGCCTAGGCCAGCAGTATTTGGGAAGTACTACTATAATGGAAACTGGGGGACAAAAAAGAAAAAAATTAGAAGTCGTCTTCTACTTTCAAACAACCCTTGTCATTTCAAGCATGAAGACAAAGCCTTTAAAAAAAGAAATGATTGTATGCAAGCATACAGAGTGGTCATTCTGTAACTCCAGGGCTACGGTTGCAGCAATTAGATGATTTGCCTACTAAAGCATTTCATTATCTTTTATTGTAGAACTTTATGCTAAGTCTCCAGTAATAACCGATGTATTCACAAGAATAGACTGTACAAGTTAAATCAAGCACATAACATTGCATTTACGAAAGAGAGACAAAGGTTGTATACTAAGACAAAGCTCACATTGCAAAATATCCTACATTGACTATTGTACTTGGGAGCTACAAGGGAAAAGCTTATATTCCAAATGATGAGGTGGAAACAGGCGTTCAAGACCAGGCTGGACGAGGCCCTGGGCAACCTGATCTAGTGGGTGGCATCCCTGCCCATGGCAGGGGGCTGGAACTGGATGGTCTGTAAGGTCCCTACCAACCCGAGCCATCCTATGATATGATGCTATGAAATACAGCAGAAATTCCTCTTCACCAGTCAGTATCTTGAGTGATGCCAAGTATCTCAAGCTCAGCACTTTGAGAGAAGTACGCTTAGTTTGGAGAAATGGTTAAGTGGCACTCTAGACTCAATCCACATGTGGTCACAAAACAAACAAACAAAAAACCACCGCCACTCTTACAGCCACGCAGAGGAGAGAACTAACCGACCAGTAAAAACTCCCTAGAATTCAGAAACACAACTGATGTTATGATAAAGATGAGTAATGCTCTGCCTAGAGAAAATAGCTACCCTTCAAAAAAATATTTTTAAAGTATCAATTGCATTTGAAAGTGAAATGTGATTTCTCCATAGGAAGATATATAAAACCACTTCCAAACGCAAAAAGCGGAGCGGCAAAGAGTTACTTCAATTTTGGAAAGACAACTAAAGGTGCCTGTAGTTATCCTTAAAGTTTAACAAGGTAGAGATGCACTTTCCACCAGGCCATCACCTTAAAAGAGGTCAACAAGTTCCCAGTATAAGCCTGTTAGATCACCAGTATTGACAGCATGCAAGACTTGAGCAAGCTGTTGCTCAATTCATCACATCCTCTAATATGTTTTAAAGAGGAGAGGAAAAACTTCAGCTTTTTCTTTTCCAGAAGTAGCAATTATTTCTTTGCTGACCATGCATATGAACAGCTGCAGTCTTTCCTCATCTGTGGGTAGACAAAGGCCGTGACCACAGGCTCTTTGCCATGAGATGACATGGTGCCCACATGCAGCTGCCCCCAGCTACAGCCTGCCTACTTAAGGAGGCCGACGGGATCGAGCTCCATCAGCCAACTGTGCAGAAAGCACAGAGCAGAAACACTGCAGTCACCCTTCAGCATCACACCGAGCAACTCCTGAAATGAAGCACGTTTTCTTGGGCCAAGAGCTTCATTCTGACAGCGAATAGTTTTGATGATGCGACAAAAGAAACAAACAAAGAAAACACCACACTTAACTAAGAAGATAATGGAAAGGTAGTTGCCTCAGCCGCACAACTTCAGATATCCATTGCAGGCATGGATCCATAACCAGTGCTTCTTCCAAGGAATCACAGCATCACAGGTTGAGGTTGGACCTCTGGAGGTCCCTGGTGCCACGCCTGCCCAAGCAGGGACACCCAGAGCAGGCTGCCCAGGGCCACGTCCAGGCGGCTTTTGGAGATCCCCAAGGAGACCCCACAGCCTCTCTGGGGGTCACCGAGCAGAGCCTGGCTCTGTCCTCTCTGCACCCTCCCTTCAGGGATTGAGGGACACGGATGAGATCCCCCTGAGCCTCCTCTTCTCCAGGCTGAGCAGCCCCAGCTCTCCCAGCCTCTCCTCACAGCAGAGATGCTCCAGTGCCTTCATCATCCTGGCGGCCCTGCCTTGGGCTCTCTCCAGTATGCCCAGGTCCCTCTGGTACTGGGGAGCCCAGAACTGGACCCAGCACTCCAGGTGTGGCCCCACCAGTGCTGAGAGGGAAGGATCCTGTCCCTTGATCTGCTGGTTCAACTTTGCCTGATACAGCCCAGAATACCATTTGCCTTCTCTGCAGCAAAGGCACGCAGCTAGCACGAGGGTTTTCCCATGTTTAAGCGATGCTCCGACTGAAGCATGGTTAAAACCAGGCACAAACAACCAAATTACATGACCACACCTGCACAAATAAACCAGTGCACGCACACACAGAGGACATAGCCACAGAAGTCCTGCTTCCAAGAAGAGTAAGTCAGGTGACCAGAAATTCTTGGTGTTTTGGGGAAATAGACACACAAGAGCAATCCAAACTGTATCAGGAAAATGTTCTTTTTTACAGGATGTAAATGAAATTTCACCATTCCCACTCGAGGTCACTCGAGGTTTGATTTTGAAACTATGTCTATGTCTGTAGAAGAAGATACTTTCACTCCCTGTTGAGATACAACCCTGAGCAAGACCCACCAACCCTGTAGACCTTCTTTTAGGATCGTTCCCTCAGTTACAGTCTCCCGAGGGAGAGAATTCCCCCCCCCTTAAAAATGCAAATATCATGGAAAAATACAACAGCTGCCACTAGCACTGAGGGTAAGTTCAGAAGCTTTCTTTAGAAATGCACTGTAATCTAGTATCTTATATTTATTTCTGCTCTTTTTGGTGATGCAAGAGCCTACAATATGTTGTTATTAAGAAAATTACCCAGATTAAAAATCCTTAAAAAAAAAAAAGACAGAAAAATCACCTGCCGGTGGTTATCAAATTCCAGTCTGTAGCCACTTACGGGTCTATCCTATTTTTATACAGCTTGCTAAAGAAAACCAGGAGAAGCAGCTTCCAACCTGCGCCTTCCAGCTCTACTACTAAGTTTTTCCTTCTGATTGCAAACCACGATGTCGAAAGCCCATCGTGCACAAGGGTGGCTGCTGATCAACTGCTCTCATCAACACCAGGGCAGCGCGGAACATGCAGATTTCCGCCACAAACTAGATGACGACAATTAGTTTAAGATCACTGCCAGAGGACATTGTTTCATTCCTTCCTTATTTTTATTTATTTCCTCATGAATCGAGGCAGAGACACTGACATACAAATCGCTCTAGAGACAAAAAAGGAGTTTCCGGCGATACACGTTGGATTTGATCTCTTCCCACTTCCAGAATGAGTCACGGTGTCTGGGTGCTTTCTGAACATGAAAATCTGAACTGTCTAATTAACTTTCCTTGTGACAATATTGGGCGGCCAGACAATGCCTACAACTGTACAAAGTGTACGCCGTCATGCTTAGCAAAGTACTTTTATTCAAATTTGTTCTGTCAGAAGAAAATCCGCTAACAAAACTAACATGGTTAAGTGGAAAAAAAAAAAAGTATTGTCTTCATTTAAATACAAATTTAAGAGACTTCACTAGTCAACCTAACATCTTTTATCTGTGCCATGCTATTATTAAGAGTTTGAAAGGAGTGTCGGAGGAAAATAGGCTTCTCAAACTGTCTAGCGACACAGGCAGGTTGTGTTTCAGGTCATGCTGCTGGCAACAGAGCTCCTTAATCTCCAGGGTTCCTGGACAGAGTTCAAGGTGTTGGTTGGACTCTGTGTAGCCCTAAATGGCTTCACAGGGCTATGCTTATTTGAGAGACAATTCCTGTGCCTGTACCACACTGCTGCAGTTGTCATTTTGGACTGGAGCCTTCTCCGAGAGAGCTGCCAGCAGCAGATTTTCTGCAAGACTTTCAACTTTACAATTCACTCTCTACAGGGATGAAAAAGCCAAAAAAAATATGTTAAGGTTCAAATTTTTACTCAGATTTTTAAAGTAAAGAATTAAGAAAGAGACAGCAAATGCAGTTTGCTGAGACACACACAGTATATAATTCTTTCCTGCTTTCTGGGGAATCTTTTAATAGCACTGACAAATAGTAACAATAGCCAGATCATATAGTAAGTAGGTTACTGTAGCTGCAAATCCAAGCTCAAAAATAAATAACGAGAAAATAGCTACCCAGAGGTCGATTTGATTACCTGTCATCTAGGTACGGGTTTTCTTCAGATTGCTGTATCCCAGAACCCAGGAGAACCCACCGGGAAGTCCACACACTAAGCTATGCGCACCAGCCTTTAAAATCCTAATTTTACATATTAATAAAACAGTTTGGCCACTTTTGTTTAATAACCTAATATATCAAGAAGAGACAAACCATCTGGTAGTGATTTTAAATAACCTTTGTAGGTCTTCAAAGTTGCAGATTCATTTTGTTCCAAGCTCAGAAGGTTGCAACTTTTAAATTAGAAATGAACATTGCAGACCAGATTTCCTCTATGTTTAGTCCCCACTTTATCATTTTATTTTTAAAGTTGGAAAGCAAACCAGATTTTTGTCCTGTGAATGAATACCTGTACATAGTCCTCCATTAAAGTTAATACATTTTGATTCTTTTTGGCTCCCCGAACTCACATTTTCCTTTCCTGAATTCCACCTTCATACACTGAGTGATGCTGCATTTAGAATTAAATAATTTAGTTTGGAAGGGATCTCCAGAGGCCAACTAGTTCAACAAATCCCATGAAACTCAAAGCAAGGGCAGCTACAGCAGGTCGCTCGGCACCTTTTCCAGTCAAGCTTCCAGTCAATTTCCAAGGCTGCAGATCCCACAGCCTCCCTAAGTGCCTGCCCCAGTGTTTAAATACCTTCATGTGGAGAACATTTTTCTTTATGGCCAGTGAGAATTTCTTCACTGTGACTTGTGACTGCTGGCTGCTGTCCTTGTGGTCCATACCTCTACATGGAGCATTTCTGTCTTCTCTACACCCTCAGGTTATATACCTGAAGAGAGCCATAAGATTCCCCTGAAACTTCTCTTACCAAGGCCAAACAAATTTGGGCTTCCCAGCCTCTCCTCGTGCGTGATGTACTTCAGCCCCCTGCACATGCTGGGAGCCGCCCTCTGGATTTGCTTCAGCAAGTCCATGTCTCCTGCCCTTCAGAGACCAAACCTGGGCACGGTGCTCCAAGGGCGACATCCTGAGTGCCAAAACGAGGCGAACAATCACGCTGCGCATCTGCTGGCTGCACTCTTGCTAATGCAGCACGCTTGGCCTTATTACCTATTTCTGCAACATCATCTTGTGCTTATCAGGCGGTGAGGCTTCACTTTCCACAAAAGCCTTCCATGTTAGCAGATGAACTAAACTCTACTCACAATGCCTGCTGGAGGCATCTGCTTCCAGTGCTCCCCCAGGCACACCGATGAGTGCGTCCAAGCTGCACACGAGCAATTCGAACCGCTTTCTGTACATAGAGTGCAGAAAGATCACAGTAAGATGATGACACTTGTTCTCTTGTGAATGAGTTTGCTTACCTGAGGCCCTTCCTGTACACGTCAACAGGTAACCGATTTGTAACATGCTACCCTCTGAACCCTAGCAAGGTGTTCTCATCAGCAGAGAAACGAAGCCAGAGCCACCTCTGCGCATCTGCACCACCTTGACGGAATCAAAAACTCCAGAGGCTGGTGTTTCATGCAGTTCCACGTGAGCTACAGACCGCTACAACGGCCTCACGAAACCTTGGAGCTGCCAGCTTTATGAAACAAATCAGATGGAGGCCCATCACCAAACGCTGAACAGAACCTTATGGAGAGGCCACACACGGGACTAACAAAGCCAAAGTGCAATTATTCTGAGTCGTGGAAAAAGGCTGGCTGCCTAACTCCACAGTGCAAACACACGCTCGATTTCCGTGAGGAACTACAGTTTAATGTCTCATAAGTTATCGGGCAAGGGAAGCTTACCAAGTTCCACTCCTAACACAAGGGATGGCCCCCTCAGAGAAGAAGGCAGAGTTCAGAAGAAACAGCCTAACTTTGAATGAGTTTTGGAATTAAGATCAAGCTGCAGCTACCGGGCACCACACTCATGAGCCACACAGCCTCTTGCTGGAACCAGATGAAAGCTCTGCCAATGCACACACGATATCAGATGTTAGTTTCCAAGCGATGGCTACCATAAAAAGCTATTAACAGACAACTGATCAAGTGGCTGGGGAAACAACAGCTGAAGCAGAAAACTCTGATTTTAATCTTACAGCAGCAGGACCAACACGCAGCTCGGCTGGCAGCCCAGCAAGGGTAGCAGCAACAATCCCAGAGCAGCTGCTATAGAGACTCAGGAACCCAGGTGCACTGCCCTGGGCATTTGTAAATCACAGCCCTTCCCCAGCCAGAAGAAACCATTTCCAGAGGTGCATCTGGCAAGACAAACCTTATGTATTGGAATTACGGCTGACGGAGAAATTATCTCAGGTTTTTAACTCGGTTGAGCATTTTGAGCTGGGAGGGCCTTTAGGGGATGTGGCTGCAGTCTGTGAGCTCTCAGACCCTCCACTTCGATAAAGTGGAGATCTCCGTGAAAGCGCTGGTGGCACTTTACCAGGGAAACATCTCTCACCGAGGATGAGGCTATGCTTCGATGCTCTGCGCAGGAAGGAGTAGGTAACTCAGTGGTTCGAGTAACTTCACAGATGAGAAGGATTCGAGAGCCCTGTCAGAGACAGGGCACCAAACGTAACAGCAACTAGGAAAGCAGAGAGACAAGGGTTTATAGATACCAGCTACTTGTATAAACAGAAGCTTGCAGAACAAAAGGAAGCTAGAAAAGTAGTTTCTATTAACGGAATTGCAATCTGTCCCTTCTCCAGCCAGTCTTAGCCAAAACCACCAAATTTAATTAGTCCTAAGATGAAAGGACTAAGTGACAGCAGAGCAGTAATTTTCAACTCATCACAAAATTTCAAAGTTTCACGGCATTTTGCCTCGAGAACTGATTCATTGATTTCTCAACTTAACACATCACTTTTTATAGCTCTTATGGGAGGATGGCTCACAGAAATGGTCTTTTAGGAACTATCATGACAGTTTTAGTCAATTACTAAAGCACTCAAGGATTTCAGACTCTTGCCAGCCTCGGAGCTTTAGCTGCTTGCAGCAAGCAGACTGCTTTTCAGGTATTTGCAGAAACTTGTGTCACATGTGCTGTTGAACACCTCCAGCTTCACTAACTTCCCCAATCTTTGGCACCACTCTGCAACTTTCAACCACCTCCTAAGACATTCCTTTCATACCAAAAGAAATTGCTGTATTTCTTCCTCTGGGAGGATTACTAATGACCACTAAATTCTCCTTCACTCCCAACCACTTCATGTCTTGCTTTGTCTCTTCCTCGCTTTTCCCTGCTTTTCTCAAAATACCAACTTCCACAGAAGTAAAATCCCTCCTTCTGAGCATAGCTTTACTTTTCTCTCTATCCAGGCTCAATAAAACTATTTTATGAGAATGCATTTTTAGTTTGTACACTCTTGCTGAAGTTTTATGCCTATTTATCCTGAAAGAACTCAGACCCAAATCACTTTGGGTTAAAACAAAGGTATTGGGAACTGTATTTCCTGAGCATGTATGATGTTTCTACATTTAAAGGACAACAGACCCTGGGGATGGTCTAGCATTTTGTTCTTCATCTGTATCTACCTACATGTATACATAAACAGACACCTCTCCTCCCAGGGAGGAAGCTGACGAATGTGAAATCTTCAAGTGGTACACTGGAATCATAAATCAAGAAAAAACAACCCCAACACAGCCAGGCACTCAGGAGAGGTAGTCTGGAGCGTGACTGTGCGGTGAGCCTGGCAGAAGGAATCCTGCAGTTGCAGAGGGCGAGCTGCTTTTCTCCCTGTGGCAAACTTCAGAAAGGTTCTTGTCTGGACCTTTCCAGTTGGGACTACAGATGCACAAGTCTGAAACTTCAAGTAGTCTTTCGAAACATTCTCATTCTGCAGCTGTGATACAAGAATGAATAGAGCTGGAGTTTACCAAAAAGCTAAAACAACTCCTTAACCGGGGAGCACAATACCCTTGCAGAGTGGCAAAGTGTCAAGTGTCAAGTCCAGCTCTTTATGCTAGGCAAAATACAGTTTGAATTTTTGGTAGTGCAAGTTCAGCCTTTTTACACAAGAAATGTGATACAGCCTGAAGTAATCAATCCCAAAACAGGTAAAAAAGGGAAATGCCTAGTTCATCTAAGCAGAAAGCCCCAAGGTTATGAAAACCTTCATCAGTTTCTGCTCATCAATAAACAACATGGCACAGAACATGCTTTTTGACAGAGCCTCAAGATGCTATATAACGGTACTTAAAGGTGCAGAGCTTTAAGGGAGAAAACATCCATACGGTATTTTCCCCCTCTAACCCTGCAGAGCTGCCTATTCCACAAGATATGTAGAGGAAAAACATGGAGAGAGGGGAAAAAAAATAAAAGGAGAAAAGGAGGAGGGGGAAGAGAAGGAAAATTTGAGAGATGCCTCATAACTCTAGCAGGAAGGCAATTATGAGCAGATTACAATTGATTTTCTATCTGCGTGCTAACTGGAAATGAGCAGGGGGGTAAGAAAAATGACTCCACTTCTTGTTACACCATCTTACCTCTGCTCTTCTTATACACTACTTTCAACATACAAATTAGTAACTAAAAAGCAGTAAGTGTCAATTCTTTCAAGCATAAAAAAAAAGAGGCTTGTTCAGCTAATGGGTTACTCACTTCAAACATATGGCAGTGGTAGTACATTCACTGTAAATATTTAGCATGCTTGAAGATGGGAGGCATTTTAAACATAACTACGCAGTACACAGTAAGAAATATAACACATAACTATACAATAACTTCAGTCCAAGGACTGAAACATTTCAGTCTTTTCACAGAAACAGCTCACTACAGTCTATGTACAACATCTGTTTCTTCTGGTACCTCAGATATAGTTTCCAGTATCACAAGACACGAAAAAAGAAGTGTAACCACCTTCATCACTAATAAGGCCACTGGGCAGCTGCCATGGCAACAAACACTACGGAAATGAGTGAACAAGGAAATATCTCCTGAATAACAACAACAAAAAAACCCACCCCTATCCACTACTTCCTAGCTACATGTGGGACACTGCTTCACCGAACAGCAAAAGCAGCAGAATAATATTTACAGAACAGGAAAAAGGTAAATTTTACGCCATAACCTTACATATCCCATTTCCAACCTTCCCTTTGATTACTGTAACTCTCTACCCCCACCCCTTTTACTACTGTCATTCTTTTTCAGGTAGCTCAGCTTTTAAGAATTAATTAAAATACAGGGTGAGATCCATGGTTAGTAGCTGAGGCTAGAAAATTCAGATTAGGATCTGTTATAATTAAAAAAAAGCATAAGCAGTGAAAAATCTACAGACTTGAAGTACCGAAGGGGGTAGATTTTTTTTTACTATTATGATTTTTTCCAAAGTATTCGTTCAAGCCAGAAGTTACAGAGCTGATGCAGAAAATACTGAACAAGATTGTGACTTTATTAACGTAAGAAATTAACCTAAATGACATGTGCCCTTTCTACCAAGCACTGTTCCTTTTTTTTTTTTTTAATCTGTAGCCATTTCTGAATACAACAAAAACCGACCTGAGCCAAGCAAGTTCCTCATTTCACTTCAAGTTGACTTTGAATTGTCCTGTTTCAGCTTGCTTAAGGAGTATTTTCAGCTGCATGTAGGATATGTAAGATGTCAGTGAAGAAAATCTTGTAAGGTTTTTCACTTACCTATGTAAAATTAAACAGCAAATGGTTTCATCAAATACTGAACTGAGTCTCCAGTCTTTTCAAGTCTCATCAACTGCTAGCCTAGTTTTCTTCAAAGAAATAAACAGCTCTGGAATACCAATAACATTTTAAACACTTGGTACAATCCAGAAAAGCGAGCAGTGAAATCACTCCAGTGGACTGTTACTCAGCTCAGTGTTCAGCCTAAAATGCACAATATACACAGATGAGTCAAGTCTAGATAATCCTTCATGCTCTGTCTGGTTGAATGTATAGGGCTTGCTTTTAAATTGCATACCTTAAATAAACTCCACTTTTCTTTGCATTTATATCAGAAGACCACATTTCTTTAAAGCTTCTCGAATTGGAGATGCCTAAAATTTTTTTGGGAAGTTCTATCTACCAGGACCTCATAAATTATAACTGTTTTTCTAAAAGGATCAAAAATGGTAATGTTTATTGTAAGACCACTGAGTAACTGCTGTCCTACAGATGTCTAGTTTAGTAGTAACAGTGAAATGGGCACATTGGACTGAAACCATAAACACGGCAAGGTTTGTAGGGAGATGAGATACCTTGAATTGGTTCAACTATCTCCACTAGAAAAAAAAAGTTTTTGATTTCTCAACACTAATCATTCTAATTAACGAAAAAGAAGGGGAAGGGAGAAGGAAGAGGAAGCACATTTACCTGTAAAAGTAATGTAAGCATACTAAAATAGCTGTGAACTTGTTTTGCACTGAGATAACAAATTCTCCTCAAAACGACAGCATGCTTGAATTTTGATCTGCTCACTACTTTACACTTTGTTGAGGTGGAATCTCATCTCAGAGCATCCTCACACAGAAAAAAAAAAAAAAGTTTGTTAAGATTTATCTAATGCTGTCCCAGAAGAAGGGTTATAGTAAGCTCATTGGATTGCTCTATGGGCACATGCCAGGTGGCAACGAGACAGTGGAAGAGGCAGCATCCCAGCACTTTGCAAACCCAGACATGAATGGTTTATTTTCTTTCCAGATCAAAAGACTGTACACCCAGCACTTTCTGAAGCACATTATTAATTGTGTAACACGAAGATTCCCAATTACGAACTACGGCTCCACTCTGCAAACACAGACCAAGAGGACAGGACACAGCACTTTAACGCTTCTCCTGGTGGAGAAGCGAGACCCAATGTTTAGCGGGATGGCTTGACTGGCTGAAGCCAACTTTCAGCAACAATATCTAACGTGGGCTACCTGGCCTTACCACAACCACCAAGCCTTGGCCAGGCACAGGACTGCCAGACGGGACCGGCTGCTGTGGGTGCTGCACAAACACAGCAGCCGAGTTTCCCTGCCGGAGGGCATTGTAAAATAACGTCACGGTGCCACAAATGCAACTGTACATGCCCGACGTTACTCATACCCGTCTGCAGAATGAAGTCCAAAACACACAGGTGAATGGAAATTATTATTTTTTTTTTTCTAAAGAGAAACTGCACCTGGAAAGGCTCGGCTGGACCTGGAAATGATTCAGGCGGTGCTCTCAGAGGTGGCTGCCTACCACGGGGGTGGCTACACGTCCTGCACAGCCCACAAGCGCGGAGTGAAGCCCCCCGCCGCCCTGACTTATTAAAAATAACAATAAAAAAGGGGAACGGCGGGGCGAGCAGAGGACCCGATCCAACTTTCTAATTCCCTCCGGGGCTCCGAGCGCCCGCCGAGCGGGGCAGGGGCACCCCGGGACCCCCGGGCCGGCACCGCGGGGCCCCGGGGCCGAGGGACGGCGCCGTCTCCTACCTCCACCGAGCTGCTCCTCCTCCTCCTCCTCGTCCTCTGCCGCCCGTGCGACCTCAGGGAGGCGCCGGGGGCAGGGCCGTGTTTACCCGCACGCCGGCCCGGCCCCAGCAATGGGCGGCCCCGGGGCCGCCGCTGCCGCCATGGCCGCCACCGCCCCCCCGTCCCCCCGGCACCCACCTGGCCGCCATGCGGGGCGGAGGCCGGCCCGCCCCGCCAAGGTCGCCGCCACCTCGCCCACCGCCACCGCCCGCCTCATGGCCTCAGCCCGCCTGGCCCCCGAGCCCAGCCGCCGCCTCTTCCTCTTCCTCCTCCTCCTCCTCCTCCTCCTCCTCCTCCTCCTGCCGGGCGGCACCTGCCGGTGAGGGACCGGGCGAGGCCGGCGGTGGGTGCCATGGTGCCGCGCCCGAGGCACCCACACGTTACCCCAGTGCTGGAGGGGAGGCTCCGTGCTGAACCCCCCCGGCCATGGCAGCGGCGCGGCCTGGGCGTGTGGTCCTCCAGGGCCGCCCGGCTGCCATCGGCGAGGTGCTGACAGACAGAGCTTTGCGACCGGAGTCTCCTCGTACCTCACTGTCCTTGGCTTTACAGGTGGAGGAGCAGAGACGGAAGAGCTCTTTGGCAAGGACCGCAAACGGAGTCTGTGGCAGAGTTGGTACAAAGCTCAGTTTCCGTCCCATGTTCTAAATAGGGGGTGTTTCCTCCCACCCCGCTGTTACTTGTGTGGAGATGAAGTAATCCATCTACCTCGCACCAGCCTACGGTGCCTTCTGTGTTCGTGCAGACGTGGCTGCGCGCCAGGAAGGTGGTTAGAAGATATGAATGAAGCGATGATGTTGCGGTTGTGGCTTGCTAGCTGACTGAGCGTATACACGATATGACATAAAGCCATCGCTACTCACAGGCGCAAAGTGTGTATGTAATCGATAGTCACTCACAGAATCACAGAATCGTCTAGGTTGGAAGAGACCTCCAAGATCACCCAGTCCAACCTCTGACCTAACACTAACAAGTCCTCCACTAAACCATATCGCTAAGGGCTACATCTAAACGTCTTTTAAAGACCTCCAGGGATGGTGACTCAACCACTTCCCTGGGCAGCCCATTCCAATGCCTACTCATATCCTACTACTGAAGTTTGTAAAGAATTCTTCGGGCACCCAGCAGAAAATGGGCTACATTTCTGAATTTTGCATGTAATAAATCCTATGCAGAAATATCAGCCTGAAATGCCGTTCTGCAGGTTTCATTTTTCCAATAAAATGTGATAGATTTACTTAGAACATTCTAGAGAAACAGAGCCGTGTCGCTTTCCTATATATATTTCAATAAAGCTTCCCTCATAGAGCTGACAGAGTCTATAAGCAGGATGACATGATTTTGTCTATTCTACTATTCAGCACAAGATTTGCTCAATTTCTCAGTGTATCTCATCCCCAGTTTGCTTGAGCATGGTTTGGAAGATTCGGCTCGGTGCAAGAGGCTATCTGTGGTTTACTCCTTGGCTGTGCAGAGTTTGAGACCTCTACTAAAAAAAAGACAATGCTTGTACCCTTAGTCCCAGACATGCTGATGCTGTTTCAGAAATGTCAGAGTGGTGTCCAAATGCAACTAAGAATATTAATTTAGAAGAGGAAATTTGTGAAAGCAAGACTAAAGAATTAGACACTTGCAGTTCCACTTTGCTGCTTATTATGGAAGGCTTTGCTGGTGATTGAGGAGTGTATGAGTCAGTTAAAAGCACTGCGGCACTGAAGAAAATGATTCGCAATTATCAGAAGAAGAGAGAGAGACTGGAATTGATTTTGAAACTACTTAAAGTCACAAGAGAGTTTCACATTAACTTTTTTCCTTAGTAAACTCTAGTTCCCAGTGAGTTTGTCTAAAAGATCTTTTTGACCTCATCTCCTGTTTCAGATTATGTAAACCTCCAGTACCTTTGTAACTGATTAAAATGTACTCATTGTAAGCGTGAGTTAAGTTTGCTCAAACGTGAGTTTAAATGAAGTGAGCTGCTTGATGTCACTGGGTTGCTTATTGGCAAAATCCCATTTCCCCTCTATTGACTTAAGTAGCAAGTTGCTTCCAAATTAAAATAGAAGTGTGGGAGTCGGAATCCAAGATTTTTCTGTCCCATGATCGCAAACCCCAAATATAGCAGCAGTACCTGGAAGGGAACGTTGTAGGAGTTAAAAGCCTTCCTCTTGGTAGGACAGTCAGGTGCTGGGAATTCATACGCCTCCAGAACTTCCGATGCCTCTCTTCTCCCTCTGAGTTTGCTTCCCCATTATAAGTTCACTGTTCTTCCCACACCACTGTTTTTCAGGTTTTGCTGAAACTCAGGACTTCAGTAGCTCGTCCGGGACTTTCACATGTTGCACAACCCTTTCCTGGTACGTAAACGGAGGAAAAAGTTGTTATTAATAACTGACAGTGCACTCGTGAGCATAATCAGTGCTTAAAAAAGAAGAGGGAAAACAGGACCCGCTGCCCCGTGCTGGAACCAGAATCTCCTTCATTTCCAGAATCTGTACTTACATCACTATAATGTAACAATACAGAATCAGATAAGTTTATAAACAGTACATTTTCTCTGAAACCATCTGTCTTCCTGTACATGTTAACTCTAATTTCCCTTGCCTTCTTTATGAATCTCTGTTAAGTCAGGTTGGCTTTAGCAACTTTGCATCACAGCTGCCTTTTTTTTTTTAAAATTAAAAAGTGCATATTAATATTTTCAAAGTTTGTTTACTTTCTCAAATGTGCTGTGCATTTATTCTGCCATGGCTGCTCTCCCCATACTAGCTACAGCTTTTTTCCATGACTTGAATATTTTCTGCCTGTTGGACAGAAAATGCCTCTTTTATTCCTGCAGTTGTCCAACAAGCTGCCCTGTAAGTGAACCTACTCACCCTCTTGTCATGGGAAACCTGTGTTAAGCGCCTTCCTCCACACCAGTCCACTTCTTTCAGTTAGTCCTTGCTCAAAACTCTCTTGATCCGGCTTGTTCTCATCAGATGTGCCAGAGCAGATAATGGATTTCAACAGAGCGATTGTTAGTGCTTGTTGCCTTTATTTTATAACTGCTGCTTTACTTTAAGATCCTAAATGGTAAGTCTATTTCCCGCTGGCCACCTGCTTCAGTATTTTGAGTACCTTTTGCAAGTAGACCCTCATCCTTTCCTTTTTTTTTTCTTCACTAAAACACAATTGTGGTCCCTGGTTCCAAACAGGCATCCTTAAAACATCTAGATGATTCGTCAGCTCTTGCTTTAGCCTCCCACTGTCATTATTTTCCCTTTTCAGCCACCACGTTTTGTCCAGTTACTTTTTCATCTCAGATCCTTGTGCTGCTTCTGCCATGATTTGCGTAGAAAAGCCTACATACTTGCTATGACAAAGCTGCTACGACAATGTACATTTTGTTAATTTATGTTACCACAGCAACTGAGTCATGCAAAGATGTAATGTCACGTTGTTTGATACTGTACCTTGGTATGCTCATAGAAAGCTAGGGAAACGGGGTCTGTGCAGAGCTGCTATGGAACTGGGGCTGAAAAAGTTAGATAACCATACCTACAGAGTATATGTCAAGGGTTTGTGTCAAAATGGATGCACCACATAAGATCCTCTAGGAATCTAGATTCGGTTCTGTTCAGTTCTGGGAGGAATTGCAGACATACTGGAGGAGGGGGGTAGCGTCTTGAGAAATACAAAACTGGTCTAAAAAACAAGGCATAACTTGTGGGGAGGACAAAAGCAAGCTGCTTAACTTAGGCAGGTATTAAAAATTGCACAAACTCAGGAAGAAGAACAACTGGTGAAAAAGTAACCATTCAGAAATAAATCTGGAGTCTACTGTAAGCCATAAGTTTAACATGAATCAGCAATGTGCTTTTGTGGCAAAAATAGTAAACATCCCAGGAAGATGTACGTGCAGGACGCGATCCATGGTCTTTGCAGTATTGGTAGGATATCAGCAGAAGAGTTGGTTTTGTGCACCATAGCCCAGGAAGGATGGGAGCCAACAGGAGACAGTGCAGGTGGCAACAAGAACAAGCAGAGGGTCAGGAAGACGAAAGGAGCTGGAGCTGTTGGACTAAATAAAAGAGGGCAGGGGAAAGACATGCTAAGGGTCGTCATGTACTTTTAAGTACATGCCATTGCAAAGAGGAAGGGAATAATCTATTCTTGGGTAGGTAGAGTAAGATGTAATGGATCTAAATTGCATCACGGAGGAAAAGCTTTTTTAATGGTAACATTAGTGAGGCACAGCTTTATGTTATGGAGGGTGTAGTAGTGTCTCCATTACTGGATGTCTTTAAGGATGTGCTGGACAAGTAGTAAGTACTATTGATCTGGCATTGGAATTGGAGGATGGATTAGGTGACTAATCCAAGTCCATTGCAGAGGTATTTTTCTGTGATTACACATACTCTGAGGCTCCTCATTAATCACCGTTCATTTATCCAGTCCCATTGTACATTCTGTTTTCTTTTCAAGTAGGATCCGCAGTCATTCCTGTGCCCATTGGAGGGCAAAAAAATGTTTTGTCCCATTTTTCTCTTGAGTATAGTCAAAGACCCAAGCTTTTCTCATTTTCTTGGCAGCCCGCGAGAGACACGGGTTGGTGACTTGTACAGCAGTTAGCTGCTGAGGTAACTGATAATTTCATGTGAGTCAAACATGCAATAAAAATTATTTAGATGACTGTTTCAGTCTATTCAAACACGTTCAACATAAACCCTACATAATGTTAACATAAATCTGATGTTCTTTGGACATATACTAGATAGAATCACTCCATTTGTAAAATGTTATTGGTATTCCAAACCTAGCTCATGCACACACTCCTAAATTCCCCTATTTTCTCTGCCAGGAGCTCATAGGAGTTTTTAATGGAAACCGTGATGTGTTAGTTATTTTCTAGGTAGCATTTTCTTTTAAATTTTAAATTAAAACTGAATTACAATTTAAAAATGTAGTTTAATACCCACTTACACATTTCAATTTAACATAAATAGCTTATACCAAGAACAATGACCATTTGTTTACTTGTTAGATCTGATCAACAGAGAGCATGCATGATAGGTTTGCTATTTTCTGACCAGGCTATCTAGTCTAAGTAGATATTACTAGCTTCTACAAACTTTTGCTGCTACAGCCTTAAATCAGCATGTCTGCGAGTGTAGACCCAGGCACATTTTGGGCACCCTGGAATAAAAATGCTATTGTGGTAAATGCCAACGCTGAATACATCACTTATGGAGCTTTTAAAGACAATGTCCATTAAGAGATTAAACCTACATTTTTTCCCATTAAAGATAACTTTGGAAAATTGGATGGCCATTTTATCCTTTCAAAGAATGGAGATTTTCTTTCTGTACTTATTTCCTGTTAAAGATTAAAAGTGTGCTTTTCTGCACAGAATATGTATTGCCCATTTCTTTTACCTGCACAGGTCTGTGTACTTGCACCTCTGCTGACCACCGTATTTGTAGCAATGTGGAAAAAGAAGCAGGGGATAAAGGGGAAAAAATTCCATGATCTTTTTTTTTTTGAGGTCATAAAAACTAAAATCCAGTGAGGAAGAACTATTGACCTCATGTGAGGCAAAGGACATTGGGGTTATAATGAACACGTCAGTGTTCAACAGTGGCTGAAAGAAATCGGTATTAAAAAAGAATAAAAACCAGAAAGCATCATTATGCCACTGTACACGTGTATGGTGCTCCAGGGTTTTGGATGCTCCAAGCAGTTCTCACCTCTGTATCTCAAAAGAGACACAGTAGAAGCAGGGGAAAGTGATGCAGATGGTCAGGGATGTGGAGCAGCTTCTCCATGAGGCAGGCACTCTTCAGTCTGCACAGGACACACAGCCAGGTGAGGGTATGAGAGAGACCTGTGAACCATGGATGGCATGAAAAACATCAATAGAGCGTAACTATTTGTTGTCCCTCTTCATATAGGAATTAGGGAGCATCAGATGAAATTGTCAGATGTCAAGTTTCAGAGTAACAGAAGGAGAAATTCCCTGAAACTACCACTGTTTTCCAAAAACAAGCAGAGTCATTCATGGAATAAAAATCCCTCTAGAGCTATTGAAAACCGAGGAGCAGAGAGGTCTGTTTCAGCAAGTCCCTAAGACAGCGCTGAGCCATAAACTCCCTGCTGGAGCTTTTTATGTTTGTTTGGTTCTTGTGCTTGGCAGAGGACTTCATCAGCTGGCTGCTGCCAGAGAAAGATACGGGGCTGGGCTAAGACCTGTGTCCCAGCACAAACGTTCATCCTTTAATGTTTATTAGCCTGTTTACTGGGAAAGCTCTGAAACACTTCGACTTGTCCAGGGCTGTGCTCCTGCAGCCTTACAGCACTGTGGGAGACAGTGAGACTGGGAGGTGATCAAAAGGATAATCAGGAGGCAGAAATCTGCCTTTGACGAGTCAGCATTTCTTTTTTTTAGTTAAAAAAGAAAGAAAAAAAGGCTGCCTCATACATCTGTGGATGCAGACAAGCGTGGCCTGCATTATCACCTTCCCCCTCATCGTGAAAAAAACAAGCAAAACCCTGAGGCTTTTTGAAGCCACGAGATGTGTCAGTAACGCTGGGGTGGGGGAGCCAGAGAAGTAATTCCCTGGCTGTGCCTGTGGGAGAGTGAACCGAGCAAATGCAAGCTCCTTCCTGCAGCTGGGAGCCATCGCTTGGGGGATCCCTGAAGTGGGTCAGGGCAGGTCAGAGGCGCGGGCTGCAAAAATTCCACAGCACCAGCAGGAAGGAGAATTACTCACTGTCAGCATATCCAGGGGCATGATTGAAAACCGAGGGGAATCTTCTTCCTAGCAGAGAACAGGAAAGCAGGAATCTGACGTTCGGAAAATGCTGATGGGCTTTCTCTTAGCAGGATGTGTGCACGTCGGCTTCTGGAGCCCAGAAAGGACAGGAGGCACCTCGAGCTTGTTGGGAAGCT
Source organism: Anser brachyrhynchus (assembly GCF_964034855.1). Taxonomy (NCBI): domain Eukaryota; kingdom Metazoa; phylum Chordata; class Aves; order Anseriformes; family Anatidae; genus Anser; species Anser brachyrhynchus. The sequence goes on from NC_137694.1 coordinate 194,111,490, forward strand.
GTGAGGCACGGCATAGCCAGAGGAACATCGGTGCTGGGGGTGTTCCTCATGCCAAAGGTCCCCTTTGGGCTGGGGAGAGTGCTGGGAGAAGGTGGTGAAGAAACCCAGTGTATGGGTTTTGTCCTTCCTTTAGGAAAGGCTTTATTACCCCATATATTCGTCTGTTGCTTTTAATAGATAAGGCAAAGAAGGAAGATGGGAGAGTGAAATGCCTTCATCCCATTTTTTTTTTATTTTGGGTGTCTGTGTATTGAAGCAATGCAAATTTGAACAAAAACAGTTGCTATAGTGTTTCAAGTTTGGAGTCAAAATCCTTTAGAAATGGAGCACTTTTAGATGGAAAAGTTTTACAGAATTTTCGTTATGTAAAATAATTTGAGTTTCCATCTTTATTTGGGTTTTTTGACTCCATGGTTAGGAGAAAAAAGAATCTTTGAAATTTCCTTTAGTTTATCTTAAAATATTTTAAACGCCCAAAATTAAAATGAACAACTGCTTGAGTGATAATTTTCAGATAGTCCAAAGTCAACTAGAATTTCCAGTGAAACTAAACCTGCTTGTCCCTATAAATTCTGTCCAGGACTGGGCTCTCATGTCAAGGAGGTTTGTGCACCAACATCCAGATTCTGTAAGAATAATGCTATACTTTGGATTTCACGTGCAGGAAACTCAAGTGCCCAAACCAGAAGAGGGCTGTGTCTTGCTCCAGCAGCTGGTCCTTTGATTCATTTAATTGTGGCATTAATATTTTGGGGCGTACTGCAATTGTGGCTTTCCTCTGGGGTAAGCATTGCTTATGGGAGGTGGGGAGAGGAGATTCACCTGTCACAAGACTAGGAATGTTTTCTGAAAAGCATGTAACAAATTTGAAACTTGGTATCTTTGAAAGAAAAATCAAATCGAAGTGTCCCACTGAATTTGTAAGTAAAATTTTTCTATTGGTAAATTTGACAGATGGCAAAAACTGGCAGAGTGCTGCAGAGGAACAAACTTTTCTGTCCTTCTGCAGCCTCTTAGTCGTCTTCTGCGGTTTCACCTGACAGTATTTTTTATTGTAAGTTTTATAGCTCAGTGCTGTAGCTGGTTGGTGCTTTTACAAGTTGAAGTGATACAATTTTGTTTCCTTTGTTTTGCTAAATTCTGATCTTACTGACGCAAAAGAAGAGTCAACGCTAGCGTTTTCTTTCCTGATTTTTTTTCCCATGTATTTTTCTGCTTCACGATGGCTCAGGGCTGAGCACAGCAGAACAGTTTCCACAGGCGAACAAAATGGCTTTTGGTTGCAGTGAGAATTTATTTTTTCAGGAACTACGCAATTTGACCCAAAGCTGCTAAATACATGATGTTACCATTTTCTTAGTGGTTTTGCCTATTGTTAATGAGACAGCAGTAGTATCTTCTCTCTTCGTAGTTGCTGTTCTTTATGCATCATCTCCTGAGAGATAAGAATCTCTACTTCCTTCCCTCAATTTAAATAAATGTTCTGCCCTTTTTTTTTGAAAAAAAAGTTCTGAAAACAGGCAAGCACTCAACCATCTCCATATTTATATATTTATTTATTGCATTTGAGATGGCAATAGCACGATAGTTGCAACTGAGCATCCAGGTTCTCAGATCCTCCTCTGAGTTATGTTCACTCTGATTTCTCTTTGTAACAATTTTTGAACTAATGGAACAGTTTCCAGCATATATAGATTGCTCAAGAGGCAATAACAGCTTTATACGTTCACCTTTTTAATGCTCTAGTCTTTGAGCCTTTTGGGGTCTATTACCCACATCTTTGGCCACCTTTGTACATCCTTATATGCAGAATCATAGAAATCACAGAAAATAGGATGACAAGAGACATCATTTGCCCCCCCTTTATGCTCCACAGCAATATCATCTTCACCTAAATTAGTTCTAAATGTGTTTGTCCTAGCTCTTCTTGAGAACATCTGGTGATGGAGATGCCATACACTCTATAGACAAAATGCTCCAGCACTTACTTGTTCGTACTATTAGAACCATTTCCCTGGGAATTTTTCAAATACTCAGCATGGGATTAATTTTCTAAAACGTAGAGGTCTCCAGGTATATATCTACAAATACTGTAGGTTTCTAAGTTTCTGCTGGAAGTGGAGATCTGGAGCTTGAGTCAGTTGTCTACAGTATGGTGTTTGGAGCTGAGCGGGACAGACCGCCCCTAAAGTCTAACCTATATCCAAAGCTCTTTCTCTCTGTCTCATCTACAGGACAGGTAAGCAGTTTATTCCTTTCCTGTTTGTCACACCCTTTACCCTTATTTGATATTTGTCATGCTGTCTCTCATCTTCTACTGGCGAAACAAGCCCACTGTTTCCTTTAGCATTGTTTGTTCTTAAATCATCCTTTTTGTTCCTCTTTGGGCTCCTTCCATTTGGTTCATGTAGTTCTCATAATAAGGAACTTGAAACTAAGCATGTGGTGGAAGAGAGACTACATAGCATTAAATGTATGCTGTGGGAACCCCAACTTATCTTTTAGGAGAGTTAGTGGGGAACTTAAGCAGAGGAAAAGCCCTCTCCCATTACATCACCACCGGAGCAAAAAATTGAATCACACCCCACGCAGCTGTGTGCTGTAAAGCTTGGCACTGGATGTCAGAGAGCCACAGTGCCTGCACAGAGAGCATCAAAATCAGCAAACACCACGTCAGCAAAAGCGTGCTGGTAGATCCTTGATGATATATACAATTATTTAAAAAGAAGCTCACAAAAATAAGATGCCAAAAGTGCTGTTAAGAAACCTACTAGACTGCTAGTTTAAGAAGGTATTGCCTTCATTCTTGATGTGGTGGAGTAAATTTTCAAGTTCACGGGTGGGGGAGGAATATTGAGAGGATTTTTACATATATCTAAAAAGCAAGTGGATCTAAAAATGTACTCCATTGTAGCTCAGTGTTCAGAAATATTACTCTTTTCAGTTCTATTTTTATAAACTGCTTAAATGCTTTATAATAGTTCCATAAAAAATTCCTTATTACTATCATACATCTTGTGGGGGATAATTGCTTCTGAATCTTCCAATTGTTCATGTGTCAATCTGTAAGAAACTCAGAACATTTTTTTTGATAAAAACGGAACAAACTTCAAGAGGGGAGAGCTGTCTGAGGCCGAAGGTAATATAAAGAAAATGCAAATGACCAAACTGACATTAGGGGTGTGGGAGAATGCATGAGTGTCTGCAAAAAGTGCTTGTGTTTGTGGTAATCCATACCATTTTGATTAGTCCTTGATTTTATTAGTGTTATGATACTACTAATAACCATAGTTCACATGTAACCTGAGACACAATTCTTCTGCTTCTTCCAATTATTTGATTATAATTTGTTATTTGTGTTAATATTATGCCTACAAGCTTATCAGTGCGAGATCAAGGACTTGCCGTCTGAGGTGTTGACAAACACAAAATGCAGAGAGGATCTGTCCCCTTCATACCTCCTAATTTAGAACAGGTGAAGATAGATGGGTGCCACAGTCAGAGACATGTGATCTGAACAACCATAGATTTTGGAGATCTGAAATGCAATATTTCAAGATTTATATGTAGACAATCCCATTTTTTTCTCATTTGAAATGACTTTTCTACTGAAACTGGATGGTGAGAAAACAAAATCGTCAAAAATGAATTGAAATCTCTTTTTAAACCCAAGTCATTTCATCTTTTTTAAAAGAAGACTTCTTATCCTGATTTGGAGTGGAGAATTTTTTTCAGATCTTTAAACTTTTCCCCAGGAGTCAAAACTGTTTCCCATCTGCCTCTTCCCCATCAGACAGAAGGCTCTTTGGGTCTGATGGCCCAGCCTGTACTAGCACAAGGATGCATACCGTAAACCGTACAGTTCATTTTCATGAACATCGAGCAGTTTTCTAGCCAATTTCCCTGATTTTGACTTCTTCCAAGTAATAATTAATAGCAATTCTAAGTATGCCACTAGTGCCTTTCAAAATTTAGGGTTAGCCATATTGTAGGTGGTCTGTGACAAATGACAGCTTTTCTCTAAAAGCAGCGAGAGGCAATGCGTTGAACAAACTGAAACCATGGCGCCCTGCTTAGCATTTGAGAGCCAGGATGTGGAAAAGGCCCTGACACTGGTTCCCTTTTTCTGTCGTGAAATGTCAGGTTAATTTTAGTTACCGCTGTTGCTTTTACTTGGTGTTTGTTCTATTTGTAGTCGGTCTGAATTTGCTTGAGCATTTGAGGCTGTTGAACCCAAGGCAGAGTGGCATCGAGCAGGCTTGGTTCTGTGTTATTAGAAGATTTGTTACTGTTTAGACACACTGTTATCGGGTGAAATCTCACCATCTATTAAAAAGCCACAGGGTGTGAAGATTAGCACATTCAAGAGGCATAATGATTTCCAATCTGATTTTTTAGTATGCTCCACTGAAAATTAGCTCGCTTGATTGCTGTGTAAGTGACAATGTGCAATTTGCAAAATTACTTATGCAAAACACGTTATGAAAGGGTGGCATCTTAGGTGGAGGTTAAAAGACAGCTGAAAAGTCCTTTCCTAGCCCAAATATACTTGCACTGTGCTAGACCTACCCTAAAAAGGGTGATTAATTATGTAAATGTCTTGAACTTCCCCCAGATATTCCTGTATTTCAGCATCTACACACTACATTAACTATAATATATTGTGACCACCATCCTGGTTCAATTAAAAATAAAGTTGCCATTTTTTATTACAGTCCAAAATGAATTTAGCGCAGATCTGGAAGAAGGTACGTAGTGCAGGATGGATAGCAGCCCGTCTGTCAGCAGTCACATGTGGGTTTTCAGTAAATGAGGACTCTGGTGATGTTTCAGCCCTCACAGATGTCAGGTAAAAATGATTTACACTTGTCCATAAACATGTGCAGCACAGGGAAGGCTCTTCTGCCTCGCTGCTTGTGGCAAATGGAAATGAACACTATTAGGGCCACCATTCTGGGAAGTGCTGAGGGCCTGCCGCACTGGCTGCACCAAAGGCCCCAGGAGCGATACGCCTTCGGTGTAGGCCGCAACGCGGTCTGACTAACAAGTGTAGCCCCAGCTCCCAGAGGTGGTGGAGTTCAGTGAATTGCTGAGTGAAAATGCCTGAAAGAACTCCACAGATCGTGGTGGAGGTTCCACCAGAAACACCCACACTGTGTCCTAACGAGATGCACGTTGGTAACGAAACATTAGCGCAGTTATGGACCCAGCAGGAGTTAGGGAGGTGGGGAAAACAGTCAGGGCCACATATCTGCCTTCAGTACCAGAACACTCGTGTTCCTGCTTTTAATGAAATCCTGGCCAGTTTGGGACAAGCCTCTATTGCGAAATCCTCAAGATCCAGCTCTTGAAGATGAGGCCAGGCTTGACTTGATGGGGTCTGCTGGGCAGGAGCTATGCTATGAATCCCTTAGCCTATGGTGGTATGTAAATAGGTGCAGAATCTGCTTCTTTTGACTGCAGTTTTTGTTGCTGACTCATTGAGTTTGGATGGATTTGTCATACTAGAGCCGAATCTATCTTGGTGTTTGCTGAGAGGATGAATGCAGAGTCACTTTCCTCCTGGGACAGATGGAAGAAATAGTGAGCTTGGTGCCACAGATCCACATGATGCTACAGGCTGCTTATACTTGAGGATGGCAGGAGCTGCCCGATTGCATCATTAACTTCTTTGATTTCAGCTCATGTCCATTCGTGGTGTTTGGCTCTGCTAACTGTCCTGTGTTCTGAGTTCTGGCATTCAGGGGCTCTGCATGAGATTGGTATTCATATCCTTGAGACTGGTGCTTTGTATCCTCGGGTAGCTGCACTCTCCTGGGAGTTTGGTTGGCAAGGAACTGAACTGTGCTGGCTTGTTGAGCAGAGGAATGGGTTTCTACTTTGGAAAGCCAAACCTTCAGGCTGCTTCTTAGAGCTATCACCTGTTAGAGGCAGAGTGGTGTGTTCCTGGGGCAATCTAATGCCATGTTAGAGGGAACTGAGGGAGTCCTGGGAAGAAATCACAGGGCTTCCATCTTTGCATTCTCTAGATCTTACTCAAAACAGAACCAGTTATTCTTATATCTAATGCTTTTTAGTAGGTAGTACTGAGACTTTCAATCAAGAAACAGTCATTCCCTTATCAGTCTGGCCATGAATTTAATCTTACCTCTTTCTGCAAGAGATATTGCCACTCAAAGAGAACCTTGCAGTTTGGGCTCAGCTTACGGGTCTTGTTAACAGTTTATAAGCATCTTGCCAAAATATTAGCATAATGTGTATCATGACTGGTTCTAGGCATATTGCTGCATGAACCACGCCTCTTTGTTCACTTCTCTAAATGTGCTGCTGAAGGCTACGGTTGCAGGAGGATGATACTCAAGTGATGGTTTGCATAAGGTTAAGTTTCATCCAGTTATCTGAAAGTGCAAGCCTGAATGAAACTTGCTGTTCTTGCCTCATTTTTTGTTAATACGTTTTCAAGATCATCTGCTAGCATTACTGCATGTATATTTGCATCATGCTTAATCAGTATGATTAATCTGCTATTTTTGCACAGGCAGCAAGCTTCTATATTAGGAAAATGCCGGGTCCTTGCCTTAGATGTCACAACAGCCTTCCCTGCATCAGTCCTTATTTTGAGGGCTAGACAAAATTTAATTTAAATTTTGTCATACCCTGGGATTTACCCTTTTTTTTATTTGAAAGAGGACGAATGCTTCTTTCCTTATTGTGATTTATTGTTTGGCTGGCTGAGAGTTATGTTTCCAGAAGCAGGCTGAAGTTTAAAACATCAAGTAAAAATGCAGACTTCTGTTTGATTGCTTCCGATCCAGCTAGGGCAGAAATTTGTAAGATACCTGGCTTAGCTGTCTCTAACTGGATTGAGAACATGGCTTCACTCAGTTTCATAGTAGCATCTCTGAACTGGTTTAAAACTAGATCACTTAAGTACCTCTAGTGGTTTCCATGTGCATGATGCCCTGTATGAGGGGTGAAACCTGATGGTTTGACTTTGGGGAAACTGTAGTGGCTCAGAGAGTTTCCCTGCTGTTCTGCTGCATGCCACTGAGACTCACGTGTGTTTCTCAGCACACTGCTGGATAGCTGGACTCTCTACTAGTGCTCTAAGGAGTATGAAGGGGAATTGGTCTTCTTCGGGATCAATAATAATTCTGGTATATTTTTACCTTTACTTTTCCAGCTACCCTAAAATCACTCATAGTATTATGAGCATTATTAGTATGGATATTGGTTTTTTTCCCAAGTAAAAATAAAATTTTTAAAAACCAACTGTATTGCATGAAAGTAGATGGAAGAAAGTCATCTCCATGTTTAAGGTCAAATACACAGAAACACGTGAGGCTCTTTCTTCTTCCTTCAGACACAAAGCTCTCAGGTTCTTTGATGAATCTTACCTTTGAATTTTCCTGTTTTGAAATGGACTCTGATTTAAGATAGAACTTATTCATATGTCCCCATATTTCTCCAGAAGCCTTCAAGGAAGATTTCAAGGAAGCCCTCAAGGGAACCTCCATAAAGCTCTGTGTGGCCTTTTGGAGTACGGTTTAAAATTCATTACACAGTCCTTCATAAAGTAGCCCATGAAAATGCCATTTTATATAAACATTTGAGTATCATTTCTGAGACAGAATGTTTACATTTATAAGAGAATGAAAAATATAAGTGATTACTCATGCTTCACTGAGAAAAGTTTTGAAGGTAACAAAATGAATCTGGGAGCCATAATGTATTGGTGGTAAACGTCTCCTCTCGTTTGCTATGCTCCCTCAGGTCTGGCTTTCTGACTCTTGGGATACCACGATGTCTGCCAGAAAGCTGATAAAAACTCATTTACTTCTGTGCTGTTGGTAACTCCTCTGATCATTGTACGTGAAATAGCATTTTACGCTGAGTAGATGCCATTGCAAAATCTTGGCTTTGGAGGTGCCTGGTTCGACTGAAAGCAGCTTCAGGGTGCAGCCTCAGGGCATTGTTTCCTCTTGCAGCAAAGCTGGGCTGAAGGGTTCACACCCTCCTGTGCCTCCTGCCGCTCATCCCTGGCCCGATGGCACTCTTACTTCACTGCTCTGTTGGCGGAGATGCGTAGGAAACTGAGCCTTTTGGGAAGTTTTATTTTAATTCTGTTATTGAAAGCCACGATAACTCCAGCTGGTGCTGGAGTAAGGATGTCTTACGTGTGCTCATGTATTTTTAAGAGCTCCAGCTAATGCTTGCAGGAAGTTTATATATACATATATAAAAATATAAATATAAAAATAAACACTCTCTGCATATTTATCTCCGAACTCCTTGTTTTATTCAGTGAGTAACATTGAAATCAAATAAACTATGTTTTAAATGTCTTTTTTTTTTTTTTTGCTGGACCCCAACATCCGTGAAATGTCAAAGAGGGTGGCATTAATTACCCATACTGTGCGATGTTCTGCACCTGTTGTTTGTGCTATTTCTTCCTTTTCATTCTCAGGAAGTACAGAACTTAACAAATATTTAAAATAATTCATTTGTCCTGCCAGATTTTCTCTCCCTTTGATGAACATAATTTCATCAGAAAAGATTTCAATAGAGGTTTATTCTGCCCCTCTGCTTGGTGGTTTTGTGCCAGGCTTTATGAAATGCTGATCAGTTTTTCTGTACAGAGAAAGCTTTCGACGATGGTATCAACACTGAAAGAAATGATGGCTGGTCACAGAGGTTACACTCTCTCTGGGAGTTATGGAAAGAGCCCTGTTCACTTCAACTGCAACAGCTAATGGGTTTTACATTAAACTAAAACAAAGTTATGGCATGCTTCTCTTCTTGCACTTACAGGAACTTGCAAACCAGCCAAGGTTGTGTTTCTGTTAGTTCTGCACCTGCACTCACTGCAGAAAACCATTGCTATAACCCGGCAGATCATGGGGCTTACAGGACCTCTTGATGTGTGCTGATTTTGGATAATGTCTGCAGGCCTTATTCTCAACGGCTGTCACTTTTGGTGGCATTGCCACCTGTGGGCGACCACTGTGGACTCACAGCAGTGTAAATGCCGGTGGAATTGGTGATGAATATCTCCCAGAAAGCTCTCCAGAGATGGACCCAGAACATCCTTGGGGATCTCAGAAGTGGAATTTCTCCAGTTTTGCCACTACTGTTGCTGTGGCTAATCTCTGAGGCATCCTTTGGAGTATCAGATGGGACCCTTCAGAGGCCCTTTGTGGCTGAGGGAGGTGAAGTTAGCACAGCCCTGGGCCTGCAGGCAGTTTGGATGAGGCCACTCAGTTTTATTGGATAGAGGCCATCTACATGGATGCAAGCTGTACCGTGCCAGGTGGTCAGATAGGGGTCCCCAAGCTGTTTTGTATATTTGCACAGATGTGGTATAATGGATAGGCTAATGGGCCTCACTATCTATATTTTAGTTATTCCTCCAGCACATGGATTTAGAAATACTTTCCTACATCACGGAAGTGCTTTGAGAATAAATACATTGAGAAAAGGCCATGAGATGCTCAGAAAATGTGGCTACCAGGACTGCTTAAGCACTACTGATCACATTTGGAGCACTATGTTTGATGAATCTCTGCTGTTTCTTTTCCTACATAAAAGTTTTTGCATGCTCAGCATAGAAGACAGTCAGAAAGCTCAGAGAAGTAAACGCATATAATAAGCCATCATCCCCAAAGCTAATGATAGGAGAAAAACAAAATCAACAAAAACCAGTGCCATCAAGGATATGTATCACTATATCACAAAGCATGTGAACATTTTAATTGCATTATTGCAGTTGGGAGTGAGCAAGTCTCCTGTTGTTTCAGCCTGTTCTTCCTCTTTGTTTCCCTGTTTGACAGAAGGAAAAATCATTTGTAATCCTCTCTTTAAAAATGTGGCAGCATGCTGGTGTCTGAAAAGCAGTTTTCCCTCTGCTCTCCTCCCTCCCAAGGGTTCGTGTTGGTCTCTCCTGCAGGGCTTTTAGCGCACAGCCGGACTGGAAGCGCACCACGTGCTGCTACATCCCTGCTGTCCCTGGCTGTACAGACAGACCAGGCTGTGATGTGCTGTGTGCTGGAGCCCTTACAGCTTCATTATTATAACTCATTAGGTCTCAATCAGCTTAAAACAACACTCGATTGTGCCAAGTGACAATGTTTTGCTCCATGACTCTTCCACTCTGTATTGTCCCCGCTTCCCATAGTGTGTGGTTCAAGGGCAGTGTCCTGTCAAAGCCCTTGTGACACCAGCCTGAGCTTCCTGAGCCCCTGCTGACCCTGAGGCAGCGATGTGCAATGGAAGCTGTCCTCAGCTGGAGGCCGTCCTGGACTTGTGAGGTTGTGGGTTCATTCCCGTAGCCAGGCTGCACATCTGGGACACCCTTCTGCAACGAAAAGGATGACCACAGGTCGAGCCATCGTCGCGCCTCAGCACCCAGGCCTAGAGAAGTCCCTGCCATGGCACCAAGCTGCTTCCCCTCCAGGCTGGGGAAGGAGGCCCTGGGGAAGTCAGGTAGGTGGTGGCCTGACTGCTGGAGGTGGCTGTGTCTCTGAAGGACATGGGCAAAGCAGCCAGCTTCAGGTCTTCCAGCCTTTTTCTCCAGCTGCTTCTATGCTTCTCTCCAGCTTCCTCAAGGTCAAAGGCAGCACCACGGTCTGAGAGAGGAATATTTTAAGCCCTGAATATCGTGGAACATGTTTAGAGTCAGAGCAGCTCTCACACGCTAGCAGCTAAATAAATACCAGCCTAGCTGCAGAGTCACAAACACAGACAGCCCTTCCAAGCTGAGCTTTTATTTAAGAATTAGAGTTCCCAAAATATCCATCTAGCTTGTCCCATGGGTCACCCCAGCAATCTACTGTATTAAACAGAGCAGGAATTACTTTCTCTTCCAAGTGAAAGTATGTGGCAGGTGTCAGCATCCTTTCCAAGGTAGAAGGCCAAGCTGAATGTTTCTTTTCTGAATTAAAGGTCAAATGTGCCAGAGGAGAACTGCAGGAGCCAGAGCAAGATGCCGCTAATCAGATATCTGAAGCATCTTGGCTCAGGGTGAAGCGTGCACTGTGGGCAGCAGAGATCTGAAGCCCTTCTCTCTCACAGCCTGCAAGATGTCACAGCCACAAGCTCCAGCTCAGGGAGAAGGACAGGGACGATGTTCACAAAATAACCAGGTACAGCTGTTTAGTAGATATGATTCAGACTGCCTCCCTCACCCCAAAGGAAAAAAATAAATACATCAGTGCTGTTTTCTTTTAAAGACCCATCTATTTTTGTTTCTGGCCCTCCCTCCCCTGTCCTTGGACAAGTCATAGAACCATAGGCTGGTTTGGGTTGGAAGGGACCTTAAAGCCCACCCAGTTCCAACCCCCTGCCATGGGCAGGGACACCTCCCACCAGACCAGGCTGCCCAAAGCCCCATCCAGCCTGGCCTTGAGCACCTCCAGGGATGGGGCATCCACAGCTTCTCTGGGCAACCTGTGCCAGGGCCTCACCACCCTGACAGTAAAGTATTTTGTCCTAATACCTAACCTAAATCTCCCCTCCTTTAGTTCAAAACCATTACCCCTTGTCCTATCACTGCACTCCCTGACAAAGAGCCCCTCCCCAGCTTTCCTGTAGGCCCTTTTAGGTACTTTTAGGTACTTTTAGGAAGGCCGCTGTAAGGTCTCCATGCTTTGTCCCACCAGAGCAAGAGTTAGAAATGGGATCAATCTGCACTGAAGGCCAAGCTCCTCACTTGACCGTGGTGCCCTGTGCTTGGAGCTGGGAGTTGGCAGGAGCTGAGGAGACGCCGTGGCACCAAAACAGGGACCTCAGCCAAAAGCGTGTGTAGAGAGCCCACTTCCACACCTTTGGGAAGTTGGAGATCAGAGGAAAATAATGAAAGCAGGCAGTGAAGTTTATTTCAGTAGACTCAGGGGAACAGGGCTGAGGATTAGGGACTCCACAACCTGTTCTGAAGCTCTGTGCAAATCCAAGGAGGCATTAAGGAGCATCAAGGAGTTTGTGATATCTCCTCCTTCCTGACTCACCAGCAGGAGTGCCTGTGGCAAGTACTCACCTTCCTTTTAAAATTGGTCCAGACTTAGGATTTTTTTTTTTCCTGAGAGTAATTAAAATGCACAGGAAAATATGTTTTCTCTTATGTCTTTGCTGATGACTGCTGTCAGCCTGTTGCAGACATTTTGGCATGCCTATGTCCGGATTACATCTGCTGTCAGTTGGTGTCCTGCATGAACTTGCTCTAAGTCTGGAGCTGAAAAACCTTTCAGATAAACTCCAAATAAATTTAGGAGAATGCAGTGACCTGAATGGGAGACTGGTGGCTGGGGTCGATGCTGTCAGGAAGTTTCTTTTTCACTGACTCTGCCAGTGAATAAAACCAGTGTTCATCACTCATTTTCTGCAAAACAATTCTCCTAAATACGTGTAAAATTGGGATATAAAATCAGTTTTAAAAAATTTGGGCTACAATTTCTTATGTCTTTAAGGTTATTTGGCCAAGAGGATTGTGAAGAAAAAAAAAAGAAGAAAATGGGTGAGCCCTAAAAACTATATAATAATAGTAATCCTGTTTTTTTTTTTTTTTCATTCCCCCCCCCTGAAAATTTAGCCTTTCTGTTAGCTGAGCTCCTTTCCTGGCTCTACTTTCATTTAACACTTCTGAATGTTCCTGTGGTCTTTACTTGTGGTGATGCACAGATCCAATTTGTAGAAACAGTAGGCAAGCGAGGGGAAATTTAGTCTGAACACTTTGTCTTTGAAATTATGGGCACAACATTAAGAACATAGCTAAAACCTTAATTAATGGTATTTTCAATCCCTGTTCTGAACCAGACCTTTTGGAATCTCTGGTGTGCTCTCCCGAATGCAAGTGTTGTCCTGTTCTTGTTGCTGTCCTGTTGTTGTCCTGTTCAGTCACCTCAAATACCAGCAGCTTTGCCTCAGCAGCGATGCCTTGGGGCACGATTCTTCATGCTCTGTGCACTGACTCAGTACTCTGCGCTGGGAGACCAACCTTCCCTTTTCTTTCCTCAAAGCCCTCGAGGGCGAAGAACAATTTGCTGGTCCTAGTTGTGCTTTTTTTATGGATGTCGAAAATATTCTATTTATTTCTAGAGATGTACTTTTACCTTTCATGCTCTTTTCCTTTTTCTTGTTAGCTAAAGAGCTATTGTGAGAGTTTCTTATTCCCTCTGTGGATTTTTCCACATAATTAGTAAGAAATGGCAATTGCAGCGTTCGCCGTGTACTTGCACAGTGGGTAAATCACATCTGAGCACTGAAAAATGTAGTGTCATTTCCCACCAAACATAATGAACAATATCGTATCACCTACAGAGTGGCAATCTGTAAAGCATTGGCTGCTCCGGAGTTGATGCAGAAGGAGAATTTATTGCTTGATGTCCTCTGTTCACTTGCAAAGCCTAGAAAATATAAAAATGTAATCCACACGATGATGTATGGGGACTAATATTTATTTCACAGAATGCTTCTGGAGGGGCTGGAGAGGGCTGAAAATGTGTCCATCAAACAGCCTCAGCAGTGACGGCGATAGCAGCTTGTGCTTGCGTTGTGCTGCCTGGTTGCCCTTCGTCTCAGCCTGCTGGCTGGCACCGGCAGCTTTTGGGATGCAGATAAATTCCCATCAGTAGTGGAACTGGGATCAGAAGCCCAGCCATTTATAAAATGACTGCATCTTGAGAGGACTGAGATAAATGGGCATCTCAGAGGATAAGAAGTCCTCAACCAAATCCCTTATGCATTCCAGGGAACCCACTGAAGTTTTTGGTGAGACAAAGCAGAGCAACACTGCCCTGTTTGCTCGCACCACAAGCTAATCAGGTAGAGCTGAGGACTCAAAGTATAGGAAGTTCATTAACTGCTGTACAAAATCCTGGTCCCCACACTGAGCAGTTTCCCTTAAACAAAGCCACAATTCAATTGCTGCTACACCACACAACATTTCCTCATTCAGCTGGTATGCAAGGGCATGTCTTGCATGGCAGCAGTGAAATGGGATGCAAAGGCAAAAAAAAAATAAATCTCAGTCTTTTACTGTTATCTATCCGACAGCTCTAATAACAGTAATTTAATAAATGATTTAGTATTTTTTCAGGTGGCAGTAAAAAGTCGGTCCTTCACTGTTAGGAGGACGAGACTTGTATCCCAGATGTCCAGTATGCAGTCCATGTGCTACGTGCAACATCTTTAGCATAAAAGCTGAGTTTAACTCTCCGAGCCAGATTCTGACTCAGTAAGAGTACAAATGTCCGATCCCATGCCCTCCAAAAACAAGGAAATGACTCTAGTGGACTTGCATATAATACAGATAAGGCTCACATACAGATTAGTTAACCCAACTTCAATCTCTGTAGGAGTCAGTGACATTGCTGAATATTTACATGGGTATAGCAGAACAGGAAATCCAGTAGGTTATGTTTGCAGCTTACCTTAGCTCTCAAGTCTGCACACGCTCTGCCTGGTCACTGGAGTTGCTCCTTGCTATGTATGTGGAAATCAGTGCAACAGAGCTTGCTTCCTACTCATGGCTTTCATTGTAAATTGACTGTAATATTTTACAGCTTTCAGCCAAAGTAATCTTTCAGACCTTTATCGAAGAAACCACTTAAACAATTACCTGTTAGGTTATATGAAAGAGCATAGGAAACCAACTGTGATCTGTTTTAAATGGAAACAAAATCAGCATCCTTTCAAACAGGTGTTTTTCCTAGCAGTGTCACAGAGGACATGCTGTACCCTTGACTTCTAGATGGGAACCCAGGGTGATGTTGGACACACTGGCCCCTTTTCTTGTGCCAGTTTCCTGCACCTGAGAATTATAGTTGAAATCTGAGAATTATAGATGAAAAGTAAAACAGGGCTGGATGGTTCCTTACAGGTCACCTAGTTGTCCCAAGGAAAAATTAACTGTAACTGTATTTTTTTTCTCTGTTTCTGATTTTGTTTTTGTTTCAATGTGCTTCAACACAGGAGGCTGGGAAAGAAGGCAGCACTTTCCATCTTGGTTTGGCTAATTCACAGTAAACTCCCCAGCTGTACTAACTGGAAGCTGTTACCATGCTTCTCGTCTGCCCAGATAATACAAAACAGTTGGATGCATCACTCGCATGTCCCCCCGTAGCAGATATAAGCCTGATCCAGCCACCCAAAGTTTGAAATAGAAAGAAAAGGTAGCACTTGGGGCTGGTAATAGAAGCATAAAGAGGTTTAGCTTTTGTAGCTGTCAAATGGACTCTGTCCCCCTGCAGCCGGTTTACAAAGACATGCAAAACCAGAGAAAATTGTATTACTTAGAGGAGAGTATTATAGGTGGAACAGATTAACTGAGATCATGGCCACATCTTTTTAAAATTCAGTAGCACATCTACATTTCAAATGGTATTTTCTTCCTGATTTCTCTCAGCTTAATTTCACCAGGGCTAAATTCCTTTTTTTTTCAGACTGATTTGCACAGATGAATTATCTGGCAGCATGTAATACAGACTCCTGAAAGAATCAGGTTTCTGTAGCTGGTTGCCATAATTCACAGCGTATTTAAGGCAGTAAAAATTTGCAGCAGAGAGAAAATAGAGAAGAAAAGATGGGAAGTGGAAGAAACAACACCAAGGTCACCTCAAGATCATTGAAGCCACAGGAAAGAAATGCACTGATTTCTATAGCCTTTGGGCTGGGGCCATAGGAGTCTCAGTTATGAGAGCCCCCAGGCATCAGGGCGAGTTTGCCTGGCTTTGCAGCATGGCAAGCAAGAGGCAGATGCCTTTCAGGTGAGACGAGGCTGGGTGGTACAGGCTGACGTGGCAGCTCAGGGGAGGGCAGGTAAACACCACGGGAAGTTTGCCTCATAGCCCTCTGCGTGAGAGTTGCAAACACCTGTCAACTTTTCCTGGTATTCCCTGCACCTGAAAAGAGTGGAGAAGAGAATTTCTCCAGGCCTTTTGGACCCATTAGTATTGCTAAGCCCTTGAGAAACCATCCTGACTGTTTTCTTGATGGTTGAAACAGCCTTTGCTATTTTGTGCAGTAGTATGGGACCACAGGTAAAGGCATACCAGAACTGCTTTCAAATTGTTAAGATTTAAACAGACATTTAAGATGTAAATGCATGCTTAACTGTGTCCCAAATAAAAATGTATTTCTGAACTGAGCCACTAGTGGTGGGACACATCATATACCTGGAACAGATGGATCACACAACTGTAACACTGGAACAGAGGGCTACAAGCTCTTCAGAAGAGACAGGCAGGGAAGGAGGGGTGGGGTTGGGTTGCCCTCTGTGTTAAGGAAGGGATTGATTGTGAAGAGATGCCTCTGAGAAACAGCCATGGCAGGGCTGAGAGCCTGTGGGTAAAAGTTAAGGACTGGGCCCGTAAAGGTCACCTTGTGGTTGGGGTCTACTACAGGCTGCCTGATCAAGGGGAGCCTGTTGATGAGGCCTTCCTGCTTCAGCTACAAGAAGCATCATGCTCGCACACTCTCATCTTGGTGGGGGACTTCAACCACCCAGATGTCTGCTGGAAAAGCCACACAGCAGGCTGCGAGCAATCCAGGAGACTCCTAGAGTACATTGAGGATAACTTCTTGGTCCGGGTATTACACAGACCAACAAGAGAAGAAGTGTTTCTGGGCCTGGTGCTCACCAGTGTGGATGAACTCATTAAAGAGGTCAGGACTGGAGGCGGTCTGGGCTGCAGCGACCATGCCCTGGATGAGTTTGTGATTTTGAGGAACAGGGGCCTGGCAAAGAGCAAAGTCAGGACCCTAAACTTCTGAAGAGTGAACTTACAGCTTTTTAATGACCTAGTGGATGAGATCCCCTGGAATGCCATCCTTAGGGTCAAAGTAGCTGAACAGAGCTGGGAACTCTGTAAGGATGTTTTCCTTAGAGCACAAGAACTCTCCATCCCCCTTGTGTAAGAAAGCAGGCAGGGAGGGCAGACAACCAGGATGGCTGAGGAAGGACCTGCTGGTCAAACTGAGGCACAAGAAGGAAATGCACAGGCAGTAGAAGCAGGGACACGTGGCCTGGGAAGAGCACAGGGATGCAGTCCGGATGTGCAGGGATGGGATAAAGAAAGCCATGGATGGAACTGAGCTTGGCAAGGGATGCAAAGAACAACAGGAAGGGATTTTATAGGTACATTGCTCAGAAAGGAGAGGCCAAGGAGAGTGTTCCCCCTCTGATGGATGAGAAGGGTGAACCGGTAACAACAGACATGGTGAAGGCTGAGGTGCTCAGCACCTTTGCCTCAGTCTTCACTGGTAGTCAGGCTTCCCACATCTATCATTTCCCTGAAAGGAGGTTGTGGAGAGCTGGGGATCGGTCTCTTCTCACAGGTAACTAGTGGTAGGACTAGAGGGAATGGTCTGAAGTTGCACCAGGGGAGGTTCAGGTTGGAAATGAGGAGACATTTCTTCTCAGAAAGAGCAGTCAGGCATTGGAACAGGTTGCCCAGGGAGGTGGTGGAGTCACCGTCCCTGGGGGTGTTCAAGGAAAGGTTGGACGTGGTGCTTAGGGACATGGTTTAGTGGGTGATATCGGTGTTAGGGGGATGGTTAGACCAGATGATCTTGAAGGTCTCTTCCAACCTTAATGATTCTGTGATTCTATGTTTAGCCTGAGGAAGAGGAGGCTCAGGGGTGACCTCACTGCAGCTTTTCTAAGAAAAAAAAAACCTCCTGCTTGGTGGCCAGGTACTGGAGACCTGCACCTCTGGGTGGGTGCCTCCATGTAGCGTCATTTTAGCTGTCTGATGTCCAGCAGGCCATGGTCCCCCTTAGGTCCTGTGATGTGTTTGCTAGATCTGTGTAGAAGTTTTGGGTATCTTATGGTTTCCTAAATGATGTTAATCACGTGTAACACCTATAAGTAAACACCTAAACTTGCATGCATACTGTGCAACTGCTTCCTACCCTGGGTTAGATGCTCTTAGCTACCTTATCCCTTAGTTAACCACACCTTGAGATAGAGACATCACCTAGTAAACCAGGAAGGCACTTTTACTAAATGAACCCTGTTATGACTGCAAAATATATTCTTACATTTAAAGAAAAAAAAAAAGAGGCAAATAGTAGATTTATAGGCCAGAACTTTTAGTCTTTACTTAGGCAGAGCTATGCTCGAGGTTGCTGGCAGTGCTGGTGAAGAGCATTACTTCACATTAAATAACTATTTAATACGGTGTAATCATGCTAAGATATTGCAGTCATTTGCCAGAAACTCATCTCTAACCACAGAGAACGATAAATTGACTGACATCCATTGATTAGTTTGTGACAGTGTTTAAAAAGTAAAAGTTTTTAAAGTACTGTTTTGATCAACATGACTTCACTGATTATATAGCTTATCTGTCTAACTAGGTTGATTTCCCTCTATATGATTAACTCTGAAACTTGGCTTCTTCTATCAAAGAGTTATTTCTAAATCTAGTATTTCCATTACGCAGTTAATTCCATCTGGTTCTTGTACATGTACTGACTACAGCTGAAAAGTCAGCGTTCACAACATGGTGCTATATCAAGTGCTATTTTTCCTCGTGCTGAATATAGGAAAATAAGGTACCTAAAACTGATGGCTAATCAGTGGCAGACCCCTCACGTACTACAAGCATGCTGGAGTAATACACGTCACAAGGACATGATGTCAGCTGGGACATTTTCTCCTTCACTGCCACCAAGACCTCCTCTGGACCCTTTATGGAATCCCTGTCTGTGGAATGCTGAAATCATGGCGGGCAAATTGCATTTAATAAAATCATAGAATCACAGAAAGGTCTGGGTTGGAAGGGACCTTAAAGATCACCAAGTTCCAGAGGTACACCTCTCACCAGACCAGGTTGCCCAAAGCCCCATCCAACCTGGCCTTGAACACCTCCAGGGATGGGGCATCCACAGCTTTTCTGGGCAACCTGTGCCAGGGCCTCAACAACCTCTGAGTGAAGAATTCCTTGCTAATATCTAATCTAAATCTACCCTTGTTTAGTTTGAAGCCATTACTCCTTGTTCTACCACTACACTTCCTGATTTCACCCAACGTCAGTCCTCTAAAAGGGAAGTCCAGGCTAAGCTTAGGAAATAGCCTCCATTAACGACCAGAGAGAGGCAGAAAAAGTCATTTCAAAGGGTGATTCATTTCCCCCATTGACTGGAGAGGGAACTTAATGATTAATTTACAGTGGGTATCTAACTTTCAGACAGCTGAAGTTATGTGACATGAAAACTTCCGAAGTCCTAATCTACAAGAACATTTGCAACAGCTCTGGAAATTGCCTTTTGCTCTTTCCTTAGAAAATTGCTGCAACTGATGTAATTTTAAGTAAAGGCCTATTGTAAGTAAAATTGGGAATTTAGCACTAAGCCTGACATTTAAAATTTTTAATGAATTGGGAGACCTGGAGAGACCATTTAAAATTACACTACTTTCTATCTGTGCACTGAGTACTGATGCAGGCCTGGTTTCTGCGTAGTTTAGCAGGATACTCAACTCTATTATCTTAGTCATTTCTTCTGGAGCAGAACCCAAGTCTGACAAGTACTGCTACACGTATCATTATCAATCACTGTCACTCTTTCTGCAGTTGCCTTAATTGTAGTTTTAACCATAATTAGTTTTCAAGGCATTAGTGGAGAAGCTACTTTGGACTTCGGCATTTCTGGAGACTGCTTGATGGTGAAAACAGGTTGCCAAATGGAGAAAGATTATGATTTTCTTCTTCCATCTGATATTAAATTTTCTCTACATGTGATTTTAACATTAATTTTCTAGTCCAATGAATCACATTTAATAGATTATAGTTTGATCATTACCTCTGATTTTAGAGATTTTAGAGTTAGCTTTCAATCTCTTAAAAGAACCTTGTTTTTCAGGCATATGAGGCGACAGCTTCTTTTCAATGGCACCAAGAACCTTCATCTTCTACTTCGGGTTCCCTTTAAAATCCAGGGTCATTGCTTCAAATAAGAAAACAGAAATACTAAGGAATGGACAGTTGTTACCAACTGTGCCTTCATTATGGTTGCAAAACATTTTAGAAGCCTTCGGAACTATCAAATACGAAAATGCAGATCTGGACCACTACCTTTCAAAGCTGACAAATCATTTGGGACATCTTATTTCTTAAGTATGCCCATTGAGATACGGTAAAATTGCTGGATTTGATGAATGTAACAATTCCCAAACTCTAAAAATCAAATTCTTTTCATTCAGTTGAATTAAAACTCCAGAAACATTGACCACTAAATATACTGATCTTTTGTTTAGGCAGAAAAAGGCATGCTTCTTCCTTTCTAGACTATTTTTTTTTCTGTTACGTTAATAAGCAATCTTAACTTAGATAGAGATTTTTTGTACAAATTTTATTTTGACCTTGAATATTAAATGTGGCTCTACCAAGCAACACCAGTAAGAATTGGCATATACATACATGGGATTTCAAGGTTTGCTTTTATAGTTTGTGGTTTTTACCTGTTGCCAAGGAATCTTTTAGTACAGAGTTATTTCTCAAAGTCTTTCTAATGAATAAGTAAAGTTTTACTTATGATAGGGAACAAACATCCTTTCAATAGGTAATATTTGATATTTCCAGTATTTTCCACACATATCCCTTTCATATTCAAAATGTAGGCAAATAATTTTGCATATATGATCAAAATCAAAAATAATTCCAACTTTCCAAAAGGCATTTTGGGAAGTCTGACTATTTCAAAACAGAAGAAACAGGTGGTTCTTCTTCACAAACTGTGCATTATCAAGTTCGGAGAATAGAGCTGTGACATTAAGCTGATTAAGGCTGCTTTTGAAAAAGCTGCTTATGATTTAATCTCATATCCAGGGATTAAGTTTTTCTTCGATGAGAGTAAAAAGAAACTCGCCACTCATGACTCCAAAGTGTATCTCTTAACTGAAGGACCTGTAATTTGAAAGACTTACAGCCTATTCTTTAGCTTTCTCCTTATGTTGATGTGCAAGTCTGAGAGCTCCACCAGACATTGCCACTTTTTAATGCATCTTTCTCTTTTGTTGTTTCTGCTAGTAGCTGATGAGTGGAGGGAGGAGGTCTCACAGAGACAGATTGCTCTGTTTTGGGCTTGAGGAGGCCCAGGTATTTTTGGGGAGTTCCAGGTCAGGCAGATTTGAGGTCTGCTGATAGGGAAGGGAGGGTTTGGTGGCATTTTGACCTTTTTTATACAAGAGGAGTGTGAGGCATCAGGACATTTAGTGATTTCTAGCTGGTAAAAGAAGTCATGAAAAGGCTGATGAGCTTTGGAAGACAGAGAGACTTAATGGGTAGATAAAAGCATGCCACACTCATTCTTCTCATGAATCACAGAAGCACAGCATCGCAGAATGGCTGAGGCTAGAAGGTCCTCTGGAGGCCATCAGGTACAATCCCCTGCTCAAGCAGGACACCTAGAGCAGCTTGCCCCGGACTGTGTCAAGACAGCTTTTGAAGATCTCCTCCTTACAGCTCTCTAGCCCATCCAAGAATAAAAACAACAATGCAGGAACTGACATTCAAAAACAGCAGCTCTTGGATTAGTCTCCCATCAAGAAAATCGAGAATAATTTGTTTGATATTCAGAATAGGGGTCTCTGTGCAGTCTGAAATCAGGTCCTGTATCCAGTTCCAGCTCCAGTTTCTCAAGTTGGTCTTCAGATACTGAGGCCATCAGAATCAGTGACCACTTTTTATAGTGTGGACATTGATCCAAAGTGCTTTACATTGAGATCCAGCAATGCACAAGTGAGATTCAGTCAAAGAGACCTGGATATTACGAGGTTAAGAGATGATTCTGTGACTTTTGTCTGCTGTTATGCAGAGTGCATCACTTAAGTGGACCTGAAGTTTCAACTCAGTTGTAGAATTTCCACAGTGATGTGAAAGAAGAGGTCACAGAAATTGTTTGCTAGATAATGAAATGAACAGATCTCTTGGAAGGATGTGCAGGAATCGATGCATTGACTCCTTGAATTAAACGGTGTTTTAAGCATTAAACTGACAGCTGTTAAGCAACGAAAAGAGAGATGCCTATTCTCAGTGTCAATGGAAAGAATATAGTCAACATCTTTAAAACATGTACCATTACAGTACACTTTGTGAGAGGTTTTAGTCCCTTAAGTTTCATGAATTATTAGAAAGTTTGTCAGCGTAGGAAGGATTTGACCAAACCAGTCCAGTGTTGCATCATAACCCAAAAATGACAGACAACAATTCCTGGGGAAAAATGAAACAACTTTCCTCCCTTCTTTTGACCACAGTGAGTGGGAGCGTAATTGCTGTTCACAGATAATTTTTCAGCAATTTTCTGTTGGTAAAAATGACACTTTTTTTTTTTTTCTTTTTCTAAACCACAAAGGCTCCAGTGCTGCAGAGAAGACATCCAGCTGTTTGTGGACATACCTTCTGCACAGGGCTTTAGTTGCTGAAGTCAGTGAGCAGCCTCCACCGAGCCCGGTGCCCACCAGAGACACTTCTGTAGCTCTGTGCTCTTGGAGGCTCCAAACGTGGAGAGGAACTGCTCCCACTCCAAGCAGCCTTTTGACAAGATAATGGCTCTGTGTGCATGCTAGGTCCAAGATAATGTTTTTTTCTACTCATTTTCACAAGGCCTGACAAAAATTGTGCCTCTCCCTTTCTCTCCCCTGCCGTTTCTTTGGTGAAATAACAGGGCCCGTAGCTGTCTGTTAGAAGAAAATCTCTCCTCTGCTTCTGAAGACAAGTACATTTGGGATAACTTTCCAGTGTTAAACCTGAGCCTGAGGAAGCTTATGATTCACAGGGCACGTAAAAATGCTGCCCACTGCTCACCACCTCTTGCTGTTATACAATCTCTCAAATCTGATAAACACTTCTAGGGCTTTGTCATCTCCTCTTTGTTCAGGGATGTAAGAATTCTGCAGGATAACACCTAAGTGATATAGTTTGACTTTCATTTTACTGCAGATTTAAATCCCTGTTAAGGATCCTGGCTTATCAGAGGCAGGCAGTCTTCCATTTGGGAAAAACGGGCTCAGTTCAGTACAAACTGCTCTCTCTAGAGAGAACAAGGGAAAAAAAAGAAAATTATTTCCATGAAGAACTAAAGCTGGGAATAAAGAAATAGCTTCATCATCAAGACTTTGAGGTAAGTAATAGAAAAATATCAACTCTAGTCCAGTGAACTCAGGCTGCTACAGGAGAAAACAGTTAAATTACAGAAAGGAGGCAAGGTGCCAGGGGGGAAATTATCCTGGAGCTGGACCCCTTCCATCCTGTGAGGACTCTGCACCCATTTGCAGTGGAGATTCTCCCTTGGTGGGTATTTCTCCCCACAGATAGGAAGAGGCAAGCTAAAATGAAAGATACTTTCGTTGTCAAACTTAGATAGCAGGGTTTGTGATGCCTGTGGGGTGCAGCAGTGGGAGATCTCACGGGCCTCTAGGGAGCACCTGGGAGGATGGTCTGCCTTGTCCCAGGACACCCTGAGAGCCTCCCTGGAGGCCTGTAGGATCTGCCACCACTGCACCCAGCAAGCATCACAAGCCCGGGTATCAGAGGAGGGGTAGAAGTGCTGGAGGTGAGATGGAAGTGGGAGGACGAGCACCATGATACCGTGGATGTCTTTGTTGAAATGCTCCCAGTGCCATGTGATGGCACAGAAAGACCAAAAATCAGTCTGAGTTGGAGAGTTAGGAAATGGGGAAAAGAAGTGATGCAGAGATTCACAGTCATTGGAAAGCCAGGAGATTTCCAAAAGAGAGGCATCCTGCTGAGACAATGTGGGTTCTGCATTTAGAAATAGAAGGTGGCATTCAAAATTGAAAAGGTTGAATGGGAGATGAGCTGTGAGACAGCGAAGAGGTGTAGCGTCTGGAAAGGCACGTCCTCTGGAGTGAAGGCATGGAAAGCTCTGCATATTGAGATGAATGATAGTGCAGAGACTGAAAACTTGGGAGAGAAACAGTGACGATGAGTCTGAAGAAAAAAAGTCCTATTTAAACAAAGTGCGTGCATGCACACGCACAAAGTAACTGTATCAAGGGGTGTGTGCTTCCATTCAAAAGCTAAAAGTCTAAAAGATGAAATCAGGGACCAGGTATGTTTGCTTTTAAATTTGAAAGTCAACATAGCAGACACCTCAGAAATGAAAAGAAATAAAATAAAATTGTTGGATAGTGTAACACCTAGGAAAAAATATGACAGAAAAAAGGGTGGGTTGCTCAGCTCTAACAGTGTTGCTATATTTTAAAGAAGACAGAGTCAAATCAGATAAATAAGTTGTGTGTGTGACTCAAAACACAAAGTCACTGTGGATTAAAATTCCAGACCTAAATAGCAAAAATGCAGTGTTAAGACTGTACTTGAACCCAGGAAGAATGCTGAGAGTGACTGTAACATACTAAAAGAAATCAAAGAGATGACAAGTACAGAAAACGCAGTAAGAATGAGATACAAGAGTTGCTTTATATAAATTAAGTACCTGCAGTGTGATTGCAACACAATGCTGGGAATATATTTTTAGACTGTATCATAGAGGAGCTCTTCAGGGAAATGACAAGTAGAGCAGCAAGTCTCCGCTGAACCCAGAGCTGTACACAGGCCTGCTTTTAAAATATTTCTGTCAAAGCCACTGTGAAGTGTTCAATTAAAAACCAACCAACCCACCAACCAACCAACCAAAGAACCCACAAAAACAAATAAACAAAACAAAACAAGCCAATAGTATAACTATTGATATTTGTAAAGAAACAGGAAAAAGTGTGAAGCGTTCACATAAGAACTCTATGAAAATATCAGACTTGAGCAAATGCACCATTTATCTGAACTGTGTTTGTAGTAAAGCCAAGAAAGCCACCATCAATCTGCAGTAAAGCCAAAAAAAGCCACCATCAAACTAGCGTGGTTAAAGAGCAGGATAAGCAAAGCTATCCTTAAAAAAAATGTACTTAATGAAAAAGAAAAGCAGAAACTGAGATTAACTCTGGGTAGCAAAACATAAAATCATGGTAAGGCACGCCAAGAAAACCACAGAGCTTAAGGCATAAAAATGAAGATATAATTTCTTAAACACATGGGAAGCAAGACACCTACCAGCGAGTCTATAAATAATCTGACTGATAAAGAAGTTCTGAAAGAATATGGGGCAATAACAGAAGAAGATCGTGAGTTATTGTATTGTTTGTTTTGGTGGAGGAGGTTGGCGTGGTTCACATACCATGGTGTTTCTTTAAGGATATGACTATTGGAGGATTGCTCTTAAACTAAAGCACTGCAGGACTGCAGAATAGCTCATGCTGGGTGGGAGCTCAGGAGGTCTCTGGTCCACCCTCCTGCTTGCAGCAGGTCAGGTTTGAGGTCAGAGCTGGCTGCTCACGGCTTCATCCACCCTAGGCTTAGCAGAGAAAGTTTTGCAACACGTTGTTTAAATCAGTGGAAGTAGCTTAGTGCTTGTGAATGAATTTAAAGGGCATTTTGAAGCTGCTAAATAATAAAAGTCCTGCAGAATAAAGCTGCCTTCATGACAGAGAAACAGAAGGTGACAAATGCAGCTCTGATTTTCCACCTGGGTTCTCCAGCTGGAGTCAGAGATCCATGGACCACCCTCAGCCAGCTGAAGGGACCTACAGTAAAGAGGAAGGTCAGCAGATACACGGACGAATGCGAATCGGGGAAGGACCAGCATATCTTCTGTACAGTTCATAGCTAAGAGACAGTGAGAATGGGAATTAAGGCAATCCGGTTCGTGTACTTGGGTTTCCAGAAGGCTTTCAGGAAGATCCGTCACTAAACAATCAAAGATAATGATTTGCCAGAGATCAAGCACACATTATCTCATGGATTAATAGCTCATTAAAAGACGGGGAACAAATCCATCAGAAAAAAATGAAGCCATGGATATAAAGGTATTGCAAAGACTTCTGAAGCCCTTTGGGATTTGCTAAATCTCTCGCTGGAGGTGGGGAAGTATCAGGTATGTAATGTGGGGAAGATCAAAGCCGTAGTTTCACTTAATAGCACTTCCTTCTTGAGTGACATGTGACAAATGAAACCAATGTCTCCTAGTTTCTGAAAAGAAAAGGAGTAGCACAAGCAGGACCTCACAGGAATTCATTCAGTTCCTTCTTTTCCAGTTTTGGGCCAGACAAGTCTCCTTTATGTGAAAGAGATTCTGCGCTGTGAATGCCGGGGTTTCTTCTCTGCCATCTAAAATCCTCATAGTACTACAGTACTTTAATGATTTTTTTTTTTTCCAAATGTGCTTGGCTAACTGATTCTGGGATGGCACTGCCCCTGGAAAAAGACCTTATAAACTCCTCTCCTCATCCAGGAAGGAGTGGGCATCACTCTGGAAGCAGGCAAGCCCCCTATAGCTGCTGTCACCTTGGGGAGGGTCTGCTCTCCCCAGCTCCCATGCCAGACTCTTGTGGACACCAGGACCCGCTGGGCTACTCAGAAATACCATTTCGGCCTCTTCCATAGTTTGATACAGGGGTTTCAAACTCTGCTCTGCGCCCAGAAATGATGCAGGCGGGGAACCAAAATTATCTCCCTGGTGCTGGGGAGGCTGTAGTGGGAGACAGAAGATCTCAGACTCCAATGACTTCCTCACTGCAAGCTACAATGAGTGCAAACCAATGATCACTCAATGAAAACGTTAAGAACAATTAAAAAAAAAAAAAAAAAAAGACAGATTTTGTTATTAAAATAAACCCATGAAAATTTAAATTAGGATGTGCAGAAAACTTTTTAAACGTTCTTCTATTTTGCGCAGCCTACATCATGAAGCTAAAAATGATACTTATATTTTAGTGTTGCTACGGTTACTGATACTATTCTTCTGAGTCTTGGGAGGAAAGGAATTGGCTGTGTTGAGGAGCAGGCTGCATGCAGGAGATAACCTCTGACCTTTGTGATGACTTCATTTGTATTGCTCTAACTTCAAACCTGAATGGCCTAATCTGCATCTGACTGAAGTAGCTGTAGTTTCACTTTATTTTCTGTCTTTGTACAGAGAAGTTTAAAGAGACAATGTTGAAAGCTGTGGCCTGAGCTCCCAGACAGAACGTGTTGTCCATTTACTGTTGCTACCCAAAGCGCTCTGTGAGATAAATACCGTGTTGAATGTCCTGCTGACTTTCCCATTGAGTTTGATAAAGTCCATACCTTTCAGAATGCAGAAGCTATTTTTTGTAGTACAGATGATCTTATAACCAAAAATATTTCACCATCCCCTTTCTCCCCACCCCATAGTGACTCTTTGTGAATCACAGTACTACAGGAAAGCTCGGGCTGGGAGGAAGCTGGTGAGGTCTCTGATCCAACCTCCCGCTCACAACAGGTCAGCTCTGAGGTCAGACCAGGATGCTCAGGGTGTCATACCTTAAGGGCTTGAAAACTTCCAATGGTGAAGCGTTTGCTGCCCCCAGACACCTGTGAATTCAATGTACAGGACAGACAAAAAGACATAAAGCAAAACACAGGAGGCTAAAATAGCAGCTAGAGCTATGCAAAGTCCTGGTGGCAGAACCAGGAGCAAAGGCTTGATTTCTGGTACTCAAACCAAGTCAAAAGAAGTCAACAAACTGTTCTACAGGCATCGATTTTATGTAGTTTCCAGTTTCTCTAGAAGCAATGCCGCTCTACAGCCCTTCACTGTAGGCAGGCCTCTCCTTGGGGTAGTGTCTATCATCAGGGCAAGCAGTCACGCGACAGTTAAGAAGACCACCTGACAGCTTTGGTTCAAGTTCATTCAGGCAGTTTTAGTTTGTGCCTGTGCAGGGAGAGGCTCAATTCATCAATGCAGACATAGTTCTGCATTAATCCACCTTCCTGTTTGTGCTGGATGGCATAGCTTGCGGCCGTTTGTGCATGGTAGTAGAGCAACGCTCAGGGGAGGAAAGATAACAGGGGTGCAGCACTGAGCTCTGCATCTGCTTCTATCAGTGCTGGCCTCTTGGTGTAGCCAATTGACTTCAGATCCCCAAACGTCACGTTGGCTGAGTTGCGTGAAGTGTGGGGGCTAAGACCGGGCTGGAGGCCTGTGTAGTCCCCACTGCCCTGAAAGCCAGCAGAGGACTGGCTTGGGCAGCAAGCAGAGGTGGCAGTGCTGATGCTCACCAACAATTGCCTTTCAGCAATGAAATTTCAGCTGCAAGTGGTTTGAGGTGAGGATAAAGAGCTGTGCAGAATCAGTCTTGTTCCCAGCACATCTGTGCTGCTATATCACTGTAACTCATCTGGAGAAGGTAGAAAAATATGTAGTGTTTTAAGACCAACACAATATTGTAAGGGCAACTTGCCTTCATCTAAACCTAGGTTAGCTTAAATCGAGTGGGTTGTTGTTTAAATTCACATGCACAATGCTTGCGTTGTTCTCATTTGCTGTTTGGAAATCACTCTAGCTAAATCAGTGCAACCCCTGGTGTGATATAATGAGGTCTCTGCAGATAAGCTACACTGATACAAAGAAGCTATACAAAAATGGTCAATGCAGCATAAAACTGTCTGTAAACAAGCTTTAAGGCACAGAAGATTAAGATGGACCACTTGGGGATTTGCACTAGTTTAATTAATTTGGTTTGTTAACGGAATTCCATTAAATTACAGAAGGCTTTGAGTTTAGACAAAGCCTCAAGCCTGTTCTTCCGCTCAGACCTGTCTGCAGCGCTGGGTGAACAGCTTTGGGTGAACGCTTCATTTGCAATAACGCAACGCTGGTCATCGCCAGGCTACCCATACGTATGGCCCAATTTGCCAAATGGTTTTTTTGAAAAGCTGTTTCAGGGAATAAAGACGAGGTGGTCTCTGAGATCACTAGCTCTAGCACCACACGGGGTGTGTACAACCTATTTTCACTTTAGTCTAACAGTAAGTGATCCAGTATCTCCTTGGCTGAGCAGAAAAGTGTTCTTCCTCCAAGTGGGAAAGGATTTGGGGAAAGCCAAAGAAACATACTGCTGAAGTCAGGAAACACAACTTGATCAGTGCCCATTTTGGAGACCATGCTAGCTGTGTGACCACGCCTTGTGTGAACAAAAGCTATGCCAACTTCTCCTTAGAAAGAGGGTGATGCTGTAATATGGACCAGAACTGCCATAAAAGAAGATTTTCTCTAGAAGCTAATGTAAAGGTCTGATATGGAGAGAAAGCCTAATTTTCAGACTAATTGTTGGTGCGTTTCCATGGCTGTGTGCTTGTGCCATGTTAAAAAACAAAAACAAAAAACAAACAAACAAAAACCACCAACCAACCAACCAACCAAAAAAAACCCACAAAAAACAAACAAACAAGCAAACAAATGCTGGTCTGGAAGTTTTGGACAGCAAGGTAAGCCACTGTAACTGGGACTGGTGTTATGGTACGGGCCACACAGCAGTACTTCTGTGATTACCACATGAAACCATATAAATTTAATGCAATGTGATTAAACTTTGTGTGAATGGAACATATTTTCCTAGTTTGCCAAATATGAGCAAAAAGAAATAACCTGATGAGTAATTTCCAAGGAAATGCTGCTAGGTGCAAGGCCCCTAATTTCTGCTCTGGGAGATTTTGCTGGCAGTGATGACAGTGCTTCTTCTGAGGGTCTGGAAACACAACTGGAAAACCACTTATTTTGGGGCTTTTTCATTTATTTCATCCCTCCCTCCCTACTCTGAACATTTTTGTTCCAAAATGCTGCCTGAGGTGTGTTGTGCCTCACAGGAGCTGCAATTTTGGTGTCTAGTCCTTACATTTGTTTTTTCAGACAGTGCTCTCTGGCTAAGTGACACCTTCCCCAGGACGACACGTCCCCTGGGATTCTGCGTGGTGGTGGCACGGCTGCTTGCTGCCGAGGAGGAAATGCGATATAGCATGGGAAACACAGCCCCTGAACAGCCGGGCTCTGGGGAGAAGGGAGCAGAGGACTTTCTTTTCATAGAACCATGGGCTGCCCAGGACCACGTCCAGGCGGCTTTTGGAGATCCCCAGGGAGGAGACCCCACAGCCTCTCTGGGCAGCCTGTGCCAGGGCTCCGTCACCCGCCCAGCACAGAAGTGCTGCCTGGTGCTCAGAGGGAGCCTCCTGGGTGCCCGGCTGTGCCCATGGCCTCCTGTCCTGGCACTGGGCACCGCTGAGCAGAGCCTGGCTCCGTCCTCTCTGCACCCTCCCTTCAGGGATTGAGGGACACGGATGAGATCCCCCTGAGCCTCCTCTTCTCCAGGCTGAGCAGCCCCAGCTCTCCCAGCCTCTCCTCACAGCAGAGATGCTCCAGTGCCTTCATCATCCTGGTGGCCCCGCATTGGGCTCTCTCCAGTATGCCCAGGTCCCTCTGGTACTGGGGAGCCCAGAACTGGACCCAGCCCTCCAGGTGTGGCCCCACCAGTGCTGCCTAGAGGGAAAGGATCGCCTCCGTTGACCTGCTGGCAATACTTTGCTTAATGCAGCCCAGGATACCATCAGTTTTCTTTGTAACAAGGGCACGTGGGTGGCTAACCTCCAACTTGATGTCCACCAGGATCCCCAGGTCCTTTTCTGCAGAACCGAACGCAGTAAGGACACGCTGTCCCCTGGCATGCCCGTTGGGTGCCAAATGGGAAACACCCGGCGTGAGGCTGGTGGTGACCCCGTCCCACGCGCCTGTGGCTCTGGGGTGCTGTGTGGAGGGGGTCAGGCCCTTCTCCTGCCCCAAAGCCGCCCTGAACCTTGATTTCACGGCTTCAGGGGGCGGTGGGACAGGGTGCCAGGGGCCGGGTGCCTCCCTCAGGGGCACCCCGCGAGGGGCAGCGCCCGGCCGGGCGCGGAAAGCCGTCAGCATTTCCTCAGAAATTCAGCGCCTTGCCGGGGACGCGGCAGCCCCTCGCAGGGAAAGCAGCAGGACTTCTCAGCTTTTAGGACGGCTCCGTCTAGCGGGCTCTGGGGGTATGGCCGGCAGCCGAGGGGCCCCCGAGCTGCTGCTCTGGGGCTGCGGGGCCTGGAGCCCAGCTGAGGCCTTCGGCAGCCTGCTGCTGGGGTGCCTCGGCCCCGCAGCCTCAGGGAGAGGTGGGGATATTAATCCAGCGTCCAAAATGGCACGGGACAATATTTACACTTCTCCACAGTCGTGCTTTTTATTTATTTTATTTTATTTTATTTTATTTTATTTTATTTTATTTTATTTTATTTTATTTTATTTTATTTTATTTTATTTTATTTTATTTTATTTTATTTTATTTTATTTTATTTTATTATTTTATTTTATTTTATTTTATTTT
Source organism: Anser brachyrhynchus (assembly GCF_964034855.1). Classification (NCBI taxonomy): domain Eukaryota; kingdom Metazoa; phylum Chordata; class Aves; order Anseriformes; family Anatidae; genus Anser; species Anser brachyrhynchus. The sequence goes on from NC_137694.1 coordinate 194,142,694, forward strand.
ATTTTATTTTATTTTATTTTATTTTATTTTATTTTATTTTATTTTATTTTATTTTATTTTATTTTATTTTATTTTATTTTATTTTATTTTATTTTATTTTATTTTATTTTATTTTATCCTTGTAGATTTCTAGTGCTACTCCTTCCTCTGCCCAACTTCAAGTCATTTATGCTCACGTAGCTCCCCCTAGTCCCAGGGGAGGAGAGGAGGAGGAGAGGAGAGGAGAAGGGGAAGGGGAAGAGAAAGGGCAAGAGGAAAGAGAGGGCAAAGGGGAAGGGAAAAGAGGAAAGAGAAGCCAAAATTGTTAGGCAGTACCACTGTAGACGACGCTGACAGAAGGGAGGGAAAGTGCTAAAGTACATGGGCCCGTGCAGTGCATCTGTGCCTGCAGAGGTGTTCGGTGAGAAGTGGAATAGTGATTTTAGGGTCATGGGACAGTAGAGGCAAGAGTAATTCACAGAAGGAAGAAAAAAAAAAAAAGGAAGGAAAAAAAAAATGAAACCAAACTGAAGGCCCTGATCCACCTAACGTTATTGTGAACTTGTCTCTGCTTTGAGCGGGCATTGAACTACACGACCGGCAGAGGGCTGCTGCAGACTAAATTACTATGTGAATCTTATGTGCTTCTACAATTTTGCTCTATGTCTGCATTTTAAAACAAACAAACAAACAAACAAAATCTCCTTTGGTGATGTGGAGTCTTTTGGGAATCATGTTACTGGCATTAGCCTCATAAAGCTGACCGGCTGCGTGTCTAAAGTACTGACACATCTGTCAGCAGCACTGGCAGGTTGCAAACGTTACCAGTCATCTCTCCTCCTTGGAATTACAGGACTTTTTCTGACAGCTTTGGGAAAGAAAGGAAAGGCTACGCTGCAGGATCCGGCATTGCACAGGGACTGCATTGTTGAAACTATAAGCTAGGAGGCAGAAAAATGTGCTTGCTGATCACAAAACTGAGCCCACAGGGGGTGGAAATGAAACTTTTCAGATTTGAGGGAGGACACGGTGGGTATTTCCTGGATCTGCACAGTTGGTAGCAGCAGTGCTATTCCACGCAAGCAAGACAAAGATCTAAAGATTTCCAGGCAGCAAGAAAGAGAGCAAGTGCATGTTCCAGGAATACTTAAAGTGAGTAACAGTTGTATTTTGTAAGAAAAGCTGCAAGGTCAGATAGTGCCATCTATTAGCACAAGCAGCACACAGAGGAAAGGCTTAGTTAACTTTTGAAATCAGTTGGACTGGAGAGCATAAAGTGGAGTGACATTGCCTGACACCCCTCCCTGATGGAGATGTGATCCTGCTGGTAGCTTTGTCCCCCTGGATGGGGCTCAGGGTTTCACATGGCTTTTTGAGGGTGCAGTGACTGAAACACGTTGAAAAGGTCAGGATGCCTGGCCCAGTGCTGCTGTCTTCCCCTGTGCCTGCAGCAGGGCATGGCTGCAGTCCTTCCCCCTCATTTCACATGATTTGAAATAGATGCATGTGCTGTGGTTTACAGAGACATCAAAAAGAAGCACTATTGTGCTTTTTCTGTCTAACCCAGATATAGCTGCCTTCAGCATCACACAGCAGTGGCACTCCCTGCTCACAGAAACCGTATTTGTCCTTCATTGGTTTTTGCTTTATCAATGCTTAGGGAACAAAAGGATGAACTTTGCAGATTCAGATTTTTGTGAGGAGGCAGCCAGTGCCTGCTCCCCAGCACTGGGCAGGGTGCGCTGTTGAATCAAGAGCTTGAAAAGAAACAAATTTACTGAATTAAAAAAAAATAAAATCCCCCTAGAAGCAGGATAAAGAAAAGGGTTGTCGCTCCCCTGTGCCTTCATATAACCATGAAGCGGAGTAATTTTGCACAGTTGTACTCTCCTTATTCTCCAGTCACCTGCTGAATATTTATTACTCTAGCATCTCCTGTGTCTTTCTGTCTGTTCATAAACTGCTCAATACGAGTGATTTGAGCATTCATTGCTTTAAACTGAAACCAATAGTTACTGAAAGAAAGTGCTTATTGCACAAAAGTTCCCCAGATCTTCCAGATAAAAGGTGATTAAAGGACAGCTATAACTCAGGGACTCTGGATTATGATAACGACTACCTGCCTTGGGGAATGAGCCATAATTAATCACCTGCCTTGGAGTGATTTGGTTGTAGCTGGCACGTTTCAGCCAAGCTGGATCCCAGGCGCAGGGCTCCTTCTCCTTCTGAGAGGGGAAGCATCTGCCTGGCCGAGCACAGCATCTCCCAGCTGGGGGTCCTGGGGCTCTGCCAGTCTGCAGGACATCCGAGGGTGCTCTGCAGCAGGTCTGCAAGCTAGGAACCAGGACCGCACAGATTTGCCTGCAGGGAACGAGAGAAACCAAATGAGTGTAAATGAAGAATAGTCAATAAAAACTAAAAGCTGAAGCTTTTCATTTTTCAGAGGGAGTGAGAACTACACAAAAAGGTCAATGATTTTTTTTTTGCCCAGAGCAGAAAAATAACTTTAAGCTAACTACTTTTCTTGGTCTTCACAGCTTTGTCAGCATGCATCGTTAAGTTCTCCCTGGTTGGATGAGCAGGATGGGCAATGCCGATGAAGGAACCTGGCCTGTGGATGTTGTGCTTGGAGCTGAGATGGAGCTGGAGACCTGTCCTCATAGATACCTCCTGCTGGTTCCTGGGGAGGCAGCACCTGAATCCTGGAGCTGATCTGTCCATGGGCAGCATGTGCTCTTTGGTTCCTGCTGCTGCAGCTACCACAGGGTGCTTGTCCCAGGCCACTCCTTCGGAGCTGGGACCACTGATGTGGTGGTGGCATGGCACATAGGTTGGTTATATGGGGTTGAAAGCAAGTGGTGGGAGAGTGTCTTTGTGTGCTCCAGAGGGGATCAACCAGCAGGATGGGGTGTGTGATACTGCAAAAACCGAAACAGCGTGCCAAGTAGCTAATGCTATCAGCGTCTTTAGAAAAATGGGATTGGGTTTAAATATTATGTTCACCTTCTTTTTCACCAAGTCAGGTGTAGCACTCAGCCAGATGGGTGCAGTCTGTGTTGACAAGGTCACTCTCTTTCTAAGAAGGAGTTTTGTTCATCTATCCGTCTGTTTAGTATCCATGCAACAGTGAAATAGAGCAGCTTTTGCTTATTTATACCCTTGTTCAGCCTGCAGCACTGTGAGAACCTAATGACATGATCAGAGGGAAGTTTGCCTACTTAGAAACACTCCAGCAACCCTAACAGAATAAATGTGAAATGAATGTTATCATTTAATTATTTTTAATCAATAGTAGAGCTTGGCAAATTCTGCAAAGAAGTGTTTGTCAGTGTTAGCTCAAACAAAAAACGTACTTTTGCTTTGGTATTATTCACTGTCTTTCTAATGGCTCTCTGAGGGTGTGCATACAAATGATCTGTGCTCAGCTGAGTGTGGGTTCAGTGCGGAGGGGCCTTTCTCCAGAAGGAAGGATGGACTCGTGGTTGAAGTGCTGTGACTCAGGAGCCCAGGGATAGATACTTAGCAGTGCTGAAAACTTAGTGACATTGAACAAGTTGTCTCTGGGAAGCATTTTAGAGCACATATGGGATCAGGCACGTGGCCATCAGTTAGGAACTGGGTGCTGGATCCTACTTTGCACCTGTTAAACTCTTGCCTTGTATGTATCTAAATAGCTTTGATTCTCCTTGTACGAAATTGAGATAATCGTATTTCATTCTTGTCATCTATAATTGGTCTCATCCAGTCACACCTACACTGCTATAGGCAGGGGTTGTCTCCACCTGTATGCTGTTGAGGCTCAGAGAGCAACATTGAGACTCTGGAGCCACCGTTGCAGAAATAAACTTGCATGGAGTGAAAATCTTATAAAGGCTCTGACTTCCTTCTCACTGTGTGTCATTCTGGGCAGGGAGCAGACACATGAAGGAAGAGCTGCCCATGAGCATGCCCTGCCAGACCCATGAGATCTGTGTTGGCTTCTCTTGGGCTGTGATGTCTCAGGCACCACCTCCACCATGGCTAGAAGATCTGAATTCCTGGAGGTCAAGAAAGAGCAAAGTACCTGGCAGGGTGTTTTTTTACCCCACTTTTACCCCACAAAAAGAAGCTTGCACACCATATGAAAGAGGAAGGACAGTCTTTGGCAGGGCCAGAGCAAGCAGAGCCTTTGCACAGGCAGTTCAGAGATGGCATGGGATGCTCCCAGGGTTTTTGAACCATTAAAGGACAGATTAAAATGGCTTCTGTGGATAGCAGGATGTGTGTAACACACCTTGGTATAGGGGCAAGGTGCATGTCCATATACTTGTTCCAAAGGGACTATGTTGGACAGAAGCAAAGCAAACACTAGAGGTACAAATAGCAGATTTTGTGGAAACTTCTGTATTCTCAAAAAGGAATCCAGAATTATTTCCCTGTTCAGGCAAAATCTTTAACCTCTCTATTTCGCCACAGGTTCAAAGGCCAGTGCAACTGAAGACTGAATTGAGGTATAAGGGTAAGCAACACCCTTTCAAAGCAGATCTACTGTGCCCTGAAGAATAGGGGACCTGCGCTCCTGTGAGAGCGACCTGAGCCCAGCTGCCATTTCTCTTGGCTGCTGTGACCGTCCCTTCACCTTACGCTGTTCAGGCAGTGGTGACACATGTGAGGAGAGGCTGCGAGCAGGACATGTGCAGCTCCACACCTTCCCACACTGGGGTTTTCCCCCCAGCCTTTGAGCTGACAGTGATGCCATCTCAAGCACCCAACCTCTGCCTGTGGTGTCACCTTTGTCCCTTCTGCAGCCAGCCAGAGGTACGAGTACCAGAGGCTGCAGTATTTGAGGAAACAGGGAATGGGGCATCACTGGGCTGAAAGCTGTGTTAGCTTAAGGGAAGTTCTTCAAAACTTGACAATCAGTGCTTCTTTCCCTGAGCAAGCATCCTTAGTTTTGGCAATGCAGAGACGTCAGCTGTGAGTCTCTGCCTCCAGCTGGAACACACACAAATCAAAGCACATGTATTGCAGAGTTGTATCATGTAACAACTTCAAACATTTAGCAACAGGCTTCCTGATGTGTGGCACTCGCAAGTACTTGCAGTGACAGCAGTATTCTCATTGGTAAACTTTCTAGTAGATGTGTGAAATATATTTGCTTCACTTTCTTCTAATCTATCCAAATGTCAGTAATCTATATAAACTCCCATAGTTCATAATGAGAGGGGATGGCATAAGAACCCATCAACCATAGCGCAAGTTATTCTATTGTATTTTATTTCAAGCAGCCAAGCAAATATCTTACTCTCACTAATTTATTAGTTAATGTTCCAGCCAGCAAGGCACTATTTCTTTCTGATCCTTTGTTTGCTTTTGTTGTTCATTTGCTTGATATTCGTGTGTTCCATCCCTGACCACAATTGAACAAATAATCTTTATATTTGGCATTAGTAAGTAATCAGTAACTTCAGAGTGACATCCTAGTGCAGCAGAATGACAACTACTGAAATCCTCATGTTTTCTAGGCATACTCAGTCTTACTGTGGAGGTCTTTTAACATCGCCTCCTAATGCTCTGTTATACCTTGTGTGCCAAAAAAGTGTTCGGCAGATAGGTTGTTTAATACTATTAAAAACTGGTGTCTTTGCCATTCTTTCTTTTACTCTAAAGGAGATGTTGATTTAAAAAATAATTAAGTGTATCAGTCAACAGTTGAGTTTTTCAGTTAACCATCTACCTTACAGGTTTAAATTTTGGAACCATTATGTAAATGATTCTATGAAATGCCATGATTAAGCCCTGGTCACCAGGCAGATAATTTCCTCTAATACTTAATCTGTATAATCTGACCTCAGCGTTACTTCTGTTCAAATTCAATGATACTGGTTTTTATTTATTATTCACCTGTCCTAGATTCTTTTCGTATCTTCACACTTGCTTTAAATATCTCACTGGTGTCAGTAAGGTGAGCTGCTTCCCTCCAAGTTATTCCTTGCCCCTTGGTGAACCACCCTGTAGCACAAGCCAACAAGACCTATTAAAGTCATCGGGTTATTGTATGACTGAGTGCGTTTTCCCAAAGCTTGAACTAAGAGTGATGAAACCTCTTCTTCCAAGATGGATTTGCTCTTTCTGTTGGCATTTATGTGTGTCACACTGTAGGACTGAAAACTTCTACAGTTACAGCTGGATCACGCCCTATCTTTGTAAGCCCCTGTAGGGTTTCATTGAAATGCTGGCACTTGGCCTGCCCTCCAACATTGCCACCTTTGTAGTTTTGGGGCTTTCCAAATCCCTTGACATTTTTTTAACTTGTTTTGTTTGAATATATAACTATTGAATACTTCATAATTTTAGCTGCTATTCATCTGGTACTTTGGTATCAATGCTCTGTGACTGGGGAGTCTTATTTTTTGGCCAGTTGTTGACATGTGAGATGAAGACCCATGTATGGTGGGGACAGAACATCTAACCATTAGAGTGACCATAAGTTTTTCATCTCAGTCTTTTCTTGTTTTGCTGGCTATCTTTCTTAATGCTTCCTTTAATGAGCAATTCCCTCTGTCCATTGAGTCAGTGCTTTGGGAATGTCCTTTTACGTGAAATCATTGCTTGATTCCTGAACTTTCACTCCACAGAAGTACTGACCTGTAAAACAGGAACTCTGGTCTGCATAGGTTGTGCTTAGAGACATCCGTTGAGCGAGAACTGTAGTAACTGACTGACAAGCTCTTGTCTTCGCAAAAACATTGCAAAATAATGGAATTGCTTCCGTTTTTAAAAGGATCCACTATGACCAAAGTATATTTATTTCCTGTCCTAGTTGCAGAGAATGGACAAGCAAAATGTGTTTGAATTCTTGCCCGATGGACAGTGACCTTCTGAGGATGGAGAGGTTTGTTTTTCACAAGCTAACTGTTGCTCACTGCAAGCAGTTATTTCCCCGAGTCAGGCATCATTCCTGGTACTTGGCCACCAGCCCATAAGCAGGAGCAGAAGGGAGTCCTTGATTTCACTGTTTTTACATATATTGGTTTGTCATTCCTGATCTCATGAGGAGCTCTGTTTTTTGTCCTTTTTTCTTTTTTTTTTAATTTCTTTCCATCAGAGCCTGTTTCTCTTGCCCACACTAGCTCTGCAACATTTTTTTCAGCCTTGCTTTTGTTCTGTTGTGTTTAGTTTTAGAGCAGCTGCTCCATCTCTGTGTCTCTGTGTGCTCTACAGCTCTAAAGGCCACATCTTTTGCTAGTGCAACCACTTTGTTACCACAGTCCCCTCTTTCATCTGATTTTTGATGGACTTCCACACACATTACTTGCTTAACACCATTTCCTTTCCTTTCCTTTGGGTTTGGACCACTTGTTCCCAGAGAGCAACACATCGTATTAGCTTGCTGTCTCCTGAACATGTCATTTTGTTTTCCTGTGCTGGTAGCCAGACATCAATAGCTTGACAAACCCATTCCAAATCCCTGAAAATAGCATGTAGTTTCTGTAAGTCCTTGTTTTATAATATTTCTTTAACAGCCTAAATTTCAGCTGCTTGAGCAGAATGGAGCAGTACTTTCATTTTAGCACATTTTTGCGGTTATCCAAATAGAAATAGATCATTCTGGTTCCTCATATTTATAGTAACTGCATCCATCAGTAAACAGTTTTTGCTATTTTCCTTCCCGTTTTGAAGTCCTAATCCAGAATTAACAGTGAAATTTGCTTCCCGATTTTATCACGTTCATATCCTCACACTTGGTAGAGGTGCAAAAAACTTTCCCTTTTTCAGTGCTTCCCCCTGCATCCACAGGGCCAGGTTTGCCACTCGTCATTTTGAGCTTTTGCCAGGTCTGTGCCAGGGTTGACTTCCCCGACAGCACTCCCACATCTCCCAGATGTGCTCCTCCACGTGGTGCGAGAGCTGGCTCAGGGCTCTCGGAGCTGTTGCTCTGCAGGTAGGTTTTCCTTCTGCATCGAGGCCACCCCTGCCTTGTCGGTGATGGGTCATTGAAGATGCTAGGGTTCTCCTGCGCTGGGGTATGCTGGCCCAGGAACCTGAGCAAGATCTTTCAGCTGTCTGAGTGCTCCTGCCTGGTCCAGGCCCCGTGTTTCCTGGCTCTTCTCCTCCACAGATATGTCCAGCATCTGCCTTCTGGCTTCTAATGTTGGAATAAGCCCCACCAAAAGTTAAACGTTCCTTTTAAGGCCCATAATTCTGATATTATTGTATTGGGGTGGGGTTAGGGGGTGGGTGGGTGGGCGGATGTTTTTTCCAATGAGCTTTACTTGTTGTTTATCAGCAATCTGTCGTCTTGACCTAAAATTATGCCCAGATCTTTAAGTTTCTACTATACCAGATGGGCTTTTTCTTACCTGGCACTGCAGCACTACCTCTTAATTTACTCTCACTTCTGTAGAAGGCCCATGGATCAAAATACCATCTCCAGAAGGTGCAACTGAAACTCAGCTGTTTTGTGACAAATCCTCCCACATTTCCATAACACACACAGGGCAAGTTGCCAGAGCAACCTGCCTGCCCCATATGAGTATGAAGAAGTCTTAAAATCTGTGTCTCTCCTTCACGCCCCATACAGGGCACAGCTGCTTTGTTTGGTGGCTCTCTGGGGTCCTCAAGGGACTCTTGCCACTCAAGCCAACTGAGATTCCTCTATCTGCTAGCACTTTGGGGATCAGTCTTTACCTCTTGTTTCTTTCCAGCTGTTGTGGTTCTGTTAATTTGTATTACTGTTCCAAAAAGGCACTAAAGGTTGTCCCTCCCCCAGCATTTGTGTTTTCTTCTTTAGTCCTCAGCTATGTGACCTACTGAAATTCTCTCTGCCACCTCTGTCCCAATACTCCAGCAAAATCCTCGGCCTTTACCTCAACCTTGAAATACTTTCTCTGTTATCCTCCTTTCCAATGGAGCAAACAGTGGCAAATGCTACTGCTTGGACTGTTTTACAGTCCCTTCTTCTTTCTCTTTACATTTTCTACCTGTGCCCAGTAAAATTGTTCTGCCTGAATGACTTTCCTCTTAAGCTAGAGCCAAATCAAATGCTGTTGATTTATGGGTTCAGTAATTGCCCTCGTAGCTGGTACCAGTCTATCCATCACAGCGAGTTTAATTTTGAACCTCAGCATTAGGTTGGTGTCTGGGTCCTTCCTGACTGAAATCCGATCCCTTATTCAATACCTGATTTCTTGATTAGAAAAATCCTCTGGTTCTTCCTCAGCTTTCTGTTCCTCCAAACTGAGCAATCACGCCTTGGTTAGGGAGAGCAGCTGTGCCTCTGCAGTGCCCTGCAGTGGGTTCTGCTGTTGTTCCCTCTCACAGGTTCTTCTTCTAGAGCTGCCAACACCGTGGCCAGGTAGGATGCTGCTGCAATAGGGTTACAATCCTTCACTGATGTTTCTGGGGTTCCTGTGAGTCCTGCTACTCCCTGCACAGCAGTATCCATCCTGTGATCCTAGATGTGTTGTTCTTGTTCCAGGGCCCAAATCAGGTCTGGTTCAAGACTCCTCAAGAAGATCTTTTCATCAGCAGTAGAGACATTTGAGTACCTCGGTGGCCTCACATGAGCAGGTCTAGGATCAGACCAGCCAGTCCCCTCCTGGCCCAGGGGTCAGTATGCACCCCCAGGAGCCCTCCACTAAGGGCTGCAGCCACAGCCTGCTGCTGCACGGCTCTTCCCAAAGACCCAGCCGTCCTCTGGCAAACCCAAGCAGCAGACCCGTGATGCTGCCCATCACATCCTGCGATCTGAGCCTTCCCTTGGGGTCACTCCATTTGGCCACCCTTCAGCATGTGCAAGGAAGCATGGCAAGCAGGACATACACAGCTCCAAAGAACAAAGCAAATATTTACTGGCTAACATGCACAGGGCAGCCGGAGTTCATGAGCTGCCCGGCTGAGCACAGGGAGCTCACCACACCCTGGGAGTACCCCAGCTCCTTTGCTGGCTGTGCAGTTACCAGAGTTGGACTTCGCAGCCTTAGGCCACATCCTCAGTGGTGCTGAGATGCCCTATTTCATAACACTGCTTGCTCCCTGAGGGTTTTATATCTCCCTATTTATTTATTTATTTATTTATTTATTTTTCCTGCCCCTTGAGCTGGGGCAGCAGACAGAGGTTTACATCCCAGCTCGTGTGAACAAATGGGTGCTACTGCTAGCGGGTCTCCAGGGACCACAACATCTCCTTCCTAATTCTAACAACATAGGTTTTAGGATGGGTGCTGTGGTCCACAATTCAAGCTGTAACATATCGAGTAGAGACCTACACTGGTAAATGTCATTAAGATTTCTCACTTCTGCACAGAACAAAAGGGTTTCTTCGGAGCAAAAGAAGTGGCAGTAATTTGGGTGTATCAGCAGGACGCTCGGGCAGCAGTGATTCTAGGAGTACTGTAAATAACAGAGCTGAGCTGTAGTTGTGTGGAGAAAACTGAGTTGTATGTTCTTGTCTGTGTACACAGGCTGGCACATTGCTTTTGTAGCCACAAATCAAGCCTATCCATATGATTTACTTCCTCCTCCTACCACCTCCCTTTATTAAGTTAAATCAATCATCTCACTGCTCTGTGATTTATAGCTTTATGTTGTGTTGGGAACGTGTCACAAAGTGAAAAGCAGAAGTTTTGATGTATTAGTAAAACCAGGCTTGTCTGCCTAGGGTAAGATTGGAAGAATTCAGTTTTTTCTTGGATGAATTGTGATGGATGATATAAATTTCCATCATTCCCTTGTCTTTCTCCTTCTCAATCTACCTCTGGCTGCAAAGAAAGACCTTGAAATAGGTGGTGGCCAAGATTCAGGCATTCCCCAACCTGCCTTGGGTTATTCCTCACCAGACTTTGCACCTCCTTTTGTTGAACTTCATGATGTTCTTGTTGAGGTCCCTCCGGAAGGGCAGCACAACCCTCTTATGTATCAGCCACTTCTCCCAGTTTTGTATTATCAGCAACCCTACTAAGGGTGCACCGTGCCCTATCATCTACGTCATTAATGCAAATGTGCATTGGGTTTAGGTGGCAAGGGTTTGGTAGCAGGGGACTGCAGGGGTGGCCTCTGTGAGAAGGGGGTCTGGGGGGAGCTACCGCCTGTGGGGGACCCGTGCTGGAGCAGTTCACCCCTTATCATGCCCCTAGGATGTCTCAAATGGTAAAAAAAATGTCAGTTTAAGTTTTTTGATTTGATCACTAAATGGTTAGACCTTGTTTGGAGCAGCATATGCTGTCAACCATGCTGAGGAAAGGTGGTTTTAATGTGCAAATAAAGCAAAACACATGTTCCCAAAATGAAGATGCTCTTTTAGACAAACGAAAGAGGAGAGGTTAGGGATGTCATGTTCTTAACAAGCACAGACTTGTAAATTTAAGCTACAGAACATAGGCTTGAGAACACACACATACAGATATACACGTAAAGATATAAGACAATGTCTGTGATAACTCTACTGAACAGGTCACTAAAACTAGTGCTGTATCCCATTACTATTTGACTGCTGCATCTTCCCTTAACTTTGCAAGTGAGTAAAGAAATATAGAAGTGAAGAAGAAAGACTGTTTACTTGGCACAAGATAGAAGTTGTTTGTTGCTCTGTGGCTCATTAACGTGAAACTGAACGAGGAGCAAGTTCTCTTCTGATGATTGCCTGAAAAAATACCTGAAGACAGTGAAATGGTCTGTTAATGTTCCATTCATAAAAGGTCCTCTGTCCTCCAAACCCCCCTCCTCCTCCCCCCCTCCCCCCCAATCCTCCATTCTATAGGATTTATGAGAAACAGAAATCATCTGTAAGATTCAACAAAAGTGAGAAGGAAATCTCTTCCCACCTGAGTTAGTTCCTGGTAGAAAATGTAGTCAGTGTCAAAGTGGCTTAGAAAGACACGGTGGAGTTTATTTTGGAGGTTCAGTGTCTTCCCTAACTCTTCTAAATCTCTATCATTTCAAAGTCTTGTATGCATAGAAACCTGCAGCGAAAGGGAAATCAATTCCAGAGGTATAATGTACCCTTGTATTATCATCTCCAGTGGGTGGTGTTGAGCTTTCACCTGCTAAAGCAGCCACTCAGGGTCTTTTCTATTTTTTTTTTCATCTCCCCAGGCACTTCTATTCCTTTCATTCAGTCTATTTCTTAAACCCAATCTGATTATCAGGACAGGTCCCTGCAGCAGAATCCCAGAGTCAGGATATAAAACTTGTTTGACATCTGTGTTTAAGTCCTGATTGCTAAAAGAAGCTTTCCACACAATTTATGAGGTCTGCTCCAATTTTGAATTTCTGAGGAAAACTGTCCCAAAAATGGAAAGCTATCCAAACTACAAAAGGTTACAGAACACCCAACTGGTCCTTGGGAGCTACCCATGTAGTGCCCCATTATTGCTACCATAATAGAAAGGTTATAAAAACAACATATTTTAGCTTTTACAGGATTGGAGCAACAAGACTTGGAGGCCTGCAAAAACATGTGGAAGAACAATCCAGAACTGCTAGAGTTGGTAGAGAATATTAGAATGGGATCTTTTATTTAACTTTTGGAGTTTCTAACTCCTGGTTATGCTAGAAACGTTTCATAGAGATGGGGGAAGATAACACTTCCCTCTCCATACCAAATCACTTACGCAGTGTTTGGTTGCTGACACACATGGATGCCTGCTTGGATCAGACTCACACGTTGCCTCAGATACCCTCAGACATCTCTAATGGCACTGGTAGCTCATTAGTGGACAACCAGGAGTCTGATTAAGGGTGAGCTGAATCACATTCCTGCCTTCAATTACTCCACTATAAATGAGCTAGGCTAAAAGAGAGACTGATACAACAGTGAGACACATATTCCAGAAGAAAAAGCCCATCTGCTGCATCCAGTATAATGTAGTTAAAAGTTAAGACACAAAAACGCAGAGGTTTCCCATTTAGACCTGCTACAAGAGCACCCAATATAAGACACATATCCCTGTGTGTCCTACATACATGTTTGGTTAGGTCACTTAGAGTCTGGAAATTTCCATTAAGCTCAAGTGTCTTCTGCAGTTCATCAGTCATTCTGGCAGCATTCACCACTGTAGGCACAGGTAGTTTTAAATCTTCTCCATTGCAGTACCTACCCAGGCAACTTTTCCATTCATTTTCCCTTTGCTCATCTCCATGATTTCAAACTCCTTTGTCAGTTGATTTTCACTTGCTAACTGCTTCTCAGAATGGCTCTACACAGACCCCAAGGTGATAGAAAGGTCTTTGAGAGCCAGATAGGTACTCTGAAAGTCAGCAATGGCTGGCTATAGATGTTGTCTTGCACATTTATTGAGAAAATTATCCCTTCGGGGATTGTGATTTTCATTTGCTCCGCTTTTTGCTTCCACAATCTCCTGAAATAATTGCTTTTCTCTAAGATGTGATTTTTTTTTTTTTCATCATGTCACTGTATTTAGCAAGAAGGTGCGATTCAGGAATGCTCGTCTTGTCAGTCGTGGAAAATTTGCTTACAGACATCTTGTCTTTAAAACTTTCTGTGTTTATGATGCTTTTCTCCACAACACTTCTATCCACTAAACAAGGTGGGAACAACAGGCAGACTTAAAGTTAGTGTATCTTTCCAGCTAGAAGACAATAGATATCAAAATATTCCAAACCTGACTGTAGAAACAAAGAGGTGTCTGTATGTGTGTGTGTATACACACATGTTTGTGGCAAAGTTCTTGGGGAAAAACTGAATCCAGGATCAACACCGAGGTAAATGGTGGGCAAAATCAATTTTTCCATGTTAAAAAGGTTCATTTCTTCCGGGATGAGGAAAGGCGCCTTTGAACCATGGCCTCAAAACTGTGTCTAGAATTGTTTTCTAACAGAAAACAATCTGGCCCTGAAGTAGAGGTTGAGGACACTTCTCCATCTGTCCCATTCCAGCCGGAGAATCACCTCTATGGGTTCTTGTACGTTATCCGAGAGCTTCAGTGCTGGGATATCTATGTTCCACTGTCCAGGAGAAGGAGATCACTGAGTGAGTCTTCCCAACCAATAAACTTTTCTGTTCCCTTTTCCTAGCTCTGTCCTCTCCAAGTCCCAGAACTTGTCTGGAATTGTTTGCCCTGTCTGAAATACACCTTCCCCCTAACAGCGTTTGTCAAAGTAGACAAATTTTGTCCAACTTCATTTTTCTCTTAGAAAAAATTAATTACCTGGAACTGTTTAATATTCTCTTATGAGACAGATTTTTCCACTTTTCTAACCTCTTTCCTTATATAAATCCCTAAAAAGCTTTCCCTATTTCTTTCTTTCCTGAAGACCTCCCTGCACCCATCTCCTTTCCAGCTACAGCTTGCCACTAGACAACTAGCAGCACCATTACCTTGAGGATTTGCTATCAGCTCTTTAATTTAGGAGACAGCTTCCCATTCAGGAACCACATAGGCATTCGCATCCTCTCAAAAAAGAATAGGATGGTGTACCAGTAAGAGGGAATACCTCTTACTGTGTCTTCTGTGCTGCAGCACAGATGCAGAAATGAGCATCTCTGCTTCTTCTGCCCTTTCAGTTTCTCACACTCCTCCCTCCTGACTTTCAGCACTGTTGTTACACAGCTGGGGACAGAGGAATCTGGGGAAAAAAGAAACAAAAACCCCACCCTTACCCATGTCCCAGATATCAAAGATTTTTGAGAATACCACTTGAAGAGAGAGATGAGCTACTGGGAACATAACCACTCCCATAAAAAAAAAAGATGAATGCTTGAATTTGCAAAAAGGCTGTGTTATTGGTCTAAAAGCAGCAGTATCATTCCAGAGTGGTGCTGATGTGACCACTGTCAAAGACTGAAACACCGAGAAACATGGATGAAGCTCATTATTGCAGAAGGAGAAAATCCCTTCTTTTAGTTTTTTAGTAAGATGTAGGTGGATTTTGTGATTTGAGGGTTATTCTGTAACCAGTATAAATAGCAACAGGAAAACAATACAAATACATTCTTTGAAATAAATCACAAGAACATTGCAATATTTAACTGCTGTTCGCTGTATAGAAGAGTGCTGCTTTCTGTCCTTGCTAGTTTTAATAGGACTTAAACATACTGTTTTATTCAATTTTCAATTTTATATTTTTTGTCTTCATGCCTTTTTTTTCCCAGAGAATTTTTTGTTTTCTGTGCATTTTAGATACTTTTCCAATGCGTATATTTTCTTTTGGCCCTGTTGTATCATGTAGAACTACTGTTTTGGGAAATGGATTTGGAAACTAAACTTAACACAGAAACACAATATATGCTCAAATAATGCTTGATGCTCCAAGATGATGGAAAATATGTTGCACAGAGTGTCTCCTGAGAAAACCTGAGCCCTCAAAAAGCAGAAGAGATTGGAAAACTGGGAAAGAAGGGACATTGCATCTTCATTTATCTGATTTCAAAGCTTGTACTCCATTTCTTTTTCCTGTAAAATAGATAAAATCTAGTGATAGAGCAATGCTTTCAAAAGAAGTAGTTTCTCCACTGGATTTCTTTTCAGCATAGATCTTCGGAAGAGTTAGCAGCTTCACACACTACCCAGCCTCCAAGCCATGGATAGCACAGGCATCTGTTATACCTACTAATCTGGACTGCACAGATTTGGTTGTTTTACAGTTAAGTGGCATGTGGGAACAGTCACACCAGCACAGTGGTGCACAGTAGCCAGGAGGAGCTGAGGTGGAAGCTTGCTTTGGAGCAAGGGGTCCATGGTGAAGTTCTTCAGTGCCACCATCTTCAAGATTGTCTTTGCCAGTGGAGAGCAGCTTTCAGTCAATGTCTTGTGAATCTCAAGCATCTCCAGGACTTTCCTATGAAAAAAAGTCATCAACAGCAAATGTACTTTATGTGCTCCTGTGGCTGGCAAGCGTGGCTTTGGACTTATAGGAGATGTAGCTGGACACTGAATGGGATATCTGAGATTTTATAGCAAATGAATTTTTACACAGTGAGGCACATTTTTTGATTCTTTTAACAAAGAAACTCTGGGTTTGAGACTTTCAATCCAGGTGATGCCATAGCACACATTATCTAACATGATACTAATGCCCAGGCAACTGAGCTGAGTCTTGGATTTCCAAAGCATATTGCAGAAGCCCAGACACCTAGAGGGGTGCAAAAACATAAGGGTCTGAATCTCAAACCAATATCTATGAAAAACAGAACCTGCAGGATGTCCTTCCAAGGAGTACTTGGTAGAGGAGACAGGATGCACTGGTTATGGTAGCCAGTGGCAGAAACATAGCTAGGAAGCATTAAAAATAAGGGGAGAGAGTCTTGGGGGACCTTATTTCACCTCTCTCTTCATATAATTCCTCCATAGAGAAAATGACCCAATGAACTGAATGAGTACTGAATGATTCAGTGACTCCAAGAAAGTAGGATGACACATTTAATTACCTCTTTCCACTCAGATGCGTGAATTTGCCTTGAAATGGGCCAGTGTCCCAGGAGAGTATTTCAGCTTTGACTATTAGCTCTCTGCTGAGTGGGATGCTGTAACAAAATGAGCTGTGTAATGCAAAAAGCAGTCAATTATCTTTATGCATCTGTCTCCAGGTATCCAGTGATCTTGTTAATGAATTTTCTCATGTTATCACGCAAATGGACAATGAGAGTATGGAAGAGGAGTTTCACCAAGACAGACAAAACAATTTTATTTGAGGAGCTGGGAAGGATTCATAAGGATGCATGGATGGAAGTTGCTAAGAATCGTTACTTAGAGGCAAAAGAATTGCAGTTAGAGCACTTGCTTATGGGCAGGTTCCTGTCTTTGTGGCAGCTAACAGATTTCTTAGCTTGCATTGTGTCTCACTGCCTTGGCACTGTTCCAGGGAGAATGTTTTCCTGACTGTCACAAATTTACCAAGCAGTTCTTATGTGCTAAATCCACAAAAGCACCAGGAGCCTGCTGGCCTCCATTCTAAGATGCTCAAGCCCTGCCAGTACAGGTAGTCAAGTCTTCAGTCTTCCAGCTGAGCTAGTAGATCAAAGGCAATCAAAAGAAAAAGTGGAGATTCTCTCAGAGGCCTGGCTTGGTATGGGAATATGATTCCATGACTAAGAAACCCAAAAGGCAAGTAAACAACTTTGACCTAAACAGAGATGCAGCACCTGACATTCAATTCCTCTCATTGGGATTTGCCTACAGATGACCTGCAAGGCATTGCTCTTCATCCTGTGTACCCTGGGTGTATTTCAGGCCTCCCACTATGTGACCTTTTAAGATACATCTACAGTGTGTGATAACATGTTCATAACCTAGGTGCCCAGTCTTCTTCTGAATATGTCCTGCTGGCTCCCTCTGAGACAACCCCAGACCATGCCAGGCGGATACGCACCACAGCTCAGACAGAGCTTCCATTAAGCAACACTGGTGGATTGACCCCAGCCAACAGCAAAATGTTCAGCCATCTTCTTGCTCACTCATTTATTGACATAATGACAGTTATAAAGGGAAAGCAAAAGCTGTGCACGTAAGCAAAGCAAAAAGCATTCATACGCTACTTCCCATTAGCAGGCAGGTGTCCAGCCGCTTCCTGGGAAGCAGGGCCCCAGCACACATAGCAATCCCCAACATGTTCTTCATGTGCACTACAGGGACTTTATCCCCTTCTACAATATGTAAGAGTTTTGATTGGGTAGGTCCGGCTCGGTTGGCAGATCCCCTAGTGCTGACTAACCAGGTGGCCTTTGCTAAATGTGTATCCCAATGTCTGAATGTTCCAGCACCTATTGCCTTCAGTGTAGTTTTTAACAGTCCATTCTATAGCTTGATTTTCCCAGAGGCTGGTGAATGACAGGGGACGTGATACACCCACTCAATGCTGTGCTCTTTGGCCCAGATATCTAAGAGTTTGTTTCAGAAATGAGTCCCATTGTCTGACTCAATTCTTCCTGGGGTGCCATGTCGCCATAGGACTCACTTTTCAAGGCCCAGGATAGTGTTCCGGGCGGTGGCATGGGGCACAGGATATGTTTCCAGCCATCCGGTGGTTACTTCCACCATTGTAAGTACGTGGCGCTTGCCGTTGCGGGTTTGAGGACGTGTGATGTAATTAATCTGCCAGACCTCTCTATATTTATATTTCAGCCATCGTCCTCCATACCAAAGAGGCTTTAACTGCTTGGCTTGCTTGATTGCAACACATTTCACAATCATGAATAACCTGTGTTATAGTGTCCATGGTCAGGTCCGCCCCTCGATCACGAGCCCATCCGTATGTTGCATCTCTACCTTGATGGCCTGAGGTGTCACGGGCTCATTGAGCTATAAATAATTCACCTTTATGTTGCCAGTCCAGGTCCACCTGAACCACTTCAATCCTAGCAGCCTGATCTACCTGCTGGTTGTTTTGATGTTCTTCAGTAGCCGGTTTCTTGGGCACATGAGCATCTACATGGCATACTTTTACAGCCAGGTTCTCCACCTGGGCAGCAAGATCTTACCACAATGCAGCTGCCCAGATGGGTTTGTCTCTGTGCTGCCAGTTGCTCTGCTTCCATTGCTGTAACCACCCCCACAGGGCATTTGCCACCATCAGTATAGAGATTGAGCACTGGCCACTTTTCCTGTTCAGCAGTATCTAAAGCCAGCTGGATGGCCTTCACTGCTGCAGATTGAATCAATTCACATTCTCCTTCAGCAGTTTCTGTGTCAGGACTCCATACAGCAGCCTTCCACCTATGATACTTTCCCACGCTATGATAGGACCCATCAGTGAACAGGGCATATTGCTTCTCATTTTCTGTAACCTTATTATACAGTGTGGCCTCTTTGATGCACGTCACCTCCTCCTCTGGTGATATTCTAAAATCTTTGTTTTCTGGCCAGTCCATGATCACTTCCCAGATTCAAGGGCAACTGGGTTTCCATTTTGAGCCCATTGTGTGATCAGTACGACTCACTTACTCCGCATAGCACCAGTTGCATGATGTGTAGTGGGGACCCTTCCTTTGAACATCCAGCCCGGCACTAGCAGTCGGGGTGCCAGGAGGAGCTGTGCTTCAGTACCAACCACTTCTGAAGCAGCTCGAACCTCTTCATATGCTGCCAACATCTCTTTTTCAGTTGGAGGACAGTGGGCCTCGGGTCCTCTGTATCCCTGACTCCAAAACCCTAAGGGTCAACCTCAAGTGTCCCCTGGAGCTTTCTGCCAGAGGCTCCAGGTGGGACCATTCTACCCAGATGCTGTGCCTGTCACCAGAGTAAGATCAGAGCCAGAGGCAATTTCTTCTTCTTGAAGGTGCTGAATAGTGTTGAAGTTGTGTTTTGAAGGCCAGACCCCAGCACAGTGCAGCAAGCTGTAGCTCTCTGGCATTGCCAGGACCAGGGCACACCTTTTTAAAACATTCTGTCAGCTTTTGAGGATTCTGCATCTGTTCAGGGGTGAATTCCAAAACCACCAGAGGTGACAATCATGGTGGACACCTTCCCATATCCTCTTGCACACCTTGCCACCCGTAACCATCCTGCCTCGGGGCAGATCTCTAAGCAATATTCCTAAATAGTTGTCTAAGCTTAGACAAAACCAGAGGCACATGCAGGAGACGTAGCAATAGGATTGTGCCAGTTTGAACATCCCAAGTATATTTAAAAATTTAAAAACTATTTTAACTTGCCTGGAGTAAAGAATGTACTTGTTAATAATTTCCATGGTAAGTTTCCCGAAGTGCAAGAGTGATGGTTATATGAGTACAAATTTCAGATTAAATTCACGGTTGGTGTAATACGAGCATGTACTAACAGACTGGCAAAAACCATAAACAAATTTAGGGCAGTCCCCAGAGATGATAAACAGCAAGAAAAGAATTAAGAAAAACAACCCTGAAAGTACATAAAACAACATTGTGAACTGATAAATCATCCTTGTGACCAGCAGCTATTAAACTAATATAATGCTTATAAAAATATTGTTTTTAAATGCTCTGGTCAGATCTGTTGTTATTTCAGCCCTTTGGGCCCCACGTTGGCTGCCAAAAGGATGTTGTGGTTTAACTCGGCAGGCAGCTAAGTACCATGCAGCTGTTTGCTCACTCACCCTGCAGCGGGATGGGGGAGAGAATTGGGAAAAAAAGGTAAAACTCATGGGTTGAGATAAAGACAGTTTAATAGGACAGAAAAGGAAGGGAAAATAATATTAATAATAATTATATATATATGTATACATACAAAATAAGCGATGCACAATGCAACTGCTCACCACCCACTGACTGATGCCCAGTCAGTCCCCAGGCAGTGGCCGCCCCACCTGGCTAACGTGTACAGCCCATGGCTGATTCAAATCACAGAATCACAGAATGGCTGAGGTTGGAAGGGACCTCTAAAGATCATCCAGTCCAATGCCCCGCCGAGCAGGATCACCCAGAGCACATTATGCAGGATGGCATCCAGGCGGGGTTTGAACATCTCCAGAGAAGGAGACCACAGCCTCTCTGGGCAGCCTGTCCCAGTGCTCTGTCACCTCACAGTAAAGAAGTGCCCCTTCGTATTGAGCTGGAACCTCCAGCTTGTGCCCCTTGCCTCTCATCCCGTTGCTGGGCACAACTGAAAAGAGACCAGCTCCATCCTCTCGACACCCTCCCCTCAGATATTTATACACATTGATGAGGTCTCCCCTCAGTCTTCTCTTTTCCAGGTCAAACAGGCCCAGCTCTTTCAGCCTGTCCTAATACACCAGGTGCTCCAGTTCTCTCACCATCTCTGTAGCCCTCTTCTGGACTCGCTCCAGTAGCTCCATGTCCCTCTTGTACTGGGGAGCCCAGAACTGGACACAAGACTCCAGGTGTGGCCTCACAAGGGCTGAGTAGAGGGGGAGAAACACCTGCCTTGTCCTGCTGGCAACACTTCTTAATGCAGCCCAGAATCCCATTGGCCTTCTTGGCCACAAGGGCACAGTGCTGGCTCATGGTCAGCCGGCTGTCCACCAGGACTCCCAGGTTCCTCTCTGCAGAGCTGCTCTCCAGCCGTCAGCCCCCAGCCTGTACTGGTGCTTGGGGTTATTCCTCCCTAGGTGCAGGACCCTACACTTGCCCTTGTTGAACTTCATGAGGTTCCTCTTGGCCCAACCCTCCAGCCTGTCGAGGTCCCTCTGAATGGCAGCACAGCCCTCTGGGGAATCAGCCACTCCTCCCAGCTTTGTGTCATCAGCAACCTCGCTGAGGGAGCACTCTGTTCCATTGTCTAGGTCATTAATGAATAAGTTGAACCAGACTGGACCCAGTACTGAGCCCTGGGGGACACCTCATCTTTAATGAGCTTCATCACCATGCGTGGGGAGGCCAGTGCCCAGCCTGGTGCTCACAGGTGGTGAAAGACATACACAGAGCCAGCTGCTGAGACCCACACTTGGTCCCAGGATTCACAGGTGCCCTCTGGCAGAAATAAGCGTTGTTTCTTATACCTTCTGCTGGAATCAGATCTGCTGTATGTGCCAGCCAAACTTGGAGAAAAGGCATCTCTAGGCTCGTTAGGAAAAGCACAGAGGAGCTGCCAGTCTGCCACTGAAAACAACTTATAAAAAACAGAGTTGAAAAGCTGCCAGTATTGACTTTTTTTTCCATATTTCCTACTGTATGCAGCTGCAAGGGTGAGAAAAGAAGAACTCTGAGCTTGAAGCAAATGTGCATTATAATGTTCTCTTTGAACATGTCTGGGTTACTCCATGGAAGATTTTGTTTGGCTTACATTCTTCGGTTTACATTTTATAAGGCTTGTATTTAAGTCTCACATTCTTTCTTTCTTTCCGTATATTTTTTAAGAAGCCAACCAACCATCTTATCAGAAGAAGACACTAGGAAAGTAAGATACCCCTGTAGGGTTTTCTGTGTTCGAAGCCCAAAATCCTGCTGAGAACCACAGAAATCATTATTGCTATACATCATTTTAAACAAGCTGTTTGCGTCAAGGGATTCTGCAAACAGAGCAGTGAATATTACAGGGTATGATGTGCAGGTTTCTTTATCACAGAGCAAAGATAAAGCCTGGTGCTGTAATACAAACTACACTGTCTAGGAGAAGGCTGTCTCTGTTAACTTTAAATTGACATTTGCCTTATCACATTAATGTTATTTCACCACTGTAGCAAAATTTAAGAATAGGGAATAGTCCAAGTTATCATGTTAAAATCAATATCACTATTCATAGTAGCATATATGGTAGACTATGGCCACGGAAGCTGAATAACTTGTCATTTTATTTACTCAAATCATTCTTGCCTGAGAAATCCTTTTGTGTGTGCCTGTATGCGGTAGGATCAGGTAGGAAGAGCTCTTCTGCTGGGGTTTTCAAGTAGCAAAGTTATTTAGTCCTGGTTATTGGCTAAAGTGAGTACTTAAAAAATATGAGCTCTTTGAACTAAATTAGGTGGTTTGATATCTTATCTCCTGATCTTGTTACTAGCTGCCACTTTATCTTACCACCAAAAGCAATACCCTCGGGAATGATTTGTGTGGCAGCGGATACAGAGTAGCTGGCTGAAATAGCACAGTTGAAATGGGGTCTTAGTAGGTGTCAGCCCTTCACAGGCTTTTAGCTCCTTAGAAGTACAAGTTGAAGAAAACAGGTGCTTGAGAGTCACATGTCATTCAGTGGAAGTGAATGAATTGTGGGTAGGATGGTATATGCAATAGCTAATCCTTTACCAAGAAGATATTAAAGTGATATTGCTGGTTAGAAAAAATCCCTCCTGAAGACATGGCAGTTCTGCAAAGCTACAATGCTTGCGCTTACTTATGAAGATTGGTTTTAGATAGCAAATAAGTGTGAGCTTTAAGTAGTAAAGTCATAGTACTGTAACAGCATTAAGTGTTGAAGTTGGTATGATGCGTGGTTAACCTATAAAATTTAGATACTGTAGTGCAGGAAGCAAAACTATATCATGAAAGGCTTGCAAAATGGACATGTAAAAGGGAAAATGTAGAAAGCGTACATATGTATTAATATGTTTCTAGATGTTCCCCTTGGGTTGCCACTGCACTTAGCATCTGTCCTGGTTTCAGCTAGTATAGAGTTAATTTTCCTCCTAGCAGCTGTTATGGTGCTGTGTTCTGGATTTTGGATGAGAATATTGCTGATAACATGCTGTTGTTTCAGTTATTGCAGAGCAGTGCTTACACTAAGCCAAGGACTTTTCAGCTTCTCACACCATCTTGACAGTGAACAGGCTGGGGATGCACCAGGACAGCTGACCCCAACCGGCCAAAGGGATGTCCCATACCACATGGCATCATGCTGAATGATTAATACGGGGTGGCTGGTCAGGGTCATGGGTACCACTGCTTGGGGACAGGCTGGGCATCAGTCAACAGGCGGTAAGCAATTGCATTGTGCATCACTTGTTTTGTGCATACTATTATTATTACTATTTTCATTATTTATTATTTCTCTTTATTTTCCGTGCTCTTAAACTGTCTTTATCTCAACCCACAAGCTTTTACTTTTTTTTTTTTTTTTTTTTTCCTAATTCTCTTCCCCCTCCCACTGTGGGGGAAAGAAGGGTGAGCGAAAGGCTGTGTAGGGCTGAGCTGCCTGCCGGGTTAAACCCCAACAGCATCTTATTTGCCATGACATGTTACAAAGCTAAACAGTTCTTGAATGTCATGACAGGCCGTGAGCTAAGTTGGTCTTCAGGCTATGCTTTATCCCTTGATGGAAACCAAATTCTTTGACTTAGTAATGAAGAGATATTAACCCATGTCTGTGTTGCGCAGACATTGGACCTCCCTGAAGACAATTTTAGAGAGATAGCTTGACAGGACAGAAATAAAGAAATACCTTGTTTAAATTTCCTTTGAAGTTTGCACTTTACTCTCTTGAACAGCCCAGTTCCAGCCACAAACATCTTAAATATTACCTGTCCTCGCCAGCCAGGGGCTGGGGCTGGAAAACACAAGCTTGTGACCCCTCTTACTCCCCCCAATCTTTGGGAGGGTTGAGGGCCCCAAATCCCCAGAAGCCTCTTGAGAATGAGTTTTCTAAACCAGTGTTCGAGGCATTGAAACATGCAGCAAGGTAACCCTTAATTTTCTTTAAAAATCAAATTCTTTTGACACAATGTAAGAACAGACTTGTAAAATCATTGTGCTTTAATAATGAATTTGCACTTCAGGGAAGTACCAAAACCTGATGTTCCTTTACGTATATATATATATATATGTATATGTATATATATATAATTCCTTGAGGTGGTTGAGTTTGTTCTTTTTTTTCTTCCATGAAATTTATTTTCTTATCTTGTCTGAGCTTTTCTTATTTAAGAGAATCCTGATCTTGTTACATCTGCTGAGGAATGAATGTTCTGGTGTAGTAATGCTGCCTAATGCCTGTATCAAAGTTTAAGCAAACATCTGAGGTGCATGAGGCTCCAGATCTGGAGACTGTTTTAATCATAGTGTTGCTTTCACAATCATTTTAATAAACCATTAAGAGAGAGAAAGAATCTCTAGCAATGACTAATCGCACCCTCAGGAATCTGAGAAAAACCAACCCTAAAATGTTTTGTAATGCACAACATTTGTTTTAAATAAAAGGAAATCCTGCAATGGCAATACTGTGATTAAAACGCCATGAAAAGGCTTTAATAAACATCAGGGGCATTGTAGATATCTCTTGCTTTAATGACTGCTGATTAATTATCATATGGAGCTCATGCTGTATGTTATTTGGACAAATTAGAAATTCTGCCTCAGGCGGTCAGACACTGTGCTCGTGGTGGTGCACAAAATGGATCTGTGCTAAAGACTGACAGGATCTGACTGAAAATGCCAAAAGCAAGCCAGAGCAATTGCAGCTGCTTGCTCTGTGAATCACCCCAGGGGCTCCAACTGCAGGAGGAAGCTACAGGTTTGCAGTTGCCCCGCAGCACAACTGCACCAATAAGTTGCATGAGATTTGTGTGGTGGGCACAGAGGACACATCTTAATTCTAGAGTCTCCTACATCGTTTGGGTAAGATTAGATGATGGAGCTAAACATGCCTGCATCTGGTCCCTGGCATCTCCTCTGGAGAGACGTACACAGCACATACATGTATTGCAGTGCTGCATCCATTTGTGCACAAAGGCACCTCTCAAGCAGTACAAGAGCTCAAACAGAGAAACTTAGGGTAGTTTTTTTTTTCTTTTTCTGAAAGACCTCGTGTGGGCTGTGCTATGCAGTTTTTATAGCTTTCTCTGAAGTTTATTTAGTTGTTAGTATTTTCTCTCCTAATTCTTTATAACAATCTTGCTTTATGACACTACCTAAAGTTTTGCAAATTATTCAGAATAAAATAAATTCATGTGCCAAAAATAAAGCTTAATCTTATAAATTGTGGATGCAAATTCTTTGCACATGTAGAGGCCCAAGGGCTATGCTTGGTGTGTAGCGATGTAGACCTTTCTCACTTACATAAAACATACACAAATCTCTAGTCTCACTTTGCAACCTATTCTTGAAATATTTAGTCCTATGAATATCAACAGAAGATTTTCTATTTTCTTACCATGCAGCTATAATAAGCAATAACCTTTAATGTTATTTTCAATGGGCAAAGTTCAAACTTCAGTTCTTCTCTCCCAAGTATTTTAGCAAAGGTTATTATCTTACTGTGGCGTGCTCCCCTGGCTGCCTCTCATCCATAATCTTTCATTCTTAACAAAGAAAAATAAGCTCTTAACTCCTTCATGTAACAGAAGCCTTCGTTTAATCATTTTGTCATATTTAGAATAGATCAGGAGAACAATGAAACTCTTTTCCCCCTCTGCTATAATTTATATTATTCTATCACTGCACTTACCATTGACCAATATGCCTTTTTCTTCCCTTAGGACAAGGAGGTTTAGTCTCTGTGTGATGATTTCTTTTTCAGAGGGCAAAAATCAATCCTTTTTTAAAGAGCAGGTCACTAGGAGGGCACACGGGCTATATTTATGTTATAATACCTGTGCACATTTTCCTTTTGTCTTTGGGATTTACAGCACAGTCAATATTTCTGCATTTTTAATGTTAAAGATCTGCTTACCCGTTTGTCATCATGCTCATGTACGAATAACAGATCTGACTGTGGCCTGAAGTTGCACTTTCTATATGACACAGATGTCTCTCTTTAACAGAGATTCCCCCTACCCCCCAGTAAATCGCTCCCACCAAATATCAGTGCTTCTGCCATGCCTAGGTGGGGGACAAAACTGAGCCTTGCTGTGGCAGCCTTCTAGCTCATGGTGACCTTCCTCTGAGGTCCATGAGATGCTCCTGATGGTAGGCTTTGCATCCAAGTCCTACCAGGCCTCTCACCTCTCCAAAAACCTGTTATAGGTTAGATAATGGTGCATCCCCTTCAGTGATTTTCACTCAAAGGTTTCAAATTGGGCAGGTAGAATATTTTGTTAGCCCAAAGGTTCAGGGAGTTTTTCTGCAGGAATGCATTGCCCTGCATGGTGACAGATAGCGCTGCCTCCCTCCTTCATGTTACCAAGAACAAGATAGTGCTGGCTGATAAACAACAGCAAACTACTTATGAAGGACTACTACCTTCTAAAGACCAAAGCTTTCCTCATATGAAGGCTTCAGAAGTCTTTTGCAGACACCTTCAAACATCACCAGCACTTCACTGGGCGTTGCTGAAAACACCTCTTCAGCTTGTGCCTTGTCCCAACATACTGTCACAGCACAGCAGGGTAAGAACCTCTCCATGGCAAGCAACAAGTACAGTCCATCTCACCTTTGCTTTATGCCTGTGATATCCAATTGCCTTAATTAATTTAATTTGTCTCTGTGAAAGTTATTTGCCACTCACTGCAAGTTATCTTCAGGTGTACTGCAGGTGTACTCCTGTAATTTTCTGGTAATTACTTGTTTACTTATGTAATGCTGCTATAAAGGGAATAGGGGGAAATCCCAGTTAGGTACATAAATAAAAGCCAGATGTTTGGCCAGATTTACCCTCACTAACTCCCATTTTCACAGCTATTGATTCATTAAAGGCTTTGGCTGTTGCTACCATAAGCTGCCTGCTAAAACCTACATGCTTAACGAGGTAACTAAAAAAGTACTGAGCATACTGGCAACCTATCTCAGATGCTCACCAACGCTCACCTTGTCGCAGGATTTGCTCATTGTTGATGGAGAGAGATGAAGCACTGATGGCTGTTTTATTCCAAGCACTCAGCGATGCCAAACCACTGTTGGCTCATCACGCTGAATGGGCAGACCTGACAGCTGATCTGGCATTTGCACAATTATGGATGTAAAGAAACAGGCATGCTTGTCTGTATCAACAACCTCAGAGTCTATTGTACGATCACTTCAGCTTTTAGCAGCACAGATGGATGTAGGGCTGTTGGCTACTGCCAAATACTCAAACAGAACCACGGATTCTGCTGGAGGATGTTTGGAAGATGTAAATGATCACACAGCAGCATCTGCTGCCACGTTGCAGGCCCTTGCATGGCCCATGCATGGTCATGGTGACATGGAGCTTTCTGTACAGCTGTGATCTGCTGGGCTGTGATTGTACCACAACATGCAGCAGGGGAATAAGCCCTCAGTGCTCTGCATCGACGTGGAGCAGCAGGTGAAAACCATGCCAGACAGTGGGCTAAGATCAGCAATTAATGGGCCACAACTGAACCTTGTACCTTTTCAGCAGACACAGGCTGAGAAGTGTCAGCTTCCTTATTTTTTTTTACTGTTATCCTTCCGAAGTGTATTCACCAAGGTGAGGTACTGGGGGGCCAGTGTCACCATCTCTGGGGCAGGGGATAAGTGTTCAGCCAGAATTTTCTTGAACACTGGGCAGGAGGCTGACTTTGGTAGTACCTGATTCCTGGGGTATTCATGTCAGTGAAGGTGACTTGAGTGACTTCTGAAAATCTCTCCTGAAATGGCTTACAACCACCACTTGACCTACCTAACAATGTGCTAATCTGCAAAATATCTTTAGGGCTCTAAATGTATTTGGATTTTTTTTTTTGACTAAAAATCTCTCCAGAGTAGCAAAATAAATGGAAAACTATTACTCTACAGCTGCATTTATCAGGTTAGCTCAGCAAATGTTTCCTCCAAAACTCCTCTTCCATGTGTCAAAAAGGAATAGAGATCCTTGTACCTGTAAGAAGCCAAGAAAAAAGATCAATGCTTTGAATATCTTACTTTTATACAACATTTCTGTAGCCTGTAGTGGTTATGCTTTAATATTTGTTCACTGTAACTTTGTAATCTCAGGTTTATTCCATTAAAACATGTACCTTCCTCTTCTCAGAGGGAGCTACTGCTGTTTAGCCTCTGTTTTTTGACGGGATTTATTCAGGTAGGCAGTGACCTTTCCTATACCCCCTATTGATTGTCTGGAATGGCTCAGCCTGACAAGGTGAAAATAGCTACAGTGTTTTATTGTTTCCAGTACTTGTTTATTTACCCGGTTATACAATACACTTATAGACTGGCCGGCTGATTGATTTATTGCTGCTTTGTCCTGCTGCCGGCGTCCTTCTGGGCAGCAGGGCTGGGAAAGGACTTAGAGCAGCTGAGGGCTTATGCCAGTGTCCATGAATTAACAAACTGCGTGTAAGACATTTTAGTCAAAACCATTCCTTGTAACCCACGGCTAACCATTTGCCCGGGGTTTGTGCTTGCAAATCTAAGCTCATGCATGCTGTAAGACTGCCAGCTGGCAGTGCAGCGAGCTGCTGCTGAGACAGGCTTGTGTCACAGGCAGCATAAATGAAACAGGGAAAATGTACTGTAAAACACAGTAAAAGAGCAGCTCAGACTTCTGTCACCACTACGTAATAACCTTTCAAAGAAAAGTGGACACATGACAAAACAACGCTTTCCTCCAGCATTGTTTGTTTCCAGGAACCTATAGCCAAAGTGTGAGTGCAAAGTGCGACTGAATGGGGAGACTTTTTGTCGCCCTGGCCATCCAAGGTTAAGTCATTTACGATGACCCAGAAGCCATGTCGTAATCCTCTCCTCTGCAGTGATCTCTGGAGATCTGTATCATATGAGCAGCACGAATCTTTTCACTAGAGGTGAGTGGAGGTGTGGTCTGGGCGGTCACAGGGCAATAGTTAAATGCTATTGCACAGCCACTGGAAGAGCAGAGACCATGTGGAACAATGGGGAAAGAAGGTAGGGAATAGTGAGATTTGGGAGCTGGGGAGTGGGCAGCTCTGAGCTTAGAGATGCTTATGCAGCTCTGTTAGCAGCATGTCTTTTCTCATGCTTTTAGGCAATAAGTTATTACCTGACTGCTCAAGAAAGAACAAACTCAGTCAGTGTGACACTCTGTGAGGTACCAACCCATTACTCCTATCTGGCTCCTATAAATGAATGTTAATGGCACAAAGTTGTGGATGGTGTGCCTGGTGGTACCTTGTTCCTCCTCTTGGCTGAAACTACATATAAGGGTAATTAGTAGGGGGTAAGGTTGCCTCTAAAATCATTCTTAAAAAGACTGATGATACTATCTGCTTAATGTCTGGGACCAGGAGCCTTGAAACACCCAAGAGACAAGTTTTCTCTGCTTCTCAGCTCATCAGGATAAGCTCTGGAAAACAGCATAGTACCACAGCAGAAGGACTGTGTCCTACTGGAGGTGCTCAGTTCTGTCACAGAAAGGCCACATCATGGAGTCCAGAGAAGAAGCTGGTTTAACGTCACAGCAGAAAGAGGGAAATCCACGAAAGGACAATCCAAGTACAGGACTTCTGAACAATGGAGAAGAAATCTTCTGGGATGATTGTGAGGGTCACTAAGAAAGTTATGGATTCTTGAACAAAAGGTCTGTGTTTCGGAAGATGACTTAGATGGAGCTGAGGGTGGGATGCTATTAGCAAAGTTAGTGGCAAATGGACTATCTATATCCAGAAGACCTGGAAGCACAGCAGAAAGTTCAGATGGAGAAGAGGGAGCTTCTGTCTGGAGAGGTGAACACAGTGGATGGCTCCATCCCTGAGAACTGGGGAAGCAATATGAAAGAACTAAGCAAAGGGGATGAGGAGATATTAGGTGGGAATTATATCCTTTAATACTGGAACCACCCAAATTCAGAGCTCCAGTTTCACTGAGTTTCAGAATAATCTTCACCTTCTCTGCTGTTCAGGTATTTTCCCATGCTCTTCTATACACACCACTTCTTAATCCAGGTGTGTAACATATTTGTCCTGTGGCCCTGTTTCAACAGCTTTATGTTCCAATACTGATGACAGTGCACCTGGCTCTTCTCTGATAGATGAAATCAGAAAAAATACCACTGAAAAAGGACACAGCCTTTCGATGCTCCTTGTGACACTTCTTCCCCAAGATATCTGTGTACTCACCCATGTAAGAGTGGCTTTACAACTGTCTTTCGAAGCCTGAACAACACTGAGGCAGGAAACGCTTTGCTTTCTGTCTGAATATAAATCTGAAGCCCAACAAAATTCCCAGGCTCAACACTGTCTGAGGGGGCAGCTCCGCTCAATTCAGAGAGAAGTGAATTGGCCTAGCAACCTACACAGTGCTGCCAATGTGAAAAAAGAGAAAGATGCCTCTGGTGTCTACCAGAAATAGGTATGATCCATCTAAGAAAGGAATATGTGTTGTGCTGGCGCAGGTTCATGTTTAGGGGGGACTGGTCTGTTTTGCACCATTGTTGGTATGATCCACACCTGATTCAGTCGCAAGTTGCCAGGTACTTCTAGGCCATCTAGCACTGATGGATGGGGAAGAGCAATTGATGTGATCTACCTGGACTTGTGCAAAGCATTTGACACTGTCCTGCATGATATCTTTGTCCCTAAATCGGAGAAACAAGGTTTTGACAGATGGACCACTTGGTGGGTAAGGAATTGGCTGGATGGTTGCACTCAAAGAGTTGTGGTCGATGGCTCAGTGTCTAGGTGGAGATCAGTGACAAGCGATATTCCTCATGGATCAGTGTTGGGACCAGCACTGTTTAATAGCTTTGTTGGTGACATGGACAATGGGATCAAGTGTACCCTCAGCACGTTTGCTGATGACACCAAGCTGTGCGGTGTGGTTGACACACTGGAGAGAAGGGATGCCATCCAGAGGGACTTGGGCAGGCCTAGAGAGGTGAGCATGTGAGAACTTCATGAAGTTCAAAAAGGCCAAGTGCAAGGTCCTGCACCTGGGCCGGGAAAATCACAAGCACAAATAAAGGCTGGGCAGAGAATGGATTGAGAGCAGCCCTGAGAAGAAGGACCTGGGGGTATTGGTTGAAAATAAGTTTGACATGAGTCAGCAATGTGTGCTTGCAGCCCAGAAATCCATCCATATCCTGGGCTGAATCAAAAGCAGTGAGGCCAGCAGAGTGAGGGAGGGGATTGTCCCCCTCTGCTTTGCTCTTGTGAGACCCCACCTGGAGCCCTGCGTTCAGCTCTGGGACCCCCAGCACAAGAAGGATGTGGAAGTGTTAGAACGAGTCCAGAGGAAGGACACAAGGATGACCAGAGGGCTGGAGCAGCTGTCCTATGAAGACAGGCTGAGGGAGTTGGGGTTGTTCAGCCTGGAGAAGAGAAGGCTCTGGGGAAACCTTACAGCGGCCTGCCAGTACCTAAAGGGGGCTACAGGAAAGCTGGGGAGGGACTCTTTCTCAGGGAGTGGAGTGACAGGACAAGAAGTAATGGTTTTAAACTAAACAAGGATAGGTTTGGATTAGATGTTCAGAAGAAATTCTTCACTGTGAGGGTGTTGAGGCCCTGGCACAGGCTGCCCAGAGAAGCTGTGGATGCCCCATCCCTGGGGGTGCTCAAGGCCAGGCTGGATGGGGCTTTGGGCAACCTGGTCTGCTGGGAGGTGTCCCTGCCCATGGCAGTGGGGTGGAACTGGGTGGGCTTTAAGGTCCCTTCCAACCCAAACCATTCTGTGATTCTAAGATCTTTCTCTCCCTTTTTATGGAGATTTTTTCCCATAGCATGAAATAGACTATTATATATATATATATATATATATATATAAATCTCTATAAAATATAAAGAACATATTTTCACACCTTTTTTTTTTTTTTTTGCAAAAAAGTAGTAGTATTTGTAATACTACACTTCATATCTGAAACCCCACATTCCTCTTTTTCAATAGACCAAAAGCCCCCAAAAGAGTGAAATACACTGCTTACACTTCTAATAGGAATAATCTAGGACTCTTGCTCTGCATCACTGAGGGAATGCTGTCAATTTTCCTTCAACCTGAATCTGTAGCAGTGCATGCACTGCAGGTGATAAAGTGTTCACGGAGTTAGGCCCAGCTGGATTTAAGGATACAGTCATCAAAGTAGACATGGCTTATATAGCAGAATCCCTGAGCATTACTATTTCCTGCATACTTCTGAACTTCTGGCCTTTCCTGTCAAGATGGGTCCTAAAATTCATTCAACAAGCATGGGAATACCAACCGGCATTGCCTGTGACTTCTCGTGTGTGCCTTTGCAGTGCCACTTCTAGGCTTTCAACGCTTGGTGGCACCAACAATATAAAGAATCAGGGCCCTTCTACAGCCTTCCCCAGTTCAAAGTGAGTTGTGATCCTGGGAGAGGTGAAGTGTTATCAGTTTATTTGTTTATAGTCTTGACACAGTAAATGTAAGAAAAACATTATCCTAGCAAGAGACCTCAAGTAATGGTAGGATTAGGAGCAGGTGAGGATATAAGATAGGAAGACCTGTCTGAAAAGTTTGATTGCTTCCACTGTGGAATCATTTCAGCCAAAAAAAAACCAGCCTCATCCATGATTAAGTCTTTTTTTATCTTGTTTTCATGAATAAATCCTCTCCTCAGGCACAGGAAAAAAAAACAACAGGCAAAAAGTGGAGGAGAGGTAGGGCCAGCCACGGGCTCTGTGCTGGTGCTGTGCATGTCTCAGAGGCTGCTGGAGCCAGGAGTGGTCCCTGCAGCTCCCCTGCTCACCCCATCTTCAGCTGCTCTGCCTGGTACACCAGCCAGCAAAGCAGGGCCCAGGCGAGAGGCAGAGATTCTCCATCAGCAAGCTGCTCTTTCTCACACCTCATCCACCATGGGATGCTAAAGACATCTCCTTAGCAGATGAGACCATGTTCTTTAGAAAAAAAATGCCCTGCGTGCAATTTTTTGGGGGGTCTTAGTGGCAGAAGTTTCTCGATGCCGAACTGGAGGAAAGCCATGTGCTCGTTATGGATTTCTCATTGCTGACTGTGATAAATACGGAGAGTGGAGCAACACAGAGCAGAAAGTCGTGGCAGAGTTGCCATCTTCCGGAGTGCTTTGTATGCCTTCCTTAACATCTGTCAGTTGTGACCAATGCCACTGAATGCAGTTATCCAATAAGACGCCAAAGTGTCAGTATTTCATTAAAATATGCTTCAGGGAGTAGTTCAGTAAACTGCTTAGCATGCCAAATGCATAGTACGTGCCAACATATTTATCATATAATGCTCTTAAGAGCTGCAAGCCTCTGTTCATTGGGAGTAATCAATTCCATTTCCATATGCAGCGGACCTTGAACCCTACTCTGCACTCACATTGCAACAATTTAATTTTTTCAAGGGACTGTCGGAATAAGTATATGTGATACCTCTTCCAGGAGCTTTGGCAGGAAGCGTTATTGATATTCCAGGCTAAAAAAGCCCCACAGATCCCTGCACAGTGTGGGAAGGATCTAAAAATACATAATAAAGGCATGATTAGTACAGCGTGTAACAAGGTGAGGAGTACATGCTGCCGAACAGAAATAAAGTCTTGACAATGCAAAAGCAACAAAGCCAAATAAAGCAATACAGCTACAAGAGCATTAAGCTCGGCCTTACTCCAATATGAAATAAAGGACAGCAGCATTTTTGGTGGAGCTGAAAGAACCTACCCCAGTGACTCGTAATTAATGGTTCGAGGAGACCTTCAGTCCCCTGTCCAGCCCTTGGATTGCCTCATTAGACGTTGTCAGTCTCTGGGACAAGCAAATCCCCTGTGTCAAAAAGTGCTGGCTTTCGTTCTTGGGTTTATACACTCAGAGGTGACCTTTCTCATGTCTCGTCTCCCTTCTTTCTTTCTTTCTGGTGTACCAAAGCAGCCTGGCTCCTGAACCTCCTGGGGTGTTCATCTTTAGTTGGGATAAGGTGCTGCCCCAAGGCCAGCCAAGGGGGACCTGCATGTTCCCAAGGCTGCTGCCCCCAGCCCTCCACTTCCCTGGCAATGGGCTCTAGTACCTCATTTCCCCCATCTCTTGCTAGGGCAGACAGAGAGGATGTGCGCTATCATGTATCCCTTTAAATCCTAAAATGCCACTCTGGCACTATAGCAACACTAACAGGCATCATCTGTTTTTTTATAGCCGGGAGGCTCACGGAGGCCCTACTGCAGCGTTTTGCAGCTACAGTTAAACAATTCAAACCTAGAAATGAGTCTGAGGTGAAAAAATAAATAAATAAATAAATAAATCTCATCTGTTACACCTCTGCTTCCAGCCCATGCTCCTGAGGGCTTTATTTCAGATCTCCATGAGCTCCACAGAGAGCTTTACAACCTTGAAATTCAGGCTGCATGCTAGCATCCCAAAAGAGGATGTGGAAACCCAGCTCGAAGCTTCAAAAATTAATAGAATAGGACATGCAGGAAGCACCAGCACACAAAGGCTTGCAGAGACGTGTACATGTACAAACCTCCTGATAAAGACAGACAAGGCTCTTCCCCCAGATGGGTGTCTCCTCGGGGCGCCTTGTGGAGGGGAGGGTGTGGGGCGGAGCGGAAGGAAAGAAGGGAGGAAGCGCAGGAATGAATTCAATTTAAGTGTGCACAGAAAGAGCGTGGAAATCCACAACTATATCCAGAAAGATAAAAGGTAACAGAAGCAAAGGGTTTTTAAAGATGTGAGTCCCTCCTGCTCTGTCAGACAAATAGACTCAGGACCTGGATGAGACAGTTTCCTCCAGACGCTCACAGCGTTCACTCTCTGTCCACGTTCCCACCATCCAGGCAGAAACCACAGGTTTGTGATCCTGACCCTATGTGTGGGGGCAAGCCCACGGCCCCGTCCCCACGCCGCAGGCTCAGACAGCTTGGGGAGAGCATCTGAGGGGTCAGCCATCGCCCGGTGCTAATCGCAGCAGGAGAAACGGGATGAATAAATTCCTCTCCTCCTGCATTATGTAAATACTTTGGGTGAGCTGTGTCAGCTCTTCTGCAAGTGAGAGCTTGTGCTAATCACTCGAGAGAGGATATTATCTGCTGCATAGGGGAGTGCATGGTCTTGTAGAGCTACTTTTCAGAGCAGAATCTCCAGGCTAGCTTTGTTTGCTTGTTTTTAATTTCATTTCCCCCTGTGGTTTTGTGTCATATCTTTAATACAGCAGACATGACCAAGAGTTGGTGCCTGGACAACGAAAGGTTGCATCAGACAAGGAATACACTTGAAGGGCTGTGCTTTCTTCACACGTATTGCAGGACCACAACGAGGCTTTGCTCACGCACTTCCTGGGCCGTTAGTAAGAGGGAAATTGATGCTTGGCAGTTACATTTAACTGGTACATTTTGCTGTTAATTATAGAGCCTGTTAGGGCAACAGGTTGCGTATCATCATACTGCTAACTGGTGTAGCTATGAACCTGTATAACACTGTTCCCAAGTCTTCCCAGGTACAGTAATATATTCTTTCAACCCTCCTCCCTCCCTCCCTCCCTCCCTCCCTCCCTCCCTCCCTCCCTCCCTCCCTCCCTCCCTCCCTCCCTTCCTTCCTTCCTTCCTTCCTTCCTTCCTTCCTTCCTTCCTTCCTTCCTTCCTTCCTTCCTTCCTTCCTTCCTTTCCTTCCTCCTTCCTTTCCTTCTCCTTCCTTTCCTTCCCTCCCTCCCTCCCTCCCTTCCTTTCCTCCTTCCTTCCTTTTTTCTTTCTCCCTTTCTTTCATCTTTCCTTCCCTCCTTTTTTTGTGAGTTCCTACTGGAGTGATATCCAAAGGCTGCTGATACACTCTTTTCCTTTTCTATATTGCTTTCCCCACTAGCACCAGCTACGGTTGCCAATGGGCTATAGTGCAGTCAGCAAGGGAAGAACAATCATGGTGCTGCTAAGAATGTCTCAATTTCTTGCTTCACCCCTCCAGAAACATTGGTCCCAGAAGAGAAAATGGAATCTAGCAACTTCTTTGAGTTTGTCACCTACAACTTCTGATGGGCAGGACTTGTAAGCTTTGAGAATGTATAAAATTTGGTAAAAAAAAAAAAAAAAAAAGAAAAAAGAAAAAAGGGAGCATGCTTTTACACAAAGATTTTGTGACATGCCCCTCTCCCCCTGGCTCTCCTGCTGCTTATTTTAATTAGTTTTGCTTCTACCCAGCAAGGAGAGTAATGAGAACCTCTTTCTGTTTGCTTTTTTTTTTTTTTTTTTCTATTTTTTTTTCTTCCATATAATGCCTTTTGTCAAAAGGAAACAAGTTGCTATACCCTTTTATTATATGTTTTGGTAGCTCTTGCTATTTTTTTGCAGGCTCTGCCTGTTTTCCAGTGGCACAGCTACACTTCCCATGGCACAGGGAGGAGAAACTCAAGAGAGGAGCACAACTGGCCCTGCTGCGGATGGTAGGGGCATGCAGCAGGGGCAGCCTCTGAAAATCTGTGGCTCCTCTGATCCAGCCAGCCAGCCCTGCATGCCATTCGTTCACCACCTAGCAATGTTTCAATAGCTTGCACTGAATTTATTTACTGGCGGGTGTCCCAGGGAGGCAGACATGGCATTTATCAGGTGCCAGTTAGCGAACCCTGCTACCTCTGCCAGTAAATTGAAGAGCCACTGTTGTATTACAAAACAGATATCATATACAGAGCACCTATTAATAATCTTATCTCTTTCTACAGTGAATTGGTGTGAAATGCTCAGGCTTCTACCCAAACTGCAAATTTAAAATGTTGTTTGGTTTGAGCACACCACAGGGCAGAAAACCAGCTTCATGAGACCTCCTGATGCACTGTGACTGTGCAGCTACCCACATGGAAGATCCAGGTGATAAAGAGCACTCCCGAACACATCCATCAGCCTCTGCACTGCCTGACATCAGCGCCCTTGTCTGAGCGATGCCTGCTGCCTCCTCGTGGGTTTTCTCCCCTGTTTCAGAGGTTGGAGGATGTGGCTGATCCCCAGGAGCTGGGCTTTGCCCTTCTGCTGACAGATGCTGCTCGTGCCTTTCTCTGACCCAAACCTCCTTCATGTCTGTTTTGTATTCCAGCTCAAGCATCAGTGTTAGTGGCTCTAAATGCTGCCTAGCTGTCCATCACAGGACATTTGGGGCATCCATTATGATATGATTCATTTGAGCAATCTATGTTTTTCATTATTCTTCTCCTATTGCAGGCTAAAGTAACCCTGGCTTGTAAGGTTTCTGTTCCTTCAAAGCTGGCTTTACTCTCCTTGCACTTTCTGCTGCATCTGCTTGCTTGCTTCTTACCGCTTTGCAGGGTGTTGTCCTTCTTCATATCTTCTGACTGTGCCATTCATCTTGGAAAGCATTTACTGGGGATTAATATGCAGATATGCAGCCAGTCACTGCTGTGCTTTTAGTTTCTGAAAGTCTGCTTTGGTATATAGCTCCTCTCTTCATCAGGCTAAAGGGGTTAAATGCACAAACCTTTCTCTTCTTTCCAAAGTCCTTCTTCTAGTGCTACAAAAAAAAAAAAAAAAAAGAGAGCGAGAGGGAGAGAGAGAGTTTGGATCCTTAAAAGAACAGGGGAGGCTGTGATTTTTCATTCTTGTGCTTTTTAGTGTTAAGCTAAACAAATTCCACCTGCTTTCCCCCTGTCTACCTGGACACTGCTGGGTGAGTGCTGTGTGCATCTCATTAAAATGTTTGTCCACCCTTGAAGGCTATCTGTTCCTCAGGGTTGGCTCCTTTCCCCCCCTCAGATTCAGCGGGAGTTTTCAAGAGATTAAATCACATCTGTGCCCAGCCTGTGCAGTGGGGAGGGAGAAGGTGCAGGAGGCCTGTATTTGCAGCCCAGATATTGTTACTAAGGAGGGGATGACAAAAACAGGTCACGGCACTCCGAGAATGTGACAAGGAGATGAGATGACCCAGGGAAGCCCATAGGACCCCCTTGAATCAGGGACACCAAAATCTGGCCATTGACTGGATTCCCCATTTGCCCCACAGAAGTAACAGAGAATGCCACCAATCGGCCCTGGGTCTGCTACCAAGCCCTGCTTGCTCCTGCTGCAGCAGGGAAGACACATTTGCCCAGCATCTCCCAGGTCTGGTGAATTGAAATACCTCTGGGAGCTTCTGCTTAAACTGCATCCCCCCTTCCACTATGCAGCAGCTCTAATCCATCCTCCTAAGCAGTTACAGCAAGGGATGGAGAAGCCCACATCATCTGTGATTTGTTAGGAAAAAAAAACACGCTTTGGATTTCTTTTTTCTTCAAGCGGTGTGGAACAGCCTGTTCAGGGTTAAGTCACTCCAGCACTGGTTTGACTTACCTACCAACAACTGACTCTTACAAATGTGGCCAAATGTCAGCAAGCAGTAATTATTTTATGGGGCATTTAGATTCCATACTGGCTAGAATTTGGCAGAAACATCTTGATAAACAGTGATCCCACATATTTCAATAACCGTGATTTGTTGTGGATATAGAAGTCTAGGTTCTCCCCTCCCTATGAGGCAGAATCAGTGTTGTGGCATTTTTATCCACCGAAGAGCAGAAGGAATATCAGCTCCTTTTGCCTCCATCGCACAGAAAGTGGCTGCATTTTACATTTCAGAGAAGAGGCGCAAACTACAACAGCAGAACAGAAAGGGAAGGAGCTGGGAATAAAAGGCAAGTGCCTCTCAGGAGGAAAGACAGAGGGAACATGTAGAAAACTTCTGCTTGACTGCTCTCATGCTCCTCTCTCCAGCAGTGCCCTCTCTAATCACAGCACACCGTGCCTGCTCACTCTGCTTTCCTCACTGACAATTTCATCCAGGCCATCAAATCAGGCAGGAGAGGCAGCGTGGGGGAATGAACGGCAACCGGCCTGCTTGGTAAGTCCTGGCTCTGTCACAACCCTGTGCTCATTTCCTATCTGCTTCCTTTCCTACCTCTGTGATCTTTGTCTCTGTGGTACTGCCTGGGATCCACATGTGGGTGTAGGCACCCGTAATTCGTGTTCTTAGGAGAGCCAACACAAGGTACAGTTTGTCACACAACGCAGCTGTGTGGCACAAGAGAGTATTTGGTTTCTGTTACTGCTGTAGGTCAAGCCGGGGATTTAGGTATCTAAACTTGGGCACTCCTTGAATTTCTTGGCTGAGAAAGCCAAGAATGAGCACCGCAGTTTCCCCTTTTCACCTACTGCAACTTCAACCTCTTAAAAATAAAATTAAAATAAATAAATTTTGCCTTGAATATGATACAGCATTTAGCAGTTTTCTTCTCCTTTCCAGTTGGTTAAGTAATCTTATCTATTAAAAACCTCTTGATAAGCCAATGAAAGCTGTTAGCAACTCCTGAGAATCTGTGGCTGGTAAATAGAATTACAGCTCTGAGAAGAAATACTGCGGGTATCATAGTGCAGATAAGTGGCATGTCAATAGACGTAGGTTCAAATACTATGTTATTTTAGCAGGTGAATTCCTAGAAGACAATCAGGGAAGCTGTCACAGCCTGAATGAGATCATCACTGAGTGATAGCTGCAGAAAGACAGTAATACATCACCAGTACAGCTCTAAAACCTTGAAGCCATTTCCTTGCATGTAATAGACTCTGACCTGAGCTCCAGGTTAGGCAGAATGTGCCCTGTGTTCGTGACCAGGGACTGGGCTTGGAAAGCTTCCCCTTGACTGCCATGGATTTGGATGACAATCTTCATTCAAAAGGCACTGCCTAAGCTCACAGGAACCTCCCCTTATTCTAGAGCCAGTTCCTTTGCATACAAAAATCTGCTGGCTGGTTCAGTTGGTGATCAGAGCACATCTTCCAGATGACAGTACTGCAACACAAACGCAGCCTTCTCTCATGAATGTGCAGCCCCCTCCATCTCAGGAAATCTGAAATCAACCCAAGTGTCCAGAACTTCTCTTTAAAATATGAAATCCACAAATATTTTACAAATAGTATCTTAGCTGTGAATAACAACCCGGTAGGGCCAGGGAGATGCAGAAAATTTACATCCTCCCTTTTCCATATGAACTGTTGTGCTGTGACTTCCAGATGCCAAATAAATTATTAATCACATTTGAAAAATATGCTGGAGCCTTCCTTCCTGAGAGGACGGGTGATGCTAATCACCAGATGGATTTGGCACGTAAGTCACGCTGCCACTAAGTAACAGGTCAACATCTTTCACCACAGGTTCATCACGTTCAGAGCTTGTTTGTCTAGCTGGGAATATGTTGCATTAATTCTTCCTTTTTCAGTGCCCAAGGCTCACTGGACCACATTACTGGTGATGCTTTTTTGCCCTGGTGTGAGTACAGGGACATGCGTGGGCTCAATGTGCAGAGCAGGCAGCAGAACTGCAAAATACACTGGTAGGGCATCAGAAAGTACATAAGAAAATGCCTTAAATCTCTGTGGTTTAGGGTGTTTTTCATTTTTTTTATTTTTTTTTTCCATTTGAGCTGGGAGTGATGGCTGTGTCAGACATCACAAAGTGAAGGATGCAGTTTGCAATAACTCCTGCATTTGCTTCAGGGTAAGGTGGTAGAGAAAAAGAGAAATTTCTTGCCACGGGTACTTGATCCACGTATTTCCTAGCACAGAATAGACACATTTGTTGGACTGTTGATGATGCCCTGAGTTAACTGAGGGCTCTCATTTCCAAAAGCAGCAGGTTCCAAGACCCTCACCGTATAAATCCACCAGGAAAGGCTGAAGACAGTGGTTAACCACTGTCAGCCACTGACACTGTTACCACAGAGAATGGTCAACCACTGTTCAACCAAGTGATCTTGTAAGAGTCTTCCCTAACACAAAGGCAATTCCCAAGCCCCAGAATTTCCATTCAAAACCTGACCGAGTTGCAGCTGTGGAGCTGTGTGCTCAAGTCTCCACAGTCCTGGTCTGTGCCCAGAGGGCCCAGGCCTTTAAAGCAGGGCTGAGAGAACTGATGCTGAACACAAGCTGGCCCTTGGCGGGCTCCAGGAGCATGGCCCTGGAGTTCCTCTGCTGCTAGCCTGGTGTTGAAGGGAGCACAGATTTTTGTGCACTCACCAGAATGCTCTTCTGTGGTACAGAGAGGGGAAGAGAAAGAAATGAAGCATTTTCCCTGCTTATTCTGCTGCTGCTTTCTTTTAAAACACATTTAGACTGTTCTAAGTGTCCAGTTCTACCCCGAGTGTATTATATCAGTGGAAATACACTATTGAAACCAGAACGTACACCACACAACCCACAAATAGATTCACACACAACACACCTTGAGATGCATAATACTATTCTTGCACTCTTCTGCATGTCCCCAGCTCCTGGTACATTACAACCATCACCTGGCACCCTGCGTAGTGACAATAAATCAGGCTCAGCCACTATGAGCCAGAGCCAGCGAGCATCCTTGG
This sequence comes from Anser brachyrhynchus, assembly GCF_964034855.1. NCBI lineage: Eukaryota > Metazoa > Chordata > Aves > Anseriformes > Anatidae > Anser > Anser brachyrhynchus. Next base: position 194,184,113 of record NC_137694.1, read on the forward strand.
TAGACACTTTGCTGCCAACCCATCTCCTATTAATCCACGAGTTCGCATGTGTGCGTGCGTGTATTCATAGTGCCTCATTTCCTAATGAAGTGAGTCATTAGGAAATCAGCCAGATGAAAGCCCAGCAAAACGGTACCAATGAATTTTCCTGCCGGTTTTTCTAGTCAGAGCATCTTCCTCCAATGTGACCATCACCTCATTGTGTTAGGAACTCTATAAAGGCAACTACAAAAAGCCTCTGACTCAAAGAAATAACAACCTAAGTGTAAATTAAGAGGAAATACTTGGTTGAGTGAAATGGTGATATCTGGCTGTGAGGAAAGGATATTTGCCAAGCTTTCTGTGGGCTTAACACCAAGGATAGAAATCTATACAAGTCATTGCTGATGGCATAAATGTACATAGACAGTGATAATGAAAGAACCTCAGAGACTTTGTGAACTACATCGCTCTGAAAAAGACCCTCCATGAAGACCAAAAGCTTGCAACAACTTATGCCATTTACTCAGATCCCTTTCTTTAAACAGGAAAAATACCTTCCTAATTGATGACTGATGGTGTTAGTATAACGAAAGACTTTTATATCTTCAAACTCAGTTCTGCCTGGAACACTTTGATACATAGGAAATATATCCAGACCAACACATACCTTTACAGCAAGTAAAGATAACAAATCTCTGTCTTGTACTAAAATGTCTATTGGTTTGATCATTACTCACAGGAAATAGCAAAGCAGTTAGAGCCAGTTCCTAGCAATGGAAGAAATATTAGATACAAGGCTACATAAATCACTAGACAAGAAATGAAAATGGAAAGTTTGTGTTTTCCCTTTAATTTTCTCCTCTTTTATTCTTTCACACAATTTATTTCAGGGAAGTAAAAAGGAGAAAAGTTTTCATCAACCCAAACCAGAGCATTTATGGTACTTGCAAAGATGCCATGGGTCACAACAGCGCAGGACATGCAAGTGGAGCTGAACATGGAAGGCTTTGGGTCCTATATTCATATTTGCTGTGCACCATATTTGCTATGAGCATATTATCATGTTCTGTATGATGCTCAATGATCTTTCAGAAAAAAGTGCTGACCTTGATGATGAACAACCAAGATAAAAGATGAAAGGTGCAGGAGTGGCATTTTGTTATATTCTCTTTTATTTCGTGTGCTATAAAACAATTCTGGGAAACATTCAGATAAACAGTCGGATAATAGTGATCAAACACTTCTTATGATGCCTGACAAAACAAAACAAAACAACAAGAAAAAAAAACAGTCTTGTAGGAGCTGCAAATGAATTATGTGGCAGCGTTTTTCAGTACAGCTGTTTTCAGGAGTTGAACTACTAATGCAGTACACAGGAATGAATTTAGCAGGATGACTTACGGGTTCTTCAGCCTCACCTACTCCTTTCCTCTTCCCACTCTCCATTAGCACTGTTTGCCTGCGTGAGTTTGCTCTGGACCATGGTACATTAGCATCTCTCCTCTCCTTCAGGGCCTCTCAGTGGATATGATAAATGGGCTTTGACCCACTGAAGCACATGGGAAAGTTCTCATGGATTGCTAGGAGAATGAGACTCTTGGACAGAGTGCTTGGCTATCTTTGCACTAGTTCTGCTTGAGAGGCTCACAAGGAGACAAAATCTGTCATTGCCTCTCTGCTTTTATCTGCCTGTTGAACCAAATTCCAATAACATGTAGTCGTGCACCCTTGGAAGCCTCCACGTGCAAGTTTCAGAAGGAAATGCAGTCCTGTGTGTTCCACTGACTTGACTACTTGCCTGCAGTTTTTGAGCAGAGTTGATTCAGATCTAAACTGAAGGCTCTCCCTGTGCCTATTAATCACCTTTCCTCACATGGCGTTTTTGCAGCTGCCACCACGTACACTCCTTGGGCACTGATCCACTCTTCCGCACGTTCCAAAGTCGTGCCATAACCACTAGTTCTGATTTTTCATCCTAGGCGGTAGGACAAATCTTCTAGCGTGGCTGTAAATGATCACTGTCTTATAAAATTATCCTGACACTTCACTGCACTCTCAGTCAGTTGAATACTGATTTAGATTCTAATGATACTTTAGTAATATTTGAGACAATCAATTTTCTGGCCAAGATATTATTTACATCTTTTAATAGACGATAAATCCATGAGGAACCACTGTGCTGTCAATTCTGACCCCTGCAGAAGTCTCTGGATCGAGACCTGAGCCCCAAAAGAACTACATCATATCTTGTACAGGCTGAGTTTGCGGTGATGGATAACTTGCTGCAAGCCTTGGGAAGCTGCTCCAGTGTTGCTCAGGAGAGTGGCTAAGATCAGGTGGTTTTGTGTGGAAAAAAAAATAAATCCTTTTGCATTTGTAATTACTATGTAGTTTGAAACATCTGTAAAGAGAACGATAAAAGTGAAGCTTTCACATGCATGGAGAGTAGCATATAAAGAATGCAGGTTTCCTTTTATATCCCTATTACTGTGTTTGATCCTCTCCAGCTTCTATAATTGCCCTCTGTGTGATTATCTTCAGCACAATGCAATGATTTCAGAGCCAGTGCAGACTAAAATTGTATTCTAATACAGTGACTGCTTTGTCTCTAGCAGATCTTTTGTAAATTTGCGGTCAGCAGCAGCTCTATTTGGTAAATAATACAAACCCAAGATGGGTTTGCTCTAAGCATGAAAAGCCTCAGGGTGACTGAGGTGTAAGAAACAGCTCTGAATGAGCAATTCAAATGGAGAAGGCATTTAAATAATTAACTTCCTTTTGATAGGATTTTCCTGCTGGAGTGGCAGAAAAGGCAAACAATTAACAACTGAAACTCTCTTGTTTGAGCTGTCTCTGACTGTATGAAATAATGGGCTTTGCTCCAGGATGGGAATGGCACGTGGACTATCCTTAGAGCTGGAGAAAATTTTCCCTATAAAGGGGGAGAAAAGGGAAGATTCGGGGGCTGTCGGATATGTGCAGGAGGGGGGTGTGCGATGAGCGGAGCCACATCTCTTCATGAGCTGCTCTGCACAGAAGTGGACTGAGACTGTTCCTCAAGGTGTGGAGTGGGTTTCCACGTGTGCATCAACAAAGGGATCAAGCTGCTCAGCGGACCACAGCCAGTGGACCCTGTGATCGTTGGGCAGACCAGTGGTGCAGCCGATCCTCACCAAGGACACAGTCAAAAACCTCCTCTGGGCTTTTTCCAGACCATCACTGGGCAGTTGCTGTCTTCTTGGAGAAGGGTTGGGGTAGGTTGTTGAGACGGAAGAATAAAGTAGATGGAAATGAAAAGGGAGAGAGAAGAGGGTGGGCTGCTCAGCTGCAACATGAACATGCTTCAGGACACTTTCCCAAGCCCAACTTATTGTAACAGGCAGCAGCAGCAAGCTCCAGTGCCTGCCTGCAGAGCTAGTCAATCTTGATGTGCAGGGGAGTCAGTCACACGTCTCTTACGTGTCTCTTACGTCTCTTAGGGCCACGTCATCACACGACGTTCGCTTACGCAAACAGGAGATAACCGTCCCCCACAAACACAGACTGTGGGAAACTGTCAGATAAAACCCCAAAATAGAATAAGCCAAAAACTGTCTTTTGAATTGTCTTCTGCTTGATTTGAAACTGGGGGAGGAGCAGTAGGCTGTGAAGCAAATGCCTTTTGCTGCAAAAACCAATAGAAAAAACTTTCCAGGACCTATTTATACAAATCAAACCACATGGCAATACCCAGAATTTTCTGCTAACACTGTTAATTAAGAAACCATTTTGACCATTTTACTGGATAACATTTCAAAAAATAATCCTTAGCTCTTGGAAATGCCAAGCTGAGAACTATTAATATTTTCAGTATACTGTTGCTACCAAACTCAATTTCATCCTTATTTCCTTTTGGGGATTTGCTTAAGGAAGGAGGGAAGGAAGGAAGGAAGGAAGGAAGGAAGGAAGGAAGGAAGGAAGGAAGGAAGGAAGGAAGGAAGGAAGGAAGGAAGGAAGGAAGGAAGGAAGGAAGGAAGGAAGGGTTGGTTCTGCACCTGGGTGGGGCAAACCCAAGCACAAACACAGGCTGGGCAGAGAATAAATTGAAAAAAGCCCTGAGCCCTGAAGAGAAGCCCCTGGGGGTGCTGGCTGGTGATAAGCTCGACATGAGCCAGCAACGTGCACTTGCAGCCCAGAAAGCCACCTGTATCCTGGGCTGCATCAAAAGCAGAAAGGCCAGCAGGATGACAGAGGGGATTCTCCCCCGTCTCTGCTCTTGTGAGACCCCACCTGGAGCCTGCATTCAGCTCTGGGGCCCCCAGCACAAGAAAGACATGGAAGCACTAGAACGAGTCCAGAGGAAGGCCATGAGGATGATCAAAGGGCTGGAGCATCTTTCCTACGAAGACAGGCTGAGGGAGTTGGGGTTGTTCAGCCTGGAGAAGAGAAGGCTCTGTGGAAACCTTACAGCGGCCTTCCAGTACCTAAAGGGGCCTACAGGAAAGCTGGGGAGGGATTCTATCATGGAGTGTAGCAACAGGATAAGGGCTAACAGTTTTGAAATGAAAGAAAATGAAAGGCAGGGAGATAAGGTATATCTCCATGCCAGGGAGGGGAGATGGAGGCACGGAAGGGGACTGAGGTGTCTGTTGAGACCCCAGGAGGTCACACAGCACCTCTTGGACAGCAAAACGGTGTCACTGGTGTGTGCATGGGGAGCACCCACAACTCACAGGAGGGGTGAGCACCCGTGGCCAGCAGAGGGGTCAGTGCTGGGAGCCCACATGGCCTCTGAGGAGGCGGTGTGCACATAACTGCACTCCTTGGTGGGGGGATTAGTTATGAGGGCTCTTTCGATATTTGTAGGTGTTTATTAACATTTTTGTAGGCCTTTATCATTGTGGTTTGTCTGTCATATTACTGATATTGATCTTGCATGCACGGCTCACTGGTGGCCAGTTAATCATATGCCATAAAAATAATAATTAAAAAATGCTTAAATCCTGATTTGATTTAAACCACCTGAGCTGAGCAGACTTTTCCCTGTGTCAGAGGACAGAGCAGCACCTAGGGACAAAAGAAAGGCAAGAGCTGCCCAGCTCTCACACAGGAGTGGACAGGGCAGCAAAGCTGCTGTCCTTGAGCCACAGGAGCTCCACCAGCAGCACGAGAGCAGACTCCAGGCTGGGGGGATGTTACAGGGTTTCGGGAGAGGCTGTGAGATGGAGAGCATTTCCATCTCACGGGTTAATTCCCTTCTTGTGAAGGAAGAGGCACCCATAATGTGCTCAAACTGGCTTTATTCAGAGCACGAGGGAAGCCTTCAGGTGCACGCTGAAGCATGCAGGACTTCAGTGAAATAAAGGGATGGTGCCAGGCAAGGGGTTGTGCTTGTAGTCCACACTGCAGACATTCAGCACTGAAAGCATCGCCAGACACGTTGCCTACTTTTGTTGGCCAAAATGAGCAATGTAACGAGCTTTTCTGCCCATGCCATGCCTGAGAGAAGCATTTTTATAAGCTGTGCTGACAGGACATGGCTGAAGAGCTAACTGGGTGAGCAACTGGTTTGCAATGGTCCTTCATGGTTTGCAACTCGTGAAGGACAAGCTTCACTTTCTTCTTGGTCCGATTCTCCTCTCAGGGCAAAACGTCTGGGCTAGCCCACATTACCTGGGGTGCTGCACCCTCTGCAGTGCCTCATAGCTCATGCTTCACCTTGCTTTTCTCCTACAGCTCTGTTTCTGCAGAGCACTTTCATGTGGGTTGCAAGCTGGCATTTATAAGACTACAAGACTATGTATACTTGAATGCTGCCTCCCCCAGCCCCCAGTGACCTGAACTATTGCTCGGCGTTAGAAGGGAGGGGAGTTTCCAAGGCATCCCACACATGCCAACAGTTGAGGAAGGGAGGGAGACAGACAGACAAAAGCCTGTGAGCAGCCACATGCAGAAGGGCATAGTGGAAGTATTTGTGAGAGTTAGATAACAAATAACTAAGCCTTTGAAAAAAAAAAAAGGTCATTTTTACAAGTTGGATGGTGAAAATGGCTTCAGCGATATTTTCCGCTCAGATATGTTTCTTGCTGCGTTGGGGTGAACAAGCATTTGTGCTCACTTCTCACCGTGCCGAGGGAAATGACACGAGGAGGATGCCCTGCTCACCGGGTGAGGGGTGGTGGGGCAGACCAGACTAATGGCAGATGAGATGGGCTAAAAATCACTTGTTGCAGACAGCCTTTGACAAGTACACTGTAAATGATCAGGGGAAGTAATAAAGGCAACACATAACTGCTGCAGGCTGGTGTTCCTGTCCGCCAATGTGGCTTAGCTTCTGCAAGGCAAATGTCTGGTCTCCCTGGCCTCTCCATAAAGCCAATGGAGAGAAAAAGGGGCCACTGCATAGTCCAGGTCAATGTCCTCTTGACCATAAGCCACACATAAACCCGCTGTGACAAATTTGGAAGGGCGCTGCCCCTCTCCTGCCTTCCCAGAAGCACCACAAGCACAGCTCAGCTGCAGACACCAAGCAGAAGCTGTCTCTGCCCCATCTGTCCCTGGGGAGTGACAAGCAGGCCACCCCAGACATGATTTGCCTCTGAAGAAAGCGTATTTATTTAAATATTATTCAGGATTTGATTCTGTTGTCTATACCCAGGCATCTGATGTCATTTTAGACTCCTGCCCAAGAATATATTTTTGGGTCCCATTGATAGAAAGAAATGGAAGAGCCACACACCGCCTGCAGTTGCATGTTCACATCCAGCTGCCTGGGTCACACAAAGCGCTGCAGCATCTCCTCCCTGGGCCAGCCTGCAGCTGTCTCTGTTCCTCCTTATGGGCAGTCACCCGAGGATCCCTGGGGACAGGGAGGAGGAGTGAGGGGGAAGAGGGAGATAATGGCTGAATAATGTATTCAATGATATTCATGGAATTTGGGAACTAATACATTCTATGAATAATATTTTCATTATTCCCAGCTCCAGTGTTAACAGAAGATACGAATGATGATTGAAGCAAACACTTGAATCATGACAATGCTATTGAACTTTGCAGGCATGTATTACTTGAAGTGAGGGTACTCCAGTTCTGCCCACTGTCAACTTGATGTAGACGTTCTCAGAAATCGTGAAATGTATATTTGACACTTTGGTCTTTCCTCGCACTCAGATTACCTGACAATAAGAATAAATCAATAACTCTCTTGCTGTTTCTTTCCCAGAAGATTGCTGACAATTGCTTTCCTTCAGCACTTCAGAAATTACATCCCTAGAGATGGCAGACCTCTCATCTTTACAGTCCCCTCTCGATGTGGGGTGGCATGTCTCTATGCTCAGGGGAGAAACTCATTTCCCAAGGCCTGGCACTGCCTGTGGCAACATTTGCTGGCAGCCCCCTCCATTGCAGCATCCCTGCAGCAGCTGCAGACAGGTCATAGGGGAAAGCCAGCAAGGCTCTTCCCTTGTACCTCCTGCTGTGTCTGCTGGTATATTGTGAGTAAAGTTCATGTCTAAAGCTAAAGGATGACATGAATTCCTGATATCATTTCACTGACATCAAACACACTCCACCCTTTGACATCAGTGGTGAAAGATCAGGCTAAGGAAAAGGAAAAATAGCCAATAGTATCAATCCTCCAAAATTCATAATCTAATTGATAACTGAGGGTGCTGCAAGACACTGACTGCCATTCATCAGCTAAACGTCGAATCCATCAGTTCCTCGAGGGTTTCTAGTCAAAAACAAACAGGGTTCATACATGTATATAATACTAACTTTGAAAGTAGAGAGGAATTAAACAGAACATTAGAGAGCGATGAATAAATTATAATGACATTAATGAGGCTGATGCTTATATTTAAAGAGAAAAGTCCCAGAGGGTCCAGGGAGCTCCAAAGTTACTAATAACTTATTAATTTTGGAGGTGATAGTAGATGTGATAAGTATGAGAGTGCACTGTGAGTGCTGCTGCAGAAGGCTGTTGGTGTATTATACTACGGGGTATCATTTATAAGGCCAGAGAAATAATTATTCTTTTTTATGTCTTTAGGAAAGATTGCAGCTGGAAAGTTGCATGCACTCCTAGGCACTCCACTATAGGAGGATACTGATAAACCAGAAGAAATTTGAGAGATTCCAACTATGAGCAAAGAAAATGATAAAAAGGTTCTGATAAAAAGAATAGGGGACAAATCCTCTTCAGAAAGATGGAAAGAATCAGATATGACCAGAAAAGAAAGCTGATGCAAAATTATGTGATACTAAAAAGAAAAAAAAAAAAAGGACAGCAAACATGTCAAATAAAAGTCACTGGAAAAAGATTTCTTCACCAAATAAATGTGCAAAGTTGCTGTCACTTCTTACCTGAAGTACAAACCACAAGATGATGAATCAGAACAAAGCTCCCAAGGAGGGAGGGCATTTTAAGGATTTCTATCTCATTTTATCATTTATCAGTTTACTAAGTTGTGCTCGGAGGAATTAATTCCTGCCTTTACTTCTTGACTTAAGACTGTAACTGGCAAATATTTATATAAGCAGTATCTTCGTGTCTGTGAGGATTTCTGTTCAGCTCAGCAGATTTCGTGCATGTGAACAACCGGATCGAGCTGCTCAGGTGTGACACGGCCACTTTGCACCTCGCTGCCAGCGGGCTGGCAAGTCAGTCAGCAGTCAGGCACCGCTATCCCAGTGTCAACACGATTTGACAGAGGAGCAGAACTGGAATAAATTCACACACATCGCCTGTATTCTGAGAAGCTGGAGATGCAGAAAGAGAGAAGAGTGAAGGAAAAGGAACATGGGTGGTCACCAGCCTTCCGCCTAATTAAAGTAAGAGGTAGTAGCTGAGGTTAGAGGAAGCAGAGGCCAGGACAGACAGCATGCTGTGAACCACCTTGTGCAACACACCATCTAAAGGTGTGGGTTAAAACAAAAAAAAAAACAAATAAAGAAAGCTGTATTGCTGTATTCTGTCTTTATCTTTCTAAGCCCTAGAGTGTGCTCTGGGCACTCTGGCTTCAGTGAAGATTTGAGCCATCGTATTAAAAAAAAAAAAAAAAAGTCCTTGAAAATAGAGTTTGTGGTATTTTACATTCACAAAAAGAATGAAAACATTAAATAACAGCTAAACTACAGGAATTGCTCCTTACAGAGCTCTCAGTGTGATCCTAGGGACTTCGTACTAGGAACTGACGGAGCTGGTGGGATCTTTTTCTGTTAATGCCTAATGGATGTACAGGAAAAGATAGGAAAGCCCCAAAGTAGGTAAATGAGCTGGATTTCTGAGGAGCCCTCCAAGACTTGTCTTATGTGGGGAGTTTCTGTAACCTGAGTGTGGCAGTATTATTTGAAATTAAATGTTAGGGAGGATTGAACAGTCTGAATGAATGGTTGCCCATTTTCCCTAATGGCTCTACCGCCCTTCACCTGAAAATAAGAGGCTGAGGACACTTGGGTTGTCTGTTTTGGAGACAAGAAGGCTAAGAGGCAACATCATTGCTCTCTACACCTTCCTGAGCAGGGGAAGTGCAGAGGGAGATGCTGATCTCTGCTCCTTGGTAAATGATAATAAGACACATGGGAACAGCACAGAGCTGCACCAGGGCAGGGTCAGAGTGGGCATTAGGAAAAGTTTCTTTACCGTGAGGGTGATCAGACACTTGTACAGGCTTCCTAGTGAGGTGGTTGATGCCCTGTGCCTGTCAGTGTTCAAAAGGCATTTGGACAGTGCCCTCAAAAATATGCTTTAGCTTTTGGTGAGCCAGGCAGTTGGACTCAATGATCTTTGAACTTTTCTACCTGCTTCTGTTTGGGCTTTGGCTTTTTATACCGTGAAAAAAAGTGGAGCCACAGAAAAATAAATTAAAATATAGTCAATGATGAAAGGTCATGGCAATCCCAGAATGGTCTGCTTGAAATGACTAAAAGGCCACTTCAGGGGCTGTACTGGCCGGTGCTCTGTCTCAAACGAAGACCAGGATGAAGTCACAGGATCACAGGGTAGCTCAGGCTGGAAGGGACCTCAGGAGGCCTCTGGCCCAACCTCTGCTCACAGCAGACTCAGCTCTGAGGACAGACCAGGCTGCTCAAGGCTTTATCACAATCTGGGCATGGAAACCTCTAAAGATTGTACAAAGGCTATGTGCAACCTGTGCCACTGCCTAAACGTCTTTGTGGGGAAACAGCCTCTCCTTATATCCAGGCTGAAACCTCTTCTGTTTCATCTTGTCCATCTGTCTCTCACCCTCCCTGCCTATGTGGCTGTGAAGAGGCCACCTCTGTCTTGTCCATGGCCTCCTCAGTCTCTGGCTTTGCCCCTGTTCACGCAGCCCAGGCTGCCACAGGCCATCATTGCTGCCAGGACTCCCTGCTGGCCCATGTCCTGCTTGCTGCTCACTGGGACCCCCAGAACCTTTCCTACAGAGCTGCTTCTCAGGTAGTCTCCACTTCTTGCAAAGGGTCTTTCCTTTCCAGATGAAGAGATTTTGCATTTGTTTTTGCCGAATTTCATGAGGTCTCTGTCAGCCCTGTTAGGTGTCATCTGCAGACGTGATGACCAAGAACTCTGTTGCCTCTTTCCATCCACTGATCAAGATTTGAAATGGAAAAGGTACCAGGACAGACCACCATGGGGTTACCCTACAGTCTCCAGGTAAAGACTAGTTATTATCCATTACCCCAAAAGCCCACCAGTCAACATCATAATCTTTTTTTTTTTTTTTTGTACATCCCTACCATAACATCCCAACTCGGATACGAGAATATGGTGAAAAAGAATCTTGAATGCCTTGCTAAAGTCAATGTAAATGACATCTACTGCTCTCCCCTCATCTCGAAAACCATTCGTTTTATCATGGGTGTAGGTCAGTTTGGCCAGACATGACTGACACTCGGTAAATCCATGCTGACTGTTCCCAGTCACATTCTTCTCCTTCCTGCACATATAAATGTGCTCTGAGATGATTTCCTCCATGATCTTTCCAGGGACCAAAGAAAATCAGACTGGCTTGTAGTTCTGTGGCTCTTTTTGAAGGTGGTGTTTTGAAGTTGTGTCAGAGGGTGACGATAAAGAAGATGTTCCCAAATTATAATTAGTCATCGTTACACCCAGATGTGTCTGATATTTATTCAGCTGTGCTTGAGAGCTTGCTCAGTTTCAGCCATAACATTACAACACAGCAATTAATTCCATTTTATGTGGAAAACTGTTTTCTCTTCTGCCTCCAATGTGTGTTGTGAGAGAAGATCAGGGTGTTTGGAATACCATGATGTAGAGCTCCCTGTGTAATATCTGATAATCCAGGAAATTTTAGTAAAGAAATGTTTATCTGTTTGATACAAGCCCATATTTTTAGACAGATGATACGGTTGTTTGTAAGAAGCTGTTCCAGCTTCAGCTTTTGGCATCTTCTATGTGGATAGATTTATTATAGTCTTTTAATCAGAGAGAGAGAACATCAAAAGGTTTACAGAAGTTCATGAGTCTCCATGCCCAAACTGCAAGGCATCTGGGACTAATTTACAACTTCACACTGAAAAAACAAAATGGAAATGTCAAGTGCAGCTCCTCGTTCGCTTCTAGGAAGAAAAAAATCAAATAAATTCGTGCGATTTCTCCTGGAACGATCAATGTTTGAATTCATGGAGAACATACACAAACGCTCACAAACCCCAAAATGACAGAAATTTGACTGACATATCAGGACTGGTCAGGATGCTAGTGAAATACCAGCCCTTTTTCAGAACTATCATCTATGTAATGGAACATCCATACATCCTGTGGAAGCCAAGGGGAGATAAAAGCTGTACCTCAGGGTGTGGACCTTGAATAACAACCAGCAGCTGTACACTAATGAGTGCTTGATTAAAAAGCTATTGTAGATGCAAAATGCATGTCGCTCAATTGAGACCCACCAGTGGGTGTGGATAAAAGATGATTAAACTGAGAAAAGGTGTTATATTTGTGTCACCATCAAATTTCAATAGCAGTTAATGTATCTGAAGCTAATAATAACATATTAGCCTGCTGAACAAATCTAAGTTAGAGGTTAATACTAGAGTATATTTCTTGTAATTGTTTTTGTATTAATTAGTTCCAGCCTGCAAATTGCTTGGAAAAAATGACTATGAATTTCATCTGTTTGCTCCCATCTAAGTGAACATGAGTACAGATGATAGTTGATTTTACAGTCTAGTTTAATTACTTTACGTAAGATCTGAGCAATAAAATAAGGCTATACCTACATCTTTGCGAGACAGCAACAAGATTTTGCACCCAAAATCCTGCGCGATTAATTTAAGAAATAGCTTTTCAGAAATGATCAGATATTGCTTCTAGTCATGCTATAAGCTATTCCATGTCTCTAGTATGCTGTTACTTATTCATCTTTATCTCCATTCTGTCCCATACATTTATATGTATTGCTTTTCAGAGAAATGCATAAAAATCAGTTTGAAATAATTTCTGATTTTTTTTAGGAGAATAAGTAGTTCTGGGTTAAAACTGAAAAAGAATTATGACCCTATGCCCACCCAGTCAGTTTTCTCCAGTGATGAGGGGATCAAAAATAGGCTCATGTAAAATGAAAAAAAAAAAATCTACTAAAGAGTTATTTTGCCCTATAAAAGCGAAATAAGTCCTCTACAGCATTACTTTTTCTTGTGTAGCAGGCTTTTATTTTCTGAAATAATGTGCATCTGTGGAACAGGAAGGAATTCATTCTCCTTGTATTGGTCCAAAAAATGTCAATTGCCTAGTCTGAGCTGTACAACATTTCCAGAAGGAGCTTTTTCTCCAAACCCCGGAACGGTTTGCTGTATATCACAGCATCACAGGACGGCTGAGGTAGGAAGTAACCTCTGGGTCCATCTGGTGCCACCCCTGCCCAAGCAGGGACACCCAGAGCAGGCTGCCCAGGACCACGTCCAGGCGGCTTTTGAAGATCTCCAAGGAGAAGACCCCACAGCCTCTCTGGGCAGTCTGTGCCAGGGCTCCGTCACCCACACAGGATGCTCTCTCTTCTCTGACTTCTGGAAGCCCTAGTCAACTCACTTGGCCAAGATGCTTAGCTTTTAGGCAGCTCGAATTGTATTTGAGGATGTAAGAAGTTCTGCTTATACTCAGAAAGCTTAGTTCATAAGGAGTGAACTGCTTTAATAAAATGTGAAAATGACACAGTAGCAATTATAATCTATGGATGAGCTCTTACAAATGCTTCTGAAGGTGTGTAATAACCGCTGGCAACAGTCCTACTCATGCCAGCAGAATTAATCCTGACAACAGAGGCGCAAGTATGAGTGCACGCAGGGTTATATGAGGTGTATGTAGCAAACAGTAGGAAGTTCTCCTTGCATTTGCCTCATCTGTCAGAAGAGATCTTGATGCAAAGAAATTGTTTGAAACTCTAGAACTTAATTTTATTGTATCAATACCAGGCAATTCAAGTTGGAAAAGAGAAAATAAAAGGAAGGTTGTGGTTGATATGCAAGGTGTTCTCTTCCAGTTAACCAAATGAAAAAGAGTATGTCACAATATGATTAATAGCTAGACATAATATGGTGCTGAATAAATAACCGCTGTAAATATAGCCATCTTCACAGCAGGGGAAGCCTTAGCACAAATAACAGCAGGCTAGCTGACAGACGAAGAGATGACAGTGTTTCCTCCGCAGACACCAGCCTTAGATGTAGTGGCCATGGTCAGCAAGAAACTGTTTCTAACACGTTTGGTTGGACCTTGGATTGAATCTGTTGACTGCTGCAAGATTTACCAGGTAGTCTTTAAGGGTCCATTGATTTTAATGGACTCTTAATGAACACAGCAGATTATAATTCCAAAGGCCAGCAGGAACAGAGAAGCAGGACAGTATAGGCAGCAATGATTTTAGACAGAAGTAATGGGAAAAAGGTATCTCAGTTACATGTAATATATTACTCTTCCCTTGCCATATCCTCTGAGAATACAGCAAGTATAAAACCAAAATATCTCTTTAGAGCTGCCTGCAGTGGCAATAATTAGCCCCCCTACCTACATCAGAAATAAAACTTCCTCCATAGTTTTAGGTTGGCCAGGGAAGTACATACTGAAAAAATGGGTTAGACACCCCTGTCTTAGAAATATAAAGGCAGACCACAAAAGAGAACAAATTCCAGCTTGTCTGCTTAGACTGCCCTGTCTCCCATCCCCACAGGAGGAAAACATATGATCAGCTCCTCAGAAGTTAAATGTGTTATTTACACCAGTCTCTAGGCTTTGTCCTGAGCCAATTCCTTCCTCAGAAGAAACCATACTGCCTACCTCCAACACCTCTCTTCAGATAAAATGTTTAATTCCCCAGGGTCTCAGGGGGCAAGCCCCTGAGACATTCAAACCACTTTGGCTTTTGCAGGGGATTTAGGACATGTGAACCTGGTGCACAGTCTCTCTAAAGTAGACTCTGAAGGCAAAGCGATGAAGGTAAAGCCAGGCATGTGGCGGTTTTACACTCCTCACCACACACATGGCTGCATCAGTGTAACACAGCCCTGTAAGGAGATCACCTTCAGTAGTGATAAAATGTTTTCCAGAGGGGCAATGTAGTATAATTACAGATGAGATAGTTATAGCACTGTAGAAGCCACATGCACTTTATTTCCTAAGTACATATCACTTTTCATGTTCAAGAAGGATAAATTCAGCACATTCCACGTCCAGGTTATGCACACAGGAGGGACGGGGAATGGAGAGAGGATCATACAAGAGATGACAGGAAGAGTTTGACTTGTTTAACCAACAAAGTTAAGACTGAGAAGAGAAACAGTTTTGGTTTATACATAACACGAAGGGTAGACCTCTAACAGGAGAAAAGATGCAGGGCCGTGCAAGCACAAAAGCAAATGAGTACAGCCGTGAATAGATTTTGGCAGAAAATTAAACCGCCTCTAACCATAAGAATGATGTCCTGGCAATAGCTTTCCAACAAGAACAACGTGAGCAAAAAATGAAGTGACTGTTAGGATGCAGTTCAGTATTTTTTAAGAGGATTATATAACATGGAGGTGTGTGATGGCAAGGAACTTGGCAAGCCCAATGAACCTGAAAGTCCCTTACTGTCACGTTTCCCATAGCCTGTATGTCATGATGCTGGTTTCACCGCGCTGAAAGGCTACAGGCTCTGTTTTTCATGCTTCTCTACTTCTTCTTAGACAGAGCCATGTTACACAATGCAGGAAATGTGGACGCCAAATCCTCCAGGAGCCAGATATCCTTGGGAAATCTGGAGAAACTGCAAAGTTATTATTTAATTAAAACCATGCTTCCCAAGCGTCCCTGTTTTTGAATGCTGATACATGCTGAGATTAAATTCAGCAGTTTGACTTTCACACAAATGTTATTTAGCTGGAGATGAAAGCAAAGACAATGACATCTCAGGTTGCTGCTGAATCAGAAACACAATGCAAATATTGGCCACGGCAAGTCAGTTTTGAGGACACCACTGGACAAAACTAAAAGGTTCAACATGTGGGCTCATAAAACTCCTCAGTCCAGTTTGTAGAACTCTGGGCTTCACAATGTCAGAAAGCTTGAGAGAACCAGCTCTCTCGTGGATCCTACCTCCCTTGGATTGGATGGCATAGGAAGAGTATACAAAAACCCTGAGCTACTTTTGGCACTTCATTTTCTAATTGTGGCCAGAACTCAAAAAGGCAGAAGAAGATAAAACAGGAAAACACTACAGAAAATAAAATTAACCAAAAGCCTCAAGACCTTTTGAAAGGATATTTTTGAGTTCATTTGGAAAACTAAGAGAATTCCTATTTTCTCTCTGCAAGGCTTTACCTCTCCCTAATGCAATCCTCTCCTCCACAGGAATTTCAAGGAAGTCTGGAAATGTGGATGAATGAACCAAAACCAGGATAAGATGGTGAGAGCTGATAGTAGCTCCTCAGAGGTTTGCTCACATCAGTGCTGCATGTGGTGGGTGTGTGGCAGGCTCCCGTGCTGCCCGAGGTGGCCTGGAAGCAGGGTCCGACACAACACATCCAAGAGCAGCTCCGATAAATATCCAGCCCTTGGGGCTGCTCTCGTGGCTGAATCAAACCCTGACACTTCTGAAGCTCTCGGTTTACAAAACAAACTTGCGTAAATGTTTAATTCCTCCAAAACCACAGCGGATTATTGCAGCTGCTTAACAAGCCTAAGAGACAGTGGAGCAGCACTTTCTGCAGCCTGGTGCTTCCCAACCAGCAGCCACTTTCGCACAGCACGTAACTGGAAGGGACAGCTCACCATGACCTGGAGGACAGCCGTCCCCTCCTCCCAGTCGCAGAGGAGATGAAGAGCATTCTGCTTGAATATAAGGGCTTCAGAAGTGCAAAAAGCCCTTGAGACCTGGGGTTTTATTATAAAACACCAGTGAATCGGAGGCCTGTAGGCTTCAGCTAGAGCTGGGAATGGGGGGTGAGATGGGAACATTGCTCCTCTCCAAACATCTGCTGCCAGCCCAAGAGGGCTGGGCTTGGTACGTGGCTGCAGACCTTCCACACTGTTTCATGTGAGGGCTAGAGTGGTCAGATGCTGCACACAGGGGAAATCTTTAAGCTCTCTGTAAGTCAGGTGAATATATATGTATTTTTACTCTCTTAGATGCTTTACAGATTGCAGACAAAATCTACTGCTTCTGTAGTCTACAGCATCTATTCCTTCTGCAATGCTCACATACACCTTGTTATAGTCCCAAGAGCAGTACCTGCCTGATTGTTTGAAATACATGCTGCAGCTGTGGTAGAAGCTGAAAAAGCATTTGACCTCTCTTTAAAACCTTCCAGGAGATGGTCTAGTCTGGCCTGGAGCAAGCAAGCTGCTCTGGCCAGCATTTTCCCACTCTAGTTTTGGATGTGGGATTGCTGATCTCCCAAAGGCTCCCAGCAGCTTCATCTGCTGCCCCACCTTTCAAATCATCCTGCAGGGGATATTTTTTCTCTTCTGTCCTCTGTTAGCTTTTCTTGTTCCTGCTCCTCATGTCCCAGCATCACCCCACTGGGCTAACTCTCATGGGAGAAGCAGACCCAGATGTGAAGAAGAGTCGTTGTGGCCCTGTTAATACGTGACACCAAGAAAATCCTGAATACCAGGCCAAACTCCACCAAAAATAACAACAAAACAACCAAAAAACATACTTCAAAACCTTTTACTAAAGATTCACAGAAAGAAAAAGAGCAGCTAAAACATTTCTAATCTATAGTAATAAGTCTTTTATTTCAGCAATATCACCGTTGGCTAGGAAATTTTCCAGAAGGAAGGCCCAAATCCTCACAGAAGTCTCTTAGGAGGTATTGAAGAAGGCAGCATGGGCAGAGAGTGACCGCGAAGGAGTGGCGGAGACGAAGCGCCATGGACTGACCGCAGCCCCCATTCCCCGTTCCCCTGCACCGCTCAGGGGGAGGAGGTAGAATAGGGTGGGGGGTGGGGGAAGATGGTTTTAGTTTGAGTTTTCTCACTGCTCTAGTTTTTTAGCAATAGGCAATAAATTTTATCAATCTCCCTACGATGAGTCTGTTTCATCCATGATGATAACTGTTGAGCGATCTCCCTGTCTTTATCTCAACCCTTGAGCCCTTTCCATCATATTTTCTCCCCCTTTCCTTTTGGGTAGGGGGAGTGAAAGAGCAGTTGTGGTGGAGCTCAGCTGCCCTGCTGGGTAAAACCACCACATTTGCAAGGCCAAGGTTACCCAGGTAACAGCCAGAAGTGCCACATTTGGGCATGGGTGTGGAAGAACAGGCACCAAGGGGGAAAACGATGTCAGAGCAGTTGTTCCACTGAGAGGAGGCTGGGTTCCAGAAACAGCTGGAGTGACCAAAAGGAGGTCCAAGAAGCAACAAAAGGATGAGGAGATGTGCAGGTCCCATGCTTGGCACTGCCTGGGGCCATGCGGGTCAGGAGAGGGTCGCTGGAGCAGAAGAGGCACCCACACACTCTGTCCTGGCCATACCAGGGGGTCAGGGTGGGAGCGGGTGGGTGATGTCCCTGGCCAGCAAGCAGACAGACGGACAAGGACAGATGGATCAAGCATCATGGTATCACCGTATCACTGCCCACTTCAGGTCTGATGGCATCAGCAGCTACCCAAGGCTTTGTAATAAAAGCTACTGTGTGGGTAAAATAAACACCTTTTATTAGACAGACTAATATAATTTTTCTAAGCCTAGTAACTCATTTAATAAAAAGGTAGAACCTCCAGTCTCAAATCTTATAATACTTTTGATGACATTTATAAATATTTAATGCAATAAACAGGTTGAATTTATTTTTTTTTTTTTTAACCTTGGACAACTTGGACTTTAGGCTTACTCACAACTATCCCTCCACTGTAGAATAGTCTTAGAAAATTGGAAAAATCTTTTTAAAAGTTTGTTTTGTCTCCAGGAGGTAATAAAGTACATATATTCAAAGGACATGATAACAATATATGTAATGAAAACTATGACTAGCTGTAAAGGATGAAAAACACAGATAACAGTCTGTGCACTGCGGAGCACCAGTCAAATTACAGACGTGGAAGTAGTGGCTCCGTCTCTAAAATGAGTAATGACAATGGTTCAAAGATCTCTGGTAGCATTGTTCCCTAGAATCAAAACATAATCTTAAAGAAGGTTCAATTTTCACTTCAGAGTCAAGACAAGGTATCTGCTGCAGCAATCCCTGCATTTATCCAGGGTCTATTCCCCACTGATAAGAAACCCAGAAAACTTTTCCTGTAAAATGCAGCTTTCTTAAAAACATGAGAGAGATGTAGCTGAAGCTTTGATTCTAGTATGTAACCCTGCATGACATTTATCAGAAAGTACAGCTCTCATCAGCTACCGTATTCATTTGGGGTCTCCGGATTCTTAGCCCTGGAAGAGACCAGAAAGAAATAGATTTTCCAGTTTGTTTACTTCAAATCTTTGGTGTCAATTTTTTTAATCACTGTCACTGTTCCACAGTAGTTTGTTTTCCTTTTCTGGCTTTTGTACATGAAGAAGAAAAAAGCTGTTTAAAATAGCAGTACATAACTGCAAAGTCATAATTGTCAGAAGGGGGAGAGAAACAGCTTTTAATTTATTTTTTTTAAAAGCTTGGATTTCAAGTTGACAGCATCTCTTTAAACTAATGAGACCAAATAGGAGGTGGAAAACATGCAAATGCACTAGGAGAAAGTTAGGGTGGCACTGATGACAATTAACTAACGATAATTAATTCCACTGATACACACCGTAATAATGATAATTATGATTAACTCATTTTGTTTCATTGTGGAAGTTGTTAACATTTGATTTCCTGGGCTTTTCCTTGCAATTTACATTAATTACTGTCCACCTCCTGTCTAGTTTTCCTAGTGAAACTTTACAGAAATTAACAGTCTTCAATACGCTTGACAAGTCTTTTCCAATTGACATTCAACATAATTGGCATCGATATGTTTTCACTGTCTGTCTGCCCCATCATCACACCTCTCAAAATAAGAGTTTTGTTGAAAGAAGCTTATTCATCCCTTCTCTTAATTTGACTTGCAGACGTTATTTTGTCATTTCATAACTCTAATAATTAACTTATTTTCCATACAGATCCTTCCCATTGCACATGACTCCACTCATCCTGATATTCCATGGAGGTCCAGCATCCAAGGTACTGATTCCTATCTGTTTCCTGGTCCTTTCTGCTGAGTCGTTTGCTGTCCCCTCATCTATCCCCATATCCTCCCACCCCTTAGTCACACAAATAACCTTCCTCATCAAATCATCCTAGTAAAGTAAACGAAGACGTCTCCAATTGAGATTTAGACCATTGTTCCAAATTATGGATAATTTGCATGATCAAGATGTAGGAAGAAGAGGTCAAATTTGACATTATTAGTTTCATACAATAGATAAACTGGTTTATTTTCTAAAGTTTAGATAATGGTTACTTCTTATGATGCTCATATCCATCCTAATTTACACTTGTTCTGGACAATTAATTCCTTGTGCAAGTTTCCAGAGTTATCTAGAAATGTTATGGGAGAAATCCCCTCGGAGTCTTCATATTGTTAATACTGACAGAGCCTGGAAAAGCTTCAGTGATCCCTATTATGACTTGAGACTTTTGAAGTGTGTTGGATACATTCCAGGGAATTTTTAAAACGTAGCTTTAAAAAAAATCATCCAGATCTTCCAAAGGCTGAAAGAAACCCAGAATTCAGACTGGTGTCCCAGTGGATCCATCATTTTTGACAAAATCTAGCTCAGATTTTGGAAGCATATTAGCAGCTCTCATTCTCAGTGAATGCGCTGTACATGCTGTACTCAACCGAGCTATTTTACACATTCCTGAGAGCATGTTCATACCCATAGCTAATATAACTACCTCTTCGGTACGCTGTATATCTGTATGGTTGAATGCTCCTGGGAAATTCCGTTCCTAATTCACACAGCACTTTAGTGTCCTGAACATTGCAGGCTGTGTGTGTACACTGTCAGAGGCACAAGGAGCGGCTATGATTATAGGCTAGGATTATAGGCTATGAATATAGGCTCTCTTCCTATCCTTTGTGGTCACCTTCTTCTACAGAAAGCTAACAAAACTTATTGCATAAAAATCATGGAAGTTACTCCACCTCTGCCTATGATGCACCACAGTTCGCATGTGTTTGCAGCCACAGAGTCCCTTTCATCTGCTTGTACCTAAAAGGAAAAAGAAAAAGAAAAAAGGGGAAAAAAAAAAGGAAAGAAAAAAGACATTTTTTTGCCAGTATCATATCTCTAACCCTTTCATTCAGCGTTGCCAAAAGCATTCTGCAGAGATTAGGAGGGGACACAGCAGAGAGAGGCAGGAGTATGAACCATATTCCTGGACATCCATTTGGCTGCTTTTACCATTTAAATCACTCTCCCAAAATGTAGCTGTAGAGCTGCTCTGTTGGGGAGGGACTCGGGAATAGCTGAGAACAAGATGGAGCCCAGTGAGACTGCAGTGGATCAATCCCTGTTTTGGTACAGGATGGGAGCTCACAGTAATGCAGGTCTGATACAAACAAGGACATTTCTTCAGTGCTTTCTTCTACATGTCCCCTGAAATTCCAGTTCTAGAAAATATTTAGAATATTAAATTTTTAGAGGAAACTCATCAGGAATGAGGACAAATCCTCAGAGACAAAAAGGTTGGTGTCATCAGCACAACTGTCCCCTTTTTTTGAAGACTTGCAGCACACTGGAAGCAACAAGCAGGTAAGATGGCCATTTTCCAGCTGCTGGATCTCTGATTTGCTAGGCAAGGATGTGAGAGAAACACTGGGATGTTGAGACACGCAGCTGAAGGAGATGGTGCTGGAAGGCAGCCTGACCTTTCTCAAGATAATGAAAAGAGATTGAGAAAAGTTCCTCCTAGATCTGGGGGTAATAACTGCCCCATGGGGTGCCAACAAGGGACTACCTGTGTAGGTCAGGTTGGGTGTTGCTAGAGAGGGCTCCTGACAAGGGGAGATTCTCAGGTGGGTTTGAAGGAGAGAAATGGAGATTATTTGTCAAACATTAAGAACTTTGGGGAAGAGGAAAGAAGACTATTAAGTTGTGCTATTTGGTAAAATTCAGAAACAAAGGGGAAATGTAAATTTAAGATCAACGTGCAGAGAGGACTTTCTCTCAGAGGAATGGGAGCGAAGAAATTTGCTAATACCTTCCCGTATAGTTCATCTGTTCTTCTCGTTATTCTCCCTGATAATAAAAATGTTCCAGATGGATGTGGTTAACGAAATCCCTTGAGGAGAAAGGCTTTAATTTCCATCCTTTGCTTCTCTTCACCTTTATCAACAGTGAGAAAGGATTGGGACCAAACCAAATTCACAGAGCCATTTATCGTCAACCCAGGAGAAACCAAATCCGTGTGCAAATATTCTCGTTGGCAGAAGGACAAATACGTGCTATATGCCAATGGGAGCGCTTTGCCTGGACTTCCTGCATACTAATTCACCAACCTGATATTTTAAGATGCAAATGTGGCAATAGGTAAGGTGGTACCCCTAGGATGTGATGTGATAGTGACATAAACAGTGGCAAGGTAATCTCTGAAGGATTTGAGAGACTACTGAATATTACCCAGTCAGTGGGCATAAGAAGATCTGAAACAGGCTAGCTCTGCTCCCACAGATATGAATAAGGGTTCATCTATTTAAGTTCCCAGGAAAGCTGATATAAATTTACTTCTGAAATGGAGTAGTATAAAACTTCTGCATTCAGAATTACAGCTGCCTTTGATGGTACAATTTAGTTCACTCCCGAAGGAGACATGGATCAAAAGATCTCACTGAAGACAGGTTGCTAACTCCACTTGAGAGCAATATGGATCTTCATTTCCCACTCTTGAAGCTGTGGCACACAGGCGAGGCTGAGCAGAAGGTGGCCTGTTGTGTGTCTCACACTTGTTGTTTCTTCTGGTCCCTCAGTGAAAGGATGGATCATGGGTTTGGATGGCTTTGCTGGTGTGCTGTCCTCGTAGGGCAGCTTGAGTTGCACAGAGCAGGTTTGGAGGAAACTCAAAAGAATATGTTCCCTTGTGGCTGCATTTTGTAGTCACTTTTATAAGCATAAATAGAATTGGTCAGCTATGTAGACAATCAAGGCATTGATATTTGATGGAGTATTTATTCATACTGCATTAAATTTAGCACTTGTTTATTTTTTATAAGTAAGTGTTCTATTTGCAGGCAATTATGACAGTCATTGAATCAATCTGACCTTTACGAGGGAGAGTATGATCCTGCAGCAATTCATACGGGGAGGAGCTCCAGCAAAATCATTGATTTTACTCTCAGTAAAACACTCCACTGGCTCTCTTCTCAAACCGAACACCTGCCTCGCTAATGTGAAATCACTTGTGTCTGGGCTGTTACATTAATCACATGGATGTTCTCATATTTTGCATTTCTAATCAAACCTCTACCTGCCATACCAATACCCAATTGATTGGTTATGTTTACAGACCCAATGAACGTTTTGCTAGAATACTGATAAACCTTAAGTTTAAAGAATAAAAATAGATCATCTATATCTAATAAAAAGATAAAATCTAGAGCCTCCTCACTAAGATCAGGCAGAACACCAACCACTTAACTTCACCCAGTTATCTCTGAGTCTGATTGTTTGCATTTGACTTGGGAAAACTTCAGAAAGGCATTTGAAGGCATGAGGAGGTACAGAAACAAATATTTTCTTTAGTAATTTGCTTCAAAAGTTAATCACCTCCCTATTGCATATTTGTGCCTTTTTTTTCTCATTTAAATTTGTCCAGCCTTGCTTTGAGCCATCATTTCTTGTTATGCCTTTGTCCATAATTGTAAAGTGAATTAAAGAGCACTTCAATTTCTAGTTAATTTTCCTCCTAAGGTCACCTTGAAATTTCCTTTGCTAATTTAAAGTGTTGGTGCTCTTTATATCTCCCAAGGAATGATACTTCCTCCAAACTACACAAATTTTTAAGGACAACTTTTCATGATTCTATAAATAGAAGTGTATTAGAACTTCCCTTGGCCTAATCTAGCCATTTTTTTACATAAAGGTCAAAACTACCTTTTTAACCTTACTCATTACTTCCCTCTATATACAGCCAAGAATTTCACTAACCCTTTCTATCACTAAATGCTGAGTAGCTCACACATTCTGATTTCTGAATGTCCTCTAGAATTACTTTCTAGGACCTCCAACCCCTATCTGTCTGGTAAAGCCAGTGCTTTGTGGGCCAAAACAAGATGTTGTGGTTTATGCACAGACACAAACACAACACATGCTATTTGCACACATGCAGATCTTATAATGCTGCTGGGAAAGTGTAAATTTAGTAATGTCAGTCCACAGCCAGCGTAAGAATGGACAGTTATGAACAATATAATGACTATCTTGTTCATACAGGTTCATACAGACATAACATCTTCTTGGTTTTGAGAAAGCCTAAGGAACTTGGACTCTTACCATCTGGCAACCTGAGTCCACAAGTTTTGTTGTATTTATGCTGTAAACACACCTGGATACATTCAGGTTCTCACACAGCCATCTGAGGAAGAAAAACAGTCACAGATGCATTAAAAAAAAGGGCTTATATTAAAGATTCTGCAACTTTCCTCATCCTTAGCATGGAGAGCGCCCAAGTTGCCACGTTACATGCCAATCAAGGGCTAGGTGACCCTCCAGTCCTTCAGCTTATCTTACTCCTTACTTCAAAGAGAAATGAGAGATTTGCTAAGCCAAAATCTAGTGTTTTACCCAGGGATTTGGCACTTCCTTGTATAGGGAGAGACCTCAGGTTCAGTCCGGGCTCTCAGAACAATACAGAATTATGACTGGAAAGGAGTTTGTTAAAATTCTAACTTGGTTCTTGGAGCGAGACCAGGAATCCTAGCACGCAGAACAGAGCTAACCCCACGCTGATCCCTGGACTACGCTTAGATTAATTTATGACAACAAAGTTTCTGCTCTGTGCAGTAATCGCTTCAATTTAAATGAGCAACAATAAAAAATTAATGAAATGTATCTTTATCTGGGGTGGAATTATTTAGCATAAACTTTGATTAAATTTTCATAGGATCCTAATTGATTTTGGCACATACATTTCATTGTCCGTCTACAGGAATCTGTCTAGTAAGCTATTATATGAGCTCTAGAACCTGTTTCCTAGCCATATTTCAGTTTCACTCCGTATCTCCTTTTCTGCACTGTAGCCCTGTTTTTCCCAGACAAGTGACTGATCTCCACCAGTCTAGCAGCTGCCTCACAAACTTTTTTGTCTGCGGGCTGGATGGTAGTTAATTATGACCTCTAACAAGAGTCTGCTGAATTACACCAATCAAGAAGTACATTTGCTAGGGTTTTCCACTGATGCAGCTATATTGGCATACCAAATATATACTCAAAAAAAAAAAATCAAAAAAAAACACCAACAGAAAAGCACCCACCCACCCACACAAAAAAAATGCAAGCCTCACAAGCCTCCTTACTGCTCTGTGCTGGTGATTAGACAAGATTAACATTTCACTGGAGCTGTGTCAGCACAAGTGTGAATGTGGGAAAACTGAGCACAGCAATGAAACTTAGTGGTGAACAGGTTTTCAATCACTGATTTGAAATTATAGCAAGATATCTTCCCCTAGCTAAAATTGCAGAGTACTGCAGATAAAAAATTAACTTCATTTTCCATATTTGACGGGAGACTATACAATTTTTCTATACTGAAAGCTCAGAGTTACCAATAAAGAAGAGCCTTATTCACATCACCTTCATATCACACACCAAAAAGTATAAAAAAAAGTCTGGGTAATTTTTTTTTATAATCTCCAGCAATGGGAAAGAAAAAAGGTTTTCCCCTTTGCCCATTGCTGCTGTTTCTGAACTGTGAGAAGGATTGGCAATGCAGAGAGGAGAGGTCATGTTTATCAGTGCCTGTGTCTGTGTATGAAAGGGATGGGGCAAGGCTCAGGTCCTCAGCCTTCCCCATCACACCTGCACCTCTTCTCCTAAGGCCTGGTCTCAAGGCCTTCATCTCCCTCACCTGTCCTGCCTTCTTCAGATGCTCTTTGCAAACAGCAACAAAGACTTTAGCTGCTGTGGAGCAGAGGACACCAGATGGAAGAGGCTCTCCTGTTTGTGGGGGAGATGTACTCAGAATAATTATTTTCTAAGACAAAAGGTCAAGCTTTGCCATAATCTCACAGGTGTGTGGTTAAGCATCATCTCATGATATTCTAGTACCGAGCGGTGGCTGCTTGCAAACCTCTGGAGCGAAATGTGGATGCCCCCAACTTTTGCAATGCTCTGCTAAACTTTTCCCAGCAATGTTCCCCCATCCCAGCCATGTGCAGGGCTGTACAACTGCCCCTGGGAGCACCACATAGCAGCCCTGGGGGACAAAGTGCCACTCCTTCCTGTAAAGCACAGGATGAGAAAGGATTTATTAGACAGACACTTCCTACATCTGACCTATAGCATGAACCTGGGCTTTTGTCCCTGTTACAGACCACTTAAGATCTGCAAAATGTCACTCCTGTGATTCCTTCTGAGGGAGATTGAGATGTCTGTAATAAATGTCACAGCATGACAATGCCCAGGAGAAGAAAACAGCCCTGTGGCCAAAGGGCAAATCTGGACAAAAGCAACAGAATTTGTAAGGAAACAAACAAACAAACAAACTGATCAATGCCTTGAAAGGTCCATATACCTCTCCTAGGGTGAGGCTGCCATTTTGCTGCAATCAGACACTTCTTAAAGTAACTTGAGCTGCTGTTAGTGGCAGCTACATGCACAAACACTGAAATGAGCGGCACAAAACAACTAATGGCACACTCGCTGCACAGCAAACAGGAGCTGCCAGAAGTGGTAACAAAATGCACAAACACTTCTGAGTTTTACTTCCAGATTCTTGCAGTCTTCTGGGCTCTTTGAAGACTGCTGGGGACTCTCCGAGGGACTGCAGCAAGTCCTGGCTGCTGCTGCTGAGCAAGGGTGGCCAGGCAGGCGTTTGCAGCTGGGAAACTCCAGCTATTCCTCATCTTAAGGTGCTTTTGTCTCCAGATTACTGCCTATGAGGGAGCACCAACCACCCATTCAACGGGTGCTAGAGACCCAGATAGATGCCAGGTCCAGTGCACGCTGAAGCGAAGCAGCTCAAGGACAAAGTAGTTTTTGCAGAAAGTGGTGACGCACCACAAGACGTGGTCCCCAATACCAACTGCAGCAGCACAGCAGGACTCTTGTCTCAGACAGAGCTCTGGAGCACCACACAGGTCTGAGTGGGGACCAGCCCTGTCTAATACCAGCAGCAATGGCAATTTAATACAATTTAACAGTGGTCCCTCATAGATACAAGCAAATAAGAAGAGAGGTGAAGCAAATGAAACTCCACGTAAAAGGCAATCATTCATCAGAAATCGCTACCCAAGCAATTAGCCTGTAGATGTGAAAGAAAAGGGGCAGCAAAGCCCAATGTGTATAGTGAGCTGTAGCCATGTAATACCAGTAACACTGGATATTAGGGGAAAAAATCTCAGGCAGGCTGGTCAAGTCCCCACCACTGAAGACACTCCCAACTTGGGATGTGCTCTGATCTAACCTTGAAGTTGCATCTAATTTCAAAGCTGGCCTTGTTTTGATGGAGTGGTAGACCAGATGGCTTCCTGAAAGCCCTGACAATGTAAAACACACTGTGACAAAAAACTCCCTCTGCAAAAACAGAGACCTCCCAGGAGAGCTGAGAGCCAGGCAGGAAAAGTGGTGCTAAGGAAACACTAAGGAGATCCAGCTGAAGGCTGACAAGGATGGTAAGGAAAGTTTTTACAGGACTCGTAGCAGCCTCTTTCCCCCTTTCTGTTGGTTCTTATTCCCTAGAGAGAGCAGTGCTTCACCTTGCTGAGTGGAGAGGTGGAGCCCAGGGCTGAGCATGTTAACAAATTCTTCTGTCACAAATCCAGCATACGAAAAAGAGGTCACAGTATGAGAAAATGAGGTCTTTGGACATGTCACATGAGGTGAAAGCATAAAACTTCTTGCTTAATAACCATCATTTCTGGAGACCTTTGATACTATTCATACTGTCTCCAGTGGCAGGGCATCAGCTGAAGACATGATTTCTATGACAGGTACGAGGAAGGAGAGCCTC
Organism: Anser brachyrhynchus; assembly: GCF_964034855.1. Classification (NCBI taxonomy): domain Eukaryota; kingdom Metazoa; phylum Chordata; class Aves; order Anseriformes; family Anatidae; genus Anser; species Anser brachyrhynchus. The sequence goes on from NC_137694.1 coordinate 194,211,714, forward strand.
ATCTTGCTCGGGAATGGCTCAGCTTTTCCAGCTGACATGGCTGAAAGCACCCCACAGGAGTTCAACACTACATCTATCTTCCATCTACCCGTAAAAAGTCCTTATAAGCCTGGGATCTCCCTACTTGCCATTGCTGCAAACACCTTGCTCAAACGATCTCACTGCACTGGAAGAGAGCACAGATAAAAACAAAATAAATGCTTGCTGCACACTCTGTGTGGATACAGAGATGGCTGAAATGAGTAGCAGAGGCTGGAGTTTCTGCAGGGAGACCTGCTGATAGTCCAGGTCACCTAAGGGGAAGGATGGTGCTGGAGGATATGAGGATGGAGATGTCGCATGCCCTCAGCTCCACTTTGCAAGCAGTGAAGGCTGCGACTGGCAGCTGCAGCCGCTCTGCCTGCATCAGCTGCTGGAAAGGCTGGAAGCAGCTTGCAAAATCTTAAGTCCCTTGAGATGAGACTGTACGGGAAACACCCCGTAGTACTTGTCCCAGCTGGCTCCAGCTGCCGCCAAGCGAAGGGATGCAGCTCTCCCCAGCTCTGCGCGGGGAGGGGGAAGTGCTATCCTCAGCCAGTCCGCCACCACCAGGTACATTCTAAACATTTTGGTACGACAGCCTGTGCTACTGTCACAAAGGCTTTTGTTACAGCCAAAAATTACAAAATAAAACCCATAAATAAACAGTCTGTGACAGAAATGAAGCATTTTAACTGATGCGTGGAGATTTTATGTGGAGATGTGTGGAGTTTTGTTTCTTAAGATTCCCCACCTTTGAGCACTTACCATGGTTTCATTTTTCATCCTGCTTCAGCAGGAATATTTACAAATATGGACAAACACCTCACATTCATTTTTTTTGGAGTCTAACTGTCACAAGGTCAGACCAAGCAGCCCTGCTGCAGGACGCAGTGCCTGTGTCCTTGTGGAGGACAGCTACCAAGCAGCAGTGTGAAATACAGCCTCTGCCTAATGCAACGCCTGGGACCCAGGAGTTCATGGGACTGGCGCTAAGAGATAACCGGAGCTCTTCTTTCCCTTTGCCACGTGAGAGTTCTTGTCTCAGAGACACGGGAGGTTTCCTCCCTACAGGGACAGACCCCGTTTCCCCATGATGGTTGCACTGCAAGATGCTGACGGCAGTGACCTTCCTCAGGATTTGTTACGGCTCTAGATGGCACAGGGGAAGCTAAATAATAACGACAGATACATGCCCCCAGGGAGCACCCAGAGGAAGAGAAACGCTGAAAGAAATGGCAAGACACCGAAGATGTAGGGCAAAGAAGAATGAGATACCCAGAGCAGGAACTGCTTCTGTACTGTTTTACACTTGCTCTCTGTGCCCCTTGTCCCTGTCATAACCCAGGACAGCATCTCCGATGATGAGCAGGTGGAAGGCAGAGAGATGCAGCCCTAAGCCAGAGGCCAGAGCTCCTGTACCGGGGCACACGACGACACGCAGACCTGTCAGCGCGCCTGATGGAGGAGCAGGCAGAGCCGTGTCACAGACGGCCAGCTATCTGTTGCTACAGCACTTTGCTATGACAGATGAGCAATGGATCTAATTATATCACTGGGAGAAGAGAGCCATCTTGCACTCTCCTGTGATCTACGCTCCTCATTGCAGAGCTACTGTGTAGTACAAGATGCAGCGGAGCATTAGCTGCTCGGCGGCACCGCGATGCATCATGCACCTACCCGTCCTGTGGCCACTCTGATATACGGCGCCGCCTCGGCTTGCTAGTCCATCACTTGGAAAAGGGACAGAAGGTGTAAAAAAAAGTCTCGGCCAGATAACTGTATTGGGAGTGTAAGTTTCACACAACTCATGCAGAAAGCAATGAACTGTACCAAGGGCTCATATTCGCTTTTCCCTGACCGCTCCACAGCTATCCATAAAAGAGCACGGAAGAACAATTCCAGCTGACTGCATGTCCTAATGCACTTATGTTCCTGTAATCACTCTGCTTCATCTCGATTATAACCACGTCGCGTGGAGCAACAAGAGAGCTAGGAAGGCAGCGGGAAGGAGGAGGCACAGCTCCACAACAGCTACCTATTGCTGTCCATGGTTAATGCTATAGCGTGTAGGCGCCTGAGCTGAAAGGGTTGCTGCAGACAATTACCTGCAGTTACCTGTCTCTGGGGGGTACCTCCACGTTCCCTCTTCTGGTACACCTGGCCCCTTTCAGGCAGGGTACCAGGGCTGCTCTGCGTAACATTGCAAATTGCCCATTTGTAGGTTTTTCTGATGTAAAGGAGTGAGAAAAATGAAGGGCCCTTCTGAAGCTTTAAGTGTTTGCAAGAACTGAAGAGACAGCAACTAAGACAGTTAAGACTCAACAGTACTCAGCTCCTGCAGAAACCCTCTGTTGCTATTATCTCATTATTCCTCAGATCTCAATCCCTACAAAGACAGAATTAACACTGTGGTTTAGCATACTAACATATAAGGGGCTGAAATAGAATCTAACGTTTTAATTTCACTTGTATAAATCTGACACTGATAATTCATAAACCACAATATACAAAGGAGTGACGGGCATGCGGAAATGCCTCAGGCTGCAGAGGCATTTGAGTTTTTGCAAATCTACAGTCTTTTCTCTTTAAAAAGTGACTATATGGAATAGGCAGAAAAATAAGTGATACTGGTGATTCTCATTAAAAAAGTGACTTTAAGTAATATGTTTTAAGGAAATTATCTAGATAAATTAAAATACAGATTTTTACAGATGCCTCCTCTGAGTAAGCTGACAGACTCCCTATAACTTCAGTAGTGGATCTACATGTTCTGCAGCTTATGGTACAGGATTTTTAGTTAATGTATAATGACCTTCTAACCTGAATGGCTTTTTTTTTTTTTTTTCATCTGAATTTCTCAGGAGTAAACCCTGCCATTTAGTGCCAGGTGTAGCCAGATCACACCAGAGGTGTGTGAAGGAGCAACTGTGTAAAGCTATGGATGCAGATGCAAAGGTCAAAACCAGCCTCCAGTATGGAGGGGTGTCTAGGATTCTGGGAGTGGATCTAGCATCCCTAGCTGTAGCAGGCATTATAGGGTTATACAGAGTTCAAAGATGGTCAACACAGTTAACTGTCATCCTCTTGTTGGGGTCAAGAAAGAGAGCCCCCCTTGTCACTGTGGGCTTGTTGAGGCCAGAAGTTAGGAAGGAATGATGTCTCACTAGCAATTTTTATAGGATAAATTACTACCTGCAGTATCCTCTGAAGTCTACTGGCTTTTTGTGCCTTGCATGCTTTCTGACGAAATAGCTAGGGCAAAGTTTTGGAGATGGGACTCTAGGCAAAGTTGAACATACAAATTGGTTTCAGAAGTCTTCATGTATATTTTATATATTGTGGCAGTGCCTAAAGTACCTCACAAATGCATAACAAACATAAATGTCCTCCCTTGATATATTTACCACCCAGACACATAGATTTAGCTTCTCCATTTTTTTTTTCATCTCTTTAATTAGGAATTTTTAGGAACAAGTAAAGGAGACACTTTTAAAATTGTTGCACAGAATGGAATGGTGCTCAGTTAACCAATACAGATGTGGTGGTACTTATGTCCCCCTGTAGACAACTACCTTAGTTTAAAGCTATTCATTTCTAATAGACTTTCCCTGACTTACACCTGCTGCAGATCTTGTCCTGTCTCTTGAAACACATCTAGACCGTGCGTGATGGTTGGGATTTAAAAGGAGCCTACGCATATAAGCTTCCCAAATCCCATTATATTTTAATAAGATTTCTACTTCTAACTGGCTCAAAAAACTCAGCTTGAATTTCTAGTTTCCACACTGCTAGCACTAAATTAATTCTACGGCAATTCCTTCCAGAAAGCTTAGTGTTAATTAATTAATTAATTTAATTTAATGAATTTAATTTACCCGCTCCTCTCCTGTATTTCAACGGTTTAGGACTCTTCTTGCTAGACTTGTTTTTGAGCTTCACTTTTTTTTATCATCCTCACTAAGGGTATCTCCGAATATAGAGTGACACTCATACCTCACACCACAAACAGGAAAACTGGTGAGTCACAGCAGCTCCAATTCCCCACCTGCGTCTGTGACAGAGGAACATCCTGCCAGGAATAACCATGCACTTCATAGCGGCTTCCCCCACTTCCATCACCCTGAGTTATGGATTTTTTCTAAACCGCACATTTACAAGTGCACCAAAAATAAACTTCAAGTTTTAAGTAACAAAAAGAAAACTGAGGCATGCTGGTATTGCCAGAGTAATGTCACGTATTGTTGTGTATTGTCAGGTATTGTCAGATTATTACTGATATTGTTCAGGTATTGCCAGTGTTGCCCATCCTCCTGGCCTTTCCCAACCAGCTTGCATCCCACTTCCCCTTGATCACCACCACACCTTTCTAGGTGGGATGCAGCCATGAGACAGTGGAGGATGCTGAAAAGTCCTGTAGGGCTATTACATCTCATGATTCAGAGTGTTACATGGGAGGAAATCCCATATCTCCTTTATGTTCCTCTTACTTCATAGAATCACAGAATGACTTGGGCAGGAAGGGACCTTAAAAATCATCCAGTCCCAACCCTCCTGCCATGTACAGGGACATCTCCCACCAGACCAGGTTGCCCAGGGCCTCATCCAGCCTGGCCTTGAACACCTCCAGGGATGGGGCATCCACAGCTTCTCTGGGCAGCCTGTGCCAGGGCCTTACCACCCTCTGAGGGAAGAACCTTCTCCTAAGCTCTAATCTAATCTCCCCTCTTTTAGTTTAAAACCATTACCCCTTGTCCTATCATTATCTGCTGGAGTAAAAGGTTGCTCTCCATCTTCTTTATAAGACCCCTTTAAATACTGAAAGGCTGCAATGAGGTCTCCCTGGAGACTTCTCTTCTTTAGGCTGAACAGCCCCATCTCTCTCAGCTTTTCTTCATAGCAGAGATGCTCCAGCCCTCTGATCATCTTCATGGCCCTCCTCTGCACTCGCTCTAACAGCCCCACATCTTTCTTGTGCTGGGGCCCCCAGCCCTGGACACAACACTCCAGGTAGGGCCTCACAAGGGCAGAGCAGAGGGGCACAATCCCCTCCCTCCACCCGCTGCCCACCCCTCTGTTGGTGCAGCCCAGGACGCAGTTGGCCATCTGGGCTGCAAGCACACACTGCTGGCTCATGTTGAGCTTTTTGTCCACCAGAACTCCTGAGTCCTTCTCCACAGGGAACCCCCAAGTCCTTCTTGCTTGCCAGGGAAGCTGAGTTCAGGTGGTGGAAGCTGGGGCATCTTCAAGCATTGAGCTGCGGGATTTCTGGTGGCCTCTCACCACTGGGCTCACTGGTACTTTCCAGGCTTTTATGCCTGGGAAAGAAAGGGGAAAATCCTCAGTTGGAGTGGCTCCCATTGCAGGAGAGCGAGGTCGGACTTCACAACATGTGGGATAGCAGATCTGCCCATCTCTTAGGAAGTAAATCATACCTGTGAGAATTTACCTGGTGTAAAAATCCTCCCTAAATAAACAGCCAGCATCAGTTACTTACAGGAAACCACTCTTCTCTCTAAAAGGCAGTTATCTTTAGCAGTTCATCGTGTCTAACTGTGAGAGATCTTTTACAGGCTTTCCCGTTTTGTAAGTAATATGATAAAATAAATGGGCAGCTCAAATGCTGCAATGTTTGCAGCGTCTTTGATGAATACACAGATAAATATGTTTTCTGTGTTCATTCTGATGTACTTCAGAGATCTTATCACAGTAGGAGAAACTGTTTTCCCCAGAAGGACTCTGCCGAGCACTCCTTGCTGGGATCTTGTCAACACTTCAAGTTACGATCCTCACCTTAGGCCTCTGCTCAGCATTGTGCTGCAATCTCACTGACAGCGGATCTGCTGGCATTTCACCAACATTTCTTTTGCACTGAGTGCCATGCAAGGGGCAAAAGTGATTCAGAGTCACAGAATCACAGAATCATCTAGGTTGGAAGAGACCTCCAAGATCACCTAGTCCAACCTCTGACCTAACACTAACAAGTCCTACACTAAACCGTATCACTAAGGGCTACATCTAAACGTCTCTTAAAGACCTCCAGGGATGGTGACTCAACCACCTCCCTGGGCAGCCCATTCCAATGCCTAACAACCCTTTCAGTAAAGAAGTTCTCCCTAACATCCAACCTAAACCTCCCCTGGCACAACTTTAGCCCATTCCCCCTCGTCCTGTCACCAGGCACGTGGGAGAACAGACCAACCCCCACCTCTCTACAGCCTCCTTTAAGGTACCTATAGAGAGTGATGAGGTCGCCCCTGAGCCTCCTCTTCTCCAGGCTGAACAACCCCAGCTCCCTCAGCTGCTCCTCGTAAGACTTGTTCTCCAGACCCCTCACCAGCTTCGTTGCCCTTCTCTGGACTCTCTCGAGCACCTCCATGTCCTTCTTGTAGCGAGGGGCCCAAAACTGAACACAGTACTCGAGGTGCAGCCTCACCAGAGCCGAGTACAGGGGCACAATCACCTCCTTAGACCTGCTGGCCACACTGCTTCTTATACAGGCCAGGATGCTGTTGGCCTTCTTGGCCACCTGAGCACACTGCTGGCTCATATTCAGCCGACTACCAACCAATACTCCCAAGTCCTTCTCGGCCAGGCAGCTTTCCTTGCCCTTGCAGGGGCTTTAAGGGGCAGCTTTGGAGAGATGTGCAGCCTGGTCCCAGGGAGTGCCCGCTATGGCCCACCGGCTCACCAGCATCGTGACTCATTGCGGCCGTGGGCTTTCACAGCCCACACTGGGACCAGACAACGTAACAGCCATGCACAGGAAGCTCTGTGGGTGAGCATCACTGCAGAGGGATGCAGTATGTGCCATTTCAGGCACTCACTTTGAGGCAGTATACCTCAAGGAAAAAAAAGAAAAAAGACATTGAATCCATAGTGTGGATTCACGGAATGCCTGAAAGGCTTAAGGATGGACCCTGACCCCTGGCATGGCAATAGTGTCCTTCTTTTGCTGCTCAAGGCCACGTTGACAAGGCATGAAGGCAGTGGTCCAGGCTGGGGCCATCCCATGGGGGCTGATGGCTGTGGACTGAGGTGGTCTTCTGCACACCCCAGGGAGCATGGCTATGGGGCCATGCAGTCAGCCAGAAGCTCTCCAGTTTCACCCACTCTATCCACTGCAATGCAGAACTTGGCCACATGCCATGCTGTGCCCCACCACTGGAACAATTTTTACAACTGCCCTATGAAAGCAGACTAAATTGGTATTTCCCCAGTTAGGTAATTACAGCCTTTGGAGGTGGGGAGGACACTGCTTAAAGGTGGAGCAAGAGGTTAAGTGACTTGCCCCAGACTAGAAAAGGAGACAGAACTTGAAACAGGCAGCTTCTGGTGCCACCCTTTAGCATCTCACAGGCCCTGGTGGTTCTGGATCCATAGGAAGAAGGGGGGATTTTTACCAATGTCTGCAAATCCCTGAAGGGAGGGTGCAGAGAGGCCGGAGCCAGGCTCTGCTCAGCGGTGCCCAGTGCCAGGACAGGAGGCCATGGGCACAGCCGGGCACCCAGGAGGCTCCCTCTGAGCACCAGGCAGCACTTCTGTGCCCTGGCACAGGCTGCCCAGAGAGGCTGTGGGGTCTCCTCCTTGGGCATCTCCAAAAGCCGCCTGGACGTGGTCCTGGGCAGCCTGCTCTGGGTGTCCCTGCTTGAGCAAGGGTGGCACCAGGGGCCTCCAGAGAGCCCTGCCAGCCTCAGCCCCCCTGTGATGCTGTGGTTCTATGGAGCAAGGGGAAAGCCCATAGTCCTAGGTTGGGAGAATGGGGATCATCACCTTTACGGGAGCCACCAGCCATCTCATAAAGACACAAATTCAAATGAAGGGCAGAAGCAGGGCCCTACGTTTCTAGCCCATTACTGTTGGTTGCTTGGCCCTCCTGATGAGCTGTCATGGCTCAGGGGAGACTCAAATGACAAACATTGCATGATGCCATCTTCAGTGTGTAGTAAAGTCAAAATGGTGAAGGGTGACCACACTTGGGTTTACAGCAGGAAGAGTCACAGTGCCACTTGTGTGCAGAGCTGTGAGAAACCACAATAGCTTCTATGTTTGTGCAGTGAGTTAAGGTTTGCTATCAGTGATGCCCCTGCTATTCTGCAGTTACTGTGTCATCTTCTTCCAGTAAATAACCAAGAGAAGCCTCCCCAGTTACATGTTTTAGGATGCGCTTTGCATTTTTGCATGTGTTCAGGCCTGCAGTGGGGATAATAATAATAATAATGATAAAGAACATGATTGTAAATGTTTCATTAAAAGCAAAACATCAAGATGTAAAGGCCAGCTCTCACATGCTAATTTAGCTTGGAATTAAAGAGTTGGAAGATTAACCCAGGAGTAATAAATAAAATCCACTACACTTTATTTGATTTTTCCTCCTAGTTGTACAGACATCTGAAAAAGGTGAATTATTTTAAAAACTGCAAATCTAATATGCTTCATCTGTCTGGATAATGATCTCTGCATTCTCAGGGCTAATCATGCAAGCATTATTTTCAAATTATCCTAACAAACCAGACTATGTGCATAAAACCAGCTGAAAAATATTAATTATTTGTTTTATGTGAAATTGGAGGAATGAAGAGAACTAAATGTAAAATATGAAAAAGAAAATTATTATGATGCTGGCTTGTAATTTAAAGAGGAATAAAGTATCATATTTACTAGATTTCCCCCCCTGCAAATGACATCTCTGAGACAGAGGTTGTTGATAAGCTCCTACCAGCTTTCATGAATGTGGCCATGGGAGAACTGTATAACAGAAAAGTGAGGTTTTTTGAATGTGATCTGTAACTCTGGCTCACTGCTTTCCTCTTTGTGGTTTTCCTGCCACCTTACTTTAAAGCACAAGCACTAGAATGGTGTTGTTTGGTTATTGTCACACATTGTGCCCAGAGAAAAATGTCTTACTTTTTTTTTTTTACCTTTTATTTCAAGTAGCTGTATGCTTTTAAGTTCATCATTTCTACCATCAGCCGTGGTTGCAGACATCCAGCAGATTGTCAACATTTTCCTACTGCACTGATTCATCTCTCAGTTTCTTTTCATTTCTCCATCAAAAATTGTTTGTAAGTGAAAAATGTTGACCAGTTCTACTGTGTTCTCCAAAACATGAAAGGAACAGTGGGTATGAAGTCTTATAATGAGCTGTCATACCTTACCTTTTTCGGTGGGTTTCTTTGACCATAGCTAAGCTTACTGATTAGAATGCAGGAATTTTACTATTAGATGAATACAGGAAAAATCTGAATGCCTGCTGTGATGAGCAATTACACTGAGAAAAAGTGAGAGAAAGAGTGAGAAGAAATATTAAGGATATTAAATGTAGCTGTGTTCAGAAGCAACCCCTCAAAATTGCGACCATATTTTCTTTCAGCTATGACAGAACTGTGATGCTATTGTGCTGGCACTGGCATTTCAGTTCAAAGCAGGAGTGCTCTCTGAGCCTGAGTCAGTAGCCACCCTGCACCGTGTCTGGGTCAGCTCATGGCAGGCCATGGTGGGCACGGGCTGGGCTCTTTTGGAATGAAACAGAACCAGGAGACGCTTCCCATGAATTTCACCAACATCTCTAATGAGCAATCATCTGTGGGGACAGACTGGATCTAGTCTAAAGGAAACTGCCTTAAATAGTGAGCAACATGAGTGCCCGCTGCTCAGCACCAGCTCTTCTGCTGCACAGACCCATGCCAAAGCATTGCGATGCTGCCTACGCAGGCATAGCCTGTGGCTAAGAAAAGGTCACAGAGCACTCCCTGAAATCAGACAACACTTCTGTGGCTGTAACTCAGATACCTTCAGTAGGGTTCCTTTTCCCTTCCCTTCCCTTCCCTTCCCTTCCCTTCCCTTCCCTTCCCTTCCCTTCCCTTCCCTTCCCTTCCCTTCCCTTCCCTTCCCTTCCCTTCCCTTCCCTTCCCTTCCCTTCCCTTCCCTTCCCTTCCCTTCCCTTCCCTTCCCTTCCCTTCCCTTCCCTTCCCTTCCCTTCCCTTCCCTTCCCTTCCCTTCCCTTCCCTTCCCTTCCCTTCCCTTCCCTTCCCTTCCCTTCCCTTCCCTTCCCTTCCCTTCCCTTCCCTTCCCTTCCCTTCCCTTCCCTTCCCTTCCCTTCCCTTCCCTTCCCTTCCCTTCCCTTCCCTTCCCTTCCCTTCCCTTCCCTCCCCTTCCCTCCCCTTCCCTCCCCTTCCCTCCCCTTCCCAACATCATCACTGTAAAATCTCAATGTCTTCCAGCAGTGCATTAACCAATATAACTAACATTTGTCAACATTTACACAAAGGATAATCAAGACCTCATTGTTTCCAGGCTCTCCAAATCTGAACAAGAAGCTGTAATAATGAAACTCTCTTATTGATTCAACTGATCAAAATGTATTTGCATTAGTAGCACAGCATAATTGGGGCATGTTATAACAAAACAACTGATTGGTAATGTAATGCTGTTCTGAATACGAATACATTATCCCTTCATGCATTTAATATTTCCATTAATCACTAACTTGGTGCCATCTCCAATTTTGCTGAACAGCCTTCAAGCTGGGAAGCATAAAGCTCTTTAAATCTACTCATATTTACAGACCCTCTTAGACTGGCTGACAATATGAACCTTTAATTTTAAATCAGACTGAAAATCAGCATGTGATAATGCTTGCATTTGTATTCTTTTCCCTTCTTTTCTTGAGGTGTTGCTTATTATTTCTTTCCTTTGCCGAGGAAATAGAAGGGACATGGCTAATGTAGAACTGCAGACTTTTCCCTCTGCAGTGTACGTGGCTGCTGTTATCCTAAGTCACTAAGATGTCATTGTTTCCAGGATTAGCTCTGATGCCTCGTGAAGATTTCTGATGCAGAGAGCCCTGTGCTCCTCCAGGCAGCAAACTCAGAAGACAAGGTACAATCACCTGCTTCTCTGCTCCCCCTTGCCCAGACCTCAGCTGCTACTAACAACTGAAAGGAGACAATCTATTTTCTTTCCACCGTACCTGATCTCCAAGGAGACCTACTTCTAATGAACAAGACAAAAATAAAATGAGGCAATGTGATACTCCTAGTCGAACATTTTGAAACCAGGTACATTTGTACACAGATGACGGCATCAGGTCACCTAGACATATTCCACTTATAAAATGTGTCATGCAATCAACAGGTATCAGTAAAGTTAATAGGGTTGCAAATGCAAATACGCAGTCCTCTGAGGACCAGCATAGTTCTGCAGAGTGTTACAAGTGCTCAAACCCTGCTGAAGATAATTAGAGTTGAAAGCACTCTGCATTTTTCAGAAGTCTACAGCAACATTTAACTTCAGACCAGATCCTTTTTGCTAAGGGAAACTGTCCCCCTTTACCCTTTCTTGGAACTTCTTTGGTTTTGTCACAGATTTCTTCCCCCCTCACCTTAATGCCTGGAAGATAGGCTTGCACATTTTGCGAAATGGATGAGCAAGATCAGGACAAAGAAGAGACCAGACTGTGTGACAAACTATGTCCAATAGACACTACTACAAATCTCAAATCTGCTCTTGTAGCTTTTTCACTGATGCTTCATAATCTTTTTTTTTATGACTGTATTTTATTTTTTGAAAGTAGAGACCATATACTGTATCATAAAATCCCACTTATGTGGGACTTACAGTGAGACTCCAAGAGATATTGAGTTAATAACTAACATAAGTGTTTGCTAACATTTTAGAAATGCATTGTAAATTCCTTCTATATCCAAAAGATCAAGAGTAAACACAGCCCCAAACCTAGGAAATTGCTGAAAATTCTGTGAAAACAAATTGATTTTGTCTATGCTCTGGAAATGGGTCCCCAATGCATCTATTAGAGCAGAAATAAGCCTGCCAGAGAAGCACTAAATGCTGCTAAGGGCCATCCATGACATCCGGTCCAAACTTCTCTGGTACCTGTCGCCACAGGCAATTAAAATTGAAGTAAATTCCTTTCAGATTATACACACTATGGAATAAGTTCCTATATTTGTACAGTTTTACTTGTTTAAAGACATGCTCCTCTGGTGCAACAGAAGGCTATTCATTAGATTATTTTCTCTGGTTTCTCTGCTTAGTCAATAACTGTCATGTATAAGAAACCTAGATTAAGAATATTTTTATATTTTCAGGGAAATTACCCCAGCGTTATCAAATAAGTGTGATACGCTTGGCTTTGGTAATGGTATAAACCAGTTTTCTGCTTCTATAAATGCCCCAGGTAGAAAACATGGAAAGTAGCTGCACTATTTTCTGAAATAATGTGACTCCCTGTGGTTTTCCTGTTTAATGTCATGCTCTCTGTTATTTGACCACAAGAATTAACTTATTTCAAGAGATAGTAGGAACAGGGAAAGGCATCTTAGTGGTTTGTACTGATAGAGACATACTGAAGAAGAGGAGCACTGCCAGCACCCCGTGGAGACTGGTGGTGAGGTGCTGGTTTACTAAGTTAGGAAGCTGTGGGGTGAATAGCAACAGATAGATGCAATAGTGATAAATAAAGCACTAAAGGAAAGGCCATTCCCCAGTCCCTGCAGAGGAATGGGACAGAGACTGGGAGAGAGGAGAAGGACAGTGGCACATCTCTTAAGGCCACGCTTCTCACATAAACCTCACCCCTGGTTCCTGCAGACGTGAACTTCAGCCTTGTCTTCCTTACAGAGACCACTCTGTGGCATGAAGGATGACCAGGATTTCAGAGAGGGAAAGCCAGGAACATGGCTGACTCCTCCCGAATGCTTCCTCGAGTCTCTCAGATTGTGTATTGCTAAAAATTGCTGACATTTCCTTCTCAGGGAAATTTCATCCCATGAACTTATACAAAATGAACTGGTGACCCTTCACACGCACACCATTAGCAGTTATCACCAAACAGATTAAGTACACAATTTATACTGTCTATCTTCATCTATGAATGGATCTAATGTCCAGCTTCAATGATTTGAGGCGAATGTCAGAAAGCTAAACCTTACCTCATCTCCACAGAAATCTGTGTTGTCACTAGCTTCTTATTAGTCATGGATCCATAGGCAAAGGCAAATAACACCGCTCAAATGGTGTAATGGGAATGGCTTGTTGAATGTTGAACGGCTTGAATTGGTCACAAATCAACAAATTTTTGTATGGAAGGTTGGAGAGGATTTTGTTAAAAAAACAAAATCCTTTTTCTCTGATACAGAAAGCTTTATTTTTGCTTAATGCACAGTTCACTGAGCTACTACCAATCTTCTTTTCTGTTTCTGTATGTGTTTTTGCTTAAGCTTGGGTGTAATTTGGTAGCAATTATCAAAGTGTAAAGTGTACATGTGAGGGTAAAGGGACCCTCTACATCCGCACCACTACCTTGTTTTTTTTTGTGGGAAGCGCCACAGCTTTTGCCCATTACAAAATCGATGTGCACCTCTGTCCTCCTCAGTATGTGACAAAAATGCAAAGTGAGACTGCTCGACAACAGAAAAGAAAACTTCTTTGCTCTTGCAGAGAGTTCATTTCTTTTATGTCACCTACAAGTGGGCAAAAATGTGTGAGTCATTTGTGCTCCCTTATGTTGTTCAGACAAGACCTAGAAGAGGCTCTTCCTTTTTTCCTTCTGCTGCTTGTTTTCACCTAAGCAATATAAGAAATGTCAAGCTGAGGCTGCCCTTGCTTGTTTGAAAACTTTTTTTTTAAGTTCTCAGGGGTGAAGCAGCACTGAAGTTCTTGTAGTTTCTTGCCTTATGTTTCCCACTGTCTGTCTTTTCCATGTCTAGTCAGACTGTGGTCCCAACCCCACCCTGACAAGCCTGTGGACAGACTGCTGTTCCTGTATGCACTGCGGGTAGGGAGAGAGCCCGAGCTCTGTCTGCTACCTACCACGTTATTTTAGATTTGCTGGGATCCTATTTACTCGTCTGGAGGAAAGCAATGACAACGTGACTGGCTATACTTTTGGTGTATCTATCTTATTTCATCTACAAACATTCACCAGTTCTGTCACAGAGACCATTCAAACAGCCATCTTTTCCAGGGAATTAAGCCTACAGCCTACAGTCATCCGTGCTGTGTAACTGCTTCCTGGCTGGCTCTCTCAGAACAAGTGAAATTTCCGTGATTAAAATCACGGTAAAGAAAACACCTCCAAGAGTATAGTATTGACATCTGATGATTTCAGTCTTGATCATATACATGTCATTTTGCATGTCCTATGAGAGAAGGAACTGAAGGTGCAACAACTGTGGATGCACCCAGGAATGAAAAGATCAGTCGAATGATGTCAAACCATTACCACCCAGCATTTCAAACTTGAGCAAAACAGAGGAAATGCTGAGTTGTTAACAAAGGTTTCTTTCCACAGTAGTGTTAATGATTGCAATCAAACGGATGTCAACAAAGACCTTCTCAAGTAGAAAGAATAAAAATTTATTTCTGTCCAATGAAGTTTGATTTAATGGAGTATTGTGTGTGATAAATTCGGTTTTGTTTCCAAGTATCTATGGAGTTATTCATGAAGCCTAGGGCAAACAAATTTCAATTTCTCACCTGAGCATAAAATAACAGCAAAAAGGAGTAAACAAGAAGAAAAACAAAATCTCTTTAGCTTTCCATGCATCACAGAAAAGTAAAATAGTGTGTGGTACCTACTTTACCTACTAATGCCTCTTCAGCTGTGTCAACACTGATGGCCACAGATTTCTGTGTCCTGAATTCCCTCGAGCTCCAGGTCAGCCAGCACAGTCCTGATCTCAGCCAACTCTGTTCTGTTGCTGGTTCTGATAAGCAGGTACAAAGCTAAGCCACACTGTGCCCACTTCTGGAAATAACAACCTTTCGGTCTGTCAGGTACTTACCATCTGGGTTTTTTTGTTTGTTTGTTTTTTCTCTCTCTCTCTCTTTTTTTTTTTTTTTCCCTTTAAGAGGTCAGTATTTCAGAAGAAGAAAGCAAAACCAGCTTTGTGGAGAAGGGGACTGTGGCCAAAATGTAGTGAAACATTTCTGAATGTGCATAAGTTAAGGTGCACATCTTAACCCAGTATACTTCAGGAGAGCATGAGTTTACACTCTTGACTGAATTGCATTTTTGTGTTCAGCAGAAAAAATATGTTTGCACTATGCTTCAGAAACTTCTGATGGAGATGGGTGATAATATAACTTAAAGAAAAAAAGTGTTGCTCACAATGAAGAGAAATGGCAAGACAGTCTTCTTGCACAATGTGTGTACTTCAAGCTGTTAAGGGTTAGGAAAAAAAGGCCACCTGTTTCCAGGGTGAAGCTTTAATGAAATTCTCCTCCAATATTTTGACACCTTGTTATTTGCATCTCTCTCATTCTTTAATAAAACCCACAATGCTGTGTATTGAAGCAAGCTAGCAGCAAACATCTTATGGCTTTTGGCAGCTTGTTTTCCAGATGGCCTGGACAAAACCATAAGATATTATATAAAAGATCCAATTCCACAAGTCAGTGCATGAAGAATATTTCAGGTGATGACATTAAGTTGTTTACCAGGGCAAGTGTAGTGTCTCCCCAGGCTGATATCATCAAATGCTAAACTCTTGGTGGTTTTAATCCGCATTCATCAACTTTACTGTTATACTTAGAGCAGCTGTCTCACTCTCTTAATACATGCTGCTAACCAGATGGCCTCAGAAAACACAACCATATGAAATCTGAACCCACTTAATTCTTAATCTCTTCATGCATTGCACTTTCTTGAGTTTGCATCAAAAAGAGGGATAGTCTAGTAGCAGGAGAGTGGCAGCTGATTCAGTGCACAGTTCTGCCCTTAATGTACGTGATGGAGACAAGGCAATGACCTCTCTAATACACGGTTATTAAAACCTATTTGAAAGAGAGTTCAGCTGTGCCGAATAATATTTTAAAGTATTAGAAGGTTTTCTATGTCTTTATAGTGTGAAAATCCATGATGGAAGCTTCTGAGAATCAGCAAATAGAAGAGTATTTTTAAGGTTTTAATATAAAAGACTGCAATATGGTCATTTCCAAATGATTTCTACATGGTTAAGGCTACATATTCATTGTCACATCCTTTGCAGAAGAAAACAATGGCTTTTCATATAGAATAACAAAATCATAGACTGGTTTGGGAAGGGACCAGTTCCAACCCCCTCCCATGGGCAGGGACGCCTTCCACCACACCAGGTTGCCCAAAGTCACATCCAACCTGGCCTTCTCTTCCTTTTCCAAAGGATCTCCCATAGCTGGGCAAGGAGGAGTATGAAAATGAACATGTGTAGTTTTCCTCCCTTCAGTGCCTGTGCACCTCTTTCTACCAAGAATTATTTTCAAAAGACAGTATTATTCGGTACTTGGTGCACAAACCCAGTGTCAGGCCAGGGTACTGCCTGGTCTCAGGACTGAAAGCATCCCTTCATCGGGATGAATCACGAGGGATTTGTTATTCTGCAGCGTGTAGGACAGGCCATGCACCTGCCTGTAATTTGTCAAAAAGACTTGACAGATAAATGTATAGTCAGAGGTAATGGTAGGTAGTAATTACAAATTCTGCCCTACCTCCCTCCATTATTGTGCAGCATCTAAGTCCAGGAGGCAGTTTCTGGAGGTTTGCAGGTGGATGTCACCTACAGACATGGAACTAATCAAGCTTAGAAAATACTTCCAGGGTTCATTTTTTTCTTCTTCTTCTCCCACCCCTGAGATCCTGAGAAGCATTTAAAAATGAAAATGAGAGTTGACAACTTGCAGAGGGAAATAGGGCCTTTTTTTTTTTTCCTGCTGATCAGTGGTATTTGCAGAGATTCACGTACAGGCTTAGAAGTGTCAAGAGCTATTCCAAAGACATCTTTGCTCCTGCAGGAAACAAACTTGCAATGCAATGGGCATGCAACACACCATTTTGTTGTCCAAATTAAAAAAAAACTGCAATCGGGCACAATGTTGGTCTTGCCCCTACAGGATTTGTTCTGGAGTTACCCTGTTTGCACCAACGAAGTTAGTCCTGATTTATGCCAGCAGATGTGATTATAGAATGAGGTCCCTTTGCATTAAATTAGCATCCCTCCTGCTGGGGCACCAGTTCTGCCAGTGATGTTTTACCCATCCTGGGTTACATGTGCAGTCATCGACTCCCCCACTGGTGCCATAGCAAGCAGCTTGGGTGGAAATTCAATCTCTCCCACACCAGCTGTGCTGGAGGCTGCTGAACTGAGCCTGAACCCTTGGAGTTCAGCTCACCAGCTGTTTGCAGGGGCATGCTGTGATGCAGGATGATATCATGCAGCCACTGGAAATGGCTGTCCCTGAGGAGCCTGAGCTCCTGGAGAGTATCTCTGGAGCACATTTAGGAGAAGCAACACACACACACATCTGTTTCAGTCTCATGTATGAATTCAGTCATTCTTTAGGACTTTGTGATAAGGGCTACGTCTGTCTTTTGAGACACCGAGTTCGCTTTTGGGCATGCTGTAATCATGGAGCATCTGCACCTCACAGCCACTTTGTTGAACATCTTCGTACTGTTATAGTACAAACATCACAAAGTCTCAGCTGCCTGCTTCCCTGATGGGGAAGGCAAAGCCACATGCGAACATTTGACATTTCAGTCTAATCCAATCTACATAAGGACGCCTCATCCTCTGTCACAGGGCAGTGAATTCACAGCAGATGCTCCTGCGTGAGTATAGGGCCATGCCTCGTGTGGTGGGAAAAGCAAGTGGGGGAAACATGGCCAGCACGAGTCTCAATTGCACAGCCGAGGAGTAGTCCTCTCTCATACTGGTGTGGGTTACACCTTGGTACCTCTATAAGGAAATAGGATTTGCGAAGTGGGTCCTCTGACAGTCATTTTTACCTCATTGCCACCCAGGAAAATCACTGAGGCATATGGACAGAAGCCAGTGAAAGAACAGACACAAGCCTTATATCCTTCTTCCCCTACTCTCTCTCAGCAGCTTACCAGCTCTGAACATCTCCTTGACATTATCATATGTGCCTGACTTCAGGCAGCTCACCCTTTACTAGCAAATTAGATGAGCCCGGGAGCTGTCCCTGACAGCTGTCCCAAATATCTTACCCAGAGCCATTCCTGGCCCCCACTAACCCTAGGATGTGCCCAGGGTACATCCACCTTGGGGAGCACAATTCATCCCAGCAGCATGGGTGACTGTGAGCTGGGGCTGACGTCTGCTTCATGTCCCTCAGCCTGGGAGGAGGAAAGAAATGGAGCTCTGGGGACCAGGTCCTCCCCTGCCCCTGCCCTGCTGGGTCCCATTCCAGCTGCTTGGGACCAGCCTTGGGAGAGCACCAAGGACATGGGAGGACAGGGAACAGTGGGGAGCACCTTGCTCCTTCCCAACAAACCAGTGGGGTGGTGGCAGAGAGCTGGCTGAGAACGGTCTGATCCTATACGCAGACAGACACATGTCCTGCCTCTGCCCTAAGCCAGGCTGGCTGGTGCTGGGGATGTGGGAGCTGGGTGTGCACAGCATGGGGGAAGGAAGGGAGCAGGGAAGTGGTGGAGGAAGGAAGGGAGCGTCACGCCATATCAACCCTCTGAGCCATGCGCTAACCTGGCACTTCTGATGCTGATCCTCCCAGTCCCAGCTTGTTCCTGGGTGCCTCTAGTAACAGCCTGAAGGGCAGCCCTGCTCCCTCGGGGAAGCACAAACAGAGCGGTTCCTACAGCTGCATAAGCCCAGGACTGCAGACCTGCCCAGCCATTACACAAGAAGTGTTCCGTCTCTCAGAGCCCAGTCTCAATTCCTGCCCACCTAACAGCCAGCGAGGACCTGGACCTACACATTCGGCATACACAGTGCTGCAGACACATATAAACATTTCCAGCTTACTTGCTGCAATGGAAACATTTTGATCCACCACGACTCCACTTTTATTAATTGCCCACGGAGATGGAAGATCGAGCAACTGCAGCTGTCTGCGGAAATAGTGATTTCACTGTCTGGCTGTGTTCTTCCCAACAGGGCAAGGAAAAGTGCGGGTCATGAAGACGTTGGTTACCTGAGGTGCGTCAGTCACGCACCGCAGGCAGCAGCAAGCCGCAGGGCGACTTCCACCGCCTTGATGTCTCTCACGCAGAAACACGATGCACAGAGAAACGGTTTGGATTCAAAATTTTTAATTCTTTGTGGTTTTGTAAAGATAAACCATGTTCAATACTGAATCAAAGGAGATTTTTAGGGGGTCTAGCCAAAATGGAAATGTTCTGCTAACACTGCCAGCCGACATTTATTCAGCTAATAAAAGCTGTTCCTGAAAAAAAAAGTCAAATATGACTGTCAGCTGAATCAAAGTAAATAAAGAGGCTGCCAAATTTGCCTTGAAAATCCTAATAATTGCCCATGTATCCTTTATTTGTGTCAGGCAATGGGCAAAGCAGGGAAAATGAGAAACAGTATTAAAAGAAAGCAACTGAGAGACACTAAGATAGATAAGAAAAACTATAATTAATGTCAGTGCTGAATTATAGGAGATTTGAAGCAAAATACATATTTTAATTTACAGAATGATTCTATCTCGGTATCATTACAAAGAAGCTCTCACCTGCTACTAATATTCTTCTACATTTCAAAAATTATAGTTATATGAAAGGGTAAAAGAAAATGCATGAATCAGATGACTTAAATGTAGCTTCCCAAACAAATAGGAGGGAACACAGAGATTTTAATGAGCAAGGGAACTTTGATCAGTATGTGGTGACGACTTCTGAAACACGGCAGCATGTCTGCTGACAGCACATGCCAGCAGATGAAGGGCTGCCAAAAGCAAATGTCAGACCTCCGTGGTCTTCGGCTGAAGTTAGAGAACTTCTTATTTTTCCTGGTGTATGCATTTCTTGTACATCCATGCCCAGGTACATGTTCTCAAAATCAAGCCCAGATCATTTCTCATAGGACAGGGCCAATAACCAAGATGGACTGCATGATAACAACAACACACTCACGGGACTTGTGAGTTCTCTGTGCTTTTCGGTGATAACTGCATTTCTCTCAGGGCCTGGGAGACTGTGTTTGTAGGAGGGAACTTGGTGGTTCTCTTGTGACTTTGCCTTTTAGGTAGGCCGCAGGGAGATGGAGGCCCTGAAGAGTTAATGGGGATGAGCATATGAGGTGGTAACCTCAGCTGATGCTGTCAGCACCAGAAAAAAATACACACTGAAAATGAATAAATGATGAGTCAGCATATCCCTTCCAGCAGTGGACTCTAGAAAAGGGGCATTTTCTGACAGATTCCACAGAGTTATTGCTATTACTGATGATATCAGCTGTGGTGTCTCGAGTGCCACAGGGCAACTCCAAGTGTTGGCTCTCTGGCACAGCTCTTGTGTCTGTTTACCCCAGACTGAGTACTACAGAGTACAGATTGTGTCTACCTGCCTGGGGCTGTTTGCCTGTTTTGTTTTGTTTTGTTTTTGCTAATAAAATGTCTGCCTTCTGGTATCTTGGCCTAGAAAATAAAGTATTTGGTCTTCAGTGGATTTAGAGACTTTTGGGAAATAGATCCGAGTGGTATCTGAGAGTGTTTCTCCACTTCTGTGGAAAAATACTCTCAGGTTCACTCAAGTGAGTGAGTGACTCACAAATAATAAGTACTATATTTGCCACTAAATTAGGAAAAAAAAAAAAGCCTGCAGTTCTGAAAGGAGGAAAATTCTGGGCCTTCAGCCACCAGCAACCTGGAGACAAGTCACTGCACTGTTCTGTTTGTTTTTCTTATAATGACTTCCTGTCAGTTCCTCAAACAATTATTTATCTGAATGCATTTCTTGGCATCTTTTCTTTCTTTCTTTCTTTCTTTCTTTCTTTCTTTCTTTCTTTCTTTCTTTCTTTCTTTCTTTCTTTCTTTCTTTCTTTCTTTCTTTCTTTCTTTCTTTCTTTCTTTCTTTCTCTCTCTCTCTTTCTCTCTCTCTCTCTCTCTCTCTTTCTCTCTTTCTCTCTTTCTCTCTTTCTCTCTTTCTTTCCAGAACATTCCCAGTTTCTCTTTGTGGAGAGAGAAGACTGACACTTACCAAAAGCCACAACAAAATAACAGTACTTCAGTAGAAGAGTTTCTTGTGAAGCACCAAGATGCCTGATCAACATAAGACTGGAGAAAAGTAACTGAAAGACTGCAAGAGGGAGCCGCTGTAGCATATAACCAATTACCCAGAGGCTGAGGAAACCACAGCTCTAAAGAACCAAGCAATGCGTGGATCTGGTAAAATACTGAACAAACTGAGTTCAGGAAGACTTTTGTCTCTTTAGTCCAAGTACATTGCATTACTCAGGGATTTTCCTATCAGCTGCTGATTGCCTGCCCTGACGTTTTGGAGATGCTGTTCTTTATACGAATGCCCTCAGTGGCTAAGGAGTGAAGCATTTATTGCAGTCTTCTCAGTGGGGTTGCTCCTGTTACTGTTTAAAGGAGTGTCTTCACTGCAAGACCAGAATGCCTGCTGAGTAGTGTGCCTGGTCACAGTCTTCAGCAGAGCTGTTGATGGGGAGAGCTATCTCAGCTAGCAGTTCTGCAGGTACTTACTGATAGGAAGAGCAGTCACCCAAGCTGCTCTGTTGATAGTATGATCCTTTCACACCATCAATCCACAAACCAAAGCAGAACTACTTTTATTACACAACTTTTCCAACTTGATCTACACTAATAGCTTCTTAAAGTACAGCAGTCACCCTATAGGGTGCTCTCCTTTCCCCACAGACCACAGAAGTGTTTAACAAGATTAGCTTTGACCTTATGTTTAGAAAGCAGAAGTTCAGAGAAATGAATTTTCACCCTCAGTGAATGCTGGGTAATTCCACTCAAAAACTTCCCACCGTACTTCCCCAAAGCACTTCTTCCCAAAGACATTTGCCAGACAGAAATCTGGTTTTACTTGTTCAGATTGTGCAAGTGGACAATAAAGTCCTTTGCTTTTCTGTATTTCCTCAGTCAGTATCTTTCCACTTTAAGTTTACCTCCATCATCTCATTAATGTCCAAAGTGGATCTGACAGATGCTCTCCGGATGACAATCAGTCAAGTCTGTGAAAGAGTATCAATACGCAACTGCAAGCAGTGCAATTTTCTCAACCGTACCGATATGAAATACTGCACGCTTAAACTTTTACAATGTCAGTGCTCAAACATTCCACTCCTCTGTTACTTGCTTCTTTGGGTTTTTCATGGTGCCTGTTCCATGCTGTAGATGTTTTCCATAACAGACAATAATCCAGCCACTCGTTCAGGCTCCATGTTTTTAGCAGCCTATTCTCACACCACACCTAAACCAAGACAGATCTTGGTGCCTTTTAGTCTTGCCATACATAGCATGCAGCATCTATCTTTGTAGCATCTATCTACCTCGGCCTCCCCATAATAGACTGCCATGTGTATTTTTGATGTATTTTTCTAGTGCAGATTTCCACTATGCCAGAGAAGTGAGTTAATCTTATCCTAGATTCTTCAGTGATATTTGAAATGGCCTTTAAAGCTTACCAATCCATTACGTTCGTATCTTCTGAATAACTCCTAGTTATTCCTTCACCTTTTGCGACAGAGTCATTTCTGTCCTCATCTTGAATGCTTGGTGAAAAGGAAGTCATTTCAATAAGCTTGGAGGTTTGACAAATACAAGCAGTGGTGGACATGAGCTTTGTCAGGAAGCTGATGAATACTTGGTGAATTGGAGTTGAACTAGCAAAAATATCTAGGCTTGTTTCTAGTGTGCATGGAAATATCAGAAGGTCAGAGATCAGCTGTTGGGCATTAGATACAATGGAAGCATATTTGGGGCCATATTTTTTCCTAGAGGTGTTGGATATTTGCTGATAAGTCATTCACTAAATTGACTTGGAGTGGGTATTTGTAGCACCTTGTTTCTTAGACTTGCTTGATACAATCCTTGAGGGAAGAGAAGATTTGCTATGCCTACTTCAGCCCTTTACAATTATCTTGTGTCAAACATCCCTCGAATCACATCAGCCCGCAAAACTCTCAAGAATGAGCTTGATGAGTGAATTAAACCTCTGCACCACAGAGGCAGACAGAGGTCTCTAGGAATTCACTGAAAGGAGCTTGCCACATAGCTCCACCGACGGTTTGGGCCATTTCTTTCTCCCTGGAACAGTCCTGGTTCTTGTCCACCAGAAATAAATTATACAAATAGCTCCAAAGAGCAACTCCATTGTTTTTGGAATAGACCAGACTGCGCTGAGTAAATAACAGATATTATTACAGAAATGTCCTGGGCTGGGAAAATGTATTTTCCCTGCCTTGCAAAGCTTTCTTGCCAACAACCCTCTTCAAAATGTAAAGCCAAGGGCTGAGCTGTTCTATCCACAGACTTAGCTGGCCAAATCCCTTGTGGACGTAAATCATCTGAGTTCAGCTCTGCTGGAGTAATTGGAGCTCTACTGATTTACATCTGCTGAAGACCGTTGGCAGCATACACCTGGGGAAGGAAACAGAACATGCTGGTAGCCATATAAATGCATACATACAGTCCTTCCTTCCCTATGGCTATGAAACTGCATTTTTGTTTAAATGAGAAAACAGTTAATAGATTTTGTATATGATAAAATAAACAAGGTTTATACTAACATGAGTCAACAGCTAGATTAATTTACTTGAGATGTTAGGTGTTGGTGGGGAGGGGTTTAATCAGAAGAGTCTTCTGTTTAAATGAATTTTTGCTTCCAGATTGTTTGGCTTTTGAGTAGTGCTAGTGTCAGACTCTTCTAGAACGTATTTTAACATTGGTAATGAACAGTATGCCTTAAACCTAAAAAAAATTGATGGATCAGTAAGTGACTGCTAGACACCCATCACAGCCAACCTGAGCTTTTATCAGGACTAGAAGCCAAAAATTCAAGCATCCACCCTCACCTTATGGATGGGGACACCATGGAACAATGGGATCATGGACCTGGCAGTGATGGTTTAAGAACCTGCTAACCTCTGAATGTCTGTCATTCCCTCCCTCCTTACCTTCTTTCTCCCCCACACTTGCACAAAACTGCCTTCACCCACCAAGCATGTGACCTAGCCTGTTCTAGCAGAGTTAGCTGCTATAGCTTAAATTACTGAAGGATCTTCTCAAGACCCACTAACTGGGTCACAGATGGGAGGAGGGAAGAGGTGAGAGAAATTTTTATGTGACTACACCTACAAGAGCCTGTCAGACTGTGGCTGTGTATGTTAGCATCACAAAGCACGGTATCATCAGATTTTCAGACAGTGAGATGCATTTGCACCCCCAGTGACCATCAAGCAATTTCATTTAAATACCTCTCACTATCCTTACCCAAAACATTTCATTGTAATGGAAAGCATTTTCCAAAGACACCTCATTTTGCCTGTTCACATTGTCCCCTGCACAGAAGAAATACAAGCTTCCATTGATTAAAAGGTGACGCTTTAACTATTATAAGACCTTTTCCAGCTTCCCAGAAATTGTGTGCTTTGAAAGTATGCTAATTTTCTCACTCTCCCGGAAAGTGCCCCCTTGGAAATGCTGCATTATACAAAAAATGCAATGCGTATCAGAGCAATTTCTGGTGCTTTCTTCTGATTTCCATACGTCTGGCAATTTCGCATAATCAGGGTAGACGTACCTAGCACTGTATCTTCTACCTAACAAATGTTACTTTGGCTGGAATCTGAGCTGGAAACTTACACAGGTTTGCACATACATCTGAGTCCCAACAGCTTCTTACTGGCACCTCGCCGTGCCTCCGTGTAGGTTTTCGTGGCACTCTATACTCATGTCTCTGCTGCTAAACACGGAGTCAGGGCCTGATCCTGGGCTTGGAGGACAGGGGAGGACAGGGGACATGGAGCACCCTGCACCCAGCCAGTGGCCTGCCTACAGCAGGTCTGCCTTGGGGAGAGCTGGAGGATGCAGCCAGGGACTGAATTACCAGCTAAGCAGTGCAGTCGGTGCCCAGGGCTCAAGCTGAGCTCGTGGAGCCTCTTCATCAATTCGGCTTTAGCAGGACCAGTCTGAAGTCATGGATGGGCTGTGAAAGGTTGGATCCCCCCAGTACACCCACATAAGACTGGAGGCCCCGTGTGGAAGCAGATCTCCCCACTCTCCCCCTCGAGTTCCCAGTGCTCTGCATCCCTTGCAGAGGCAGCGAGCCCCAGCAATGCCACGGCAGCTAGCACGAGCAGCAGGGAGCTGTGAGGGGTAAGCAGCACCTCTCCGGAGAGAGAGACACAACTGCTGCTGTTATGATAGTGCTCTGGGAATTAGTTACTGCTGACTTATTTATCTGCCTAATTAATTTCTCGTCTTTAATAAAACTGTTGCTTATTAGCCATTTAATTCATGTTTGTGAGTGGGAAGAGTAGCTCCTTCAGTGCAATAAAGCTTAGCATCACTTTCTCCAGTTCCTGGCTGTGGGGTTTTGAGAGTGTGGATTTTTTTTTTTTTTTAATAATCCGCTTACATTTGAAGCTGCCCTTTCTCTCTGCTGCTTGAAAGGAGAGAGGAGCCAGGATTTCTTAGTGAGTCATTATCCTTTCACCATCCATCCCAACCCACTGAACAAAATCCACTTATGGCCAAGATCTGTGGGGTCACACACCCCAGAGCTGAGAAACCACCTGGTCCTGTCTTACAGAATCACAGAATCAGAATGGCTGAGGTTGGCAGGGCTCTCTGGAGGTCACCTGGTGCCACCCCTGCCCAAGCAGGGACGCCCAGAGCAGGCTGCCCAGGACCACGTCCAGGCGGCTTTTGGAGATCCCAAAGGAGGAGACCCAGTTGGTCCCTGCCTTGGGGGGAACTGACTCTTTTAGCTTTGGCTTATCAAGGGGATACAAACTGGTGTCTCACTTTGAGTCAGTGCAAGGAGGGAGTCTGGCCCATCAGCTCTTCAGCAAAGCCTTCAGTTAGATGTTGCCCATGTCTGGCAATCCAGAGCCATGAGAAATTTGGAAGTGTGAAAGTGCCCCAGGTCTAATGTTGTAATACATTGGGGAGGATCTTGTGACCACGGAACAAACATACTGGATTACTACATATGCACTATAGTCCTATGTCCTGAGCAGCTCAGAAGCAGGTTCCTTTTAAGGCTTCCTGCCCTCCTCAAGTCTTCCAGAATACCTGTATATGCAGTTACTTCATGCTTAAGTTTTTGTTTTGTTTTATTTTCTTTTCAAAACAATAAACAAAACAAACAAAAACTCAGGCTAAGGAAAAGCTCAACTTTTCTATGGTTGGTCACCTATGACAGGTGATTTCGACAAAATCTCCCAGGTTCCCTCTAGCTTTCTTCCAAGATCATTCATTTAGAATACGGAAGACAAAAAGAAAACCTGGCCTGCCCTCCAAGAAATTTTACCTCTCTGCTCTGCACTGCCTTGATAAGGATTGCAAAGGGGCTCAACAACCAGCTGAGGATCTGCCCCTATTGCAGCAGGTCTCTGCCCATGGTTCTGCCATTCACAGCATACCTCCATGGTGATTTACTCCAGTGCTGTTCAGCTGTCTGTACCTTGATTTTTTTCTAACTCTACAGATGCTTTGCAGCCCTGCATGCTGCCTTGCTAAGGATAAATTGTGTTTTCAGGTCATTTTTGTTTTAAGCACCGAAAGGTCTTTGTGCACAGGAACACATAAATTAAACATTATTAATGTTATTACTATGATTGCATGTTCCAGTTCCCAGGCTTATTTTAATGATGTACATTATGAAAAAGCCATGTTGGCATAACAATGAAAAATATGCTGCTCTCCATGACATTTCATTTTATGGATCGACAGGAGAAGTCTATGATGATGACTAATTTCATGATAAGATCATGTCACTTACTGCCTGCCATAAATGAAATGTCATATGCAGTCACCTATTCTTCATTCTTGAATTCATTCTAATTACTGTCCTTAAACAAATGACTGTGGCTGAGATTCCCTGCAAGACAACAGGACTGTCTTTGCCTTTATCCTCTAATACGTGCCAAATCCACACAGCACAGGCTAAGACTTGACCTTAAATTAATATAAATTCTGGTTTGGCTGTCAGTTACACCCATTCTTGTAATGTATGAAACCATATGTATCTGTGGGCTTTGTGCACTCAGCTTGATCCCTCCTTTCGGGTTCATTTCATAATGCCTCTTAGTTGTAGAACTCTCAATTTAATCTAGACATTTCCTTCCAGTTGATTTACTAAGGTTTCTATTCTACACACAGATGATTGAATAAAGTAACATAAATCTCCCAATGATTAGAAAATGTGATCATTTATTACATGGACAATCAGTTTATTTAAAAACATAATTAGTTTGTACCTCAGGAAACCTCTCCCCAGTTGTGATAAACTATAAATAATTACTGGCTCTCCTTCAGTGAAATTAAAAGCCACACAATGCTGCTACTAGGAATGTGTGATTTGCTGGAGAAAACAGGTTCTGTTTTCCCTCTATTTTCACTAGATTGATTTTTCTTTCTTCTCGTACCTTAAGAGGCGGGGGAAATAGAACAGGTAGATTTTAGGGGACACATATTGACAAAGATAGCATAATATAGCCAGAATTATCAGTGACTGTGGGAATTTAGTTCGCAGTCCTCCTCCTAATCAAGTGAAAGGCAAAATCTTCAGTGATGATAGGAGGTGTTAATGGCTCTTCTAGAAGCAAACTGGCTGGGTTTTCTGATTCTTAAAGCTGTATCCTAAAAGCTTCCCTGGCCGAGAGCCACAAGACATCTCACACACATTGAAGAGCTGGCGCATGAGGAACAGATCACGGACGGGAGCTGACAATGTCTCCCTTAGAAGAAGAGATTTTTGGGTGTTGATGGATGTGCACCCTTAGGTCGCAGAGGAACTCAGTGACATTGGACTGAGGACACTCTAATGGCTCACACCTCCCAGCACACTCCCAAAGCTAGGGATCTGCATGGGAGTGTATTCTCACAGGCAAACACAGCTCTGCTATCAGCCAGGTGATGCTGCCGTGGCATGTAAGTTGCATTTGAATGACAGGACATCCAAATACCGCTCAAGAACACAGGCTGGCAGCTCTGTTGTTTTGGCTGCTGTTTCAACTGAATGCTGTTACTCCTTTTCTCACAGCTCTTTCTCACAGCATTGCTAATATAGGCATATGGGTGAATTTGTGTAGTGTAATCTCAGGGATAAATTCACTATCAATTGGGTGAAACCTAGTTGTCTGCATGCTCAAATTGTCTTTATTGGGCCCACTCTACCCGGATGCTGGTTCTGTCATCTGCCTTATCTTCATCCCTTCCTACTTGAGAATGTGTGGCTCTGGAAGGTTGTTCTGAGCCCTGTCACCAACGTGCCATCTCCTTAGCCTTCTAATGTAGTTCACTTATTTGTAAGATGGGAGTAACGTTTACTGACTTGACAAGGTCTTCTGGAGCATTCACACTTTCACATCTCTAAAGCTTTCCAAGACCATTCCCAAGCTGTAATGTCAGGCATCATTATTCACACAAATTGTTTTGTGTCAGATCTCTACTTCTGAAGAAGTCTTGCTGCAGTGCCAACGACAATGTAATTCACTTTCCAGTCACATAGTAAACACACTGGTTCTGAATTAACCAGCTGATTTATCTATGTGCAAACAGTAAGGCTTTCTTGATGGTCACCCACTTGTTGGAAGTTACTGGCAGAGCTAGACTATATGTTGCAGATGAACAGCACAGGTAGTAGATTTATAGTGATGAAGATATTATTTGTTTGTATTTGTTTCCGGCACCTCCGTTTTCTTAAACACTCTGGATTCTGCTACCAGCTGAGCAATTTCCTTATCAAGAATGATCAGTCATTCACTGTGCAATCTGCTCTCACCCTTAGCATTTATTCTATTCTTAATTACCATGCTGTCAGGTTCGTCCTTGTAGGATAAATTGCACTGCCCCACAGTACACTGATAAAGCACTGAAATATTAAACTCCTGATAAACAAAAGTCATGTGTACAACAAGCAGAAAGTGAAGGGGAGGAGAGGAGATGGAAGAGTCCAGACTGGCAAGCTCTCAAGCCATTCAGTCATGTCCAGGAGCTGACGGTCGGTATTTGCACAGCAAGGAGTGATGGGGGGGAGGGAAAAAGAGCAAGATGAGGCATAGCACAGCAAGACTTGTTCAGTCTATGTGAAGTATTTAAGACCTGATCCCATGCCCATTAGAATCAACTAAAAGGCTTCCATGGAAAGCCATGCATTTGAATTAATCTCTTGGTTTCAGAGGAAATCAGCTTTTTATCAGTTCTTACAGCTGGTCTGATCCAGGAACAAGAAGGTCAAGTGACTTTCCTGAGATGACGCGGTGATGGAGTGCCTCATTTCTGTTTAAACCTAGAACTATTCTGGTTGTCATAATTGTCTACCTACCTAGGCATTTATAAAACATCCATCATCGTGGTATCTCAGCACTTAGTCACTTAAGCAGGCGACCCTCTGGAAATCTATTCTCCACCACAGCCTCGTACTTGCTGACTGGGGAGGGAGCTATTCTTTTTCAACCTTCTCCTGTCTCCAGGGAACTGAAAGCAAACTCTTTTTTTCTATTGCTATGGAGAAGAGAATCACACTATCCAGGCTTGTTAAGTACTAGCTGTGTAAGACAAACATCACTAATAAAAATCTGTCCTATAATTTAAAAGTCAATTTCTTTTCCAAATAGAAATACTAATTTGCAGCAGAGCACCACCCTCTTTTTGCTAATAGATTTGATATCTCTTATTTGTAATTTGTCCCTGTCTGGAGTCAGTAAAATAAAAGAACTCACAGTTATTTTGGCCAAATATGTTATTTGCAGCCACCTCAAATAACATTTTATATCTCTCCTACTCCCAGCTGTTACGTCTCAAACCTGTATCATCAGCTTTGGCAAGGAAAGGAAATCCTGTCTAGTGACGGGCAATATCCAGCTTTATAACCTTTGCTCATTCTGCGGGAGGGCAGTGCGTATCTGAAAAAAAATATTATTAAAAATCAGCATGTAAAAAGGGTTATGGGAAACATAACAAATAAACTAGAGAAGACTCTGTGTGAAACTCAAATAGCTCAGTGCAGAACCAGCCTGAGAAGAAAATTGCACGGTGGAGGTGGGATTCAGGAGGAATTTTTCTACTAAAATATGACAACCCACCTACAATCATTCACCACCTTATTATTAAAAAAGATAATAGAGATAACACACAGAAGACACTTTCCATAGTCATTTGATTGCAGTCATATCAGGAACCAAAAATAGATTTCTGCCCTTTAGGTCTGTTGTATATTTTAGTAAACTATATGCTCTGAATGTGACTAAATGGATTGTTTTTTAATTAATTCCGAATTTTTCTGTATTTTTTTTTTAAACTCTTTTCTTCTGGTTGCTTATCTTAGCTTTGCCCTGGATATACCTAAGGGATCTAATTTATGTAAACTACCCAATTATCCTTCAACTGCTGTCTGTCTCAGTTGCAATTTATAAATGAATCTGAATCCAGAAGAAGGTATGTAATTACATGAATAATCAGAAAAAGAAAATGAAGAAAAAAACACTATGTTTCTTTATTATCTAGAAAGTTAATATTGCTTTAAGCAAATCTTTCCAAAACCAGAAATTTATCCTTGGCTTTCCAGCCTCAGTTACACATTGATTTCAAAGACACCTATCATAGATTGAAGGGCACCAGCATCCATTTCAAACTTATGCCCAGTAACGCTCACGAATAGAGTCTTTCTGGCAACTACTGGGGCTTCACACCATACAACTTCAAAATGGAGAGAAGAAAAAAGGCAAGCATCGAAACCGGAATGACAGGGCAAAGGGACATTGAAGAACAAGGAAATTCATAGCTCCTGAAAGGCTTAAAATATTAGATCGAGCTGTCTTAGAGCGTTTAGATGACCCGGTTACTGCTGTTGAGAGACAAAATACACTCTTTGCACACCTCCAAGAGAAGACACTGTGACTGGTGACTCACATTATGGCACTGCCTGACCTTCCTAATCCTCTCATGTCCTCAATGTTCAGTGCAAAGGACACTTGAGTACTCAGTCAATCAGAAGGCTGTGGCCAGGCAGCTGCTGTGTAAAACCACAGTGATCTTGTAGGGTTGAACCTGAAGTCTGTGTTTTGTACTCTGTATCCTACAATGTCTCAGACAAGAAGTTTTAGAGAAAGACATTAACATATCACAGTAGTTTGGTAGTCTGGACAAAGAGCACTGAAGCATGTGGTTTAATGTTCCCTCCAGAATCTGATTAATTAATTCTGGTAATTCTGACACCCCCAGAAACACCCTGATTAGTTCGTGGACTCAACAACTTCCTTTGACAAGAAATTCCATAGCTGAATTACTGGTTCTGTGAATAAGTACTTCTTTTAAGAGGTCTCGAGGCTCGCACCTTTCAATTTTATTGAAAGTCCAATTTTTCTGTGCTCTGAGACACAAGAGGAAAAGTTTCCAACCTCTTCACTGTATGACATTAATGATCCTATTATACATTTTTTTTTCTTTTAGACCTTTCCTTCACCTCCTTTATAAGGGCTTTAATAATGTCCTTATAAATAGTTCATAATACATATTTTCAGACTATAAATTGTTCACCTCTACTCAGAGGTTCTCCCCTTTATAAGTTTTCAAGGTTTGGTAGTACCAAGGAAAATGTTTAGTTTGCACTTGTTCTTGGGTGTTATTAATGTTGCATCCTCCCAACTCTACATACAGCCCAACACTTTTCTGCTCAATTTCTCTCTTAAATATCCATACAGGACCGGCACTCCTCTCTTGTGGTCCCACACAGATTTCTGGGGCGGGCAGCTAAAAGAGCTGTAGCTCCCTCCTTGATCTATGTTCTCAGTTCATCAGACCTGACTCTGGTGTGTGATGCCCAGCCTACGTGCCACACCTCAGAGAAAGTTGGCTACAGTGTGAGCCAAATCCTGTCACCTGCAGCCAACAAACGGGGGTCATAAAAGACTACGCTGCAAACCTGTTGTAGGAACATAGGAAGACCCCAGCTAAATAAAACAAAGCCATCCAGCAGCTTTGGTCCTGTACAACAGGGAGCGCTTTCATTACAGATTGGTAGCTGAGAAGAGCTGACACAGAAGCACTGCTAAACATTGCATAGGTTGTTTTGGTGACCTTCAGTCATGTTGTAAGTAAGTGGATGACTGCAACTTCTAATAGATAAAATATCACGGTTGGTACTTTCCCAGAATATTTTTATCTATCTTGTCAAAAATGAGGGGACAAAAATCCATGAAACTAGGCAGGTTCACAGTTTTCCAAATACATGTATTATTTTTATGTAGCAAAGTTTTGGTAGCAGGAGGAGGCTGCAGGGGTGACCTCTGTGAGGAAAGCCCAGGAGCTGCCCCAAGTCAGAGCAGATCCAGCTCCAGATGGCTCCAAAAGGGACCCGCCGCTGGCCAAAGCCAAGCCATGAGCGATGCTGGGTGGGCCTCTGGGAGAGCAGTTTGAAGGAAGGGGAAATCTGCTGTGCTACAGCAGCTGGGAGAGAGGGGTGAGAGCTGAGAGAGAAGCAGCCCTGCAGCCCCCAAGGTGAGTGCAGCAGGAGGGCAGGAGGTGCTCCAGGCACGCAGCACAAGTTCCCCTGCGGCCCGTGGAGAGGCCCCTGGTGGAGCAGGCTGTCCCCCTGCAGCCCACGGGTCCCACACGGAGCAGATCTCCACGCTGCAGCCCGTGGAGGAGCCCCCGGTGGAGCAGGTGGATGTGGCCTGGAGGAGGCTGCGGCCCATGGAGAGCCCCCGCAGGAGCAGGCCCCGGGCCGGAGCTGCAGCCCGTGGAGAGGAGCCCACGCAGGAGCAGGGGGTCTGGGGGGAGCTGCCGCCTGTTGGGGACCCGTGCTGGAGCAGTTTGCTGCTGGGGGATGGACCCCGTGGTACGGAGCCGTGTGGGAGCAGTTCTGGAAGACAGGAGCAGGGGCAGAGAGTGACCGTGAAGGAGCGTCGGAGACGAAGTGTGAGGGACTGACCGCAGCCCCCATTCCCCTTTCCCCTTCACCGCTTGGGGAGGAAGTTGGGGGGTGGTGGTGTGGGGGGAGGTGTTTTGTTTTTAGTTCTCACTGCTTTATTCTGATATTAGTAGGCAATAAATTAAATTAATCTTCTTTATGCTGAGTCTGTTTTCCTTATGATGGCAACTGGTGAGTAATCTCCCTGTCCCCATCTCAACCCATGAGACTATTTTCATCATATTTTCTGCCCCTATTCTGTTGAGGAGGGAGAGTGCAAGAGTCCTTTTGTGGAACTTAGCTAGCCATCAGTGTGAAACCACCACAATATATGATGAAAATACAGGGTGGACAAAAATGAAGAGGAATGCATGGCAGATTAAACTGAGCTTTTCCTCATGACAATATCCAGGCGGTGAGGAGAGCTCAAGGACATATTTTTGCTGTTTTGAGCTTTGTGGGTTTTCTACAGTTTTTGATTTTAAGTTCATCAATACAAAAAATGTTTTTATTTCTGTTTGCTTTATAATTATTAGGAAATGTATTGCAATAACCTCTGACAATACCAAGGAGAGTTTCATGACTCTCTAGTTGCAGCACTGCCTATGCACCTTTTTCTTTCCCCAAGGATACCTCTATACTGAATAGGAAGGGCACTGCTGAGGGCCATGTTCAAGACTAGCTTCTCAGCAGACCAGTCAAGGTGTGGCCTCAGCAGAGACCAGGAAACCCTCCAGAACCAGTGGGACACCCCATGTCCCTGCACACCCAGTGGGTTAGTGCAGGGCCAGACTTGGCTGACCAAAGTGCTGTCCTGCAACTGCAAGGAAGCTGTCTGTGGGGAAGAGGCAGGGTAGCAATGCTGTGACCACTTTCCTGGGGAGCCTGTCCCAGTGCCTGACCACCCTCTGGGTGCAGAACCTTTACCTAACCCCCAGCCTGACCCTCCCCTGTCCCAGCTCCATGCCGTTCCCTCGGGTCCTGTCGCTGTCCCCAGAGAGCAGAGCTCAGCGCCTGCCCCTCCGCTCCCCTCGTGAGGGAGCTGCAGGCCGCCATGAGGCCTCCCCTCAGCCTGCTCTGCTCTGAACAAACCAAGGGACCTCAGCCGCTCCTCATATGTCTTACCCTCTAGACCCTTCACCATCTTTGTAGCCCTCCGTTGGACACTTCTTAGCAGTTTTAGGTCCTTCTCTTACTGTGGTGCCCAAAACTGCACACAGTGCTCGAGGTGAGGCCACACCATCTAGCAGCAGAGCAGGACAACCACTTCCTTCAACAAGCTAGTAATGCTGTGCCTGAAATTGCAATTAATTCTTCAGGCAGCAGCAGTACGGCTCTGTTTGGATTTTGAAAGACTGTCCTGGCTCTTACTCTCATGCTGTATGCTGTAGCTTTATCTTTTTTTGCTGCGTATTTCCTGAAGATCCATGAATATACATATATATAAATGGATATACTTGTAAATCATAATATGACTGTTCAATGCTATGCCATACTGTACAGATGCACAATTGGAAGATATGACACCCAACATAGTGTTTATGTGTTCTACTCTTGTTTTCCTGCTCATACAGGTTTATTTTTTCTCTCTCAAGTTCAAAGTATGCTACTGAAATAGTCCAGAAAATGAGACGTGTCTCAGAATATGTGCTTTGTTCAGCTTTGTGATTATCTGATTTCTGTCTGCCACAGTTCATGCTAGTTAAGCCAAAAAAAGACCTACTGTACCTTGACAGCAGGACCATCTGGAGTTCATTCTTGTAATTATTTTCAAACATACACAGTCCTCCTCTGGCAAATAGGTATTTTAAGGCATCACAGGGCATGTGTATTAGCTTATTGTGAATCAAAAGGTGAGTCTCCTATCATTCTGAAAATTACGTTTTGGTCATTGTAAATTATCAATCCTAATATAGAAAAAGTGTGAATGAGTGCATGTATGTGTGTGTGGTATAGATATATAATTACACGGCTGCCCGCCTGCAAGCTGGGGATTACAGATGACAGTCAGGGAAGATTGATTTTTCATCCTAATAGCTTAGAGACTGTCTTTTTAATTGCAACTGTTTTGCCAATTCTTTGCAGGAATTGCATCTGGTAAAGGGAATTAAAGGCATTCAGACTGTGAAAGGAATTGCAGTGCAAATGCATTAGCATCAAGACTTATTTGCATCTAGATACATATTCTGATTGCATATTTTATACGTGAGCAGAGAACACAGTACTCTGTTTTTTACAGGGATGCACTGCAAACTTATATTGCCCAAGCAGAATTTGGAAATTGACGTACCAGATGTAATCATACGCCTTTCTGGCTGACACTCACAAAATGTATGCTTGCTAGGTCTGATTTCCAAAAGTAACTGAGTGACTTAGAAGTCTATGATAAAAAGGGCATTAAAACAGATTTGCAAAGGAATGGAGATAGCTAGTTAGATTTACAAAAGCCTGAAGATGATTTAGGAACCTAATTCACTGTTGCTTTTCAATGCCTTACCAGTTTGACCATTTTGTTGATCTCCAGTAGGTGACTATCTGCATATTTAGGTGCTCCAATATCTTTGAAAATCTGGCCCTACACATAGAAAACATCACTAAGACTTCACTACATTAGAATAAAAAAAAAAAGAGTTACTTCCTCCTCATGAGCTTTTGATAATTACCCATCCTCTGTCATTCTTATTTGCTAGTTAATGAAGGACTACCCCTAGGGACTGGACAGATGAGATTAATTTTACTTGGTGTTAGATGTTTCTCCTCTAGGTTTCATCAGCTGTGTTTTTCCCCACCCCAATGGAAAGTAAAAAGCACTAGCAGGGCAAGATTTATTTGACCTTTATTAGATATCTAATTAAATATGAGGTGACTCATGCTTAGAAGAGCTTCTTTCTCTGCAGTTCTCTCTCAAGAAAACCAAGAGAAGCAGCTCAGATATAGGTATCTCTATTAAAGATACAACACAGGGAGGAGCACAACAAGCACATTCAGGGAAATTATCACTATTCCTGTCCACTTGGCAATAGTGAAATATTATGTCCAGTTCAAGAGGGATGGGGAGAAACTGGAGAGGGCCCAGAAAGGGGCTACCAAGCTGGTCAAGGACTTAGAGGGGACAAACACCCCACTCCCAAGGGGAGGCTGTGAGAGATGGCCCTATTGAGTCTGGGGATAAAAATGCTAAAGGGTGATACCATTAGCAGCCAAAAACTACTGAAAATGAAATTGTAAAGATGACAGCACTAAACCCTGTAGCGGTTGATGAGGTAACAAGGAACAACAGCCACAAACCACAGTGCTGGAGATTCAGACTGGACCTGGAGCATCAGGAACGTGGAGTCCAAAAGGGTAGTAAAATCTCCCATCTTCAAGTTGTTCAAGATTTGGTTAGACAGAACCCTGGTTGACCTGACCTGATGATGAGTTAGTCCCTCTTTGGGTGGGAGGTTAACCTCCAGACTTCCAGAAGTACCTTGCCACCAATATTTCTACAGTAGAAATCCTTTGTATAAGACTAAGGGAACAAAATCCTTCCCTATGTCAGCCTGAGAAACAGTCTGAATTTGGCGGTGTTTACAGCTTTTCCTAAATGCTTATACTAATTTTATCCCCAGGTCTTAATTCACTCTTGACAATTCACACTTGATCATTTTGATTTTTTAATCTTCTTGTACCTAGAGGAATATTATTCTTTCAACCCACCAGTGATTTGCGACTGATGTGAAGAAACTGAACAGCGATTCCCACAAGAAACTGATATTAGGTTTTGTCTCTTGCAGTGACCAACAATGCAGGGGTGACTCTTACTTTACAGACAGATGGGCCCACCCCCACCAGAACTTTATAAATCTCAGTAGCATCTTTCTTTATCCTTCTATTTTAACAGCAAAATGCAGAGGTAGCATAATGCAATAGGAACCCATTTTGCGCTCAGCTGGAGCTGCCATATGGAAGCTTGTTAAAACATGTAACAACTTTCCATAGAATTTTTGTTAACTAACACTGAGAAGTGGGAAGTAGTTCTTATCTATTCACACGCTTGTACAGTAGCCCTCTGTTGGGATTTTGCTGGCTGTCCCCAAGCTTGCAAGGATGGGCATGTGTCAGCTTGGACTGAGTGTGAGAAATAATGTGTAGGAGAAAGCTTACAAGGTCATTTACAAGGTAATTAAAATTTTTCTGCTTTCCAAAGTATAATAGCTGAATAATTTCATTTAGTTAGCATTAACTTGATAATGAATAACCTGTACTGTTCTTTTTTGTATTATATTGTTCTCTTAAACCTCCCTTGTGTTCTCTTAAACCTTTCCACACATAGAAGCCTATACAAAAAAAAATTGTGTTGAGATTCCCACTAGTCAAAATGCATTAGAGCTGCCACTAGAGAAATGTGAAAACCAGATTCCTTTTTCAACTGATCAAGATCCAGAAATAAAATGACTTCAAACACTGCAGATATATTTGCAAGGATTGAGATTGTAAGCTTTGTTATAGATGCTTAGATAAATACAAAACTCTGAAACCTTTCTCTGAAACCTTTCTCTCTCTCTATTTTCAGGAGCTATGCAAAGTCAAACTTCTTTTAAGTCAGTAATTGAAATGAGGTACGTGTACAGGAGCTGGATAGAAATGTCACACTGAAAAGAAGACAAACAGCTAAAATGGAAGCTTCCACAGATCCTAAATATTTCATTTCTACTCATGAGGATAGCTTTAGTGCTCATCATTTAAAGTTATTCTATCTCTCAGGTCATGGTAATTTTGGAAGTGCAGGAGCTCATGAGCTTTCTGCCCCTATTTTAAAAGAAAGTGTCTTTGTGAAAGAGAAGGATCAAGCTAAAACAAGCCCTGTAGCAGCAAAGGCTGGGTAGAGAGCAGTGGGTGGGGTGAAATCACATGAGAGAGGAAAGACTAAGCACCAAAGTTAAACAGATAAAATGTAAAACAGCATGTCCCCAAACACAGGAATCTCTCCTCTTTTACCAAGCAGGCACACAAGGCTGTGGTTTCAGTGAAGTGAGCTTGAAACAGTGGGCTCAAGAGACCCTCAGCCTCTGCTCCAGAAAAAAAAAAAAACAGCTGTCTGTGGAGTTCTGACCATTCATGTGGCAGGTATTTGCTAGAAAAACCCCAAAATCCCTGGAGTCAGCGACCCATGTCCTTGTGGAGGATGGGACTCCAGTTCCACAGCCACTCCTGTCCTCACAGAGTAGCACCCTGGGCCCAAAACATACCACTGTCCAAGCGCAACTCTCAGTGACTCACTAGGTACAGAGCTGTCCATTAACTGGGGCTCAGCAGGCACAGCCAGCCTGGTACAGCCAGGGTCTCCACTCTGAGTGCTTATCTTTACCTTGAACTTCATCTGTGTTCATCTGTTTCAAAGCAATTTCATAATGCTTTCAGTGAGCCTCTGCTAGTCACAGTTCTGTGGGACCTGGTGGCTACCTTGCATGTTAGAGGAAAATCAGAGAATGACAGAATGGTTGAGGTTGGAAGGGACCTCTGGACATCATCTGGGCCAAACCCCCAGCTCAAGGAGGGCCACTTAGAGCTCCTCACCCAGGACCGTGTCCTCCAGGGGCAACCCCTCAGGGCAGCTTGTGCCACTGCTTCCTCACCTGCCCAGCACAGAAATGCTTCCTGATGTTCAGAGGGAGCCTCCTGTGTTTCAGTTTGTGCTCATTGCTCTTGTCCTGGCACTCAGCACCACTGAAAAGAGCCTGGCCCTGTCCTCTTTGCACCCTCCCGTCAGGTATTTATACATATCGATAAGTTCCCTGAGTCTTCTCCAGGCTGAACTGTTCCATTTATCTTACTTGTAGGGTTCGAGACTCACAGTTACATTTGACAGGAATGGCGAAGCCTCCCACTGGTAAGAGTAATGCCACTGTTTTACAGTTCTTCCTCTCCTTCATTTCATTTTCCACATTATACTAATTCACTTTTACTAAACAAACAGGATGGTCAGAAATTGTTTCATTGGGAACTTCTGCAGCTCTGTTCCAGTGAATACTGCTTTGTGCAACAGTCATGCAGCCACACACTGGAGCAGAAGGTGAGCAGCCTTCCCTTTCACATGTCCCATGTGTCCTCATACCCTTACTTCAGTCATGCTTTTGAGAAATATGGGAAATATGAAACTTACGGTTTTATATACTTTGTGGGCATACATGAAAGGCTGCAGTGTCTCACAGAATGGCAAAAAATAAGAAGCCTTGGATATGGTGCACAAGCCACTGCAGAATGACATAGTTTGAGGGATGAATTCTTAACACAAGTATCTGGAGACTCCAACTGCAAGTGGAAACAGAAACAAGTTTCCAAAAGGCCATTTGCAGCCTGTTTCAACTAGAACATGGAGAGTGAAGTAAATCTCTCTAACCCTGCCATTCTATTCCTCTGGTGAAAAGATTTACTGAGTCTCAAGGCAGTTAATTTGTCATCCAAAGTCCCTGTCTACTTTAATTCATATGGGCTGAATTGTGATCAGCAGAGAGACAGTTTTGGAACACCATGTTTACAAGGAAAAGCATTGTTTACCAAGTTACTAAGATTGTGATGCTGTCTGCCATTTCTGTTTATGTAGAAAAGCAGAGCCATGCAACTTCAGTGCTGGAAATGCTTTGTGGGTTTTGTTGCTGTATCATGACAGCACACCATCTTCAGTGAGATAAAAATCCCAGTACTACCGGGAAAACACCTTCCAAGAGACAGCACTCCCAACCTGGTATCCAGGTAAATATCCAGGTATACATGGCGAAATAAAATACTGCAATTTTTAGATCTGGTACCAGAAGCAGTCTTGCTTCTCTCGTGTTGGAGCAAGTGAGCCCTGGTGAGAACAGACTCATATTCTCTGGAGCAAAAGGCCACAGTCCCCAGCCATGCTCTGTCCTGCAGAGACAGTGTCAGTGACTGTCCCATAGGTGAATCTCTGCTCTATTGAAATCATTGGCAGGTTGGGTTTTGGGGAAGTTTTTAATTGATATCAGTGCATCCAGAATTTCACCGTCTAATTTGCAAAAACTCTGGTTACCAAGGTAGGATTCAGCCCTGCCGTAAATGGAGACAAGTCATACAGACAAAATAGAAATCAGCAAGTTTGATTTCATCTGCACCTGTTCTGATTTCTGCTTTTGAATTTTCCCAGTTCCAAAAAAACATAACAACTAGAGGGTTTGTGAATTTTATCTTCAATGAGGCAGATGCTAGTACGTAGAATGAATTAATCCAAACAGAAATTATATCGTTACTTCTAAAAACACTATATGCAAGTGTGTGTATGTGAGAGAAAGTATGAGCATGTACTTCCACCAACTAGAGACTTATATTTAGCAGCCTGGCAGCCAGAAAAAAAATCAATTTGTATGCAATGACCACCTCATATCTCCTAAATTCATGAAAGTTCTGGGACTGAGAACTCATATTGATTTTTTTAATACTATTTTATTTTTTATTCCTAGGAATTGATTTCAGCAGTCATTTAATATTATATATCAGTAAAGTTGAGTAAAATCTACACAAGCAGTTCTTCTTTAACACAAATTAGCTCTAATATTTCTCCTTGATTAAGTATGACATATGTAGTTTTACTGTTTGCCATTATGCAAGGGAGAAATCTATTAGAGGTTTTATGAATTACAAGAAATGAGAAAATGCCATTAATTCCTGGACTCTTGGATGATTAATACATGAAGTTTCGCACAGAATCAAACGATGCTGAAAAGCTGCAAATTATATTACTCTGGACTTGGTGTTATGGTTGATAAATGTGCACTGCGACATGCTGTGTTACCTTGCAGTGCATATGGACAACATGAGGGTCAGTAATTAATATATCGGTATCAAAGACACCACCTGGCTTTTTACTCCCAAACAACAGATATTTATAGGGACACTAAAACCGAAGAAACAGCAGGTACTCTGAATGAACCAGAGGAGGAACTTGAGCAGATGTGACAGATATCCTTTCTGATGAGAAAAACTGCAGCCCATTGCTGGTATTTACTCTACCTCATCAAGACGATCCCTCTGAAGTTCCAAAGGGATTCAGACTTAAGTATTAGACTTTGAAGCCTAATGATTGCAGCTCTGATCTAAAACCAACATTGAGATTTATTTAATGCTTCTGAGGAAACCAAAGTAGACCAGGTGGTAAATGCTTGTGTGTTTCTGAAAATGTGGTGAATTTATGGTGTTTCAAGCTGCACTAATCAAAAGTGAGTAACACTGGTTTAAGTCCATAGGAGAATATGAACACCCAGTGAGATCCTGACTATATTTATATAAAATTAAACCAACCAACCAACCAACCAAAAAACAACACCAATGTCCACTTAGTCGGTGCGCCATTCCAGGTGCACAAAGGGTGGGATTAATCTGGTCATACATAAATATCTGCAGTGTAGAAATCTCCACCTGAGCTAGTCACATTTATCTCCTTTTGTAGTCTTTGAAGTAGCACCTCCGCATGGAGAAGTCTAAACATGAGATGCTCCAAAGAGTCCTATTTCTCTCTACTGACTGTAAAGTGTATATCAGGTAGCTAGTTCCGACAGAGATACCTGAAGTCTGGTGAGATAGATCCTACCTGTAAGGACTGCCAGTGCCTTATGCAGTGATCCATCACTGAAATTCTCTGAAGCTGTGAAAATCCATTACTGAACACCCAGAAGTCCTTCAGTCTAGTCCACAAATGGCACTAGCCACTACTGTTTAAGTAAATGAATCCACTCTCAGATATCTAGGGTGACCTGAACTGCTGCCTGTGCAGGTTGGTAACAGATACGTCAAAATGATATTACTCATTGAATTTTCTCCTGCTCTTTTAAGGTCTTATGTTTAGATATTGTCACAAAGGGAACATCACCCACTGCTTAGGCTTTATTTATCCATTCTGCCTTCTGGCTTCCTGCTGCCTTTGTGGACACATAACTCTTCCCAAGCTGGAGTAAACCATGAACATTTAATAGCTTCATTAAGGAGGGACCATATCTTTGGTAAGTGGTGGACCAGCTTTGAGGAAGCACAGCAGAAACCTGCTGCTCTCCCAGTTAGGACTGATACCTGTGTTTAACAGAGGTCTCATTAACCATCTGAAGAGTTTCCTAAGAAATGCAGTGATTCACTGTCATTCCTGAAGCCTTTCTTTATATACAGGCCAAAGTTACATTTTTTTTTTTCTTAAAAATGCGCCTAGATCAACAAGACATAAAGGATTTGATGCAGGAATTAGTAGGTGGCATTCAGTGTGTCATGCAGGAGGTCAGACCAGATAATAATAATGGCTCCATCTGACCTTAACAATCTCTGAAATCTATGAACAGTTCACGAGTAAGAATCAGGTTAAAATATACAGATGGCTGTGAGCAGAAGTTACTCTTTGACCTTCAGCTCTGTGTGAGCCATGCATCAGACTTATGGCAAAATTCATCGTAGTACAAGATTAAAAGATTTGGGTGGGACAGTGCACCATGTCTTGATTAAACCAGCAGAAAAGCCATAAATTGCCTTCTTCCCTCTAGAGCAGAAACTGTTGTTTCTTTTCTTTTTCTTTTTTTTCTTTTTTTTCCTCCCTCAGGTCTGCTAATAAATGTACTGCACCAAATGTAAAAACTATTTCCCTCTTTTTTAGTTCTTGTTTCAATACAGGTGAGAAACTGGGAGCACTGGAATCCAATACCATCTGCACAGAGGCAGCTTCGCTCAGCTACTGAGTGAAATGTCATCTCACATCAGCTCACGTATCTACCTCAGCTGAAAGAAAACGCCCTCACTGAGAAGCTGTTCATACATTTCCCCCATTATTGAAGTTTTATCTTTCCTGAGAAAGTTATTAGTGGTGTGAAATGTGTTGAATTCATAAGAGTCAGTCTTTGAAATGACACTGACATGTCAAACTGGTTTCCACATAACCCAATCCTCCTCCTCATGATTATTCCCATTAATCTCAATACAGTCCCTAATTGCCTCCTGATGAATCAGGAGATCATGGTGCCAGGTGCTGTACAAAATGCAGGATGTAAAGGTATCTTCAAAGTACTCAGAACCTGCAACGCAGGTCAACAAGGAATGCAAAAAATTTAGTGGGAAATAGGAAGAAGAATTGAGCTTGGCTGTGGCCAGGTGATTTGGAGCACATCAGCATCCAGTGTGAAGTTATTGTGGGCCTAATGGGAAAGAAGAGATTATGAAGATATCAGAGAAGGATGGTGGAGGTATGCTACTTTATTACACCATGATTGCCCCCCAGACACAATGAGCATCAGGGACAAATGTATGAAAATACATACTTGAAATGTATCCAGGTGAGTAAAGGAGTCTTGCAGCAGGGGAGGGTCTAGTGGAAACTGAGATGGGATGCAGAACTGACCTTCAACACAAGGGTGAAAGTAATCATAGAAACAGTTAGACAAGAAGGTAAGTAGGTTGGGT
The DNA here is from genome assembly GCF_964034855.1 of Anser brachyrhynchus. Taxonomy (NCBI): domain Eukaryota; kingdom Metazoa; phylum Chordata; class Aves; order Anseriformes; family Anatidae; genus Anser; species Anser brachyrhynchus. Next base: position 194,255,041 of record NC_137694.1, read on the forward strand.
CTGCTGCATACTGAAAACAAGTCTGTTGAAGATGTAAAAAGGATAATGTTACGATCAATGATAGGAAAATGGTCTTTTTCATTATTATTATTATTATTATTATTATTATTATTATTAACTCCTTGCTGAGTGTATGCTGGCAGGGCAAGACACTATTCAGTAGAGCACAGAAAAAAAAAAGAAGAATGACAGTGGACAAAGATGGGAATTACCCAAAGGAGAGTCTAGGTTACCCAGAACCTTCACATGACTGAACAAAATGTTGCTGAGACCAAACATTAATTATTTTCTATTGATCTGTTCCTAAATCCTGGCACTTCTGTTCCTTCTATTTATAGTTGTGCTGGGAGCACAAAACAGTCATACACTTCTTGAGTATCTTCAGCCCTCTGTGTCACAGGCACAGGCTGAACCCACCCCCCCCCACATTACTCCATCCCACAGTTTTACAAGAGGGTGAGAGTTCTGCCTGGAACAACCTTGCTCTGGAGTCCTCTCCTGCTGTGAAGTGTCTTGTCCCTTCCCAGAGACATGAATCACAGCAAACAGTACATTTGTGAGCAAAAATGTGCTAAGGGCTAGGATAATTCTTTGCCAGGGTTAAGAGGATCACTAAAGACAGGGCTTGCCTCTTCCTCCCAAAGCTGCCCTGGAGCAGCTGAAGATCTGACCCATTGCTCCAACCTTGTGAAATTTCACACACCTCTCTTGGGATTAAGTCTTTTGCATTCAGCAGAGCTTCTACTGTCTCCTCCATTGCTCCCTGGCTTGCTCTTCACATTATTTTATTCATTTCACCAATGGATTTTGACTTTCTCAAGTTTATTTTGTCATAGCATAATGTCTTCTTTCTTCCGGGCTGCCTTCCAAACACCGGTTGTTGAAATTGGCTCCTAAATTTTAATTAAAGGAACCTTTTGTTTGGCCCATAAATTAAAATGTTCTGAGTTCTTTTTTCTGTCCACTTCAAGGCATGGAGCCAAACATAAATACTGAAAACTGTCCAGACGTATCCTTCTCTCTTTCCTCTTCACTCAAGTTCCTCCCCCAAGAGACAGAGCTACTGCCAGCAAAGTCCCCACCACAGTCCTGTGACCTCCCACTGGAAATGCTCTCTCTGGAATGACTGACCTCGTGGCAGGGCAGTCATACCAATGAAAGCATGTCAGCGCACTGAGTGACAACCTGGGCATCGCTATCCTGCTCTTGAACTGCTGGACAGTTTAAGGAGTAGTTTTCATGTATTGGTTGGGTTCTGCAAGGCTCCATTTTAGGGCCAGTCCTCTTCAGTGTTTTCATAAACAACTTGGATGCAGGACTTGAAGGTATACTAAATAAGTTTGTGATGACTCTAAATTGGGAGGAGCTGTTCACTCTGTTGAGGAAAGAGAGGCCTTGCAGAGAGATCTTGACAAATGAGAGAACTGGGCAATAACCAACAATATGAAGTTTAATGACAACATGATTCAGATTATGCACCTGGGGTGGGCAACCCTGGCTGTGTGTACAGACTGGGGGATGAGAGGTTGGAAAGCAGAGAAAGGGATCAGGGGGTTTTGGCCAACAGCAAATTGAACATGAGCCAGCAGTGTGCCCTGGCAGTTAAAAGGGCCAACCGTACCCTGGGGTGCACCAGGCATGCTAGCTGGTCGAGGGAAGGGATTGTCCCGCTCTGCTCTGCGCTGGTGCGGCCTCACCTCCAGTACTATGTGCAGTTTGAAGCACTGCAATATAAGGACATAAAACTATTAGAGAGTATCCAAAGGAAGGCTACAAAAAATGTGAAGGGTCCAGAGGGGAAGACGTATGAGGAGCAGCTGAGGTCCTTTGGTTTGTTCAGCCCCGAGCAGAGCAGGCTGAGGGGAGGCCTCATGGCGGCCTGCAGCTCCCTCACGAGGGGAGCGGAGGGGCAGGCGCTGAGCTCTGCTCTCTGGGGACAGCGACAGGACCCGAGGGAACGGCATGGAGCTGGGACAGGGGAGGGTCAGGCTGGGTGTTAGGGAAAGGTTCTGCACCCAGAGGGTGGTCGGGCACTGGGACAGGCTCCCCAGGGCAGTGGTCATGGCCCTGAGCCCTCTGGAGTTCAAGAAGCATTCGGACAATGCTCTCAGACACATGGTCTGATTCTTGGGTGCTCTTGTGTGAAGCCAGGAGTTGGATTCGATGATCATAGAAACATAAAATGGCTTGGGTTGGAAGGGACCTTAAAGACCATCTAGTTCCAACCCCCTGCCATGGGCGGGGATGCCACCCACTAGATCATGTTTCCCAGGGATTTGTCCAACCTGTTCTTGAACACCTCTGGGGATGGGACATCCGTAGCTTCTCTGGGCAAAGAGAGATCTAATCCTTGTGGGTCCCTCCAACATAGGATATTCTGTAATTCTATGATTCTAGGTGTGCACAGGGACAATAACACATATGCTGGTTGAGTTGAATTTCCATGAAACATTTTGTCCTGCTCACAGGAGATTAGACATTAGAATAAATCAGCTTCTTGATTTTTAAGAATTTTGTAAGCACCATGACTTGAAATACAAAGGGACAAACAGTGACAAAAACACCTTCCTTACTTTTTCCACCTCCCTCTGTCTGGCATCTTTAGCTGTAGGAAGGAGACACTGCAAGGAGGATATAAACAGCTTAAAAGATCAAACCACTTCCACACACAGGATAGCTGGGATTTAATGAGTTATCCAGCTGAGCTCACTACCCCACTATGGCACCCCAGTGCCTTTGCTGGCTGTGCATGCACCACCTCACGGGGAGAAGAGTCAGACTTTGCAGCTCCTGGGCCATGTCCTCAATGGTGATGAGTTGCCTTATTTCACCTCCCTGCTTGCTTCTTGAGGGTTTGATACCTTTCCACATTTTTTTTTTTAACTCATGAACCTTTGAGCTGGAAGTGCTGCAATCTCAACTACCCTACCTCTGCTTGTGGTGCCACCATTTTGTCCTTGCCAGGGTCATCTCTGTGGACGTCTCACAGCTCTTCCTGATGACTGCACAATGCCCGCAGCAGCCTAAGCTGCAGTTGTGCCGTAACAGAGCCAGGGTCTGAGGCCTTGGGAGCAGGTGGTTGGTCCTGGGGAGGGGCGAGGAAGTGACAGACAGGGCTGAAAACAAAGTTTTGCTTTCCAGGTTTTGCAAACTGTATTCACAGCAATAAACTCAAAGACAAAGAAGCAAACATGGTAGCATACAGCAGAGTCAAAGCCTGGATCTTCTGCATGAAAGAACAATACTTACTATTTATTTTAGCAAATGACAGTTAATATCCTGACATAAGGAGGTTAATGGGATCTGCTAGCAGACAAAAGTTCAAGCATCCTCACTCCAAGGTTTCATCACACCCACAACATTATCCCTTCTCCTCAAGCTGTTTCTTCTCTTTTAAAGTTCTGTTATTTAATATAGACGGTCAGATTCCCTACTGGCACTGTAAACTGCAATAACACTAAATGACAGGAGGCAATCTGGCCTATTTTATAGAGCATGAACATGGTTTAACAGTCATTGACGAGCAAAATTTAATGCTTGGTGGAATATGCCACAACACAGACTAGGGAAGGACCTAAAGAGGAGGAGGGGGATGGATACAGGGAGCAGTTAGTAAGTGTCATAGTATTTAACTGTGCAGTCCCACCAGGTTCATCTGTGTGTACCCGTGAAGAAGCATAACTGGCTCCGAAAGGTATGGCTGAGAAGAGATTATCTCTGGAGCTTCATGTCCAAGCTATGGAGGGCAGGAGTGCCATTTAAGTCACTGCCAGATTTGCACCTTCTGCCAACATCATGAAAACAGGCCCAAACTGGGTAGGGTTTAAGACCTTTGAAAAACCTGAGTGCACTGCATCCCACTAGACTTGTTGAATGACAGTGGTGAAGGTACCTATTGAGATCAAGACAGTGCGGCAAAATGTGATTTTAATTGTCAAGAAACTTTAGAAAACACAACATAATAAATTACATATGTAATTTGTAGCCACTGCATGAGGGCCAGGTCCCTGCAACAAAATAATATGTGATTACATGAAGATAATATCACAATGCCTGAACAGAACCCAAGTGAAATAAACCTGTACACTTTACATTTGGGAAGACCTGTAACTGCTGAAGTGCTGTGGAGCAGGAGGGCCTGTCCCCTCTCTCTGCCTTGTTCCCATCTCAGAGAAGCTAGCGTGCCAGGACATGCAGTTGGGATCACTATGACTGTTCCAAATCTCTCCACTAAATTTCAATGAAGTCCATGAGCCAGGATTAGTCATACATCAGACCTTTCAATTCATTCCTTACTGATCTTAATGTAGCATTATAACTCAGAATGCTGGAAATCCTACCTTGCAAGAAAGTTTTGAGACTCACAGTCACTGGTCTGTCTGAAGGTCAGCAGATGTTAATTGAATTTTGCCCAATGTTCACCTTTTCCTAGTCGTGCTATCCTAGGTCAGGGAAAAACAGTTACCATTCCCACAAACCCCAGTGACAGATATTTGGTATGGTTATCATAAGAATTCTACCGCTATTTCTACATCCCTTTATGAGTATCCTATCCAGGATATTTTTTCCCTCCAGATTCTGTTTAGGACAGGATGGAAACAAAGAAAACAAATGGCAGCAAAAGCATGGTGTTTACACAAGTATAATAATGTACATTGAAAGGAATAATTCGAATTGCTGTAAAATGAAATGGGTGTAATAAAATAATAGGGTGTAATAAAATACTGTGGGTATGTACCCACACATATACCCACACGTATATGTATATACATGCATAAAATCGCAGAATTGTTGAGGTTGGAAAGGACCTCTGGAATTTGTCTAGCCCAACTGCCCTGCTCACAGCATGTTCACCATTTGCTCAGGAGCTTATCCAGTTGGGTTTTGAATATCTCCAAGAATGGAGAATCTATCACCTCTCTGGAGAAACTCTTTTTATGTGTTCAACCACCCTCACAGGAAAAAAAAAAAAGTTTAAATTGACATTCTTGTATGTCAGTTTGTTTGCATTGTCTCTTGTTATGTCACTGGATACCTAGACACCACTGTGAAGAGTCTGTCTTCTTTTAAGGTATTTGTATACACTGATAAGATTCCCCTGAGCCTTCTGTTCTCCAGGCTTATCAGTCCCATTTCTCTCAGACTCTATTTATATCAATCTCTTACTTATTTCTGTGGCACTTCACTGAACTCTCTCCAGTATGTCCATGTCTCTCTTGTACTGGAGAGTCCAGCACTGGACACAGCACTGCAGATGTTTCACCAGAGCTAAGTGGAGGGGAAGGATCACTTTCCTTGACCTGCTTGGGATGCCTCTTCCTGGTGCAGTCCAACCATTTGATCTATCAAACATTCCTTCCTGCTTTGTTTCATCGGCAAATTTGCTGAGGGTGTCCTCTGAGCCATCATCCAGGTCATTAATGAATATATTACACAATGTTGGCCCCAGTATTGACCCCTGGAGTACCCAGATAGCTACTGGACTCCGCTGGACATCATGCTGCTGATTATAACCCTCCAAACCCAGCAGCTCAGCCAGTTTTCAGTGCCCTTCACTGTCCATTTATCTAGCCCATGCTTCATCAGATTGTCAATGAGGATGATATCAGAGAGAGCATCAAAAACCTTGTTAAAGTCAAAATAAACACATCCACTGCTTTCTCCTCATCCACTGAGACAGTCATTTCTCTGTAGAAGGCTATCAGATTGGTCAAGCATGATTTGCTTTTGCAAATCCATGCTGACTACAGTCAATCACCTTCTTTCCCCTGATGTATACATATATATAAAACACAGCAATTCAAATTGTTCCACATATATACACAATCCAAATAACCCATTGGTTGGTAAGCCTTAGGGGAAAAAAAAAAAAAAAAAGGCAGCGAGTTGTTAGCATGAAGAGAAATATTGGGCAAGTCACAAATTCATCACTAGATGGATACGAAGTATGCCAACACCCAGAATAGCATACTTTAGCAGTCCTATCTAAAGGAGAGAGACGCTACATGTAAACTATGGGCTGGACTCAAAGATTAGTGCCGGTCTAAGATCCAGACACAGGAGATGCTAGCTCTCCAGGACAGGTTTTATTTTGACATGACTGGCAACAGCTTTGCACAAGAAGCACCCTGGATCAAACGGGCTTCCAGTCTGAGCTGCTATGTTATTGGTCTTTTCTTGGAGTACTTTAGCGTTATCTTGAAGACAATGAATTCTGTATGTGGCTGTCCTGGTTTCAGTTAGGACAGAGTTAATTTTCCTCCTAGTAGCTGGTAGGGTGCTATGTTTTGGATTAGGATGAGAAGAGCGCTGATAACATGCTGATGTTTTAATTGTTGCAGAGCAGTGCTTACACCAGGCCAAGGACTTTTCGGCTTCTCGCTCTGTCCTGCCAGCGAGCAGGCTGGGGGTGCAGCAGGAGCTGGGAGGGGACAGACCCAGGACAGCTGACCCAAACTGGCCAAAGGGGTATTCCATACCATCTGGCGTCATGCTAAACAATATATAGGGGTGGCTGGCCGGGGTGGGGGGCCGGCTGCTCGGGGATAGGCTGGGCATCGGTCAGCGGGTGGTCAGCAATTGCATTGTGCATCACTTGTTTCGTACACATTATTACTATTATTATTATTATTAATAATAATAATAATAATGTTATTATTATTTTCCTGTCTTAATAAACTCTCTTTATCTCCACTCACCGGCTTCACTTTCCTGTTTCTCTCCCCCATCCCAGAGAGGGAGGGGGGAGGGTGAGCGTACGGCTGTGTGGTGTTTAGCTGCCGGCCGGGTTATACCACAACAGTGGCACCAGTAAGTGATACAAGCACAAAATAGACCCAGATTTTAACGTCCCAACACCCAAGCAGAATATACTGTAATTCTTATTATTCCAGTTACCCAAACACTTGAAAGGTTCCTTTACTCCTTTGATTTCACAGGCTTAGAAGGCAGGGACTTGTGGCCCCAGGCTGAAATGTAGTCCTGGGCCATGGGTAGGATTTTCTCTTGGCATCAACCTCCAGGTGCTCTCAGAGATGAGAGCACCTGAGCTGGTCATTCTGCTCAGCTGCACATCTGCTGCTCTGGTACCCAGTCTGCTTCTCTTGCTGAAACTCCATTGTTTCCTCACTTCCATATCGTGTGAAAATATCATCCATTTTAGTTATACCTACATGTTTCTTTACAGGCCACCCAAGATCATGTAGACTGAAAAGTTTCATGTCTGTCATTTGTTAGTATCAGTATCATTTATTAGATCAGTATCAGAACAAGCATAATCCAGGAGGGTCCAATTCAGTATTCCAGTCTGACCCTAAACCGAAAACAACTCTAAATCAGGTCCCCAGTTCATGGTGATGAGGCAGGCCCAAGACCAAGCCAGGAGGTCAATCTGCAGGCCACCATCAGGTCCAGTGATTGCCAGGCAGGTCGGGACGAGGCAGGGCTGTGGGGAGCAGGAGACCAGTCCTGATGAGGCATTGCTGCAGCAGGGCCTGACAGCCCCAGGGGACTGAGATGGGGCCCTGGGTTGTGGGTAGGGTGAGGGGAGCCCCAGGGGAGGTGGTCAGGGCCACCGAGATGTAATTGTGCACTCAGGGCCCTGACATACACTGCAGTAGACAATCCTGCTCTGCTCTGCTTTTGCCTTCCAAAACTCTGCGATAATCATTTTATGGTAATAGTTCTAATTAAGTCAATTAGGCAAAATTAGATGAGTACCTTAAATGGCAGGTGAAAATTATTTACCTTATTCTACTGCCTGAGGACTCGTAAATGCACAAGAACGTAAATATGTTTAAATGCAGCTGACAGTGTTTGCAACAAGTGAAGACAGAAGAATACTGATGAGTGCATAAATGTGTATCTTAATCATTTTGTTTCCATTCAATCATTTCAAGGAAAGGGAACTCTGCAAGTGAACTATCATTATTTAAGAGACTTAGACCTTATCCTCATCAAAGACCGAAAGAGAAATGTGCAGCCATTTACCAGCCACCCAATTTTTCTGAGAACTTGCAGCAGTGGAGCAGAGCCCTGCTCAGTAATGGCACTCAGGAGCTATATGAACCTTTTTGCACCTGGAAAAAAACACTCACAAGGTAGGTTTTGCGTCAAGACAGTTAGCCTGGTTGGTTTGCTTAGTTTTTGCTCTGAGTTGAATCTGTGCTAAGGCACCACGTGGGCTGGCAGCTCCCTGGGGTCAGCATCCTACAGCATCAACATCCTACAGCATCACTGGGGCAGGGACTGATGACCCTGGGCTGGGATGAAAGGGGGTTCTGGGCCATGGGCAGCATGGGGGAGGCCCCAGGGAAGCCAAACAGGCCAGTAAGACCCAGTACCGTAATTAGGACCCTGGCATGGTGAAGTTTGGGCAGAAATAATTCAAGTGCCTATGCCCTTTAGAAAGCTTTTATTTTAAAAGGCAAAAATCTTGAAACAAGAGCTCTCCTGTGGCTTCAGGGAATGCAGCATAAAAAGGTACATTACCAAACTGGCACCTGTCTTGAAATATTACAAAAGCCAAAACTGTTCTTGATGTCAGTAAACATTTTAGGGCTAGACCTAAGATGTATAAAACACTATAATTAAGAAAACTGGAAATAAATTATATGGTCATGAGATAAATGTGCTTTCTGCTTTCACCGTATCACTTTGTGAATTATCACTGGTGGTGATGGGTCCTCCTTTCTGGGGGATCATGGGGCAGGACTGTGTTTCAAACGGCAGGGGCGAGCAGACCCTCCATCTCCTTTTGCTACCTACGTTTGCATCTCACTTGATAAATCACATCAGTGGTAAATACTCTGACAGGTTGTGTTTTCTCCGAGTGGAAGTAGGTCGTGCTGGTAATGATTGTGTTTGAAAGGAATGCCATTACAGAGCATGGAGAAAGCTGACAGTGGTTTGAGGAGGAAAAATGTGTCTATAAACATAAAAATATCAATATCTGTGTGCCATAGAATATTATCAAAACAAGTAAATAAAATTTGTTATTGCAGTATATAAAAAGTGAAGGTTTGAATCACTGTTATTAGAGTTGATGCACATTCCTTTAAGTCATTTTTGTTTCAAGAATATACCGATCATGACTGTGTGCCCTAGTTACTGAGTATAAAAAAAAAATAATAAATAAAAGTTCCCAGCAGCCTCTGAAACACATAATAATAAATACACAAAAGGAGTATTTAGCTATGGCAACGCGTCTCGGGGTAAGGATGCATGGATCTCATCTCATCAGTAACACAGCGTTACGATCTGGATACACATGCACCCCAGTCTAGCTTTACAAGATTCCAGGAACCCTGACCATGATTCTTTCAATGTAGCTCAGTTTGGTTTATTAATGCTGGTGGGTCATACTCAGTTTGGCATCTACCATAAAACCCAGTCCATTTTAGCAGGATAGCAATTCAATCAGTGCTCAGCCTGTACTGATGCATGGGGTTATTTTACCCACCTGCTGAACTTTGCACGTATTCTACTGAATGTTATAAAGTTTTTTCTTGGCCTTATGACCAAGGTTTTTCTGGACTGAAGCTGTCATTCAGCACATCAACCAAATCCCTTACTTGGTAGTATCTGCAAATTTTCTCAGAGTGGAATTTTGCATCATCCAGCTCATATCTAAGTTATTAAATAATGTTTTGTTATCATCCATGTCTCTGATGAAGTTATTGAATAATATCAGCTTCAGTAATAGTCCCTCAGGAAATCCACTTAATGTTTCCCAACAGGATGTTTACCAACCGTTTAGTTTTCACAGGAGTCTTACCAGGGCTACACTCCGTGCTGGGACATGCCCATAGCAAATGTGAGAGCTGGAATGGAGGGACACAGAATCTACCCTTCACAAGGGACCTCAGCGATTTATCAGAGTAGAGCAACCACCTTTCTCTGTCTAGAAAAGTGCCTGGATTGCTCAAGTCTGGACACTGAGGCAGATCATCTTTGTCACAGTAATTGAAAACCAACAAAAAGACCCAAAAAAAAGGGAACACTAAACTGTAAGGGATCAAGCCCAGGTGCACAGATTACTCCAGAAGCAGTGGGTGTTCTGTCTAGTTTAATTTAACATCCGTGATTACCTGGCAGGATAGGTAGGAAATACATTAATCAAGGAGTCTGAACTGGGAGGTGATACAGCCATAATCACAAATATATGAGAACTATGTAATAAGTATTCCTTCAGGATTTAGGAAGGTTAGGAATACAAATAAGAATTAAGATGAAATTCAGTCTGGAAATACACAAGCTAAACAGAGCAAACCTGAGATAAATAGCAGCATAGCAGTTCCTGGGAGCTCAGTATCTAATAAAAGGTAGCAGATGGCCTATTTGACTGACCTCAGGACAGCTGGATGGATTAGCTGGCCATCTAAAGCCCCTCCTACCTGTATCTTGCTGTGATCCTTGTTTTCTCCTCACTTTATTTCTCCTTCTGATTCCTTTTCTTTCCAGCTGCTTTCTGTTAGAAAAAGAGGAAGTATTATGTCTTAGCCAGCTAACATCGCACTTTTTGCAAAACTGTTGTAAGCCCTGGATAAGAGAGGAAGCTAAAAAGCAGTGGCTAAGCAGTTCAACACCTGATGCTAGCAAGAGGTACAAGTGGAACAGTGCACAGATCCTGCATTTCTCCAACAGCAAAAATTGTAAAGAAATGGCATGAAAGAAAGCTGCCTTATATCATGACTATATTCTTCAGTGCCTTTCGATATATGTTTTCCCCCTTTTGTTTTGAAGGAAGCAGGATATTGCAGGAAAACCAGCCCATTTCAGTTAGTCTTTGGACTCTTCTCCAAAAAGGCTAATAATTACAAGCCTCAGTGTTTCAAAAAGACTGTCAAAAAAGGACATTTTTCTTATGAAAACTTCATTGAGCTGAAGGTAAAAAGGAGTACTCTTTGAATAAGAAGGCTAGATAAAGCATAGGTGGAATTAATCTCTTTTTCTTCTTTTTTTGTATCAGTAATAAAAGATTTACAGTGCTTTGGTGGTGATTGAAGACTGAGCTTCATGCATTCAAACCCCAAGCTTTGTTTCACTGCTTAATGCAGTATAATGACAGGGCTGTATTTATACCTCTGCCTCTGTTCCAATAAATACAAAGCTGACCTGATCACTGCAGGTAGCTTCTTACACATTAGAAAACACCTGCTAGGAGGCAAGGGGGAGAATGAAAAGGAAGACGAAATTTTCAACCTTTTGATAAAGATAAAAAAGCATCCAGGAAGTTTAAGTGAGACACGTTCAGCTGTGAAGGAAGAGGCAGTTTCACCACTGCAAGGAGAAATTGTGAACAGAAAGTGCTACTCAGTGGCAGGTAGCTGCCCATGCTGTCAGGCCTGAAATGGGCACTGATACCAGCACGCTTCATCTGTCTGTCTGTGTCTGTCTGTCCCCTCACTGGCCAGGGACAGCATGCCCACACACACACACACCCGTCACAAGATTTGCACTTCTCGTCATCCCTTGGCTGCTTCTTGGCTCTTCTTCGGGCCACTTGCGCCTCCCTTTCTGGACCCCAGCCTCCTCCCAGTGAAACGACTGCTCTGACATCTTTTTCCCCTCGGCGCCTGTTCTGCCACACCCATACCCAAAATGCGGCATTTCTGACTGTTAGCTGGGTAACCTTGGCCTTGCATGGCATTGCTGACATGGTCATCTGCTGGCTTTGCCCAGCTCTGCCTCCCCAGAGGCCTGCAGTGCTCCCCCATGGACCTGCAGAGCTGGGGTGTTTGTCACGGAGCCCCTTGGCCACCTGCGTGACCCGGACGTCCCCCTCAGTGCTGTCACCTCCTCGCTCTGGTGTGGTTGAGTCCAGCAGTTTGTCCCCTTGTGCCCAGCAGCTCCTCATGCCCTCTTCCATGAGCGTCACCTCAGGCTGGGGCCCAAGGCCCTGGGGCCCTGCAGCTCTAACAGAAAGTGCACACAGACTTACAGAAGCATGATTATCTCTAGGCATGACGTCTGCATACCATTATTTGCACTTAAGAAATTCTCCTTCCCTTTATGAACATTTCTTGGTATGCATTTTAACACTGTCATTTAACATGGCAGACATAACAAAAATATACTGCACAGAGGTTCGTTTCTGCTCAGTAACATTTGGCTGAAATGCCCAGGGGCCAGGAGGGATCTGATCACCTAAATCCCAGGAACTGGAGATGTTATACCTTTGAGGATGTGGACTGTGGTGTCCATCAGCAGCATTTACATACCACTGTCAACGAATGCACCTGTTCTTGCTGACTCTGTGCACATGCAGCTGACCTCCTTGGTGTCTTTTCCACGGCTGTGGGGATTAGTGCTTTTAATCCTATGTGGAATAAGATTTGCCAAGGCAGACTGTTTAACTTCTGCCATGGAGCAGGAGGTCTGTCAGGGGCCAGCAGCTGGAAAATAAATCTCATGCAAAATTGTGCCTAAAGGGCAACTGTAGAAGTCTGGACAGAGAAAATGGAGGGACTAGAGACAACCGCAGCGAAGAAAAACGTTAAATGCAAGGACCTTTCTCTGAGAGCATACTGAGTGAAAGGCTTTCCCCTGAGTACACCCTGCCTGAAAAGGCTGGTATTTTTAACCTGACCTTCACAAGTAGGCAAATAGGCTCATGGGGGGTTCAGGGAAAAATTCTTTTGCTTTCTTTTCCCACTCTTTAAGTCTTGGATTAAATATCTTGCAGTTTGGTAGGCATCAAAACTAATATTTCTTAATAGCTCTAAGAGGATAACTTATGCCTAAAGATTTTAGGAGGTCTTAGAGATATTAATAAATTGAAAATTTTGAAGCTGGTGTTATATCCAGAACATATGAGATTTATGAAGTTTATTATAGTTGTGTCTGCATTTTACATTGGAAACAACCCAAGTAGAGAGGCTGCAACTTGCATATCAGATGTCTCCAAGAAGAATGGTGTTCCTGCAGAGAGAGACAGCACCTGGACCCTGGCTTCACCCCTGTCCTTTTTTGTAGGATCTGCCTTTCTCCCCAGTTATGCAGTACACATAGTTTCCCCCCTGATCCGATGCAACACTTTTGCTCAGTCACCTAGACGTGGTCTTGGGATGCTGAACTGTAGTCCCCCTCTTCCTCTCTCCCAGAGACTGCAGACTGGCACCTACAGATCTAGGCAAAACTGGTGGCAGACAATTACCTTGGCTCGAGGCGTGCTTGTGCATGCAACAAGGAAAAGGCCTGAGAGGCTGCTAGGAAAGATGAGAGCCAGGAGTTTCAGAACAACTCATTTGATCCATATCCCTTACAGGTATCAGGTACTGGGCTGATGGTTCCACTTCAGCCCAGTTCTACAACCACCCTCTGATGGCCCTGCTGGAAATCCTGACACCTGAGTCACTAAAAGCTGCAGTAGACAATGTGCTTGAGACTGCATCTGGACAAATGCAACCTGAGATCAACCAAATCTATTAGTGAGTGGTTGTGACTAAGAAAATCAAAGCAAATGAATTTGTGAAATGCTTTTTCCTGAGGTATTCCAAATGAAGAAGCCTCCTGATTAAGTCTGAAAGTTCCCCAGGCAGAGTAGTTAAAAAAAAAAAAAAAGGAAGAAGGAAATCTAAAACAGCACTAAACATTTCACTGAGAGGAAGACAAGTAATTTGGTTAAACTAAAGTTATTATTTGTCTGCTTTAGTTATTACATTCAGCAAGGGAAAAAAAAAAGGCAAGAAAAAAAATCACTTGGATTTGACCCAAAACACTGGTAAATAGATAAATGTTTGAATAACACACTGTAGGGGAAAACACATGGGGGAGGACCAGCTCTGAGATATCAGTCTGGCCAGAAAGTGGTGCTCAGACCATGAACTGGGCCTAGGCTACAGACCAAATATGCAGCCTGCTTTTTTAAGGTCAATCAAGCTTTTAATCCAATTATACCCAGAAGTACCAAATCTTGATACAGATCATGGGAAGAACTAATTTTAATGATTAAATTACTCACCCATAGTAGGCGCCCTTAATGCATCCCTCAGTGTCCCTGAAAACTATTGTCTGTGTTTGATTTCAGAAACCCTATTAGTGGGATTTTTCCATTTCTAAAGAAGAATTGCAAAGAATGGAGATTAAAAAGGGAAGTAACACAGCATTTTGCAATGTATCAGAAAGTGTTTTTTTTTAAGCTGAAAGTATATTCTGTTCCTTAAATACTTTTGTAATTATCAGATTGCTATAATACATAATACTCATCTGAAATCCCAGCTTAATTACTACTTTTCTGTTGAAATTTAATTTTGTATCCATAAAATATTGTGAGGCCTCTTGATTGTATTTAATATCCTCACACTGATGCTCTGTGTATACACTAAGCAATGCTCACACAAAGCAATGCTGGAATACACTTTCCAACTGCTGCCACATTTCATGCAAGGGAAATGAGATTCCTTTTTTTTTAATTCAATCTCAGTTCTATTTAGTTATAGTTTTAAGAATCGTTTTGTTTTTGGAAGATGTGTTAAATAGAGGTTTTCAGGTAAATCATTCACTATGAGTTTGAATTCTGGACCAGATATTTTAGGCTATGAATAAATTTGTAAGTGCTGGCAGCACCGGAATGTTAAAGACCTGGGAGACAGGGATGACAAAGAATTTCCTTTTGTCTCCCCAAGAAGGCCTGCAAATGGAAGGGTTCTGTGGTTCTTTGGGCATCTTTTCTAATCATTTCATGTGGATGGGTTTTGGGAGGAAGAGTAATGGGACAGCTGTTTGTGCTTGTTATTTTTCTGGCTTACTTTTTCCTTTGCATTATTTGAAACTAATTTTCTGTCCTTCTAACTAGTTAAATAGGAACATTTCATCCAGGAACCCAGTGGAGGACTCTGTGATGTTGAGAAACTTTACAGAAATGACTCCTGACCACAGATACCTGTGGTTTGGGAGCGTTCAGCTTGAGAGAACTCCTGCTTTGGAAATCTGGTTCATCACCACACAGGTAGAAAAAACACCCCAATGGACTGACAAGCCACTAAGCCACTCTGGAGAAGGTATCTGGGTGTCAGATACCACAGCAGATGTTTTCATGCTGTGATAACTGTTCACTCAGAAAGCCTGATTTGAAGAACTCATTATCTGAAGGCTGAAATATTTGGAGAAAGCAGTGTGTAAACTCATGGGGAAGGAAGGAGCAGAGAAGAGGAATGAGATATATCTCATCAAAAATATTTAATTAAATGAAAACCAAAGGCACCATAAGTTTGTCTTTAAACAGGGGAGCAATGACACAGAGAGGAAGGAAAGTGAAAGTTAGAATACAAAGCTGGACTCAGTAAGCTAGAAAAGAAATGCAAACTTTAAAGTCATTGACAACTACACTTAGGCCTGGAACTAGGTACAGATATGTTCAAGCAGATATAACAATATTTGGCTTCCAGAGCAATGCTTATATCCATCTTGGACGGAAAAAGCATCCTAATAGTCTTATGTCTGAGAAGGTGGAAGGAATTTCAAATCAGATCTTCTACTCATGTATATTCCACTCTAGTTCTGGTGCTTCCAGCAGAAGTTTTGTTGCTAATTACTCTTCTCAAAATCTTCTCTGTTCTTTTATAGTCATCGTCTTCATTATTATTTGCTTTCCTTCTCACTAACTTGCTTGAGAGTACATTAATGCGCTTTAAGTCAATTCAGGAGCCTTGTATACTAAGCCTCCTGGCACACCAACCTGTTTTCCCTTTTTCTGAATCCCTCCTCTGATCCTGCTTGTTTCAGAGGGCAGCCCACGTTCATGAACACCAGGCACAGACAAGACATGCAGTTTTGGCTGGAGGTACCACAGGTGAAAAGAGTACTGCTCTCAGCCAACACAGAACTGCTCGTCAGTTCTCTCTATGGAGGTTACAATTACCTTACAGCAGCATAGCTGCATGGAGGGCTGCTTCCTCTGCTTGTTCTGTCAGAAGGATGGGTTTTATAAACCCGAGCAGAGGTGTTTAAGGTAAATCAAGTTCTTTTGACAGAAACCACTTCAGGAGCAGTGAAACAAGACATGCCACCAGATCTGAAGGGACAGCAACCCTCTGTTTAGGAGGCTGAGGCAGAAAATCAGCAGAGATCAGGCTAAAAACATAATTTCCTGCACCTGTTGAAATTTCAACTGCCCCTTATATTTGACTTTAAACACAAGAAATAAATATTATACAGATCACTGTGAGTCCACTGTTTTTAAATATACTTATTTTATAAGTAGAATGGAGAAATTATTTTCTCTCATTTTGTCCATGTTTTAGACCATAAGATTTTTGAGAGAACAAAGATTTTAGTTTGACCTTGAAGAGGTTTATGCATAGTGCATCTCCAAATTTTGCCGTGACCAGTATACAGTAATATAGTACAATAGTACAATAAATATTATCACCATCTTGAAAATTTGTTAGTTGTTCTGAAGCAGTGTTCAGCACACTAATAATTTACTTCAATTTTAAGATAGTTTCTACTTAGCATGTTCCAACTGGCAGCATTAAAGATGAAAAATTCAGTGGAAAGGATTTGCTGAACCCCAGTTCTGTTTCAAATACAGCAGTTACATAAGTGAGATTCCCATTAGAGTTCTCTTTAACTTCAACAAATTGTTGCCTGAAGAGCTTATGCAGCATGAAAAACTTTCATTACAGCTTAGCAGTGAGGTTTACCACCATGCAAACTATCAGTCTTGTTATGTTGGGTAGCAAGGGTCAGAATTTGAAAACAAATAGAATAAAAGAGGTTTATTAAGTAATAATAAATTCTTTTTTCCCCTTCTTTTTGAATAGGAAAAAAAAGAAAAAAGAAATAAAGCTTATTCTAAACGTAATGTCATCCAGTTAGAGAACATTATGAATAAATAATATGCCAGCATTAGGAAGTTTTCTCACCTACAAACATATTCCTTTCAAATTCCCATATTGTTATTTTTTTGTCAGCATTATCTAAGCTTGGAAATTGTGCATTTTGTATTCTTCTAACTTCATGTTTAGAGAAAATTCTTTGAGAATCTTCTGAAAAGTTATAGGAGCACATACTGAAAAAGCATTGGCAAACACAACAACTGTAAATATAAAAGTCCTTCTTCTTCTAGGATGCATTCTCTTTTTCTTAAAGCTAGTTTTTATTTCAAACAATGTTCTTGCAGCTGTTTCCTTTCAGTGTCATTCTTGCCATCATTTGCTTATTTATGGTATTCTGATTCACCACCTTGCTGTATATCTTAGCTATAGTTTTGTACTTTGACTGTACTGGGATAATGGTTTGAGGAGTACTGTGTTCTAAAGACAACACTAAAATATTTGCAAACTCTGACATAAAAACTTATAAAAATATATTTAATGGCTAGCTAGTGCTGAACTTTTCACATTCATTTATAGGTCTGCAGTTGGTAATTATATGATATTTAAGATTTTTTTAGGAGCCAGGCATGATATGTGAAGCTATTGTGTTTTCAGAGCAAGCTAGTACTACAGCCAATTAGTCCTTTTACATCAAAATGTTTCTGACAACAAAACAACTGTTCCTGTGAAATAAGGAAGCTCGATTTGCCCAGACTGTAAATCTTGAGCTTGATTGACTTCAGTGTCTAAGAGTGCAACCTCTGATTGACACCTTTCTGCAAGCTTGATTGACACCTTTCTGCAAGCTGGGTTTTTTTAGAAAGTCCCTCTCCCAAGTGAATCTCAAGAATCTACTAGGAGAATTCTCCATTGGCAGCCTTTTCCAAAGAGGTAGTTGTGGAATAATTGCTGGAGGTGAGTTATTGAGACCGAAGGCATGTCCGTATCTTAAGAGAAGGTTCAGCACCGAGGAAAATTCCAGGGTGAGATGTGGCAGATATACAAAGAATCTGTTCCATGGTAGTCCCATTGGCAACATAACTTGCAATCTTAGATATTGGCAACACCAGGGGAGCTTGGTGTGCTGACTCTAAAGGGAAATAGCACGGAGGGTGGAGCGGAGTGAAGACCCCCATGGCCAGGCTCTGTGATATCTCTGCAGGGCTGGAGAACCTGATGGTACTATTGAACTGATAAGACTGTATGGCCAGCCCTGAGACAAACTGATAACAAAATCATGTTCTCTGGGTGAAGTTTGCTCATTACAATCTCATTACAATGCCAAAACTCACCTCCATCCCAAAGGCTACCCACCTTCAAGGTGTGACCACCCCTCACTGAGCATGAACTCTGAATTTCTCTAAGCCTATACCTTTAAAGCAAAAGTGAGAACATTTTATACCAGTCATAACGAAGATAGGTATGACTAGAGTCACTCAAGCTCCACCTAAATGTAAGAATATAGTATAAAAATGGCTAAAGAGAGGACAAATGTTGGGGTAGATACCATCACACACAAGTCAGGAAGACATTGCTGGCTTCTGGGATCAGTCAACAGGCTGAACCTCTCTTCCCTCCCATAGGGATTCCTTCTGGGTGAGATTCAAACCCTCGGTTATACTAAGTGCTCCCCCAGGAAACCTAACAGTCTCTGTAGAGTTGTTTCATAAGCTAACTCATTTGCAGTTGGTTGTGTTAGTCATATGCTTGGTATTTGCACATGCTTTGCATCAGTGTATTTATCACTGACAACCCAAAAGAACTTGTACTCCTCTTGCTTCAATAAACCACACCAGTCATTAATCTACTAGACTGAAGGTGTATTGTGCTATTTGTGTGCCTGTGATCATGGTAATTCAATATATTGAATGCAACTTATCTTTAGTGCTGAACTGGGCATCACTCCGAATCTAAGCCCTGCCACCTCCAGCCCCTCTGATATCTGAGGACAAGCTGGAATTCAGGGGGATTTAGGTCCTGCCAAACTTCTTTACCCTTTAACACAACAGACAGTAAAACAAACTTACTGCATTAGCCTGGTGCTGGCTGGCATGAAACTAGCAGAAATATAATGCCTTTGAGACTTCTAACCCTCTCTCTCAGTCTAATTGAATTTGGCCTACACACTTTAAATTATTAGAAAGTAACTTTCCACACACAGCCTCAATATACACATACGTGACGCAAAGTGTGGCCATATAGACACTTTTTTGTCCTTTTTTTTTTAGGAAAACCAAATAAAAAAGCAGCATTTCCATCAACACTCACCCAATTTGGAAAATGTCTTTTGTTTTGTTTTGTTTTCATAAAAGAAGTTTGTAGTTATTCTTAATTCCAAATTGTTGCAGAAAACCAAAAAATGAGCTCCTGGTAATTGTTATATGCTGAGTCAGTGTGAGCATCCATGGCGTTGGTGTCTGAAATAGTCTCTAGACCACATTTTAGAGCTTTTTTTTAATGATCACAGTCAAAATTCATTCCCTTCAGTTAAAACATGTAATAAATGACATGCAAGATAAATGAAATGCTGCCGTACTATGTCAATAGCAGTGGTTTCTACTCTCTCAACATGCAAGCCGTTGCGACCACCATGGGCAGTACACAGCTATCACAACCAGGTAAATTGTGTTTTCCACAACCTGGGTGCCTACTGACAGGAGATGGCTAGCACCATTCTCCTCACAAGAGGAACACAACATCCAAGCTGTCAGAGCCTTTGCTGCCGTCACACTGCTAGCTTGGGGTGTGAAGCTCCTGAATCAATGAGGGGCACAAGCACACTTACCTAGAGATGACCTTCTGCTGGGCTGTCATGGGAAGTGCTTCGAGTTGCCTACCTACTATTTGGTGAATTTTGAGGTACAGGCTGGATACCAGCATATTTCCAATGCAGAGAAAAAAAATCATGGCCTGCTATGTCTTGTACAGCCTCTGCACAGATTCTGGAGAGCTCTTTCACCTGGACTTTATTCTTCAGCATATGCTATCTGAGCTTGGCACTGCACCCCATCAGTGGCTCTGGCTTCTGAGGTGATGTACAAAATCAGGACATTTGTGCACACGGAGTTCAAGGCCAGTCCAAAACACAGACCCACAGACATCGAGGACCAGAAAAGCGGGCAAATAGCAAGAATATACCAGGCTGGCAACTCTTGCTAGTAAAAGAGAGGCCTACGTCCCTAAAAATGTGCTGTTCCTCCCCCAGTAGAGTAGCTCTTTTCTATTTTCTTCTCCCTTCTTTCTTTGCCTTCTATCCCTCAGCAAATGGAAACCCCATAGTTTTGTCCTCCCTGCTTGTAAGTGAGACAACTCACCAAAGACCTGGCTTTCCTGCTAGGAGCAAACCTCTGTCATGAGTAAAGATGACTCCATACTTGACCTATGTTTTGACTCCATATATGACCTACAGGAAAGATATTGGCCAAGAACATCTGAACAAAGGTTTTACTGACCAAAGGCAGGATAACTCCCAGAGTTGTCCAGAACAGTCAATCTCTGAGTCTCAGAAAGAGTAAATTTTCCTTCCTAATACCAATGGGAAGGAAGCAGAAGAAAGATGGTGTTTTGTACAACGACTTAAACTCTTTTCTATTAGGAAAGGACTGATTATTTACAGACTGAAACTGTAAAGCAATTGGGAAGTAAAAGGCTATCCACATTTTCAAAGTTTTGTCCTTGGAACAAACAACAGACACAGCTTTCCCAAACACAATAATAACCACAAAGGAACAAAAGGGATGTAAATACAACAGTAATGCATCTCTAGATGCTACAGAACAAACTTGTTCAGTTCATGCAGTTTAAGCAAATCAGTGACAAAGCAATGTTTCTCAGCAAACAAATTGACAGTCAGTGAACAATACGTCCAGAATCAATATCAGTAATACAGCAGGTAAACCACAATACCGGATGCTTACAAACGTTAACAAACAGCTACAAATGACCAAAAACTATTCTGTAGCTTATCCCAGACATCTCTAATCACACACACGTACACATGTGCATGCACAAACATGAGTTATCAGCACTCACCCCTCTCCTAGCAGTGTGAGCTCCCCTGCTTGCACACTCCTTTGGTAGGTATGGGTGTCCCAGCTCTACAGGAGCCTGTGCTGCTCCCTACAGACCACTAATGCGTGCACCAGTGAGAAAGGACAACCAGGCTCACATACACACAGTCCAGGTGTGGGTCCCCACTTGCTGCACCCCACTGGCTGGGCACTAGCCCCTCTCAGCGTCCTTTGGGCAGCTGCTCTGCCCAGCCTTGGCAGAGGCTGTGATTTCGGTGGTAATTCTGGCAGCATCACACCACGTTTTGTCTGATGCTGTTCCTGCTCCCAAGGTCTCTCTCCCTGCTGTTACAAATTTTCATGTTTCTCTCATATTTCAAGTTAACTTCTTTGTTTCAAAAGCATCTCTGTAAATCACTAGCTACTGTTTAACCCAGCTGATGGTCATCTTCCTATTTTACTTGATCGTTTTGGATAAACACCCTCCCAGACAGTTTTATGTATATGATCTGTGCTCACACTGTTTATAGCCACGTTCTTATCACAGCATCTGTTGTGGGCCAGGCCGTTTGCCAAGGCTGGGCCATAGGAGCGTGCCCACACTGCAACCCCAGCTTCTGGCCAATCCTTTTGGGGGCACAGGATGATGAGAATTCAGAGTCTGCCAAGTGATGTGAGCGGACCCAACATTAGTGTCACTAATGGTTAAGAGTCAAAGTAATAAATGAAGCTATTCATTACTTCTTTTTTGAAATGATAATCTTAAACCCAACACTAACCCAAGCCACAGACCAGACAAGTTTGTGATGAATGCATGGGATATAGACATACATATTGACTAGAAACCCACACCAATATTTTTTACAGAGAATTTTTCTAGGATGTGTTTACATTGCTGCTGGGCCTTCTTCTTACCTTTGCTCCTATTCTGACCAAACCAGTTCATTTCCATTCCAGCTGGAATGGAGGACCTGAATGAATGGACCCTCCATAAAGAGGGTCTTCAGCTCTGAGACGAATTTGATTGGTGAAATATGGTGAAAGATATTGAAAAATAATAAGAGTACTGAATCTGATTAAATGAATTCCTTCTCAATGACCTGGCACATACTGGTTCGAAACCTACCTATCTCCTTGAATGCCAGCTGAATTAGCAGAGGGCAACAGAACATGTTTTGAGAGAGTCAGAAGACTTTCACATTTCTAGTCATATATTAGCACTCTTTATCAATATGCAAACTCGGGGAAAAGATTAAAGCTTTTGCTGAACTCAGTTATACACTTCCAGGGTAGCAGGGAAAGTCAATGATCTTTAAATGATGCTCCGTTGTCATAGTTTAATACAGTCTCATCTCTAGATACGCAGGGGATAAAAATATGTTAGACAGACACCAAATGAGAATGTTATGATAGAGACAAGGCAAGACTCAGCACCACATAAATAATCCATTGGAGACCTTTGCATCCTTTTCTGAGGTTCCCAGAGAAGTGGCTCAAACCACATCCTGTAGCATTCTAAACCATTCTTGGTATCCTATTTAGTCTTTCCATATATCCAACTCAAATTATATCCAACTCCATATATCCAATATCCATTATATCCATATATCCAACTCCTATTTCTCTAATCTTTTAGTGAAACTGTCTTGGCTGCAATCAAGTATTCCCATTTTAAATGCAAGATTTTGATTATTTAAAGTGTATTTCTACTAAACTGTTGTCCTTTCAAGTTGGGGACTAGAAACATGGGTTTGGTGATTGTGTGCCTGCTACTGTACCTGGTTTGACAACGTCCCTTGTGGCTGCTCTCACATTCTGAGTCTTCAGAGGGACTTTTTGGCATGTGTGGCATGGTACATTGCCATATCTCCCACAACTTTTCCAGCTTCTCTCCTGTTAAAGTTTCTTTCTTTTTTTTTCTTTTTTTTTTTTTTTCTCATTCACTGAGCACTGCTTCTGATATTAAAAGTGCTTGCAGCTGCTCTTTTCATGTTTGTGTTTCTATTCTTCACTGGTCTGCTGCAGTTCCTCCTGTACTGCTGGTATGTAGGTCAGCACCACTTTTGCTCAAGCCAGTATTAGCAAGCGATCTGGGCCTAAGTGTAAGTTGTGCTGATGAACTGGTTGTCTCTTTTGCCGAAATTATTTTGCCTCTTATTAATTCCTCTTTTAACATTCTGTATATGCAATATTCAGCAAAACTGTGATCTGCAGTAATAAAAGCTTCAGCTGTTTGCCCTTGTTCTTCACACCTCCTAGCAAATTTGGCTTTTTCACATATTATGTTTTGCTTGTCTTTGACATCAACTTCAAGAGTCTCTTTTTGCATTTTTTTGTAACCTTCTTTTTTTTTTCTTTCTTTAGTGACAGAGATAGGAAAGCAATGGCAGTAATAGCCAGGACAAATACCAAGGCATTTATTCTTGCACCTTTCCAACCGAACTGCCATAATTTTCAGCTCCAGCAAGGCCTAAGTCACCAAAATCAATTTCTTTAACAGTGCCACTTGCTCTTCAGGTTTTCAGGTCCTTGCTCTCCATATGTTTACACTGGCTTGTGGTCCACATCAGAGAGAGAGTCTTTGTGCCCAAATTGGTCAAGCCGAGGGCTTTCTGGAGCCGACTGGTCATGTCTGTTCTGTATATTACCACAAACTTTTGTAAACATACAGCATAGCATGTCCACACTCCATCCATCCTTATCTACATCACACAGACTAAATCACTTTTGCTATACTCTGTGAAAAACAACCATATTCGAAATGCATCTTCAGAAGCTGCACGTTGTGAGGCATGTTTTTGCTATTTATCCTCCTTAAGTTGCTGTGTGCGAGACCATGAAGCTTTACGAGTAAAGCCCTTCTAGTGAAGAGGGGCCAGAGGACAAACCAACACAGAGACACATGTTGACGTTGTGGAGGTAATACTGCTACAACATCCACAGAACACAGAGGAAATGCCTTCTTCGGACATCTCCCTGAACCTCAAGTCTGGCCACGGCCACGGCCAAGCTGTTGTTCCTCTAGTCAAAGGGAAGTTCTGGACTCAGAAGCTTAGTACCCTTATCTAGTACCACAGCACATTACATGCTTGAAGAAAATACCATACATGAGGTCCTTTTATGATCCTGGATCTTCCAGGAAATGTACCCATATTCGTGTCTACTGTTTCACCTCCTCTTACAGAGTAACACCAATTTACATAAATTGAAAGGCTTTCTGTTCACTCATAATGAGGTGTCGTGCAACATTCTTGGATGGCATGATCAGCTACACTGGCACAATTCACAAATCCAGTATCTTCTGCACCTTGCAAGGTGCCAGCAGAAGCACAGATGTTGGCCTCTGGCAGGTTCCTGTGACACTCTGTGCCTCCAGATAGTCAAATGGCACTGGTTATCACTTCTCCCACAGCCAACAGCAGGGTGCTGTTGGGACATCACTCCTTGCAGCAAAGCCGTAGCTCACCTCCCTCCAAACAAGTGCAATTGCTGTGCTCTGCCTCAGACCCTTCTGCCCTCTTCTTCCTCTTTCTCCCCTTCTCAAAGCACTTTGTGTTTTTTTGTTGTTGTTGTTGTTGTTTTGCTGTTATTTTTTTCCCTCAATCTTCCTTTTCCCAATTTCTGTGGTTCTTTTTTTTTTTTTTCAGTCTAAGACTCTCTCCCATTTCTATTCTGTAGGGTAAGAGAGAGAAGCTCACTTCTGACACCACATAAACATGAGCATGTTGGAGATGAGCTGTAAACCACAGAATTCTTGAAATAGTCCCCTCCTCTCCAGCAGGATCCTGCCTTTTTTTCCTTGTATCTGTGGAAATTTTCTGTTTGTTTTAAGAACATTTATTGCAAGTCTGAAGCAAGGTCTAATCATACCTGCTTTGCTTCGGCAAGCTGCTGCTCTTTTCTTCTGCAAAGTGATTTGTGTGATTTGATATTGCCAGTTTAGTTCCTCTGCAAATGATTTTGCCAGTGACATTAACAAATGTCTCCGGGCTGGGCAGCAGGAGAAGGCTGTGGCAGGGGGGATCTGCACCCCCTCAGAACAAAGCTCAATAAACTGCGTACGGTGACATTCGGCATGTCTGGATCTCAGGGAACGGAGTTATTTTTAGCTCCTGACAACAGCTGCAGCACAATGTTCCCCTTCTCCATCACTTGGGTAGCCTGAGACGGGTGTGGATGAATGCATGTATGCTCAGACCTTTGGAAGGTTAATTCCAAATTTTGCAAGGGTTCATCTGTCTAACGGTCCTGAATAATTAAAGCTTTGGTGTTGCCACTTTATACACCTATAGCACATTTTAAACAGTGATAGAAAAGCGACACCAACACCCTGAATCAAGAAGAAAACAACAAAACCTTTCTAGGTCAGTAGTTTAATATCAGACTGAACTCAGCACTTCCCTTCCTTAGGAGAAAGGCCTGAAGCTCAAGGAATGCTTCAGGGATTCCAGAAGGAGTGCTCCAATGCTGAGCAGCCCCTGAGACACAGCTCCTGAAATAACAGCTGATAGTTCCAGTATCTGTGAGCAAGGAGCCTGAGGGAAAACCCTTCCAGGAGCATGGAGCAATGTCCCTTCTGGGCATGGTCCTGGGCAACCTGTTTTAGGTGTCCCTGCTTGAGCTGGGGATGGGACCAGATGGTCTCCAGAGGTCCCTTCCCACCTCAGCCATTCTGTGATTCTGAGGCTGAAAGATTATGCAGCAATGAGCTGAGAGATGATGGTGTGGCAATAGATGGTTGCTTATAATAACCCATCCGTGTGGCACCACTAGCCTTCTCACCTCCAATAGTTAGGGTAGATGGCACGGAGACTTTGACAGCTCTCTGAAATCAAGCCCTGCATATTCTCCTGCTGACGTAATCCCTTTTAACCAACTCCTGTTGCCTTCTCTCCATCTTTTCCCTTGCAGGGGAACTGCTGATAGCAGCTGCAAAAGACAGTTACCTAAATGTGCATTGCACCGTGTAAGTTTTCCATGGCTTCACACTACAGCAGTATTTTTTACTACTGTAAGCATTGCTATTTTTAGCTGTATATTATCTACTAAGCAATGATGAAACTGAAGAAAGCTCTATTTTTTTTCCTTTCTTTTTTTTTACCAGCCCATTTCATTAGAACCATAGGAAATGAAAGCAGTTTGTGACTGTCATATATAAGAACTGCTTGTAATGTTCAGCTGTATGGCATCTTTCAGTCAAGTGTCAGAGACACTAAGAAATTAAGCCTGACAACATAGCTATGAGGAAGAAATGTTTTTGAAGGTTATTTTTATGTGCTACTTATACTGCTGGTGTTTTATAAATGTGACATCATAATAATTTTCATGATAAATAATGAGACTAGCAATCATCAATAGCAGAAACAAACTAAATCAAAACTGACTTATCTGAAAATAGGATTTGCCCACAGGATACGTAATTTCAAGACATCAGTCTTGGCTGAGAGGGTTGTCTTGATTTTTTTCTGCCCAAATCCTCAGGTTTACAGTATTTTGCACAAGCTCGTGCTTGACAAAAGAATGTATTACTCTCCATGACATTCTGTCTTTACTTTCTATCCATTTTTCATAATGCCTGTATGAAGCTGGTAGCAACTTCTGCATTCCTTACAACAGTCAGAAGCAATGATCAGTCACAGATAGAGCCTCACTTTCTGAAATACACTGCCAGGGACAAGAGGACAGCCAAAATATCGTGAACCTGTAAAAATGCTAATTGATGGGGTTGTGCCTGTCCTTCTCTCTTGTGCACAAGTATAGCTCTTGGGGTATTGTCCATGTATATTTAGCAATAGGTAGGCTGTTTCTTCTGACAGCATGAAATTCAAAGAGATGAGGCTGGAACTCTACATTTGAGTGCCTAACATTAAATAAACATGCCTCTGGATAAATACTTGGTACATCAGAAAATGAGGCCACCTAGTTAAGTGCTAAGTGTGGATTTATATGTCTCTTTCTATAAACAGCCAGGCTTGAATATTTTAACCCCAGTACATAAATCCTCAGAAAATTAAATGGACAATGAAACTGTGCTTCCCTTTTACAAGAACAAGAGGAATTGAAAAGCCTCACAGATTTGCAGTGGGGCAGATCTGAGTTGTAGCTTCAGACAACCTGTTTGGCTTGGGAAAGCCATGGGGGGAAATTAAAAATTCTGTTCTATGTGTATATTGAAGCATTCCTTAGCCCAACTTGGGTTTAAATTGTAAGGGTGTGTGAAGATCTAAAATTTCAAGCTAAATATTTCTTAAAAATGTAGCTTTGGATCAAGCAAAACAACTTACTTTGTTAAATTAAAAATGAATCATTTCAATTTTGACATTAGCATGTTTGTAAAATAGAATCAAATAACAATATTTTAAGGCATTTAGAAATTAGGATATTGTGTTGAAAGCTACATGAACCTCCAGCGCATTTTCACATTATTGAAAAAGCAATTTCCAATGGAAATTTTCCGTGCAAATATTGTTGGACCAGGACAACACAAGATCCAATTCCAAGTAGGAAACTGAAGCCCTCATGCCCAAAAGCATGTGCAGTCAAGCCTGCTGTATTTTCCATGGTGCTGCTTAGAGGACACACTCTAAACTACAGCCATGATCCAGAAACACACTAAGAAGGGTTTTCACCCTGTTGTTATGGCTGAATGCAATTGGGAGCAGTCCAGAAACAGAAAGAAATTCTTACTTCTGCTACTTAAAACCAAGCACAAAGGTAGCTTGTAGAATGAAGCTATAAATGAAAAGTGAGGGTAGTTGTATAGGTCTAAAATTAATTATTGCAAAACTTCAGTGAAATATAAACCAAAGTACATTTTAATTGGATTCTAATGTTTTATTTTTAAGGTGACAGCTGGAGACCCATCTGGCTTCATTTCTCACAACACAATCTCTTTTGTATTGTAATACTTTCAATCTGGTTATTACTATTGTTGGTTGTAAAAAAACTGTAAAGTTTCAGTCTGGACTATTTCATCTGGCCTTCAAATAACGCTGACTCAACTTTCAATATGTTGTTGCTTGGCATATTGAAAATTATGTGGCACTGAAAGGAGCAACAAATAGGTGGAGAAAAATATATCATTTTCTGATATTTCAGTATAACCCTTAAAAACAGCTGGCTCAAATACATAAAACATTAAAAATAGAAAGAAATTGCACTGAAATTCATTTTTGCTTTTCTTTAAGGTAAAGATCCAGATTAACTGCAGAAGGCATTATTTCCCTCAAGGAACTACTGCATTCTGATCATCAGAAAGACAAAGAACTGTCTCCTGGAACTTCATATCACCTGTTCTAGCATTATGCCCACACTAGACTCACACACTAGCACCAAAAGCAACTCCCCCTGCTTTAGCCAGGGTAATATAGTTGTTTACAAGTCCTGCTTTGCCTGAAAATGGTGATTTGCAGGAACAGGCCAACCTCGGGAAGTCATCAGGCCAAAGGACAGGATGACGTTTAGTGCACTGGAAGTTATTTCTTCTCTATGTTTAGTCTACTTACACTGCATGGTGTCTTCTACAGCACCCAGAGGTATGCTGAGATAAAGCCACGTCCGTGAAAACTTAGGTCTAGCAGGTCAGGCAAATTATATGCAAAGGGAGTGTTATTTGAGAGCTGTTGGTCCAGGGTGATAATGCTGATGACAGACTAAAGAAACCAAGGGGCTGAGGTGATGTGACTCAGTCAGGATGTGCACATGTAAAAACTATTTCAAACATCACTTGCTAGCTGGAATGGTTCCCCATATGAAACACGTACCAAATCTCTCCATTTTCACCGCAGTGAAAGTCTTTTAAGACCATGACACGGGGTATTTTGCTGTTTTCATTAATTGAACACATAACGGATAATTTTTTTTCAAAGAGCAGTTCACAGAATCACAGAACAATTGATGTAGGAAGGGATCTCAGGAGGCCATCTAGTCCAACCCCTGCCCAAGCAGGGACACCCAGAGCAGGCTGCCCAGGACCACGTCCAGGAGGCTTTTGGAGACCCCCAAGGAGGAGACCCCACAGCCTCTCTGGGCAGCCTGTGCCAGGGCTCCGTCACCCGCCCAGCACAGAAGTGCTGCCTGGTGCTCAGAGGGAGCCTCCTGGGTGCCCGGCTGTGCCCATGGCCTCCTGTCCTGGCACTGGGCACCGCTGAGCAGAGCCTGGCTCCGGCCTCTCTGCACCCTCCCTTCAGGGATTGAGGGACACGGATGAGATCCCCCTGAGCCTCCTCTTCTCCAGGCTGAGCACTCCCAGCTCTCCCAGCCTCTCCTCATAGGAGAGGTGCTCCAGTCCCTCTCAACAGTTGTGCCATATATTCATGTTTTGTATCTAGGGATGAAGGCTAAAAAAAAAAAAAAAAAAAAAAAAAAAGTTTGTTTTCCCCAACACTAGGTAGCTGGGAACAATCAGCAAAGTAATGTGTATCAGAGCTACCACTAAAGAACTTCCACTGGTTCTGCACCTTTCCAGTGATACAGCTGGTAACTGCAGAAAGGGAGCGGTGCCAACACCTCTGTGAAGTAATTGGATGTCAAGATTGATCCAGCTCCCCATTACTGTATTGGGTTTATGTGGCAAGGGTTTGGTAGCAGGGGACTGCAGGCTCTGTGAGCAGAGCCCAGCAGCTGCCCCAGGTCAGATCAGAGCCAGCTCCAGACAGCTCCAAACGGGACCTGCTGCTGGCCAGAGCTGAGCTATGAGCGATGCTGGGTGGGCCTCTGGGAGAGCAGATTGAAGGAAGGGGAAATCTGCTGTGCTACAGCAGCTGGGAGAGAGGGGTGAGAGCTGAGAGAGAAGCAGCCCTGCAGCCCCCAAGGTGAGTGCAGCAGGAGAGCAGGAGGTGCTCCAGGCACGCAGCACAAGTTCCCCTGCGGCCCGTGGAGAGGCCCCTGGTGGAGCAGGCTGTCCCCCTGCAGCCCACGGGTCCCACACGGAGCAGATCTCCACGCTGCAGCCCGTGGAGGAGCCCCCGGTGGAGCAGGTGGATGTGGCCTGGAGGAGGCTGCGGCCCATGGAGAGCCCCCGCAGGAGCAGGCCCCGGGCCGGAGCTGCAGCCCGTGGAGAGGAGCCCACGCAGGAGCAGGGGGTCTGGGGGGAGCTGCCGCCCGTGGGGGCCCCGTGCTGGAGCAGTTTGCTCCTGGGGGATGGACCCCGTGGTACGGAGCCGTGTGGGAGCAGTTCTGGAAGAGCTGCGGCCTGTGGGCAGCCCCCCAGGCTCAGTTCGGGAAGGACGGCATCCCGTGGGAGGGACCCCACGGGGAGCAGGGGCAGAGAGGGACCGTGAGGGAGCGGCGGAGACGAAGCGTCATGGACTGACCGCAGCCTCCCTGTCCCCATCTCGACCCTTGAGTCCTTTCCATCGTATGTACTCCACCCTTTTCCTTTGATGAAGAGGAGTGATGAGAAGGCTGTGGTAGAGTTTAGCTGCCCAGCAGGGTAAAACCACCAGAATTACCCAACTTTGTCAGTTATTTCTCACCCAGTTAGCAGAACTTATTCAAGCAAGTGGATAAAGGTTATTCACATAGCCTTTGCTTGACATAATATTTGCCAGGTAATGGCTGCAGAGTTGAGCACTGGAGCTTAACCTGTGGAGTGTGCTTGAACAGGGCTGCAAATGGGTGAGCACTGAAGTGGGTTGTTTTCTTCAGCTCTTTGATGGCTTCATTTGGCAGGATAGCAATGGGACTGTCCACACCAAACTGTGTCCACATAAGTACATGTCCAGATATTGTCTCCACACCACTTACCAGCAGCTGTGATGGCATTAAACAAAAATGCCAACATGGTGTTTAGATTTATTTATTTGCTTTTGTACAAGATGCCCTAGTGTGGAGTTAAGCTTATGTATTTATAGGCTATGTTCGAGAGCTTGTGGTTTTGTCTTTTGATTTTTTTTTCATTTTTTGAAATGAGGCTATTTCCACTTAGGAAAAAAAAAAAAGAAAAAAAGAAAAAAAAGAAAAAAAAAAAAAGAAAAGATTTTCTGTGAGTAATCCAGCAAGTCAAACCAGGAAGAAGAAAGGAACTTCCCACTCATGGGATCCTCCTTTAATTTATATGAGTTTCTTATCCTTGTTACTGTGATTTTAGTGATTGAACACTCTTATGGAAGGACACTCAAAAACCAGGAGACCAATTTTTCCAATCAGAGCTAGTGGAACTGGAGCCCAGAGTGCAAACACGCATGATGATCTGTTTGCAGAGCTGCTACAGACCCAGGTACATGCTCAATGACCAGTCAAACAGTATATTTAACAAATGTATGTGGCATTTATGGATGATGTTTTTGCACTGAGTTAAGAGGTTAAAGGACAAATTCAGGCTGGTGTAAAGTGCTGTAGTATAATGCTTTCAGCAAACAGTTGAGATTCTGAGTAAATAATCTGCTATGAAGTACTGCGTGACTGCAGTCCTCACCACAGCAGCTAATGTGCTCTAACCTGTAATTACTGAGTGCTATCTCTTCAGTTTGGAAGAATTCTGCTGGAGAGGAAAAAACATTAATCCTACTTAGTATCCTGTTGGTCAGGTTATCATGAGCGGGCACATGGTGTAGTCTGGCAGGCTTTGCCTTTCTATGCTTGTG
This sequence comes from Anser brachyrhynchus, assembly GCF_964034855.1. Lineage (NCBI taxonomy): Eukaryota > Metazoa > Chordata > Aves > Anseriformes > Anatidae > Anser > Anser brachyrhynchus. Next base: position 194,286,457 of record NC_137694.1, read on the forward strand.
CTTCATATGTGCTTAATAAGAGTGCAGGAGTTTCCAGAATCCAGAACAATATGTACTTCTATTTCCTGGGATCAATGGCTAAGTTAGTTTAAAGTAAGCAGAAGTATTTTCCAGGGCACAAAAAGGGGAGAAAATGAATCTCATGAACATAACATAAAAGCCCCTCAGTGTTGGACTTGAAGGTCCACACAGTCCGGAATCCTTCCTGTGACAGTAACCAGTGGCAAAGGAAGGATATAACAAACAGTGCAGATAAAGTGTGACTTTGCTCTGACCCTCACGAGCCAAGACTTGATAATAGGTTTGAATGGAATTTCAGTTATTTCAAAGTTTTACCTCTATTATTCAGAATAAAAGTTGAATTCAAGTCTTAAACCTGTACCTTTGCAGATGACTGATTTTTTTTTCCACTTGGTAAAAAATCTGAAGGGGTAGGGGAAAATAGGCCAGCTATACTTTTTTGTTGTCATCTAATTAAGTTCTGTAAATGTTGACACCTCCTCCCCACCCCCACCCCTTTTCATTATTGTTGTGTGACATTATTAACTACCAGGTTTGGACGTGGGACTTTTCAACATTAGATTCCTGAGAGTGCTCAGAGATTTAGCTGCTCACACAGTTGGTCTTGAATTCAGATTAGTGATGTACTTTTGTTGTTGTTGTTTTGAGGGATCTGATCAGAATTCAGATCAGCACCAGAAAATAATCTGGTCCCTGTATACTTCCCCGTGGATGTCTAAGGGGAGCAGACAAGCTGGGTGATTAGCCAGGCAGCCCACTGGAAACCTCTGTGGCCAAGCCTTAGGGTCAAATGTTGGAAAAGCTGCCTACCAGGAAGCCTGGGAAAAGCACAGTGAACCAGCATCACCTTCCTGAGAGAGGCACCTTGAATCTCACATTGTGCATCTTCTCCCATAGCAACTAAAACATCACAAAGAGACAGAGGAATTCCTCTTTTACCATGTTACTGAGCAGAGTTTATTTCTTCTGCTGCCAATTCAGCTGGCAGCTATCACTGTTAATTGGGCTGGGAACATAAAGAAATTCACAGACTCGCTATTTAAAAAGCAACATTTCACCCCTTGCTTTTTGTCAGAAGGGTTTATTTCTCTCTCCTTCTTTTCTGTTTTCAGTGCCTTTCTCCTACTTGCTTTAATAATGATTACGTACACACTGAACAATGACTACTCCTTGCAATCAGATGTTTGGGCCCCTTTATGTTGGGTATGGGGGTATAACGTATCTTCACCTCCAAAACTTCTGGGCTTTACCACTTCTGTTCCACAAACCCTTTGGAGGTCCAGAAACTACTTCTATGGGTCTTGGAGAGGAGCTGAGAAACGTCAGTCTACCATTAGCTCACACAGAATCCCTGAAAGGGGTATCCTCTTTTTTCTGGGAAATTATTAAGCTGTCCACAAATCGAACAGGTTGAAATTAATCTTTTACTCTACAGATGATTGATAGGGAATGTTAAGAAGGAAGAAAACTGGCATGAGGCCCTCCTCCCCTCCTTGATGATGGAGAAGCAGTCACACACACTGGAGCATAAAGGAATCACCACTGTCATGCAGACAAGATCAAGGTGCCTGTTCCAGACTCGTGGAGAGGAGCTTCCTCCCACTCACCAGCCAGCACGACTCTGATGAAGCCAGACCCTCTCCCATGGGAGAAGACAACTGCACTGCGAGGCCCTGCCACCAGCCCTGTCACTCAGGCTCTGCCATGCCAGAGAACAGATGTCTGCTCGCAGCCCTAATGCACTGTGGACCTAATCAGCTCTTAGATTATCAGTAGGTTGTGTCTTTTTATTATTTTGTTTGTTTGTTTTCCCTCATTTCTCCCTCCAGTGGTTCTTCTACTTCTTTCTTCCTGCCATTTCATCTATCATACTCTCCCTCTCTTGCCTCACAATTTATCTCTTTCACTTTCACTGAGGGCTCAGATAGGTCTGAGTATTAATGTCCAGGATTTATAAGAGCAAGCCTTCAACTCTTTATCAAAAATGCAAATTACCCGAGATTTTAAAGCTGCGCAATAAATTTAACGGTGCAATGCAATTTTCAGAGAATACTTGAAATTGCTGAATTGAATTACAGCACTCACATGTGATGACTCAATATTTCTATAAGGTATGAACAGTGTGCAGACCTTCAGAAAACAGACAGCGAGGAATGGGGAAGAAGGGAAGGAGAGTTATTTTCTCTTAACTTGCTACATTTCTGTGACCGAATACTATGAAGATTTTGCTTGTTTTTCTAAGGTGTAATGATTTTCAAAGTCATCACTTCTACCTGTTACAAGTAAAATTTGCAGCATACTGAGATTATAAAACAGAGACAGGCTTTGGCTTTGAGTCTATGAGCTATAAAAAATCTTGTTAAATCATCCATCAGTGCTTAAGACATGTTTTCTCCGTGTGCTGTTTTTCTTTAAACTCTTCATTATCCTCTCTCTTAAAAATCAAACAAAGAAACAAGGATTAGACAGAATTAAAGTTTGGAGGCAAACATAGTTCCAGCTTATTGCAATACTCAGGAACAATTTAAAAATCCCAGGCAATGATTATTAAACTTGTAGGAGTCTTTTAAACAAAACATCTGCAAACTTCTTGTTGACTGATTCATCCTTCTAAAAGCAGAACAGAACATTTCAAATACAATCATTGCTATCAGTTTCCTTGCACTTTTTTAAAGTTATAGCAGGCTGTTTCTAATTGCCAGAGGGGCCAATTAGTCATTTGTAGAAGAAATGGGAAAAAAGAACTCTTTAAAATACTAAATAAATGGCATCATACAACTTGCTAGATAGGACAAGAGAATTTAACAGTATTCAATAGCCCAGAGATTTATGTTTCCCATTTACTATAGATAAATGACATCTCTCTTTTTAAGTTTACAGCAACAGTACCCATAGTGAATCTGATTTTGTTTTCCTTTGCAATACAAAGGGAAGGAATTTTCTTGTGACTTCACATTTCTAGAGTCACAGACGTACTACGTGCCTTATGAGTGGTATGGCACTTCACCAGGAAACCCACTTCTCCCTTGGTGTGGGAAAATTTTCTTGGAGACTGAAAATAGTATAGGATGATCTCAAAGGTGCAAAGGGCAATCTTTAAATCCATTTGCATTATATTCAGAGGACACGTTTTTGTGACATAATGGGATTTCCATAAAGCTTTTATGCAATCACATTTTCCTATAGCTGTATGTTCTTGCGCTGGCTCTTTACAAGTGGATGAATCTCATCTGATTTTTTCTATATAGGGTGGCTTCAGAGCTCATTCTAAACCATATCAGGAAATGAAGCTGTTTCCACTCCCAGCTACACACATCTCACGCAAACAAGTTCCAAATTCTAACATCAAAACAAACTATAAAGCTATATAGGTTAAAAAGATGATCTTAGCCTTTTGCTGTAGAGCTAACCTACCCACTTCGGGCTTTGCTGACTTTGTGGTTGATAAGGATAGAAGTAAAAACACCTTTAGGGATTGTGGAAATCTCTGTTTTGTTATTAAGCCGGGCAAGTGGAGAGAAAGCTCCACTGCTGCAGGAAACACCATCTCGCTGGGAGTCTCTGATAGAAATGTGCTGGGAAAGGAGCGTCTTTAAAACAGAATCCCTAATTCTGGCCTGAAGTACCCCAGTTTCAACTGTGACTCCAGCCTCCAGGAAGCTGATCCTAAGGCTGTATTTTTCCCTTCTAGCTCATTTGAAAACACACTTCTTGCTTCAGTGAGGAAACAGTCTGAGCAGTTATCCCAGCACAGATTTGTTTTAAGAATCTTCATATTGCTTGAGAGCTTTTTCAGTGGTTGCTGCTGAAAAAGGAGACACTAAATAAAAGCACTGTAAAAGCTTAGATCGTATTTGGAAGCAGTTGTAACACACCTTTTTGTATAGGGGGTCATGAATTGTTATTATCACACCAATAAAGGTATGTGGAAGTAATTGCCTAGATCAGATTTCATCTTATGTTCCTTTCAGTATTCCCATATTTATTTGTAATTGGCAACAAAGCTCTTCATGCCTTCGTATTCTTCCATAAAGACAGCAAACCTCATCCTACCCTGTTTCCAGGCTCAATTACATGACACGACACGAGTGGTCATCCATGGAAGGTTACTGAATTTATTCTGTGCTTCTTATATTTTCCTCAGAAGCAGCTGTTGCCATAGGAAGAAATGCAATGTCATTAGCTCTGTACTGATTACTTTGGATGTGAGCAAGACAGCACAGCGAAGAAGAGTTCAGAGGTCTGTAGGATATTTATTTTGAAAGCAGCCAATTTTCTATATCTACTTATTTGAAATCCCCCTCTCCCCAAAAATAACCTGGGGCCAAATTTTTCAAGGTGTTTAACACCTAAAACTCAGAAAGTTCTTAGTATAATTCTTTTGATTCCAATATATTGATTTCATGTCCTACAGGTTCACAGTGATACCTGAAAATACCCCGCATGCTCTTGACAATGCACTGAGTGCCTGTCTGCAGCTCTGGGTGCCTGCACTTTGGAGAATTTGTCCTTCCTGCATCGTTATTCAGTAGCCATGGAAAGAGTTGATAGCCTCCATCAAATTCCCCTAAACAGATGTTTATGTGAAAGATCCTGCTGTCCAATAGGCGCTAACTGGCAAGCCAATAGGCAGTCCCAGCAATAAGACCAGTGGCTCAATGGGATCAGAGACAATTAACACACTAGGGATTAATTTTCCTTCTGGCTTTGCTGTACTGAGATTCACAGATCACAGCATTTTTGCAATGATAGTTACTGAACAGGAAAAAGTACTCAAAAATTATTCATCTAATTTCACATTTTACTGGAAAAAAAAAAAAAAAGATGAAATCTCTTCTGATCACTTGAAATACTTTAGACCAAAGAAACATTTTAGAGAAAGAAAAAAGGAGACAAAGCCAGACTTCAGATTTACCCAATCACATAAAGAATATGAAGTTTAATAATGCCTGAATTTTTCTAGTCTCATCTCTACTGCTGCATGTCGTTGTGATGCTAGCACTCGATAAATAATAAATTATGCTACTGCTGCTTGTGAGTGACCTGGCTTCTCTGTCCTGCAGCAAGATTTTTACCATGGTTTGCTTACAGGGAGAAGGATACAGAGAATGAAGACTCCTTCAAGCTGCTCTAGAGGACTGACTCACCAGCAAAATGGCTCTGCCAGAATTTGGATTCTGATGGGCCAGTCTTCTGCAATTGCCAGTAGGTGCCTCTTGGTTGTTGTAGGAAGCACTGAACAGCATCTATCCTCACTGATCTCATCTGCCTGTCCCTGGCATCAGCAAGACGCCTGCTCCCAATGCATGTAAATGCCAAGTACAATTGGAGAGGAACAGGCAGTGAGGAGGAGCTCCTGCAACGTGCTGTTCTCCGCATGGCTCTCTAATGTCCCAGAGCATGTAATTCTGAAGGGCAGGAAGATGAAGAAAAGTTACAGAGCACACTGATGCTTTTCTTTAGCTGGAGTGAGCAGGTGAATTGGGAAATAACAATGCAGCAAAAGGAGGTTTTACTAACAATCTCCCAAGCAGATGCTTTAATGAAGAAAGAAAACAGCGTAACAAGAAACTTACTTGTGCCAGCCTCTGTGATCAAAGGTTGATATTCAGCAGCTGGGACTTAATTCCAGTAAATTTGAAACATGGCTTATATAGTCCAAGAAGAAAAAGCAATGGAGCGGGAGAGGTTCCTGCCTCTAATGCAAGATAATCTCAGTACCACAGACACAACAAGAAAATCTGCTTTCACACAATAAATTATGCAGTGCTCTCAGCTGATTGTGAGTAGTTGCAACCAGTACTGATGTGATTTGAGGGAAACAAAAATGGTATTGTTCTTTTCAAGGATCTAATTCAAAGAACATCTACTTATGAGATAAATAAACTTTGAGAGAGGAATGTGGAAAGAGGAAGGGATCTTTGACTTCATATCTTTGATTTTGAATCTTTGATCTTAGGCCTCTGGTCTTAGCTGAACCAGCTGTACAAATCTATCTCACCCAAAGTCAGTCATCTTGCTACCTCAGAGGTGTTATTCCAGAGGCGATGTATTACTGCCCACTGCTTCATTTTGTGCTTAGTTTACTCCATACTGCATTTTGTTTCACCTGCGTGCAATCAGTTTGAACTATCCAAGCATCAGGATTCAGAAACGAATATGAATAAAAAATGGACATCTCCCTTTTTCTCCATGTCTCTCAGTGCTCTGCTTTTGCCAGAGGAATACTACACGTAGGTTGTGCTTTATAGCTCTTATAGACTTCTCCCCTGAGTTTGCTCAATCCCTTTTGTAACTCATTGCAACCATGAGTTCCACATTTGAATTAAGTACCGTGTAAAAATTTAATTACTCCTCCGTTACTGGGTTGGTCTTATTATTATCTTAATTATTTATTATTAGTATTACTTTTTCCTGAGCAATATCACTGTCTGCTTGCTAGATCTTCTGTTACGTGATAAGACTTCTGTGGGATTCCACTAAGATAACAGTTGCATGAAGAGTGAAGAATAAAGCCCTCTTTCTGTTGCCAGCGGTTTCTTCCTATCTAGCAACGACCTTTCCACCCTCATTAGGTAATTGAAAGGTTATAGAAAGCTGCAGTGGTGGAAGGTTAGTTTCAATTTATGGACTAAAATTAAAAATAAAACTTTTTATCAGAAGTGTAAATGCTGATTTACACAGCCAGTCCTTGTAATGGTACTGGGAATTGGCTATCTAACCTTTTTTTGCTCTTTTTACAATTTCCATATTAAGCAATATTTCTACAGCTCTAATTCCTGTAACTGCTTCCACTTCATCCAGGAAAAGAAGACAGGTGAGAGATGAATCTGTGAGAAAGGAGTAACCTTTACACAACCATTCTGGGTGGCAGGTATATGCTGACTCATGGAATTATGAAAAGATATAGATGATGTAGTTCTGAAAATAGCACTGTATTTATGAACAAGTCTCTGAGAGTTTATGGCATGATTAAATCTAGCGATTAAAGTTTCTTATGCAAAACCTTCTGTCAGGAACGGCTGAGCAATCCATGTATTCCAAAGCATAGATACTGTTTTCTCCCATAACATCTGACACAAGAGATTTCCATTTCAGATGTGTGATTTGTTATTTAAAGACAAAGCAAGAGGTTTACTTTTTGCTATTGAGCTTAAAGGTTCATCACAGTTTTAAGATAAATGTGAAAAAGAATACGCAAACAGAATTAAATGTAAGTGAATAAGTTGAGCAGTGGTGCTTAAGGGCTGTGAGTTGTCAAATCTACCCCCACCATTATCAGTGTTTATGAGTATCTGAAGAATATGAACAAAGAGAAGCATGAGAAATTGATTAAGGAAGGCATCTAAAGAAATGGTACAATATTAAGCGAACAAGATTTAGAAAGAAAATTGGGAAAAGATTCCTAATGACGAAAATTTCCTTACTGAAGGGTAACTCCACAATGGAACTTCTGTAATGTCTATTGTTCCAATCATTTGAAAATGAACTTGAATGAAGTACAGGCAGATTTATATAAAGACATAATTAGTCTTTTACACTGTATTTCTGTTATTCTTTATGATTGTTTATCCTATGTTTATCCTATGTTTATTATCCTATGTTCCACTACCTATAGGCAGAGAGAAATCAGCCTAGCAGAAGAGAAAGAATCCAGATGTGAGAATAAGCAATTAGATCTTTCCTTAATGTTTTGTCTCCTCTACAGTATATTTATTTTTAATAGTTTAGTGACAGAAGCCCAACGGCTAGAGTTCTCCATCTTGCACAAGTTGGCAATTGTGCATTCAGTTAGAAACTGAGAAACTCCCAAGACAATGGCAGGAACGCACTACACCTCATTTTAAACCAGCTGTTTGCAGGCAGTGTGTCTTTCTGCTTGTGGGGGGATGCAGCAGACCACAGCTCCCATCCCTGCCCCCTTAACCCCTAACTCCTCATTGCATGTGGATGACTGATCACTGGAGGTCCCACACAGAGTGTAACCACAGGTCCTGTTGTGAAAAAACACAGGCTTAAAGTAGAGGAGGATCTGAGACAGCTTCTTGCTCAGAGAAATCCTGCAGCGTTTGTAGCCCGTCAGATCAGCCACCGCAACCACCAGACATACACACACCGCCTTGGCCACAGTATCTCCTGCTTCTCTGTCCCTGGCACAATGGTCCTGCTAGGACACTGGGGGTGAATGTGGAGGCGCAGTGCTGCTCTAAGCACCCAAAACTTGCTGCAGCATATATCCATATACACGTGGACAGCCATGGGGTCCAGGAGGTGGTTGTTATCTGGGACCCAGACCCGATGGTGTTGGGGACAGGGCAGAGGAGCAGTCTTGAACTACCTGAGAAGGTAGGAGCATGCATGTCTCACACAGCAGGTATCAGGTACAGTTTGGCAGCCCCAGTGATGACATTGTCCCTGGTGTCACAGGGACTTGGTCTAACCCTGCATCCAGACAGGGACAGCAGAGCAGAAGTAATTACTACTTTTTGTCCAGCATCCCGTGGTGGTACTTGAAGGGGATGATAACTCAGTCCACTCCCCACTCAGACAGGCAAGCTGGCTGTGGGGAAGCATCATTTGCATGATTTGTCCTCAGCTTAAAAAAACAAACAACCAGCTTCTTCGTCCTCTCATCTGCAGCCAGTAGTTCCCTTTACCCACTTCTGCATATAACAACCTTCAATAGGCTTTTCTATCTAGAATTTGACCAAGCTCTTAACTGATTGCACATAAACCCATGTCCATATTCTCATCCCATACCCAATGCTATGGAGTTCGTATTATTTTCAGAATATCAGGACAGCTCCTTTTCTATCCAGTCAGTTTGATCAGCCTATGATAGGTATCTCAAATGTGTCATTTCTAAGTGTCATCTCTGACTCCAAGCTTAAGTTTAGGGGATAGAGATATATACAGATTTTAGGAAATGGAGACTGAACCCACCCAATCAGTTCACTTTGACCAGATCATAAACTCATTGATATTTGTTAGTCATTTGTAATATCTGTTTACCTAGGCATTAAGGGCCAGTAGCTAGCCCTGCAGCTTATGTATAGAAGACTATATCCTATAACTGTATCATGGAAGCTTTCCATTCCCTCATGATGCTGCATACAATAAATAAGAAAAGACTCTAGAAGGAAGTAAAAACAATACATTGAACTTCTTTGTGCATTCAAAAAGCTCTGACTCACTTATTTTAGTATCCCTCTTTGTCTGCTTATATGCTTATTGTGAAGTAGCAGACAAAATTGTTCAGATATATGCTTTTACCTTCAGTGACATACCTGTGATTTAGTGGGAATAAAAGGAAATTTATTACTGTTCGCTGGAAATGAGTCCATTAAGTAGTGCTAAAAGCTTAGGGAAGCTTTCTCAGTGCTGTCTGGCAGAGTCACCCAGACTTTCAAGTGTACCTGCTCAACTCCACACTGGTGAGGCTTTGGCTTCCTCTGGAACAAAAGCACTGTGGAGCCATGAAAACTATCCCTGTACCTTTGCAACTATCCAGTACAAGTCTAGCCAGAACACACCACCTCCTAGGTCTTCTCTGGCTCTTACCATGACTACCATAGCCTACTTGCTGTAAAGGCCACAGATGAAAGCTACCCCCTAATTTTTTCACCTTGACTCTTCCTCATCATACTGCCTCCTATGTCAAAACAAAGATCCAACACCAGGGGACCACCTCAAAGTCCATGCTACAAAAGTAAGCTAAAACAATCAGAGGTGGGAAATGGGCACCTGACATGCCTTCCCCTACTCCTACTCCATGTTCTGCATTGAAGGAAACGAGTTTCCTCCTTACATTGCTGCTTCATCCAAGCTACTCTGAGAGTAGACCCAGCTGTGGCATTGGCTGTGTCTAGTCTCCCTCCTGCTTGTTACAAGATTTCAGCAAGGAACACCAGTGCCCAGTGCCAGCACCATAAATATATCCCTTCATACCTGGCATGAACAGCAGCACCTATGAATTTTCTGGGTGGCAACATGTACCCCATCACAATGTGCGCTACCCGTTCAGAGCCACGAGCAGGGTATAAGCACTTTCACCTCTACTCACAAGTGAGGGGGATTTGCCTTTCTGTGCTGTGGCTACATATTTACCCAACACTTTACATACACAAACAGCCAACCCACAAGCACAGATGGTGCATGATTCACTCTGGGGCTCTGATCGCTGACTGCTGCTAGCTTTGGATTGGGCCCACAGCACTGGGAAATTACTGCAAGCATTTGTATGATTCAGTAATGATTTTGCAGCCAAAGGCTCCAGCTGCCCTTCCCTGAGTGGCAGTTTGGAGTGAGGACCTGGCACAGGCTGGTAGGACTCCACACGTCTCCTTACATCTGGCAGTACCAAGACTGGAGGCAAAACCTCACGATGCGAAGGGCCACACGCTGGGACAGCTGCAGTCCTCCTTCAGCCCTCCTGGTGTCTGGGGTTCTGCTGGCACCTGGTACATCCTGCTGCATCCAGGGCCAGCCTGCTAGACCCAGCTGGGTCTCTGGCCCTTCAGCATCTGGAAATGCTCAACGTGACGTATTTCTGGACAGATGTAGCTTTATGATTTACCTGTACCACGAGTTGTGATTTGTGCCTTGGCATGTGGATGTTTCTCACTGTTCTTATTATCAGCCCTAGGAGAAGGTCTCTTCCTTTAAGCAGCTTTTAAATATGGCAAATCACAAGTCAGCCTTTTAGATGGGGTGCCTGGACTGTCACAGATAAGATTTCACAAGCATGGTCTCATGGCCATACATTGACATGTATTTGAAAGTGTCTATGTGGGGAATGCTGTCCTGCCGCTGACTTTGAGAACAAATTCCAGGCAGGGTACGTGGTACACATAAATACTTATTTCTGAGGTAACATCCAGCCCCGTGGCCTTCTAGAGGCTTTGTAAGCGCTGCACTTGGCTTAATTCTGCTCCCCATTACCCAAAGGCGATCAGCACTTCAGATGGAGGGAGACCCTTTGCCACTCCAAGGGTAAACATATCTTCAGCTGTGTGCTGCCTTGGCAGCCCATGGTCTCCATGGACCAATGAAGAGCATTGGTTTGGGGATGACCAGATATTTCCCTTCATACAGGTTGGCACAGTCCTTCAGCCTTCTTTATTTGCTCATGAAACCGAAATAATTACATACACAAACAAAACAGGCAGGAGTTGCAGTGGATGTCACTGACCTAAAGAGCAACCAGCATATGGATGGGACCGGTGGACACATTCTGCTAGATCCGCGTGCCAGCTTGGTGCCAGAAACAAGCTTCCCTGATATTTTGTTTGTTTGTAAATAATTATAAATATTTTGCACAGATGGTGTTTACATGGCTGCTTAAAACGCTGAGTGTTACCGTAGTTTCAAATTTAAAAACAATTGTGACAAATACTAGCAATTTCAAGATTGCTATCTCTATATACTAAATCGGAGCCAAACTCTATGAAGTATTAATTCAAATGAATTTGTGTGGAACTCTTTTCAATAGGATTTAAAGGTAGCCAGCAGTTTAGATTACCCCTTTTTTTTATTGTACTGGCATAAGATTAAAATAGTTTGCTACCAAAGTCAGTGGTTTTGTTCCGTGGACAGTGGCATCAGAGTTGTGTCTGCAGTGTTATATAAGCGGTTAAACCACAACAATCCACAGTACTATTTAGCCTTTAGTTAAAATCTCTACAACAACCTTGAAGGCAAAATATTTGTTATTCCCAAGCTGTGAGCAGAAGGAGGAATATTTACTGAATAAATTTTCTTAAATGTTGATTTATTCTTTGTAGAAATACTGATTTGATTTTAACATAAGCTTTATATATGTATATTGCCATTAAGAAAACCCAAACAGGTTTTTTCATCTCATTTGACTGACTTAACACGTCCCAAAAATAATGAATACACAGTTATGTCTACACACACAAAATAAACAGTGCATACAGAATAGCTATATAATGTGAACCTTGTTGTTTATTAAAGGAAGCATTTGCTTATCCGTGTAAAAAAAAAATGAGAAAACAAAAAGTTATTTCATCCTATAAAATGTCTACATAATAGAAATCATTGAAGTGCAAGACAATAGATTTATTCCAATGCAGCTGGAAGTTTTGAAGCAGCCAACAAAAATATACATTTCAGATGTAGATTGATGTAGTTTAAAAGTATCTGCTTAAAGTTCTTATTAAACAATTAAACAATCAAAGTGCAGACTAGCTGTGGCAAAGCAACTGCTCATTTTCAGCTGATTAGAGGATGGAAACAGAACTGGCCTTTGAATTTTATTACAGGCAAAAATTCTGGTGTTTTAAGCAGGTAGTCTTGGCAGTCTTATGGCACAGGTCACAGATGGCTGGGTTGGAAGTGACTTCAGGATTTAATACAGGTCATCCTCTGGTCCCAAGCAAACAAATGCCGACTATGGAATACAGCACACATGTGTTTTCAAGATTAATTTGACTCTAAAAAGAGGAGCAAAAGTAGCAGATAAAGAGAATAGTCCACTCAAAGCCAAGTTTTTTTGGCATCCTGGCATGATTCAAACACTTCTGGATTGTCCAGGAGAAAACACGCCTTCTTGTAAAGGCTGGCATCCCACTTAACCACCTGATTCACGGTTTGCCCAGCCACTGGAAACTTCACAGCACACCACACGAGCAGTCTTCCCCCAGGAGATGTGTTGCTGTCCCTGATTAGCAGCTGGATGTCCTTCTCAAAGCAGCTGCTGCTGAGGCCCTGCTGTCTGCAGCCAAACCCCCAACCATTTTGTCTCTAAGAAATAGCTGTGAGGACATAGAAAGGCAGGTCCACTAAAGGGAAATAATGTTATAGCCATTTACCTTAAAGTACATGCAATCACCAGCATTTAGGTTTCCATTTGAGGGACTTTTTGTTTGCTTGGGTGGTTCCACCATTGGAGTCTTCTGGAAACCAGAAAAAAATGCATAGGTAATTTTTATGCAAAGTACTACACGCAATGTGAGCATTTTGTGTGCACAGAATGACTGAACATCATTTGTACTCTGCCAGAGACTGAAATAAGCTGTGCTCCTTCTGGACCAGACACTACTCCCCTGCATCCCAGCAGTTTTGCCTATCAAAGTGAAAAGCCAATGAACAGCACTGCCCAGAAAATAGAAAGGATTTTCTCCTCTTCACCATTTTCCTGATAACACACCTGGCCTATTGCAGGCTAAGAACAACACTCGAGGGATGACCTTCAATTGCACTCAGCTGTTCTGCAGAATGACCTGAACTATTTAAATTCAACTAGCTGCAGTTATCCAGGGCTCAGTTAAGTGCAAGGAACTGATAAAACCTCAGAAAAAAAAATGGAATTATAATCTAGAATTAACTAATGAACTCTAGACGTACAGCTAAGGAAGGAGCAAATGAGACTTTTATTCACTTTAAGAAGATATTCTGAAGACAGCAACTGTTCAAAGACATTAATGCCAGAACCTCTTTTATCTCCTGAAGAGGTTAAATAAGGAACTTGAATGTCTGAATATCAATTGAGCAATTTGCATTTAGTCATCCCTGAAGTCACTGGTGCTGCTAGATCAGTCTGGTGGGGAGCCCAGTGTTTGAAAGGGTCATTAAATGCTGCCTGCAGGGGGAAAAGGCTTTCTGGCCCAAGAGGTCTCATGCATCTCTCCTTTGTGAAACTTGTTTCTGATTTCTATCACACTTATTCTCCTCCTACTCTGTATCTTTTCTTTAAGATACACAAGGCACATCAAGATGGAGATATAGAGTGCCAGAAAGCTTCTTTACGAAGATACAGCATCCATTTAATGTTTATGTTAATTGTTTCTCCCAGTCACCCTTTTCAGATCTGTAAAAGAAGCGAAATGCTCCTAACACAATGCTGAGCATTTCACAGTCTCATTTGGTAATGAAGTTGCTGGAGGAATAACAGAGAACAGCTGCTGTTTTAAAATAGAAATTCATAGCTTTGTAGGGTCAGTGGTATTTCATGGGACTTTTCATGCCTGGAACAATTTAATGACAACTAGTGTATTACCATATTTGTTCCCTGTGATTTCCAAGTTTATCACCAATTATTTCATCTTTGTATGCCAGCAGTTTGCCATATACATGAAAAAAGAGTGCAGGGGCAGCCAGGACCTTTGATATATATTTCGAGGCTGAGGGCTGCTCTGTTGCAGCTAGGTGATTGGAGTTATCCAATTTAACAGATTAAATTTCTCTCTGATACACATGCTTGATCTACAGCCACACTTCTGGACAGCAGTACAGACATACTGCAGCTATTGTCCTGATCATTTATATTAATAAGGAAAAAAAAATAGACTTTGAGAGCAAGGGGAGAATGAACACACAGAGCAATTATTTTTGTGATACACAGGTCTTATTCTCACTGAATTAGCCTTACCACTCTACAAGCTTTGCTATACTGCCAGCTATATAAAATGACCTCAGTGATAGCAACGAGATTTTAATTTCTATTGTATTACTGTAATTTCCTTGGGTCCCTTTGCAGACAGTGCTTTGAGGAGATGAAAATGCACCTTTGAAAAAAACCTGTCTAGTCAAGTTGGGAGTGTGGGTGGAAAACACAATTTGGGAGGCATCTTCCCTGTCTCTGTTCCTCTCAGGAAAACTATGCACCAATCACAGCATCACAGAACGGCTGAGGTAGGAAGACACGTCTGAAGGACACCTGGTGCCACCCCTGCCCAAGCAGGGACACCCAGAGCAGGCTGCCCAGGACCACGTCCAGGAGGCTTTTGGAGATCCCCAAGGAGGAGACCCCACAGCCTCTCTGGGCAGCCTGTGCCAGGGCTCCGTCACCCGCCCAGCACAGAAGTGCTGCCTGGTGCTCAGAGGGAGCCTCCTGGGTGCCCGGCTGTGCCCATGGCCTCCTGTCCTGGCACTGGGCACCGCTGAGCAGAGCCTGGCTCCATCCTCATTGTACCACCAGCCCCCTTCAGGGATTGAGAGACACGGATGAGATCCCCCTGAGCCTCCTCTTCTCCAGGCTGAGCAGTCCCAGCTCTCTCAGCTTCTCCTAATGTGAGAGATGCTCCAGTGCTTTCATCATCTTGGCAGCCCTCAATTAGTCTTTCTTCACTCTGTCCATGTACTCTCTCTGGTACTGAGGAGCCCAGAACTGGGCACAACACTCCAGGTGCATCCTCACCAATGCTGAATAGAGGGGAAGGATCGCCTCCTTTCACCTGCTGGCAACACTTTGCCTAATGCAGCCCAGGATAGCGTTAGCTTTCCTTGCAGCCCACTGCTGACTCATGTTCAACTTGGTGTCCAGCAGGACCCTCAGGTCCTTTCCTGCAGAGCTGTTTTCCAGCTGGGTGTATTCCATGAGGTTCCTGTCAGCCCATTTCTCCAGCCTGTCAAGGTTCCTCTGGATGGCAGCACACCCCTCTGCTGTATCAACCGTTCCCTCCCGGTTTTGTGTCATCTGCCATTTTGGAGAGGGTACATTCTGTCCTGTCATCCAGATCATTAATGCTAAGGCACTAAACAGGACTGGACTCAGTATTGACCCCTACCATGTCTCAGCTCAGGCACCCTGGTGCATTATTTTTGATATGTAAGGATACATATCAATCAGGATACGAATGTCCCATCCCTGGAAGTGTTCAAAACCAGGTTGCATGGGGCTTTGTGCAACCTGTGGAAGGTGTCCCTGCCCATGGCAGGGGGGGTTGGAATTAGATGATCTTTAAGGGCCCTTCCAACCCAAACCATTCTGTGATTCTGTGTTTCTATGATACTGAGGTGGATTTGGGGGAAGAGAGGAAAAAACATCCAGAGAGCTTTGAATCCAGTGACACTCTTCAGTTCCGATTCAAGTATGTGAATAATCCCAGTGAAGTCTCTGGGAATCACTGTATACTGGTTGCTGCGATACACTGATCAAAGTGGGCAAGTGATTTACTAATGGCAATGCACAAGCTGCAATTTTTGACGGGTCAAGGCCTTGGGCTATCAGGGCAACTTTCAGAGTAATACCTGAGCAAATACTTAGCATTAATCATGTGCCTTATTCATCTGTATTGATTAAACCAAGTAAGGCTGAACTTAAAATTAAGTTCAGGATTTAAAATAGACCTAAAATTAATGAAGAGATTAGGTAAGGTGGATTTAAATATATATATATATACATATTGATATTATTCTCCTTATCATAATAGAAAATAATGTTTGAGATCTTTTTCCTGTTTCTCCCTATTCAAGTTGTCCCTGAAATGCACTTGCCTCAAGGAAGGATTACCGTAACGTATTTTTCCATCAGTATCATACGACAGTTGTTAGCAGGAAAAGCAAAAAACTGCTAAACTTGCAAAATGTTTGAGACCTGACTTAGAGCAGGAGTTGACTTGCCCAGGCTGCTGACATCCAACCATTCTGCTGGCTGCAAACCGCCTAGTTAGCCACAGTCCCTTCTGTAGTTTCAGAACACCCTGCTGAGTTGACTTGTACGCTAACAAGGGAACAGGTAAGCTATGGTTAACTAATGAAGACAGCATTTTCTCCAGTTTAGCATACAAAAAACAGATCAGCATGGTTTCACTAAATAAATAAATAAATAAAATTTGTTCTCCATGACAAGCAAGCATTTGTGGTGGTGTATGTTACAGCTTAGTGGTGTGTCAGCTGCACATACAGCATAGCATATTGGATTGCATCATGCCTGCACAGCAAGTGTAGCCTGAGGCCACCATAACCACCAGGCATCACCAGCTATTCACTGCCTTGGATCCATCACTTCAGTGGAGAACGTTGGGCATGTTCTGCTGGCATGAAGACAACACTATTACCTTCACTACAATGGAGGTTGAGTTGGCTGTCCTCTTAGAAATCCTTGCTTTAGTGTTCATGGTAATTTAAAATTATATCAGGCTACACTGGTCATTGTCAGCCCAGCTGAGTGTTCCATAGATCATTTTCCCAATGTGAAATGGCTTAAAATTGAAAAGAAAAATGTCCAAGGTTGCCAAAACGAGTTGTCTGTATTAGGATGCAGCCCTGACATCAGCAGTTATTAATAGGAGTAAGTGCCACTAGTGGAAATTAGGCTTTTCCAGGTCTCTGCTCTGGGACTGTAGCAGACGTTATCAGCAGGCCACCCGCTGCTGAAAGTGGGATTAATTCTCAGTACAGAAAAGGCCTCAGAGACTCTTTCTTTCATTTGAATTCCCCTCATTGAAATTAAAGCCCGCTGTTCCTTATTCTGTCTACAGAGAGAACATAAAAGACAACACTTTCTCTTCTCTTCTACAACTGTCTGTTCCCTACTTGAAGACTGCTGTCATATAATACCCTTGCCTTTTCTTCTCTACAATAAAGAATCACAGCTCCATAATTTTTCTCTCCTAGGCCACATTTTTCAGAAGTCTTTTGCATTTTCTCCACATCTTTCTCAAAATACAGAGCCCAAAACTAAATGCTGTATCCATTCTGAATTGAGTGATTGTTTCCTGGCATCCCTTCTGCATCCCCAATCTGCAGTTTTGGGTGTATTTTAGTTATTTTTGTTGTTGGCTGTTTGTTTGTATTGGTCATAGCCTAAATATATTGACTCCTGTAGCTTGTAAATCTGAATAAATCCCAGGTCCCTTTCTGTGAAAATGTTACTTAGCCTATGCTTCCACCATTCATTTTTTTTATACAGCAGTTTATTGCTTTATATGCAGTTTATCTGCATATAGAACCTCCATCTATTTAAGAATTTGTCTCTAATTTATCAATATAATCCCAAATTCATATCCTGATCTCCTGTGCACTTTTACATTCTCACATAATTTTGTGTTCTGAGAATTTAAAAAGCACATTCTCCACTTCATCTTCTTATCACTGTTTTACGTAGACCTGGGACCCAGGCCCAGCACCCTCAGAGTCTCAAAAGACAGCACTTCCAGCTTGACAGTAAACCATTGGCAGGTAAACTCGAGTGCAATTTGCTATAGCTCAGCCACAGCTGTAGCTGTTCTGATTGATTTAACGTGAGGACAAAGCCCCTGAGGAAAGATTCATGAAATAAACTTCTAATTTTTGTGAGTCTCCGCGGCAGTACTATCTTCTTTTAAGAGGCTAACACTACACATGATCTAAAACACCAGAGCCCACTGAAGAGTTGTATTTTCACAGTGTTTATTGCACTACTCTGACCATTTCCTTGTTGTTCTTAGCCATACTGACTCCCAGATTAATAGACTGTCTTGAGCACAAGGCTTTCTATTCCATAAACGAACAGCAGGTCTGCAGGACAGAGCTATGACAAAGAATAGATCATTGCTGATATGCTCATTTTCCCAAATAGCAATTAGATCGGTTGTAGATATCAAATCAGCAATTAGCCTGACTTTCCCTCACACTAGAGCGACACTCACAGAACATTTAAATGTATATGGTTGTAATTATAACATCAGCAATGTGTTTGACTCAGTATTACATCCAGAAAAAAATGACAACCTCTGTGACAGAAAGCGTATAACCTAAATGACAGAAAGCAGACAGGATGCATTGAGAAGTGTCAAATGAGAATAAAGAGGTGTTTTTCTACTCACATTGTTATCAAAATCACCTCACACTACCATTTACCCTCTTCTCAGACACTGCCATGAACAACAGCTGCTGCTGTAAATGCAGGTGTCACCTAGGTGTGTAGGTGTCTTCTGTCCATAGTTTTGGCTCTGTATGACTGGAATACTAGACATGGGGTTTGGGAAGCAACCATACAACAATAGGGGTAATACGCTGACAGGGGAGCTGGAGGACAAGTCCAAAGAAGCTAGAATGTTCTTTAGGCTCAGAGGGTGGCTTTAGCCTATGCTGAGCAGAAATGTCCCTGACCATTTCCCAAGTTGGGCTTTGCCCCAAAGACACATGATTATTTTTTTTTTGCCAAGAGTTTAGTACATTAAATACAAATTATAAACTTTTCTTGCCCAAGATCTGATAGATTTCTCTTAGTCTGTTGGGGTCATTTTCCATCCATCGCTTTTTTAAGAAATTAAAGATCTGTCTGCTTTGCGACACTGAGTGTGGCACTCCAGCTGGACTGCAAGCTTGCTTGTGCTATGCACATTTAAAATAAACTTGGTAGGTGGAACGATGGGTACATATACATGCCTCACATCTCCGGGCTGTGAAATATGCTTGTAGGTAAATGATAGTCTAAGAAAACAAGCCTGTCTGAGAATGGTATCACCCAACTTCTTAATTGTATTTCAAAAAGTCTATGTGAGAAAGACTAAGTATCTTGCCTGTTTAAAAAAAAAAAAAAAGACTTTTATTAGATATTTAAGCTTGTCATTCACACAGTCTAAAACTCCATTCCACTTGAGTGGAGGCTGCTTTTCCATGCTGGGTGGCCATAAATGCTAGGAAGAAGCAAGAAAGGCAGTGCAGGAACTTTGTTAGACCTTGATTCACTGCTTTGCTACTCGTGTAATACAAGATGAATTTCAACAGAGCTCTGCAAGAATCTGCCAAGGGTATGTGATGGGTAATATTAATATTGCAAAGTAAAAAGCAGGATTTGTAAAATTAATCAGTAATTCATTTGAGTGATGATGAAGCAGGAGGGAACCGTTAAAACTTTAATAATAACCCTAAAGTTCAAAGATGTCCCATTACCTTAATGCTAATACAAGAACTGATTTTCCAGGTCCACCTGGCTTGTTACAGTTCCACCAGTTTATTACCAGGAGATAATTTGGTACGGCTGGTTGCAACTACACTGGGTGTTCCTACTGGTGTCTGTACTATGCCATGGGGATATTCCTGAGGACCTGAACTAGGCCAGAAGAGAAACCCAGCCTTATCATAACTCAAAAATGGAGGCATTTTCCCAGCACAGCAATGCTGAGAGCTTCTGTGCAGCTTTTGCAATGAGTAGCAGCATGAGGTGCTCCAGAACAGCACAGGCCCCACAGACCTGTGCTGTCCATCTGCTCTCCTCAGTTTATTACCAATCAATTATCTCCTAACAGTTCAGTCCTCGGATTGAGTGTGTGACCTCAGGACAACCTATTCTAGGGAGATTTTTATTGTTTTTTAACAGAAACCAGTTCATCTGAATCAGTTTCATAACAAGTCTCATTCTCATTTTCAAAAGACCTTGTGTTATAAAAGCTATGCTGCATGTACTGTATAGACTGTAATGACACACAGAAGTCCTGAAGAAGATGTAAATTTAGGGCTTTATTTAGTAAACACGAGATTTCCATGTAGCACACAGCTGGCAGGAAATGACCTGGTCCTTTTCTTCCAGAACTGCTTCAAGTCAGCCTCCACAGCAGCAGAGAGAGTGATGGGGAACGACCCTTCTTCACTCACTTCTCCATTTTACAGGCACCATTTCAGGTGCTTTGTTATTTTTTTCCTTATCTGTTTATCTTGTCCAGCCCTTTAGTGCACTCATGTGAATGCACTGGGGCAGCCATTCCAAAAGAGAAATGGAAAGCTGTAATCAAAATGAGTGGGATTCAATTTATCTATCACAGAGACTGTCATCAGTGGTTTTGTGCAAAGAATATGTAAAAAAAAAAAAAAAAAAAAAAAAAATGTTTGCAAAATATACTGATATATACGGGTTTCCCAGCTTCAAGAAAATAGTTAGTCTTGGGTTTCAACCTGATATCTAGATACATGAAAGAAGCAAGAATGTTCACAATTTGGATTTCCATTTTCCTTTGGAGAAAAATAAAGGTATGTTTGTTTCGTTTTCAACATACTCCCTGCCCTGCACATGAAGAGCAAGCCTGAAAATGTAAAAATGTTGAGTTTGCTTGCTTCTTAAAGGTTTGATCTTAGAGAAAACTTGCTGACAAAAGTTTTTCCTCTCCAAGCATTTTCGTTGATTGTGTTGCTTGTGTTGCTAGAAAATAGTGCTTGGAAAGCTTTATAAGCCATATAAAAGATTGGCTCTTGTTGCTGCAGAATGAGACTTTTTTTAGCTTTCTGAAGGACCACACATGCCTGTGTTTGACCTTCCCAAAACAAATTACTGTCTTTGCCCTTTGATGCCACCTTTTCGGATAAAAAATACCTCAGCTGTGTACAGAGGTCTTTGGGTGACAACAGATGGCTGATTGGCTTTCCCATATCCCCATAACTTGCAGTTTTCTCCCCTCTTCCCATCTTAAAATTACAACCAAATGACAGGGACACACGCATACATATACACACGTGTGTGTATACACACACATATTTATTGTCAGGAAAATACTTTTCAGTACGAATGATGTGGATCCCTCCAGCAGCTGGGCTCAGACACTCAATCTGCTGGTACAGACCCCTCTCCTCCCACCAACACATACGACACACTCACAGACTGTCCATAGGCACTGAGACCCCCGTACACACACGTGCACAGAATGGATAGTCCCTCAATCAATAAAATAGCTACAAATGCAGTTTAATGAGCAGTTGGGTCAGGTTACACTGGCCAGGTACATGGCATAGCCAAACAAACACGGCGACCAGCCCCTGTTATCCTCTCTTGTTTCTGTTTTCTCAGATTTGGTCCTCCCCAGACTACCCCAGTCCTTTTCATTCCCACCCTTTGGTTCCTCACCTGAACATCGCATAGCAAGTTTTGTGCCATTCCAAAATGTTCTATCCCAGCATCTCACAGTGTCTCATACACACCCACAGGCAGTGAGCCCCTCAGTATGAGAAGTGCTCTGGTAACCAGCCCCTTGCCATGGAGCTCCTTCAGCTCAGCTTTATGGTGCGGCAGAGATGGCAGTGACAGGGAGACAGAATCACGGAGTCACAGAATAACCCCAGTTGGAAGGGACCCACAAGGACCATCAATTCCAACTCCCAGCTCCACACAGGACCACACAAAATTCAGACCAGATGTCTGAGAGTGTTTTCCAAACACTTCTTGAACTCCAGCAGGCTTGGTGCAGTGACCACTGCCCTGGGGAGCCTGTCCCAGTGCCCGACCACCCTCTGGGTGCAGAACCTTTCCCTAACCCCCAGCCTGACCCTCCCCTGTCCCAGCTCCATGCCGTTCCCTCGGGTCCTGTCGCTGTCCCCAGAGAGCAGAGCTCAGCGCCTGCCCCTCCGCTCCCCTCGTGAGGGAGCTGCAGGCCGCCATGAGGCCTCCCCTCAGCCTGCTCTGTGTGGGCTGAGCAAACCAAGGGACCTCAGACACTCCCCATACGTCTTCCCCTCCAAACCCTTTATCATCTTTGTTGCCCTTTTGTAGCTGACATGGTATACCCTGTGTGCCAGCTCCAAGAGAGTTTGAATAACACACAGTACATATCTGCAGTGTTTATCTGGCCTTCATATAGGCTGCTGCCTTCAGTCAGACTTCACCCAGCACAGGAAGAGGAGTCAAGATCATTGTAGTATCATGAGACCTGAGAAAAATTTGTAGTGATGGAAGTCAGCTCTCTGATTCTGCTCCCACTTCAGGAGCTTACATAAACCAAATCCTTATTTTTAAGTGTCCAACTAGTTCTCTGATATCCAGTATACCTCACATGTGCTTACCTTCTTTTTTAAAACTTCTAACGTTAATGAATGAAGTGACCTTGAGTAGTTTGCTTAAGCTGTGTGTGGTTGTCTTCCTCCTTTTGTGCAATTAAAACAATAAAACAGTGCATTCACATGGGCATTTTGAAGCTTAATTAACTGGTGTGTGCAGGACTCTCTGAGGTTCTCCAAAGGAAAGCACTGTAAGCACAGAAAATTAATGTTAGGATGAATATTACACAATAACCTGACACAGCAGCTATAGGTGAACAATTTGTGGAAGAAAAAAAAAAAAAAAAGAGAGAGAGAGAGAACAAACAAACTTCAGACCAGATTTTCTGATGCCCTGCAATAAGTTTTGCAGCAGAGCCTTCAGATTCAGCATTCAGCAGCCAGAATTATAAAAAATGAGTGAGCAGCTTGCAATCCCAGGTTAATTGCTCAATTTGAAGAACACAGGTTTAGCACAGTTAAATACCTATGCCATGTATTCTTATCCATATCCACCTAAATCTTCATAGTCTACTCACCACTGCCATTTGAATAACAGGTACAAACTGTCCATAAAAGTTGTTCAAAATAGGCATCAAGCAGCCTGGGAAGTATTTGAATACAGTTTCTTTTATGAGTCTGGTCAAGGTTCATCTGGTAGCCTAGGGATGCTTGCCAGCTTTCCCTTAGAGGAATACCCATACCACAGTTTCTGTCAATGCATTTTGTTTTCAGGTTCTAGCCTCTCTCAAAGTTTGGGTGAAACTCAGAATATGCAGATGTTAGCAAAGAAATTAAAAACAATATCTACACCACCAAGGAAAAAAAGAAACTGCAGAAGTCCCAGCAGAAATTGATTGCATGAAACTTCCATACATTAACATAAGTTTGCTTTGTAGTTTGTGCAATATTTTACCTTAAGCATTCATAAGCATCTCAGCTGTGTAGCTGAATTTCTTCCCTGATTATGACAAAAAATCATAATAACCAAGTCATGAAGTTCTGCTTTTTGATGTAAAACATAGCAGATGCCAGGTTTCCTAGTTATGCCACGGTCCTTAGAAGCCAGGTGACGCACAGTTAATTTTTAGACAGTTACCAGGCAACAGTTGGGTCTAACAGAAGGCCATGAACAACTCCTTAATTTTCTTTCCTGGATCTGAGCTGCTGGGTCTATATTTCAACTTCTTTTCCCCTGAAGGTCTTAGTCATGGAAAAGGGATCATACAGTATATTGGTTAAATTAGATAAGTGATTTTCTTTAGCAGGTCTAAGTATTCAATAAATCAATTCCTTTGCAAATATAATATAGAATTGCTTTTTCAATTTTTCATCTGCTTAGATCTAGGAAATCCTAGCTTTAAGAAAGAAGTTGAACAAAAATTTCATAGCCACTCTGTGGCGTTGCAAAGTCTATTGCTTTGCTTTTTGTTTAGATTTTATCTGTCATTTATGTTTCGACACATTTTCCAGCTCGTTACCAACCATTCTCATTATTACCATTAAATTATGAATGATGGTTTAATGAACAATGAAACATTCAGCTATGCTACAGCTTTTTTTCTACTTCTTTGCTTTGCATTCACTAGCAAACTGACTGATACGCTTACAAAAGAGATAAAATGGCATGTTTGCCTGAATTAGGAAGGATCTGGACTTCAAGATCAAGATGTACATTCCACTGTTATTGTTCTATGATAACGTCAGTTTATCATACTGTCTTTTACATGCCAGTAATCACTCTGCCTTCACACACCAAGTCTCACAAAGTCTGAGCTCAGCATGCAGGAAGAGAAAATTAAATACAGCTGACTGAAGGTCTCCTTTCTGTTTAGCATTTCATATAAAAAGAAATGGTATTTCATGCAATCTAATGATTCTCATACCTTAAGTATATAATCATCATCACAATTTCTCTTTCACAACATAGTCAATAAATGCAGTGCCTCACCTTGTCAGATTTCTATATCCACCAATGTGATCTCACCTCTTAAAAGGAATTAAATCATTGCAATAATAATAATAATTATATTAAAAAATCTTCTGTGTTTCAGATGCAATTTGTGTGGAAATCCATATAATTTTTCCCCCTGTGAAGAAAATGGAAGATAAGGACAAGGAAGGGATCTAATTTATCCACTTCACATACTATGTATTAACACACATTAACATATCATTGTCTGTGGGCCATTATGTACCTAGGTTTATTTTTACTGTTATTAGTAACTGTTAATGCACTAGCTTCTACACAAAAGTTATGCCATTCTGTTACAGACCCATTGTGCTCAGCCCTCCAGAAACACAAAACAACAGATTGTAGACCTGAGGGGTCGAGTCTAAGAGCCTGCACATACCTCACAGAGGTTCTTTTGAATATTTCTGGCATTAATGTCATATTAAAGTACAACCTGGGACACAATGAATAGGTTGATTGAAAAGCTTAAGTGATACAATATGCAGGAATTTGATGCTTTGCTGGGTGTCTAGGAAAGATGCTACATCATGCTTCAGATCTCTGTAGCACCCGGCACTTTACATTGATCATTTACATTTACTATGCCTCACATTTCTGTTACATGGGGAAGTATTAGTAACTCCACAATTTGTGTGAGACAAAATTGAAATACACAGTGACTGAAGACAGTATTTTCATGCTTGGAAGTCAACACTCATATTGTGACCATTGAAGATCCAGCTCCAGCTTCATAACTACTTTGAGCTGACCTAAGTGTGGTTGTTTTGTAAAGGAATATTTCTACCATCTGCTCTCTGACCTAGCCGTGTTCCCTCCCCTGTGCCTGAACAAGGTGTGTAGATGCATAATGTGTCAGATCAGGAAACTGGTTTAGCTGAAAATCCACAAAAACAAACAAACAAACAAACAACAACAACAAAAAACAGCCGAGCAAATGGCTCAGTTACATCAAATGGATCATGAAACTGCACCCTTGAGTTCAACACCTCACTCAAATATCCCCAAAGCTTCCACTTCATCACTGCTTCTTTCCCTGACCCCACAAGCTCCCTTGCCTCGTGATTTTCAACATTCTCCAGCTTCAGGCCATATTGGCCGACAGCCATGCTCAGTCAGGGCAAATCAATAGTACACCCCAAAGCCTTCTACTTCTCTTGACTTGAACATGCTCAAAGCACTTGCCAGTACTTCAGTTCTATTTCTAAATGGGCAACCCAGAATTAAGGGGTGCCTTCAGCCCACCTTCATAAATCCCAGAGCTAGCTGACAACTAGAAGAAACCCTTGGTTAAAAAATCGCTTTGTCTTATTAAAGCAGATTTCATCTAATTGGAAACAATACACCTAATTATAAAAAAGCCAAAATGTTCCCCTTGGGCTATGTTTATCATTGAAACACAGCCATTTTATGAAACAAAATGACAGCACTGGGTCTGGTTTGTAGCCAGTACGCTGCAAGGCTTCAGGAACAGTTTTATCATAATTTAAATCAATAGACAATGCTGAACATTTTAGGAAAACAAAGTGGAAACTATGTAGGATTCTTTCAGTAGATAAGTGCCCCAAGCAGTTCCCAAACTTTGTTGTGGCCAAGAGGTTCTGAACTGGTTGGCTGTATCCTTTCGTCTTATACTGCTAAGGAGCAACAAATTCTCTAGGAAAAAAACAAATGTTATCAATCCTCATTTTTTTTCTTTTATATGTAAATAATATCAATGAGTATGTTTCATATCTATCAATCATTTACACTGATTGTCTTGTGATAAGCACCTTTTTTAAGTGGTTACCTCTCTCTCTTCACCGTGAAGAGTTCCTAACTCCCCTTCCTATGTTAGAGCCCAAACTCATCTCACCTAAATTATGCCATTTACCTAAGCTGTCTCCGTTCCAAGACAATGAGTGAAATGAGTAAACCATGAAGAGTGCAGAAGAACAGCTGCCACTTCAGACTCTGTGTGTATCATGTACAGACTGAGACATCAGACCTGATCAGAGAAATTCCATTCATATTGATATTTATATATTATATTTATATTTATACCTCTGTCATTACCCTTTAAAGGAACAAAAATCTAACTTGCAGTCCCTTGCAAGTCAGTGCAAATGTCTACGCAGAGCTCAGATCTTCCTCCCACATGTGAGTTATTATCTACAAGGGCGAGATGATGTACCAGTTTTCATTCACCTCCAAAGCTATGCAAAATCTACACCTGTTTCCAGGTGGTCCAGGCTTCAGATATTCAGGAACTGAAATGAGAAATAATTTTAAACACCCCACCCCCACCGGATGGCAAGACACTGCACTTACTTCAGAACTACAGTAGGAAAGCTGTGTTGACCAGCTCTGACAAGAATTTGGAATGCTTTGCCTCACAAATTGGTTTCAGTTCCCCAGGGACTTTTCTGTCAAAGCTGAGTGCAACTTGCAAATGGGGGACTGTTGTGTTGTCCTTGAAAAAAGCACATAAAAATACACTTCAAACTTTTATAAAGCCCTGAAGTTTACTCATGAAAATTATTAAAGGATTTATATATGATATTAGAATGAATAAGTGTTACGATACGTGATGAAATAACTGTTCACCAAGGAAAGACAGGTCTCTCATTCTGGTACAGCTGGGGATGGAGACACAGGCTTGATGACCTGATAATATTTCTTCCAGGTCTATTTTCAGTAATTTCACAGTTATACTCCTCTATAACATATGGAAAATCCATGCATACAGAGCAGATCTACAAGCACGTACCCTCATTACAGTTGTCCTTTTAAAACAGTTTTCAAAAATGCCTGAAGTAAGTTCCTTTGTTTACTGTTCAGATTTAAAATTTGGCAGCCACAGTGCCATAATCTTACAGATTGTCATCATAAATATGTTCATATTATGACCATTCAGGAGAGTATCTGCATTAACATTGTACTGAAATGCAGTGATTCACATTCTTGCCCTTTAGCATTAGTTATTCTTTAAAATTATCTAAAAATCGCCTTGAATATGTTTCCTCTATTAGCAGGCTACAATTCAGAAAAGAAGATAATACAAAGTATTTGAATCTTAAACTGTCAGTTTAATAGAAAAGCAGGATATTTTCTATTAATATTCTATATGCCTAACTGCTCTAATAAGCAATCTGAAGCACTGCATGGGCAGTTAGGAAGAAAAAGCCTCAGTACATCAGATCTTTTGAAATGAGCAGATTATTCTGGCACGCTCAAATGTTACATGATGCACTTAACAGCTGGTTTGTACAAAGCTTTCTGTACAGTGTTTTGTGAAACAAAAATTGTCATCAAAATTAGAGTAAAATACTGGTATTTAGCACTACAGAAAAAATCAGCTTCTGGTCTTAATTACAACGTGAAAACGAGCTTGTTGGCCATTTACTTATCCTACCTCTATCTCTGTCTCCACTGTAGCAGCTTTCACCTCTCTTCCTCTGCCTTCAGGGACATGATTTAATGGTGGGAGAGGTGCCACATGGCTGACGTTTGTCTCAGGACTCCAGCATGCGGTGTTGGTGCAATCCAGAGAATGAAGTTCAAGTTTCACCTGCGAGAACAGCAGGGTGTTCTCTGAAACTGGAATTACATTGTTTGTTGTTTTTTTTTCTGTTGTTGTTATTGTTTGTTTGTTTATTTTACCTTCACCCCAACCAGAAGTGGCTGCAAATGACTAGTGAAATAACAAGGAATAATGGAAACAATAGAAGAGAGAGAAACACCAGTTTTCTGTCCTCCAGAGGCAACCTAGGTTTCTTATTGCACTGACACAGACTAAAACAACAGTATGGACTTCATTCCTCCCTCAAGGAGCAATTCTGTCCACCTAGCATCAGCACAGTGCCCTGCCTACTGCTCTGGAGGAACAGAACCAGTCTTCGGCCAGCGATGCATCTGAAGTCAATGCTGAAGTACTACATGGGTATTAGATTTGCCAAGGACAAAGCTGAGTCCAACTTCAACAATCCATGACCTTGGTTTGGGAGGGAAACAGGAAAAGACAGACATGATCCTCATCTGTCTCCTTTCAAAGCACTCGGGCTGCTTTTCAGTGTTTTCAGATGGGCACTACTCTTCCCTCTCATTGAGGCTGCCTGGTCTGTCTTTGTAAGACTGAGCAGATGAAAGAGATGGAGGAGTACCACACTCACGCCTTTTTGATTGAATTCAGCCAAACATTTCCCTCTAAGGGCAGCAGTGCAGGATTAGGCAGTATAAGCTTCCTCTGGTGAATTTCCCATGTCTAAGCATCTCCCATAGGTCATGCCCTGAACCACCTGGGCAGGGACAGTGTTATCTGATAAGGCATTTATTTCACAAGCCCAGTAGGTTGAGGCATCATTCTGCAACTGCCCAGTTGCATTTCTTACAAATAGATTTCACCTCATAGGCATGCCACTAGCAAAGGGGAAATCTGGTCCATATCCTTTTGTAAATTAAAGAACCTGAATTCACATTTCTGGACTGTGGTAAAAAAGGGAAGAATATGGGTCTTGTTCATTGATTCTTATCCCCAGCAGCCCCTGATAACCACACAGTAATTATCTAGGTCAAAAGGGTGTGCCAATTTCCTCCCCATACCAAAGGCCACAGGATACTCCCTATCACCTTGTATCAGTCTTAAGCTACAGTAACACAGAAGGAGAGCAAGCACATCACCAATAACCTAGAATAACAGTGAATGGAAGACTTAAATGTGATTAAATAAAACTTTCAGTCAGGCTTTACCAACTATGCAGAATAGTGCGAGGACAACTCTGAAAATTTAATGGTCTCACCTCGAGGAAAATTATTCCCAGCCCCAAGCCTGGTAATCAGTTTATTCACGAGTGCAGGGCACATCATCTGCAAACCTAAGGAATGCCACAGGAGGTCAATTTCCCTGACCTTAAATCCTGTTTATAGTTATGATAAATGTCATATATATTAGGAAGAGATAAAAACAAACAAACAAACAAACAAAAAAGCAGCCAAACATTCATCAAAGATGAAACTCAATGGTCATTAATAGAGTGCAGATAAGCATTAGAAGCCCTAGCATGGATTAATTCAGCAGTACTGTGCCACAAGCAAAGAGCCCATCAGGCCTGTGTCGGATCCCCTGGATGACTCAAGAACCACTGTATCAGAAGAATGCATTCAGCAACATTCAGCAACTCTTACAAACCTGATAGCTTCCCTCATTTTATGGCTTCATACCTGCCTTACATGAGCTTTACTAATACCTGTCATCTCTGCCTAATGTTTTCAACAGACATTTCCTAAGGGACAGTCTACCAAATGATTTATTTACATACAGGTAGATAAAGTCCCTCTATTCTACCTATCCAGCATAATGCATTATTTCTCAGAAGAGGAAGTAGTACTAGGAAGAGGGCAGGACACGTATCCAATAAAACGCTCTGCTTGAACCTCCATTCCAGGTCAGAAAATCTTCAGTCAAGCCATGAAAAATAGGGAAGAATCAGTCAAAAAGTCTGAGGCAGATCCATTCCAGCACACTCTTCAGCATGATAGTCTTATTTTTTCCTTTTCTTTTTCCTTTTTTTTTTTTTTTTTTTTCTGGCTGGAGAGTTAAAATTCCAATACGCTGAGGAAGGATTTGAACTCAGGACTTCCAACATCCAAAGATGATGGATCCTCTCCAATATCCCTTCAACATCTGACCAGATGCCTGTGGGTCCCAGACACAGACAGTCCTCAGCCTTTAAATCCCATGAGGATTCTTAGTTGGGTGGGCTAAGTACTCACTTTTAGGGAGCTTTACTCTTCTTCCCAGTATTTACAGCTGGATAGCTTGGGAAATGTTATTCAGCCCACTAACTTGTACAGCACCCATTTTTATGTATCTCACCATTCTGACAGATGATCAATGCAAAAACACAAGGCTGAGTACAACAGTACCAGAGCCTTCAATGGCTCTAGTCTTCTGCAGCTAATTCAAGATCAGGTCAATGTTGGTGCAGGTGATTGTCAGCAGAGAGTCTCAGAGATAGATGAGAAATCTGAAAGCCCGTACTGTCCATGAGAAGATCTGAACAACTTCTTCATCCACACAAATGATGATACCCGATGATACCAGATGTGCTGGCAGCTGGTTTTCAAAGCACAGCTACAGCAGCCAAAAGAACAGACTGAAGACCTCCATCTCCTGAGCTGAGAACATTATCATCTGCTTCCAACTCACACTAAAATGTGCAGTGTTTTTTACATGAATTAAGTGATTTACAGAGCAATGTCACTGTTACTCTGTGCCTTGGAGGGCAACTCCGTGTGTTTCTACACCTGAGTACAGAGTTTTGCCACTGCAGGCAGCTGCAGAGCAGACAGCTTGTGAGCTGTCTCATTTATGAGCAGTGACAGAAATGGAGGTCACTGTCGTTATAGAAAGGAACCTTCAGAAGAGCACATCATTGTCCCATGGACAATGACATTTACAAATGATCTGCTGTTTTCAGTCAGCAGAAATATTGCCTATAGTGGGAATATTGTAGCGGAAATACTATGCTGTTGGAAAAGCAAAATCCAGGGCAGTACAACCTCATCCCTGAGTTTCATGCTCAGATAAATCTACTGGAAATGAAACTCTGCTGACAACATTTCAACAAGTGTTCTAATTTCCTTATAATCAAACACATTAACAACCCACCGCATTTATGTTCAATGGCTTCAGCTTCTCAGCCTCGCATATTGGAACAATTCAACACATCTGGGACTGAATTAATGTCACTAGCAATTCCATACACTTAGAATGATCTTCTCGCTTCGCATTACATAGAAGACAGTCCTCCGAGCAAACAGCATTAAAATGCCCCTGCTTGTGTAAGTCACCCTTGGAAGCACAGCTGAACTGAGCTCTTATTAATTAGTGGCATATCCTTTGTGTTTATATAGCACTATTTGTGTGCCTGGTACATGTGAACAAAGTCCCTACCCCAAGGAGCTTAGAGTTTAAATTATACAGATAGCTAACCCCCTCATTAGAAACTTGTTATAGATTTGGATCTAAAAGGGAGGCTGAGCAAGACAAAACCGTGGGGAGTGAATACATCTGTTTTGCAAGGAAATCTGAGCTAGGATATGAGGTTATGCAAGGATATAAGCCGCTCTTTTAATAAGTGTATCAGCTGTGATATAGAATCAGGTGGGGCTGAAGAACGTTTTCACTAGATCCAGCTTGGGGACATGGTTAAAGCCAGATCCTGGGCACTGCAACTTTTAGATCTTGCCTCCTGTTGTAATAATTGGGCTACATCCAGCAAAGTATTTATGTGACTTAAGCTGGGATAGTCCCAAAGGCATATCTAAATTCACACGCCTAGTTGCTGTTTGACCCTCCATGTGCATTAAGACTCAAGCTGACGTGCTGCTTCCCAAGTACCCAGAGCTGGTTGCTCCCTCTGCTCACGGCCATGGCACTCTGAGCACTTGGTTGTCACCAAAACCTGATCAGGACCCTTGGAAACAGGCTCTTTTCCACCCAACCCTCACTTTCCAAATCCTAGTTTCAGACTCCTGCATAAGATATGCAATGGGCATAGACTTCTGTTATTAGGTTTAGCTGCTAGCTTAATGGGCTTGAAGGAAATATGAGGAACAGGATGAGGGAGAGTGAGGTCTCATGGTGCACATGCAAGGCAGACGGCATTTTGTGGGAAAAAAGTGGGATAGAGGAGATAAAAAATGGCTCAGGAAATTGCTATGAGAGACTACCAATGGCTCAGAGAGATTACCAGGGAGAACAAAACCTGGAAGTTATTCCCAATCCATCAATTTTTGCTTTCATTCTTCCTTCCATATCCTGCTTTCCAGTTACCTCCACCCCCCCACCCCCACCCCCGCAGAAAGACTTTGAGTTCTTTAGTAACTTCTTGCTTTCCTCCAGTGTGTACAGGGCATCAGCTCTGAAGCTGAGCTGCATCACTAGGGAGACACCAAGCAATTACTGGGTCTGTCCACGAGGTTGGCTGATGCAGCAAAAATCTCGTGAGTACTTAATGTCTTTCATCAGACTACTAATTTTAGTTTCCATGAATATATATGTACTAAAATGTCTACTTATGTAGGAGAGGTGGCCATGTTTTTCCAGTACTCTGATGGGTAATATTTTCTCTTTGTACAACATGCACACTGCAAAGGAAGAGCGCAGGCTCCTCAGGCCCAACCAGCCACGGTAACAACTTTGCTTACAAACTCCAAAACCTGGCTGCATGCATGTAATCCCACCGCTCTGGGGGTACCCATGAGCACACACAGAGTGCCACTAGAGGATTCTGACTTCTTAGGGGGCTACTGTCCTGTTCCCATGCAGTAAACTGTAAAGTTTGGTCTTTGATCTATAGAAAGGTTATTTGTGAATTCCACAATACTTTCAGTTCATGCTCAACCGTAGTTACAGTTGAGAATATAAAGTTAATCCAGTGATACTATCTTTTCCCAAATGCCTCCGTTATACATTTTTTTAACCTTCCAGTTCATCTCTTGAAAGGAAACGTATGGGAGAGGAGACTGGAGTATTGTTTGAGGCAGCCTTTAACACTATCCACTTAATAGCTGTTGTCAAGCAACTTGGATGTCCTCTGTCTGTTGAATGTCTCATGCAGTAGTGAGGGTGTGCTATAGGAAAACAAAGAGGACCCCTCACCTCCGGGAAATGCTAGCCTGATATAAAACAATTACTTTTGGCATTAAAACATGGATTTTTTAAAAAGATGTCCATTTCTGTGCAGTTTTCTGGAAAACAAACAAACAAACAGAAACACTAATTCTCTTACACAAAATGGGTATTTCATGGTGAAAAAACATGTTCTGTGGGTCTATTGATTGAAGGCTAAAGGAAAATGATATAATAATCTTGTCCAATCTCCTGTAGAAATCTGTCTGAAGAACATCATTGACCAAAAATCTTTTCATCAACCCTGTAACTTCTTTAGAAGTAATGACATTTTATAATAACATGGATTTAAATGGTCCAAATGATAAGAATGCACCATAGAGCACTTCATTATCTCCAGTATCAAAAATATTATCTATATTATACAGCCTCAGCTCCTGCACTTTGAGTCACATTGGGATGTTTTATCTTATTCTAACCGTTTGCTTCCCAACAAAAAAAATAATAAATAAATAAATAAATAAGTCTGTCCCATGTAGGGCTGTTCTCAAACAACTTTTCAGCTTTTTCTTTGGTAAGCAGAACAGATTGAGTGGTTTAGGTTCACACTAGTAGGCATGTTTTCTGTACCATCCTATGGCTGCTTTCTGAATTATTCATCAATTAAAAGAAAAATTCCATCTTGCTTCATTATGTTGTTTTCTATCTAGCTGGATACCCCATGAAATACTCATTGGTAAGCGTGAATGCTATTCTCTTTCTCTTATGACAAACCAAAATGAGGACCGCTTCTGACCTCAGGCTGGAAAACAAATGGTTTAATGCCATTTGCTCATGCTCTTATAAGTAACCAGAACTTTCAGTAGCCAGTGATTCTTTTTAGAGAACACAGATGAAAGCAGCTAGGGAAGAACAATTAACCAAACTTTTCTGAAAACCTCATTAACTTGACATTTGAATCCTGGGCTTCAAGAGGAGCAAACAGACCCAAATATTTGTATAATAGTTTGTATATATATGATATGCATGTATATATCATACATACATGTATATATATGTATAAACAAAAGGCCGTGGACGATGTGTGGTCTATGTCTTTGTATGAATCCTGCTAAGGGTCCTTTAACTGTGATAACCCTTGAAATAAGAAGACTGTTGATTTTTTTCCAGCTGCAGTGGGACAAACATGCATGTCCCGGCTCTTCAGAGGGCCAATGCAAGACCAAAATTTCCATCCCACATCCAGTCAGCCTGACAAACCCCGAGCTTCTGCATCATGCTTTCTACACAGGCCTTCAAACTGGCTGCTGTAGGGCCTCTCCCTGGTCACCAAGACCAAGGTGACTTTGTCTTCAGAGGTGCTGAGAGAGGGAACATTCATTTGCAAGAAAGCCCTTAGAGCCTAACGATTTTGTTCTGCAAAACTCCTTAAATACATGAATTATACCTGCAAGTGCTAACACTGCAACCATGCAAAGTTCATCGGAGGAAGGATGAGAAAAAAACTGGCTACTGCTGAGGCAAAAAGGAATTGCCTGTAACTTTAGGAGGCTTTATAACATTTTATTTTTTTCTCCATCTACAAGTACAGGATCCTGTAACTTTAGCCTGAAAAGTATCGTAAAAGGGAAGGCTTAATTCTAATTTAAAGAAGTCTGATGAGACAATTCTATGTCCCTAAGTCTTCTTTGGAAAATATTTTTGCATAATCTTCATAAGCAAAATACTTTTCAGATATTTCACTGTAAAAAGACATTTGAATTTCCAAATACAATAGGCTTGATGCATATTAGACCTTAAAAACTATGAGATATGCTCCAGAAATATTTGTGATATGATCCAAATCCAATTGGAATGGACATAAGCTTCCCATTAACTTCAGTAGGGTTTCAATTCAGACTTTAATCCATTCAATGCAGTGTCATGAAAAAAAAAAAAAAAAGAAGAAGAAGAAAAAAAACAGAAAAAAAAGAAGAAAAAAAAACTCAGCTTGCTCTGGTGTTAGTGAGGCACAGAGAAATATTTGGAGGTTCAGCACAAGATTATTTTTTTTTTGCTGAAGAGACATTGGAATAAGGAGGAGACAACGAATGGGGGGGAAGACAGAATCTGTAAAAACAGTTTATTTTGTGAGACAAAATTCCACGGCTACCATGAGCATCTCATTTATTTCAGCTGACACCTCCAGAGTAGGTACACAGTTGCATATGTAACACTTTCCCATATTTTTCCCTCAGGACACAGTTTTGTTTACACTCCCAGTGCTGTGAATTTATAACAACTGAGACGTTATTTGGGTTATTACATGTAATAGGAACTGTATTTTCA
Source organism: Anser brachyrhynchus (assembly GCF_964034855.1). Lineage (NCBI taxonomy): Eukaryota > Metazoa > Chordata > Aves > Anseriformes > Anatidae > Anser > Anser brachyrhynchus. The sequence goes on from NC_137694.1 coordinate 194,321,862, forward strand.
CAGATGGCTTACCTCCTTTGCCAGATGTCAGTTTTTAACAGTGTCCTAATAACTACTGCACATGCTAACTTTATTCTGCATACTAAAAATTATTGCCTTGAAGGGACAAACCTTTTATTATTTGGGTTACTTTTGTAGTAACTGGAATAACTTATGAAAGTCTGAACTGGATGCTCCACCACTTGCAGGTTGGAAATCAGTTCTAAAATCAGCTCTAAAAAATGAATGCTCCTGTGCCAGCAGACCTGCCAGGCAGGACATGAATTACTGGATTAAAATCCTGTTTGTGACAGACAGTAGATCATTTTGTAGTTATATCCCTCTAGATCCCCTTCTAGTCTTCGAAATCTATGATTCACCTTCTGAACAAGCTTAATGCAACCACCACAATTATCAAACAAAACCCTAATTTCTTGCTTCAAAAGATTACAGTCTGGAAAACCAAAAGAAACAGACAATGCCTGGGGGTTGAAGAAAGAGCGGATAAACAGCACAGATGGGCTTCAGAGATATTGTTGAGCAGCATTGCCAAATCCAAACATTTCAAAACTATGAGTCAGGCACCAGAAAAGTCTTGAAATTTACTTACAATTCATGAGATGTGAGAAATAGCTTATTGCAGTAATGGCTGCATTATTGTGCCATCACATTCGCTGCCCAACTGCCTGTCAGTTGTCCTCCCCCAGCCGTTTCTGCATCCAATGGCTAATTTCAACTACGTTTGAAAGAAGAAGAGCAGAGAGATGGACAACGCGGACGCCTTACCAGACCTGCGGGTGGTTGGGCTGGGGGTCAGGACCAGGCTGGTGGCTGCACTGGGATAGTCAGGGACAATCGGGACCAGGTCTGCATTGACGACTCCACCATCGCCCATGCAGCTCTGTACACATCGTGTGCAAGAAACCAGGTCAGGAGTGGGAGCTGCAGACAGTGTATGGGGCTGGACATACAAGGAAATCATTCAAAGGACGGAGGGAGGAAAGCAGGAGAGTGCTGCTGGACACCATGGGGTGTGAGCAGGCTGTGGGAGATGTGGTGGCAGATGTGGTGCTACCCAAGAACCGGCTGAAGCTCTGCAGCCCCAACAGGTTGTCTATATTTTAGTCCCAGGCATCCATAAGGTGGATATTAAGCACCAGGTAGGCTAAGACTCATAAACCCTTCTGCCCAAAACTGTGCTGAAGGGTTTAGCACCCCTGTATCCTTCCCTTCACTCCCAGATGTTGTCCCGTCACTGCACACCCCTGGTTGTTATTGATCCCTTGTAATTCACTAACTCGTTCATACAAGTGTGCCATACCTTGTGTCAGTCCAAGTAAAATAAGTTAGCAAAGACATATCACTGGCTGTTGTTCAAACCACTGACATTAGTTAACATTTTCTCGTTGTTCAAAAGCAGCACCTACGCTGACTTCTCCAGGGCTCTTGGTGCAACAGCAGCACTGTGGAGGCCTGTCCAGTTTTGTGCTTTGCATCTGGTGGTACCAAAGAGGAGAACAGAAATGTACAAACTTCTGTCCCCTAATCCTCACAAAAACACTGCTTGCAGAAAAGTAATTTAGGCCAAGGTACTAGGAACTAAATCCTCGTACCTCTTCCTTCCCAAATTTCCAGCTCTAACCCAGCAAGATCTTTGTGTTTATGAAAGTTGTTTGTTTTTTTTTTCCATGCCTTACACGATGGGAGGTGAATGTTTTCTCTCCAGTTCCTCACTGACTGCTGTTGCCATGGCAGGTCCACCACCTCTGTCAGTCGTGGGGAGCTGAGTGGGGACTGCGTGCTCAGAGAGTCTGAATTCCTCCTCCTGGCCCCTTGCTGCAGCCGCAGATACACAGCATTGGAGACAAAGCACGGCTAGTGGTGAAATGCCCAGGGTTTGAACAAATAAAGATTTGTCGAACTGGTGTCTTTCAGGAGCACAGCTTTCTCACACAGGTTATGATGTCACGTCACTGACTTTATTTGGACATAATCTGAGATTCTTCTTTCTGGAACGTGTGAAGAAATATTCTAAGAAACAGAAAAAAGCCTAATCGGAGCATGGTGATCTCAAGGGTTTCTCTATAAGCTGCAATATCTGAAGTTTTCATTTATAAAAGACACGACACACAGATCTGATACCAAAAGCATTGTGGTTACTGTTAAGTTTTACCACTTGCAGCTGAAGGAATCTGTCCTTTTTTTGCTACAGTCCCCCTGCAGTATAGCCACAGCCCCGTACACACAATAGCACTGAGGGCAGTCTGTTATACTTCAGCTGCTTTTTCCACTCCTCTGCTAGGTTCATCATCATCCCTTTACACCAGGAGAAGCTGATTTTAGAGAAGCTCAGTCACATAGGTAATGGCCCATGTATTCAGCTGTTTTAGCAATATATAAATCCAGGATAACTCAAGTGGTAGAGCAGAGAAGTTTTCAACTTGCATCACTGTAAACGGATAAAAAGACAAGGTTTTAAGTGTTTCTTGTTCATTCAAATGCAATTAAAAGTTGTTCACAGAACTTCACAAAGTGACCACACGTGACCAGCTGGACACTTGTCCTCCTTTATACATCGCTGTTGCCAGATTGAGTGAGCTCTAGCACGTGCTCTGGAAGCGAGGGCTCCCCTTTGCTGTTGTTGAGGTCTATAAGACAGATGGTTTATTAGAAACTATTTCTATAATGAAAAAAAACAGACTTTAAACAGTTCAGCTGGAGTTTATAGACAAGCAGAGACTCACTGACTGATTTTTCTATCTGTGCAGCGAGGTAAAATCATATTTCTGATAGCATCACAAATATTCAGAACCACAAGTAAAAGGATGGACTGAGATAATCTGTTTTAAAAGAAGAAAATGTGGACCAGGAGGTCAGCCTTCACTAGACATTCATTTGACCTTGTCTGTCTCACAGATTTACATATACATTTGCATATTGATACCCATATTATCACCACATCTGCTCATCTATGCATTCTCCCCTCCATAGTAAGAGATACTTTTCCTGACTGTGATGTTCTTGTTATGAAAGAATGATGATTTTTGAGCAGTTTCAGCCTGTAGTCTAGGGCTGGCAGCTTAATCAGGAAATATGACGCTGTTCCAGAGCCAGTGGGCCATCTCGAGATGCATGGTAGGATTTCTCAATCTGTTTGAAGTCCAGCACTTTCTCAACAGCTTGATAGCAGAGATTTTTGATACTGTGCTCATAGGGTTGGGCTATGGGTAAATGCATGATCAAGGGCAAAGTCTTACAGTACCTTTGCAGAAATCAAAGAAAATGATCATTTAAAGAGAGAAAAATTGTAATGTCAGAGATAGCCTGAGGTAAGGAAGAAGAGAGCCTGGAAAACATAGCTCTCATCCCATGGAAAGATTCGCCAGACAGGCTCTCTAGTGGAGAGTCGGATTCAGAGCGAACAGCAAGCCATAGAGAAAGCTAAAGAAAGGTGAGCGTGAGCTCGTCACATACAGGTAACCCCCAGGTTGTCCCCTGCTGTCCCCCACAGGAGCTGGGTACAGAGTGTGAGCCAAAAGACGAGAGAAATCCCAGAAACACTAACTGCAGCAGTCAACAGCCTGATTGTACTGGCAAGGGATGAACAGCCAGCAGCAGGTGAGGTTTGGTGTAATCCTGGGCATAGTCCAGACCCCGCTGAATTCAGGGAGGTTTTACCATCAACTAATTTCATCAGTGATGGATTATTCCCAAGAATTTTCATCTATATCCTTACTACCTGAGTCAGCACTCCACTTAAAACCACAGGACTGTTATGAGAAAAGTGTTATGAGTGATGAAATGGTAAAACAAACATTAGCTTTCTTGGCTCTCCTTCATAATACTTATTCCACTTCAACTTGAAAATTACACTGGGTCTCTCAGTGTGACTGCTGAAGCATCTTGCCCAGCCATCCACCTCCCAGCTGTGCCGTATGCCACTTGGACCTCCCTGCCAAATGTAAGCACTTGAGTCATCCAAGCCAGGTGATCAGCATAAAGACTCTTAATTTGTATTGTGGTATCAGCACTTTCTCAATGCATATGAGGCTTAATTTATTCATTTCAGGGCTGCATGTTTGCAGGTTCTGTGTCTTTATTTAATCAGTAGATTATGTAGCAGTTACTACATATATAGCTCGGAAGCTGGAGGACTAACAATAAATGAGTGACAGAGCCAGGAATAAAATTTAAAGGTGCTTGTTTATGATTGTGAATTCATCCTCCAGCGTATGTTGCTGTTATTGCACTACAGAGCTAGTATTTTCTCTTCTAATGTGGTCTACTTACCCTTATTTACAGTGTTCGTAATCCCTGAGGATACTTTACTATTTTTAGCTTACTGGATATTTGCAAAGTTTTACCCTGTACTTTGTCAATGACCATGTGTTACTGCTTTTTGCAAAGCTAAAACCATAAAGGAAAGGCAAATTACGTGTTATATGTTATTTGGGAATTCCTTCAGAAGATTTTAGATAAGAATTTTGCTTGATTAGGGAGGTCTGAAAAACGGAGAACAAAGAATTTCACAGAAACCAACAAAACCGACATTATTTTGTTGTGATCTACAATGTGAAATCTTTCTCTGTTTGTTTGAGTATTTTGCAGTGCTTGCTTAAAAATCTTCATCCCCTTTAGAAAAGTAAAATAATGAACAGATTATGTTGCTCCATTTCAAGGAAGAAAACAACAGAGAAAAGCCAACTGGAACACTAGATTATACAAATAAAGGCAATTTGTACTGGCAGTGTTCTGATCCAAATAATTATTAATTTCCTAACTCATTCAAAATTGATGCTTGTGGAAGTACTAGGTTAAAAGGGTTGGAAAATGAATTCTTCTAGTTACCCACTGAGAACATATATCGGTGGAGCAATGAAAAATTCTTTGACTTGAACGAGAATTATATTACATGTAGTTTACTGAAATGAGATCTAGTGTCATGTAGAAAATGATGCTTTGGAGCAACAGGGTGAGGAAGGAGGCTGACACTTGTCTCTGCTGCAGCTGGAATGGATCCCCCTTCATCCAGGTCAGCCAGAGGATGAGGAGGCTTCACCTCCATGGCTCCAGATGGGGAAGCTAAGGCTGACATCGTCGGGAACCTCCCCTGTGTGCCTGTCGGACAGTCACCTCTCCCCTCAAGGCTCCTATACCATCCAGGCTTCACAAGTTGGTAACACGTTTCCTATACTGTTGAGTTTGGCTGGATTAAGAGCAGAGAGCTACATGTAAAAGACTAAAAACAGAAGGAGGCTCTGTTCTACTAGAAATTTATTTAGTGATCAGATGGAAAACTTGGCTTCAGTGAAAAAAAAAGTTAGGTACCAGAAAGAGATGAGAAAGTCAGTCCTGGATAAAAGTAGTTCTAATACTTAACATAAATTAAAACGTAATTAAAGGTTCATATACGAGTCATGCCAACTTCTATGTAGATGAGAACTGTAATGAAACGGTATCTAAGTCATTATAAATTTTGCTATTTACACAAAAGAGGAAAAAGAATGTTTCCTACTTCATTTTTCGTGTTACCCTCCATAGCTTGCGTACTTATTAAAATGTAGGGTTTCAATTACCCATAGAAAAAATACAAACGTGCAGAGAAAATGACTACTAGAAAGAAAAGCAACCAAATCCCATAACTGGATTTATAATAATTCAGTCCTGTCTAAGGAGTCAGATCGTGTTCTTTTTCCTCCCTACATAAAAGTTGCACTCATATTCATAACAATAGAACAAGAAAAGCACAGTTGCTTCAGAACACTGGACATAGTTTTCCAGAAACAAGATAGCAACTACTCAGGAATGCCGTGGAAAACATTAATCACATAGTAACTTGCTATTTACATTGAAGATAGTAGCCTTTAAAATGAATTAAAAACTAACAGGAAAAAAAAGAAAACAAACAAACAAACAAAACTAAAACAGTTTTCAGTCATGGGACAGTTTTGCCTATAAGGTGGAATCTCTGTTCTTTGTTTTTCGTCCAGCATTTCTTTGGAGATATATATCTGTACATGTGCAGATATATGTCTGGGAGAGGTTTATCAAAAGCGAAATCATGCCTGGATGGCAAGCTGGCAAATCTCATCTCAGAGATTACATTTGCAGCAGACAAACACCCCCAGAAAAAAAAATGCTGGACCGATACATGTGAACGAAATGCCTCTCCCCGTCCGTGACCCACGCGGGATCCACGTACATGCCTTGGGCCGGCAAAGCGGGGCTGACCACAGCTAGGCTCGGCGTCCCAGCCGTCCCATGCAGACAGCACACACCACAATGCTCCTCTCCCCACCAAAATGCCGAGCAGGGCAAGCGATGGGGATGCTGCCACCCGTTGCCTGGATGACGGACGGGCCCCAGGTCCCTTCGTAGTCAGCAGATGCCACTCGCATTGCTGTCAGTGGGAGCTGGACAGAGCCCTGAGGGAGCAGCAGGCTCTGGGGGTGCTCCGCAGGATGAGGACTTGCCGGTTCGCCAGTCCAGCCCCAGCGCTGCCACCCAGCTTTGGCGAGGTTCTACAAAATAAGCGACTGCCGTCGTGCTTCTTCCGTGGGACGACGACCGGACCAGGCTGGTGAGCACCACGGCACTTCTTCTTACACCTGCAAGATGCTGCCGGGCTACAGGCCCCAATTTCTTATTTTGAAGCAGGAAAATCCAGGCAGAGGATGTGCCCCTTACCAGAGGAAGGACTGTCTGTTCTCCAGCAGCCAGAACGCAGCTGTCCGGGCTCCATCGTAACTTGCCAAAAATACAGTGCAAATTTTTAACAGTTCACAGGAAAAAGAACGTCCGCATTGTCAGGGTATAAATCCGTCCTTACGTACGAGAATGGAACAAGCATTCACCCAGCATCTCTATCAAATATCGTAGAAAAGGTTACACAAAAATATTTAAGTATATGGATACAGATACATAGATATTACACTTGCATAAAATATGTAGATTCAAAACCCTTTGGGCAGTTTCACAGTTAGCTGAAAATGTATGCTTTAGAAATATGAACAATTTCCTACACTTTTCTAGTTTAAGTAGGAGGGGGAAAGGGAAGAAGCATCAGCCTTATTAATACTGAATGCTAAGTGCAGAAGTTTAGCTGTAGCTGTAGGGTTTTGAAGCAATTGATTTGACAGAACCTCCAAGCATAAATTCTGTTTTAAAAATCCACATTTATTCCCTAGATTGCTTATTGTTTCATGAAAATGAAAGCCTACGTGTCCTGCTTGTATCAACTGGATCTCCTGAGACCGTTCAATTAAACCTCATAAGCTTACAATACTTCAAGGTAGGGTCGTGTACTGGGAGAACGCATGAACCTTATTGCAGTATTCCTGTGTGATAAAAGGAATTTATAACTTCTTGCATCTTGTGTAATTTAACTTTAGAAATGCAAAACCTTAAATGACACCACAAGAAGCTCACAGTTCTGAGAAAATTAAAGTCAGTATGAAATTTTACTTAGAGACCACATAATTTACATAGATTTACATAAATACAGAGATATTAAAATAATAAGTCAAAGCTAATTAACAGAGGATAGAGGTTTACATGATAACATTTTAACTCTAGTTACATTTTTTGCAACTACTTTTTAGTGTCATGAGATAATATAAATAATATATATACCTATATATCTGTAATATATATAAAGATATATATATATATCTCCATCCTTCTTTTTTTTTATTTTTTTCTTCAAAAATAGGGCAATTTTATAACTGCAATGAGATGTGACAAGCAGTACACTTCTGGGGAATTATTGCATGCCTTGAGTGCATAAGGCAGAAGGAAGAGTATCTGACTTCAGACACTAAAGAAGTGGAACCATCAACCAGAAATGCACTGGAGTGATCTGGAACATCTTATTGCTTTTATAAAACTCGAAATCATACACTGGTTTTTAAGAAAAGGCACAAAATAAAGGGGAAAGTAATATCTCTCTATTTAGTGGAGATCAACGACCAGGAAGCTCCATTACGGCTCACTGAACTCTCTTCATTGTCCTAAACCTATTCCCTGTGGTGCAATACCGTGCTGCAGTTGCATAAGGAGGTTAAACACAAAAGTTCATGCATCCTTTATTAGGGGAAACAAAACAAAAGCCCGTTTTCCTTGCCCAGCAACAACGCAGGAGCCATTAGCATCTGGTGGCACCAGCTGCCGGGGAGCATCAGCCACCGGTGCGGCCGCACCGCAGCGTGCAAGCCCCGTGGGCTCCAGGCACGTCCCCGCACTAACCTCGGCTGGCGGAGCAGCTCCTCGAGCGGGATGCTACAGCACCTGCCCACAGCGCCGGAGGCACGGATCCAAACCCAGCGGTCATTGCCCGTCAGGCCAAGCAAGATAAGGAAGGGGTAAAACGGGGTAACAGAGGCGCTGCCCTGAAACCTCCGCGTTTTGGCGCTGTCGAAGGATTAGGGAGCGCTTCTGCCGCCCTCCTTCCTCCTTTTACCTCGGCGAGCGGCATTCGCTCCCCGCCTGTGCCCGGGGTTTTCCAGCCCAACAGCCACGCCGGGAGGCAGAGTACAGCAGAGCGGGGACAAAACGTTAAGAACTGTGGACTACTACTACCTCCTCACGCCACTTTGAATGCCGGGATAGGAAAGGAAAAAAAGAAAAGAAATCCCTCAGGATTACTTTTCCTTTGCTGTATTTTTTAGATGTTAAACTGCACAGTAGAGGGCTGCCTCTGCTGTGATACCGCACGAGATGTCTCAAAGTTTGGACACGGCACTCTGCTAAGGCACCTCCAAGGAACGGGCACTGATTTAATCGCTGAGCAAAGCCGCATTTGCTGAACCTGGCACTGCCCTGGGCTCCTTCAACACGCACAGCACCAGCAGCCCCTTACACCTGCCTGCCAGACACAAAAAAGCTACTGGTGTTTGCTCAGGAGAAACCACACCAGCCACTTCTGAAATAAACATTTGCCGGGGTTTAAGAGCTGACATTTTGTACAACCGCATGGTTTGCTCCCCAAAAGGGGGAAAATTAAGTGTTGTGCCTGCTAGGTTAGGAGGGATAAAAATACATATCAGCCAAAAAAAAGTAGGACCCAGCCCCGTTCTGCTGCAGGATTCCTTGCCGGGAGGTGAAGCTGTGAATGCAGCGCAGTCGGTGCGGGGTGCCTGGTGCAGAACCGGGTTTCTTTGGGGACCACCAGGAGGGACAAGGCCACCCTCCCTCAGGGCGCATCGCCTCGCACTGCCACGCAGAACGGTGCCGGGTTTCGGGGTCTGTGTCACGGGGGGTGTTTGAAGATGAGGGATGCTGAGGGGAGAGGAAAGCTCTGCTCTGCTCTGCCCATCCTGCTGGGCAGACGGCGGGGGGCTCAGCGCTGCAGCTGGGGGGACGGGGCCGCGGGGCGCCTGCAGTTTTCTGAAGCCCAGACTGGGGTGGACATTTCTACACAAAACAATATCCAGTCCTGGAAAGGAGTGAGAGGGGTGGGACAGGGGCAAAGGTCCTGGCACAGAAGGAGAGACCGCGGTGGGCTGTTGCCCTGCTCCGAGGGGACGGGGGGTCCCAAGGTGCCCACCAGACCTGCCTCTCCCCCCGCACCCCTCACCCGCGCCCCAGCCACGCCATGCAATGGTGACATGGGGTGCAGGGGAAGCCCAGGAGAGTGGGATCGCCCCGGTCCTCAGGGTAACGACGTCCGGGGAAAAGGGACCCCCACCCCTGACCCGCTCCTCCAGGTGGACGATGGTGTGTGGTAGCTGAGTGCAGCTCCTTCTCCGGTAAAAAGACGCATCCTTTCCTTGCACAGTCAATGAGAAACGCAATGTGATCTGTCATGCGCTTGGATCGGGGGCTCGTTCGTTCATTTGAATTAGCAACGTTTTTTTCTTCTTCTTCGGGGACAAGAATAATCACTCAGGTATTTACAAACACCAACCAGCGCCGTCGCGAGGTCTCCCCCAAACCATCATGACAAAATCACCGTTTGCAAGAGCCCCGCGCCAGCTGTGTCCAAAGAAGCCCGTGGCTGCTGGGAGCTGGGGGCTGCCGAGGGAGAGGGGCGCTGGATCTCTGAGTCCTGGGGGGGTCTTCCCAGGCGGCTGTCTCTTCCTTGGGGTGCCTCTCCCCGCGCCCCTGTCCCGGGGTGCTGCCGGCTGCCGCTACTGCTGCTGCGGGTGCAGTGGTCCCTTTCGTACTCCTCCTGAGCCTTTTGCATCTTCCGCTTCTTCATCTTCCTCTTGTGGACATGGAAGGTGGTGAGGGAGAGGAGGATCAGGCAGAAGATGAGGGTGACCAGGACGATTAAAACCAGAGTGGACGAGAAGGACTGGAAGAGCTGACCCACTTGCGCGATGCAGGTGCTGCTGGCGTTCAAGGTGGCGGACGTCCTGTTCAGGAGGCAAGGCGGCAGGGACAGCCTCAACTCCTTGGAGAGCTTGGCACTCATTGAGGAGGCTTCGGAAAGACGAGGATCTCCCTCCCCTCTCTGAAGACGCCGAAATTTCCAGCCGCTGCCGGGCTGCTGCGGCCGGCCGGGCGCTCGCTGCCGATGCCCGGGGTGCTGCCGGCTCTGCCTCTCGCTCGCCCTCGAGCCCCAGAGCAGCCTGCGAAAGGGGAGCCGGACACATCAGCGCCCACCCTGCCCCGATCCCCCCACCCCTGGCACGGGGACAGGGGGCAGCGAGCCCCGCCGCCCGCCCCCCAGCCCCTTACCTGCGCCGGAGGAGGCGGCGAGGGGGCGGCCCGGCGGCGGCGGGCGCTGGGGGGGCTGCGGCAGCGCCGGGCGGTGCGGAGCGGGTGCGGAGCGGAGCGGAGCGGAGCCGCCGCCGCTTCGGGGAGCGCCGCCCGCAGCCTGGCACCGCCCCGGCCGCTGACGTCAGGATGGGGCCGCCCACCCCCTGCCCCCATCCCCACCCCACCCCCGGCCCCCCCACCCCACCCCCGGCCCCCCTGTGCCATCCCCATCCCACCCTCATCCCAACACCGGCCCCCACATTCCAACCCCAGTCCACTCCCAGCCCCCCCTTCTCATCCCCACACCACCCTTGTTCCCCCCATCCCACCCCCGGTCCCCCTATCCCATCCCCATCCCACTCCCAGCCTCCCCTTCCCACCCCCACCCCACCTCCAGTCTCCCTACCCCTTCCCCATCCCATCCCCACCCCACCCCTGTTCCCCCATCCTATCCCCAACCCATCCCCACCCCACTCCCCGTCCCCCCATCACACTCACAGCCCCCCCATCCCACCCGCTTCCCACCTCTGGTCCCTCCATGCCATGCCATGCCATGCCATGCCATCCCATCCCATTCCGTCCCATCCCCTCCCGTCCCGTCCCGTCCCATCCCATCTCATCTCGTCCCGCCCCATCCCGTCCCATCCTGTCCCGTCCTGTCCTGTCCTGTCCTGTCCCAGTCCCCGTCCCAGTCCCAGTCCCAGTCCCAGTCCCAGTCCCAGTCCCAGTCCCAGTCCCTCCATCCCACCCCCATCCCCTCCATCCTATCCCCATCCCACCCCCGGTCCCCCCATCCCACCCGCACCCAGTCCCTGGTCCATTCATCCCACCCCCATCCCATCCCTTCCCATCCCATCCCATCCCCGGTCCCCCCCCGGAAGGAGCCGAGCACTGCCGCACCCAGCCGTAGCAATGTGAAGGTTGCCCTCCCACAGCCGCAGGTGTCTTCTCCAGGAGCATCTGGATGTGAATGGCCCGAGAGCACATCCCAGCTGAAGTCCAGGTGATTTCACAGAATCACAGAATCGTCTAGGTTGGAAGAGACCTCCAAGATCACTGAGTCCAACCTCTGACCTAACACTAACAAGTCCTCCACTAAACCATATCGCTAAGCTCTACATCTAAATGTCTTTTAAAGACCTCCAGGGATGGCGACTCAACCACTTCCCTGGGCAGCCCATTCCAATGCCTAACAACCCTTTCGGTAAAGAAGTTCTTCCTAACATCCAACCTAAACCTCCCCTGGCACAACTTTAGCCCGTTCCCCCTCGTCCTGTCACCAGGCACGTAGGAGAACAGACCAACCCCCACCTCGCTACAGCCTCCTTTAAGGTATCTGTAGAGTGCAATAAGGTCGCCCCTGAGCCTCCTCCAGGCTGAACAAGCCCAGCTCCCTCAGCCGCTCCTTGTAAGACTTTTTCTCCAGATCCCTCACCATTTCTGAACACAAGAGATCTGAATGATGCTTCCTGTAGAGATAACGGGGCAAAAAAAATAGGGTGGTGCTCCAGAAGGAGTGAAATGATGGGCTGGGTGTGATGGCATGGGGCCAGACCTGACGGCCCAGGAGGTTCCCTCAGTGCCACACTGGGAGCAGGGGCAGAGGTGCTGCGCGGCCCCCACTGCGCGTAGCGGGACTTTTAGGGAAGACTGAAAGCGTCAGTCTGCTCTGCTGGCCTGGAGGCACCTGAGAAGCCCGGAGGAAGATCTGTACAAGATCAGCTCTGATGGACTTCAGAAAAAAAAAGACAATCAGGAAAAAAGGCCCATTGACCCCAACAGCCAAGGAGCAGTCTCAGAGTCAGGATGTAGCTGATCAGCTGCGCATTTACGTGCTTCGTGGTTTCCCGGTGGAGTTCTTCTGTAATGCTTTTGCCTCTGGTAAACACGCGATTCGTGAAATTTGGTTGGTCACCATTAACTCTTTGACAGTTCCTGAGAAAGATTTGGGCCGCAGGGCACAAACTACACTCAGCCCAGTTGGGCTAGACCCAAGCAAAGGGTCTCCAACTTGGGATTTCCTCTGCCAAGATGAGTGCACACCACTCTGGTACACCAACGGTGTGACTCACTGACGTGACTGCCTCCGTGCCCCTGCCTTCCTGCACACCTATACCCAATGGGCATGTCTGAGGGGGAGAGAAATGGGAAGGGAAGGGAAGGGAAGGGAAGGGAAGGGAAGGGAAGGGAAGGGAAGGGAAGGGAAGGGAAGGGAAGGGAAGGGAAGGGAAGGGAAGGGAAGGGAAGGGAAGGGAAGGGAAGGGAAGGGAAGGGAAGGGAAGGGAAGGGAAGGGAAGGGAAGGGAAGGGAAGGGAAGGGAAGGGAAGGGAAGGGAAGGGAAGGGAAGGGAAGGGAAGGGAAGGGAAGGGAAGGGAAGGGAAGGGAAGGGAAGGGAAGGGAAGGGAAGGGAAGGGAAGGGAAGGGAAGGGAAGGGAAGGGAAGGGAAGGGAAGGGAAGGGAAGGGAAGGGAAGGGAAGGGAAGGGAAGGGAAGGGAAGGGAAGGGAAGGGAAGGGAAGGGAAGGGAAGGGAAGGGAAGGGAAGGGAAGGGAAGGGAAGGGAAGGGAAGGGAAGGGAAGGGAAGGGAAGGGAAGGGAAGGGAAGGGAAGGGAAGGGAAGGGAAGGGAAGGGAAGGGAAGGGAAGGGAAGGGAAGGGAAGGGAAGGGAAGGGAAGGGAAGGGAAGGGAAGGGAAGGGAAGGGAAGGGAAGGGAAGGGAAGGGAAGGGAAGGGAAGGGAAGGGAAGGGAAGGGAAGGGAAGGGAAGGGAAGGGAAGGGAAGGGAAGGGAAGGGAAGGGAAGGGAAGGAAAGGAAAGGAAAGGAAAGGAAAGGAAAGGAAAGGAAAGGAAAGGAAAGGAAAGGAAAGGAAAGGAAAGGAAAGGAAAGGAAAGGAAAGGAAAGGAAAGGAAAGGAAAGGAAAGGAAAGGAAAAGAACCACATAAAAATGGCCTTTTTTACAGAAAACAGCATTGGCAGCTTTAATGTAGGTATAAAGATATCTAAGGATGTTAGCTCTATTTATGGCAACAATAACCAAATTGTGGATTAAATAAACTTCAAAGCCAAAGAATTTACTAATTCAGGATATGGTTATTACAAAATTAATAGATAGGGCTAGTTATATATAGCAGTAAAATATTTAACCTTATCTTTCAGTTTAAATTGTCAACAGGTAACACAGTAGTACTGACAGTTAAATTGCTTAAAATACATTTAAAATCAGTTGTGTATTCATTTCATCTGCTGTTCCCAAGTGACAATTTGCCTCCTGTGTCTCAAACTGCCTCTTCCTCTCTCCTGCCCCAGTCCACACTAATCCATTTTCACCCAAACCACTTGGGCTTAAATCCCCAGAATGTTTGGTGAATATTTTATTTACTTTCAAAATGTTATTCTCATTATTCCTGGCTTTCAGGATTACCAAATAGTGAAAATGCAAGTGTCTTGTGTATTGGTGTGATAATTATTCTAAGCCATAGGGTTTTGTGAAACTGCAAGGGGTGAACGTTAGGCCCTGGGACTGGAAAAGGGCAGAAAGCATCGAAACCTCAGCAAATGTTTATCTCTCTCCCTGCTGTCACAAACCCTTTGCTGTCTGTGCTCATGTACCATTTTGGAATATTTCTGCTTCAGCTAAAAGAATTGAAAAGCAGAGTTAGTTCTTGCTCTGTCTGGCAACTAATTTTACAATTTTTAATGAGAGAGACAGTTAGAAGAGAAGCATTGTAGAGAAGTAGGGAAATAACTGAACTGTCATTATATATACCTTGGCATTCTGGCTCACATTGGCTGCCAGCCAGCCAAAGTTTATAGATTTAAATACCCATGATCAGAATATGGTGAGTTTCAGAAATCAGGGGAAAAATCTATATTGTTATGGACAAGTACCTGTGCATTATTCCATTGTTCTGATTAACTGATATAATTGGATTTTAATATAAACATGCAGAAGAGCATGCATATCCAATACATAATGTGGTCATGAAAACCCCCTCCTTTATTTATCATAAAAATAAAGAATATGAGTGCCCTCTTTCAAGAACAAATTGCTCGTTACTTATAGTGAATTTCCCCATAGTATATACACAGTATGGCATTTATAGAGGTCAGGTTTCTTGTTCACATAGGACTGGCCACTGCATGACAGACAATATTGTATTTAGGTTTTGTATTTTACAATTATGTCTGTATTCATTACAACCTTTGTAACTTCCCGTTTTCTCTGGATTCACATTGGTAAGAAGCAGACGGCATACATATTTGCAAATCCCCCAAACAGACTTTTGTACATGGATATTTTTTAATCTGTTAATTAGAGAAGTTGTTCCTTCAGATGCTAATTCCTCAGACCCTGTTTTACACAGCCCTTTTTCGCCAAGGCAGGAGCCTAATGAGATAACCTGTAAGGGCAAAAACCGCTCATGTAAGTAACGGTTTGATGGCTCAGGCCCTTGGCTATTAATGACCCTTCCTGAAAAAAATTTATTGGCCCCTCACTGTTTAAATTTAGCAGTTGATTACATATAGAATAATGCATGATCCCTTTTGCACCGAGATTGATGTCATCATTTGCCAGACAGACCAAGTACCTGATGAATGCCAATGACCCTCATATTAATTTGCAGTCTCCCCACAGGATGAAGGCCATCTGTACAGAAGTCTTTAGGGCCTTCCATACTCACACTACTACAGGTGAAGCCCAGTGATTTAGTCATAGTCTGAAAGCATGGTGCAGTAAACAGAAGGAATTTAAAAAACAAAATAAAATGGATTTGTATTTCATGAGCAATGGTAGGTCGACTAATATCCTGCACGTTGCAAATGTTTATCTCGCAAAAATATTATGTGTCCTTGAGAGATATTTGATTGGAAATAGCTTAACTGTGACTGATAATGCTGCTTCCCAGGTTACCCAGATCAAAAGCAGGTATTCTTTTTCTTTCTTTCCCCCATGCCTTCTAGAAGAGGGTAGTCTGGGTGATGTGGGCTTACAATTGCTTCATTCTCAAGAGATAATTCCTTATGAAACTTAGAGACAATTTTACATATTCAGTTTCTGTTCTTACTTTAGAAAGATATTCTTTTCTTTTTCTGGTAAAGGAGAAATCTACCACATGGGACAGTGAGAAAATGAAAGGATGCATGTGATGCAGACTGGGGAAGGTTACTAAGCTTTTGCTGAATTCAGCAGGGTGTTAAATGGCAGCAGGAGCAGAATATGGGCTCAGACTATGAAGGTTTTTTACAATAAATAGACAACATTGGACATGCCTGACAGAACACACGGATCTTCAGTTTAATTATGACAACAGGCTTCTAAAGCTGCAGCATACATACATCTACTAATGAGCTGCTGATCTGGCTAAAATTAATACAAAGAGGAAAGAAAGGCAGGATTTTATCTGTAACAGCACATTAAAAATGCTATTTATTTTTTCATTAGACAATACATTTTAGAAAGGTCCCTTCAGAGTAATGACCTTTCAGGTTTAATCTTTTTGCTCTTCTTAATAGTTTACAGAGTTTTCAGGGAATTCAGAGGTGCAGAATTTAATTATACTTTTTAAACGGAGAACATGGCTACTGGCTGGCAAAATAAAAGGTGACCACTCCAGTGGCTATCACTGAGAGAGAAAAAAGAAATATGTATTCCTTGGTTCAACTGGAAAGAGGTTTAAGCAATGCACAATTTAAATCCGAGTTCATGTTAACAGCCCCTCACCTTCTTCCCTTAGCACAGTTTGAAAGCATTTCGAAGAGAATCCAACACATCATTCACTCCAGCTTTTAATATGGGATAAGCCCGTTGTTCAGTCAAAGTTTGGTGGTTTTGTACAGCCTTGGTGCTGTGTCTGCACCGTGTGCTCTAGGATACTTCCCCATCACACCAGTGGGTGCAAGGGTGAAACTCCTCAGGCTGGTAGTCGGGCTGGATTAAAGGGAGGAGAGAGAGAAGTTAAAAACACACCTCTCACAGGTCATCCCATGGCCCAGTAAGAGAGTGGTCCCCACCGATGCTCTTGTGATCCCTCCAGACACCCAGAGAAACAGCGGTGTTGTGGAGGGGACAGCCCCCAGTCCGATGGCTATTGCCCGCATGCAGAACAGAAGGGACTTGAATTCACATCTTTCATCTCCAGGCTAGAGCAGGGCTCAGCAGCACGGGGCTCAGGCTGAGGTTTTCTTGCTCATTCCACGCACACAACAAGCCTCCCGCTCCCTGTAGCGCCCTGGCTTCGTTCCAGCCAGGAAATCTAAGAAAGCTGGAAAAGTGTAATGGATGACAAAGCCATTTACCTCCAGCTCTACCAGAAAAAAATCCATGCTCAGTCAACTCCAGGCTTACTGTGGTGTTCTCCAGTCAAGTATATAGCTCACATTTTGCCCAGGGCCTTTTATAATCTCTCTCTTTTTTTTTTTTTTTTTTTTTTCCTTCAACCACTGTGTGAGGGAGGAAGTTGGTATTCTGCTCTGTTCTCATCTCCTGGGCCTTAAGTACCCAAGAGACCACTGGTTTTATCCCTATATTCTCCCTATCAGTATAGTAAAAGAAATCCAGGTACTGACTGCTGGAAATGTATTTTCCTCCTGTTGTTGTGTACTTTAAATCCATTACGAACAGTCCTGTGCTTTCAACTTGTCTATCACACTGCTTGTAGCCAGGATGTTAATAAGCAGAACTTACAGAACTTTGAATTCATTTTAGAAATTTTACTTAATCATAAAACTCTTTTTTTTTTTTCTTCTGAGAGTAGAATCTGGAGAAGGGGAGAAGGAACATTAATTTTTAATGACAGTAACACCCCCAAACTTCTTAAGTGCAGAATTTCTGTATGTTGATATTTTCTAAAGCAGGATTAGATACCTTAAGGTCTTATTCTGCAAGGTGCCTTACCCTGTAGTCAAATCCAACCCAGGTTACAAGCAACTGCCCACAGAAAATATTGAACTAAAGAAGTCACTAATTGCTTGTGAGATTGGGTCAAGCACCTTTCAGCATCAGCCCCTTGCAGGTACTTCTTCCAAAAGAGCAAATAGCATTTCCACGGCAAATGGAGCTGCTCCAGCTGCAGAAGGGATGGTCCTGTCCATGGCAAAGGGACCCCATCTTGTGACTGACAATACCATTGGCTGTTAAAATAGAAAAGCCTCTGACACATGGACAGAGAAGCTCAAGGTTTTCACTTTGTCATTCCTGGCATTTACCTAATATCATGCAGGATGTGCTTGTGAATAATCCATTTGTACAAAAATAATATCATTCCCCTTAGAAGTGCTTATTTTCCCAGTGATATCAGCAAAAAAGCAACTGTTTACTGTGTTTTCATTTTAAAGTTGGCTTGCTTCACCGGAGAGTATATTAGGCTTTACTGGAGAACCATGTAATCTCTTATTACTGAACTCTTTTTTTTCTTCTCTCTCTGTCTCCTTCTGCTAAGTTTTGTAATACTCTTTGCCATGTCATGTCTGAAATTAGACTAAAAACACTTTGAGAAAGCAACTGAATTATCTGATTTTTATCAGGAGATGCTCTGAGAGAGCATTAAGCTCTCTCTAAAATAATAATAATAATAATGATTTAAAAGAAAGAAAACAAAAAAAAAGAAAAAAAGAATAAAAGAAAAACACCACAGCAGCATCTGGAAATAAAGAGAAAATATCAATGTAATAAACATTCAACAAGAATGACCGGCTTTTTAAAAGCTCTGCAAGAAGATATTTCGATGTGGCAATGTCCTTGCTTTAGAGCAGGAGGCACTTTAGCTGTTTTGCACATACTCAAAGAAAGTATTGAGACCATAACTTTTTTCTGTGTGCTTAGATAAGAAGTGCCTGTAGATTATAGAACCGGGAGGAATCCTATGTATATATTCTTTTCGATTAGCACTGCTTCCTATTTCTTCTGACCTTCATGGCTCAAAAGTAGAAATTAGGTCTCTAAATCATTGCTTACTGCAGAGGATCAGAACATGGTGCAAATATTTTTGCTTGCCTTGAAGGACCCAGGAGTATAGTTCAGCTAACCCACCTCCCACCATCTTTGTGGGTCACATTGGTAGAGCATCAACATGAAAAAGAAAAGCTTGGTAAGCAAAGGAGAAAGTCTACAGAACAGAAATTATGTGAATAGGCAAAAAATGAACATGAGAATACAATTTATAGAATAAAAAAGAGCAGGTGGAACATAGGATATACTGCGCAGACATGACAATTGTAAATAGCTATCATTTGGGGAGCAAAACATAACAGTGGGAGATTACAAGAAATTGGAATTACATAACAGAAAATTATACAACATAAAACCATCATCTGTCATTTCAGTCACAGGCCTATAAGGACATGATACTAATGCAGTTTTAGCTGCTCTGGTTAGAGCGAGATGTAATTCCTATGAGAACAGACATTTGAAAATTCTGTAAATTCTGTGATAGTATGAAAAAAAAAAAGAGAGAGAAATGGTATAGCAGTTTTATGTCACCTGCCACTTTCAGTGCTATGGGGTCCTTTCCAGCCTGTCATATTTACTCCACAAGTTTGAGAAGGAGTTGGACATTCACTACAAACTGTGTGTTAAAGATAGAAATACTATATGTCATAAACTCTCAGGGACAGTACTACAAGAACAGAATATCTTCCTAATGAGAGCAAATGTAGAAACATAGCTGAGATAGAATAAGAGTTGGTGTTGTGTTCGGTCTTTTCTAGGAAAAGAAAAAAGAAAAAGAAAGGGAAGAGAGGGGGGAGGAAGGGAGGGATAGAAGGAAGGAAGGAAGGAAGGAAGGAAGGAAGGAAGGAAGGAAGGAAGGAAGGAAGGAAGGAAGGAAGGAAGGAAGGAAGGAAGGAAGGAAGGAAGGAAGGAAGGAAGGATGGACGGACGGACACTGTAACTTGTGTAATAGCGGTTAGGAGACCTGGAGGTCTGGTTTATGAGCAAACAGATGGGACATAAAAAAGGATGAATTGAAGATCAGCCTATACAGTGCCAGGACAGCACAAAACAAACATTGTTAGTACAGAAAACTAATGAAAACTAAATTGTGCAAGACTACGATTTTTTTTTCCACAGTTGTCTGACATATAAAGATTGTACATATGACAGTATTCAACAAAACACAGCCCTGAGAAGTTATCTTGTAAGTGATATTGTTGGTTGAAACTCTCAAACATTCTTTTAACTTTATAGTTGGGGCAAGTGGAAGGTAGGAAAGATGATGATGATGATTATTATTATTATTATTTATTATTATTTGTACCTACTTTGTTGGAAAGACAGAATCATAGTAGAACCTTAAAGACCACCTGTTCCAACACCACTCAGCCCCCCTACCGTGGGCAGGGACGCCTCCCACCAGACCAGGTTGCTCAAGCCCCATCCAACCTGGCCTTGAACACTTCCAGGGATGGGGCATCCACAGCTTCTCTGGGCAGCCTGTGCCAGGGCCTCACCACCCTCTGAGTAGAGAATTTCTTCCTAACACCTACTCTAACTCTCTTCTCTTTTAGTTTAAAGCCATTACGCCTTGTCCTATCATTCTCTGCCCGTGTACAAAGTTGTTCTCTGTCTTTTTTATAAGCCCATTCTAAGTACTGGAAGGCCCCTATAAGGTCTCCCTGGAGCCTTCTCTTCTCCAGGCTGAACAACCCCAACTCCCTCAGCCTGTCTTCACAGGAGAGGTGCTCCAGCCTCTAAACCATCTTTGTGGCCCTCCTCTGGACTTGTTCAAATATTTCCACATCCTTTTTGTGCTGGGGGCCCCAGAGCTGAACGCAGGGCTCCAGGTGGGGTCTCACAAGAGCAGAGCAGAGGGGGAGAATCCCCTCCCTCACCCTGCTGGCCTTGCTGCTTTTGATGCAGCCCAGGGTACGGCTGGCTTTCTGGGCTGAAAGCGCACATTGCCAGCTCATGTTGAGCTTTTCACCTGCTTCTCCTTCTCCACAGAAGGACTGGCCCAGCCTGTATTTGTGCTTGGGATTGCTCTGACCCAGGTGTAGCGCCTTGCACTTGGCCTTGTTGAACTTCGTGAGGTTCAAACAGGCCCACCTCTCAGGCCTGTCCAGGTCCCTCTGGATGGCATCCCTTCCTTCCAGCATGTCATTGGCAAACTTGCTGAGGATGCACTTGATCCCACTGTTCATGTCGCCAACAAAGATGTTAAACAGTGCCAGTCCCACAGACTTTAAAGGAAGTATTGATTTCTAAAATGATTCACTAAGAACTGAATTTTGTACCTGTAGGCAAGCAGACCACTGGCAGGGGATATGATTTTTGCTCTGTAGCTAAAGAAAAGACAAAGCCATCTAGAAATGTATTATTTAAAAGAAGAAAGAAGAATAGGAGAGAAAAAGGAGAAGAGAAGGAAAAGGGAAATCTGCTATTTTTAAACATGCTTAGAGTATCATTATTTGACTTCTCAGCAAGCAGTAAGTATTTCAGAGTGACTACTCTCAAGTCTTGTATGTGTATGTATAGTGCTCATACAGAAACATACTAATTATTGACAAGGAAATTATCAGAAGGGAACATCTGCAACAAAATATTAACTCTAAACTTAATAAAGCTTCATCCTATCCACAAGTTCAGGATCTAGTAAACAGGAAGGGATTTTTAAATCTTTTATATCTAGTTGGGTGTCACAGACTTTAGCTGGCAAGAGGATGGGAATGGGGCACTGTGGAAAAGGAGTAAGTGACTGGATTACACAGAAGGGATGAGGACTATGTTTAAAAGCAGGAACTCTCACTATCCAACAGCAACCAGAGAATTTGGCAGGACAAGGGTCACTGTTCATCAGAAAAGTTGGAAGTATGTCTTCATTGTAACACTTGGGGTAGATACCAAATATTTCTGCAGCCCTCAGAACAGGCAAGAGGCTGAAAAACCATAGAAAACATTTGGCTCAGTAAAGGACTGAGCTTCCTAACTTTCAGTACTTAACCCCCTGAACAGAACTGCAGAAGGCAGCAGTAACTACTTGCACCCTTAATATGATGACTAGGAAAACAAAGTACCACAGAAGGGGTAGAGAAGCCAAGCACACTGCATAGAAAACTTGGCAAGGAATACGGTTCCTAAGCCTGGCTGTTTAGAAATGCACCTTGAAAGCAAAACCTGAGTTCTGGTCCATGTTCAAAAGGCCATTTATGTATTATAGATTAAACAGCTATTGGATGAAAAATATAGAAAAAGTCCAAGAGAGCTGGACAAAAAAAAAAAGGGGGGGGGGGGGGGTGGACACTTCTTACATGCATGCCCTCTTTAAGAGTGTAACAACTGAGATAAAGTCAGAGATTAGAATTTACTTTGCAAGACTATAACTAGCATCCAGAAGTGGGAGAAGCGTGGTGCTCTTTGAAAAGGCAGGAAATCCTTTCTGGATGTGATCCTACTCACAGGAGCAGTGCACAAAGACAAGGATAAGGACTTGGGTACCCATATGGCTTCACTGTTAGCATGCTTTGTGGCACAGTTTTGGCCTGTGACAACAAGCACCCTTGCAAACAATGTGCCATCATAGCATTGAGGCCAAGGACTGTTCCCAGCAGATGGTAGGCACAAGGTGCAATGGAAAGGAGGGGAAGGAAAGAGCTTGGTCATACAAGGCACTATCTGGTCAGTCATCATTATCTTGCTCGTAATGTCAAATGCCCTTTGCTGGTAACGACCTTGACTAGAGTCTTATGCAATCATGGTGTCTTACAGAGTGCCTTATGGATCTTTTGGGGCAAACCATGCTTTCAGTTCTCAGGGCATCTTCAGTTTCTCACAGGACTGTACTTTTTGGTCTTCTGGGTAACCAGTCATGACAATTATTTTTTCTTCTACTATTTCTCGTGACATTTGATACCAGACAAACAAAGGAAAGGAATGCTGGTAGTGAGATGTTTTGAAGCTAAGTTACATATGTTTGAGCCAATTATCTGATTAGATTGCCTTTCCAGATTAAAACAGTCCTGGGAAACAAGAAAATGATGTTAACCACCTAGTTCATAAGGGTGGTACTTTTATAACACTGTGTTTCATATGAATATATTTGGATGCCTCTTTCTTATCAGCTAAAATCTGTTCTGCTTAAAAAAATTCTATTTGGTGAGTGATTTTAACTTAATTTAGTCATCACATACAGTATTTTCACATTAAAACAGCCCAATTAATAACAGCTGAGTTGCTGTCACTTAAAAAACAGCTACTTTACAAAAGTACATTTCTCCATAGGTTTCCATAATGATTTTTACAATGACTGGAATAGGACACAACCTAAAAAGATATATACTTCATTACTTGATAGACTAAGCTTCGTTTGAGCTGTTCCAGTCTATTATGCAAATTGTATCATATTAAACAAAATTTATTGATTCTTATTTAATTGGAAGATGAGAGCATCTCTTGCTTAAAGCCAGACCAACAGTTGAAAAATATTAGTATGAAAGGCATGCAAGCAAAAACCTCACAGATCAAAAGAATCCTCCTTATTTGTTGAGATTTTACACTGAACACAATCTGTATCACTTCAATCCACAAATAACAATCATGTTAGTGAGTAATTAAGGCAAGGGACAAAGTCAGGACTACAATATTCTATTCCCCCCTCAGCTACTGACTCACAGCGTGATTTTGCTCATTTACCACCTATAAAATGGAAAATGTGATAATGATAATGACAGGGATAATAATACCTACATAAAAGAAGTGCTAGCAGTCTTAATGTTTGGAGAGAGCTTTGAGATAGAGCTGCTATATAAACACAAAGTATAATTAGCAAGGGACTACAAGTTTGCACAATTTGTATGTTCTCTGGGCTTTTAAAATTAAAGACAGACTCACTCTGTACATCTGAGAGGCTGCAACTCTTCTGTCTTAAGAGTTTATTTGGAAAATAATTATGTTTCACAGTTGCCATTACAGAGCATTGAATCCATGCTTATAAAAAGACCTAACTACTTGCCGGTCATTAACATGAGAGACTTTAAGACAGTTCAAAATAATCTCATCACTGTGACTGCAGGCTACAGCTTGTCTTGTTTTATTCCCTTCTTTGTAGATATATGTAACAATGCATTTATATGAAAGGCAGGAGAACACAGGCATTTGAACAAGGAGAAGTTCAGTGTTTTTGTGAAAGGTGAATTACTGAGGCATGGATGAACTTAGAGATTTTCTTATACTATAAATCCATCTGCCAAACTCTTCAAAAATAGACAAATATAACCCCAACGGTCATTTTCCTGATCAGTTCACATGTCTAGTCTGAGCACAATGATATTTTTCTGCTGCTTGTTGAAAGCCTTTGAAAATAATGGACTGCATTAGAAGAGAAACTTTGCAAAAACACAGATAAGATACTTTGGAAAGGTGAAGTCTCCCTTACTGAAAGTCAAATTAAGCAATGTTTCTGCAAAAGTAATATAAGCAGACAAAATTGAAATAACAACAAAAAGCAAACGTACAGCTTACAGAACTTGGGAGGCTACAGCAAAATATCACTCTGCAGAACAGGTCAATAACATTGCAAAGACACAACGGTCTCTTTCTTTTATATAATCAACTAGATTTTTTTTTAAATAAATGAAATCAACTAAAAAAAAAAGAACAGTCTGCTAGTAATTTTTGTGTGCAAACAAATGATTAGTGCAGAGGAGCAGCAAAAATTTCTTCTATTAATAGCTTGTTTTGTAGGAAAAAAAATTAGGACTAGATTTGTGTAAAACTGTCAGACTATAGGAGCATGAAGAGTGAAGTGATATTGAAAGCATTTATGTAAGTGTTCTGAAAGCTTTTCCAGTGCATGACACTAAAAATCCCTTTCTATTTTTCTCAAAAAGATGGCAAACTCTTATACCACCTTGGAATAGGAAGTGTTTTTGAGTCAAGGCCGTAACAAAACTGCTTGATTCTTCTAAGCTTGCTATGTTACATTATTATTAATTACATTATAATGTTAAAAGTCCCCATCAAGTCAATGTCAAGATACTGAAACATTAAAGAGGGATCATGGTCTACAAGAACACAATTAGAGAACCAGCGAGGTAAAGCTAAGGCCACAGAAGAGGTCAGTGGCAGAACAAAAGCAGCACCTGGATCCCAGCATCTGTCATGTAAATATGGAGTATAAAGGCAACACTCGCAGCATAAATCTGTAGGACAGCCCAAAGCTAAAAGAGGCTATAGAAATGTGAATATTTTGCAACCAATCTAGCTGCCACTGCCCCTTCTCTGGTTAGTGAAGTCACTGGAGTGACATCCTCCAGTGCCATTTCACAGGAAGGGGTTGCTTGGCGGAGTAGTCCCCACAAAAGTGCATCTCCATCTGTTATTTATGATTTTGGAGACGGAGAACAGCTAGCAGGTGACAGGAGATAAAAGCACAGGCTCTGAAAGAGAGTTTGAGGAAAGGAGGAGCAGCACCAGCAGCAGGCACAGTGTGTGGTGGAAGTCCCTGCTACAAGATTTCATTTTGTGACAAAGAAAGTTCAAAAAAGCTCATGTTTATATATAAGAGAACACCCATCATTTGCTGCAGCTTTCCTCTTTAAAAAGAAATTGAATAAGTCCAAATGGAATAAATCTGGGCTTAATGCGTCACTGAATAATAAAGACTAGGAGGAAACGCATTTTATGGAGACATTATTCTGTAGCTGCCTGTTGTAGTCTTTCCTGAACATCCTTATGAACTACTCAGCACCAGTCTCAGCGACAGACTGGCTATTGCGTGGATTGTTTTCCTGTTCTTAATTGAGCAGAAAGCATTGCATGTCTCTGATTTGTTGGTGACATTGCTGGGGAGCAGCATCCTGGGGAGCTTTCTGAGGACAGCAAACGGGATAAACCCAAACAGAACTGATGTAAAACACAAAATGAAAAACCACAATACTTTTGTGGATGAATGAGAGAGCCTGCATAGCAGTCCTAAACACAACGCTTGCCTGAGCATTTGCCCATGGATCAGCAAGGACCCCGGGAACAAGGAGGGACCCCTGGTCCACAGCGTTAAGAGCAACGATTTCCTTACCTGTACCTGAGATAAGAGTTCACACTTGTGACATGTGCACCTCAGTACCACGTTGATTTTTGTTTGTTTGTTTGTTTTTCTACATTAGTATCACTTTTATGAGTATTTTCTGCAACAGTAAGGAAATCATTCCTGTGCTTCCAGAGACAATTCAGAAGCACAACGAAGGGCTGCAATGAAGGCTACAGTCACTGCTGCTAGGCCATGTCCAATGATTGTTGCATGCTGTATGGATCTTAGCACGGTTCCTCTCAGCTCAGAGAAAAAGCATATTTCCTTTTTGTCTCACTTTGCCATGACCCTTCTTGCATGAGAAAAGCTTAGTAGGAGGCATAGAGGTATCAGTGTCGATGGAGCATGTTTGGCTGTGAGGATGGCTGGGCAGCATCCAAGTGAACACAGTCAACATTTTATGAAAATAGCCTTACACAAGGTTCACTGTCCCTTCTTTCTATCTATACTGGCGCTCTCCTTTTACTTTACAACACCTCAATAATTATTGCTTTTCTTCCTGTTGCGCTCTGCAGGCAAGTGGCAGGACCACTCCTGCCTTTCTCAGTGCCACAGCCCAGTCTCCACGGGAGTTTCCTGCGTCTAAGCCCAAATCCCCACAGTGTGAATGGGAGAGCTGTGTAGGCTGGATGCATCATGTGCCCATCACTGAAGCTCATACACTTCCCAGTGATAATCTCTCCATTCTGAAAACTGCACTTCTGAAGCTTTGGATACGCTTCAGATTTGTTGAGCTGCAGAGGACCAAGATATGCCTGTGGTTTCATGACAGTGGAGTCAGACCAAATTACTCTGGGGCACATAATTCATGCAAACAGCATGTAAGGCCTCAAGGGAATATTACCTGTTTTTTCCAGCTGAACAATGTCTACACGATATTTTATATGTGACCTGGTGTAGGCGTGTCAGTGAGAATGTCCTAAAATGTTCATGTCCAAGAGAAAGCACTGAAAGCATTAGCTACACAATTTCAGATTCACATGGTGGCTAGCTGAAATGCACTCCCAGCCTCTAGTCTGGTATCAATACCTGCTGCCTGGCTTCAGTGCCATGCTGCTTTGCTTTTTTAGTTACCATTGGCACTACAGAAAACCCATATGGCTTATTTCTTCATAACTATGGATTCCAAGGATGTTGGCTCACCTGTCCCTCAGCTCTAAAAACTTTCTTTATTCTCTTAAAAGTAGAAGTCATTTCTCTTCCTTTTGGCTCTTTGCAAATGCCTTCCCTCACTTACTGAGTGACCCTTTTGTTTTCCCAGCCACTGCCACGCAACATTGCCTCGAATCAGCAAACAAACACAGTCCGCACCACTGTATTCTGGTCTCTCCATCTTGCTTTGCACTGCCTTCATCATATTACATTCCTCATACCCTAAACATAAGGCAGATTTCTCAGCATCTTCGACTTATTTCCTTTACTGCTGGCATTTCTCAGGTTGTCAGCTCCACATCATCTCCAAATCTGCACATCTTGTTCTACATTTCCTTCTGTAAGATAGCTGCTACCTCCTATATATAGCAGAAACAGAACCGGCTCAACATATTCCCACTTGTCACTCCTATCCCACTGTCTCTCTCAACCTCTCTGTCCCATTTACCGTCCCTGGTTTCTGTTAGCAAACCCAACTGAGCATTTCAACATCAGTGTTCATTTGTTAACTGTACAGAGGACTGTCTCGGTGGGCATTGAAGCCCACGTGAATGATGCCCACTCATTTGCCCTGTTCCATCCTCATTTTCTCCACCTGGGAGAGATCAAGATGGCTAAGTTTGAACTTCTTTTATCTGCCTGATCTGAGCATCCCTAACTAATCTATGTCAGCCCAAGTGTTCTCCATTTGTTCCTCACCAGTTTTCCTGAGACTTCAAAAAGAAGCCACTAAAAGGGTCTGCAGTTATCGCTTCTTTTGAACTCTTTTTAATTTGTGAAGCCAAAGTAGGTATCTCTGTTCTCTAAGCGAAGTAGGCTCAATCATCAGCTGGCACCAGATCAATATATCTGCACTGTTTTTAGCCCAGAGAAAGTTTTCTCTCTCTTCGGCTTCTAGTACACCTATCGCTGTATAATCTGAGATCTGTGAACAGCTCATAGCAGTTTGACAAGGTACCACTTGTTACCGAGGGGACACATGCTCCTTGCTGAGCTCCTTGCTGAGCTGACAACCAACACGTACCAGCTTCGTTTCTGTGAAGGTAGTTTAAGTTAACACATTTTTTTATCCAACAGGCAGCAAGGACTAAGAGCACGCACATACACTCTTCTGGAAGCACAGCAGATGAACGGTAATTTATTAAGTGGCAGGACCCAATTGCATTAAATTAGTACTTGTAACTTATAAGCAAAGTACTGTGTCTCTACTCCTGTTGGGAAATTTAAGTCCTGTGCCATAGTGGTCTCCTGGAGTTCTGGCTGGATCTGGCTGAGTTTCTAATTCTTCCATTTTCATAGGTCTCAACCACTGCAGGCTTCTTGAAGGGTATGTGGGAGACAGCACAGATCCCCTCTTTTGCTCTATTTTTGATATACTGTTCTCGTACATCTTTCTCAGTAAAATTTTTACCTTTGGGCACAGAAAGATACAAATGAACAATCTCTCCTAAGTGTAAGCTTGACTGGTGCAGAGGTGATAGGAGGATGTCAGGTGCCTTTGTTTACTTCTCAGTTTGCAAATGTCAAAAATTCAACAGGGGTTTGCCTACAACAGGATTACAAAACTTGTTCACTGTGTTAATTACCATGAGTGCTTAAATTACGTGTTCTTTCCTACTACAGAAGAGGCATTATTTTTCTCCCAAGAGATCCTAGGAGTGCTTCATGTCATACAGGTACCCTTCTCTCTGCACCTGCTCCTCCCTATTGCATCCGGAAGGAGACTGCTTGGTGCAGCTTGGAAGGTGTACACAATCATATTTTGGATGCCCACAGTATACACTGCAAACAGGCTCTTCTTCACAATGGGAACACCGGTCAGACCTTACCCCATTGGCAGTACAAGGCAGAGTGACACTTGTTCAGCTTCTCCAAGTGTGACCTTGCTGGAGACGAACTCTGTTTCAGGCATCTCAGTGTGAGATCCCACCAGGCAAAGCAGAGCCTGGCCTCTGCCTGTAATTGCACAAGCAGGACAAAAGGTTGAATGACTGCCAGCTCTGCTCAGACCAGCATTTCCAGGAAGTTTAGGCTGTAGATCACCCACTGTATAGGATGCTAGATTTTCAGCCTCCTTGCTCTTGGAACATTAACTCTCTTGGTAGTGCAACAGTCCACTTTCTGATAGCCATTTTAGCTGCAATCTTTTTTATCTTTGTTCTAGCCACTGACCTCTATTAGATTTCAAAGGTTTGATGGGATTTACTGGGAAGCATAACCGTGTCTGTAGACCATGCTGCCTGACAATTTTCCCTAAAGAATTGTTGAGGTTTCCACCTTACACGTGTACAGGTGTGATCTCAGTTATCTGCGTTTAGAGTGACTTCTGGAGGCTCTTCATTTACTCACAATCCTCTAGGTGTTTTCTTAATTGCTTGAATCAGTGTTCATACTTGTGGAGCCTGAAATATGTCTACCACTCTTGTTTCCACTTCTAAAGGTAATTTGGAAGTTACTTCCAAATGTTCATTTTACAAGCTGTTGTTATACACTCATCTTAATATATACACTGTTTTACGCATGCTTGTTTATAACACCATTTTTGGAAGCTCAAACTTCAATATATTTGCTGACCAAAATGCATTTCTTCCTGACAATAAAATACCCATTGCTTTATGATGCTAGGATTACTCACATCTGTTGGGCTCTCAGCAACTTAGCAAGATTAAGAAGGAACCAGATTTTTATTTGCACAGGAAGTATATCCAGGGCTATAACAGTTAATGCTAACAACATTAGTAGGAAGGGATGTTAAATGTCATGTCTTAAAGCAATCTAACTTTCAAAGATTAGAATAATACCAAATGTTTGGGCCATGTCATCTGCCTACTGCATGGTTCATGGTGCTTACATCCGAATCACCTCATGCCACTGACTGCAGGAGATCGACAACAGATCCGATTCCTGTTCCCAGCTTTTGTTAGGATCCAACTCCTTCTTCAGAGAAAGCAGTATGTGGAAAAACACAGAAGCAGTGCAAGCAACTTTCGTTCTTGTTGCACTTTGCCCCCTACCCTGCTGTACGCTCCGCTTAGCTGCAAGTCCAGTGACAGAAATGAGCTCCCCAAAATTCCCAAGCAGCCTATCAGATTGAGGTAGGTGCTGTGTATGACTTATTTCTGCCTGTCAGATTATTTTGCAAGGGTGCCATACAGTAGCAAAAGAGTTGATTTCTGATTCGGGAGAAGATCTTTGAACAGCCAATTGATAATGCAAAGGAAATGTTATAGCCAATTAGCTTCCTCTGCCCTGGTTTCAACACAGGGGGAAAAAAAGAAAGGGGGCCTGCTTAGCCAAACACTACAGAGCCTGAACTCGGGCTTTGCTTTGATCTTCCCTGATCATATGCTTAACGAGAAAAATGAACTCACTTTTATTTAGCATTTAACTGCAGAATGAGAAAGTAGACATGAAGAACCAGAGATAGACAGCACATTGCATTGATTCACTCTAGTAAGCACTTCAATCCAGACAAATATCTAGAGATATACACATAGGTGTAAATAGAAATAAACACATGTAATATGAAAAAGCATAAAAACAAAAAAAAAATATTGTTTAATATTTTTGAAAGTCAAGGTTCCAGTCTGTCTCAATTCAGACACTGATATATTTAGCTAATGCTGTTGAAGTGGGTACTTCCCTTAGCTGTACATACTGTTATTACCACACCAGCATGCAACAGAGCAAGATGAAGATCCACTTTTGAAGGATCAAACTTTACAACTCTCAGTAAAGCCAGCACTTCTCCACCCTAGCTAAAGCCACTGTTAAATGCGATTTTTCACCCACGGATTGCCATTGAGCTCTACAGTAACTAACTGCAGCTTTTGCTGTTATATTTCTTATTTTGTGAGACTCTGCAAAGGTAATAAAATTTAATAAGAATAGAAGATTTTTCCGTGTTGCATGGTGAGGTAGATGAAAAACCATGATGCAAACAAGATGGTCATGCCTAGAACCTGCAACCTCAAGGCAAATATATATTAACAGATACAGGACACATAAAACCTAAGGCCTTGTCCTTTCCCAGCTGCAGCTTGCCCAGCCATGCACACCAGCATGAAGCTCTACTCAGCACCACAAGATAAGAACAAGAGCAAAACAAATGGCTAAGTTGCACTGGAACTCGTTTTGGGAGCTAAATCTAGTTTTCCTAAGTTTTTCTCAAGTAGGTACTCAGATAACTCTGTACCATGTCATGTTAGGGTTCTAGGAGATGTGGATCTGGATGAAGTTGTTGTCCAGGCCTTCTGATATTTCTCTTAGGAAGGAGAAATGTGTTCTTCTAAATGCATTGAAGCAGATGCTATTTCAAACCTGTCCAGGGAGTCACTTCCCTAACTCAAGGCAATCTTATTTCACTTTTTAAATAGCAGGAATAGGATTTTACACTCAAAATGAATGGCCAAGTCTACAGTGTAGCAGAGGAACTGAAAAATCAGTTGTATTGCTCATATTTTAATAAGATTCGAAGTAATTTCAGGACTATGGCTTAATTTACCATTCAAACTTGGCCACTGGTATCAGGAAGAAATTATGGATCAATTCTAGCAGTGTTTAAACTAAACATATTCTGATCATTCATATCTACATACTCTGGTTTAGGCACACAGGCATAAGACATTCATGCTCTGGTTGCACATCTTTTAGAGATTTCACCTGACGAAAATCAATCAGTCCTGACATACTGCCTGATATACCAAAACCAAAGACATTGCAAAACCAAACATATGATATAGCACATTCTTTATGTGTTTTCTGAAAGCGCCTATAACATTTATCAGAAATTGTTTTGAAAAATTTGGGGATTTAGGACCAACAGTGGCGGTCACACTGCACCATATCACCTGCACCATCATGTAGTTGGAATCACGCACCACACATGGAGGCACTAAATCAAGAGAGGGAGGAGGTAACTACTCCCTTATCTGTCCTTCGTCTCACTGAACAGAAAAGCAAATGTGGCACTGTCTCAACATTCATAAAAGGAAGAAGAAAGAACTTACTAATTATGATTCTTTACATTTAGCTTCTAATCCTGGCAAATACAATAGAGAAAGTCTCAAGAAATAAAGTCACTTCATTTCCAGAGAATAATGTAATGATGAGCAATAAGACACAGGATTTATAAAGAATAGATCTTGCCTGACAAACCTAACACTTTTTTTACGGAATTACCAAATTAATGGATGAATGGAATGGAATAAATGTAAAGCTCTTGGATTTCAGCCATATTTTTTAAACAGTTGGTCTGATCGTCCTCTCCCCTAAAGCAAAGGAGCTACACTGACATAAAACTGGAGAGCAAGAGAATAGGAGGTGAGCTTAAAAAGCTCAATTGAATCTGCTTCCCCAACCCCCACACCCCAAAATAAATCTCATTTGTCCTGAAATTTATACTGAAGGACCAAAACAAGGCTAATAAACACATGGTAGAATAGCAGCTTATAGGGAAGACAAGTAAATATTTAAGTCTTAGGTCTTGCCTTATTTAATACTTACAGTAATGAGCTAGAAAGAGGAGTAAACAGTATACTAATGAAATTCACAGGTGATATTAAATTTGGAAGAGACAAGAAAAACAAAGAGGCCAGAGAATTAGGACAGAGGGATTAGAGCAATCAGTATCATGGGCCAAAAATACCAAAACAAGAATCACCTTCAGAAATGCAGTGAAGGACATCAGCACAAGAGAAGGAGAAAATTAGCATGGGAGGTTGCTGTAAGAGGGAGATTCTTGGATGACAGAAACTTGCTAAGGACTAAGAGGATACAAAACAGCAAGTTACTTTCAAGCTCCTAATAAATACGGCAGTAGAAAAGGTCAATGTAATTTGTATGTGTATGTGCAAAGAAGCAGCAACACAGAGCAGCAAGAAGCACTCTCTGCAACACTGAGGTGTTGTGTGGGGGACGTGCTTCATTTGGGAGAACCTCTTTTCTAGTGAGATTTTCACAGACTGCAGGGAAGTTCAGAGAACCACAACACTTGGGAGTGCTAGAGGAGCTGGTGCCCAGGAAGTGATTAAATTAGAAACGCATCGGGTGAGCAGTGACTAAGAACGTGACAGAAACATTGAAAAGGTGTGTTCAGCAAGCAGGAAAAGAATGGAAATAGAGGCAAGGAATAGTAAGAAAAAAAAAATATCAAGAAATGGTTTTATCTCTGGACAAATCTCATGATAGGCATAATAGACATGACAGCTACACAGCTTGGACTTGGCTGGAGATCCATGAGAGTCTTGGATTGCTGAGTCTTCCTATTTCCCTCACTCTTTCAGTTGTACCTTGGGCATCTTCCTCCAACTGCATTGGCCTTGCTCCCAAACAGCTCTCTTGACTTTGGGCCAGGGTGTCTATTTGTTTCAGGTATTAGCGTATAAAGTGGAGGTCAAATTTCACTCCCACAAGGCCCTACTTCCACAGGACCTATTCCCCTCCTAGCGGCACAGCACTTACTGTAACTTCTGCACTGGAATTATTTCAAGCTCTCAAAAGATTTTTCTGAATAGTTCTCATGTAAACCTCATACAGGTTCTCTCTGAATTTATTTCCAGCATGGAAGAAGATGCAGAATTTGCAGGTAAAGTTGTGTTCTTGAATGAAATAGAAGGAATGTGATTCTGTGATTCTGTGAATGGGAGTCCAGTGAAAAGAAATGGAAGAAAACTCAGAATGATATTAAAATCTGTCAGAGAATGTGCTAGGACAAAAATAAATCGTATGTAAAGAGGAAGCCTGTGGAGTGTTGGGCACAAGTCAGCAGAGATAAGGGCTGGCACATTAGAAAAGGTGACCAATGCGTCTAGATGGAGCCAAGGTCAAAGCAGACATTGAAAAATATTCTGAAGGATTATGACTAAGATTGGCAGGGCATGTTAAGAAAGAAGAAGAAAATGCTTTTTCTTCATGCTAAAATGCTTGAACATTATCCTATCTTACCCCCTTTCTATTGAGAGACCACCTTCATGGTCACACTGCACATGAAGAGTCAGATATTTCATCTATTGCATAGAATCCAAGAAGCATTCCTCAAATATCTCTCTGGATATATCTCTCTACATTTATAATCCTCTTCTATAGGATGAATTTTAATAAGTGTCTCTTTTTCTTTTGTTCCCCCTGATTGCTTCAGTTTTATTGTGGCTTTTCCTTTGTTTTCATTTTCATGTTCTCTCCACTCTACTGCATTATAGATTCTCATTTTACTTTCTGTAACTTAGAGCTACTGTACATATATTTAGAATACATGGGGGTGTATGTGGATACAGATATTAATAGATACATGAGCATCACATAGCTCTCATTACTGTTCCAATATTATCAATTTTATTCACCATATGTCATGCTATTCAATCCTCACCTTCGCTAACTTTAGAGGGTTGTTTATACGTGGTTCATTAAAAACTGACATACAAATGTCCAGTCTTTCAGAGTTTGGGATAATTTTTATTATGTCTGTTGGCTCACAAACACAATGCAAAGGACCTGATAATGAAAGAATCTCAAAATAATGCAACTGAAGTTTACCTTAAGAGGGAATTTTTTGATAGCTAAAACAGCATCAGCCTAACGCTGTTTTATCACAGTTATACAATGGACAAAGATTGGCATGGTCAATCTCAAAAAAAAATAATGAAGTCACATAATGATAATCAGAGAGAACTCATGTTCATTTTCATTCTGCAGCATTTGTCCTCATTTGAATGTCTTAAGGCCAAGAATAAAATGGTCTACTGTCATTTGCAGTACTTTGAAAATCACAGCATTTGAATACTTTGCTCTGTGTGAATGATTGATGTCCATAAAACTAGCAGATCTTGTGTTTTAAAACTTCATTTTACATTAAAACACTGAACAAAACACAACATACTGTCATAATAAGCAGGAACTAATGTTTCTAAGATTAAACCCTGTAGGTAACAAAAAGTAAGTTGAAAAGCAGGAATGAAGTCCCTCTTTTCTATCACTCAAAATCTCAGGGCCAGATACCATATTTCATTTTAATCTCTACGCGCTGTACTTTCAGTTCAGTTTTCTATGGTATTATAATTGTTCATCCGTCAATATTCCTTAACGCTTTCTAAACCTCACACCGGATAAAATCAGCCCCTGGAGAACATCTCCCAGAACAGGGAATATGATGGATGCACAGAGCAGAGGGAGCTCCCTGCACCACCACACATGGTTGTAAAAGGAGGGACCAGCAGGTGTGAACCCACGTCCTCCGGCACCAGCATACATACACCAGCTCCATGAGATGCGATCGCAGTCGTGTATCTCACCCATCAAGATCAGGGCTGCATCTCTCTGATTGTCATGGAGACTGTTTCAAAGTCTTGCTGTGCTTCAGCAGCAGCAGCGAAGAGGACAATAGTACTTGGTCCTACACGGCTGAAAAGAAAGCAACAAAGCACAGTGGAAAAGGGAGCGAGCTGTGACTGAAAGGAGTATGTGTACAGTCAGATGCACTTTATATTGTTGTGGAGGGATATAGGAACAAGTCAGAACAACCTTCCAACTACTCTGATACAATTACTGCCTTCTATTCATGCATAGTCTCAAATAATCGTGCCTTCAAGATAAACACGGGATGCTTATTTTCAAGGATAACACATTTCTCTTTCCCCCTTCTTCCCTGAAGCTGAGATGCTGGGGTGTTTTAGATTAAATGTGTTAATTAGGAAACTATTTAGTTTACGCTGTCTTGTCTGGTTTTCCATTCCTGTGGGCACTGTAGACATGCAGGGGATTGGTGCAAATAATATACAGTGACTTGGAACAAGAGGTAGTCCAAGCCCCAGATAAGTGGAAGGCGTTTAATAGAATTGGTTATTTTGCAAGACCTGAGGCAAATAAGTGATTTGCAGAGGAGTGAGGAGACAGTTTAGTGTCAAATAGTAAATTTGCTAAGAATTGCAATTTACTGGCATGCCTAAGCTATTCTGAAGTTAGGTCAATTCTCACAAGAAATGGGAGTGAAAGGTATAACTGAGGAACACAAAATTCAAATTGGTATAAAACAAATGGGTTTAATCATGTCTCAGGAAAGAAAGAGAAAGAGAGAAAGAGAGAAAGAGAGAAAGAAAGAGAGAGAGAGAGAGAGAAAGAGAGAGAGAAAGAGAGAAAGGAAGAAAGGAAGGAAGGAAGGAAGGAAGGAAGGAAGGAAGGAAGGAAGGAAGGAAGGAAGGAAGGAAGGAAGGAAGGAAGGAAGGAAGGAAGGAAGGAAGGAAGGAAGGAAGGAAGGAAGGAAGAACAGGCCAAAGACATCTGAAACGTCAGACCAAACTTTCACTGTAAGTGTAGTTAATAAAATAGTTAAAAGTACAAACCTCTGAAAAATTGGCTGGTGAGCTGCCTGTCAAGATTTATGCTCATATTCCCACAAAAATCACAGCACCTCTCCAAGGACTGAGCAAAAACATTGTGAGTGATACCAAGGTTGTGATCTGAATAAGTACTTCGAAAATGTGAAGGACACCATCACTCTCACAATGAAAGTAAAAGGTTACAATGAAATTAAGAAAATAACAGAAGAAAATATGCTTTCACAAGCATCTTCCACAGCATTTAAGCAAACTGGCTTGTAGGAAGGAACTCCACTGTGCAACAACACACTGGAAAATCATGTTCATGTGCTACCTGTGACCTTTGGAATGGAAGAGTAGTTGGCTGTGGAAGTTGAGACTGTGCAAAGGACCCATATGGGGAATCTGTGGGGGCTTCTCTGCAGAGGACGGGGCTGTGGGATGCTGAGGCAGCCTCAAGGGAAATTACTGGTTGTGCTTCCAGTGACCACCACCACCCACAAAAGCACCAGCAGTATGACACTGTATTGTTCCTGAGCATGTGTGCAGCAATATATAATTCAGCTAGGAGAGATAACTCCACCTAATGAACAGACAGATCATGATAAGATCCACTGCCCTCAGCGGAAATGCTCCTGTTGACAACTGCAGACTTCTCCTGTTTGCAGGAAAGTTTGGTTTTTTTTTGCACACAGTAGAACAAAGAATAAAAAGTAGGTGAGAAGAGGTTCTAGGATTTGCAATCTCCGTTCTCCTTTCTCTGTGCTAGGCCAAGCAGCTGAAAGTAGGTTCTGGCATTTGAAAATTGAAAAGCTTGTTTATTTAATGCTTTGCTGTGCTGCTTTTCACTCCTGAGAGAACTAACTGCCTTTGGAGGTGCTGCAGATCATGGGGTACAGAGGGGCAGCAAGCAACACCTTATGTGAGAGGATGAGATTTTCCCCATGAGATATTTCATTTAATTCTGAGACAGAGTTCATTTTATTTCCTAAATAGAAAAGTGGGTCTTATTTCTTCCCAAGAGCCCAGTTTCTACATACAGCATATCACAAATCCTCTGGTTTCTCACGTGTGCACAGGATATCCAGTACAACAAACAGCCAGCTTATTTTTGAGTCAAATTGTTGTGCTACAACTCACACAGCAAATTTCCTTCAATATATCACGCACACCCGTTTTTTCCTCCAACCAGTTGCCTGGCTTCACGTGCAGAAAATGAGCAGCAGTGCGATTTCTTTTTTCTCTAAGGGACAGAATTACACCGTTTCACATGCCAGAGACCCACGTGGCACATGATGCACAGGAGTGCCACAACACTTTTGATAGCTGCCTACTTACTTACCCATTCTGAAGCTTTTTTGACCCGAGCACAGAGGCTGCAGCCATTTTGTTCAACACTGCTGCAGCCTGTCAGGCAGACGACGCATCTCCCACGTGGGTGGGGAGAGGGTTGGTTGCAGCTTTCATTAATATAAAATAAAAGCCACTTTAAGACCAAAAATATAAATTTTGCTGTCTCTATTCATAAAACGGAACTGTTCAGACAGAAGGGGGTTGTGTTAATAAACATTTCTGGCACATCTAATGCCATGGTGATAAAGCTGTTATTCCTGGGTAATGCTCACAAGGTTTGACAGCTCAACAAATGACCTCCTCGTGCAAACCTGTAGCTAACATCTGCTCCTAACAGGTCCAATAGATGCACCACACGGGAAGAATCAGTGGTGACCTTGTGCCTACCTCCGCCCACGTCCCTCAGTACTGTTAGGACATCACAAGAGTCATTACCAGCATTTAATTCCAAGGTCATTCTGTGAAATAAAATCTCTGAGAGACGCCACAGGAAGGCTGTCAGAGCCCAAGTAAATCCACATAGAGGAGACACTGGTAGCGAGGCAGTGAAAAAGACAACATAAAGCTGATCAAAATGAGATTTGTATGTGAGTAATGTGAGAAACTTCTTGTCACTGATTAGGTACACAAAATACTGAGGATTTTATGGGTTTTGCCTTGATTTTTTTTTTTTCAGAGAAAGCCAGTCTAAGCCAGTCTTCAAGAAGATCAGTTTTCATATGCATTAAAAACCTTACTTTTCCAGGCACAACGAAGCTCAAGCTCCAAATAAGTCTGAAATTTCCTCTGACGGGGATAATATATATCCTTCCCTCAGTCAAATCCTCCAAGAAACAACATCTTAGCTTTATTCCAAAAGTGAGCAGTTTTGAGCAAGTTCTCTTCAGGTGTTTATATAGCCTGGAGGTGCCCCCTACAGTCTGAGCCAGGTGAAGTCTGCCCGGTGTTCGTGTAGTTTTATGCATACGGCTAAACGCACACATTCCAGGAAAGAGAGATGACTGAATCAGATGACAGGGACTTAGAAGGAGATGCATTAATCATCACACTGGAGAGATACACAGACCATTGTTCCCAGAAATGGAAAAGCTTTTAGAAGCTTTTCTGTACTGAAGGCAGCGGTAATTACATTCCTACCTCCAGCATGGGTTGCAATGGGACTGATTCTCCTCTGTAGTGCCGCGGAGTAATATAAAAGAAGCAAATATGCTTGGAAGATCTTGGTTTTCCTCTTCAGGATGCACTCTGTGTAACTCCTTGCAAAACCAATGGAATATCTTCAGAACTGACTCGGGAAGCACAAGGATGCACACTTTGTTTCCATAAAACATCCCACAGCAGGTAGATGTGATTGTCCGTGCGCAGCGGAATGGACGACCAAGGAGATGAGCAAGATGAGGCCGGCATCGTCCCACTGCAGTCAGCAGTGCTGCAGAAGGCGCAAATCCACCTCGAGTCTGGCCAAGCTGGGAACCGATGCCCAGTGCAGGGGACCAACTGGTTTCGCCGTGGCTGGACAGCCTCTCGCACTTCCACTTTTCTGAGCATTATCACTGGCTTTGCACGGTTCCTCCTTGGCTCTGACATTAACAGATGATGGATTGGTTTGGGCGAGCACGTCTCAGGTAGCTGGCAGGAGCCAGGGCTTTCCTTTTCGTAGTCTGCACAGCAAATTCTTGAGAGCAAAACTGCAACACTGCTTTGCAAAGTAACTTTTTTAAGGCACAACAACTATATTTTTTAAAATCCCCAGCCACATTTCACCTCTCTAACCCACACGATATTTTAAAAAATGGTGCTTATGTGATTTCACGGCACACACAGACTCTTATCTTGTTCCCCCAAATACATAGATTCATGATGAAACACAGAAGCTGTTAAAACGTTATGCCCTATTAGCAGTACTGGAAGCTTGTTTTCTATCATATTTCACATCAGCTGAGATGCAGGACAGGAGAGATTCCTGGGTTGTTAATAGTTTGGTTACAGCACTGGGAAAAAACTACTTCGGATGGACTCTTTTTTTGTTTGGTTTTGGAGTTCTGACAGTCAGTGAAAATAACATATATGTTGTACAGCCTCAGTAACGTAATGCCATCAAATAAACCAACAGAGCATCTTTTCATTACATGCTACTTTCTACTCTGGTCAGCTCTAGCTCAAAAATCACAGAGAAACTGAATCGAATTAAAGAAAGACAACAAAAGGATTAGAGACAAGGAACGACTTTAGGACTTTTTAATATCTCTTGAGGAGAGATTAAAAGTATTAGGACTGTCTGGGGAGTGCTTCAGCTACAGGAGGCTCGCAGAAAGAGACTGTGCTGGTAGGCAGCCCCCAGGCCATTTACGATTTATAGCATGGGTCAGACCAAACGCTGTAAACACCAGGAAACTAACAGGTAGACAGCACACGTCTGTGCAGCGCTGGTGTCTTGGTTTTGATCAGATTAGTTCCTCAATAGGTGGGCTCCTGTTTTGAATCCATTTTTTTTCCCACAGGTAGACACCTGAAGAAAAAAAATTACAGTGCGCAAAGGCATGCGTCACATGGGAATGACCCGAAGCAGAGGAGGTGGTCAAAAGTGTGAACACTGCACAAGTGGAGAGATTGCAGCCTCCCGGGATGTTACAGAGACGGCAGTCTCCTACAGAAGGATGCTCCTGCCTCACGGTGAGGCCACCACCACCGCCACCCCTTCCAGACAGCGCTGCAAGCCCAGCCGCAGCCCACACTAGGGAGACCTAAAGCACTCCTTTCAGCGGAGAGCAAAGCAGCAACCAACGAAACAAATTCCTTTGATACAGTAGACATCTTCCCAAAATATGAAGCCCTTATTTTAATAGTTAATATCAGAGCAGCCACGTTCTGGTGCAAAACTCTGAAAAACACATGTGAGTCTTGTAAGCACTCAAATGAAGAGTTCGGTTTTCTTGATTTGTAAGATTTTTTCCCCTCATTCCCTCTCTGGGAAAGTTCTCAGTCTATTGAAACAAATGTTGACTGTCAATGTACTTCATAATTGCCTTGAAGTTCATTTCCAACGTTTGCAGCTATTTGTGGCTGTTGTTTGCTGCTGGCTTTACAGATTATATTTTTTCCCTCCTTTTTTCCCCAGTTCTACTTCGCAGCCACAGTTTAATAGCAGGATTTGTCTTCTCCAGACCCTGCCTTTACTCCTAGCTTGTTTGTTATTATTTCACACCATCGCCAATCCTGCTTTTGCATCTTGCAGGCAATGAGGTTGTCATGGATAACCGACTTCCTCGCTCCGCAGACAGAACTTCATTTAACTGCTCTTTTTTCTTCCTCTTCTGCCATGCAGACGAAGCTTCTTTTAAGGCTCTCTAGTCTTCATGGCTGTGAATAAGTAAAATCTTGCTTGAGCCTAAGATTGCCATGGTGACGGGTTTATTATCTACCCATTTGGATGCAGGTTATCCTTCTGGTAATTTTTGGCATATAGCACTCAGTTTGTGTTGGCGTTAATTGCTGTTTTGTTGGGATGCATTTGGAAGCACAGTGTACATGGGCAACTGGGGAAAATTATGTCATTTGTAGTAGCAAAATATGCAGACTGGGATGTAGCTTTGGAAAAAAAAAAAAACATGACGGGACGGTCATGTCATGGAGGCACAGTTCTGTGTTGTGTCGCTGGCTGTGACACAAATTGCATGGACAAGTTCTTTCTCTGTCCACACCTTAAATATTCCACGTGAGACAGAGGTGGTGCCGGACCCCTGACCTGCAGGATACCGGACACACAGGTGCCACCAGCGTTATCTCATTTCATATCACCTGGTATTCACTTTACTGAGCACCCCTTGTTTTCCGACAGCAACAGACCAGATGATTTTAACACCCTCCTGTGCACACAGCTGGGTTCATTTTACAAGAGGATGGGCTGATACGCCCTGACTTATCCCCACCCAGCTTCACACCAGGGGTATGTAGAAGCTCTGAGCCACATGGTAGCCAACCTTAGGCTGCAAATAAGTTATCAGATCCTGTCTGCAGCTCTTTGATCTTACACCTTGCCACATCTTCTGCACCTCTCCCATTCCCTGGTTGCTTCTACCCACCATTGGGAAGGTCCTGGGGGGAACATGATGGCCCAGAAGCTCTGCATATACATATGACAAGTCTCGAAGTCACGAAGCAAATGTGAAGAATGCAAAGTTATTGGTCTGAGCCTCTCTGCCACAGCAGCCCTGAGAGGTGTTAGCCTCCCCGTTCAGCTGGGTGGGATGTTACTGCACCAAGTAAAATGCTGAGCACCAGGTGTTTGGGCTTTTATTATCACCGCTTTTCTTGGTCAGGCCATTAAAGCCTGCGGTCTGTGCCCAAATCTGTATGGAGACAGAAAGTAATGGTCCAAGGAATGAGAGGACTACACTGTCCTCTTATCATTCAGCAGATTTTATGTCCCGGTGGAGATGACTTATGTTGGCAAATCCTCACATTGTCTTAAACTGCTCTCAGTCATGTCTCTCTGTTTCATGCATTTCCTCCTCTATCCACTGCTGATAAAATCAGCCAGCTTTCCCTCCCTACACTGTGTCAGCTGCAGTCACAGTCTACAGACCTGCACTTAATCCTGAACAACGGCAACAAAAAAACCCCACAACCAAATAAACAAAAAAACATTGGGGCGTGGTTTGAATCAGACAAGAATAAGCCTTGCCCAGGGTGTTATGAACAGTTCTGAAGACACTTATTTTACCAGTTATCTTTGGGCATTTTGCCCTTTGATTTAGGGTAGCAGAAAGCAAAAATCCTCCAGGGTGAAATGAAAAGAAATTGAAATCACTTAGGGATTTACTTTAACAAAATCTTAACAAGATCTTGCTTTTCAAAAATTTTATATAGTCTTTCCATTATTTGATAATTGCAATTATAGTATTGGAATTGATCAGTTGTACAAAAATAATTATACACCCTATTAAAGCAAATTAAAATAGACTTTAAATGCTGGCACCCATTCTTGCTGTCCCCAACAGGATGAACTAATTTGACCAGGATAGTTATACCACCTAAATGTTGGAATGCAGATAAGGAATTGTATTTATTTATTTATTTATATTGGCACTACAACAATGAATTTTAATGAAAGATTTGACTGTGGGGACAGTGCTGACTGGACAAAACCCATCGTGTGGGATTTTAATTACAGAAATCGACAGTTAAAAATAGAATGGAAAGTAGTTATTGCTGGGAAAGATTATTTGGCCCTGATGCTACGTGCATAGCTCAAAGAGGAATTACTGATGCTTATAACTAGTGAGGAAAGCTGGCACTCAGGATGAAGCAGACTTGCCTTCAGACCCACAGAACACAAAAGCTTTTTATTAAAAGCACAGGCCCCTTCCCATGGCAGTGGTTATATGCAGGTGGGGCTCAGGGCTGGCACAAAGATGTTCAATACATCGTAACTGGAATAGGAGAAGGGTAAGTGTGTGATCAAAGCATGCAGGAATTAAACACGGAAGGAAAGGAAAGGAAAGGAAAGGAAAGGAAAGGAAAGGAAAGGAAAGGAAAGGAAAGGAAAGGAAAGGAAAGGAAAGGAAAGGAAAGGAAAGGAAAGGAAAGGAAAGGAAAGGAAAGGAAAGGAAAGGAAAGGAAAGGAAAGGAAAGGAAAGAAAGGAAAGGAAAGGAAAGGAAAAGGGAAAGGAAAGGAAAGGAAAGGAAAGGAAAAGGAAAGGAAAGGAAAGGAAAGGAAAGAAATGGAAAAAGGAAAGGAAAGGAAAGGAAAGGAAAGGAAAGGAAAGGAAAGGAAAGGAAAGGAAAGGAAAGGAAAGGAAAGGAAAGGAAAGGAAAGGAAAGGAAAGGAAAAGGAAAGGAAAGGAAAGGAAAGGAAAGGAAAGGAAAGGAAAGGAAAGGAAAGGAAAGGAAAGGAAAGGAAAGGAAAGGAAAAGGAAAGGAAAGGAAAGGAAAGGAAAGGAAAGGAAAGAGAAAGGAAAGAGGAAAGGAAAGGAAGAGAACAAAAAAGCCAGTAAGACCACGCACTGGCCAATTCCAGCTACAACCACAACACATCCAATCTGTAGGAGACCAGTCTTAGATGTAGTCCCTCTGACCTTATCAAACGACCTGCTGTCAGCTGTGTGCCAGATCAAAGGGCATGAAAAGCACAAACATCCTTAATTCTCTTCCTCCTGAAACTTGCTTTCAGTCAAGACAATGTGTGATCTGATCTCATCAACATTCCCCGTTATAGGATTCACTGATGCCAGGGGACAGACCGTCCTGGAGGACAAGGCTCCCCTGCCTGCTGACACACCACAGCAATGATCATTTCTGAGCTACAAGAGCGACAAAAAGTGACAAATGCATGTCTTAGAGCTGGTGCCTTTCAAAAGAAATCACCAGTGATGGAAATTGACTCCATCGCTGCAGCGCAATCCAGCATCTATAACTATTGCTATACTCGGAAGAGCAACTTGCAATCTGATTGCTATGCAGAAATAGCTTGAAAGAAAGTGGTGAAGTAATATTCAGTGCTGCTGGATGAAAAAAAGTACCGGTGGGACTCGCAGGGGAGAACCCAAACCTGTCCTCTCCTGCACAGAGCTGTGGGGGCAGCAGCAACAACAGCATTTCCCCCTTCCAGCTTGTGCAATGTCACAACAAAATAGTACGTTTTAACCAAACACCACCAACTGCCCATTTCTTTACCTGAAGAAAGCAACAAATCATAAGATCCCAGCTGCAGCTTTCTTTTCACACCCCTCCATTCTACCCCCCCAATCAAATAAATGACATTTTGCACCAAGGCTTCCCTTCTGTTAAGCACCTTGGGAGGTCTTCCCATGCTGTCATAGGAATATTCCCTCTGACTTTCATCCTCCTTTGGTCCATTATCAGCTACAGAATCACGTAAGAACTCCGTACAAAACCCAAACTGTTTCAATCTACTGAATTTTAAAAGACTTTTGGAGTAATGGGTGAATTGGTCCCCAGCGAATTTGCAAAGTTACAGGTGCATAACAACAACAC
Source organism: Anser brachyrhynchus (assembly GCF_964034855.1). Lineage (NCBI taxonomy): Eukaryota > Metazoa > Chordata > Aves > Anseriformes > Anatidae > Anser > Anser brachyrhynchus. The sequence goes on from NC_137694.1 coordinate 194,366,370, forward strand.
GCGACCACTGTTCAAAGCAGCAACAAAACACCAGTTGTATAATCATTAATCTCTGCACTAAAACCAAATGTTGTTTCAGCTCTGGTTTACCAGCCATTAAAATAAGCGATTACAGGAATCAAGGAACAATTCAAACCTCCAATGTGTAAAAAGCCTTTGATCGATTAATTTTGTTAGCTCATCATATACACAACAAATAACACCTGCAAATTAGAGATACTTTGGATTGCTAGATGCTGGCAGAATAAATCTGCATAGCTACATTAACTTCATAAAAAATGCTATTAAATGTCAAGAATATCATAAAAAAGATTTACCTTATTGAATAACTATATTTGCTGAAGGGCATCAATGTGTTAACATTAGTGTTTTATACAAAATTCATCCCGCAATATAGTAGCTTCACCTCTAAAGCCTATTACAGCTCTATCCCCTTGGGCAGAGGCTGGAGAACTGCCATTTAATTGTCAGTGCTATAAATTAAAGGAGTGCTTGAGTCAGATGTCATCCAGAGCTTACGGACCCAGCAGAGTGGGTAGGAAGTGCTGACAGGGAGCATCAGCCTGGTGAGAGCCTTCCCAGTGGCTCTCCCAGCACTCCCAACCTAATTAATTCTGCTGATCTTCTACGTGCACCTGCATTTGCATTGTATTTAAATTAAATACAGCGATGTGTGCTGAGCTTGGCAAAGCCCGGATAGCTCAGAAACAACAAGCATAAAGGAAAAATTGTGATTCTGCTTTCTTGGCTATTGTTTAGCACATTATAGGGGGAAATGTAAGCCTAATAGCTTACAGAGTGCTACAATTCCCCCAAGCGTTAAGAATTATGTTACAACCCAAAGCAGAGGATCACTTCCAGGGAATATTTGAAGCCATGATTGCCCAGCACATGAAAGTCACAGTCCTAATTGGCAAAAGAAGTTAAAATATATCCAAGTTCCTTCCTGAAGGCAGAAATCATCTCAGACTGGCAGCTTTGTGACTCATGTCTGTAAGGAATAGGTAACAGTGGCAAGCTGCAGGCACTGACCAGAGGCCACCAATTCACCCATAAAAACCAGGACAGTCTTATCCAGTTGCCTGCTCCTACGATTTGAGCTGTTGGCTTGCTTTTTCCAATTTTTCTTGAAAAGTGAAGATAGTACAGTCTCCTCACTGCAGCCACAACTTTGTATTTATAGATTACGGAGTGGCAGAGTCAATCAATTCAGAGTTCCTACTTCAGATGTCACCTCAACTTTCCCTTCTCACTTAAAATCTTGTCATAACATGAAGTTCTTCCTCTCCTTTTCCTCATCAAAAAAACAAATGGTTTTAGCTTGAAAGGGTACCCAGACTATAAGCCTATGGATGAAAGTCAAGGTCTACCAGTAGTGAGTGTTGATCTTCGATTCACACATCTGATATCAAGGCCATTTGTTTCACTACTAACTGTGGTGATATGACAGCACCAAAGTCTGCAACCACTCTCATGTAGCATTCAGTTACTTTCATTTTTTATGCATGCATTTCTGGTGCTGGCAGTTGAGTTCTCCAGGGAAACTGTTCCAGCAAAGCGGAAAGTTCCTTCAGAGCAGGTTATTTTACCCTAAGAGCGTATCATCACTGAGAGTAGTTTAAGCAATTTGCCATTTCTTTCCTGATTTGATAATTACAACTTTATTTCCCAGAGTCAAATACAGGATTTAAGAGCTTCCTTCCATTTGAGTTCACCTAGGCCACTTGAAGAAAACAGTCAGAAATCAACATTCAAAAAAATCTGATTCACTCTGATGAGCAGCAGCAAGGATATGGAAACACTTGAAATTCAGTGTGGCTGGGAGAAAGCTGCCTACACTTCCTACTGAATTTGTGAGAAATAGATGCAAAATAGAAGCTGAACATGCACAGATTAACATGGACACAAAAGTAAAGGATACAATATATTTTAATTAAGCCTCATGGAGCAAAATGAGACTAAGCAATTAACTAAATTCATGCAAGTGCCAAGGGCTGTATCTGCAGGAGAAGTTTGGCATGACCACATTCCTCTTCAACACACCTAAATATAAGGCATCTGAAGTCAGGAGCTGTGAATACAGCCCTGAGCTCCCTGTGCACCAATGGAGGAGGAAGAAGAGACCCCGAGGGACTTCCATAGGCCAGCACCTGACGTGAGGAATGGCTAAAGCCCCCGAACAGGAACATTGACCAGGTCTGAGACTTCTCTCCAGAGATTAGATTCCATCCTCCCACCCTGAAAAGGTATATTTGGGCAATCAGGTATCACAGCCTACACCCCCGAACTAGACCAAGGTAATTATGACACTCCCTATGAGGAAACAACTCAGCCGTGACGGTGCTGGAAATGGAAGACCAGAGACTATGCCCTCTTTGCTCTGAGAGATACAAACCCTCTGTTCCCCTCACAGGCATAGCCCAGATAGAGCAGAATGGTATAAAATTTACCTGGAGCGCATAAAAGATGTTGTTCCATGCCTGGTACCTTTCTGGTCACACTGAAAAATACAGGGTTGCAAAAAAACAGCCCAGATTAACAATTTGTTTGGATGTTTTAATAGGCAGGGGAAGTTAGCATATAGACAACTCTTTATTTCAACAATCTTAGGACAAAAAAAGATGAAAATGCCTCCCACTATTCTCATAATTTTGTAAAGCTTGCCAGGGAGGATTTGATTTTCAACAGCAGAACATCCTAAGTCACCTTCAGTTCACTGATGACAGGATATTTTAAAATCTGATTACTTGTTCAAAGAGTGAAGTGGTATAGTCAGAACAAAAACTTAGTAAGTAATATGGGCTATTTCCAAGTGTAGCAAACTAAATAATTCAATATATATATATGTATAAAAACCAACACATTACCTAATAATCAAAAGGTAAGGGTTATAGTTTCGCTCAGTAATTCAGAATCAGAAATTGTGTATTTTTCATCAAGGAATCTGACCCAAAGAAACTAGGAAAAGATGAGAGAACCCTGAGAGAACCTTTTATGAAAATCTGGAAAAAACTTGCATTATCTCAAACTATGTAGAGGTACTTAAAGACTCATTTTTTTTTTTTTTTTACGTTAACAACTAAAAGATAGGAATCCTGGGAAATCAATGGTGCGGACACTAAGAAAACTGACGTTTTTACACTGTTGTAAAGACAGACTCCTGCATCTCCTTGAAAGAAAGGACAGTGATTGCTCGTAATAGAAATATTACATATACCAGTGTAGAAATGTAGACTATATTATAAATCAGTATGAAAAGATCCCACGCTCTTTGTTTGTATCAATCAAAAATAGACTAAGCACTGGAAAACTAGAAGGTGCTGAGACAGCAGAGGTGCCGGGAGGATGTAATAGATGCTGAGCAGAGTGATGTCCAACGTGCAGTGGTAGAAATAGGATAATAAGTTTTCTAAATGTTTAGCTGAGATATCAGTGGTGCTTAGTTTTGGGCAAACGGATTTTGACCAGCAAGTGCTGACCCAAGCTTTGCTGGCTGCTTTGTTCCAGGAGCTGTGGGAAAGATCACTTGTGCAAACTCTGAGCTTGTGCATTGCCAAGATATACTGTAGGATCCACCCCTTAGAGTCCACCAGACTGGTAGCAAAAAACAGGCTTCTGTAGTCAGGTCACCAGCATCCCCCATCACTGTAGGTACTACAGTGTGTCCTAGAGGTGTCCAGCTGCTGCTCCTGAAGGCTGTGGCCCTACTGTAGGTACCACATCACATCTGCTGAACCCACACGGATGTTTTGACTGGGGCAAATGACTCTAGATGCCTGGGATTCTCCCCAAATGATGTGAACACTTTTAGTAAGCTCTGAAGTAGCCTTGAAACCCTAGATAGATTTGCCAGTGGTAGGAGAAGTGCTACTGTGCTGTAAAGCCTACCATATGCATCTGAGGCCTGTCAACCACTCAGAGACCAAGACGAAGTAGGGAGGAATCTGAAAAGAGGAGATAGGCCCTGCTCTGCTGCCTCTGGCCCAAAACTGGGGCAACCATCACCTGACTGCAAAATCACTTTGAATAGGCACGAATGCATGCATTTGTCTGCAAATGTGCACACCAAATAGGATTTTGCTTATAAGATGAAAAGTTTTGTGTTTTCTTTTATGGAAAAGGACTCTCCTAAACACGAGACTATTCCTCTTCATTTGTTATTCACCATTTACATGTTTAAAAAATGTTAGTTCTCCAGTCACAGAACAGAAACACGGCACAACCTGAGTAATGAATTGTCAAAGTTCACCAGCCAACAGCAGGTTCCTCCAAACTGTCTAGCAAACACTTATAAATGCTAAACACATCTGCAGAAATCCATGCTGATTCAGAGCTATTTTCAAATAAAAGCAGGCATATTCATCACATAATATATTCCCAACAAATAATTCAGTCAGCTTCAGAACCTGGCAAACAACAGAATGCAGTACTAAGAACTTATCAGAACAGAAAAGAACTGTAAAAAACTCATTTTTTTCAAGAATCCCTGGAATTAACATGAAGTAAAAGAAGAGATATTGGGTAGCCAAAAGATATTGTTACTTTGCTGAAAGGTGTTTTCATTAACCAGCAACAATGATTTGCAATTCTATAGCACTTCTCACAAAATAACCATCCCATAGAATTTTATTGAGGTGCTTCTCTGGGCTGACCAGAAAAGAAAAATGATGAGCAGTTCAATATTATTGTATCAACCAAACGGAAGTGACCCATCTGACAGAAACAACCTTAATTTCTGACTGAGAAATGACAGAGTTGGAACCTGTACTTATATTTTTACTGTGTTTAGCTAGACATGGTAACTAAGAGAAAACACAACTAAATAAACTGTAGCCCATCCTCTACCTTTGGTTCCTTTCTTCCTCACCCATAAGAATATAGAATTACAAACCTGAAAGTAGAAGTTGCTAGCTTTTAATGGGAGAGCAAGAGAGCAACCCCAACAAATCACTGCCAAGAAATGGGTTTTCACAGCTGTCCTCATTAGACAATAAAGAACATATTCAGAAATTTCCTAGGAATTGAAGAAAACAAAGCAGGAAGAGGTCTAGAGGTTACCTAGCTCATCACTTTGCACAAGGCAGGATTATCTCTATTTATACCATCCTGACATATGCTTGTCTGTTCCTAAAAGACTTCAGTGATGAAGAAACCACAGGCTCCCCAGCAGTCTACTACAAAGCTTAGCTAAATGCACTGGTAGCAAATTTAGCCTAATGTTTAAGTTAAATCTCCCTTGCTGGAATTTAAGCCAATTACTTCATCTTTGTAATGGATATGGAGAACATTTGACTGTCTTTTGTGCAGCTCTCTTTTACATATTTGAAGATTATCATGTCTCACTTCAGTAACTTTTCTAATTCCTTCTGTCCAGCCTGGTTCTTTCAGCCTTCCCTCCAAGTTCATGCGTTTAGGTTTCCAGCTATTTTTGTTCTTCTCCCCGACTTCTTTCCATATGGCCTGCCTTGATGTTGTAAAATGATATTTGAAACAGGACACAATGCTGTAACAGACACCTCAGTGATGCTCAACAAAGTTTTAGTTCCTACGTCCTATGGCATTCTGTTCACGTATCTTCACTTGCTGTGTTTTATTTTGTTATCAACAGGAACATAATATTTTTGACCCTACTCACATTAAGATGCAGTTGGAACATATTTTTTGACTTATTGAAAAAAAAAAAAAAGCCATTAAGTATGAAAGTAATCACAGAAAATGTGATGGTGTGATTATGTAAACTGATTAGGTAAACTATAATATTTGAAAATAACCAGTACATTTTTATATTAAATAATATATATATTCAATGTTTTTTCCCTAAAAAAGGCAATTATCAGATAAGGTAAAACACAATGGGAATGCACAGAGCAACTTCAAACATGGTAAAATTTTAGCTCAGTCACCTTATTATACAGAAAAATGCATTTGACAATGTACGCTTGCACTTCCTGATCTGTCCCACAGTAAAATACCTTCCGGTATTATCTCTCATGTAGTCTCAGCAAGCAATTCTGATCTGTTGGTTGTTTTTTTTGTTTTTGTTTTTGTTTTTTTGCAGAGGTGCCATTACAGTCCTGGGAGTAAGCTGCCGACACCCTGAAGTTCTCCTTCTTGCGGTATTGCCAGGGCACTGCAGGAATGATTTGCCTCTCATTGTTCAGAGAATACTGAGTGATGCAGAGTAATGAGCCATGACACTGAATAAATTGAAGGAATGAGATACAACAGAAAGCATGGGACTGAGTCCTACAGTGGAGACCTTTGTGTTGGTTAATCTGAACCTTTAATTTAATTAGATTTACGTGCAGCGACAGCAGAGCATGAGGCTTTAGTACACGGTCAACCTCTTAGCTATTTTCTGGAAGAACCGGTGTAGTGGGTTTACGTGGGACGGTTTTGGTAGCAGGGGGCCATGGGGTGGCTTCTGTGAGAAGAATCTAGAAGCTGCCCCATGTTAGGTAAGGGCCCTGCTGCTGAGCAGAGCCGAGCCAATAAGCGATGTTGTTTTGCGCCTCTGTGAGAGCATATTTAAGACAGGGGAAAAAAAACGCTGTGCCACACAGCAGCTGGGAGAGCGAGAGGAGTGAGGAACAGCCTTGCAGGCACCAAGGTCAGTGAAGAAGGAGGGGGAGAGGTGCTCCAGGTGCCGGAGCAGAAGTTCCCCTGCAGCCCGTGGAGAGGCCCCTGGTGGAGCAGGCTGTCCCCCTGCAGCCCACGGGTCCCACACGGAGCAGATCTCCACGCTGCAGCCCGTGGAGGAGCCCCCGGTGGAGCAGGTGGATGTGGCCTGGAGGAGGCTGCGGCCCATGGAGAGCCCCCGCAGGAGCAGGCCCCGGGCCGGAGCTGCAGCCCGTGGAGAGGAGCCCACGCAGGAGCAGGGGGTCTGGGGGGAGCTGCCGCCCGTGGGGGACCCGTGCTGGAGCAGTTTGCTCCTGGGGGATGGACCCCGTGGTACGGAGCCGTGTGGGAGCAGTTCTGGAAGAGCTGCGGCCTGTGGGCAGCCCCCCAGGCTCAGTTCGGGAAGGACGGCATCCCGTGGGAGGGACCCCATGGGGAGCGGGGGCAGAGAGGGACCGTGAAGGAGCGGCGGAGACGAAGCATCAGGGACTGACTGCAGCCCCCATTGCCCTGTTCCCCTGCACCGCTCGGGGGGAGGAGGTGGAAGAGGGTGGATGGGGGGAAGGCATTTTTGGTTTCTTTCCTTTGTTTCTCACTTCTCTAGCTTGTTAGTAGTAGGCAATAAATCTTACTATCTCCCTATGCTGAGTCTGTGCTGCCTGTCACGGTAATTGTTGAGCGATCTCCCCGTCCTTATCTCAAACCCTGAGCTCTTTGCATTGTATTTTTCTCCCCCTTTCCCTTTGAGGAGGGGGAGTGAGAGAGCAGTTGTGGTGGAGCTTAGCCGCCCACCCAAGTAAAACCACCACACCCAGTTTTCCCAAGATGAAACAGAATACTATAAAAACAGCCTTGTAAGAAGGGCATGCTACAAGTTCTCATGTTAGGCTGTTTATTGCTATTACAAGTACTGTTCCGTAATGGGCACTGGGCCTCACTTAGGGAAGCAGCAGAGGACAACCCCCCAAGCCTAAGGGACAAGTGAAAATATCACCTTTATCTACCTGTCCGAGGCACAGAACTAAAGGGCTGCATTTGATCCAACCATTATGGACCCTAAACCAGATGCTGGCATCTGGGTTCAAAGGAGTGATGAGCATCTGTGCATCAGCCAGCATTGCCAGGCCCTAGTTCCACGCCAGGACAACATGGGCACTCACAGCCCACACTCGAACTACAGTCACCGTCTCTGGGGGTGTTTAAGGCAAGGTCTGATGTGGCACTTGGGGACATGGTTTAGTGGGTAATACTGGTGGACCAGATGACCTTGGAGGTCTTTTCCAGCCTTCATGATTCTATGACTCTATGTGGTTTCTCTTCCTGCTGAGCTGACCTTAGCAGGCTGGAGGGGTGGAAAGGAGCAGGTCTTGTGAAGACAGTGCAGAAAAAAAGGGTAAAGCCCTACACTACTCCCACAGATCTTGAGACTGTAAGGTGGGGATCAAATCAAGATGACATCTTCACCACCACCTGGCAGGCGTTCACATTCAGCATGCAATTTCTTTCCTTATGAGAAGGTGAGCACAAAGTCTGGATATGAATTCTAATGGTTGTGGAGCATTTGGATTTGAGGTATTAGCTTGGATCTCTTCTTCCTTTCCTCTTTACATTGGCCTTGAAGGAACTGAGCAGATTCTGACAGAGCTGAATTTGGTTATGCTACTGTTGCGTTTGATCCATTCTGCTCACACCTTTCAAATCTTCACAGACAAATGCCTGCCCTCCGTCCAAGGAAACCTTGTAGGCGAGGCTTGTGCTAAAATGCACTTTCTCTGGAGCAATTGAGCAGAACCAGTTTGCAGCAACACGTCAGCAGGAAAGATGCAAAGCCCTCACATTATCCTGGAAAAGCTCCTTTCTGAACTCTGCCACAGACATCACAGAAACCCCCACATCAGAAACTAACAGTCTCAAATTCATGCAGTATGTTCTAGATTTCTGCAGTTAAAAAGTAGTTTGAATTATCTTTATTAGGAAGTTTATGGCATAACATGAAAATAACACGTGGCTGAATGAATCAAAATGGATTCAGTTATGGAGAAGTTCGCATGGAATTTTATTAGACCCAGTTTCATTGAATATTTTCAATGAAAATAGAAAAAGTCTAAAAGGGCAATTCCCCCACTCCGCTTCCAGGGTTGAGGCTGTTATATGCTGATGTGGTGGTTCCTGCAATTATTCTTTAAGTTTCTCACTTCTGGACTTCCACAGCGACACTTGAAGGGCACTTGGAGCATACCAAGTGCAGGGAAATCAGGCAGGGTCTGCTAGCCTTTGGGCAGTGTGACACAAACACCAAAGGATGGATGTAATGATCCATCTTAGACAGAAGAGGAAATCCACCCAAGAAATGGATGACCTCGATGGCCAACCCCACTGAAAGCGTCCAAGGATGGATGAAATGGTAGGGCTGGCGAGGAAGAGGAAATCCACACAAGACCTGGACAACCTCAACCGTCAACACCCCTGAAAGTGTCCAAGGCTGGATGAAATGGTGCAGCTGGGGAGGAAGAACAAATCCACACAAGAACTGGATGACCTTGACAGTCAACACCCCTGAAAGCATCTAAGGATGGATGAAACAGTGCAGTTCGGGAGAAAAAGGAAATCCACCCAGGAAACGGATGACCTTGACAGCCAACCCCCCAATAAGCGTCAAAAGGTGAATGATGCAGAAATGGAATTGGACCCCCTGACAAAGTTTTTGCAGACCATCAGGGCGTGCATTGACATTAACAAAACGATGGCAGTTAGGGACAGACACCCACCAACAGCGTTGGCACAAAGCATCAGAGTTCAGCCTGCGAAAAGCAATGTCCAGGCCACAGACAGATGCCCACTAATAGACTTGGCACAGACCATCACAGTGCTGCCTGAGAAGAGCAACGTCCAGATCATGGACAGACACCCGCCAACAGAATTGGCGCAGACCAGCAGGGTGCAGCTTGAGAACAACGTCCAGGCCACAGACAGACACCCACCAACCAAGTCAGTGAGAAGAGTCACAATGCAAAATAAGAAGATTAATGTGCAGGCCACAAACAGATGCCCACCAATAAAGGTGCTGCAGACCACCAGGGTGAGGCATTAGGAAGACGGCGTCCAGCCCAAGGACAACTGCCCACGAAGAAAATGGGGGCAGACCGTCAAGGCACACCCTGAGGAGAACGATGTTCAGCCAGGGATGGAGGGGGGAGAATGACTGTGAATTTACCACAGGTGGGAGGCAGAAGTACATTAGTGCAGCTAGCCCCTGCTTGCCTTTTGCTTGCCACCAATAAAAGACCTGTGAACTCTGAAGTGTTGTTTGAGTCCTCCTTTCCTGTCCCACGCTGAGCCCGCAGTCATGGAGACTGCTGGAGCTGGGGGTTCTGCACATGGCCCCCAGGGAGAAGGGAGGGAAGGGCCTGAATGCATGGGGGGTGTTCATAGAATCACAGAATCATTAAGGTTGGAAAAGATCTCCAAGACCATCTTGTCCAACCATCCCCCTACCACCAATGTCACCCACTAAACCACGCCCCTAAGCACCACGTCCAACCTTTCCTTGAATACCCCCAGGGACGGTGACTGCAACACTCCCCTGGGCAACCCCTTCCAGTGCCTAACCACTCTTTCTAAGAAGTTTCTCCTAATCGGCACCATCTCCCACTGCAAAGTAGCCCATCTGTTGAGCCATGTAAGATGGATGAATTGGAGATGAAACAGAGAAGATTGCTTCTTATATCTGTGGTAAGGATGAGCAAAATGATCCTGGGGGTACTCAGTATCTGTCTCCTTTGCCACGAAGGGGCTTCCTGTGATGTCAGCTGCCACCTACTTCAATGTCACCTCAATGTACGCTGGCACCCACCCCATAAAAGGGGCTGCCCTGTAGCTGGCGACCTCTTGCCAAGTTTCTTGCTCCTGGAATTCAAGAAGACTTGGAATAGACAGGGTGCAAGGAAATCAAATGATGCGGCTAGTGAGGAAGAGGAAATCCAGCCAAGAAGTGAATGACCTAGATAGCCAACCCCCCCGTAAGCGCCCATGGCTGGATGAAATGATGCAGCTAGTGAGGAAGAGGAAATCCACATTACAAATGGATGACCTCAACTACCAACGCCCCCGTAAGCATCCAAGGATGGATCAAATGGTGCAGCAGGGGAGGAAGAGGAAATCTACACAAGAAATGGATGACCTCGATGGCCATCTCCCCTGTAAATCGTCAAAAGGTGGATGAAATGGTTCGACTAGGAACAAAGAGAAAATCCACACGAGAAATAGATGCCCTCAATGGTCAACCCCCCCGAATGTGTCAATAGATGGATGATGGGGAAACAATGGTTGGGAACCCACCGAAAACATCGAGGGGTCGGCTGAGAAGAACAACATCCAGGACACGGGCAGACACCCACCAATAAAGATGGTGCAGACCACCAGGGTGAGGCATGAGGAAGACCATGTCCAGCCCATGGACAAGCACCCACAAAAGAAATGGGGGCAGACCATCCAGGCACAGCCTGAGGAGGATGACCTTCAGCCAGGGAACAGGAGGGGGGCATGACTGTGGTTCTCCCACAGGCGGGAAGCGGAGGTACGCTGTTAGTGCAGCTGGCCCTGCTAGTCTCTCACTTGCAACCAATAAAAGACCTGGTCACTTTCAAGAGTTGTTTGAGCCCTACTTCACTGTCCTGTGCTGAGCCCCCAGTCATGGAGACTGCTGGGGGTGGGGGGGGTTCCCCTGAACATGGCTCACCGGGAGAGGGGAAGGAAGGGCCTGGGTGCTGCGAGGGCTTACTGTGTTTTCAAGTGGCTCAGAGAAGTGGGACTGCAAAGGCAGGATAGTGCTTTTCTGGGGCCAGTCTCCTAAGGAATCATCTGAGGTGGGGAACCATCTGAGGCGGGGAACCATCTGAGGCGCGTTTTCAGCTGTGGTGCTGACAAGGGAGGAAGGAAAGGCCTTAGCGCCCGTTCCGCACCCCTACTCCCTTGCACACACCCCTATCCCTTTCCAGAAGGTTCTGGAACAACAGGCTGCGCATGCAAGGTAATTAGCATGCGAGACGAGGACTGGGGGTGGAGACGAGGGGGACTGCCTTGTAATTAGCGCAGCCGTGGGGGCGGCGTGTGCGCTGCCCGCCCTCATGGAGGGGACTGGGGCTGAGACTGTGCTGGAGGCCGCGGGGGTGCCGCGGTCCTTTCCTTTCCTTGTAGCTTTCGCTCAGCCCTTTGTTAAATAACGAGATTCAAACAGCTGCCGTTAACGGCTCGTTCAGCCCTTTGTAAAGCCACAAGGCTCAAAGAGTCTCCATTATAAGCAACAAGGGTCGAATAGCTCCTCTTGTATACAGCAAGGTTTAAGTATGTCTTGGTATAAACAACGAGGTTCGCTTAGCTTCTGTCAGTAAAACTTCCCCATGGGTCGTTTGGTGCCACGTTCCCTTATTTTAGCCCTAGGGTACTTCAAACATGGGTGGTCTCTGAGGGGACCGGGACCACTTCGGGATAACCCTGGTGGTGCTAAAGCAATCAGCAGGACCGGGGGTCTTCGTGTGACGCTCCTTTGAGAAGTGCCATACCCTGGCGAGGAACAGTTTTTAAAGGGATCAGTTGCCTTATGATTGTCAGTTTCCACAAGGGATCAATTCCTTTACCACAGTAGGTTTCCACAAGGGGTCAGTTCCATTGTTCAGCAAAAATGATCTGGCAAAATGATGGGAGTACGCAACATCTGCCTCTTTTCCCCTGAAGGGGCCTGGGATGTGACAAACTAGTACATAACCATCCTGAGAAGACACCGTGGGATATGTTAGCATCAGGATGGGTGATTTTTGTTCCCACAAATGAAAATACGGGCTCCTGAAATCTGGAGAGACTCCTTATATGCCAAGAGCTTCTGCTATAAGTGTTTGCATGCGGTTACTCCAAAGATCAGGACCCTGGTGGAAAAAGCGTGTTGTGCCAGTCTCAGGCAAACCTGCTGCACACTTGTCATCCAGCAAGAGAACAGCCTCTACTGAGATGTGTGTCAGTAACCTTTTCACGTCCCTACAGTCGGTATATCTCTCCCGTATGTGTGCAAGTGTCTCCTTTATGCCTTTCCCCAAAGGTCCCACCTGGCAGAAGGCTTCCTCTCTAGGTTTTGTTGCCACCTCCCTGGCCCCCAGCATGGCAGTGCAGGGAGGGAAGGTTCTCCCCACCTCTGCAGCAGCTTGTCAGGATGGCCCAGTAAATAGGAAAGGAGGAAGCCCTTCAGAGCAGCCCTCTGGGGAGTGCATTTTAACCTGGTTCAAGTCACCCAGCATGGGACGGGGTCCCTCCCTGGCAGGAGGGACCTGTTGCCTTACCTCTGCTGATGCTGTGATTTTCTGCATTTTCTTGCCCAGGTGGAGCTGGTGGAGGAAGCCTTGGCCTCTGGTCTTCTGCTCACAGTGAAGAGGAACCAGGAAAAACAGGTTTGAAGAAGGATCAAGTCTCAGCATGTCTGAGGCACAGAGGATGCACAAGGATGGGTTACTGTCTCTCCAGATCTTGCACACAATCTGTGAATCCATTCATCAGCTCCAGCTTCCATTGAAAGGCAAGATCCTCCTCTGTGCCTTCTGGTTGTGTAGGGGCTGTCAGGAGCAGTGTCTTCTAAGAGACAAGTTTTTTGGCATGTTCTGACTGTACTTAAGAATGTCTTAGTCCCAAGAAGGCCACATTCCTGAAGTCTTGGGAATTGTGTGGATTGGGAGGGGAGAAATTCTTAGGAACATCCACAAAGGTTCATGTGCACACCTGTGGCACACTGATTGCCACAGTCTCCACACACCAAAAACCAAAGTCACCTCCAGAGAATCATTCTATTTTCTTTTAAAGCTCATTTTTCTCCTCTCTTACTCTCAATTTTGACTGTTGGTATAATGTACAATAGTGTGTAGCAGGGCAAGAGGCTCATAGACAGAGATTTTCATTTATTATACTACATATTAATAGAGAGCAATTGCCTGTCATGCCTGCCAGGCTGTGACTGCCTCCTTCCTGAAACACCTCCTTGGCTGTGGTCTTTTTATCAGTCTCTTTGCAAGGAAAGCAAGGAATTTTGATAAGAAGGCCAACAGCATCCTGGGCTGCATCAACAGAAGCAGAACCCATCTTTATTTCCAGAGTGGCAGGGGGATCCCAACAGCTAACTGTTCCAGAGGCCAAAATGACCCTACCTGGGAAAGAGTGGCAAAAGCACCCCATTGTAACTGGTCTGGAGGCTCTGTGCACCCGTGGCATAGACTACCTCAGGAGAGGGTGCTTCAAGGACCCAAAGGAGTACTGATAGGCTTTTGGTATAGCTGCTTTGGATATGGAGGTAATCAAAACAGTTGTCTACCTTGCTTGGTCTCTCAGAGGACCCTTCTGTTGTGGGGTTGCTGAGGATCAAAGAACAGCAGGTGCCGATTATTTGAGGAGAAAAAAAAATAGTTCAGAGTATTTTCCAGTAAACTAAAGCAGACACCAAAACTGAGCATGCTGGACATCTAAATTGCAATGGATCTTCTTGTTCATGTTCCACCTAGTGCAGTTCCAGTAATCTGTAGGACAACGCTGAGTTGACTTATTTAAAAGAAGACTGGAAGCAGCAGAAACCATGTCAGCAGGGACAAAATCCTTCTGAGACTCCATCCAGAATTATTATTAACAGAGTACAAGGGCATGTAGTAATAGGACAAGGAGTAAATTGTTTTAAATTGAAAAAGAGTAGATTTAGATTAGGTATTAGGAAGAAATTCTTCATGGTCATAGCATCATAGAATGATTTGGGTTGGAAGGGACCTTAAAGATCACCCAGTACTAACCCCCTGCCATGGGCAGGGACGCCACCCACCAGACGAGGTTGCCCAAAGCCCCATCCAGCCTGGCCTTGAACACTTCCAGGGATGGGGCATCCACAGCTTCTCTGGGCAACCTGTTCCGGTGCCTCATCATCCTCTAAGTAAAGAATTTCTTCTGATGAGGGTTATGAGCACCCCTCACCACTCTTTGTGAGCACATCAATAAAAGGAATAATCCTTTCATTTGTGTAAAAATCAGAAAATGCAGGTATGTCAGGATACTCACGAATGTTAATGTGAGCTTGCAGCTCTGTAAAGAAGAATCACAGAATAAGCAATTGCAGGAGAAGTCAAGCCGGAACACTCAAGCACATGTGCAATGGGAGCATGAAAAAACAAGTACATGCTGCAAATGACAAAACAAAAAGAGAAGAAGAAACAATTGGAAATCTAATTGCAAGGAAACTTAATCAAGAGCCAATGTAGCATTCTGGAACATATGATAGAAACCTTCATTTCAGGCAAAATTGGAAACATTCAGGCACCTTAACATACTTCCTAAGTGTCAGTCACTCAGAGATGCTCTCCAATGCACCTCACGAGTGTCAGCTGAAGGTTTCCTCAGGCAGGCTCATTTCAGTGGGGAAGGCACCATATCCCCTTTGCTGTGGGCACCAAGGCACCAAACACGCTATCTGTGCCCGTAGCACCTCCCCACCTTACTTGGGCAGGGAAAGGGGACACAGTGGCAGCTCCTGCTCAGAGCCTGAAAGCCCGGAGAAGGAGAAAGGGGACAGGGCATGGTGGGTTTGGAGAGGGAGAGATCCCTGTGGCTCTGCTCTTCAGTGTCACAGAAATCAGATTTTTATCTTGTAATTAATATGTTCTGTTAATACACAAATATATTTGTTAATATACGATAGCATTGTAGTTTATTGTCTCTGCTTTCAAACAACACAGCTACCTTGAACAGATGTGAGACGTGGCCAGGTCAGGCTTCCCTGTCCTTTCCCAAAACCTCTCCATGCTTTGTTCTGGCCCCGACAGGAATTGGACATCAAAAGAAGACTGATGCAGGTATCTTGGGGATTCAGGTGACATCCAGGAGTGAGCAAAATGACCTTCCCACTATTGAAAGAACAGGAGGCACTAGAGAAGGATTAGATAGCATTTGGTGTGCTTTGTCACACTATTTTCTATACTATTTTCTGGAAATTAGCTGGTTCCAAATAACAAATGCAAGGCTTTAAGGAGGCACTTTGGTCACATTGCCACAATTTTTGGCCTGGATGGAAAAGACTTTGCATATTTGAGTATAAGTTTGACCTACCAAGGTACTCATGAGTTGATAAACACAAGCCTGCAATGCTGAGACATGCTGAAGGAGAATTGCCTGTCTCCACAGCACAAAAAAAGAGAGCTGGAATGGGTGTGTCAGGCACGGACCAGCACGTGTAGAAAAAGCTCTTTGCAGAACAAGTCTTCTTGCTAGACAGATACTGCAGTTACGGGCCAGAGGTTCACTCAGCTTCCAAATAAAATAAATCAAAGGGACCTTGTGATGGCCTACTACCCATGTAGTAACTTACCTGAGGATTAACTTCAGCAGCCGTGCTGTACAGAAGAGATAGAGATAGCTCTGTATCAGTAGAAGCTCTTAGCATCTGCACTACTGCCAGCACTGTTCAGAGACCAAGACACCATAAACCATCGTTCTCCAGGACAAGAATCTGGGCTGTAGATGATTCACCCTCTGAATCACTGCAGTTATTGGGTCCAGTATTGCAGAAAACAAAATTAGCTAAACATATACATCAGTAAATAAACAGCCAAAATACCAGTGAGGAGGCCTCGGTTCACTATACCTACAAATTGCTGCTACAGGGAAATGTTACAGAGTAAGCATAAAAATAACTGAGCATTGTTCTGCTGAGCTTATCCACTCCCTTGAGGATATTACCCCAGCACAGCAAAAAAATAATAAAAACATAAATATAAATTTTAAAAAATCTGCTTGCGAAGCATTCAACACACTGCACAGAAGCATGTTTACAGTGAGTGATTCCCTTGCAACTGTAATCTAACACAGAAACCCCAGCTTCTTAGCTGGATTTAGGTAGCAACACCTTCATTTCTGATCTGTATAACCAGGCAGGTGCTTTTCTGAGCTGGCTCAGCAAGAGGATACAAAACAGAGAAGAGTTTTGCCAAGTGGCTTTTCAGCATCTCTCAAGTCCAGCAGAGACTGAAATGACTTGAGTGCACATTAAATTTTGTTTGTACCTAGATCCGAAACCAAAAACCATGGAGGAAAATACATAATCTGAGTATTTTCTGATCTGTTACAAGGTCCAGCCTGATTACAAAATTCTGATGACTTATTTTGTTTAAAACTATCTTAACCTCTGCAACACCACTGGTTATTTTTGCAGGAAGATGTAGAGAGCTATTGCTTATTTCTATTCGTTGTCTTTTAGATGAAAACATGAGACTTCTTGATCATAAAGTAACCTTCCAGATCTAAAGTAATAAAGACACTGCTCTTTCAGAAAAGAAGACACTTAGCCATTTTCTGTTATCTAAATAGCCTCTCTAACATTGGTCTTTATTGGGTACTAGGTGCTCACAGCTGACTTTCTTTCCTTTCTCTTTATAAGTTCTGGGACTATGTGCTCTCCATAGCTTGGTTGCCACTTCAGCTGGTGAGCCCAATGGGCGTGTTATGTCAATTCAGTGACACTTGCAGTCAGCTCTATGGGCATGTACTTCACTGAGCAATTTGACATCAGTTGTGTATGTTAGTCCTCTGTGCCTTATGCATGTTTTATTCTCTGTCTCCCTCCAAGTGATGTAACCTTTGGATTACAAAACTGACGTGCAGTGGTAATTTGGTTATACTTTTTGCATTTCTGGTTGGATAAAGAGGAGGAAAGGTGCACTGAAAAATGAGAAACGGAGAAGTGAGCTGAATACCCATCCCTGCCCAAACAATCCTGTGCCTTGCCCAACAACAGGAGGCACAAATCCTCAACGTACCTCTGACCAAGCTAATTCCTACAGCAAGCCTCCAGAGCTGACCCAGAACAACACTGTACCTAAGTTAATGCTGGTGCTCTATTCACAACATGTTTTTTGCAGTGTTGAGCAGCTGGAGGTACCAGCTGAAGCCTTCACTAGCCTGGTACCCACACCCAGGGTACTGCCACATCACATGGAAGAGTCTTAAGGGATCTCCAGCAAGTCACTCTTTCTCTGGGGCTCAGTCAACTTCAGTGATTCACTCAGCTCCTTGCGCACAAGTAGGAAAGCATGTCATTACTGTGTGGGTGTCCCAGCACTGGAGGAGGTTGCCCAGACAGGTTGTGGAATCTCCCTCCTTGGAGATACTAAAAGCCATCTGGACGTGGTCCTGGCAACCTGATCTAGCGGGGTTGGTGGGGTGGAGTTGGACAGAATGAACTCCAGAGGTCAATTCAACCTCAACCATTCTGGGATTCAGTGAGGAGCAATTGGTTATCTACCTTAGGAGTTAAGACAACCCCATGATGGACTCTACCTCCATCAACTACAACAGGAGCTCAGATGGCTTGCAGACATGCCAGCATCTAAACGAATGTGTTTGAATCTGGAGCTGAAATTTATCTCGTGTATCTTGGTTCTGTGTCATTAAGACGATGACAATACAGTGTTCCTTCCTGGTGGAAGTGTTGTTAGAGAAAAATGTTCAGTATCGGAGGAGGTGTGCAGGTACAACTGCTAAAGGAGTTCATGACATTTACTTTAAAGTGACTAATAGCTGATGAGTCTCTTCATTCCTAACTGATTCTAAATAGTTGTGGGGAACAACTTGTCAAATATGCATATGCAAAGCCAACATATATATGTATTTGTGCGATCTGTGAAACAGGTGGTAATTCTATCTTCACTATGTCATTTAGAATGGATCAAGAAAAAACGAATCTTTCATAAAACAAATGGGGCGTGACTGATGTGGGCAAGTTACACTTGGGCCCTTAGCCAAGATAGGGTGAAGTCAGTAGGAGGCTTCAAAATGCAGCTCTTTCTGGACATATTTTTAATTTAAAATGACAAGATCAGTGTGCAGCCTGGGCAATCCTCGTGTCAGCAGTGCTATCTCCTTTCATTGTTTACATCGGATGAAAGATAAGGCTTCTCCAAAGATTAATATTGCTCTGTTAATTAACTAATATATGAGCAGATGTTAACTGCTTCCAAAGTGCCAAACATTTCTGTTGTTATTCACTGCAGAGTCAGATGTTTCTAGATGTTTTTCAGAGCAGTGAGCAGGGTTTGAACGTTTGGTGACACAACTGTCAGTGGCTTGAACTGCAGCTGCGTGGTGAAATCCCAATGCCAGGCTTCAACTCCTGCCTAAGAAAGGCAGCAGCACTCACAGACTTCTGCAGAGTACAGCCCACGGCTAGCTAACATTGCCTGGTGTCTCTTGTCTAGCTGGAAAGAAGGACTTACTCCTGTCTCTTTTTTAAGTGAGTAAGTCCAATAGCTACAAGTCATCAATACCAGACTAAAGATGCAGTGTTTGAAAGGCTGTTTCTGATGTGAACCGCAGCTCCAGAATCAAATGCCAGTTACAGAAAAATGGAAATCTGAACCTCACGGAGCAGACAAAAAGCAAGAAAACTTTTCAAGCATCACGCTAACAAGGCTGCGGTTTGTAAATTGCTGTCAGATCAGTCTGAAGGGATTAGGGCTGACTTCTCACTTCAAGGGATGACTACTGCAGAGCTCCATTTTGTTGGATGATGTCTGAAAAATGTCTTTCCTTCTAATCAAGCCCTGCCGTAAACAGCAGCCTCTGACCTGCTGCCTCCCTAGTTTGAATGCAAATCTCCATGTGCAGATCTGAAGTGCCATGTGATGTTTACCTAATTTCTCATTGCTTTATGAAATATTCTATGAAAAAAATATATATATATATATATGAAAAACCAAGCAGGCAAGTACCTAGCACTAAGTAGGATCTATATAGATCCTAATAAGGATCTATTATAGCCCCCTCGCCCCTTGGCTCCTACTTGTGCGGCTTAGAGAAGGAATGTTAAAACATGGGCTTTGATAGACGACCACCCGAAGTGTCCTACAAAGTTTTTAACGCTAGTGCAGAGAGGCTCTGAAATCAATGCAAGACCTGCTGCTGTGCTCTCTCAGGCTGCACTCTTGCTGCAGGCGATAAGCTAGATAGGACCGGGTGTATTCAGGTTGAGACCTGCAATTAAAACACAGTTTCTTTAAAAAGTACAGCAGTTTTCACATTGTGATATGAGCAGTGCCTCTTTCCAAACTTGAGAGATAAAGCTGAGTTTTTAATGAAGCTCTTACCATTCTTAAAGATGCTCTACCACTTTGTGGTAGTTGCACTGATCAAACTCCAACAGGAGTACTTCAGTTCTGCCTAATAAAGTTTTACCTTTGGAGTTTAGTAAATTGTGCTGTGTCTTTTTGCCCAACGGCAGCTGCTTATTCTGGAGTTGGCTATGTATCACTGCTGTCTCCGTATCTTTGAAAAACATTTTGGCATCTTCTGCAGAAAAAAAATGTTGTGTTACAAACATGCATCCAACAAGTGGTACATAAATCCGTAACATCAAGCAGTGTATAACCCATACAGCCTACAACAAATATGTATACAAACAAGGAACATTTGACCTAAAACCACACTTCAATATAAGGAATTTCTATTCATTTAGGCCTTAAATGACCTTCTTTTGAATTTCTTACCAGGTGAGCCACCCCTCTCTGGCCAAGGAGAAGAAAAAGAAATAATTTCCCAAAAATTTTCAGGACACTGCCCAAACGTTTCAGGATACTTCCCAAACATTTTCAGGACACTTGTAAATACAAGTCTATAGCTCCTACTACAAAAACAACAGCAACAACAACATAAACAGATCACACACAAACAGATGTCACTTCCAGAGAGCTAAAAGTCTAAGGCTGCATCTGAGTCTCCTGGCTAACAAACCAGCTGCCAAATTTAATCCCAGAGGCTGGCCCAGATGCAGCATAACATAGAACAGAAACTAATGGGGGCTCATCAATTCTCAATCAAGATTTTCCCTAATCTGCCATCAATCACAGAATATCATTGTTATTATCTCAATTGCCAATATGCTCTGGATCTCCTAAAGCTGTGTCCAGAGATTTTCAAGTATTTTTTATCCTGCTACAATATTGAGCTGCTGCAGTACACAGAAGATGAATGACCCTTTTTAACTCTTCCTAATAACGTTTTTCTTCCAACCTATATCCAGCAGAAATAATATGATACTCAGTGTGACTTTTTTTCCCCCCAGTTTGTGAACCTATAGTGGTTTTTAGAAATGTAACCTGGCTGCATGTTTGAAATGCACAGTGCAGCAGCGTGCAGGAAAGCTCAGTATGACAGTGTTCAAGATCCCAAGACAGTCTCATAAATTTTATGAGAGGCAAACCTCAAATTAATGAAATCTTGAGAGACATCCTGGCTTTCCTAAAACACAGAACATACAACAGTCTGCCACAAGACTGGGAAGATAAAGGCATTTGGTAATCACTATTTTTTAACATCTGAGTTAGTAAAAGTCAGGGTTTAACCTAAATTTCCTGGATTTACTTTATGCTACAGTAGAACAAAAATGTATTAGCTACTAATGAAACCCACAAGTCAAATCAGATTTTGCCCTTCAGACATTATTAAGAGAGTTTTCAAAGAAACTTTTGAATGATTACCATATAACAACTTGCTGTCTTTGAAGCCACTGGGAACCTGGTGCTGGTGCTGGAGGCAGAGATCATTGTCAGGAGCACGAGACATTGAGTTGTGCTGGTTGCTTATTTATTTCCTGGCAGAACTTAATCTTAAAAGCTCTCTTTTGCCAAACATCTGCACATCCAAGTGATCACTTTTATATCACCTTCCCCTATCCCGTCAACTGCCAGTGCTCCCTCAGCCTTACACTTCTAAATCTGAATGGAGCTGGAAGTATTCCCTGACTGGGGCACAAAATCCTGGATAAGCTTTGTGAAAGAGTAACAACAACAACAACAACAACTCTTGATGGATGCCTGAAATAAACTGAAATTTCATCTGTCCTGACCTCGAATTTTTTATATAGATTTTATATTTATATATATATAATATATATTATATATTTATATTTTTATATTTATAGTTTTATATTTATATGTTACGTTGTTCCTGAACTTTTGATGGTGGAGCGTTAAATCCATTCCTGATCAGACACCCTAGGTATTAGTATAACTGACTTAAGCTCTCAGAAATAGCTCTAGCCATATGCCACGGAGCCACAGTCTGGTTCCACCTCACTGCCTTTTCAGAAGTAACTCCTCCAGACCACCTGGACCATTCTGCACAGAGTCAGCTGGCTCCTTCTTGCTTCACAGCCTCCCAGGCCCTTCTGAGCTGGTCATTGCTCGTGGTTGCTCCAGCGTTCCTCGATGAACCCCATGCAGTGCGGCCAAGCTACTGGTACTGTATCACTGACAAATAAGTATATCCTGAAAGATCCCTGTTACCTCCTCCATCATCACCCAGAGCACATGCCTGAGAGACACTGTTCTTGCTCTGGGGTACTTTCCTATTTCTATCCAGAACTGTCTATTTGTGTGAAATGTCTCCCAAATGCCTCCATGTCAATAATTAGAAATACCAGCATTTTCAACAAAACCTTTCCAAGAACCCTAAATCATCAGTTCTTCTGCAAAGCTTACCCTAATCATTGGTAATCAGACATCCCTATTATATTTGTATTGGTAAAAAAGCAGTGCCAGAAAATGCTCCCGATCACGGGAACTAGACCACTCAGACTGTTCAGTTGTGACCATGGCTCCTTTCACAGTTTTGCCCCAGGTCATCTAGGAGCCTCCCAGCTATTCCCAGGGAAGGACAGGAGACAGCAAGGCCAAGAAATATAAATATTTTTTCAAGTGTGTCTATGAGAACAAAAAAGCAGACTAACTGAAGGCTTTGGGCACCTTCGAGTCCAAACTGCACACAAACAAAAATAAAAAAAAGTAGATTTTGCTGTTCCAACATTAATTTAAAAGCAGCATATTGCTCCTTTTCACCCAAAGTACCACCAGCATGAATAAGGTACCACAGCTAAAACAACACCAAGGATGCCTTGCGAGCTTAATAACCAGAGAAGGAATTTTGAAAATAGTCTCAGAAAGAATCTAACTCTGACATGCGGACCTCCTTTGTAGTTTGAGAGAAAAAGAAATAATAGAGGATAAAATGTGAGGGTTGGGGGAACAGGAAAGGTCACCTTCATTAGAGTTGACCATCGTCCACAAGTCCAGCCAAATTTACCCTGTGAAGAATCCTTGTGGTCCAAGTGACAATCAAATTCTTTAAAAACATGCAAGAAGATGTGAAAGAAAATTCTCTGTATTTACGTAATTGGTACTGGATCCCTAATCGGAAGGGAACAGGGACAGCTGGAGGGTAAGAGCAGGCCTCCAAACGGCAAGAGATAAGGCACATCTGCTAGCAGGGACTTGAGTGAAAAAAGACTTGTCTGTGAATGGACATAAAATATTAACATTCCCGTATCTAAGTTCCTCTAGACAATGGAAGAAATAAAGAGCAAACCCTGAAAAAAGCAGACTTCTCTACTGCACTCCCCAGGAGAGATCCCAACACACACCAGTCCCCAAGCACCAGTCCTTGAATACACAAGACTGCATTTTAATGAACTGTTCTGCTGTTGCTTGCTGGCTAACTTGTTTTCCTCTCCCTGTGGAATTTTAATTTTGCCTGTGATATGCATACGTATTACAATAAAGTGGCCAGCTCGACAGAGCTCTCTGTGAGCCACCGGGCACCGTTACAAAAGGCTAATGACCCCTTGCCACCTTGCTGATGATCATTCTCTCCGAGTGCCATGTTTTCTTTATGGTGACTACCTTTCCTTGGTGGCATTTAAAAGCAATTTTAACAAATGGATTTACACAAATAATAGATTTCCTTCTGACCGAGGTCTGCCACTGGCACTGTGCTGTATAAAGCCCTTTCATAGTCATGTCAAGCTCCATTTTGGAATAAATCACTATATTTTGTCTGGAAGGCTGTTCAAGGACTTGACAGATGTAATGATGGGGAGCCACCTTCTTCCTTCTAGCCTGAATTTGCTCGTTGCCAGCTCATACACCTTCAGTTCCTCGTCCTTCTGATTAGCATTGCTATGATCAGCTATGATTGCTATGATTGCTCCTCCAGCCTCCATCTAGCTAAGCTAAACATGAAAATCTCCTTCAGTCTCTTCTAATATGACCTGCTCTTCATTCTCCTGCTCCTCACCATAATGCCTCTGCAGACCTTTACCAGTCTGAATCCAGAGCTTCATGTTACCCCAGACACTATAAGAACAAGCTTGCCATAAATCCTGCTGTCTCTTCTCTTCACTGGAAATATGAGGATACTGTTCCCTGCTGCTAGCAGTCACCCTTGGGTCAGTTATCTCACCAAAGAGTTTCCTCTGGAAAAGAAGCCCAGGTCACCAAGCAAAACTACAGCCTGACACTTCATCTTAAGACTGTATACAGAGCCCTTCTCCACAGACATGGGAAGCTCTGGTTTAAATCACTCTGTTTTCAATCTCTTCCACTAGGTCTGCGGTATTCCAATATTCCTCAAAAACAAGAGTGAAAGAGTGGTAGTTAAGTCTCATTGCTGAGACACGTAACAGGATGATGGATTCAAAAGACTGAGACCTTTCCACCCCGCTGCTCAAAGGTGGGGCCAGGTTAACTTCCAGGCTGGGTAGGGAGCCTGCAGGCATTCAGCATCCCTTTGGCCACTTTACAACAGCAGCAGATGATTTCAGAGTGCTCAGTGCTGCACATGATAAAATTGCTACTATTTTTCAATCAGAGCTCTCATTTGCAGAGCCCTCGTAAAGGCAACCAACCGTGGTCTGAACAATCACAGCTTAATGATCTTCCTGTGTTTCCCTTTTCAACTGAAGACAGGGTATTTTGCACATGAAAGTAACTTCATGCAAACTTTTAAGAGCTCAACAAGTCTCTAAGTCAACTTGAGTTCTTGTATTGCTTTATAATAATTTCACAGTAATTTTCAGGCAAAGATGATGGTTTGATTTGGTTTCCCATCCATTTAAGCATAAGTCTCCAGAAACGCTTGCATTGTCAGGAGAGACAGACAGAGGATACAGTGACCACACAGAGACCACAGGGCTGGAAACCATGCTTGGTTTGCAAGTGCCTGCTGGAGGAGGAGGACAGCGATGTGAACCAGCTGGGTTGCAGGGAGAGCAGGCAGGGACGGAGAGAAGTGGCACTGTGTGGACAGCAGGGACATGGGGAGGAGCACCGCCAGCTCCGGCCCTGACAGCCCGAGGAGGCGGCTGCATCTCAGTGAGGAACCGGGCTGGTGGGCTCTGTGGAGACCGCCATGGCCTTCCTGAACTGCTTGAACTCACAGAAGCCCTGATCCACTCCTCAGTGGTCCTGCCTCTTGGGAGGGTATCTCATCAGACCAAATGTCCAAACTGTCCAAGAGGTTTATTAACTAAAATTAATGGCACATATATTCAGCTGCTGGGTATCAGGCCTGTGCTATCTATCTGCAGCAAAATCCACACCACCAAATTTTTCTCTGTCTGTTCACCCTCAGGTTTGATTCACACTTGGACCAGATGACACTTCGTGCATCATCTCCCAGTACCTGCCACGAGCTACTGAGCAATTCTTGAGATACAGCCATGCAGGTGAAAATTTACAGGTGTACACACTACGTAAGCTGGAAGATTTGCAGTGTACTGCTCCTGGCAGCAGAGAACAAATCTATGATAAAGCACGGAAGCCTGGACAGTATGCAGGCCTGCAAATACAACTAAGAGACATCAGCTTCCTAAGTGTGCACATCCACAGCTGCTCCTCAGCAGTTGCCTACAAGCTGGTGAGCTTTTCAACACTGCATGTGGGATGGAGAGTATTGTGCTGCTCGTTGGCAGAATTTTGAACCATCAAAGAAATGGGGAAGACTGGAATTCAGCTGCAGTGGGAACCTAGCGTTATCTGGGCATGGGCACTGCAGCACCGTGGGACATCCAGCAGGGTGAATGAGCTGGAAGGGAGCTGAAGCTCACTCTTGACATCCCCCTAAATTCATTGTGCTGCTTGCAAACAGCCCTGGCACACGTGCTGCAGAAAACAGCTGGAGATATTCCAGATATGCAAGGCACTTCGCAGAGTATTTGAGAGGAGGTGAAAGCCACTGTTGTTCATGGTTTTGCTCAAGGGATGACTCTGAATGAACCAAAAGGGCAGGAAGAAACACAAAGGCCTGGTGTGGCCCAAGCATACTCAGCTGAGGGACCTGGCATCCAGAGCCAGGCAGCAAAATGGCTGGGACCGAGCCATACCTGTGTCACTGTGCAGCAGCTCTTGGCAAGAGCAGTGCGCCTGGCATCCAGAGCCAGGGCCTGCAGCAATGCAGGTTTGAGGTGGAAGAGTATTTAGCATCAGGTACCCAAAAGTCTGTACAGCAGGCAGCGCTGACACATTAAAATATTTTCTTGACACAAAAAGAAAAGTGCAAAAGCAACAATATAGGAGCAGTCATACTCAGAACACTCCTAATTCTGCCAGCACTGGTCTCTCCAGAGGGCCGCCTCCCTTTTCCAAAAGGGTCCTAGCAGAGAAACACTTGAGATAAAGAATGGATAATCTGAATATTCTTATCAAACTCATTACTGAGAAGTGTGCATCAAGGGCTATAATCAACACATTTGCTACCAGAAACTACGAAGAAGTTCTCAACTTTGAAGACTCCTTGGGCATTGCTCAGTACTTGAGCACCTGGGGCTGCAGCTATTCAGCTACTTATTTATTTTACAGCTCTACAGAATTGCTCTACATTGCTTCACTGTGCCTTCTATTTTCCTACAGATGTTTCAATACAAATTATAGTAATTATCCATTGTGAAGAAATTAACTGGTATTAACAATTGTGCGAAATGTAATTGTTATCAATTTCATGGAATTTCTGTCATGTTCAATCGCCCACATAGCTTGAATGATCTGCAAGCTGGGGAAGGATGGATGTATAGGCTATCCACGAAGGATGAGTTGTCAGGATGGAGTTTAGTCTCTGAAACTTTGAAGACTATACTCTCCATCTTCAAAGCTGTCACTTGACTTAAACCTTTGGGACAGAAGTGGATTTTCTGGAGGAAACTGAAAGAAATGGTGCTAGAAAATCCTCTCAAGAACCAGGCAGAAGTACAGTGGAACACAAACTGTAGCTAAACCTCATAAAAAAATCACAGAGTCACAGAATGTTGGAGGTTGGCAGGGACCCCTGAAGACCATCTGCTCCAACCCCTGCCCAAGCAGGGACACCCAGAGCAGGCTGCCCAGGACCACGTCCAGGCATCTTTTGAAGATCTCCAGGGAGGAGACCCCCACAGCCTCTCTGGGCAGCCTGTGCCAGGGCTCCCTCACTCACACAGCACACAAGTGCTGCAGGGTGGTCAGAAGGAACCTCCCGAGTTCCAGTTTGTGCCCAATGCCTCTTGTCCTGGGCACCACTGAGAAGAGCCTGGCTACAACCTCTTTGTACCCTCCCTTCAGGGACTTACAGACATGGATGGGATCCCTCTGAGCCTCCACTTTTCCAGGCTGAGCATTCCCAGCTCTCTCGGCCTCTCCTCACAGTTCCCTTCATCAACTTCGTGGCCCTTAATTAGACTCTTTCCAGTATGTCCAGGTCTCTCTTGTACAGAGGGGCCCTGAACAGGACACAGTACTCCAGGTATGGCCTCACCAGTGCTGATTAGAGGGGAAGAAGCCCTTCCCTCAACCTGCCAGCTACCTAATGCAGCCCAGGATAGCGTTAGCTTTCCTTGCAGCACACTGCTGACTCATGTTCAGCTTGGTGTCCACCAGGACCCACCCCATGTCCTTTCCTGCAGAGCTGGGTGGCCCCCAGCATGTTCTGGTGCCTGGGCTTTTTCCACCTACGGTGGTATAACTCAGGTGGGCAGCTGAACACCACCATAACCACTATCTCACTCCCCCTCCTCAAAGGGAAAGGGGGAGAGAATACGATGAAAAGGGCTCAAGGGTTGAGGTAAGGACAGGGAGATCACTCAATGATTATTGCCATGGGCAAAACAGGCTCTGAATAGGGAGATTAATATAATTTATTACCTATTACTAACAAGCAGTGAGAAATAAATAAATAAATAAATAATAATAATAATAATAATAAACTAAAAACACTTTCCCCCCTTCCATCTTTTTGCACCTCCTCCCCCAGAGCGGCGCAGGGGAGCAGGCAATGGGGGCTGCGGTCAGTCCCTGACGCTTCGTCTCCGCCACCCCTTCACGGTCCCTCTCTGCCCCTGCTCCCCGTGGGGTCCCTCCCACGGGATGCCGTCCTTCCCGAACTGAGCCTGGGGGGCTGCCCACAGGCTGCAGCTCTTCAGGAACTGCTCCCACACGGCTCCGTACCACGGGGTCCATCCCCCAGGAGCAAACTGCTCCAGCACGGGTCCCCCACGGGCGGCAGCTCCCCCCAGACCCCCTGCTCCTGCGTGGGCTCCTCTCCACGGGCTGCAGCTCCGGCCCGGGGCCTGCTCCTGCGGGGGCTCTCCATGGGCCGCAGCCTCCTCCAGGCCACATCCACCTGCTCCACCGGGGGCTCCTCCACGGGCTGCAGCGTGGAGATCTGCTCCGTGTGGGACCCGTGGGCTGCAGGGGGACAGCCTGCTCCACCAGGGGCCTCTCCACGGGCCTCAGGGGAACTTGTGCTGCGTGCCTGGAGCACCTCCTGCCCTCCTGCTGCACTCACCTTGGGGGCTGCAGGGCTGCTTCTCTCTCTCCCAGCTGCTGTTGTGCTGCAGTTTTATTTTTTTTTCCCTTTCTTCAATCTGATCTCCCAGAGGCACAAACATCACTTACTGGCTCAGCTCTGGCCAGCAGCAGGTCCCTTTGGAGCCATCTGGAGCTGGCTCTGATCTGACCTGGGGCAGCTTCTGGACTCTGCTCACAGAGGCCATCCCTGCAGCCCCCTGCTACCAAAACCTTGCCATGTAAACCCACAGCACCTCCCTGGGTGCAGGGCTTTGCACTTGTCCTTGTTGAACACTCGTGAATTTCCTGTCAGCCCCTTTCTCCAGCCTGTTAAGGTCCTTCTAGATGGCAGCATGAATGCCTTGTGTATCAGGCACTCCTCTCAGTTTTGTGTCATTAGCAAAATTCTCCCTTAACATCCTTCTCACATAGCAGATGTTGAACAGGCCCCAAAAATGCCATAGCCAATTTAACAACAGTGAAAGGATAAGGAGAATCTTCACCAGAATTTTCATTCTGATGAGTGAAAGAGCATTTTCCCGCATCTTTCTGGAGCTGAAGTTAGAGACTCAGAAAGGCATTTGCAGGAAGAACTAGAAACTATTTATCTCCGTTTCTGATGTGTTAAGTGGGACTTAAAAGAAGGATAAGAGGATATATGTTTAAAGCAAAATTTATCATGTTTTTTTTTCAGAACAACGTGGGAAGTCCTGTCATCCAGTTTGGTCCCATTTTGACAGCAATGTTACCATTTTCATGACTGATTTTGCTGAAGTCTTCACAATGTCTCTAAATCACAGTCAGTTTAACTACAGATGATGTTCTTAGGTATGTGGATTTCTCGTTCTCTCTAACTCCTGGCAATTTTTTGTTTTTACAATATCTTACAAATGTGAGTTGAAGAGATCAATAACTTCTTAGCATTCACTTGTTCCATGAGAGAGCAATTGGAGTAGCCCAGATGGGATGTACTGTACAGGCTTTGGCTGGGATAGAGTTAATTTTCTTCCTAGTAGCTGGTATGGTGCTATGTTTCGGATTTGTGATGAAAAGAGTGTTGATAACATAGCAATGTTTTAGTTGTTGTTAAGCAGTGCATATTCAGAGTTAACGGCATTTGTCTTTCCAAGTTACATTTACTGTTAGGTGTGATGAGCTCTGCTTTCCTGAAAACTGTCTGAACGTCTGCCTGCCAATGGAAAGTAGTGAGTGAATGCCTTATTTTGCTTAGCTTGCATGCACAGCTTTTACTTTACCTATTAAACTGTCTTTATGTCAGCCCACAAGTTTTCTCACTTTTACCCTTATTCTTTTCCCCAGCCCTCTGGGGAGAAGTGAATGAGTAGCTGTGTGGTGCTTAGCTCCCCACCAGGGTTAACCTGCAATACGTGTGCAATTGAGTACTACAGACTGAAGGACCCCCACTTCAGGAATATATTGCATCATATCATTCCCTTTAAAATGATTTCCAACAGTTTCTTAAAATATTTTTTTCTATTTTTCTTTGCTTTTCCTTTTCCCTCCCCTTACTGGAAGGTTTTTGGAAAATGTGGTTATTATGATGGCTAAATAACCCGTTCTGACTTCAGCTTTCCAGTTACTTATGACAAGCATAAACTCCATTGTTGCTGAGTGACCGTGGCCTTTTACAATAAATGGTTTGCCTCTCTCTGTGGCGCTTATACACCCCTCACTACACTGCATGTGTTTTAGGTAGAATTTTCAGCCCTCCAAGCATCACTGGCACTCCATGTCCCTTTTCATCACAATAACCCCTCTCTGCACTCTCTCCAACCTGAATCCATCTCTTATGAATCATAAAGCACAAACCAACTGATGTGGGAAGGCCCCTCTGAGATCACTCAGCCTAAAGCCCCACTCAAAGGTGTTACTCTTTTTGGTTGCCCAGGACCATGCCCAGACTTCTTTTGAATATCTCCAAGGATGGAGACTCCAACGGTCTTTCTGGATAAACTCTCCCAGTGCTCAATCACCCTCACTGTAAAAATGTCTTTTTCTCACTATTAAACGGAATTTCCTGTGTTTTGGTATGTACATTTTGCCTCTTTTCCCATCAGTAGCCACCAATGAGAAAAGCTTGGTTCCATCTTCTTTACTGCCCCCATTAGGTATTTATGTACGTTGATGAACCTCACCCTGGCAATGCTCTGCCTGATACAGCCTGGGATGCTGGTACTGGGATCAGTATTTCCAGCATTCCTCGTGTAATGGTATTGATATTCTCCTACCACACTGCACACAGCTAGCCTAGTTACACAGCCTTTTCACAGACACATCATTTTGGATACTTACTCTCCGATCTACCAGTGTCTCCAGAAGCTTTTCCTCCTCTGTCATTTCCAGCTGATAAGATCCCAATTTGTAATAAAAGGTTTTGGTTTTAGTTAGCAAATACCTGACCTTTCATTTTGTACTGTTAAATTTCAATCCGTTTCGATTACTGCTGTGCTCAAGGTCACCCAGTTCTTTCTGTAGATGGATATGAATATTTCACATTTGTCCAATACATAACCTTTCTCTTTGGAAGTTCTCATTATCTTTGAAAAGTCTGTCTAGATGGAAAGCCTCTGAAGTCTTTTATCCTTTATTCATTTTGTTGCCCTTTTCTCAACTTTTATTATTTCTGCTTTGTCCTTCATCTTATCTGCAGTCGTGCATCACGGCAAAGCCCTCCATCTTTCTTTGATATCGAGAGGAGTGCTTGGCACCACCTAGCAATTTTCTATTAGCTAAGCGCAAGCTGTAGGTACCCTGCAGTAGGAATAACCAAATCAACTGCGGGTTGGTAGCACAGGTACTTCTAAACTACCAGCTTAGATCAAAACATATTCCTTTCAATATGGTTTAACAACCCTCTCCTGTGTATTTAGAGTAGGGCAGATAGATACCTGCCGCTTACATCTGAAATGCCAGCCTGGTTACATCAATGTAAAATGAAGTAGTAAACCACATGTTGCATTAGCCAGACATCTTCACTGAGCTACATACAAATACTGTTTCTTCCTAAAGTCTCATAAGTAAATCAGAGCCTAAACACTCTGTATACAGAACTTAAATTATTTCCTGTGATGGATATATTCTTGTGCATGGAACTACAGCTGCTATTCTTTTACTTCCTTTGGGAAGCTCGTCAATTGATTTAGAGATTAGTATGTAGGACATGTACAGACGAAGGAAAAAAAAAAGCAGTCTTAACAAAGCTCTGCAACTAGATTATTTACCAAACCTTCAAGCAACTGCAAAACCTTTAAAAATCTTGATTCTTTATAATTAAGATCCTAGCCTTGGACAAAAACATGACCAGACTTTGACAGCGTGATAAATATCATGTATTCTCTTTGTGCTCAAGGCCCACTAGAGTTGTTAATTGCTACGCATTTTTAGAAATGGAGATGGACGTGGCATAGCCTTGCGCTATGTTTTTTGTATGTGGAGCTTCAGGTTTTACAGTAAAGTTTTCTCTGCTGGAAGTTATTGATAGCCCTGTGGTCAAAAGCTGGAAATGATCTTTCCTGAAGTAGTTGACAAAATATATACGTTTTTGCTCCGATTTTTCTTTGGTGCCTTTAGGTTTTGTTTGAAAAGTTGAAAAGTCCCTAGATCAAAAACACATTTAAGTATCGATGACTGAAAACATGTCTGATCCTGGTCTGTTATCCAACACCAGGAAGTAAATCAGGATTTCCACATTGAAATAAAAAGGCATTAGTTTGGGCAGTTTTGTTTAGAAAAAAGAAAAATAAAAAGCACGAAGAGTAACTTTTGCTTCATTCTATGAAAGCTGAGGAAAGATGAACTTTCAGAGCACCTAGGAACTCATCGTCTGGCCAAGCTGAAAACAAGAACTGCATGCAAACACTTAATACCTCTCCTCCTAGAGTACTTTTTTTTTTATTATTTGTGAGTGCCCAGAGAGTGAAAAAATAAACATTGTCCCTGTTAATTACTGCAGAAAGAACCCCCCCACAGCCCCTTGTCCATCAAGCAGCCTGTGAGCATTGAGCACGACCTGTGCTCAGCAATTACCGAGTCAGCGAGCAGCGGAGGCGAAGGGCCGGCTGACGGACGGTTGTCTCTGCTTGCACAGCACTGTGCATACACTCGCAGAGTACACAGAGACTGTCCACCAGAGACCTTCCATTAACTTCTACACCAGCAAAAGGCATTAAACATGCAAGACGTGGTGAAACAAGGAGCAGTTATAGTTGCTCTTGTGGCAGCATGCTCAGCATAGCCAGGTAGAAGCGTGAGCGTGTGCCTCTTGCGCAGCCCAGATGGGTGGAAGGAGGGTGCACAGGAGATGAAACATGACAGAGCACTGGCTCAGGTTGTGCAGAGAGGGTGTGGGGTCCCCTTCTTGGGGATCTCCAAAAGCTGCCTGGATGTGGCCCAGGGCAGCCTGCTCTGGGTGTCCCTGTTTCAGCAGGGGTTGGACCAGATGGCCTCCAGAGGTCCCTGCCAACCTCAGCCATCCTGTGATCCTGTGATTTTGTGAAACCAGAGGTGAGGGGATGAAAGAAGCAAAGGAAATGAGCTGAGGCTAAGGGATGGAAGAAGGGAAGATGTTCAAAGACCTTCCTGACCTGAAGGAAGGCCTCCTTGGAAAGCCTTTGGAAAATAAATAAATAAATAAATAAATAAGTAAATAAATAAAAGAACCTGCAGTTATCCAGTCAGCTCTTTTAGCATTCACACCTGCACTGCCCCAGTGCCTATGACATTGCAGCTAGCCCCATCCTTACCACCACTGTCGTATTTATTTGTTGGAAGAGAGCAGAGGGTCAGAAGCCTGATGATGTTCACATAATGAACAATCCTTCATACATAGGCAAATTATCTGGAATGCAAATATGCTTAGAATCAATGCACAACACGCATAAGGAGGAGAGCGGAGAGCAAAACACTGAACTGTCCAAACTGACTTTGTACTGAAGTCAGAAGAAATAACTGGTGTGTTTTTCAGTTATCTGGTTTATCCCAGCTCTGTCACTAGACAGAGTTACTGGAAACTTGACCATCCTTTCCTCATGAGTCATTCTTACAACTGAAACACAAGACCACAAATAATTTGGGGTGATCCTGCTTTTAAAATTGTTTCTTGGTGCACATGTCACTGCCTAAAAATGTGGCTTGTAGAGAAAAGTCTTCCTAGTTGTACAGCTTCCCTACAGCAGCTGAACAAACTGCTTACAGGGAACGGCAACAGCAGGAGCACAATTTCAGATGTCCTCTTTAAATTACAGCTACTTGCCTGAGCCAAAGCGAAGGCGGCTGTTACCAAACAAGCTGTCTGCTCTCTGCAGAGCAGCATCAAGGATTTCACAAAACAGTTTGGGAACCTTTGAATTAACATCTTAGCCAGCGGGTCAGCAATGCAGAGAGCTGCAAAAAGGAAGAACAAAAGAACCTTCAGCATTCATTTTCAGATCACAAGTTTTCATATGTGTAAACTAATACTTTCATGAGAACGCTCACTCTTTCCTCTAGCAAGGAGTATTTCTATGGTGAGCACAAATCTGATCTCCAGAAAAAAAGAAAAAAAAAAAGGCAAAAAAGCATAACTTTTCTGAAGAGACAAATACCCCAGAAATGTGGAAACTTTTTCTTACATGACAATAATTAATTATTTTGCAGAAGGTGTTAGAAATTTCAAGTGCAGCTGCAAACAGCAGCAGACATACAGGTCCAGTGCTATCCATTTAAGATGCAGCACAGGCAGGTGTCTTCAGGCTACATACTGTTTGCCATCACTTCATTTTCATGGCTAGGCCTTGAAATTTCCCAACACATACACTAATACACATCTGCCTTACACTGATCTTGAATCCATGGATCCAAGAACCTTCCTCATGTCACTAGCCTACCAGTCTGACCAAAGCTCTAGCAAAGAGCTGGAGGCCCAGGCTTCACGTCTCAAAACGTTATTGTTTAGAGTGATGGTCTCATGTCACTTTACCCAAATAAATGCATGTGTTACATTAATTATGCTTTCATATTAGAGCCTTTTTTTTTTTCCTAACATGTCTAATAAACATGCAGAGTATCGCTTCAGATTATTAGAGGTAACACACGTAATCTTTAACTATGCAGAAGCCAGAACTGCAGCCTGAGTTTTCTGTGCTGGAAACCCTTCCTAGAGAGGTTTTCTTCTGGGGCAGCAGCTTGCCTGCAGGAGCCTGCAGCACCCTGACATCCCTACTGGACTGCACAATCTTGGTTTCCAGCCCTGGGAGGCGAGAAGCTCCCAGGAGATCTGGGTGAGGGGCCCAAAGGGGACATCAGCTCTTGCACTACCTATGGGAATGCACAACCTGCCAGCTGCCCTGCTCCTGCCCCCTTGTACCAATGCCACCAGCCCCGTGCAGCACAGGTGACCTATAGTGACCAAAGTGGGAGGTACACCTCCAATACACAGGAGAATCCACAGGGGGTAGAGAAATTAGAGGTGTAAGGGAAGCACGGTGGATCTTCACAAAGCCGTACCCTTTATGTTTGGATGGGCAGCTTCCTAACAGATGGAAATGCAAATAAGGCAAAAGCTAACAATTTAGGGAATATTACTTTTAGGGAGAGCTGAATTCTGCCAATAAATCCTGAATATTGCATTATCACCTTTCTCTCTGTTGTGAAGGTTGAACACAATATAAAAATTAGATAGAACCGACATATCCATAAAACCAAGGTATGTAAGTTACGATTAAGTTAAAATTAAGACACTTCACAGAATCACAGAACTGCTGAAGTTGGGAGGGGGCTCTGGAGATCATCTAGTGCAACCCTCCTGCTCAAGCAGGGTCAACTTTAAGTTGTTTTTTCCTACCAAATTGGTTTTTACAAGACTCCAGGAAGTACTTGGTTTGCAGAGCAGGAAACTACTTATCTTTCAATGGGCAAGAAGGCGGGGAGATTTGCGGAGCAGGATCTCTTGTGGTAAGCTCACTGAGACAGATAAGGAAAATGAAGACAAGCCACGGTTTTCACAGAATAGTAGAATCATTAGGGTTGGAAAAGACCTCCAAGATCATCTGGTCCAACCATCCCTCTACCACCAATACCACCCACTAAACTAAACCATGTCTCTAAAAAAAAAATTAGAGTTTTTCCTCAAAAAACTCGTTTATATAAATAAATGTTAATTGGAGCAGGAATAGGGACCACCAGGGATACACAAGGAATAGGTTACTGGGTATTATGCTAATAAGAGAGAGCCCTATGATGATGAGCATGAGCTGTACGCAATTATGCAGAAATACCCCAGGAAGATCAGAACTGACAAACTGGACTAAAACCTCACCATGTTAACCAATTCCAGCTACCTGCTAGGACAGCGCTAATGGTAAATGCCCCTTGGTGTTTCCTCTACATGAGTGAGGTCTGAAGAAGTCTGAAGCACCAAGAAGTTTGACAAGAGCAGTAGTCACATGGTGATGTTCTAGCAGCTGGCAGCACCAGAAAGCAGCGCAAGAAAACCCAGAAGCGCTCCTCCCAAACTGCAGAGAGCATGGCCTAGAGGCAAATTGCAGCGGATCGCAAATCAATACGAAGCAAAGCAATTTTGGTCACCTTTCAGGAAATGAAAGAATTGGGCCAGATCCAATTCAAGTGAAAGCGACAATAGTTAAGAATACCAATTCCCCAGAAGAACTGGATTTTCAGCTTGGGTGGTGAGCTGGCTGCCCATTCTTCACACCAGGGTTATCAGAGACCACAACACCTCTCTGAAGAAAGAAAAGAAGAAATTAAGAAAGAAAAGGGCACTACAAGGAAACAAAACCACTACTGGAATAGTCTGGCAAACAACTCTCAAATACAAAAGGTGCAGCCACCCTCACAGCAAAACTACTTTACGGTAAAAACTGCAGCTCACTGACCTGCTTTACAAGCAGTAGTTGGAGCAGAATTGCTGCAGGAAAATGTTCCAGTGAGGAATAAATCAAAGCAAGACAGAGAGCATCGTACTCAAGCCAAAAAGGAATAATTTTCCTTTGACACTAGAAGTCAGAAGTTTGCTTAACACAAGCATAGCCTCATGGTAAGGATTGCAACAGGTATCAAATCTTTTTGGGAAAAACCCTGGGTTTTTTTTGTACTGACAAAAGATCTTTAAGATCAGTACCTGACCTCAAAGTTACAAAACACTGGTAAAAAGGAAAAAGAGAAAAAGAAAAAAGCCT
This sequence comes from Anser brachyrhynchus, assembly GCF_964034855.1. Classification (NCBI taxonomy): domain Eukaryota; kingdom Metazoa; phylum Chordata; class Aves; order Anseriformes; family Anatidae; genus Anser; species Anser brachyrhynchus. Next base: position 194,402,836 of record NC_137694.1, read on the forward strand.
TGTAACAGATCGCTCTTGTGTAATGCTAAAGACGAGGGAGACTTGAGAAGAAGGACACATGATATGATAGCAGTCGCTAGTGTCTGCAAATAGGAGAGCCAGCAGAAACCATGAGAGAAAGAGGGAATTACAATACAAGTGAAACTTCTCAGAAAATAGGTATTATCAGGGCAGCCTGCACAGAATCATAAGTTCCCTGCAGTGTCTATGAATTTGTGGATGGAAAAAACAACTCCTTGTGGATAATGATCATGGCTAGAAATTGATCAATTTACTGCAGCTGGGAAAACTTTAATTCCAAAGAAAGCACTAGACAGGAAAGATTCATGAGGGAATTTCAATGGGGAAAAAAGAAACAACGCACAAAACCACAAAAACAGGAAGACACATACCTTCCTGACCCTACATGAATTTAGAAAATAGAGCACATGTTTAGAAATTGTTGCATTTGTTCAAAATGCCAGAGACAGAACTGTAATGAACTGCTGGTAATTTGTGATGCTCCTTACAGAGTCTGGCAGAAATTGGCATCTGATTTATTTGAACACAGGAAACCTCTGTGTGATGATAGTTGATTATTACTGTCATTTTTTCCAAATAATTCAGCTAAGCTTCACATTATTCAGCACAGTAGCAAATGGCGTAATATAATATTTGCCAAACTTCCGAAGAGCCTGTTCCAAGCAGAGCACCCCACACATGACATTTCCAAGACTGCAGGGGATTACGCTTCATACCCAGAAGGAGCAATCGCTTTCAAATGTATGCATGACTAACCAAAACGGATGCAAAAAGCCAAGAACGAGGGTTCCAAAGGTTCCAGCCACAAACTTAAAAGCCTTCACATGCACCCATCAAAGGGGCTTTTGAACTGTATCTGTCCTCAGCAGAGCCGCCTGAGCTGAGGCTGCAGTGACTGCAGCCCCTTTTGGTTGTCCTAGGACTAGGGTTGTCCATTCAGAGAGGTTTGAGTCTTAGCTACAGCCCTAAAATCCACTCCTACAGAGCTGCCAAGCCAACATGAGCTTGGAGATCCCCCAGCCACACTGATATGCTGCAAAGGCCATGCACCCTCCCATCAGAACCCACCGGAAAGGCCTCAGTCACAGAAAGCACCTTCTACTGCCTCACACTAATAGAGCAGATTGGTGAAAACACCTCCAATGTTAATTGTGCAGGTTGCAAATGTTGCTGCAAAGCTAAAACTGCCTTGCAGATTAATTTATAAATTAATTTATAAATTAATTTATATCAAAATAGATTTGATATGTAGTCTGGTCTCAGGGGCTCTGCTACATCTGCAAACCTATATCTAGATGAAGTTGGTTTGGGCTGGAAGGTCAGGAGCGTGTCCTCTTGAAACCTGAATATACAAGCCAACACAAAAGTGTAACAGCGAGCAGGTGTAACAGGCAGAAGACTTCTCTTACCAGATGAGCATCTCTGCAAGGAATGATCACCCTTGAACAGGTCTCCCCTGCAATCTAGCACATGTACATATTAATGCACAAGTAACTGTGATCAAGAATTGCCCACCCCAGGGGCAGTGCTAGCAATTGCCAACACTTTTTTTTCCAAATTTCTTTAGTACAAGAAGCACTAGTGGTCAGCCATTTCCTACCTTGTTCACTCTGCACCGGTTGCAGTGTGCAAGCAGTGCAAGCAGCTTTTTCTTGTGACAACCTCCTAGTTCTTCCAGCAGATGTTATGGGTCTTGATTGCAATGTTCATTTCTGTGAAACCAGGGGGACTGCTCACATGGATTTCACTAGCAAAAGGCTTCAATCTGTAACACCTAAAAGAAGAATCGAGGTACTGCCAGGGTCTCAAATATCAAAATGTGGACTCAGAGTTTGAATCCATGGAGGGGAAGAAAAAAAAAAAATTTCCTATTACAATATTTGAAAACACTGGAATATCATAACCTTTCAGAGCTGAACCAGCTGCACAACCAAGGACCACTGTCACGCAACCAGCTGATGGACACTTATGTGGAACACATCCTGAGGAACAGGAATTCTTCTTCTGCAGCAACTGACGGTGACAGGGATGCCTCCAGTGATGCTGAAATGGGCATCAGAACATCCCCTGCAATGCCAGCAGTGTTTTAAGAGGCAGAGCAAGAGCACACTGCAAACACAGTCATCAGAAAGACAGTGATCTGCCTGAGGGGTGGTGTAGACACACTAATAACATTACCTTCCAACCCCACTGATTTACAATCGTATCCATGGCTAAATTGAAGAGATTAGTGCCTTCACCCTCCAAAACTGGCAGAGAAGAGACAAAACGTGCTCCTTTTTATGTCTCTCTGTCTTACGTACTTATGTGAGCTACAAGGAGGAAAGTGTTATTGTCTGAGTCCTTGTTAATTAAAGCTCAGCATTCTTTGTACGATCCTACTCCAAATCAGCCATGAGGATGCTATCAGAAAATTCAAATATCGGTGGAAAACAAAGAGAACATGAAAATGACAACCCCAGCAGAGCACAGTTTACCATTCCCTGAGGAGAGGGACGTCCCAGAAGAACATCTCTCAGATCACAGGAGGCACATTGCAGAATTACTAGTGGACTGCATCAGAAAACAAGATAAGAGCAGTCTGCCCCCACACTGCTGCAGAGAAAGGTGGCCTTATGCCCTCAAGCACCTGAATGTGGTTGCAGAGGGACAAAATGGGCTAGAGAACCTTGAAATGTTTCAAAGGCATTTTTGTTCCCCTCTCGTCCCATCCTGACAGTTCCCTGTGCAGAAGGGGTCTTTCATCTCTGGTAACCAGCCACTGTATTTATACACAGCCAACACACACAACATAGCTAATTTATGCAATTCGCTAATTACAAGTGTAATCTCATCTGTGCTGCAGAAGAGAAGGTGCAGGCACCAAGCAGCGACACACAGAGCCCCAGCCACGCCACCAGAGACACAGCAGACACAGACGGTTCAGGAGGCAAAGAACAACAGCAGGTCAAAACAGGTGTCAGAATCGGTGTTACCATAAATGTGTGAATATAGAGCAGAAAAGACAAAGAAAATAAAAATGAACTATGTCAACAGGCCGTCTCTCAATGCACCTCAGAGGGTACACTGTCCCTGTATAGGTTTTGACTACAAGCCCAAGTTCATTTGCAGTGAGTTTGTATATCATGGGCATATCATGTCATCCCTGTCATGCAGGAATTTGACTATCAGCGCCAAAACAGCTATTCCAATGACTAAGACTCTATTTGTTATTGACAGAAAGATATATATATATATATGTCATAACAGAGCAGAGGAGGGCTGTCATACAAGCCTTTACAATCAGCCTCATGCAATGTTGGGTTTCAAAACGTGCTCATACTTTTTAGCCCGTAGACACAATGCATTAGTGTTATGGGAAAGAGAACCATACCAAAAAAAAAAAAAAAAGAAAAAGACAAAAAGACATCCAAAGGCCCAAATATGCTAAAGCCAAAAATCTTGCAGAACTGCCAGCAGAGAGACATCTCAGAAAGATCCTCCTTCCTGAAGATGAGTTGTGAAAAATACATATATTTATCAGGTTAATCCTCATTCCAATAACTGCGTAGTGGGTGGGCATATATTTCATTAAAATGGCAAATGCATTCACCTACCATAAACCAAAAATACAAACGTGAATACGAAAGGCCATGAATTATGCAGACTGCTATCTTTGATCATCAGGTAGGGAAGAGAGCTTAAAAAATCACTTACAGCAATCAGCTCGAGTTATCAGAATGCCTCAGCATCGTAAGCACCAAGCAGGAGTTGATCTCATAGCTGATCAAAAGCTGATTTTTTGCCTGCCTTCACAATAAAGACTTGCATTTGCACCGTGACAAATTGCCTTTAAGATGCTCACAACGCATCTCCTAGTAATCAGGTACAAAGAGCAGCTCTTCCATACCTGTAGAAAACTCCAAATTCTCAAGTAAGTTGTAAGTAAGTATATAAATATATACAAAAAAAGACAGACAAAAAGACCACTATGTGCTCGTAAAGATCTCATGCAGGAATTTCTCTGCTATACCTGAACACCTGCACAAAGCCCTGCAGAATCTTTCTTGGGTCCTTTTCTGCAAAGCAATGAGCCAGGCTCTCACCTCTTGGGTCAAACCCTGCTCTAGCACGGCTGTATCACTTTTTCTGTGCGCTCAGCCCAGTCGGCACAGGGAGGATTCTTCACTTCCCAGTGGGAATGTGCCCTTACAGAGAGGTAGCTGGTGGTAAACATGGAGAGAGGAGAAAAACCTAAATGTCATATACACTCTCAGCTTGTATCAGAACACGCAATTCCCCCCCATCACCTGTGGTGCCCCCCACGTGCAGCCAAACTGCAGGCACCAGGGGCCCATCCTCTGCTTTCCTCCTTTGATTGCTCACCGCCATAAAACACAACGAGGAAGGGTGCCTGCAAGCTTCTGAGCACAAAAGCCACTCTGCAAATTCTGCTGACTTCAAGGACAGCCACGGTCATCCATGCAGTAACTCACCAAGCACGCGAGGTGGGCAGCAGGACCGTACATCAGCACTGCTGGCTGCCTGTGCTGGGAATGCACGGGCAGCGGGCCGCCGGTGTGCCTCCCGTGCTCCTCATTTACTCACATCTGCATTGCTCTTGAGCAGGGTTGCCCTCAGCAGGATGCATTCGGGAGCCATTTGTCACTTGAGAAGTGGAGAGGCTCTGACGTTTGTGTAGAGACGGGCAGTTTTAGCAAGCTGGTGATACAGACACAGCCCGTCTGCCCAGACTATTTAGAGTTCAAAAGGAATTGCTGGTCTTGGAGCTGGGCAGCAGAAATCACTGCTGTCTCCTTACCCACCTCGTGGCCAACGGGAGGGCAGAGGATGCTCCTCCATCGTGCTAATAGAAACGTGAAGTGCTTCAAACACACCGTGCTTTTTTTATAAATAATGACCTGAGGTTGGCTGCTTTTCACCTTTATAAGCAGGTCTGTCAGTTTATATTTAGAGATGGGAAGTATCTTTTATTCTGTGTCTTGTAGCTTTTCTATGACACAACCAGTGAGGGCTGAGGACAACCAGAAGCTTGCAAGGGAAGCACTGCCCCACGCAGCATTGCACCCCATGGCAGGGAAGGCATCAGACCTCGCTTTCTGGCTCAGCAGCCATGGTGCAAGAAGAGGCACAAGGAGGGAAGCACGGGGTAAACAGGCAGCTCTGGCAACAGAGCAAGCCACACTGCTTCTGTACACTGCTCTCTGCAGCCACTGTGTCCTTGAAGCTTACCAACTTCTGCTAGTGGTAGGCAAAAAATACGGTTTTCAATGAGATTCCCCAGGTCTTTTCTCCAGTGATGGTCTTTCTGCTTCCCAGAATCACAGAACCACAAAATGGTCAAGGCAGGAAGGGGCCTCTGGACATCTGCTCCAACCCCTGCTCAAGCAGGGACACCCAGAGCAGGCTGCCCAGGACCGCGTCCTGGTGGCTTTTAGAGATCTCCAAGGAGGAGACCCCACATGAAGGTCTCTCTGAGCAGCAGCATGGCCTTCTGGTGAATCAGCCACTCCTCATAATTTTCTTCCCTCTCCAGACTCCAGAAAAATTGGATGCAGGTGGCCCAGAGCACTCTAGTGGGTTTCAAGTAGGAGAGGAAAGGATGTTGAGCAGTGGGGTGGCTCATTTCTACTCTGTAGAGACATGCCAGAGACATTTGTCAGAGGAGGAGGACTCACAGGTAATTATTCTCATGGTGGAAGGGCTGATTTGGAGAAAGGTGGGTGGGTGAGGGGATTTCTGAGCTCAGAGCGTGCCAGAAACTCAGTATTTTTACGTGGAAGCTGCAAGCGTGAAAGACAGACGATGACAACTAGATTTGAGGTTGTTAGCATAACGGAGAATACAAAGAGCAAATACTGACTTCTTCCACACCTCCATCTTCTGCACATAAAACACTGTCATTCCCTACACACAGGCAGCAGAGTCCCTGGGCCCCCCAGGAACCTCTCTGCAAAGCCCTGCTGCCAGGCCCAGCTCTGGCTTTGCCGTGCCCTGTGAAAGTCCTGCAACCAAGTAATGGCAGAGAAGCCCCTGGCCACACCGTTACATGAAGAAGTTTTCCAAAAGGAGGTTTTGCCATGCTAATGAGTGTGGCAGGGAGACGAAAGCACACTGAATAGATGGAAGGGAAACCACTCTCCTTAAATGTAGCCTTTGTGTGCAAATCAAATTTGCTTACACCACCTGAGGAAGCAGGGAGTATGAAAACTGGGGGAGAAAAAACAAAAATCACAATGACAGAGCAGATTGCTGAACCTAAGAGCAGCAATCTGAAGAGGGCAATTTTTTGGAATAAGAAGAGTTTTTAACTTCTGGTAATTATTTAGATCACAGAAGGAACACCATAAAATTCCTACAGGTTAGAGACAAAGAAAATAAGAGAGCTGCCCCTGCTCTTTATGATGGGGGAAAGCATTCATGTGGTCCAACTCAAGCACTCCTTGCCGCCAGCAAACTGTGGAAATGAGAAACACAGAAGGGTTCACAAATGGCTGAATGAGTTCAGAAGGAAAAAAATCCACCAAGGGTTCTCAATATAAGATGTACCATCTTTGACTTACGCAGTCCTTCAGCTGCAGATTGTTGGAGCTGGGGATTTAGGCTAAGTATCACTATGTTTGTCCTCTTACACTCTTCCCATTTTGGGCCACTGTCAGAGATAGGGGGTGATGTGAATAAAGCTTTTGCCTGACCTGGCACATCCAACAGCAGATCAGATAAGACCTTGGAAAATCCAAGATGTTTGTCTTCCTCCTCTTCCTTTTCTCTCTTTTCCCCTTTGCTGTAAGGAAGATGAAAGATCAGTATGGTGTCAACTTACACAAAATGGCTGATTTACATGCCATAGATAAAATCCCAGGGCATTAACTCTATTGTGGTAAGTTCATGCTAGGGAAACAATGCAGCTTCTTGGACGACAAAGCCAGGCCATCAATTTGATGGAGAAACACAGCAGGCTTTTGAACACAGCCACATCTAAAGGCAACTCATAAGCACAGCACTGCAGAGCAAAGTGCAGACGTGTAAGTACAAAAAAAAAATAAAATAAAATAGCAAAACTGCATTCAAAGATGTGGGAGGGAAGAATGAGATGCAAAGGAAGACTTGTTCACCTGTCCCCTGCCCCTTAACCTCCTATTCCTCATATTAACAACCAGGCTCTCCAGGGAACCAGAACAGGTTCCCTTCAGGCCCTAGATGATGACTTGGCCGGTGTTGCTGCCACGACACCATAGTGCCAGCAGGCTTCAGGGCTTTAGGCAGGGTCTCACTAGCTCTAATGATGTGCCACATATCAATGCTGCTTGGCCCAGGAGAGACAGAAATTTCAATACATGCTCCACATCAGAAGACAAGAACAAAACACCGTAAGTTATAAAGGTAAATATGACTCTTCTGCTCTTGACTGACAAAACAGAGCTGTGTAGGCTCCCAGGCAACGACTTAGAGATTGTCTTTGCAATTGTTCAGTTCCACAGGAGATTTTAATTCTGTTTATTCCTGAAAATGTCATTATGAGTGCTAATTCTTATACATCCTCAGTTGTATTTTCACCTGTGCATTGGATTGAAAATGTCTACAGTCGTGGCACAAGCCTTATGACAGAAGATTGTTAAATGAGGCAGCTCTCTGTATATATAAACTTCCTTAAAAAATGATGTCGATCCCACCAAGCAACTCGGTCTCTTAGGGAAGAATGTGCTTTTGTTGCAAAAATGCCCTGCAACGATCAATGCCCCAAGCCTGCTCCAGGGGCACGTGGCCAGACGCAGGCACGCCAGGTTGATGGTGTTGCTTTCTGTGCCTCCTTCATTAGCCATGACATGCAAGCACAGTGTCTCGCTGCAGCACTGCATTGGCATACAGGGAGTTTCCTCTGAGCCCTTAAAACACAATCGTGTAATGTTGACACATCAGTGAAAGAATAAGTTGTAATATTACTGCAAATTCAACCTCACTTAATTCAGCTTCATGAAAAAAAAAATCAGTAAGACTTGCAGTACTCATTGCAGGCTGAGACAGCACATCTCAAGGTTCTTAAATAATGCATTAAAAGCAGAGGAGCTAGTTCTCCCTTTAGTTTCTATGGCTCTTTTGTCAGCATTTAACGTTACAGATCACAGGCCCTCTCTTTTCATCTGTGGGAGGTTTACTGTCGGATTCTCACCCAGCAAGGACTGTGTCGGAGTCGTTCCAGGACAAACATCCTTGGTGGCCTGCAAGACACTGTTAAGAACCTGCAGCAGAGCCATTCAGCCTCTGGAGTGTGCCAGCTTTCCCCTCTGGGACATGAGGTTTCTGCTCATACTGGACTGCGCTCCACATGCTGCGTTTTTGCACAGGGCACATTCCTGACAAACACGGTAAGCAGCAAACACCTTGGGACTGGGCGTCCAAAGCAATTCACATATTGCTATGTGCTTGGATACACCAACCCTGTACCTAGGTGTGAGGTGCAAGTAGGAGTACCTCTTTTTCCCTGCTCCCAGTCATATCATGTAACATCAAAGCAAAAGTCACTTAGCTTAAAATCATGGAATCAACTAGGCTGGAAAAGACCTTCAAGATCATCAAGTCAAACCATCAACCTGACCTATCAAGTCCCATCACTAAACTACGTCCCTAAGTGTCACATCCACACCTCTTAAACACCTCCAGGGATGGTGACTCCACCTTTTCCCTGGGCAGCCTGTTGCTTGACCGTCCTCTCCATGAAGAAGTTGTTCCTAATACCCATTCTGAGCCTCTCCAGTGCACGTGAGACTATTTCTTCATGTTCTGTCACTTGTCACCTGAGAAAAGAGACCAACACCCTCCTTGCTGCCACCTCATAGAATCATTGAATCATAAAGGTTGGAAAAGACCTCCAAGATCATCTGGTCCAACCATCCCCTTACCACCTCCTTTCAGGTAGTTGTGGAGAGTGATGAGGTCTCCACTCAGCCTCCTCCATACTAAATAACCCCAATTCCCACAATCAATCTTCATATGTCTTGTCTTCTAGTCCTTTCACCAGCTTCATTGCTCTTCTCTGCACACACTCAGGCAGCTCAGGATCCTCCTTACAGCGAGGGGCCCAAAACCAAGCACAGCATTCTAGGTACGGTCTCACCAGTGCCATGTACAAGGGGACAATCCCTTCCCTAATCCTGCTGAGCACACTATTTCTGATGCAGACCAGGATGCCTTTCTTGGCCACCTGTGCACACTGATGGCTCATGCTCAGCCAGCTGTAGACCAGCACCCCCAGGTCCTTTTCTGCAGCTTCATCTTTTCTGGCTTTCCTCCTCATTGATCTTCTTTTCAGGGCAACTCCATTTGCTTTTCCCATAAAATGATGAACTTTTATGCCACCATATTGACATGTAAAAATGTCCTCAACCAATCAACGTCTTACTGGGCTGCTATGGCCATTCCTCCATTTCCTCATGGGAAACAGAGCCAACCCAAACTTTTACTTGTGCAGACACCACTGTCCTTCATTAGTATCATAACGAGAGGCCCTCCCTCTTCTTCAGGCCCTCCAGTAACAAAGAAGTCAATGGCCAGCACTGGGTCTGGAGACAGGCGTATGGAGATTAACTCAACCCCGTCACGTCCCCGTAACATCAGTGATGCCTCTTCCAGAACTGCAGTTTCTCCTTTACCAAAGTCACTTCTTATTTGCAGTGACTTGCTCAGCCCAGAGGAGCACCTAGCCACCTGGAGTCTCTTGGCTGTTTCCAGAGCTTATTACTGGATGCACATTAGAAATCGCCTAATCTCCTCAAAAAACAAGATCTAGGATTAATGTGATGTGGGTTTATTTTAGGCACCATTCTTCCTCCTGAAGCCCTGGCCTGTAGGGACAGAAATGATGTAGAAATCTTTTTGTTTTCAATGAGCATATGCATGCGTAGAGCCAAGTTTTCAAACAAAATCAGCTTAAAAATTCCAGGGTTTGATTGTTTTCTTGGAACGTAATTTGTCCCTGCATAATCACACCTTCCCAGAGAGTCTCAGCAGGTGGATGTGTTCAGGCCTCCGCTGCCTCCAGGCTCTCTGTCCCCCTGCACTCTTGTCTCCGTGGGTCTCTCCATCCCAGGTTTCTCTGTGAAGGCCCGTGGTAACACACAATTTACTGACTTGCAAGTAACCCAGAAATTCAAATAGCATCCTCAGCAGAGGGGGGGAAAAAAAAAAAAAAAAGAACCAGCTTATCTTCAACTTCTGTGATAAATCAAAAATCACAAAATTTAATAAGAAAGCCTGTTAAAGCTTACTCCTTTGTATTCACAAGTTTCTCTCCACAGAAACCTATAATAACTACAGCAGGTTTCTTTTCTGCTACATAAACTTGGAAAACAAAAATCAAAGAGTAGATCTGCAGCACAGAAGATGAAGGATTTGCTTGTCAGAAGCCTGCCTACATCCACAGCAGATTTGTTAGCTGGGCACTCTGAGAACAGGCTTGGCTTAACACTGCAGTGTTACAGTACCAAGCTTGGTACCTGTCTCGGAAATGCCATTTCCCTGCTGCAAGCTCTGCCTTTCCACTTCATGTAGAGATGCTACCCAGATGTGGGGTACTTATTGCTTTCAGTGTCCTCTGCACTGCTTAGATATGACTTTCCGTGCCATGTTTCATTTAATTGATGAATTAAATTATGAATTAACAATCTCTTTTAATTTCTTCATTGCAAGAACACCTTCCTGCCTCCTCAGACCACACCGCGTTTCTGAGCTGCCCAGATGCCTTTTGGGACAGCACCACAGACAAGACAATAAATAAATAACACAGAGGTGCCCAGGCAACTGCCCTGAGTGCCTGAACATCTGCTTTGGGATGTGCTGGTTCCTTGAGGTCCTTCCAGGATAGAGTCCTCAGTGTGTCCAAACTAGAGATGCTCTGGGCAGGTGGCAGCATTCAGTGCGCACCTGCATCTGTGGATGGACTTGTACGGGAAGCAAAGGTCACTGCACACCTTGTCACCTTCCAAACTCTGGCAAAATACGTTCCCTTGTCTCTGCCTTTTCTAACATATAACAGGATGCTAAATAAGACAAAACAGTTTCTCTCCCAGTCCCCAAATCCCTAATTGCTACACTGTAAACTGAGAAACAGAATATGGGAGACAGAACAAACTTCGTCCACCAGAGATTAATCAGGCCTCACAATGTGTTGCTGCAATATTCCCAGGTGATACAGGAGGTCAGTGCAATACAGGAATCTGCAGAGAAGAGGATAAAATAGCCACCAGGACTCTGGCTTTCATCCCATAGTGTCACTTCATCACAAACTTGGCCTGCTCTTTTAGAGAGGAAATGTTTTAACATCAGTGTGCAATATTAAGCTGTCTTTATCCAGAAGGTTACAAAACAAACAAAATCCAGGAAGATGGCTTAACACACATTATTAAGTTAGCCTATTTGGAACCAGAGGAAAAACAGGAAAATCATTTCCTTTTCATGTTGAAAGAGTATTTGTTGTCACAGTCTGGTTGCTACCACCCTTCCCTTCCACCTGCCAGAGCTCACCTAGAGATGGGACCATCACTCTGCTCTCCTCTGCAAAAAGCAAACTGGAGGCATTTCCATGGGGATTTGCCTATCTTTCATTCACAAGAACATGCCATTTGACAGATATTGAGGATGACCCCATGAATAAGGGGATAAATTTGGGAAAAGACTTGGATTTATCCATCTGTGAGGTGTCAGCATGTACCTTGCTTGCTACTGCCTCTGCCTCCCTTCTCACCTCCTGCTCTGTGTCATTAACACGGAGACTCCCCAGAGCAGAGCTTCCTCATGAATCAAAGACATCAAAAATATTGGTGATGAGATCAACTCTCAGTTACCTGCCCACCTACTCTTCATGCTGTGTTTCTCCTCATGCAGCTTATGTTGCCTTCACTCCTTCCCAGGCCTCTCTAATCTTAGCCTTTAGCACTACCTGCATGTATGGAGGCTCAGCCTCCCTTTTACATCTACAACCCCCTGTCCCTTCAAGTCTCTTCCAAAGCCATTTCTTCTACATCATTTAAGTAATCTGAATCATCCATTCCAGCACTGTGTGAGCTTGACACCAGGGAGGGGCAGAGAGAGAGAAAGAGAGAGAAAGAGGGAGAAGAAAAGCAAATAAAATGGTGAAGGGGATATGTACAAGATCTGAGGCTCACCATACCCATTTCTGCTCACCTTTTCAGAACATCTCATCTTTGCAAATGACAGTTTCATTTTTGTGCTGAGCAGAATTATGGCATCAGGTAAATAATAATGAATAATGCGATCTCTCACCTTCCCACTGGAATAAAATCATCAGCTGATTTGTGAATAATTTTCTTATATTCACACTAGAAGACTTTTGTCAGAGATTAAACTTTTTTTTTTTTTAATTATTAATGGTAATCCTATCAAAATACCTAAAAAATAAGTAGGGTTTCTGAATGACCTGGTTGCATTCCAAGACAACTGCAGAGCAAATTATTTGATGAGGCTAGTAATCAAGAAAAAAAAAATCATATTTGCTTTTTATAAATTACAAAAATTTCACAGGGAACACAGCAGAAACATCCTAATTAAGAGCTTTAAGATCACAGTACAGCTGAGATTTCCTCCCTTTCTCTCACTTTCCAGTATTTCCTATATGGAAAAGGGTTACTTGTCAAAGGATGCCAATACAGCCCACATTAAAGTGAGTGGAAATTTCTTTCACACCTCGGCCAGTGTTGAACCAGAACCAGTGTCCCCATACAGGCCACAGAGACTGCAGATGGACCCCTCTTCTGGACTTTCTTCTTCTTCCAGGCAAACTGCCAGGACTCCGCTGATGGGATATGTGATTTCTCATCTCTTCTCTTTTCCTTTTCTCAGAGATATAACTTCCCATTGCAAACCTTAGGTGGTAAGATCTTCAATGCAGTAAGCAAAGGGCAGTTCAGTCAGATGACTTTAAGCTGAGTTTACTAAAGCTGGAAACCATGAAGAAGGGGTGATAGAAAGCTGAAAGTAATCTGAGATGTTTAGTAGCATAGTATTAGAGTATAATTTTGATAAATTGGAGAAACAGCCTGAAATTAATAACAGAAGTTTCATTAGCACAAATATAAACTTACCCACTCCAGAAAACATTTCCCCAAGTACAAGAAGATTAATAATAGCAAGAGATCTTCAGAAAATTACCAGCAAGCCTTATTGGTAGTGCTCTCATGAAGATGATGTTGAGATAGAAAGGAACAGATGCATAATCTGATCTGGGTTTTCATAAATTATCTTTAAAAAAATAACTTAAAGTCTTCCCTGAACAGCAGAGGAAGGGCTATTTGCCTCACTGGTTTTCATTCTTATTTATCTTGTCCCAGAGTGCTATAAAATCCACGGTAATTATATTTAAGTACCTACAATGAAGAATATTGAAGGAGGATATATGAGAGAACACAAGCAGCACTAAGTCTGGTGCCATCACTGTGATGGGCACAGGCATCAAGTACCCTCCTGAAGAACCAGGGACAGCTGCACAGAGCCAAAGGTGGGAGGAGAAATCCCAACCGCTCCTCCCTGCAATGTGACCCCAAATGCCACATCTCACCTGGGAAACGCTTCCTTCTCCTCCAGCACGAAGTTGTGGCCAGGATCTGCAAACTGGGAGGAAAGAGAGAAGAGCACACAGGAGGACTGGGGACAGGAGGGCTTTGGCATGCACACGGAGGTGGGTTGCAGTGAACGTGCACTGGGACATGAGAACACAAGGCTGACCAGGACAAGGGAGGGTATTTCCAGAGCAACACCCTCAGAGGACAGCTTGCCAGCGTGAAATTTCACTTAGAAAGACAGCTTCTTCTGACAAAGAATGAAACAGCAGCTACATTTTATCACTGGTGACCATTTCTCTGCTGAGTTGTAATCTAATGTTCAAAAGCCATTCCAGTACTTTGAAAGATTTTTTTAAGGTAAAACATAAAGACTTTCTCGTGCTCATCATTGTGTAAACAACAAGATACACACTCACTAAGTCCTAAGTCCCACCTTAAAAACAACAGTCAAAAAAAAAAAAAAAAGAACAACTAAAAATGTATACTCAGGACTATGTAAAACCAGAACATAATAGAAATTCAAGTGGCAACCTTACAACCTTACAGCATCGATCAAATTTTAGTACTAGTGACCCTCTTTTCCCCAGGGGGCTTGACACTTCCAATTTGAAAAAGTTGCTGAAAAGATCACAGGGATAAAATTGGAAATATATTTAAACCGTGGGAGAACATTAATTTTAATTATGATAATATGACCTATTAAAGACAGAAATGAAAATCTCCCCATTGATTATGTCAAAATAAATTCCATTCCAAAAGGGGCTGAAACACCAATTATGCCTCAGTTTTAAAGAGACAGAGAAAACATGAACATCCAATTCTCTGCCTATTTACAGAAGAGTACTAGTGGTTTTCAACATTTTCCAGTTTGCAGGCCCCTGAAAATTTCCAGCAGAAGATCCCATTAAAGAAAAAACACAAACTTCTCACAAGAATTTGCTCTACTTGGTTACTTTTACTGATTTATCAGAAATAGTCTGTGGAAATAAGAGCCTAAAGAGCAGCAATCAAACCCCACTGAGGACAGATGCTCCTTCCACAGGTAATCGATACAAAGGCATCTTGCTGTCAGCTTACGGCATGCCCAAAGCATGGCTTGTATTAGCATTTGCAAGGCACGTGCAGCTGCCAGTCCTGGCAAGCCCATGGATGGGATGAAAAGTACCTTTGTGCTCACCAGAAGATGCAATTAACAGAAGGCTTCACCCCTACAAATTGCTTAGGGGAAGGAGACACGGACTGCAAAACATCTTCTTGCTAGGTGGGGCGCCAGGCTGCCCCTTCACCTCACCTGAGGAACTGGTTCTGCTTTATAAATCCTGTTAAACATTTCGTTCTCTCCCTGGCACACGGCAATGGAGGCAATGGAGAGCCCAGGGCATGCTGATGGGGAATTTGGGGACCCGAGTCCTTTTTCAAGCCACCAGCATTGTGGACCAGGCAATGCACCAGGATGTGCATTTCGTGTCTTCTTCGGCCTAGGGGAATACACAAACTATTAGCTGTTTCAGACAGTGCCTTTCTGCCTTTTTACATGAAATATGTTTCATTCAATTGTGAAATTCACGCAAGTTCCCAAACCTCCATATTTCTCACAAATCAGAATTTTTATTTTCTGGCCTGACCAGTTCACACAGATCTTTTGCTAAAGGGACCAAGACAAGCAAGGTGATTTCCTCACCATTGTTCTCACCATTGATCGTCACCTTCCTTCTTTAGGATCACCTTATGCATTTATAGCAACATAACACAGCTGAGGACAGTGCAAGAGGTTTTCATCACAGGGGCAGAGCTTCATGCCAATTATTCTTCGTTTCACCTTTTAAAATGTTAGCCAGAAAACAGAGTTACAATTGTCCTGTTTTCACTCTCACGGCTTCCTGAATCTTACTATTTATTTTTGTATTTTAAAATATTAACTGATTATCTAAGAACCAAAAGGCCAGAAATATAAAGTCATATAGACTTTATACAAATAACAAATAAGATATTAATTTAATAATTCAAACTTGCAGAAGTGTCCCCAAACTTTACCTTCTACAACTGAATAAATAAGTGTATAAGGCATGGCCCTGCTGTATGGCTGGGAAACACTGTTTATCTCCATAGCACTGATATCAGCTGCGTCCTTTGTGTCCCAAAATTAAAGGAACATATCCACTAGCATATGACTAGAAATTAGACTAGGCCTGCACTACAGAAAGAAAAAGGGTTATGTAAAGAATTAGATCAGTATGACTCATCCTGAACATTGGTTTTGAAGAATGTTAATAGTACTATTGTGGTATCAAGCTGGCTGCTACAGTTAAGATTGCACTTGGAATTTCCATTATAAATCCCATTTTCAAGGGTTTATAACTTGGCTGTAGTATAAATTCAATCACAGCTGAAACTCAACATACAGAGCCTCATCATTGGAAGCAAGAAAGGTTTTTCAAAGAAAAATCCTTTTTGTTGTTTGAGGTCAAAGGGATGAAAAAACCAGTAGAGTCATTATGGGAGAGTTGATGCTTTTCTGCCCTCCCGTAAATTACAAATGACCTCTGTATTTAAACTCAGGATTTCATAGGTCTTTAATGCAGAATGACGAATGCTATCTCTAGGTATATTGAAACAAAACTCATTAAAATAATTGAGCTGTTTCCCTGGAAAAGCTACTAGATGGTATATGCAACTCCTCTGAAGTTTCAGCACGAGTTTTGATATTCAGAGGGACAAATTTCAGCACTGGCACAAACTGCAGAGCCTCCGTTAATTTCTGAGCAAGTAACAACCCCATGTCTTCAACAAGGAGGTATCTCCCAGTACATTCGTGCAGTCAAACTCTGGCTGCACCATAGGTTTTGTGTGATCCCTGTACTTAATATGTAGGTCGATAAGACCTACATCGGTCAGTAAGCAGTGTTTTGGATGCAGTCAAATGAGAAATGGATATGAAATAGCAGAATGCTTCCTGATGAGGGATCTTGTTCAGCCCACCACTTCCCTGGACTCTTGCCCATAATCTCTTCCACAATATTCATAAAGCTGGTTAATAATAATTAATACTATGCTTTCCATTCCCTAAGAACACACTTTCTCTGCCTTAGCTGAGAAAAGAGCACCACTTGCACCAGCTTCCAGAGGATACCTTTTAGTTAGGCTTTGGGCTGAGGCCATTGTTTCTACACATCTGATACATAAGGAGAAGAGCAGGAATCCATTAAATAACAATGATTTGGGTACTTGGAATATGTAACGTGCCACACGAAGAAGAGCCTTTGCTTGCCAGCTGAAGAACACAACAACAATACGGAAAACCTCCACCCACAGGGGTGGTATAAAATCAGAGGAGTCACTTTTGCATTGGGCCATAGGGATCATATAAAGTATCAGAGACTTCAGATATTTCTAAAATGATGGGAAGCTTCGGGAGGATGGTGCTGGAGAGGCAGGAGGAGTACTGCTGCATAGCACGAGCCCAAGCACAGCCCTAGCAGTGGTTCCCACCAGCCAGTGACCAGCAGAACCCCAAAAAGGGAGAGCAGCCCCAGCCGTTGCCCACAGGCAGGCTCACACCAGGCTGCTCGGGCTAACGGGGCAAGGCACGGCACTGTGATGTGCAGCTGTATACAATGATCTACATCCAGCACTGCAGGAAAAGGGAAAGTGTTCACGTCTGCACCCGGGAAAAAGATTTGTCTTAGGTAAGCAGCTTTTATTTCAGACAGAGCAGTTTACTCATTCCTTGTCACATCTTTAATGTCAGTAGCAGTGGTTTGGAGGGATAATAGCACTTTAATAATAGAGGTTGCAACCTAATTGGAAGCTTTGAATCGAGTGCTTCTAAATGGGAAGAATTAACTGCACCTATGAAAATTTGATGCTACTCTTGTCAGGTGTCCATCTGGATTGGAAGTATTTCCCCAAAGCTGCTGAGTTAATAAGCTTCTTAATTTCAATGAAGGAGATTTTTTTTTTCATTAACTTTCTTCACCCTCATCTGTCAAGACTTGTCAAAAGAATTTCACATGAACATCAGACTACCTCACTGCATCTGAAATACATAATTGCTATAAAGACCCCTTGAGACAATGTGTACGAAACCCTTAAATAATGACTTTGATCTTCAAATTCAGAATGTTCTGTCTTCCTTTTTTTCCCCTTCAACTGAAATACATGTTAACTAATGAGCAAGGCCAAGTTGTTCAGGCCGGATGGGTAAGGAGCGTGCAGCTCAGGCGGTGGCAACAGCTGCTCAGCCCCTTGCAGGGATGACCCCAGGAGCTGGGATGTCTGGCAGCCGGTGGGCTTCATCGCAACTCAGGTGCTGAATTAGTCCTTCTGCTTGAAATGGCCTCACTGAAATCAACCCACTCTAAACATTGTTTTTCCCTGCATTAAAATGATCTTAAAGAGTGTTTAATAGTTTGCACAACATATGATGGGACGGCAGAGCCTTTGTTTAATCTCACCTTCTGTTTTGTAGGAGGTATTTCTTTCCATACGTTATGAAGCAGCTCAATAAAGCAGAAAGCTCCCAACCTGCAACACTGTAAGAGTCTGTCTGAGGGGAACTTAACGATTTCTTTCTAAAACTGATGAGGAAGAAAACATGAGAGGCAGTTTATGGGAAAATTGAGGAGCTTACTGCAGAAACTTGTATTGACAGCAATATAGCAAAGGATTGCATTAGTCTCCCCTTGCATATGAGATAATAAATACAGACAAGCAGAAAATATTTTTTCCTCAGTGTCTGTGCCAGTAAATCTACACTTTAAGGGGTTTTCTGAAGCCTCAAAACCCAGGAGCTGGAACCTTTGCAGCTCTTCTAAACTGCAGCAAGAGCACAGTGCATTGAAGCCAATGAAGAGACCTCCCCGACCAGGACCTGACCCAGAAGCTGCCAAGGCCAGCAGACAGCCCTGGCACTGATGGCTGCCCTATGGCTGGGGATGTGGAAGAGTCATGAAGGTGAAAGAACAGGTAAACACTGGTTTTAGCCCCCAACATTCAGCCACTCTGCAGTGGGTAAAGTGCATATGTATGGTGGTTTTACTCTGCTACGCTGCTGAACTCCACCATAGCCTCTTTCTCACTCCTCCTCCTCAAAGGAAAAATGGGAGAAAATACAAGGGAAAGGGCTCAAGGACTGAGATACGGATGGGGAAATCGCTCACCAATTATCGTGACGAGCAAAACAGACTCAGCATAGGGAGATTAGAGAAATTTATTACCTATTACTAACAAGCTAGAGCAGTGAGAACTGAAAACAAACTAAAACCACTTTCCCCCCACCATCACCCTTCCTACCTCCTCCCCCCAAGCAGCGCAGGGGAGCAGGCAATGGGGGCTGCGGTCAGTCCCTGACGCTTTGTCTCCGCCGCTCCTTCACGGTCCCTCTCTGCCCCTGCTCCCCGTGGGGTCCCTCCCACGGGATGCCGTCCTTCCCGAACTGAGCCTGGGGGGCTGCCCACAGGCTGCAGCTCTTCAGGAACTGCTCCCACACGGCTCCGTACCACGGGGTCCATCCCCCAGGAGCAAACTGCTCCAGCACGGGTCCCCCACGGGCGGCAGCTCCCCCCAGCCCCCCTGCTCCTGCGTGGGCTCCTCTCCACGGGCTGCAGCTCCGGCCCGGGGCCTGCTCCTGCGGGGGCTCTCCATGGGCCGCAGCCTCCTCCAGGCCACATCCACCTGCTCCACCGGGGGCTCCTCCACGGGCTGCAGCGTGGAGATCTGCTCCGTGTGGGACCCGTGGGCTGCAGGGGGACAGCCTGCTCCACCAGGGGCCTCTCCACGGGCCGCAGGGGAACTTGTGCTGCGTGCCTGGAGCACCTCCTGCCCTCCTGCTGCACTCACCTTGGGGGCTGCAGGGCTGCTTCTCTCTCAGCTCTCACCCCTCTCTCCCAGCTGCTGTAGCACAGCAGATTTCCCCTTCCTTCAATCTGCTCTCCCAGAAGCCCAACCAGCGTCGCTCATGGCTGGGCTCTGGCCAGCGGTGGGTCCCTTTTGGAGCCGTCTGGAGCTGGCTCTGATCTGACCTGGGGCAGCTTCTGGACTCTGCTCACAGATGCCACCCCTGCAGTCCCCATGCTACCAAAACCTTGTCACATAAACCCAATACAATGTTCAGTCCAAGGGTTATGAATGCAAACCCTCTATCCTCAGCAGCACCACCAGCACTGACAGGTGAAATAAGAAAGGACTGAGTTTGTACACTCACTTATCTAGTAGCCCCTTGCTGCAGCTAAGAGATCAGAAGAAAGAGGAGAAAGAGGAGAGACCAGATATCCTTTTACTATGAAAGGAAATAAAGGTTATAGATGGAGATTAACATGTAAACTAGACTTTGCAAAGTGACAACAAACTTAAGTCGTCAGTCGTTGGTAAGTAAAAAGACTGAGGTGTCAAAACTGTGGGCTGGGATATTTCTTCTTATTTAGGCTCACAGTCCATCATTTCCAGAAAGTGAAACCAGGCCCTGGCAGGTGTCTCACTCACAACAGTTTTGGCTTATATAATTAAGCCAACACAACCAGGAGCCAGATGTTATAACCACAGAAGATAGCAATTTTCTGAACAAGTATGTTCCATGTCACAGAGTTTCAAGTGGTAGAGCAGAGAAAGCCGTCAAAGACAGTAAAATGCTCACAAGTGTGTTTATGGGAGTTTGGGAACAAAACTGCCTCATTTGCTTCAAACTAAAACTGGCATAATCCTACTGGTGGGAGGGAAGATGAGAGCTCATCTGGACTTCTTCCATTCTAAAATAGAACGGGAAATCTCTCAGAAGCAAACCTGTGCACTGAGCCACGTGGGAAGCTGAGCCTCAGGAGTCTCCTGGGGTTTTCCAGACCAGGGCAAGCACAGCTTCACAGGAGGTACCACTACCTGCAGGGATGCCCAGCGGATGAAGCTGGGGAGTGGTGGCCACGTGGAGGAGCGATGATCGGTGCAGGACATCGGTTTGCAACCGGTTGAGTCAGGGACATCCACAGAGCTGCTGAACCAGTAGATGGGCACAAACGGGAGGTTTTGATTAGCTAGAGGAATACTTCTGCACCAAAATACTAAATAGGGAAGAATGGTGTATCATCTTCAGAACTCTTTGGTACCATGCTTAGTCACTTCCTCACTGCTCCTTCCCTGGTCATGGCACTGCTTGGTGAAGGAGCATGTTCCCAATCCTCAGTAGGGTTAAAGAGAGTTTCTTCTGAACTGAGCCACGCACATAATCCTCTTCAAATTATTTTGGTGGCAGCAAGTATGGAGTAGAGTACAGCACTAATCAACACAAACAAGGCTGTCAAAATAAGAGAAGAATGATAGATTGAATTCTCAATTTGTGTTTTTTTTTCAAAAGATCATGAAATTGCTTCTCTTTAAGTGTAAACACTTCAGTTGTTCGGTGCATTGTAAAATTGTCCTTATAATGAGAAATGTTTATTTTTAAAAAAATCAGCCAAAGATGTTATTGAAGGAATTAAAAAGACATTTTGTTATTTTCTCAGGGTAATTAAGCAAAAAAAAAAAATGGTGTAACTGTTATACCCAAAACTAGGC
Organism: Anser brachyrhynchus; assembly: GCF_964034855.1. Lineage (NCBI taxonomy): Eukaryota > Metazoa > Chordata > Aves > Anseriformes > Anatidae > Anser > Anser brachyrhynchus. The sequence goes on from NC_137694.1 coordinate 194,423,973, forward strand.
AGAAGGAATTCAGCTATTTATGTGGGTTGTTATAAAACAAAACGTTAGAAAAAAAATGAATCAGAATTGTCCCTTCTGTTAACAAGAACACAGAAGGGGGTGAATCTATCTATATTAGAAATGTAATGAAGAAATGTCTTACACCTGAAAAATAAATGATAAAAATCCCTTCCAGCTGCACATTCTCCTGCTGCTATAGCACTGACCTACACCACTGTGTAGTCTCCCAAATGTTTCCCCAAATGCAGCCCTAGCAACCCTGTGTGAATGCACGTGCTTTAATGCAATGCTAGGTAAGTGCTGTAATACAGAAATATGAAACTTTGCTCATAATTTTTAATTGCATAAGGATTTTTTTAAATACAAAAATCACTATTCGTTTTTCAATCTGTAAAACGATTGCAAACAAGGGAAAGTAAAATTTAATTAAAACTTATTCAAATCTAGTTCCTATCTCCCTGTGGAAAAGCCTTATCTACAAAGCCCCAGCTGCCAAGCATGCTGAGAGGGGCATATTCACGGTGGTTGACGTGAAGCAGTCACTGGATTAAGTGTATAAACTGTTCATGTAGCAGAGGTTGGGACCCAAATCTTTCAAGTGAGAACACGAGAGCTGCATGCGCTCAGTTGCTTGCTCTCTAATTCCATGACTTTTCTCATGCACAGGGCAAAAATCCCTTATTCAATGATAAAGAGAAGTGGGCTGAACTTCGTCAGGCATTTGGCCTGGGTCTTCTGCATGTCAGAGAGCATCTCTGTCATTCTAGTATGGGACTGTAAAACAAAGGCCTGATCTCTGCTCCTTCTTTTTGGTTGTACTAATCCTCATGAAAAGATTCCAGGTGTTAATCCAGCCTGCTGAAGGTGCCCCCCTTAGTTCTGAGAAAGATCTAAGTTCCAGAGAAGGAAATTATTTAAACCGCATGCTCATCTTAAGTGACCTTTATTAGCTGGCATAGCTACAGCCTGTTCAGTGTGCTGCCTCCTGCTACTGCTATCCTTAGGTAGTTAAACCTTCCTATACACCTATATATCTTGCAGAGAGCCAGGTCTCTTACCTGAGGCTCTGGAGTCCACTGCCAAGTTATAGTGACTAAAAGTCAACCATAAAACACTCCACATCATGGTGCACAAGACCTTTTCTGCCTCCAAACCAGCATCCTTTTGGCCTATAAACCTACTGACCTCAGGTAATCAGCTTGTGCTCTTGTCACAGGCAGATCTGATGAGGTGGTCACAGGCACCAAATCACACCATTCAGTGACATATAATTTAAAATGTATTTATTTGCCAGGGCAGGTATAGCAGGTAGACAGCCATTCCTGTTCACATACCACAGATCAGAGCACCATCCCCGCAAGCCTTGTGTGGACCACTGCAGCACCAGGGAGCTGGGGTGCAGGACATCTCTCTGACCTGTCAACGTGCAGGTCTGTGGCTGACAGCTCAGCTCCTATGTGTTGTGGTTCCTCCCCTCAGGCTTCAGCCTCTCCATGGTGCAGGGTGTAGTGTATGCTGCTCCCTTCCTGCCCAATTGTCTTAATTATTTTTTCCATGTTAATCAGCCTAACTGCCAGTGGCTTTGCTAGACATACAGCCCAAGGCCAGTTAACACTTGCCACCACAGGTTTCATCAGCTTCTGTCTCCCACCAAAATGCTGGAAAAACGAAATGTTACTTTCATTACCCAGCTCACACAGGATTAATTGGGTCCATGCTGGCCAGTCAGATGCAGACAGGCCTCACCAGCCCAGAAGGTGCCCCGAGGCTGGATGGAGCTTGTGACAGATCTACCACCTTGATACCTGGGGACCGAAAGACCCACCAGACAAACAAAAAATGTACAATATGGAACTTTCTGGCTAACACTGAAAATCGTAAGGCTGATTCTTCAGTATCTGTTACAAACAGGTCAGTATACCCATCATGATGCCAAGAAGTGACATTACAAGAATCAAAAGAAGGAAAAATCTTAATTATCTCTCCTCAGATGCCTTCTCAAAAGCCACTGGCTTCTGCATCACCCCAAGAATGGAAGCCCACATAAATTCATATAAGTAGCAGAACTACAGAGCCATACATCCTTCTCATTGTAAAACTTGCATTTGTTTGTCTTCTCTCCATGGTGTGTACTGCTTTCACCTCCCCTTCACATGTTGTAGTGGGTGTACATAGCAAGGTTTTGGTAGCATGGGGACTGCAGGGGTGGCCTCTGTGAGCAGAGTCCAGAAGCTTCCCTGTGTTAGATAAGGGCCAGTTTCAGCCAGCTCCAAAGGGACCTGCTGCTGGCCAGAGCTGAGGCAATAAGCGATGTTGTTTGCACCTCTGAGAGATCAGATTGAAGGAAGGGAAAATCTGCTGTGCTACAGCAGCTGGGAGAGAGGGGTGAGAGCTGAGAGAGAAGCAGCCCTGCAGCCCCCAAGGTGAGTGCAGCAGGAGGGCAGGAGGTGCTCCAGGCACGCAGCACAAGTTCCCCTGCGGCCCGTGGAGAGGCCCCTGGTGGAGCAGGCCCCCATTCCCCGTTCCCCTGCGCTGCTTGGGGGGAGGAGGTGGAAGAGGGTGGGGGGAAGGTGGTTTTAGTTTAGTTTTCTTTGTTTCTCACTTCTCTAGCTTGTTAGTAATAGGTAATAAATTTTATTACTCTCCCTATGCTGAGTCTGTTTTGCTCGTCACAATAATTGGTGAGCGATCTCCCTGTCCTTATCTCAACCCTTGAGCCCTTTTCATCGTATTTTCTCCCCCTTCCCCTTGGAGGAGGGGGAATGAGAAAGTGGTTGTGGTGGAGCTTGCCCACCCACCGGAGTAAAACCACCACAGATGTCCAGATCAGAGTCTATGCTTTCTAGGACAGGGAATATGTCAGTAGTATTTATTTATTTATTTATTGGCTTGTGCTACGACCAGACCAGCACATTTTTGTTTCTTTATAAATAAATAATAGACAATGAACTTGATCTTGCATATCCTAACTTTAATAAAATTCCACGTAACTTTATAAAGACACTCTGCTGAGTAAGCATTACATCTGGATCAAAATACATAGTGAAATACTGATACGACTAATGGTCACACACAAAGATGTAACTTAAAGCTGGGTTTATGGAGGCCTTCATTAAATTTATTTCATTAAACCCAGTAAATAACTGGTGAGAAATCCTTAATTACTTATTTCTGTAGATTACTTTTGGACCTTCTTCCCTCCTACTTCTGGACACTGCAATAATTATACATTCTTTCATTAAAAACATGCCAACTGATTATTTCTAACCAGAAGTCCTCTTAGTGAAAAGCCAGGATAGTTGCTAAAACATGTACTGAAACCGTAGATGTGTGCACTTAAAGAAACGAAGCAATGATCAATATTCAATATGAAACTGTGAATGTATTTCTGTACCGCATGGCTATTCCTGAAGATGTAAAGGCAAAACTCCAGATCAGTAGCCAACCACCACAGGAGCCTTGTGGTTTAAAGAGAGGTCTTCTCTGCAAACTATACTCATTAGATGAATCTTAAGTCTGAAATCACTCTCTGAGTGATTGCAGACTGATCATTTGCTGCACTTCGAATTGATTTCTGGTGTCTCCTCATCCCATCTGATCTGGTCTGTTCAATGCAGCTGCAGTCAAGTGTCTACAGCTGAGTCTACTGCAGGCCTCGCCTGAGAGCTGCAGATGTTCTCTAGATTGCCCTGGAATATGCTGTCGGCCATGCCAAAAAATCAAGTAGAGCAGAGCTCCTGCTGAACAAAAGCACTGACTGTGCCCAGGCACGTGGGCCTCCACTGATCCTGTGCAAAGCTGTGCTGTGAAGCAGCACTGCTCAGCCCTGTGCAGGAGCGTGATATTCTCTCACAATAACATATCCCAGCCGAGCACAAAAGACATAATGGAGCTGGTTGAAAAATCTGTTTGGGATTTTATGGTGTGTTTTTTCCCACTTTATTTGTTCAGCCTGTCAGAAACTGCCCAGAGCAGTTAGAACAAGATGTTCAGGATGCAGTGTAAGGCAGGAGAGCAAGAGCAATTTATTCCATATTCAAAACAGGGCAAATAACTCAGTGTAACAAAGAGGAATGGAGAGAGAGACAAGCAAGCCGAAGATCTCCTTTGCAAACACTTTCTGCATTTATTTTTCTCACTGCCAGCATGCCACCCTTCCTGAGGGGACAGACTGGTTTTATTGACAGACTGAGCAGCATCGTGTTCAGCTTGGTGTGTTCGGCACAGGCACCAGCACAGAGAGCTGGGCATTATTTCCCTTTGTGTATGCATTTGATGAACCAGGCAGCTTCCCCACAGCACCAGAGGCGAGGAGGACCTCCAGGCTGGCCGCACCAAGCTAGGAGCTGAGACCACAGCCTGCAGGAAGGCACAGGAATGCTCGCTTGTATCTCCCTCTCCTCTGTCACCTAAAGACTCACAATGAAAGAAGAAGTCACAGCAGCGCATTTGGTGTCACTACAAGGGTGTATGTAGTAGGAGAAGCCGGCGGTGAGTTTGTCTTGCACCCCCTGCCCCGGTACTGCTGGATAAGTCACTGTGCAGCACCTCAGGCTGAGCATCACCTCTGACTTACTCTAAAGATCCACCAACCCACAAAGCACATTGCACCAGGCAGGAGAAACCCAGTGGGACTTGGAAGGCAGAAAGAAGGGGTATAAAAACCAATTGCTCAGGGGACTGGTCTGTCTCTCCTAATCCGTCAACGTTTTGGAGCCTTGGTGTGACACACGCCCAAGACTCCTCGGGTTACATCCTCCTTCATCCTCTTTAACAGCATCTCAATGAAATGGAGGTGTATTAAAGCAAAAGGGGGGTTGATACAGTCTTCAAAGGACCCCTAAATTCACAGGAGTTGCTGAAATGGAAAGGCTATTCTGAGGCATCTCCCCTTGTTTAACTACCTAATCAGACTGATTCTTTCTTTGTCTGATTTGTGCCAATGTTGAGATTGAACTCGAGATTCACATCACATAGCTCCTAATTCCATCACATTAGTGCTCAAATGAGATACTGCAGCACACGCTCTTTCCAAATGGTAGCCTGCAGGACTCCTTTATGAAGTGGGTTAAAAAAGACCTTTGGTACTTTTCTAATAGATAACCTTCATTATTTACAGGCCCTAGAATGACAAAAAAGATTCACTGCAGAGCTAAAGCAAGCTGACAAGCTATATTCGAGTCACATCTAATAGATAAAGAGGCATTGCAGTAAAATAGACTTAAAATATTTCTGCAGCTCTGTTTTTCAGCCTGTTTTTAATAAGTGGAGAATTTGCCACCCTGTTCTGCTGGACTTTTTGAACATAAGAAGGGTATATTTTGAGACAGTTCCTTTCCTGGAGCCCACGTGCTGCTCATTTAAACTACGGGAGATGTGATTTACCTTCCTAGTGTCAAGGGGTTTTAAAATAATTTAGAAAGGGGGAGAGAGGGGGGAAAAGGCATTTTGTGAGAATTTCTCTTCTCCTGACAGCTAACAAAGCAAGAACAAAAGGGGCTTTACAGGGTTGTTTTCTACCGAAACCTAAAATACTGCATGTCCAGTCACAATCTAATGCTCTTTTGCTATGATGTAATAAGCTATCCAATGGACTAAGGGCAAATATTGGACCACGGATTTGGGGACAATATTTTTTTCCAAATTTTTTCATCATGAGCAAAATAAGTGAAGAAGCTGATTCTATGCCAACATGGGTTATCAATTTCTCTAGTCATTAGTTACAATTAACTGTGTAATTATACAGTTTGCTGTTTTTTGCTTCCTGGCAGGCTAATGTTTTATCTGAAGCAGAGGGTGCAATGCGGGGGATTTAATTGCTGGGCCTTTTGTCAAGCAGCTGTCATCTCTTCCACATGCACAATCCTTGGGATGTTGTAACTCCAGAGAAATGAACACGCGACAGGTTTCCTCTCCACAAAAGACAGAGTAAGAGTAACCACTACCATTTCTTTTGGTATTTGTATAGAAAGAATAGAGTGCGTGCTGGGAACTGAAGGATGAAGAGGGACGCTTACTACTGTAGCACGTTGACAGCTCAGTGAAAGTCCACGTCCCACTGAGTGAGGTCCTGACCAAATGAAAAATAAAACCCATCCTCAGTCTTTACGTGCTCACAGCTTAGAGACAGGCCAAGCAGGGAACAGAGGGCAAACTGGGACCAGAAAGAAATGGTGTTGTCCAATGTGGTGGTGAGGTGGAAAATGATCCTTTCAGCTCTGTATTTGGGATTGTTCTCCCTTCCAAGGATACAATCAGTCCTGTTACACTGACTTCGTATTCACTAGAATGAAGGAGAGCACATTCAAACACATCCCTTTAGCTAAGGCAGTTCCGTTTACAAAGGTTTCAGGATACTTGCGGCAGACTGCTACTTGCCCAGTCATTGAGCCATCTCAGACATTTTCACCCAGATGCTCAATTAACCCAACAAGAGGTGGAACACAGGCATTGTGATTGCAGCCTTCCCCCGTTTTTCCCTATCACGGTCCCTGCCTTGCTCAGAGAAGACAGCAGAGCAGGCTGAGGAGCCACATGGGCATTCAGCATCCCTCCTGTGCCCAGGATCCAGGGAAGGCTGTCATTGAAACTCATCCAAAGCAATGAGATCATGTGGCATGAGTCCATGATATTTGTGTAGCCTCAGAATTCATCCATTGTATGTGATACGAAACACACTCATATGTATATAGAGACTTAAACAACAGACAGGACATACAGCGAAGGCCAAGTTGTGCTTATGTTATTTACAGACACACACACACACAGCTGAGTCATGAACAATACCCAGCTTTCACATGAGGGCAGCTCTGAAAGATCCCCATAAGCTCAGAGGTACGACTCCACAAGTTCCACCAGAGACATCCATGTTCAGATACCAGTGACTGCAGAGGAGAGCACTCAAACTCAGCCCAGAGTCACAAGAGTTGGTGGAAACCTGAGGTGTAGAGGTCTCAAGCAAACCCCAAAGCGATGCTCAGGCCACCCTGGTACTCACCGATCTTCCTTTGGCTCACTGGAGTGGGGCTTTTCCCAACACGAGGCTCCCACTACCTGGGGAGAATACTGCGCTGTCAATATTTCTTCTGCAAAAGGCTTTGACACTATTTTTCGTAAATGCCAGATTATTTCTATTCAACCAAGCCCACATTAAAGAGCTTTATCAAGTCCCAGCAGTACTCATCCCACCACCTAATGTATCTTTTAATGTGACATGCTTATGACCTTGTACCTTTCTACTCTTCCGATGCCCAAATTTGATCAGGGCAGAGCGCACACACAAAAAAGGCCCTGACGGGGCAAGCAGAAGCTGACAAAGACAACCTGAACGTCCATGGAGGTTTGTTCCCTGCACCTGTAAGAGAAACCAGCAAGTACATGCTCCCCTGTCCATCCAATTTGTGCCATTATCCAGGCAGCCAGACTCACCAGATCAGGTGAGTTTACCTTTGCATTAATTCTCTGTAAAATTGGGCATCACTGCGTCCAAAAAGCAAGGAAAGAAATCTCTTAAGTCCTTGTGCATGCAGTCAGCTGTAGGATGAACTGGCTAAGTTGACTAGAGCTGTCCCTGTTGAAGGACCATCAAGGAAAGGTGCCAGCAGGGTCATGTAGACGAGTCAGCTCCATCTCACAGAAAGTTAACAGGGTGTCCTCGGTGCATAGATTTAAATTAACTAAAAATAAAACAAAGATGCGGCAGCATGAAGGTGATCCATTAAGAAGGGCGTGGAGGAGGGAGTGATGGTGGTTCTGAGCACAGAAGTAATTTGAGCACAGAAATTCGCCCTGTCTCCAATAAACAGGGTGGGTGCCTGGTCGTGGGAGCTCTGCTCTGAAAATGCAGAGTTGTGTGTGGGTAAGGCTGCAAGTGGACACAGTGGGAACATGCTGCTGAAAGTACCTGTCACCTTCAGACCCCGTTGCTCCCTACATCTCAGTCATCCTCAGAGAGCTGCCCTCCGCTGTGCTTTGCAGGAATCAAGAGAGCCATCCCGTCCCTAACCTACGTGACACAGTTCAGCTCTTGCGCGCATCACAGCGTTATCTGTCTCCTTGTGAAAGGACAGAGATAACATCCTCCTCCGGCTCATCAGCACGTGTGTCCCCAAAGTAAATTAACTACAGCAGCTGCTTTTGGTTTTCTCAAACAAATTAAGATTTTGTTCTCAAATTAGGCTCCAGAGAAAACATGTACAGCACAGGGACAAAGAGATTATGGGCTTCATTCTCAGGTTGCTTACTGTTCCGATGTCATTTCAGGGGATTTTCTCTCCGCTTCCACCAACATGATAGTGATCAGAATCTCGATGTGCCCCAGTTCTCCTCCTGGAGAAGGTCAATGAGATTCTGTCCTAGACTTTGATACATAAGAAGTAAGATGATACTTCACTCCTATGATGATAAATTGCTCCTACAGATTCATTGAGGCTTTCATCTTCAGAGTCAGGGGGTTGGCATTAATTTCAGCAGCTTCAGAGCAAGACTGTTACCCTAATTCTTGCAAATATGAGACCTCTACTTAACAAGAAACTATGAAGTGGTTAAATATTTGAAGTTCACTTCTAAATAAGATTGTCTAGAGCTTAAAAATTGCCACGCCTTCCTGTTATTTCAGCAGAATGTAGAAATGCTCCTGGATGAAGTAAAAAGGCAGAGTGTCCTGTGTGATTAGGGAGAAGATAGGCAAATTATTTTGTGTGAACATTACTCAGTAGCTGAGCTGGAGAGCTGAGACTACTGCCCACCGCACTGCCAGCCCTGTCGCATTGTTACAAGGTGTTCCCCACCTCTGAATAGGATTTTGCCTCCTCGTGCCCAGAACAGGTCACCCAAAGAGGCTGAGCAATCTCCATCCGTAGGGTGGAGTTTGAAACTCAGCCAGGCTGAGCAGCCTAACCTGACTGGAACCTCTTCAAGCAGAGTGTGGACTGGTTGGCATCAAGGTGCCATCGCCAGCAAAGCAGGCAGACAGCACTGGCATGGCTGGGAGCAATGAACAAACCCACAGCACCGTCAGCCAACAGCACATAGCCCCACAAGACCCAGCAAGAGACCCAGCAGGTGGGACAAGCACACACCCAGCGTCGCCCAGCTGCTGGACCTGCACACTTACATGGTGAAAGTGGAGAGCTACCTAGGGCTTTGCTGGTAAAAGGACAAAAGGACTGGTCCAATTCTACTTTACATTGCATTACTTTGCTTAAAAAAAAAAAAAAAAAAAAAAAGAAGGAGGTAGGAGACATTTTGGTGTTCAGTGCAGAACAGTGCTTTAACAAAAATTCCCTGCACAGCACCAGAAATGTGCGATCTGCACTTTGAATAAATATTTAACACCTAAAATGGAGACTCCAACTTTGATCAGGGACCACACTTGGGAATAAATAGTCATTGCTTTTTAAATTGCTGCAGTTAAGCTATAGCAGGTTATATACAGCAGTTACATAAAGCTATGTACAAGGAACTGTTTCCATGCCACCACGCCAGGAGCAGAGTATGAGTTATGCAATAGACTGAGACAGTCTGTCCGAGGGAATCCATATTCCTCACTCTGAGATTTCACATTGGACGTTTATAACCTGGGCAAGAAAATGGATTTTCATAGGAATACATACCTATAAATCTTATTCCAACACAGCATTAAAAATGCCCAAAGCATTTTTAAAACCAAATTAGAACTGAGTTGCCCAAAGTGTTCAACGTCAGGTCTCCTCTTCCTCTGAACAAAACTATCTGAGATATTATGGACTTAAAAACATCCTAATTAAAGCATTGCTATTCATTAAGCTGTTCGTTCATAGTGTCTGTTGTTTAAAATGAACTGATACCTGGTAATCAACACCAGCACTGTGGTGGTTGCTGACTCTGGGTCCTGCCATTGCACCAAACCACAAAGAAGTTATTTTAAAATTCTGTTACATATACATGAAAATAATCAGTGAGAGGAAGAAAACAAAGCAAAACAAACCAAAACAAATATGATAATTACAAAAATTATAGAACTGTGTAACTGTTTCCAAATACCTGACAATTCCTGCCTGGAGCACCAGTTCTCTCATCTTTTAGACACCCTCTTGCATACTTGGAAAATAAAAATGTCTTTCCCTCTCCAGAATCGTAAGTCATCCCAAAGTGATGTAAAAGACAGACTGCAAAGAGCTTACTTGCCTGTGGCAGAAAGTATTTTTAATTTCCACTGGAGAACCAGCACAGCCAGCGGCCACGTCCCCGGGATGGTGGTGAGACTCTCGGTGGTCTGGAGAGCAGAAAAAGCCACACACTAAATCAGTGACTTAACTTTCGGCAGCCAGCAGATGCTCTCCAGGTGTCCACGAGCCCAGCCAACCTGAGTTTCCAGTGTCCAAGAGCTGTCCCCATCAGCACGGTGGCTGCGAGTGGTGATCTCCTCTCTCAGAAAAGGCAGCATGCACTGCCTCCCACCTGACTTGCAACCATCAGCACGCTTTTGGAAGGGTGGCAGCCTTGGGCAGACACCCCATCTATCACACACACGTCAGGGCTTCCTCCTCACGTCCCCTTTTCCACCTGGCAGCTTTTACCCAGATCATGGATTTCCCATGTGCCCGGCACTGCCCTGCATCACCCCCATCACTTCTTCTGCAAGGCAGCTGTTCAGAGAGGAAAGCAACGAGTGAAACAGCTTCCCTGTCTGTCCTAGCTTTGGGACGGGTTGCCCAGGGTGGTGGTGGAGTCACCGTCCCTGGGGGTGTTCAAGGAGAGGTTGGACGTGGTGCTTAGGGACATGGTTTAGTGGGTGACATTGGTGGCAGGGTGATGGTTGGGCCAGATGATCTTGGAGGGCTTTTCCAACCTTAATGACTCTGCGATTCTATGATTCTAGCAGAAGACAGCTGCTGGCTCACCATGCAGCTCCAAAGGATAAAAAAATAATTCAGCTCTCCACATCGCCCAGCTGCAGCCCACGTGCCACGCCATGGGAACTGCACACCGAGCCTCCAGCAGTATGCACAAAAAAGCAGCTTGTGCATTAAAGCTTTATACGTAGTTATCGTGTAATATATATTACCTGTTGCAAGGTGAATGATTTGAGTCCTTCTCTTCTTAGAGGTTTCTAACGGCCATCTCAGCTCAAGGAAGTCTCATTACCCGATGGTAATTTCCAGCCTGGAAAGCCTGGAGCTGCTCCTGGGCTGGCACCTTCTGCAGGTTTTCAGTCACACCAGGAAACCTGCAAGCACTGAAAGATTTTCTTCAGGTTTTTTTCAGTCTATTTGTCCATAGCTTGTTTGTAGCTGTGTGCATTTGACCCATGGCCCCGCATGCAGGCTGTCCCTCTGGTGGCCCCTGGTAGCCAACACCAGCTCAAGAGCCACGGGTGCAAGAGGAGCTCCGGGTCTCAGAGGGCTTTGGATAAAGCTGCTGCGAGTCGTCCTTCCCGAGCTGAGGTGGGAAGCACAATCAGCTCGGAGGAGGAGGACAGCTTGCAGGTTACCCAGAACAAGAACAAGCCAGTGTCAGAGGTCAACTGCAACAAGACTGTGCTTGGGATGAAATGGGAAGCCTCTGGGGAAGGGAGACTAATGCCAGCTTCATGAAGATTTACCAAAAGAGAGCATTGCCAGGGAGAAAACACAAAATTAGTTTCATATAAAAACTAACAAATTCCTTGCCCAGCCTAACAGAAACAAAATCTTTTCTTGATGACTTTTCGCAGTTGGGCAGCAGCAGAAAACCTTTCTGTAAATGTTGAGGAGATGAGTCTCTCTCCTCTCGCAGCTGCCCCCAGCACCGAGGGAGATGAGATTACACGAGAGCTACAAAAGGCCAAGCATTAGCAGAGGTAAGGAGCGTTGTCCTGGGAGGACGCTGCAGCTGCCTGGGCCATAGCAGGGGAGGGACTGTGGGCAGCGATGTCCCTGCAGGACAGTGCTCCCCTTTCGGACTCCTCTCTGACATGAGGTCCTGGAGGCTCAGCTGGGGGTTGACCCAATCAAGACGGCTACAGGAGAAGAAACAGCAAAATGAAGCCAGCAGGAATGTGACGGGGCTTGCAGGAGCTAGCAAGCACTTCCTCTGGTGCCTGCTCGGCTCCCTAACCCAGAGGAGTGACCTTACCAGAGCCAGCGCGACAAGCCGAAGGGCACCCTGAGGGACTGAAGCTACCTGCTGCACGTAAGGAGGCTGCAAATGAGAAACTCACCCTGTGCCAGAAACACCCACCAGCCCCTCGGGCTGCCCAAGCACAGCCCCACCGTTTGCACGCTCCGGAGGGCGAAGCAGCCGCCCTGGGGACGGCAGCTGGGCAGGGGCTGCTGCCAAGGCAGAGCTCCGGCGGCTGCAGACATTGACTGAGCTCTGCGGAGCGCGGGGCTGGTCTGAAGGCAGGAGGAGAGAAATGAGAACAGGAATCAATTACAGAAAGGCAGATAGAACTCGTACCTGCCACAAATGGAAGAAAATTGAAAAACGGTCACAGCCTTCAATAGCAATAAAAGGAGAGCGGCTCAGCCTGGGCCAGGGGCTGGGAGCAGATCCTGCAGAAGCACCCCCCGAGGAGGATGGGCTGGGTGCTGTGGTCTCCTTATCCCCCTGTACTTACCTGTGTGACCTCAGTGACATCCTCTCCAAAGATCTTTTAGATAACGCTGCATTTTCAGATAACGCACACACCCGTCTGTGCTGGTTGGGGGGTGATTGACAGTGAATAATTAAAGTGCTATAACAATTCTCCAGATATTTCACTGACAGCGAGACAGGCAGAGATGTGTGTATATGTGGCAGAGCACAAAGTAATTACACACATCTAGGTCTTCACTTTTCCTAGTCTCAGCTGCTTGGCAGTTTCCTCAAGTTGCCTGTGCTCGTAGCCAAGTTTTAATCACTGTTAAATCACACCATATGACTTGCATTTGGGAGCACTTTATCAACATCAAAAATAAATATTATTCCCACAAGGAATCCAGCTGGCCTCTAATTAGGTTTCAGAATATATCAATTAAGGTGTTAGTGTGCTGTCCGATGATGAAAGCCGTCATCCCATCAGCTCCTAGAAGATCAATACAACTGTATGATAGGAGATATCCACCCATTTAGTTTCCTGGCAAATGAATCAATACCGCAATTTTAATGGGACCAATCATTAAATGAATATTATTCCTGAAGAAGACCCAAAACCAAACAAAACCAAGCATACACAGTCTAGCAGCATTTTTCAACAGTTGCAAACTTCTTTAGTCCTGAAACTTCCCACTGCAGGGAAATGACACTTGAATAATAGCAGCAATACCACTAATACAGCTAATCACTGTCCTGAGCTTCAAGCTATGCATTACAGGGCACTGCTGTCCTTACTTTTCTGAGGAGCCATCTCCTAGCATTACTTTGCTGTCAAGGAAATGTGCATGAGATACCAGAAAAAATAAAAACCACAACAATTTGCATTTGCTGCCATTCCATCGGCTATGTTGTATTTCTCATCTGAAAGTGGCCAATAACGTTTGCTTCTTTAGAAGTCCCAACAAACCCCATGGATTTCATGGGCACCTGAGCAGTGTCTGAAACGCCTTGAAGCCAGGTTTGCTGCATTTGTGCTTCATTTTGAGATTCACTTGGGTCTGTTCCATAACCCTGAGTTTTGCTAGGTGATGCCGGGGCAGCGGTGCGAGCTCCGGCACCGAGCTCCCAAAGTGCCACTGCCCAGGACACAGGGTCAGGGATCAAAGCAGAGGCCGTTGCCGCATGAAAACATCTCACGGAGGTGTTTCTATGAACTAAAGGAAAATCCTAGAAGAAATCTCTGATCAGACCTAAAAATGGATCACGAGTCAGCTCCGCTTAGACTGACAGAGGTACAAAATGCTACAAAAGCGCCTTGGCTGTGTCAGGGGCTGTCATCGCCTGCTGCAAAGCGCTTGTCAAACCAGAAGAAAAGCTGAGACAACGGCAGATTTCTCGTATTGCTGGTGAGAACACATTTGCATCACTGCTCGCAATAGGCAATCATTAGTGTAAAGTGTTTGACTCTACGCTGAGCAGCAGCAGCAAGCTCGCAGGCAGGGGACTCTGCAGATCACCACAACCAGGGGGATGCCAGGCATTCAAAGTGCAGCATCCACCACAGGCAGCCCTCTCTCTACCTCCCCCTGCTCCCAGGTGTTGCCTGGATGTTTTAATTTCCATCTCCTTCATCTCCTGAAGACTCCAGACCTCTGTCCATACACCATACACCGAGCAGACAAACCCACGGCTGATCCAAACTGACACAGATCCACTGGGGTGATGCTGGTGGCCACCAGCTACATTTCTGGCCGTAGAAATCTCTTGGTCCAGGCAAGCCGGGGTTGTCCCCTTGCTTTCTAAGCAGCCCCTCCTGCCAGGCTGGAAGATACTCCTCTGGGGACATGGTCACTGATGCCACCTGCCCATCTCACATCTCTGGGTGGAGGACAGCCCCAGAAACAGCCCGTCTGGATCCACATCTTCTGTTTGCCAGAGCCTCTCTCATGGTCAGTAAATAACAATTAACATCAGTGCCAACACAGGGATTAGAGTGTGTTTTTCACATATGAGCTCAGATTTTGCAGATGCAAAATCAGTCCCTTGTCTCATTCCGAGGGTTTCTCCATCCTTTTCTTGCCAGCCACCAACTCCAATTACAAACCCATGGTTTGCTCCAGGAGAGAAAGCAAAATGAACTTGGAGTGAGCTCAGGGGCTACTTTCAATGCTAATGCATGCTGCCATTGCTGTTGCCTACAGTAGCTCCAGAGCAAGATCCTGCTTTGGATATTTTCAGACCCTGATCAGATCTGCTTCACAGATGAAGGAACTTTGTTTTCTCTCCTGAATACAGGCAACTCTAAGTACATTCTTGTTTTAACACTACATTGAATTATAACTCCTTCCTGACTCTGTGTAATTACTTCTGCAGTTGGATTGCATATGCATCAAGTGCAAATTCCTGAAAGAACAGCAGATACAGAAGCTGCTCCTGAACAAAAAGCACAGGCTGGTAAAATGAACCAGTCACCTTTGCAGTTGCATTCACCACCAGGGTGAAACTGTGCCAGAAAACAGCTAAATCCTTCTCCCCCCTTTAAAAATCATTTCTCCACCCGGTTCAGAAAGTGCCTTTGTAAGGCCACCAGACAGTGATGAGAAAGGAATCAATGGTTTCTGTGCTAATTTGCAGATTTATGTTTTGTTGGTGGCTGATTATTGCTGAATTCTTCTAAAGCTATAAGAAACGTTGAAGCACTGCAGCAAACTGCCTGACCTAAGCACACTCAGCTCCTAAAGGATTGATTTACACGGCACATGGGCTTTCTTTCTACCAGCCCTCATGCAGCCCGTCACCACCTGTCTGCTGCTGCTGCTCAAACAACATACTAAACAGAGAAGTGTTACTTAAGCAGAATTTTGTTTATGAGTTAGATTATTCTTTATAAGAATAAAAAGAGAAAATTTTTCAAAAAGTGGCCTGAAGCGAACAAAAATGCTTTTTCCCGTACATCAACCACTCCTGTGTTCTGGTAGAGCACAGGTCATCTCTTAGAAGGCTGTAAAAGGCTGCATTATGCTAAAAGGCGCCTGGAAAATCCCATCCCTACAAAGGTCTTGCTCTGTAAGAACGAAAAGACAGAGGATTTGCCATATGAGCAAATTGTCCCAAAGTGTCCCTTTTGGCCAAGTCATCATCAGCCCAGCTTTTACATCCTTTTTTGAGTATATATATCCCGCTGCTGCTGGGCCAGGGCATGTCTCCACAACGTGGCATGGCACAGTGCAGTGCCGTGCACCTCCCAGCAGTGAGGACAGAGCAGCCTTAATGTGCCCTTTTGGACCTCCACCACCAGTTTACCACGGCTCTCCCAGCCCCTACACCAGCTCTGGGGGGGTCACTGTCAGCCCCTGTTTCTTGACTACCTTCACTTTCCTGTGTCTTTGCAAGAAACCTGAGACAACACAAAGGTGCTCCCAAATTCATTACCAACCTACTTTCCCTTTTCCCCCACGCAGGAGTTAGCTGCCAGACTTTTTAGGACCCCCTACACCAACAGGTAAGGTGGCATCACTAGCTCAAATACTGTTCTCCTGTCCGTCCAGGCCTGCCCACCATCGCTGGTGCAACTGAATCGCTGCCCAGAAAACTAAAGCAGTTCCCCAGAGCTGCCTGAGACAGCCTCTCTGGCTGCCGTTTCATAATGCTCTGGCTAAATATAGCTCCTTGAACACATCTCCAACTGGTAAGTGCTGTTTGGTGTGAGCACAGGTGACAGGTCACGAGCTGGGCCACCATTTCTCTGGAGCTGGGGTCAAAAGTTAGGCTTTTTGTCAGAAATGCCAGCCCTGAGCCCACCCCTGCTCTTAACAAACCAGCAGGATTTTTATTGCTGACCTCGAGGTGCGGAAATTGCCCAGCATTTCAAAGAATCGACCCGGTGACTTTCAGACACTTCGAGGGGTGCTTAAAGCACCGTAAATGACCGTAAATACACAGAGAGATCCTTGGTCACGCTGCAGGTTGCAGGCTGGTGCCAGCGGTTCCTCAGACACTGATGTGAACAAGAGGGAACGAGCAGGAGACCGTTTCAACACACAACAAACCTGGTGTCTCCTTCTGGAAAGGAAGGCAGAGAAACCAGCAGGATCTGCACCCAGCAGACCATTGCACCCAGCAAACCATTGCAACCAGACCCAGATTCTCTTCCCAGCTCCACCACTGGCTCAGAGTTAACCCGGGGTAAAATCCTGGCTTACAAAATGGGTGCAGCACCGACCACAGCCCAGGAGTGCTGCAGAACTTCCCTAACACCCTGCCGAGGAGCCCTACAATCCGTAGCAGAGACTGTGCACTTTCGTTAGCTGCAGCTGAATCCCAGAGCAGCAAATGGCAGCTGAAACACCTATTTTTAATTGAAATGAGCCATGCTAGAGAGGTTTTCATTTCTGTTCATACATAACACCAAAATTGCTCTTCATGGGACAATCACCCATTAATCTGATCAAGATCATGGTTTTCTTAATGGTGTGGCAACTCCATGCAACATTTTCAGTAAAGTGAAAAATTTCTCCTCTCACTCCAGGTTGAGCGTTGTGCATTTCCACTCACTGCGATCTTCCTTACGCTGTGCATAACATCAGCCTCTGAAGAACCGGCACCATTTTCTCTGTGCTTGGCTGCAGGCTTAGCGTTCCCCTAGGGCACCCCTTGCCCAGAGAGCACCGGTTGCACCAGGGACGTGCTCAGGACTTGCAAAACAAAATCAGGATGTGCTCTCGGCAGTTCTCACGTTGAGCAGGGAACGCCAAAGGACAGCGGCCCTGCCGGATGGGATGGTGAGTGTTAGGGAGCACATCTGCTCCTTCACTCAGCCTCTGCTCCACTGAATCTTGGACACATTCCAGGTGACAGAGCAGGTGATGGTGAGAGCTGGCAGTGCAAAGGTGACATGTTCCTCATTTCACATGTGAACCACAAGAAATCTGCAAAGTTTTAAGTATAACAAATGCAAGGCTAACCAAAGACACTCTCCACAGGTAGCCAGGTAACACATTGCAGACGGCCTCTGAGAGCTACCTGGGGACATGCTCTGTCCCTGGATTGCAGAAGGACTAACGTGGGCAGCTCAGCTTTGCCTTTGGTGGAAGGAGAGCACAACACAATCCGATCTAATATCTAATCTAAATCTAAAAAAGGATAGATTTAGATCTGATGTTAGGAAGAAATTCTTTACTCTGAGGGTTGTGAGGCCCTGGCACAGGCTGCCCAGAGAAGCTGTGGATGCCCCATCCCTGGAGGTGCTCAAGGCCAGGCTGGATGGGGCTTTGGGCAGCCTGGTCTGGTGGGAGGTGTCCCTGCCCATGGCGGGGGGGGGGGGGGGTGGAACCAGGTGATCTTTGAGGTCCCTTCCAACCCAAACCTTTCTGTGATTCTGTGACCTTGAGCTGGGAGACATCAATCCCACATTTCAGGGATGATCCTCATGCAGGCACAGACATGCAGGAGCAGTGGTAGAGGCCAGCAGCATCGTCCTCTGCCCTGCACGGCCCCAGTGGTCCCCAGAGGCAACTCTCACCATGGCTGCAAGGCTTCACGTGGAGGGGGACATGGCAGGCACTGAGGGAACAAAACTAGAAGGCTGAGAGGAGTCAAGGCAGCAGTGAAGAGGTGCTGGAGAAGGAAATAGCCTCCTGTTGGGCCTGGCTGCCCAATGAGCCCATGGAGGCTTTGCCCCTGGGAGGCTGTAGCAGAACAATAATAGACAGCAGACCAGGAAAATGGCAGGGGGCTGTGAGCTGAGGGACAATTTTAGGTGGGTTACCACAGAGGAGCAAACTATGACCTTTGTGTTTCCATAATTTAAAATATATACATATATATATATATATATATAATTGTGTGGTGTCACTCGTTCCTGGGGAAGCAGTGGCTGTTGCAGTCACATACATTAACTGAACACAGAACGGATGCTAAAATCACTGCAGAGCTAAATAGACAAGTTCATATTTTCACTTAGTTAAGAAAAACTGCCCCTCTTAATGCTTTATGACTTGGCTGACAGAAAGAAAATTTCAGTGGCTGTGCAGACAGTCAGCAGTAGATGGGAAAATGATGAATATTTACAATAAGGAGGAGAATATTTAGGTGGGATATTGAATATTACCCACAAGAAATGTGAGTGGGAATTGTTAAATATCTAAGACCCCACATTATCGCAGAGAGAGTCACATTTTGAACATTCAGAATAATTCTCTAAGTAGCTAATGCAGTGGAAGAGCTTATCTTAAACACAGTCTTGCAAACCAGCATAGCTTGCCGGATCACGCTTGTCAAACAGAGAGGATTCGGTCAGATTTCAGGAGACCAGTGCTTGTGTGTGCACCAACAGCCACGGACAGTGTGGGACAGCTGAGCACACCGGTCCCCAAGCATGGCTGCACCCCGGATAGGAACAACCACTCCAGAGCAGGCAGCCGCTGCCGATGCCCCGGAGATGTCACCTCCTGGCCCTGCCCTGCATGTGTGTCCCAGGGCCAGTTTACAAGGGGTAGCAGCCCCATGCCTTCAGGACAACCATGAATCCACAGAGGCAGGAGCCATAAGCTCATCTTGCACTTGGCTGACAAAGCAGAAATAGCCCCTCCGGCCCAATCTGTCCGATGTGGCTGTGCTGCTTTGCTGAGGTTTTCTGTAGATCTCTGATAATCGAGTCCCCATGAAGGGAAGAGGATTATTCCCTGTGGTTTGTGTAGCTGCAAGTTTTTGTTTTTACACTAAGGAAATCTCTCAGTGAAACTGCCAAATTTCGGCACCATGCCCGGGTTTTGCAGTAAGTTAAGCCCAAGCCCATGCTGGCCCAGGGCCGTGGGCTCCATCCTCCTCACCAGCACTGGGGGAGCAGCCAGGCACACCCATGTGGGCATGGAGGGGCCCACCAGGAGGCTGGAGAAGCCACCGGCCACAGCCACCTCCAGCCCCACCTCACCCCTCCAACCTCCAGCCCCACCTCACCCCTCCAGCTTTGCTCTCCTTGGTGTTTTCTTGCTCCTTGGTCTGCCAAGGGTCTCCCAGTGCTTGTCCCTCTCCTGTGCTGTTGGTCTCTGTGCAAACCCAAGCTGGTATGTGAATGCACGTGACGCTGCTGGGGGCCTCAGCGCCGTCATGGTGCCCACCCTTAGCAGGAGGAGCTGACATCCAGGGGTGGGACCACCCTGAGAGGCAGGCAGGGATGGCCTGGTAGTGGCCCAGTCCTACCCTCCCTTCCCCTGGAGGATGGAAACAAGAACCTCAGATACTTAGCAGGATAAATTCACTGTGAAAAAAAAAGACCTTCATGCAGAGTTTTTACCCTTCCTTGACTTTATTTAGCAAGTTTCTGAAGGAGAGCAGCTCTCTTAGCCAGGCAGTTCTGCATCACTAACAGCTTGGTATTGTTTATGCCGAAATTAGGTGCTGAAGAAGCACATCGGTTCACAAAAAAAAAAAAAAAAAAAAAAAAAGTATCAGCATTCACACGAAGAAGCAGAAAGAGTAAATGGGCCTAATTAGTCACTAGACAAGGAACTAGATTAGCACATTCTTACACATATATTTAAGAAATGCAAGCTCTTCATCCACCGCGGCACACTTGCTGGGGAACTTGTTTTTATGGAAAGACCATTTGAACAGCTGCATGGGCCAAGGAGCACCGGCCTCTGCAGCTACATGACAAGATCCCCAGGATCCTGGACAAGAGCCCCAGGGAGGACAGTGGTGGGGCTCCCCCTGCACGCCGGGCCCTTGTAATCCCCTCCACCAGCCTTCTGCTAGGTCAAGTTTAGGAAAGGCAGTTTATGGAGTTTTCAGGAAAACAGTTGTCAGCAGGGCTGCAGGCATGAGGCCTACAAGGCCCAGTCCTTGACATGACCTAAACCTGAGAGCACTGCTTTGCTGGCAGGGACGCTGAACCTCTTGTGAGAGGGGTGGAAGGGCTTTTGCAAGAGGGTGCCCAAGACAGGCTTGACATAGGATGAAGAGATTTGCAGAGGAAAACCCTAAAAGAAGTCAGATAAAAGCAAATACCATTATTTATCTCTTGGAGGAAGAGAGGGGGCTCATGTATGTCAGCCAGTGTTAGAGTGAAGTGGGGTGCTTGCTGCCCACAGTAACCTCGCTGGTTATTTTCTACTATATTCCTTAGCCATGTCCTGGGCCTCCATCACACAAATGTCCCTGTAGGCCAGGAACACCAAGGGCAGGTTTAGCAGCACCCATCTATTTATAAATTGTGGTATTTACCATAACTGTGAACTGTGAGCAGGACATCTGTCTTCCCTTCAGGGAACAGCATCCATCTGCAAGCTGACTTGCAAGCATTTAAGCGTGCAATATTTTGCAGGATGACACCAAATCATTTACTGAGTTCCCAGCATTTCTCTGCACTCATCAGTGACCATTTTAGCCAAAGCCAATCAGGATACTGTTGCACAGATACTCAGAGTGTAAAACCTAAATTACTGCGATCTTGGCACATGGCATCACTCACGTGGGGAATCCAATTCCCAGCTGGGCCATCAGCTGCTTTCCAGTGGCAACAAGAGTCTCCATCACAGGCTCCTTGCAGCTGCGTCTTCAGCTGGACCAGGAGTGACTCCTTGGACTTCTGTTTTGCTCAGTTCTTGGCATCCAACCAGTCTTGATCCTGTGTGACCATCCTTGTGCATGCAAAGTTTGCTGCTACTGATGTACCTTAACTACATAAAAAAATATCCTTTAAATGTCTTAATTGCATGCAGAAGACTGTCCTGTGTCAACAGTTTTGCAGGAAAAATTTCTAACAACTATTTCCAAATGTCTTAACTGCACACAACAGCGTAGGCAGGTCCGGGACACTTCCCCAGGACGTCCATCACCACACCTGGGCATACGAACTGGGCCAGACGCAGCTGCTGGCTTGGGAAAAAATTCTAAATCGATCCAAAATTCCCACCTGGAGGGCTCCTGTCAGTCAAGTGCTGAGTCGGGAGGCCAGCAGTGAGCTCGCGCTGCTGCTGCAAGACCCAGGATCAGACCCAAGGCAAGGCACGCTTGTCTGCCTGGGAGCAGCCCTTGTATTGACAGGACAGCATCGATTGGAAGCATGATAGCAAGTTTTTCAGTGCAATTGAGTGTGTGCCGGAGTAGATTCATCAGTGCTAGGAGAAAGGGTTCACACATAATACGTTCTTGTAAAAAGGGAACACAAAGTTCTTTTAAAAACAAAAACATATCCTGATGTCTTCCACAAAGGCCTGGTTCCATCTCCAATTAAATAAAAACCCTGCTCAGGGAAGTTGCATCAAAAAAGCCGTGACCCTGCCGAGATGTAATTCATAAGACGTTTGTGGTGACTAGGAAGCTTAATTAGTTCCTAAGGTACCTCCATTAACTTTCGTGTGGAATACAAACAGGCTGCATCTCAGTATAATCTAATGTAGTTGGTGGAGAGGATCACGCCAGCATGGCCACTGAAAGTGCAGGTTGAAGGAACCATTTCACAGGCGCAGCACAATGAATAGATGACAGACTTCCAAAAGATGAGCCAAATTTCCTATCAATCACCTTAGATGTGATAAGCAAATGCACATTAACATTCCCTTTACAGGCTGTACTTGCACGCATGCATTTTGGTAACAGCTTAAGTTTAGCATCAGAGGCACAAGCATGCACGGGAGAGGCCTTGTGTAGCGCTGCAAAAGCCACATCCAGGAACATCACCCGCCGTCAGCATCCCATGCGTGGCTGGGAGAACAACGCTCGTTACTTCCCTCTTCATGCCGCTGAAATCTCAGCACGGCTACTTCTCAACTCAAAAGGATCTCACATGCTGCTCCACAAAACTAATTTACTTTAATTAAACTTATCTATATTTTATAGACAAAACACATCTCAGATGATGTGCAAAACTTGCAGATAGCATCTACCCAAGAGATTCCACTCCTGGGTAAATCCACTAGCTGGTAGCCCCGTGTAATTTAAGCAATCATTTTTACATGAATGAATCTGATAAATAGTTTTCTTTGCAAAAAAATGGCTTCCAGCCAGACATGGACAAAAATAGGCAATGCACAACACATTCTTGGAAGAGATAGATTTCTCTCGACTGATTTAATCATAGCAGAATCTCCTAGCAGGCCTGAAAAGAATCTTCTTCTGCACTGGGCTTTCTAATTTGTTGGTGTTCTTAACTGCCTCATTTGCCTTTAAAGTTTGGGGAGTACTTCATTACAAAAGCATTCACGTGGTATAAACTAAAGCCTCGATAGCAATTTTTATGATTTACAAGGACGTCGACAATGCAATTTTCTAGCATCTAGTTCCACCTTTTAGAGATAAAACTTGAAGATCCTTCAGAGAATAAAAAAATTAATCTGAAAGGATGAGATTAAATTCAGAGGAGCTACAAACACCAGAGAAGAGAGTAATAAAACAAAGAAATCTAATAGAACATGGTCAAAAAGATATGGTAATAGCCTTTTCTTACTAAAACTATTGATCGGAAACTTTCTTTCTTTTGGAGTTGGGCTGTGTTCTGGATCTTCTAGCTCGAGGCACGCTGGGCGCAAGGCTTGGCTCCACTCCACACAAGGTCGCAATCAAATTAAAAGGGATGCTTCTGCCCTCCAGCTGTTCTCAGCTTTCTGCCCAGTTAGCAGAACGGACGGCACCGGGATTCATCTGTTTCAGCACGGAATCAACCAGCTTGATTTCAGCTCTGCTTTGAAAGCTCCTGTTGTTATTCAGGGGAAGGTTACAGCTGGGGCAGCGACCTCCAGCATAAAAGCAGCAACATCCTGAACCACGGTGGCCATTTCTGCGGCACAGCCCAGCTCAGCATCCCTGCTACAAAGCACAATCAATCTCACAAGAAACAAGCATGAATCAGGTCAAACTAGAGTAGCACAGTAAGGAAAAATATCCATTTGCAACCTTTACCAAGACACGTTTTCTTCTTGTGTTTTATTTCAGATTTTATCATATGTATCCAGGATTATAGGAACCTGCAGGGTCACTCCAGTATCTTCAGATCTTGCGGTACTTTTTATAGGCTGAATTGAATGTTCTCTGCCATAGCTCTCTGGTTTTCAATGTTTTGCTTCAGGCATTTCTCTCTCTTTATGAGTCTGGCCAGAGAGCAGGACAGAGCAGTCACTGCTCGAGCAGGACTCAGTCAGTTGCAAGAGGAATAAAAATTATTTTTTATTTCTGTTCGTATAATATTTAAAGGAAAATACCCATTAAAATGCTAAAAAATAATTTACAACCACTTATGTCAGAGCCTAAATTTCTCATACTCTTCACCCAATTTAATGTGCTGCATCAATAGGCGCTTTACAAAGTGACCACCTAACAGAAATTTCTATGATGCTGAGGCAAAGCAGGATCTTTGCAATGACACTTCTATATGCCCCATGAAAATACTGCAAGCTGGATACCCTCAGTTGCTAGCACATTTAATGTCAGCCTATTTAACTAACTAAAAAATAAATAAAATCTCTTCAATGCTGACTTTTACCTGGCTTCCAGTTTCCATCTAGAAGAGACTTGAAACAAATTGTAATAAATTGTCCAATAAACGAATGGCTCTATTCTTCTGTATGCAACAAACCAAAAATTTTAGACTCTGAACAAATCCCCGCTAAAGTATGCCATACATATGTATATATACGTGTAATGTATAGTTTTAGAACTAGCTAAATGTACTAGATTTAGTCTTAACATAACACCTAGCTATAAATCAGCACAACTGAATTGTTCTAGCAGCAGAAGGAAATTGATCGCTATTAATGTAAAGTACAGATGCAAACTATTACAAAACCCCATATCTAAAACAAGATTTCCTGCTTGGCAGCTGAAGGATTTCTCCTGGCCAGTGGCCTTGGGAGACGCTGGCTGCCGTAGCCAGACCTCGGTGCTGCTGCCACCCGCGCAGGAGCAGCCCCACCTTCCCCCTCCCAGGAGGGCTGCAGGAAGCCCAAAATCCACCCCGGGATGCTCGGCAGCACCAGTCCCTGTGACTCCCAAAGGCCAGGGCCAGCACAGAAGGCAAGTCAGACTCTGCTCTCACTAAAGCACAAGGGATTTAGGGTATGTGGATTCCAGTACCTAAAAACATCACTGGATTCTTTGATTACACGTCAGCTGAATGATAGCCGCACTTCCATTTCTCCTGTGTAAAGCAGGGATGTGAAATACAAGCTTGCAAAAGCTCGGGATTTGTTCTGATACTACAGCACCACGTGCTGCAACTCCACAGCCAGGAGAAAGGAGATGCTGGGTGGTGTCCCCAGCAGGAGCCATGCCCCAGGGGGCTGGCCCCTCTCCACCTGCCCCTTAGCCCTGGACAGACGTGTGGAGCCCTTTGGCAGCAGGTCACTGCTGAGGGGTTCACAGGTGCGAAATGCGAATGAGCTCCTGGGAAAACACCCTTCGGTCAGGTCAACCCTTGCAGTTCTGGTATTAATTTGTGTGCTTTGTGCTTTTCTTCTTGTTGCAGAAACACAGCTAAAATAAGGGTTGGTCAGGAGCCTCTTAAAGCAGATCTACAGTTGACAGCAACGCCAACCCACTGCCATTGTCTCGAAATGCTGAAGCCTGCCTTTTTTTGTCTTGTTCTTTCTAGTTCCCAGATGCACCCATCACATACAGCATCTGCTTTAAGGACCTTCCCTCTTCTTTTTCACAAGGCTCCATTGTTGTGGGCCTTACGCTCTGGATATACACCTCCCCTCAAGGACAGCTGCATTGGAAGTAGACAGACAAAATTTGTGAGGATTCTAGAAACAATAGCTCTGTATCAGACAATACAAAAATATTAAAATCTCCATTATCCCTATATATATATGTATATATAAAAAAGGGCACTAGCAAAATTATTGTATGCAGACAATGAGTACATCACAAAGACAGAAATGCAGCACAATCCTTCCAATACATGCAGTTTGTATTTCCCTGGGTAATAATTCTTCCCTCACACCCGCACACATCATAGAATCACAGAACCATTTAGGTTGAAAAAGACCTCTAAGATCATCATGTCCAACCACTATCCTAGCAGTGCCAAGAGTGCCACCACTAAACCATGTCCCTAAGCACCACATCTACACGTCTTTTGAATCCCTCCAGGGACGGCAGCTCTGCCACTTCCCTTCCGCCTGCTCCAATGCCTCACGTGAATGGGAATGTTCCAGTAAGAAATGTTAAATCCTTCGTTTGCCCTGTGTGCAGGCTCCCAGCAAACTGTTCAGCCTTCTCAGAACAACGATTTGAATGAACAGACATCAGATGATGTGCAAGCCACTGGACCGCTATGAAGTACACCCAGCCTGTGAACACATCTGAGTAAGATGCACACCGCACCGCATTATCACCTGCATCCAGCTCAGTTTTGTATGGCTGCTATTGATGCCCCTTGCTCCAGTTCTGAGGGTTTACTGCCTCCACCCACAATGGCAGAAGCAGGACCTCGAATAGCTCAGTGCAGAGGCATTTGCTGACACCGCTCATCACAACCCCTGCAGCTGCCCACATGATGAAGTGTAAGCACAGTCACCACAGCGTCGCATCAGATCCTTCTTCATCCACAGATTCATCAGCAGTGCTATTACCAGATCACAGCGTTTTCAAGGCCCACTGTGGCACCGTAAACAACGCTGCCTCGGATGCCAAGCAGGTCCCATCTTTCATGTTTAGTATTTGTGAAACTCGGTCATTTCTTCTTGTTCCACATTGTCAGGAAAGAGCAGATGGCAGATGTGCTCTGCCTGTAATGCTGTTTTGATGATACCCTGCCTGCTGGCAGAACAGGGGAAGCAACATTTGGAGACAAGAATTTCCCATTTTGAGTAACCAAGCTAAAAGATAATACGGGGTACGCTGAGAGGATGAAAGACTTTTGCTGAATTGATGTTGACAGATTTCTGTAATAAAAATAATAATAATAATAAAGGAAAAAGTGATATTGAAAAAAAAGGAGCATTTACTTTAATGTGTTCTTAATATATGTGATGGGGAGACCAGACATACACAGCTTTTTGAGACCATGTGTACTTTTTGATTTGCTGAAGAGCAGCAACAGGCAAAAGCCCTCAGGCAATTATACATACTCAGTGTTTTACTCCAGATTTTGGAGCTTGCCATGTAAATTTGCTAAGACACAGGTCTGCTGAAAACAGACAACCATCACTTTACATGCTTCTTCTCTGCCAAAAATAAAAAAAAAGTCGGCAAACGAAACACTATTTTCCTGTTCTCCCTCATTTTCTTGCACAACAACTTTCCCTTTGTCTAGCTCATTTCTGAAATGTGCAAAATTTAGCAGTCCTGATCGTTCTCCATATTGCCTGCAAGCATTTACTATGCTTTTTTTTTTCTGAATGATGTGCCAATATTGTCGAGGGGGCAGTCAAGAATGCAAGCAAGAAGGCAGCAAGTCTCATTTGTAGCTGGTGTTTGGGAGCAAGCAAGAGATGAAAACCTACTTGAATAACTCAGAATTTGGTATTGTATTCATTTTTTGCTTTGCTTTGGGAAGAATGGTGCTGCTTCTCTTTGATGGGAAAGGACCAACAACAGCAAACGCCTTGTTGCTGTTCGTCAAGATGTAACGGTTAGGGGAAAGCATGCACAAAATCCACAACAAACAACCATGGTTTGGCAGGATGAAACTTCAAAATATATTAGAAAATAAAGATAAATAATCTTTTCTTCATTGTATATTGTCTACCAAAAAAAAAAAAAGTAGCTGATTCCTGATTGGAAGTCCTTCAGGTGCTCCTACCACAAAACCTGTACCTTGTAACTGATTTTATCAGGCAGTGATACTTTTGGGAGCATCACTGTGATCTCGCTCATATGGCATTCAAACCCAAGAATTTACCTTCTAAAAGTGGTTTTATGAATTGCCTAATACAAGTGACAGAATCATAAGAGAAATTATTAACTGATGGATAAATAAATGCTTTCAAAACAAAGCCAAGAGACAACAGAAGTTTATACCAAAGCTTCAGGAATTTTAATAAAATATTTTAAATATATGTGCATGATACACAGAAGAAAAAAAAAGTTTTTTATTTTTAAGTAGTATGGTTTGAGCTGCCAATAATATTCCTCAGTAATCTTAGGACACATTTATCTTCCAAAATAGCAAATCTGACACAGCCAAGAAAGGAGCATTGTATTTTTATTTAAGATTAATTATTTATTCACTTTTTTAAAAAAAGATAATTGCTTCAAAACCTGTGGATTTAAAATTATAAACCTGTTATGGCAAAATGACATACAGGGATTTAGGTCAGAAAGTTGGTTTAGAAAGCCTTACATATCAAACTAAACCCTGTCTATAATCTCCAAGTCGATAGGAGACAAGCCCGTTGCGCATGGAAAACATTTTTCTCCATCCACTGGTACCCATCTGCCCAGATGCCAAATTGTGTAGACTACTGACAAAATTGTGAAGACATCCCTGAAAAGAAAACCTGCAGGAAAATAATTAGCTGTGACTGTTGAGCAGCTGTAGCACAAGCTCTTCATCTTCTGCCAGAGAAAGCCCAGTATCCAATGGCAAAAAGGGATCCTCCTCCTCTTGGCTGATTTTAGCCTTCTTTCTTTTCAGTGGCATTTCTTCTGCTGCATTACTGCTACCGTAGCTTCTTTTCTTTCTTCCGCTCTTCTCCTCAAGTTCACTGCAGAAACAAATCGATTACTCTTTTTTAACAACTGTGGTAATCAATATCATCACGTAATCAAACAATTCATTTTAAACAAGGCATATTTATGTCGAGATAAGGGCAAACAAAATTACAATTCAGAAGGGTGAAGCAACGGAAGCTGATGAACTCTGCATGCCTAAATTAGAACTGCTTTCAGAGCGAGGTGGTGGTGGATGTTCTGCTGTCTTAATTGATTACAGTCTATCAAGATATTGCCATCAGCCTTACCCAATATTCACTGCCTTACGCAGTGACAGACAACTTGACAAAACTGGTTTAGTAATATGCCAGTGGACCTTGACACGCTTTCAGGATTTTGTCTGAAATAAATATGCACCCACAATAAAAAGATAAGAATTGTCATTTCATTGGCAAATCCTACCCTGACTTAATACAGTTTTGATTTGGGTCCATCTCATCCAAGCCACTCTTTCCTCTTCTTTCAGAATAAGTCCTTGGAAGCCATTAACCTCCTCTTTGCCATCAGAGGAAGAGACAAAACCAAACCCAGTTACTTCCCCTGGTGAGTTCTTATTCCTTCTGCTGCCGTTGTTAAAACTGGAACAATTTGGCTTTTGCAGCCCTCAGTCTGGACAAAACAGCCGTGTATCTGTTTTACCACTGTGACTTCTGTCCCATGGCCAGATGACAGCAAGAGGAGGAAAACCCAAGCCCACTACCGGCCTCCTCCTCAATCCCTCACGCTGGCTGGACCCGGGCCTCGAGAGGAGATTTTACAAAAGAAGGAATTTGTCATCTTTGTGCAGATTACCCTTGCGTAGGTTTTGTTCATAACACAAAAAATTTGTTACAAACCTTCTAAGATTAAAATAATTTCATCTAACAAAATCTAATCTGAGATGTAATAACCGTGTAGCAGCTTACACAGAGCTGGCTGTCAGACGCCACAGGGCAGGATGAGAATTTGTACCAAAAAAAGGACTATGCAGCCCCTTGCACACCAGACCACTCCATCTGAATAACTGAAACAAGATGACATTCTCAGTTTTTTGTGTTTGTATTTTAAAGGAAATAGCAAAAATAAAAACAGAAGTCCACGGACCGAGCTTGGACTTTTTAAAAAATAGATGGTTAAATTCAGATTTTCAAATAAATGTGGCAAATTTCTACCCAGAAGACTGAATCTACTTCAAAAATGTTTCAACAAGATTTTTTTCTTAATTGCCCTAATTTTTGAAATTACTTCAGTGTAATTTTTTTTTTTTTTAATATTTCACTTGGAAACGCTGTTTAGAGATTTAGCAATCAGCAACAGCCGTTCTTACAAATCACTCAAGTTGGTGAACGCTGTGTCCTCCGAACTTAGATGGCACAGGAACCCCACGTGCAGTTCAAGCCACTTTCAGCTGGCCACCTCGTTTTTCCATTAATAGAAACGATTACCAGCACATGAAATGTTGATTTCGTAATCCACTGAAAAACAGCATAATGTAGCAACTCCAGACAGGGCGGTTTTCAGGAATTTCCTGAACACAGGCAAACATTTTCTCCCTTTTTCCCAGCCTGCTCAGGAGCTACCATTGTGCACACTGGTACCTCTGCATCAAGACCGAGAAGCAGACTGGACTGGGGAGGGCTTGCAGTGGGCTGGGGGCATGCAGCTGCCTCCTGCTCTCTTCTACCCCACCTTCCACAGCAGAGCACCACCAGCTCCTGCCCATTCATTACAACACAGGGAGAGGAGGAAAAACCTATGAGAAGTACCTCACATTCCCACAATTAAAATAAACTATCCTGAACTTACATGGTTCTTCCCCTTCCCAGCCAGAAAAACTAGTGTAAAGCAACAGCTGATGCATTAAATACTTTTCCTGAAATTGGGACATTTCAAAGGATATAGCACCTTGCTGGTTCTGAGCTGTCATTTGCATGGGGGGAGCTTTTCAGTGCTTGCTACCACTGTTTATTTTATTCCTTTTCTGGGGAAAAGGGCTGTTTTTTCAGTCATCTGTGCTTAAGATATTCCATAAACATTAAAGCTATATGGAGAGTATATAAAAAGATTGTCAAGGCTTCCTTTCCTAAGTGGCCACTGTGGGTTTGGGATGGAGTTTCACAGTGCCCTCTTCAATCAGGACAGATTATGGGGGTTCGCTTTAGAAGCATTAAGGCTGAAACCTCATTAAGTAAAAGCATTCTTAGCTTGTCTGCAAAAGAGTTAATTATTTCCAGCATTTGAATGGACTCTGAAGCCTACTTTGCATTCATAATTGACTAATGCTTCATCTAGGACACGAGTTCAAAACATCTCAGCAATTAAAATAACACAGACCTCTCACAAGTTATGAAATAGACTTTAAATGCCAAAAACCTAGCATTTCACTTTGGAGTTCGGATGTTTGCAAGGTGTAAAATTTAAATCTAAAACACATTCTAAAGGAACTGTGAGGCTTCTGATTTTTCCACAAACAAAAGCACAATGACAACTTTCATCACAAGCTTTGTGGAAAGGTTACGTTGAGTCAAGCTGTTCCTTATTATTACTGTGGGATCATGGTGCTGGATTAATAGTGCATCCTGAAGATGTGTCCACACGTCAGCAGCAGGTGTATTTTCACACTAATTTGACCCCTACTGGGCTGTAAGCTCACGAAGTAAACAAGGAGGGATGTGTAACACGTGAAAATGGCAGAAAAGCCATTGAGTGATGAAGAGAGCTAAAGGCTTGTGTTTTTGTGATGCACAAAAAGTAGAAACAAGACAGTATGTGGTAAAGGTTACCTAGGAGAAAAAGCAGAGAACCACATTGGGGGTGAAATGCACAATTAAGTTCATAATTTTGGGACAAAGGGTGCTGTAAGACAGCGGCTGTGCCAGGAGGGTGGGTCTTACCAGCAGTGAGTTGGGTGGCGTGCAGATGGGCTCTGGAACTGCTCTGGTGGAGCAGTCAGAGATGGAGCTTTCAGAAAGGAGCAAAATTTTGAAAAAGGTGCTGGGAAATGGCCAGAAGAGATACCTGCCATCATGACACCACGGCACATCCCATACTCCCTTCGGTGCCTCTCCTTAACTGGTCAGACAGAAAGCTCTCTGGAGGAGATGTACGAGGCGCAGCTCTCACGTGCAAAAGGAAGGTGGGTATGTGAAAACAACTACACGGGGATGACTTAGGCACTTTTTGTCAAATTAATTCCTCCGTGGTCTCCCTTGACCTCCTGTCAGCCCACCCTGCAGAGGTAGCCTTTTATTGTTGGTCACTTCCCACAGACATAAACGGCCCCTTACTCCTCACGTACACACACACCCCGATGCACTACCAGCTGGTGTCCCCAGCAACAGCCAGAATAAAATAAAGTAATTCTGAGGTGAATTATTTTCTGACATAAAAACGTAGTTAGAAAACAAATCCACAATTCAGATCCAAACCAAAGCCAACGTGTCTCTTGCTCTCCTATTTATAACACTCAGAAAGCGGCACGTACAGCTGGATTACAATTCCTTCCTTTCACCATCTGGTGCAATTTAGTTTTTCATTGCTGCAGCAGCCCGAGCTGCCCACACGTCCTGACGCCGCCGATGGAGTGATTTACTGGGCCGGGCTGTGTTTACACAGGCGAAGAGACACCAACAGCCGACTTATCAGCACTCACACTGATTTCTGGGGTCACCGTTTACACAGCTGTAACAACAAAGGAAGATACTGTCCTGCGGTAGGTAACGGTTATTACACAGGCACTAAAGCAGATTTTCTGAATCCAGGCCCTGAAATGAATGCCAGCATATACGGCATCTGGGCAACAGGGGGTCTGAGACCCTGACAGCAAGACACCAGAGAACTCTCTTAATTTAACCACAAACAAATAATCTCAGGAGTGTGTTTTGAGAAGATACCAGACCAAAAAAAAAAAATTAAAAAATCTTTAAATTCCTGGTATTCAACCTGCATTTGGACTTCAAGGTCTGGCCAACCTCTGCTCTGTGAGGTTTAGTTTTTAGGTGCTTTTGAGTCAGCTATTTGAGATGTGAGGCCACAGAGCTACGCTGCTGCTGGTTAAACAGCAGCAACTCCAAGCTCTCCAGACAGGCTGTGCTTCAGTTACCATTTATCAGAGCTTGCTCTGGAGCCGAGGTTTAACAGCACTTGGAAATAAACTGCCCTCGCCACTGAACTGCAGGCCATGAGTTGAGTTCCCAAACCGTAATACAGCTGCCACGAGCTCTTTCCCAAAGAAATGTACATGAATAATGAATGAATCTGTTAATAAAATACAGTTCAGAAAAGTTAGGAATAATTTATACCGTAAATATTGGCATTTTGCTAATCAAACATGTTGCGCCACAAACCTTCTTCCACGTAATAAATTTTAATTCATAAGGCCATGGCAGCAGTCCTAATGAAGATTAATTACTGCAGTCCCTTCCGCAAAGCCCAGTGCAGCTTCTTTCTTACTTGCTGTCAGAATGCTATAGCACACAGAAATGGTAATGAAAATATATTGTGTTGTGTTATTCCCTTTACTGGCCATTCTACTGATGTAAATCAAAACCGCTCTAAAACTAGATTTATAAAAAACAATTGCAGGAAAAGGGAAGATTAATCTACTTGTAATGAAATACCAGTGTAATCGTACTAAAAGCAGAAGACAAGCTGAGCATGTCTTGGAGCTAAAGCACTACAATCTGGAACAAGAAAAAATACTCGAACAGAAATCAGACCAGCAAGACAATATGCTGAATATTTCTTCTTATTGCATGGGAAGCATACAGAAGATTTGGTGAGGAAAAGCACCCAAACCAACCATCAACATTTTGCTTCTGCTCTGTTGTCACCTTTACTTCCTAAAGGCTCTAGCAGACAAGAGGCAGTGGATTCAAAGGGGGTGGCTGAAGCCCTTTTCTTGCCCATTTCTGGGCAGACACCACTGACCGTGAAGCAGCAGAATCTGATCCAGCCCTAGGCCGCTGGTTTCCACTCGATGTGTTCAGGCAGAGCAATTTTAGCTTATCTTTATACAATAGTCTGAAAACTGATATTATTCAGGGGTTGATTCTCAAATGGATGAAATAACACCATTCTGGGTTTAAATTGCTCCAGCTGAAGGTGCTTGATTTTGCTTTATGTCCATCTGTCAGAGGCATAACTCTCTCCGAAATGCACTGCTGCCTTTGGAGATACAAGTAGCCACCCACCTAACCCTTGCATCCGCTCATTCCATCTAAACTTAATGTAGCACTGACATTCTTCAGATTTTTTTCTCTGCCTACCTATCACCTTCCGATAGTTGATAATTAATTTCTAAACTACAAAATTTTAATAAATACTAATACCATTTTTGCTCCGTACCATTTTGTAGATGTACAGCATGATTAAGCCCTTAAAGAGATTTTTTTTAAGACGCTTTTCTTACAGTGCTTTTCTGGGTA
This sequence comes from Anser brachyrhynchus, assembly GCF_964034855.1. Lineage (NCBI taxonomy): Eukaryota > Metazoa > Chordata > Aves > Anseriformes > Anatidae > Anser > Anser brachyrhynchus. The sequence continues at coordinate 194,457,569 of NC_137694.1, forward strand.
TCAGAACATTAAGTTCTGGCCTTCATGAACATACTGATGTAGCAGCCTGGAGAAGAGGAGGCTCAGGGGGATCTCATCCGTGTCCCTCAATCCCTGAAGGGAGGGTGCAGAGAGGCCGGAGCCAGGCTCTGCTCAGCGGTGCCCAGTGCCAGGACAGGAGGCCATGGGCACAGCCGGGCACCCAGGAGGCTCCCTCTGAGCACCAGGCAGCACTTCTGTGCTGGGCGGGTGACGGAGCCCTGGCACAGGCTGCCCAGAGAGGCTGTGGGGTCTCCTCCTTGGGGATCTCCAGAAGCCGCCTGGACGTGGTCCTGGGCAGCCTGCTCTGGGTGTCCCTGCTTGGGCAGGGGTGGCACCAGGGGCCTCCAGAGAGCCCTGCCAACTCCAACCATTCTGTGATGCTGTGATTAGAGGGAAAACCATGACTTGCAGGTGAATCATCTCAGCAACTTGGCAGGTCAACATCAGCATCTAGGTTTAATATACTGAAGACGGTATAAAAAAACTGCAATTTGCCCATAATTTTCAAAATAAAACAAGGCACACAACTGAGCAGCAATGACTGCTGACTTGCACACCTGTAACCTACTGACTGGCCATAAAATCACAAACTAAATGGTACCAGAACAAAGACATTTCTCCTTTCCCCTAAAATTTTCTTCTCAGAAAGAGCAGTCAGGCATTGGGACAGGTTGCCCAGGGAGGTGGTGGAGTCACCGTCCCTGGGAGTGTTCAAGGAAAGGTTGGACGTGGTGCTTAGGGACATGGTTTAGTGGGTGACATTGGTGGTAGGGGGATGGTTGGATCAGATGATCTTGGAGGGCTTTTCCAACCTTAATGGTTCTGTGATTCTATTCTATGAAATCCAGGATCTCTCCCATGCTGATCTAAGAGTTAACATGATCAGTTACACATAATAAAGATTTAAAGAAGGTAATGATGAGGTCATTCATAACTTTGTTCTTCTCCCGTATTTTTATATAAAGAGGTTAAGGGATTAGAAATATCAGAAACTCAATTTGACTGCAAAATAAGTATTTAAGAAAACCAGCTGATTTTCTTTCACCCTATTTGATACACTTAAATTTTTCACCTCATTAACAATTTACATTGATAGCCTTAAACCAAATATGATGAATGTTGCTAGATATACAAAAATTAATCTCATATTACATGCTTGGAGTCATTAATTACTCAGCTTGTGGAGGTATTGCTGGAAGGGAATTCTATTCAAAGGCAAATTTAACTCATTATTTGTATAGCTCCCCTGGTTTAAAAAAAATGCTGGGGGCAGGATAGAGGGGAAAAAAACAATGACAACATTTTTGATTTCCTAAACCATGGACAGATGGTCTCTATTTTTAAAGACTGCTGAAGGAAGATACCCTAGGTCTTATATACTTGCTTTGAGTTACCCCTTTCAGAAGCACTTTTTTCCCTTAAAGCAAGTAGTAGGTGGTATAGCCCAACATATTTATTTCTATTTTAATCCAAACACTTCTTGCAAAATCTCTGAATTTTGAAAATATAAAACAGAACAGAGTTGTATTTTCCAGTTTCAAAGCCTAATTTCACTGTATGCTACTTTCAACTGATTTGGTTTTGATAAAATCATTATCTTGGTATTTCACAGCCCCTAGAGTGACTCACTCATCAAACAATTCAGGGACAATTTTAAGAAAAGTGCATGAGGCATCACTGTTGATTTAACACAAACCCTTCCTCCCCAGTGACAGCAAGACTTCTTGCCTCTGTTCTTCTTGTCCTACGCGATATCTCCATCATCCTCCCTCCTCCTTCCATTCATACATCCCCTCTGCCTGTTTTCTCTCTCAGCAAAATTTGTATCACTTTTCCATGGCCTCATGCTCTACAGCCTCTTCAGCTACCATTTTTCTTTAGCTCTATGGCTTATTGGTCATTCAAATTCTCTGTTTTCTTGATTTCCTCTTTTTCCAGCTCTGAATTAATTTCCTTCACTGAAGCTTCCTCTTTCAGTTGTGCCTCTGCTTTCACAAAAGTCTGCTAAGGGATGCACAGAAGCAGCCCACAGCTCCCAGTCCATCTAACAAGTGCCTCGAGGCGTTCTTCAGAGCTGGAGAACAGAGAAGAAACGTGACTTCATCAACGCTGCCTCCTGGAAACAGTCCTTGGCCTGTCCTACCACAGTGAAATACGTTGGGACTTTGCCCAGAGGAGCTCTAGCTGGCACTGCCCAAAATCCCACCAGTTGTGGGCAATATGGACAATCATGCGCCAGTACTCCAACCTTCATCCTGGCCTCATCTATTTAATCTGTAAAGACACGACTGCTGCTTTCCTGGCAGGCCCAAGTCAGCTCTAGATGAACTGCAGCACGCTGCGCTGCACATCAATGGCTCTCAATTCTGGCACGGTCCTTTCAGGCACTCCTAGAAATTTAATTTTTCCTGGATCCTGTCATCTTCAAATCCATCAGCACATTGTCACCCACCATTATTCTCTGCTCTTGCCCTTCTGAGCACCCCACCATTTTTCATTCTCCTCCTCCTTTTGTGTGCCTGCCCTGGCTGTTCTCTCCTCTCGTTTGAGTTAGTTACTATCTCTACCACTTACTTACAAACCCTCTCCCAGCCCGTCTCCAACTATAACTCTTACACTGGTGTCTCTGCTATCTAATTCTAGATATTGCTTTTGACAGTAAACTCAGAATGGTGGTTTTTGACATTACAGGTTTATCTGTAGTACTCTTCCCATCAGAGCAATGCATAAACCGATGTGGCCTATTCTTCCAGCAAACTCTCAACGTCTACCTATCGATCATAACTGTTTTGTTTTAAACTGCTTTCAGGGACATCGTTAACTTCCGTCCAGCTTAAAGGCTGGAGAAAAATTTGAAGCAATTTGACACACACTGAAAATTTCGGTCCTCATCCCTTCTTAAAAAAGGCTGAAAACATTTACGATCCATTTCTCCAGTCCTCCAGCAAACAGAGTAAGGACTAAAAGCAGGAAAGCATTCAGTCTGATTGTGTAAAGAAGTGGGGGGGGGGGAAAGATAACTTTAAAAAAATCTCTTTGAAGAAGTTAAGTACCTTTTCCATTATTGAAAAGTCAACCAAAATTCTGGGCAAACAACCGAGACCAGTACTGTTGTGGTGGTTTAACCCAGCCCCAGGCGGGGCTGACAGGCCTCAGGCCTCAAGCAATGGCATTCTTGAGGCCTGTGTTACCCCAATGTCTTGCTACAAGCCAGAGGAAGCTTAAACCCCAAAACTGATAGCAGAAAGCAACCCAACCAGATTATAACCCCCCAGAAAACTAAACGGACGTGAAAGATTTACACAGTTATGCTATTTAAGGAAGAAAAACAAAATTGCAACTTTGCAGGCATAAAATGAATGCTAAACACTTAACTAATTCAGCAGGGTTTGCATGCCAAAAATGTCCTGATACTGCATGTGAAAATCATAACAGAAACTATGTTTCAACAGATTCTTTGCATGGACACCTTTTTAATTTAAAGAAATTATAAGATAAAATTTGTTTTATTTGATGTGCCTTCACTTCTCCTATTCAAAACCTGAAACACGATTTTTTAGACAAAGTAACTTATACGCATGCCTAGGTTTCAAAGACCAAATAAAATGCAACCTTCAAAATAAATCATTCTTTGCCAGGCTCAAGGCGAAATTCATAAATGAAAAGGGGAAAAGACTATTTTGTTGGTAAACCTCTCCTAGATTTTAAGCTATCTTTCAAATAAATGAACACAACGTAGATAGCATTGTAGCATGGAAAATGTTCTACCATTGCACTTCATTCCAAAGTCACCTCCAAACATGCTCCAAACAACATACTTAAAGTACACTTATTAAAAGAAAACCTGACAAGACTTAATACATGGCAGAAAAAAAATCTATATGCCAGCTCAAGTTTTGGATCATATATATAGCATTTTTTTTTGTGCTCAAAATTACTCTCTTCAGCCCAAATTGCATTCAAAAGTAATCTCCTTGGGAGAAACTGAAATACTGTAGGCACAGAGAAGTTCAAAAAAAACTATTCCCTGCAAAGGTAATTCAAGTGAGGACAAAACCAATAAAATGGTAAAGCAAAAACTGGGTCTACAATGGTATTAAGTTTATATGTGAAAATTTGGCATACTGACAAATATAACAAAAATACAAATATTTTTATATAAAAATATAAAGATTAGTTACCGTTTTTCCCCCTCGTTACAAAGGGAACACTGTGTCTAGCAGTCAGAGCACTCAATAGGCCCCCAGGGCACCTGAATTGTATTCCCAGACCTGTGTCACCAACATGTTATGAAGCTACTTCGTGATTCAACATTCCTTTCTATAAAAACCATACTGACCTCCTCTGTAAAGTGTTTTGAGATTTGCTGAGGAAAATACTTTGTCAGAAAGTATTACTACACTCCCATTTTCCTTTTTAATACATTCTTCCTTCTCTGTCCTACCTCACAGGGAGGGGTAATGACCAAGGCCCTAACCTTATCCCTCTCTCTGTGAGCTGACATTCTGCCTCCAGTGGGCCAGGTCAGCTGCTGATTCCAAAAAAACTGCACTGATTACCACTGCCAAGAACCTGTCCAACCCTATCAGCTTTTATTCTTAAAGCTTAGCAGATCTTGAGTCTAGCTGACATCTTTGGGGAAGGGATTAATATAAAAAGTGATGTAAGAATACATAAAAGAGAGCCAGAAGCGATCTTCCCTAATAAATGGCTGTTTAATGATACTGAAACAAAATTCCCAAATTTTAAACTGAACACCCCCATCACTTTTTCAAAACACTTTTTGAACAGTTATGCTACAAAACATGGTATTGTTGAGACAGCCTTTCCTAGCTAAGGCTACAAGCAGAAACAATACCAAATCTAGTTTAAGAAATGCAGCACTGCAGTACCTTTTTCCTACACTAAGTACATAACAACTTAGGAGTAATCAGGAAATGCCTGAGCTACTAACTATTTAATGAGTAGTATTCTGACATTAGGTTTCCTATACTCAGTTGCTGGTAACTCCTTCCCACCTACATGCTGGTACATCAGCTTTATGGATTCCAGGAATCTGTCCTTCAAAAGTGACATACTAACTAACAACACAAATACTGCTTAGTGGCCAACCTCCTACTGAAGCTCTACTTCAGACTTTCCCAATAAACTCTTGATTTTATTCCTCCCAAGAAATGCACTGCCAGTGGTTACCTGTTATCTCAAGATACCCTCTCCACTTTTTTTTTTTAACCTGCAGCAAAGCATTACTAGCAAAGTCACCTCAGAATTTGCTCTCAAAGACAAAACAACAGAACCAGCACTGCTAAGGTCCCATTAGTATCCTGAAATACTTCTCCAACCACCTTTGTTAATCTTTTTTGTAAATCAGAATTCTTAAATACACTTTTCTTCTGGTCTCTATCTTACAGCTAATGTCAGAACAGAAACAGTCCCTTCCAACAAAATGGGGTTCTACAGGATCCTCTGGCTCAAGTCGCTGCCTTATATCCAGGTATTACTCACCAGAATCTCATATATTAAAAAGGCAATATTGACCACATTTCTGATATTATCTGGGTAAAGCTGATTAAAAATTTCACTCTATTAACCCACTTCTGCTCCATGCAATACAAAAATACCACTAGAGAACACATTTATCAAGTATGGACAGATATATTTGAACTTCAGTAACACATGAAAAGCAATCTACAAATCCTCTTACATAACCCTCCTCAATAAATGCTGAATCTTAAACTTCATTAAAGAACATCTTTAACAAATTATGCTGCTTCCTCCCACCAAAAGCTGATGAGTAGTCAAGCTGTCATAAATACTGCAGGAACTGGAAGAATCTTGTTAAGTATTGGTGGGTCTCTGATGTTCTGCCTGTTTTTAGAAGGCTGTATTGATATTTTACACCCAGCTTTTTCGCTCATTTACATTGCATAGAGATACTGAATCAGCTTAGGGAAATAAAAACACAGAAGGAACTACAATTCAGTTACAGTTAGCCTCTTTCTCCCCCCTTGCACTGAAAAGCAACAATTTACTGCTGCTTAGGAAAAGCTCTTAATTTACCCTGTCCTTGTCAGTTCTAATGACCAACACACTGGGAAAGGGGCTAGAGGGGGCATGGTCTCCAGCTGTTTACTTAGGGTAATCCAGCTCTTAAATCCATGTCCCAACACCCAGTCCTGCATACCACCCCCACAACAGGCAGTCACATCAGGGCTAGTGACAAACTAGCTGGTAAGATTTAGCTAATTCAGATGTGAAAAGCAAGAGATTTCTAAACCTAGATATCCAGAAGAGAGCAAAATAAAGATCTTTACTCCCACTTAACAGCACAAAGTGTCGATAATATGTTTCTGAATCTGTTACACATTAGGCTTTTTGTCAGAAACACCCAGATGGACCTCTTGTTGCTGTGAAGCCAATGACAAAAAGCACACAGGACTTTGCTTGGAATCCTTTGGTCTTCCTGCAGTACATGGTAAAACATGCAGAATGTTGCCATCAACTATGGATCCTCATCCCCACCCTGTGCTTTTCTGTTAAACTACAAGGAACAAAATCTCCTGTTTTATATAATTAAAAATGCACTTTAAAATTAACAAGAAATGTCTAACATAGTTAATTTCATTACGCTAACTCAGATTTCACTTCTTTTGTAGTGTTGATGAGCCTGAGCAACGCTGAATCAATCATGCAACTCAAGTTTTACCATGCGCTAATTTATTTAATATAACACAGGTACAGAAGGCTCATCCAAATCCTCAAATGAGTTCAATGTTTTCTCTTCAAACAGAGCCTGGAACGTGACAGTAGAGAAACCTATTTCTGAAACGCATGAAACCTCCTTGGAATTAGTCAAGATTTTTGCTTGTGGAACATTCTTACCGAGATCCCTTCAACACTGACTCAAAAAAATCTTTCTCACACAGCTTCACAAAAGGAAATGAGACCCTTTTGAACAGATTCTGTTTAGTAGTTTCCTCACAAAAAAATCTCTTAAATATTAAGTACTGGAAGCAACAAAATGACTGTAAAATGAATTCTTAACATCTAAATACAGCAGTTTCTAAAAAACAAGTACTTCAAAATCAATGTAGAAGACATGTACATACCTATGACTATCTTCGCTTTCTGAATCTTGCTCTTCATCAGAGTCTTTGTATTTATCAGGATCTGGAAGAGTACTTGGGTCAAACTCGTCTTCACTTCCACTGTGTGCAAGAACAGCCACTGTTTCCCCTTCAACCTGACAGGTGACAAATGGAGAGTTATAAGACAGGCAAACAAATCCATGTTAATTACCATGACTCCATTAATAGAGATGCACTAACAAAAAACATTCAACCACACTCAAAGGCCACCACTAGCACAGCCAAGAAAACGGAATTGTTTCTGCCATCATCATCGTTCCAGGCTGTTAAAGGCTGAAGAAATACTATTCAAAATGAAGCTCAAGGATTTACATTCAAATTCTTCCTTCCTAACACCATCATCTTAAATCTACCAAAATTGGAAGAGATTTTGGCAGCAACTAATCAACAGTCATCTGAAGGTATTTAATATGAAACTCTATGGTCTCTCAAACACACTGGCAAAGAGATGTGAGCTAGAGGACACATTAACCACTTGGGTAAGGTGTACCTTATAACGCACCCTGATTTAAAATTCAGACGGTTGTCTTTGCAGTTAAAACCCAAAACGTCACTTGAGCTGAAGTAACTGTCCTATCCACCACAAGTGATGTGTGGTCTTCAGGCTCCCTCCCAGAAGCTCCCATCTCCCCTCTCTGGAGCTCAGCTCCCCTCCTCTCCACAGCCCGGTTGGGGAAGGCACGTTTCACCCAGGGTGCGGCAGCGCCTCGTGAATTCCTTAACAAAGAGGGCACAGAAGCTACTTCTTCATAATGGATAATCTAATTAATCTGACTGCTTTGGAAATACACACTCTGCCCAACACAGTCCTGAACTAACGGCACCACTTTTGTAAATATTACTACTACTAACAGACACAAAGAAAGCAGATGGGCTGGAGGGCATATGCAATTGCATATGCACACAAATAAAAAAAAAAAGTTTACAAGCATTTCTAAGCAACACAAATGCTAGATGCATGCATTTTTATAGTGAAAAACAAAACAAATGGAAGGAAACTATAATTAAAGACATTGCTACCTTTTGTTTACATTTCTAAGCAATATTCACATGGCTGAGTTTCCAAAACAGTACTCATTTAAACGACACTTCATTCTATGAATAACTTCACTTAATTAAATATTTGAAGTTCATTTTTCTTCCGATTTTTCCATCCACCTCCAGGCCACAGTTTTAAAAGCACAATGTCTTCAAGTGCACACACCTCATCAGAATAAAAACAAACAAAAAAAGCCAACCCATATCAAAGGTTCCTATTATACTGACATATACAGTATGTGGAAGGAAACAAGCTGCTTGGGGTACGATTAGTCACTGCTGCAAGAGCTTGTCCAGTGACACTTCCACAAAGCGTTGAAAGCAAGCAGGAGAAAGTGCTAAAAGCCAGATTTGCTGTTAGAAGGCAGAAGAAAAACATACTAAGCATGCATTTTATTCTTGATTATTTTGAAATACTAGTAAAGGTAATTGCACAGGTGGGTGTATAAAATCACTAAGGGCATCATCAGACTCAGCAGCACTGTGAACTACCTACAGTGATATAACCACCTACTGAAAAGCATGTTGATTACCAGGGAACTTCAGGTGCAAAACTTCACAACAAAATCGAGAGAAAAAAGTATTTTCTAGCTTCCAAAAATATCCTCTAGCTCATCTTCTAGTACAACATCACAGAAATTCAACAGAAAACTATTTTGAAGGTTACCTTTTTCTAAAGCATTTCCATATTCAAAAAGCATCCTGCATTAAATTACAGCTTTTTTCAATTTCTTTTAAACATTAAATATTTACTCTTTACTTGTCCCACTGCATCTATTCTTTCAAAAGAAGTAGCACATAACAATTATGTATTAAAAAAAAGGCAAATGAGAAACAGTATTCAAAGCTGTGATATGGAACAAAATATTTTTAATATTTATGCATGACACTACGCCACAGAAGGCTAACGTTTAATGGCAGTCATCTTTTAAGACTTGGGCTGTTCACATCCGTATTCTCAGTTATGTCAGCAAAATGTTGATATTGCACCATTTCTTAAGTTTTGTCATTTATATATGTGCACATAAGACAATTATGCACACACAGATCAAACCTTCACTTTCGTTACACACTCATATTCATTTTTCCAGCAGAAAATTTGCAGAGACTTGTTCAAGGTAATGCTTACTATTACAAGAGAAATAATTGGCAAAGATGCCTCTAATTCATCAGGAATCGTGAGGTCATATTTCTTATGAGCACTGCCTGTTACATATTCATTATAATACTCGTAAGTCCCTGAAATTGTTAAGAACTTGAGCATGAACATTTATCATCCACAGTTGAACAACAGAAACTCATTATTTTTCACTGTTGCTTCAAATTTTTATCAGCCAGTCAGGAGGAAGAAGTCTTGTGACTTCACATTACTCACCACAAGAACTGGAGAAAAAAGTCACATTGTAGCTCAAGATAATACCTGCAAAAGTTCTTTATATAAAACTTACAAATAGGGTGCAATTTAGAGAACTGGGACTGGATGCTACCTAGGGCAATCACTACCAAAGACACTATTAACTGAAGAATAGATTTGGACCATCTGTATTTTATGTCTAAGGATAGCGACAACGTGCTTTGCAGCATGATTTATTACAAAGTTCTGCTGTGGACAGAAACCCGTTCAATCATCACATCAGGCCAGTCAGGAGAACAGGATTCGGTGGCACTTAGCTTGTTACCCCTTGGCAGAATGAAAACAGTAAGGTATCTCTTTTACTATACCAGAGAGGTTGTCCCCCTTTATTTTGCAGTCTAGTTCCAGACCATACAAACTTTCTACGAAGTCTTTCAGTTTTAATATGGCATTGGGTAGAAACATTTCTGCATTTACAAAATCTCTCTCTAGGGCATAAGGAGATCATTCTTATGCAAAAACTTTGCAGAAAAAAAGATCAGCAAAATACCTTTGCTGGAATATAGCAGGTTTGTAAACCTCATTGCCATCGACTTGCCATATGTATCAAGTAACAATAACTCACTTCAGGCATTTTGGAAATGCACATAAGATGAAGCAAACAGGGCAGGTTCCTCTAGAGATTTTGTCCTGCTTGAAGACAATACAACTTCTCATTGTCTTTGTTGTAAGATACAACAACTCAGTTTCCCCTATAAAGCAAGACGAATATGATGAAGATAGGTAGTTGTGCTAGGCAGACTGAGAGGAGCTTAAAATGAAGAAATTAATGTAACTTTTAAAGAAAATGAGCACTCAAGGGGTTAATTTTTTATAAATAGCAAAATGCTGTCTCCCTTCTACCACCCAGTAGTCATTCAGGTGAAAATTGTCTATTATCATGAGATAAAAGAAAAGCTGAAAAAATATGCCATGAAAACCTATGCGCAGACAGAAAACTTCACATTTTCCAAGATTAAATTACAGAATACATTTATTGTGGTATTTAATTTATAACTAATTTAATTTAATAGGTATTTGTTTTTTACCTAATTAAATTATTTGGAGTTGCAACTTTTACATTCAACCCTTTAAGCAATTCATTTGTCCCTAGCAATCAGGTTGAGCTGGGGGAAGAATTGTTTCAGTGGTGCCAATCTGTCCATAGTACTTTACACAAAACACAGTGGAGGAGTATTTCTGGTCCACTACAAATAAAGAGTTTTACAGTTAGTTTAGAAGTTGCTCAGACTTGATTTACATCTGTCAACAGTCACACATTATAGTGATGTTTGTGATTTTAATGCAATACAAAAATAAGCTTTAAATACTGTTAGTAGGTCATTACACAAGTACACAATATTTTAAAATTTAAATATTAACATTTGTATAAAGGGATATTTAAAAATGTAACCCCTTTCATGACCTGATAGCATTCAAAATTGTATTCACTTTCTTCTTTCTGACAGTTATTTTTGAGATGAAAACGGGAGTTGCTTCTGCGCCATTTTTATGATGAAGCACATTCACAAACAAAGTGCTTGTAGGTTTGTAGCATTTCCTTTAAGCCATCTTACTCTAGATTCACCTGCTCGCCTCGGGGAGTTTTTTTCATAGCCTGAAACCCTAACCCAGAAGTAAGCCCCCTGCTGAGGCGTGGTTGCTCTGATATCCCATCACTTTGTTTGCCCCAAAGGAAAACAGCTATTCTGGCAGTTCACAAATAGAAATACAATCTTTGATGTAACCAGGGTGTTTGATCCGATAGTTGCTTTGAAGATCAAGAACAAAGCCTCAGACAACACTGGAAACTGACTGGGAGCCAGTGGAGCAAACCAAGTGCAGACCTGAAACAGCTGCGTAAATCATGATGAAACCGGGCAACTACACGGCCTACTGTCTAAAGCTCATCAATAGCCTTCAAATCCAGCTCCATCTAAACTGAATTACAACACTTCTAACTGGAGGTGACAAAGTATCATTTCCACTGAGGCAAGGATCCATCTTAAGATGATTTTTTCTTGTACGTTAAGAGGGGAAAGGGTGTATTTCTATGTTGCGTGCGGTGGTATTTAAGATTAACCTTCATGAATTGTGATCACAGAATCATCGAATGGCTTGGGTTGGAAGGGACCTTAAAGATCATCTAGTTTCATCATGCCACCCACTAGATCAGGTTGCCCAGGGCCCCATCCCACCTGGTCTTGAACACCTCCAGGGATGGGGCATCCAAAGCTTCTCTGGGCAACCTGGTCCAGGGCGTCATCACCCTCTTAGTGAAGAACTTCCTCCTAGCCTCTAATATATATCTCCCCTCTTTTAGTTAAAAAACATTCCCCCTTGTCTTGTCATTATCTGACTGAGCAAACAGTTGCTCTCCATCTTTTTTATAAGTACCCGTTAAGTTTTGAAAAGTTGCAGTAAGGTCACCCCTGAGCCTTCTCTTCTCCAGGCTGAACAGCCCCAACTCTCTCAGCCTTTCTTCATAGGAGAGGTGCTCCCAGCCCTCTGATCATCTTTGTGGCCCTCCTATGGACCCGCTCTAACAGCCCCACATCCTTCTTGTGCTGGGGGACCCAGACCTGGATGCAGCACTCCAGGTGGGGCCTCACAAGGGCAGAGTAGGGGGGTACAATCACCTCCCTCTACCTGAAGGCCACCCCTCTGTTGATGCAGCCCAGGACACAGTTGGCCTTCTGGGCCTCAAGCATGCACTGCTGGCTCTTGTCAAGCTTTTTGTCCACCAGAACCCCCAAGTCCTTCTCTGCAGGGCTGCTCTCAATGAGTTCTTCTCCCAGTCTGTGCTCACATCTGGGATTGCCCCAACCCAAGTGCAGCACCTTGTGCTGTGTAACCTCGTTAGGTTCACATGTGCTGAATTCTCAAGCTTGTCCAGGTGATCAAGTCATGTGAGCTTTTTTCCCCAGTGTCATTTACCCTACCATCTGCAACACTGAACAGGCAATATACATATCCTTTCCAAAACTGTTTTTGTCAATCCTTCTAGGCTAGTTTCTTCTTGTGGATAAGTAGGAAGTGGTATACAAAAGGGTAGGAAGAGCAGAGAACACGTTGTTACAGGAATTTCTGTTTTCTTGGTGTGAAGCACACAGAACGGATCAAGGCACACAACAGAAAGGAGATGTGGACAGGAACAGGGTCCTCTATTTCAGAAGGATTGGTCAAATTCAATGGGTCTGGCCAGAAAGACTGGTAACCAAAAGATGGAGTAACCAACAGTTCAAGTTAGTCAGGCGGACAGTCTTTGACACTACGATGATCTAATCTGCCTTCCCGCCTCTGGGAGGAGTATCAATCTTGGGTTTTGGTAGAAAGGAGAGAAAACTCTTAGCTTCATCTTCAAAATATTTGCCCTTCCCAAGCATTAGCAGTCACACCAAGATTCAGTTTCATCCAGTCATTCTTCATTTCTTTTTAAGCAATCTGACTTCTTAATAAAATTAGCCTAGTTTAGCTACCAGAATCTTGCTATTTAGCAACCATCTCAAATAACGTACATGTAAATACCTAATTTTCTTTCTTAGTATTCCTATATGCTCAAAATTTATGATCAGTGAATGGGTGAGCCTATGGCCCAAACTAGCACACGCTGATGCATATATACTGACATTCAAATCTTTGCTGTGTAAATATACCAACACAGTTCATGTTGTAAAGGGCTCGTGGCACAAGCACAGTTGAGAACCATCAAAACCACAAAAATCATAGATATTTCCACATTCACTTCTAAATTTTTGAAATTTCTGTGAAAAAATTCTTTGAAATTTTTGAAGTTTCTGTGGTTATCATAGTAGTAGGTATACATCTTATCTGTAATCTTGATCTCTATGAAGTATTGATATTCTCTGTCAGAGTTAATATCAGCACAACAAATGCATATAGAGAATGATAATATAATTTGCTAAATTTAAAATCACAGACTCAACAACCTCAAAATGAAATGCTGAGAACTCTACCCAAATAACTTTTTTATTTCAAAGTATCTGTTCTTATTTGTATTTGAATTATAATGGTTATGCCTCACAGTTGGAACTTATGCTTTTAATTTTTTATTTTCTTCCTAGAAGGCCAATGTAGAATACTTACAGTAAATACAAGATTTTTCAAGTTGTTACTAGCCACAACTACCAATGTGATTTTAACAAAAGGGCAGACTAATACAATTCTGTTGTGAAAGCTCAGGATAAAACCACAATACAGTTAACTTAAATGCAATTCATGCTACAAACATGAAAATACAACTTAGAAGAAATTAAGTTACTAGGTTGGTAGCACTGGAAATGAAATATACAGTGGAATATATGAAATTTTGACACCCCCCCCCCCCCCCCCAAAAAAAAAAAGAGTTTAACCTACTGCTTATATTGTTGATTTTAGAGATTGAGCATACCCAGATTGCACAAGAGCGCAAGCTAATAGTTCCAGTGACATGGGCATGTGCACGCAGTTGTTTTATTTGCCATAAACGACCAAAACTAAGATCTTTAGTACCACTAATAAAATCTCTGGCATTTGAATTAACACAGTAGTAGCTTAATCTCTGGCCAAACAGAGAGGTTCCAGTGTCTGCCATGGCAGCAGCTAGACAGAGATGCCATCATGTACACTAAATCCTTGTCTGAAAGAAAACTGATGTAAAACATTTGATAACACAAAAGCCTCAAAACGAATTTTCAAAATCTTTCTAATGCTATGTTGTCAGGTATTATTTTGCTTGCAAGTGAGCAAGTAATACGAAAAGAAAAAAAAAAGCAGGGGGGGAGAGGGTGGGAATAAGAAATGGCAAAGAGGAAGATGGTAAAGAGTAAAAAGCCATAAGACCTGCCCTGGAGCTGATTGAGAAAGAAGGCAGAAAAATAGCAAAGAGGGAGGAGAGCTGGTAGCAAGTGCAGAAGAATAAAACCAATGGGAAATGGAACTAGGGAGCGCGAAGCCAAACAACACAAGGCACCTCCTTCGTGCAACAAGTGGCAAAGCCATGAAACCTTCTGCCAAAGAATACAGAAGGTGCTAGGCGTTTAAATGGGCTCAAGAGGTAGGCAGATAGTTAACAGTGAGAAAAATCTATCAAGGGTTATTAAGTACGGTCGTGCTGTGCCTTTGCCCCCGAAAGTCTTTGAGCTGCAAATTTCTCCAGCCAGAGAGCATAACAAGGTAAAAGGGACTATTAGCGGTTGTCCTGTTTCTATAACAGTCCTGTCTGGTCTCAAGCAGAGAAACAACAGCAGAGTAGCTAGGATCTCAGGTCCAGCAGCCAGCTCCCCATCTGTTTTTACCTTACGAAGGTGAAAGAAGTCACAATGCACAACAGTGCACCACGGTCATCCTGCAGATATCCACAGTTACCAAATCCGAGTTTGAAAACTACCGTGCAGGTACCATTGCAGGTTTTCCTGCTAAACAGCTAGAAAGAACTATCAAATCTGACCAAGAAAAAGGAAGAAGGCTGTCCTTATTTGAATGTGTAGCCATTTATGGAAGTAATTTTTTATCCCCCTGCTGCACTGTGTTGTATCAATCTCTTAGGTCTTCCACAAATATGGTATTTTGTTAAACGAGTCAGGTGAAGACTGTCATCTCATTCAGCACAAGTACAAAATGTTTGAAACAATGCAGGGAGGGGAAAAAATCAAAATTGAGACAAGTTTCCATCAAAAGCCTAAGCACGTGGCTAACTATATTTATTAAATGTAACAGTGACACCCCTATCCGATGGCTCTTTAAGGAAACAACACTGTACTGTACTCAAGCAGTCTTTGGCTTTTGCACTACTGTCAAAATGTTTTCACTGTATTTCCAGTGATTGAGTAACACCTTTTGGTTTCAGTAATTGAAATACAGGTGGTATGCAAACGGTGAGAGCAGAAGATCTGGCACTTATCTGTAGGTATAATTAGTGTATTAACGACTTCTTGCTGCTCCCCAGAAGCCTCCACCCCATACTTACAGCAAATCGATCTCAAACATGCTGTAGTCATTGATGTTGTCTTCACAAATTTTAACTTAAGAAATTGCAGTTTTCAGCTAAGGACATCTTATGCCTTGCAGTTGCTCATTCGCTTGCTTGTTCATTTCAACATCTGAAAAATCTTTATACTGCATAAATAATGTATTATATCCATAACAACAGGATACAGTACACTGTATGATCGATTACCTTGGCATTTAGCTCTTGTGAGAATGGCTTTTGTGAAACATGGCTCTACTGGGTTCCCACAAAATTACATTTTGGTAAAACTGTCTGAACTATCAAACTTAGGTATGGCTAGACATAACGTTATTAACAGTGCACAGGCAGGTACAAACTTTAACTTCTTATACTGTACCAAAACAACACTATTTGTTGTCAGGGTGGGTGGACCAATTTAAATCAGACATTTAAACCACCAGCTATAATCCTGACTACAAGCAGCAAACATTTAGTTCACCGAGTAGTAGATGCAAATAACAAATGTCTCCCTTGCTCTTCTTTTCAGTATTCTGAAACACGGTTGTTTTACACTGGCTTTGACATGAAATTTGGTACTACTTTATGCTATTTGAAGTCTCAATTTTTCTTTTCCATTTTCTTTTTCCATAGTGATGTTAGCAAATGATAGAAGAGCCATCATGTACTTGTCCAGTGATTACTGTTCATTTTTGAATCATGATTAGTGTCTCATTCTATCTGAAATGGAAACAGATTTCAACCAGAATTTTAATTATTTTGTAACTTTTAAAATTTGCTATACAGCTTATGTATATTATTTTAAAGTTACTCCTACTTAATAGTTTAAGTAGAACCATCCTGAATACTGCAGATATGTGGAAGAAAAAAATATGAGTTTATCCAAGCAGGTGCTGTAATTTAAACTAACATTTAACAAGATACACATTCTCTGTTGCTGAAAAATAAAATTTACTTCCCGGTATCCTGCCTTTCATGATTTCAGTACGGTTGATGACCTCAGACCTAATTTCTATTCAGAGACTGAACGAGTAAAGGAAGAATAAACAAAAATGCCCAGTTCCTCAAGTACATATCGAACTTCGTTTAAAATAGGTATTTAAATAACTATTTTTGTCTTCTTACTGAACTTTTGATTTTTATCCATCACGTTCTTAATTTTAAGATGGTTTTCAGTTGTGGTGTTTTGCTGTTTTTTTCCCCCATCTTTCTCCCAAATACTTGCAACATACACACAAACTGTCAAGGAAAGGGAGAACAAGGATAAATGTTAGACTCACTGATTTAAAAATAAATTGTAGCATGCTTAGAAAGGTGTCAGAAAAAGTAATTTTAGCTTAACTTTACTGCTCATTATGAACTCCAGTGCGAACAGCTCACTTGCTCTACTGACTTCTTGGTGTTATGCAAGCTGCTTGCAATTGTGATTTGCCGTACATTAGTAAATACTGGAAACAGAAACAGCAAACTGAAAACAAGACTGCTGGTTTGACTGTAGACATATTGCCAGTTCTCCTGAATTCACTGGCCACAACAAACAGAAAAGTGTGAGCTTTTATTACCCCAGAGGACCTCCACCAGAAACAGAATTTAGTACAGATCCACAACATGCTTTCTGTATAGGTCACACAATGAAAACCACCATCTTCACTACAAATAAAAATAAATGCACTAAATAAATGCTTAAGCCTAGATAATATTCATGAGTTCACACAATGTTATTCTGTAAAGTAGGGCTTTAAGTCTTCGTGCTATCTTCATCCTCCAGAACCTTTGCTTGTTTTAAATTAATAAAATGCATTAATTTTGGTTTTCAGATTTGCCATTAGAAGGTCAAATGCATGAACTAGCTGAACTGATGTAACGATAACTTCTTGAGACTGAAAGCAACCGGATGCTTAACACTCCATTAATCTCAGTATGGTGATAATTTCAAAACCCACAGAAAAATACTGTTAAACGCTCTCTTAGAGCAGCTTCCAAGAAAAATCCAGTCGATGGATTTGTTCCATAAATCTGTCTCTGTCACATTCCTGGATGGGATATTTCTGATCCTGACACAGAAGCCTCTCAGCCACACACAGCAGCGCAGGTGCATCAAGACAAACCAGGCAGGACTTGCAGGACATAGCTGGTGGTCACCTTCTCCATCCCCCCTCAGCAAGTAAGCTCAGTTACATCGTTACCACCTTTGTTTTTCGAGCCTTCAGTAAGGAGGATCCCACAATCTCCTCAAAAACTTGTTCCAGTATTCAGATAACCTCACCATTGGAAGATTTTTCTAGTGTCTGTACCGAATTTCCCTGTTATAAACCTGTTATTTTTGCACCAACCTGAGAACAGATTGCTCATTTACTTTTCAAGTTTTCGAAGTATTTCCTCCATTTCTCTCCTGTAGATCATACCAGCTAACGCGTAGCTCACCAGCCAGGGTGCAGCTTTGGAGAAAACTCTTTTGGCCCGATGAAAGCTGAGATAAAAAGCCACTGCTTGTCCTGTTCTAGGGCAAAAAGGCGCTGCCTGACTACTTTCTGAATGGGTCACCAGTTAAAAAAAGATGCATCCACGAGCTGGTTTGGCTCCTAACCGGAAGAAAAATGTGTATACTGACTGATCAATCTGAGAAGAAATTTCAACAAATTCAAATCATAATTACATTTTCAACAAAACCTTCACAGAACATTTGGTTTCAGTGCCATACAATTCCTATTTGGAAACTCTGCAAGCAGACCTAGAATCCAAACTACCAGGAAGCTGTGGAGGTCTTGGCTCTATCCTAAGATATAAACAAGAATCCACCCATCAGACTGTAGGTGGACACTTCAACCAACTGAATTTAGGAAACATGTTTTACCACTGGTAGAAGCAAATATTTAAAAATCTTTCCTAAACTGCTAAAGGGACGTACAGGATTTACTATGGCCTTGTTAGTACCCCCCAGAATCCTCCTCAAGATTTTATAGGTCTGAGAATTTACAGTCACATAACAGATCAATTAGAAGTCATTGGTATTTGTTGGTTCAATCTCAACAAAAATCCAAAACCAGCAACTGTAACATACCTCATACATAAAAAATTATATTAAACTGCCACTTTCTCCAACACCTGTCGTACAATGCCTTAGACTTGCATAACTTTTTCAATTCTTGACCTAATAATTAAAATGATAGATGAAAATCAATCCTTTTTTGCCTCACAAACATTTTTTTTCCACTTGTTATAATAAACAAAGGTAAACAACAAAAAATCAGATGTGACTTGAAAACAATGTTAAGTTTTAATGTAGTTTTACAGACATAGCAGTATTGCTTTGAGAAACGGCAGAGCCAAAGTGCCTGATCCTCCTTACATAAGTCTCATATATTTGCACAAGGAATATTTGATCTTGAAAATATTATTTTTGCTTTCTTCAGGACTACTACTCTTTGCAAAAGACAAGTTTAGGATTTCAGCTTTATGGAGTTACTAAAATTATTTCTGCCTCAGTAGAACCACCTGATCGTAAAAGCCAGTTGTGATTTGGTTGCAACTACAAACCTATCTCCTCTCGCACGTTTAAATGTGTTATGCTTTCTTTTTAAGTTCTTGCAGTTTCACAAAATTTTAAGGATAAAATTTAATGACCTATATAAAATAAATAAATCATTTGTTATATCACATTCTACTTGGCATACAATATTAGCACAGAGAACATTTGCTAGAGGTACTGTTAAGCGAAAACCCTTGTTACATTATGCATGACTCCCCAAAGCACTGAGTACATAATATCCATCACGAAATTCAGAATATATAACTAAATTTAGAAAGAAGTACTTTCAGACCTGTGATCAGCGTTCTGACATCTCCGGTTATGAGTTTTAATTAAACTTGCTTTTTGTATTAAGTCTATTTTTATTAAGTAGGCACAGAATCATGTTTTATACATTATGCATAACTAAAAAGAGATAAAGTTATTTGTAAATGCCTTTTCTTAAAGCGACATCATAATTCAAGTCACTGTTCTGTAACTTTTCTTCACAACTGTGATGAAATGGAAACACCACTGAACATAATGTACCTCTTTGAGGGCTTCAGCCACCTCACTGGCAAGCTATTTCAACACCCCAAGTAACGCTTCTTGCGCAGACAGGTTGATAAATGAGATCTTTGGATGATCCATAGCATGTTTTACTTTTGTCAGGAAGTAAATTATCAAAAAATAAAAACAAAGAGATTCCCAGACAGCTCAGATGCACCAGACTAACCCTCAGATTCCTGAATTCCCATCTTCTGGCACTGGAGATCTCCCATCGCTAACCAGGTGAGGTCTCAACTTTTTTTCTACACAATAATCACATTTGAAGTTTCATAACTCCCTGCTATCACAGATAAGAAATACAAAGGTACACCTAGATAAAGCTCGGACAGCCGAAGAGCTATCTGTCCCGTCTCCAACAAGCAATGGAGTCCTTTCATGTAACCGCTGAACACCAAATCCATTTAATCCAAATGTACTCAACTGTACTTTAGCCTGGTGCCCAGCACGTGCAGTTCTGACCGAGCTCTATACGCCACGCTAGCTTTTACAGACACACATGAGAAGTGCCTCCATCTTCGCCAGACGAAGTTGACAATGCCCATTAAATCCAGCATCTCAGCTTTCTGAGCACAAAGGACCACTCGCCCAACAAGAAATAGCAGCAAATTTACCAGCTGCTCTCCCTCTGCAGATTCCACCCGCAAAATGAACCATTCAAATAAGTCTCAAGCAAGAAACAGACTTAAATTACCTAGCATACCAAATTACCCAAACCAACAAGCACCTCTTAAACAACAAAGAAAGCCCAGCTTAAAGGAGTTGATGTTTACAGCTCCAGGATATCTGCCTGGATGGTACGCTGAGACCTGACGTTGAAGAAAGGTTTTTAACAATACAACGCTTTTCTACAAAGCATTCCTTGAAGGACTATTTTCTTCAAAGGTCACTCTTTCCACATTTGTCAAGAAAGAGTTGTAACTAATGAGCCTAGTACTACAGCATTCGGCTTTTGGATAAACACCTTTCCAAAACAGTCCAAACTGAAATTCCTTGGAATCGGCACGTTTATATTTACAAATCCCAAATCACTTCCTCTTTGGCTGCAATCAAATACATGATCAGATTCACTGGCTAACCAATGTTAAAAAACATTGGAAAAGGGGCTTTATTAGAAGACCAGAAAGCTATTTTCCTGCTGGAGAAAGAGCTACTTGGTATTCAGGTGAAGAAAGAAGCAACTTCTGATTTATCTGAGCAACTTCACTCCATTTCCTGAAAATCAGACAGCCAGAATGCAGCACCTGCTAATGTAGCACTACTATTATCTTCAAACTGGGCTTTTACCTGTCTTTTCTTTACCTCCAAAGTAATCCATACCACCAGAAAATTCTGATTCTTCACGTTCATTTCCTCCTGTTTTTTCAGACTGGTTGGTAGCCAGAGGATGGGTATGGTGCAAAGAACTCCCAGCACGCTCCTGTGCTTTGCACAGTGCAAAGAAACACCTAGTTTTCAGAGTCATGAACAAATAAAATATACAGCACTTATTACAAGTTTCAGAGAAATTAAGGTTTTTCTGCAGAAAGGAACCTGAAGGAGAATTCTTTTCAAAATATTTATTCACCACCTTATTTCTATAACAACCAAATTTTGTGTACAGGCTGATAAAATGCTGCTTGTAAGGAAAGAGCACAAATAAGAGGATATAAAGTGCTTTAAGGATGAGTGCAGATAAATTGAGAACCACCATCAAATAAATTAGTATCAGAATAAATCTAAGCATTGGAATGCTATTTTGGTTCTAACTTTGTGCTTCATTGCTAACATTGTTAAATTCATTTTATTGCAGGCATTGCAATGCAGTGTACTGCATTTTCAAGATCAATTTCATTTTGCAAATGTGAAATACCTAGATTTTCAATCTAGATTTTTTTTGGAGAGAGTTTTGGACAACTGGTTTCTCAAATTTGTTCTTAGCTTTATTTAGTCACTTCTCCCCATCTTTTCCATCTATTCAGTGCTTTTGATCTGGTTTGCATAATGTACGGTGCAGTCATTTTCCTTTTGTTAACGAACGCTTATTTGGAAATGAAGATTCACCAAATTATATTCCATAGCTTCTGATAATGAGAAGTGAACACCAGTAAACCTCCTGCATGCTAACTAAAGCTGCTGCCTGCAAGACATACAAGAAGTACTGCACCAAAATGCTCTTGCTGCTGCACCACTGACATCTCTGAATTGGAACAAATGTGGCTCATTAAACTGAAGCAGAATAGAGACAAAACTGGAATGGAGATTTTCCAAAGTGCTCCATTTTCAGGGACTTTTTATTTATGAATTTTATCTGCTTTCCAATATAGATAGAACGGCGAGAAGCAATGTATTGCATATGCTGTAATAAGTCAGAAGAGACTTATTCTCTTATTATTAGATCTTATTCTCTTATTATTAGAGTGTCACGGCTGTGCTGCAACTCCCACTGGGTTCTGGTGGACCTCAGCCATTGCAACCATCAGGGCAGGAGCTGCCAGGGAAAGGTGGTTCCTCTCCAGTCTTAAATCTGCGGTTGCTTCAGAAGGCACAAGAGTGAGATGAATGGTCTTAGGATAATTCTACAGATGGCTAAAACAGGCATTTTTGAGAAAAATTTAAGAGAGTTTTTTTTGAGAAAAATTTAAGAGAGTCATCATGGCACATTCATAGGAATAGTTGAGAACAGTTAATTCTGGAAGCCTTCCAAGACAGAGCATGCTGACACTTATTTATTTTTAACTGAATGGTGAACTTGAGTGCAGTGTAATCCTGCGTCAATGTTCAAATCCCTGTACTTGACTGATATTGTGATTTTTATATCTATATATATATAAACAATTTCTGAAGAATACTGTATATGCATTTTTCAGCAGATCAGACACATTTTCAGGGAACTAAATAAAATTCTCCCTGGTACAAACAAATTAAACAGGGATTTCTCAAAGCTAATCACACAGGTTGGAGTTGCTAAAAAGAATACAAAGCAAGGAGACAGAGGGCCAGGTGAGGTTCACACTTTCAAAATCATGGCCCATAACCAGCATACTGGTCCCCCACGTATGCTGTACACTGGTTGAAAACAGCATCACAGCTGGACTGTGCTATCCACTGCTCCTTCCTAAACCTGAAGTTTTAACATGCCTGGTGATAGGACGAGGGGGAATGGGCTAAAGTTGTGCCAGGGGAGGTTTAGGTTGGATATTAGGAAGAACTTCTTTACTGAAAGGGTTGTTAGGCATTGGAATGGGCTGCCCAGGGAAGTGGTTGAGTCACCATCCCTGGAGGTCTTTAAAAGACGTTTAGATGTAGCCCTTAGTGATATGGTTTAGTGGAGGACTTGTTAGTGTTAGGGCAGAGGTTGGACTCGGTGATCTTGGAGGTCTCTTCCAACCTCGATGATTCTGTGATGTTCCTATATTCACCTGCATATTCTGGGAATGTTACAGGAGCAGCTGCTACAGACCAACAGCGAGAAACAGACTGCCAGGGCTGTTCTGATGGCAAAAGATATCACACAGAAATGGACTCCTGATGTTCCCCCCTCCTCTGCACACGTACCGGGTAAATTTTGCAGAAAAATAACTGGCTAACAGAAAAATGTGCAGCACATACACTGACGCTTTTCACGCTTCTGTAATTTAACAAATGTCTCAGTAGTGTCTCCAAAATTATCATTAATAATTTACTTGACCATTTAGCAAAAACAGTTCATATTGGTATATACATTCTCAGGATTTCTTTATTGATTTTCATTACCTGCTATATTATTCTTTTTATTTCTTCTCATTCCTATTTAGTCTGTTAATAAGAGCAGTGATTTACTATGTCATATACCAGGTATTTGGAGAACATTTACACAGCTACATCAATTAGCTGTTTTCCTGCAGTCATGAATTTATAATATTTAATACAAATATACAGAAGAAAACACAATGGGCTACACTGGAAGGGCTGCAAGACTGATTATGTCAATGAATTCATACATAAGAAACAAAACTAAGCTTATTATCCACTCCAATTTAAATCAGGTGTGTTTATTTCTCTAGGAGTACTTCCAACTAGAGGCAAGCATAATTTTCAACAAGCGAATTATCTTTTCATCTAACGCTTCACCCTAGTTGAAGTTGCCCAGAACCACAGTGAGATGGGGTCCCACATTGACTACCAGTGCAGAACAACACGCCATCAGTCCATTTACCTTCATTCAATAGGTGAACACTCCTCACACAACTCAGTCTAGCACTCCTATGGAGATGGTCGGCAGCAGTTTTATGTCAGAAGATTAATTCAGTATCTACCAATTCATTCTTAATTAAATGAACTGACATCTCTCCGTTAGTGATCCAATATTCAAAACAGAACCAGAAAGCAGCCAATTTCCAGTTAGGATTGGCTCAGGAAAGCAGGCACGTTTGGTTTAATCTGCATTCAGTGAAAGCATAAACTGCGGTCGTGGGTTGCAAAATAAGGCAGTTGTGTCCACCTTCTCCTAGATGAAGCTAATCCTGATTATACTCGTGCAAACGCTGGTAGCTCATTAGGACAGTATTTTCTGGCAGGATCTTATGGGTATTTTTCAGTGCTAGCAGTGGCACATTAACAATCACATATTACTGAATAAATCACATAGCTGAATAAATTTCCAAACTAAACTTCTAGATGCCAGCCAAGACAAAGCATGGCTATCTTAGCGTGCGTCTCACTGACCGGGTTACAGCTCACGGAGCAGCCTGAAATTTAACTGTTCATGTAACATTGTTTGGCATGTAAAATTTTAAAATCCAGCATCGTCTGTAGTGCCATACCTTTAATCCTTGCTTAGATGAAGCCAAAATGGCAATTAGGCTCAGCTGTACTTAGCTAATTACCGGAATCAATATATGCTTTTAAAATAAATCCTAATTATAAATGTTAATTAGTAGAATATGCAGTTACTCACAGTTACTTAAAAACATTAGCAGGCATCTTTAGGATCAAACAAATTTCTCATTGCTTTCTCACAGATTGTTCAAGTTTCACAGAATCACAGAATCATCTGGGTTGGAAGAGTCCTCCAAGATCACCGAGTCCAACCTCTGACCTAACACTAACAAGTCCTCCACTAAACCATATCGCTAAGGGCTACATCTAAACGTCTTTTAAAGACCTCCAGGGATGGTGACTCCACCACCTCCCTGGGCAGCCCATTCCAATGCCTAACAACCCTTTCAGTAAAGAAGCTCTTCCTAACATCCAACCTAAACCTCCCCTGTCGCAACTTTAGCCCATTCCCCCTCGTCCTGTCACCAGGCACGTGGGAGAACAGACCAACCCCCACCTCGCTACAGCCTCCTTTAAGGTACCTATAGAGAGCGATGAGGTCTCCCCTGAGCCTCCTCTTCTCCAGGCTGAACAACCCCAGCTCCCTCAGCCGCTCCTCGTAAGACTTGTTCTCCAGACCCCTCACCAGCTTAATCGCCCTTCTCTGGACTTGCTCGAGCACCTCCATGTCCTTCTTGTAGCAAAGGGCCCAAAACTGAACACAGTACTCGAGGTGCGGCCTCACCAGAGCCGAGTACAGGGGCACAATCACTTCTCTAGACCTGCTGGCCACACTGCTTCTTATGCAGGCCAGGAAGCTGTTGGCCTTCTTGGCCACCTGGGCACACTGCTGGCTCATATTCAGCCGACTATCAACCAATACTCCCAGGTCCTTCTCGGCCAGGCAGCTTTCCAGCCACTCATCTCCCAGCCTGTAGCTCTGCTTGGGGTTGTTGTGCCCCAGGTGCAGGACCCGGCACTTGGCCTTGTTGAACTTCATGCAGTTGACCTCAGCCCATCGCTCCAGCCTATCCAGATCCTCCTGCAGAGCCTTCCTGCCCTCGAGCAGATCGACACACGCACTTAGCTTGGTGTCATCTGCAAACTTACTGAGGGTGCACTCGATCCCTTCATCCAGATCATCGATAAAGATATTAAAAAGGATCGGCCCCAGTACCGAGCCCTGGGGGACTCCACTAGTGACCGGCCTCCAACCAGATTTGACTCCATTCACCATGACTCTTTGGGCCCGGCTACCCAGCCAGTTTCTAACCCAACGAAGTGTACGCCAGTCCAAGCCAAGAGCAGCCAGTTTCTCAAGGAGAATGCTATGGGAAACGGTGTCAAAAGCCTTACTGAAGTCAAGGTAGACCACATCCACAGCCCTTCTCTCATCCACCAAGCGCGTCACTTGGTCATAGAAGGAGATCAGGTTCGTCACGCAGGACCTGCCTTTCATAAACCCATGCTGACTGGGCCTGATCACCTGGTTGCTCTGTAAGTGCCGCATTATGACACTCCAGATGATCTGCTCCATGAGCTTCCCTGGCACTGAGGTCAAACTAACAGGCCTATAGTTTACCAGGTCTACCTTCTGGCCCTTCTTGTAGACGGGCGTCACATTTGCTAGCCGCCAGTCGACTGGGACCTCCCCCGACAGCCAGGACTGCCGATAAATGATGGAAAGCGGCTTGGCCAGCTCCTCCGCCAGTTCTCTCAGTACCCTCGGGTGGATCCCATCTGGCCCCATCGACGTGCATACATCTAAGTGCTGTAGCAGGTCGCCAACCATTTCCTCGTGGATTGTGAGGGCCACATCCTACTCCCCATCCCCTTCCACTGGCTCAGGGTACTGGGTATCCAGAGAACAACCGGTCTTGCCGCTAAAGACTGAGGCAAAGAAGGCATTAAGCACCTCAGCCTTTTCCTCATCTCTCGTCACTAAGTTTCCCCCCGCATCCAGTAAAGGATGGAGATTCGCCTAAGTCCTCCTTTTTGTGTTAATATATTTATAAAAACATTTTCTGTTATCTTTAACAGCAGTAGCCAGATTGAGCTCCAGGTGAGCTTTGGCCTTTCTGATTTTGTCCCTACACATCCTTACAATCCTTCTGGCCTGCCCTCTTTTCCAAAGATCATAAACCCTCTTTTTTTTTCTAAGCTCTAGCCACATCTCTCTGTTCAGCCAGGCTGGTCTTCTTCCATGCTGGCTCGTTGTTTTCCTAAACACATAGGCCAGTTCTATAAAACGAAGGTGCTATTTTAATTAAACTATTTACACTGACTGATTTAAAGAAAACAATTAGCTATATTCCTAGAAGTCAATGTACAATCTCACAAATGATGGGCTATTAGCAAATGCGCTGATTTACAAAAATCACAACATTACTTTCTTCATTTCAGCCTCCTTACTGGAAGACGGGAAGAAAACTATGAATTCAAATTGTCTTCCCTATTAAGGCAGACTGCGATTTAAAACTCAGAAAAGGTGTATTAAAAAGAAGCAAATGCATTTTTAAATCAGAAGACTCCACAGCCTGGTTTGACATATAGTTGCATGAAAAGGTGGTGGCAGAGGTAACTTCTGGCTGTAGAGTGCAAGAAGTGACAGCAGAAATGAGATGATCAGGACACAGAGACAAGACCTGCCTTCAGAGGAACAGCAGGAAAAATAGCCTAAACCTAGAGGAAGATCTGTAGCTGAATTTTACTCCAACTTTCTTGCATGAGTTTCCACATTTTAACAACCTAACTTATTAGGATATTGAAAACGCCACGGGAACACCAACAATCTCAGCTCTTCCCCAAAGCTCTAAAATTTCCAGTTTTGCTATTCTTGTTTCTTCACTCCAAGGCTTAGCTTAAAATAAGGTCATCATTCCATTTCCACTATTTTTAAGCTTTCTTAATAGTTTATTATTAATAACCCATTAGTTACATTAACAATCCAGAACTCCTTGTACTCTAACACGTCATAAAACAAATAATTAAAAAAGAAATCAAAAGTTAGGATACCAAAATTACCAAAGAAGGTTTATTAAATAAATAAATAAATAAAATCCCACATTGTTCTAGCTGGCAAAACAGATTTTGCTCTTTCTTAAGAAACCTTAATTCTCTGTCAGCCACCACGTTATTAGTGAAGTGACCACTCAGATGCTGTTAGGTGGAGATTTCCCTTGTAGGAAGCCCAAGAGGTAGCGACATGAACCAGTTGGTGCATTATTTCAGTTACAATGCTGTGACGCCTGAAGAGCTGTGCTAAAGAGTCGTTTTTTAATGAACTCCCCATTTAAGAAAAATAAATTAGGAACTGTTGCCAGCATGCAACTCTTTCAGTGCAGTTATGATTAATGTAGCTGCCATAAGGACATATGCAAGAAGCAGTTTAATTTATTCAGAAATTATTCAGGACATTTGGGTGACTGGAGGCTACAGCAACACCTCCAACCAAATAAAATTGCATTAAAGCACTTGCTTTGTAATTATTTTCTCTCTTTATTCCAACAAGTTTTCCGAGTGCACAGGTTTTCAATATCAAGAAGAAATCACCTATCAACATGCAAAAATAATCTAGAGATGAGATAAATCATTTGAGCTTTTTTCTTGTCTGACAGTGTATGTAATAGGGAAAGTGACAGATTAAACATCTGCTCTGAATATGGTGTCAAGTAATTGAGATTACAGCACACAGAAAATCTGACTGAGGCAACTGGTTATGATTTTTATTTGAACTGTGATATAAGCTAAACAGTGAGCATGACATTCAGAGCAACAATATTTACAAGCAGTACCATGCCAGAAATGCCACTACCATGATTGCGCGAGGTATTTTGAATTAGACAATAGTACAATATTTTATGTACTGACATGTTTAAACTCCTTTTCATTTGCTATCTTCAGCACTGTCTGGTTCACTGAACTTCTTCCCACAACAACTGACCTTTGAGTAAGTTCAGCCAGTGGAAATTTTCCCTAAGACAGTAACCACTTCTTCTGCAAATAAAAAGTAGAGTAAAATACTACAACACAACCTTTTTCCCCTTTAGCATTTATTATTTCAAAATATCAATTCAATTGTAATAAAATTATTTGGAAACAAAATCTAAGATAGCACCAAAAGTGCAAGCAAAGGAGGAATGGAAAGGGTTGCCTTGGTTGCTGGATCCAGCATCTCACAATTGCAGCCAACTACTCAGCAACAACCGTGCTGCCGTATACTAAAACAATTCCCCAAATTATACATGAGAAACTTCAGATCCAATATAAACACCAAAAAGCACAACTATAAAATGCCCCAGGAAGACTTTTCCTAGTTTCTGTGAAAGGTAGAAATTTGTACAGGCAAATTCTCAGAAGATGCTGTACCTTTAGTTACAGAGCAATGAGAAAAGAAAACCTCAACTATAATGATCCGGAAGAAAATATATAAATAAAAACGCTGGTGACTGATTAAATCCTGAGCTCAAAAATAAAATGCACCCATGAGATATCTAACAGATTTTAAACAATCCTCACCAATAAAACCTATTTTCAGCTGCCAGAGAAGGCAGAAAGAACTCACAGACAAAATTAACATTAAAATGTGCTATTACTATATCAAAACCTATTCATGTTAAATATACACAAACAATTTGCCTTTAATTTTAGCTCAAATTTAAAATACTTTGACCATAGAAGCAAACCCAGAGAGAACATCTCATCACGATCCTTTTAAATGCAGTTTACCCATACAACTTTTGATAGCCTACTTGACCAGATGTCAGAATTAGTATGAATCCTGTTAATTACTCTGCAAGACAATTTTCACCTAATACAACAACATGTTTTTCAGTGACATCCTCACCAAAGGAAGATCATGTTATCAGCAACCAGGACAGAGAGCAGCAGCAAGCTGGCCTAGCACACAGCTACTCAGCAGCTGAAAGTCCTGGACATATTTAGGTAACTCCAAACAAATCCCTGGGTTACGAAGTCCCCTTGAGTCCTACATATTTGGTCTTCAGAATGAATGTGTTGTTGTCACTTACTAAAATAATTAAACGTAACAGTCACTTCAGGATTTAAAAATCCATTCAAAGTTCTTCTACATCATCCTGAAGTCTCTGCTTCACCACATTACAAAACAGTGCAGTGGTCTGTGCTTTAAAAATGACGGTGAAACATCAAAACCAATTTGAAACGTAAGATCAAATCTGAATGAGAGAAAACAAACAAACAAAAAAGCCTAACTCTAAGCTAAGTGGGTTTTAAAAGCACTGAGATAAAAAGATGGAAACACTGATTATAAATGCATTTACTGAATTCTGAATGGAACAGGCCATAAGATTAACATAATACTTTTTTTTTTTTTTCTTTTTTTAATAATAAAGCCTTGGTACGAAGAAAAATCCTTAAATATTTCCACAGCCGAAATAACCCTAATACTAACAGCTGGCCATGTTTTACATGTTGCTACACAAATTTGGAAAAGAAGCGATCAATTGCACTGCTCCCAGCTACAGGCAGCACAAGAGCTGATGTACAATTCATGCAACTGCCATGCTCAGCCTGACACTGGTCGGCTGGTACCTGAAGTCTGACACCTCAGCTTCACCGTGTTCCAAGCTACCAACGAAAATGCTTCACTGCCAGGCACTGACCATTGCTCAAGTCTTATATGATGTATTGGGTTTAGGTGGGCAAGGTTTTGGTAGCAGGGGGACTGCAGGGGTGGCCTTGTGAGCAGAGTCCAGGAGCTGCCCCATGTTAGATAAGGGCCAGTTTCAGCTGGCTCCAAAGGGACCTGCTGCTGGCCAGAGCTGAGCCAGTAAGTGCTGTTGTTTGTGCCTCTGGGAGAGCAGATTGAAGAAACGAGGGGAAGGAAAAAAAAAAAAACAAAAAAAACTTCTGCCCAACAGCAGCTGGGAGAGAGGGGTGAGAGCTGAGAGAGAAGCAGCCCTGCAGACCCGCAGGTGAGTGCAGCAGGAGGGCAGGAGGTGCTCCAGGCAGGCAGCAGCAGTTCCCCTGCGGCCTGTGGAGAGGCCCCTGGTGGAGCAGGCTGTCCCCCTGCAGCCCACGGGTCCCACACGGAGCAGATCTCCACGCTGCAGCCCGTGGAGGAGCCCCCAGTGGAGCAGGTGGATGTGGCCTGGAGGAGGCTGCGGCCCATGGAGAGCCCCCGCAGGAGCAGGCCCCGGGCCGGAGCTGCAGCCCGTGGAGAGGAGCCCACGCAGGAGCAGGGGGTCTGGGGGGAGCTGCCGCCCGTGGGGGACCCGTGCTGGAGCAGTTTGCTCCTGGGGGATGGACCCCGTGGTACGGAGCCGTGTGGGAGCAGTTCTGGAAGAGCTGCGGCCTGTGGGCAGCCCCCCAGGCTCAGTTCGGGAAGGACGGCATCCCGTGGGAGGGACCCCATGGGGAGCAGGGGCAGGGAGGGACCATGAAGGGGTGGCGGAGACGAAGCGTCAGGGACTGACCATAACCCCCCATTCCCCTGCACCGCTCAGGGGAGGAGGTAGAAGAGGGTGGATGGGGCGAAGGTGTTTTTAGTTGGTTCTTTTTGTTTCTCACGTCTCTAGCTTGTTAGTAATAGGCAATACATTTTATTAATCTCCCTATGCTGAGTCTGTTTTGCCCATTACAATAATTGTTGAGTGATCTCCCTGTCCTTATCTCAATCCTTGAGTCCTTTCCATCGTATTTTCTCCTTCTTTCCCTTGGAGGAGGGGGATTGAGAGAGTAGTTGCAGTGGAGCTCAGCTACCCAACTGCATAAAACCACCACAAACAATGATAACGACGTATGCATGGTTCGTTTGTTTTTAATTCCACCTTTACTTTTTTAATTCCACCTTTCCATTTATAAAAGCCTTTCAGATAACAGAGAAGGACTGTCAACTAAGCAAGCAACTAGCCTGGCATTTGGGAAGACTGAATCAGCTCTTTACTCCAGCCCAGTCAGAAGCAAAGTGTAAGGAATGCCTGCCGTATCTCACTCTGCTCTTTGCTTGCAGAACAGAAGTAAATCCTGATCACAGGCTGCTGTGAGGAAAACCGCATTAAAAGATCACGAGGCACTCAGTACTACAGCCACAAGGTTTGCAAAATTTAGACAGGCTAAAATACTTTACAATTTATTATCCTATCTAAGTAGCACGCATAGGAATAGCATTTCAGAATTCAGAGCTAAATGACAATTTAAAAAATCAGTTTGTGAAGACCTCTATACTATTATTTTAAATGAGGCTTACATTCGCCAGCAATGAGTGTTCTAGAAATACCTTAAATTAGACTAAAGGCAGATTTGCTTCATTTAACAGCCTCTTACAGTGGAAAAGCTGTTTTAAGGCCAGTTTGTTAGATATGACTAGAATTTTAGAGGACATCTCCTGCTTCTTTGGCATGTTAGATAGTTGTTGGTAATGCAGTACAGGCAACAGTTTGTCATTATTCCTTGTTATAATTTTTCAATAGGCAACTCAGTATCTTAGCTCACAAATATCACACAATGCATTTATTATTATAATAACAGAAAAATTATAGTTGTAATGATTGATGGGCAAAGAGACTTCTTCACTGACATCTTCAGCATTATACAGCTGTCTAAAAGGAGTGATATGCAAAAACTGATGGAAAGTAATTCCAGTGAATGGTGAAGGTTATGGATGAATAACTCAAGCAGCTATAGATCTATTTGATGTATCAAGCTGTCAATAATTGAGAGCCAGGAAACGGGTAAAATGCACTGAAAAGATGCTGTATGATGTTATTTGATAATACAACATAAATCAGGGCAACTAGCTCAATTTTTAAAAACGGCTTTTCACGCTAGTATAGAGATTTTGATCCCAAAATTTTAAATGTGCTTGCACTAAAGGTGCCTTTCAAAGGATGGTACTATAGGAAGACAACTTCAAAGATGCTAGGCATCTTACTACCAAAGGTAATTTTAGAGATCAGTACGCAGAGGGACAAGATACAAGCCCTACTCAAAATCACCACAAAGACAGCAGATAAACAAACAAACAAACAAAAAATGCCAAACTCGAACATTTCAATTTCCTGCTGTGTATTCAAAATTATTCACCTGTTTGTATTCTGGATATGGTATCAAACATCTACATTGAAAAAAACTGCAGCTTGTTTTGAGGTACAGCTGACAAACGTTAAAAAAAATGGTAAAACTGCAGGACAATTCTATCTACAAGATAATTAGCTTTCACCATGGCCAAATCATCTTTGTTTAACAACACACACAATCAGAAAATGCTCTACTTCTTTGGAATGCTTCCAGACTTCAGGAAGCAGGAAAACTCTAGCGGCTATTACCTGTTTAGAAAACAGCATGCTCTTCGTCCCTGGATCCTGCTGGTTAGACTGTAGCCAGAAGGCAGAATAGGTGAAAGGAAGAGACTACAGCAGCATTTCTCACACAAAGTAAAAATGCAATGTGTATGAGAACTGGTCATTTTTAGGACTAACATTCGTAACTGCAGTGTTAAAATGGGATAGCAAACAGCATGATCTGCAGGACTTTCTGTGATGTGTAAGAGGAACTAATACCTATTATACAACAACCCATACTGGCTAGAAACCTTACAATGTACTTTGCCTTTCTCTGAAAGTTACCTTTTTCTCTGAAAGTTATTCTGCTCTGAAAGCAGACTCCACTAGCAGAGAACAGCAGTGGGACTTGAATGAATCACTGTCGTAATCCTGTATCTCACAACTTGCATCAGTTAATGAGAAGTAGTCCAACAGGCACACAGAGTGTACCATTGAGACCAAATGCATCCTCTGTTCTCTCTTGGCCATGAGTTTTCCAGAACCTCCTTGTACCCTTGCAAAGTCACTTCACCCTGCCTCATTACTCTAGAGGGGCCTTGTAGACATGGTTCAAAACTGGCAGACAGTTCATAATCTGGAAAAGACTCGGTTAGGTGTTGTCTATAAGAGAACAACATGCATATCGAGTCAGCTCTTACCTTTGTTCTCAATGTAACAAACCATATCTGAACAAAATTGTTCTCATATCTCCTGCTTACATTGAAAGTTAAAAATAAGCTGAAACAACATTCCTTATTAGAGAAATCCATCCTTATATTCATAGAGCTTAACATAAAGAAAGCCTAGAAGAATATAAGTCTCAGACTGTCATGAACTGCTTCTTCCATCAAGTCAATAGCTGCCTGTGGAGGCAGATTAGAGAATAGGATTACACAATTATTTTTATGCACTAATATTCTTTTAACTATCTGTAAGAACAGGTGCAGTGATATTTTGTCACATATCTTCTAGTCAGTCACACAGTAGGATATTCTTCCTGAAGCTTGAAATATTTTGATGCTACTGTGAATGTTCTCAGTGACACAGGATTTTTTTTATTTTTTTTTATTAACACATGCAGACTATATTAATCTGTTTAATACTCATTTGTGTTGCTACCAAGAAGCCTTTCAGGACTTTAATTCACTCTGTGTCTGACAGTCAAGTGCAATTAGCAATCTGTAAAAATATGAACAATTTCAACCAAAGACTGTTTCTAAAATACAATGCCTAATGAATTATAAAGGGAATTGTCTTCCAAATGCATACAAGAAAATAAAAGGGGGGAAAAAAAGCAGATTTTGTTTAGCAACTGGAAAACTTTATTCTCATGCATTTGCAATAATGAATTATGTCATTCCTTTTTAAGCAGAGCTAATTAACAGAATTGGTATTGTAGTTGGTCGATCAGGAGCCAC
Source organism: Anser brachyrhynchus (assembly GCF_964034855.1). NCBI lineage: Eukaryota > Metazoa > Chordata > Aves > Anseriformes > Anatidae > Anser > Anser brachyrhynchus. The sequence continues at coordinate 194,491,712 of NC_137694.1, forward strand.
CAATATTACCTGTGTAAATCTCTCAATCTTTGACTACATTTAGGTACTTTCTTAACATTTTTAATAACACCAGCATTACCACTCATAAGAACAGAGATACCAGAAACCACTACAGAGTCAACTAGACTGTGAATTCACAACAGTTCCTCACTGACTACCTGTAAGAGTGCTTTCATCCCATGGTAATCGAAGTAGATGACTCTGAGAAGAGCAATGGCTACCACTTCACAATGGCTTCTTGTGAATAAGCATGTTCACACAGGGAAGCCAGCATGCTGCAAAGTACAACCCCAAGCTTATTCCTGACATGTACCTGTAGTAAATCCTTAAAGATTAATTAAATATGTGAACCTGTTTTTTCTGCCACAGTATGGATGAAGTATACATTCACCAGCAACAGAGAAAACTGGAAAGAATTTCCCCCCAAATACATTTACTAGAAAATTCCTTTTTGTGATGTAAGAATATAGTATAAAAAGTCCATTCTCTAACAGTTGATTGCATCCCATTGTTGTACGTTTATGATAATCTTATTCAAGAAATATCTTCAAAGTTCATAAATTATCTTTTTTTCTCTTTGGATGCTCCAACAGTGGACCTCCCTTCTGCCAAGGGCCAAATCCCAACATCTGGGTGATACTGGTGGTAGGAGGACGGTTGGACCAGATGATCTTGGAGATCTTTTCCAACCGTAATGATTCTGTGATCAACCAGCTTCAGAGACTTGACAACTTTTGAGAAACTTTAATGAAGTTAAAAAAGCCTTTTTACAGCACGCTACCGTACTCTTTTCTACAGATCCTTGAACTCTGTCTGAGCTACAGCCTGACCTAATAAACAGAGCAGACCTAACTGGCAGAATGCAGCATAAATTTGTTGCTGGTAAGATTGTTCAGACAGCTTCCCAGCCTTTGTTTTTACCTCTTCTAATTTTAGCTGTTTCTTTGCTTTACATCTGTCAACTGGGACCTTTATGTAACTTTTGTATAATCTTACTGGGAAAAATAAAACTATTTAAAGAAAGAAGGTACTGTATGTAGTAGTGTAGTGCTAAGACGCATTCTGGAGGAACAAGCAGGTGGCACAGTCATTTTTTCAGTGCCAGATTTAGCTGCTGCCTGCTATCTGCTCACCTCCTACTGACTGAAAACTCCAAGGTCTAACTCTAGAAGCAGAAAGATTGGAGGAAGGAACCAAAAAACCGAGTGTGCTATTCAGGGAAGAGATGGAAAGGTAGGTGGAAAGAGATCTCTTGAGATCCCTAGGCTCATTTCCCATGCAAACTGGTACTATCACCACCATTAGATCAGGTCAGCTGAGGCTTTGGTACATCCGAGCCTGGAAAGCCTCCAACGAGAGAAGTCCAGCCTCTCCGGGTAACCTGTTTCAGTTCAGCACTATCCTCTCTGTAAACAAGTTTTTCTGAGAATCCAATCAAAAATTCCTGAGTCACAATTTTTGGCTGCTGCCCCATACTATGTCATCTATCACTACCAATAATAGTTTGGCTCCACCATCTCTGTAACTGCCCTTCAAATGCACTATTAAGTTGTCCTTTAGCATACTCTTCACCAAACTAAACAAGTCCAGCTCCTTCAACCATTCCTCACAGACTGTATCTGTGCTCCTTTCCACTTCCCAAAATTTTCCTCCTTAGTTTTAGACCACTGAGATGCTCCCTGCTTGTCCAAGTCCAATACTCTCTGACAAGGTTCTTCCAAACACTCCACATGTGGAGGGCTGAATGTTTAATATCAAGGCTACTTATTTGAAGTTATTTGACATTACACAGGATTTTTACTTAAAGACTGATACAGCAATGTACGTAAATCAACGCACAAGTACAAATTACACTTTGAGTACAGAAATGAGAGTACACAGCTGAATCACAACACATATGTGATTCCCATTACCAGTCTTTGTAACGTCCTCACCATCACGACACCAGACATCACCAGTAAGCAGATATCCAGTAAATCTGATATATCAAAGGGGAACACATGCATAAAAAATAAACAGATCTGCTCTGATGAATCTGGGACCAACCCTCAAAGTATCACCTGGGTACTTCTCGGGAATTAATTAACAGCATTTGTTAAGAAGCAAAACAGTGAGCTTAGCTCATAATCAAGAAAGAAAAGGAGCAGACACTCCAAAGAATGTCATCTCCTATTTATCAGAGAAAATAACACTTTGTGAACAAGACAGGAACAGCCACCAAAAAAACCTACAGGAATTTACAAAAGAAAACAAAACAGGATAAAAGATCGTTTTAGAAACCTGCTAGATAAAAACAATATCCCTGGAGAAAAAGGTAGTAAAGGATACAATCAACAAAGCATAAATTCTAAGCAAAGGTTAGTATGACTCATGCACGATGACAACAAGCTCTGTCTAACTGTGTCTTTTGTTCAGATCAGGCCCAAACCGATTGACACAGCCGAACTACAGGAAGGATTTCTGGGTTAACAGTGATCTATGAGAGAGAAAGGAAAGGCAGTGCAAAGGTTTACCTCTGCATGAAGGACCATATGAAAACAGTTGTCCTAAGTCAAGCCAATGGCCCTTCAGGCCTAGTCTGTGATGGAAACCACACTGGAAGTTTACAGAAAAACTGTGAAAGAGGGCAACCAGATGGATGCTTCCCCGTTACGTTTTTCCAGCTTCAGTGCCTAGCAGGTGAGGGATTCTTGAAGCAGAGGATACATTTGGGCAGCTACAGAGCAATAACACCTCCCTAAGTTTTTCTCTTCTATTCTCAAACTGTAGGTTTCTCATTATGCAGTCACAATGTGATCTACGATGCTACTCTAAACTTGGTAAAAATGTATATTTACATACATTTTGATATGTAACGATTTTTTTTTCTTTAGCCCGTTTCAAACCCACTGTCGGTCCCTTCAACAGGCTCCAGCAGTGCACACGTTCCTGCAGGTTTAGCCATCGGCATTCCGGGACAAACAGAGAATCTCTAACAGGAATCATCCAATACATTTTCATGCCACTGTCCACACCTGTCCCACTCTCTCTATATCCTTTTTGAAAGGGACTGCCCAGAAACTCACAGAGTTGTAGACATATTATCTGCTTTGTTGTGTATTTCTTTTCCTTGCTGTTGCAGAGGAAACCAAAAGCTAAGCTCTAGAAGTATAAGGTATCTTCTGACCCCAGTCTGACAGCTTACGCCTTAGGACAGCTGCATTCACGTACAGCCTCTGTGGTTTGAAAACAACGCTTCCCAGCACCCTCACAGCAGACTCTCACACCGCGATCTGTAACACCTCACTGGCCAGACTTGCTCAGGGATAACGACTCCAATTGCCCTTCTCATGGGGATAAACTAGACTTCATCCCAATTATACTTTCTAGAGGTCACAGAATCACAGAAATGGTGGCAACTCTTAACCTGGTACAAGAAAAATAATGCCAGAGAATTTGAAAGTTCAGCTAAACTAAACATAACAACAGAAACACAAGGATGATTTTAAAAAATAAATCAGAGTAACACAACATTAACCAAAGAAGGGGGAAGTTAGCTTTTGTATTATTCACGGAGCTTTGCCACACGAGCTCAAGGACCTGGGAAGAACAACTTTCCTAAACTGCATGCATCTCCTAAGTCAGTCAATACTTTGATCGTAGTGATAATTACTCTAAGCACTACTTTTACAGATATGCGATCTGCTAGAATATTAGCTGACAGGAAATTAAAAATGCTAATGACTTTTGACATCTTTAATAGCACATGAATTATCAAATAAAATGGACTGTTTGAGATTGCCATTAAAAGCGAAGCCTACTGATCTTTATGAGTTTTCAGCTCAAATAGCTGCTAATGTAAATCATGTAAATGTAAGTTGACTGTGACTGTAATTAATCACTCACCTTCCCTTGTCCACCCACAATTCCTCGTGCTGAAAATTTCAAAGCTCTGTCAGGTTGTCCAACATGGATGAACGGAGGGTAGCGATATACTTGTATAAACTAAGTCTAATCCTGTTACATGCTGCTGACTGGATTTTTAAATCATCTTTATGAACATCCATTTGAAAAACTCATTTTTGATACAATATACAGGAGTGCTGTATTGCAAAAACAGTAACCTAAAGATCATATGTGTATGGAGTACTTTATAAAACTGCTATGGTGTTATCCTTATAACTACACACAGAAAAACCAAGTGGCAAATAGAAGGCTTAAAAGTGCTTTTTCAGCATAATATTGGGGTTTTTCTCCACAATGACAAATGTTGAACCTATTGTTCTATCAGTGGTAGCTGTCTGCTTGGCATAACTGCTTCCAAGGCACTTCTATCTATACAGAACTACTTTCCACAACACAGGAGGAAGACCAATGTCAATATACCACCAAAGTTGCTACCAAAGTGTAGCAACCTATTTTGGAAGATATGGGGCTGTTTTTTCTCCCATGCCACAAACAGAAGGGCATCCGGCGATCCCACATTAGTCTGAAGGGTCAGTTGTCTATATTGAGTATCAACCACCACATGGGAAATGGTCGGGAAGTTCTGCACAACAGAAGCCCAGAACAAAACCCTGTAACTACAAGGTCCCCTTCCCAGCTGTTGTTCCAAGTGGACAACAACGTGAGAACAAAAATCTCTCAGATTATTATGGACACTGCTCCATTCTTCAGTAGTAATTTAGAAAATCTCATGTGGTAAGCCACTAATCACTCCTTTTCTAACTGAAAGTTCAAATACAAGGGAAAATCAAGAACCAAACAAAACCAGAAAAAAACCTGCACAAACACAAGAAAGGATAAGAGGAAATGAGACTGCAGGCAAATACCAGGCAAACAGCAAGGCAGGCTGTGACCATCTGTGTAACAGAAATAACCACTGACTGAGCATCTACGTAGTTACCACAAAGCAAACCTATTTCCAGATCTTAGGGAATTTCAGGCCTAAAAAGTAAGATTGATGGCTAGGAATGCCACAACACACCTTGCAAGAACTATGCACGGAGCTCTGGCGTGGGTACATTCATGCTGACTGTACGTTACCTCACACCCAAGTCGCAGTTCTCAGCTGTTGTAATGCAGCAAACTGCATTTCCCAACAGTAACAGAGAGAGAAATTATGTAAAGGAAATTAAACATCCCAGTTAAGAAGCTCAATCTCAAATGTTTGGCAAACTGTTTGCAAACCAACCGTTCACTAGCCTTAGATTTCCAGCTCTCACAATTAAGGATAAGGTTTGAGAATGGCTCCATGTTCCCCCTGTCCAGTTTTACTCCACCAGTTTTTCACAGTGCTCTGCACTGAGTGGTCAGAGAGGGAGGAGAGAAACATGAGCTCAATCCCTTCGCTGAGCCAAACCAAAGCTGGGCTACATGTCTGGCATGAGCCTGATTTCAGAAGGAATTACACAGGGTGGGAGACCTTACCTTCTGAAAATGTTAATGAAGAGTTGTACTTTCAGTCACTGAGGAAATACCTTGTTATCTATCCTAGCCTAGCTTGCCTTTTTTCCCTACTGATATTGGGTGTTTGTTTGTTTGTTTGTGTAGAAAGAGCTCCAGAAAACACAAGGAAAACTACAACATCCATTCTGAGCTGCAGGGGCCAAAACAGCACATAGTTCCACAACTACTCTGAGGCTCCGTGGATTTGCACCTCCCACAGAAACCTTCTGAAAAAAAAAAAAGGTGTCATATAAGTCCACGCGAGTAGTTCTAAGAGTTTAAAAGACAATTTACATATCACAACTGCCCATCCAAAAGAGAACTCAGGTTTCCCAGACCCAACTACTCTTAGAGGTCTTTTCCAACCCAAATGATTCTATGATTCCCAAAATTAACATCAGCAAAGACTGAAACCTGAGTTTTCTGGGAAATAAGCCAAATGGCTCTGCTTGTACACTCAATAGGGTCTCTTAAGAGATGACTCAAGTTTGCAAAAATCAAGAACTCAAGAATGCTAGAAATAAAGCTGATAGCAACAGTCCAGCTCACTGTTTATGTGGACGTGTCGTTTGTCACGAGAGGTTTTTTTAAAGCCATTTAATGGATGGCACTCTTCTGATGAGCAAATGAAAATCCTAAATAACTGAAAAACACACAGCCTCCTTCACTCATGGCTGTACACTAAGCAAGCTCCAAGTTGAAGATCTGGCTCAGCAGGAAGTTGAGGCCAGCGGATGGGGAGAAACAGAATCGTCTCTTCTAATCTGCATCACCGGATTTATACAGAAAGGGACAAGCACTGCCAACTTTAATGCTGGCTTTTCTTAGCTTAGGAGTGATTAGCTTTGAACCCTTACTGATGCTCTTTTAGCAAAAGGTTTCTTGCAAGAATATGAATGTGTGCAAGGAGCAAGACAGACAGCCTCTCTCAGCTCTCCACAGAAGGAAGGAATGGGGGCACTGGAAAACAAACTTTTATTCAGCCATACTAGAGCGGATCAGCCCAGCAAAACACAACCAGTATGCATTTTCTTGAAGCAATGTCAAGAAAGTATGACACAGTACAGAAGGAAATCAAGAAAAAAAAGGAAAACAATAAAACCAAAATAAAACTCACCAACCTTTCCCTAAAAATACCAAGCACATTTATTAAAGCTTTGCTTCCAGATGATGCTATTATCTTCGTTCCTGCTGTTCTCCATTGTTTCTACTCTCAGGTTCCACAAGGCACAAAGTAACCCAACAGAAGGAGTAGCAGCTGGAATTTCAGAAGAAGGAGCAAAAGATAAGAGTCCCAGAAACTCCCCCAAAATTCATAAAAGACCAGAGAAAAAACAAGAGGGAAAGAAAACAATAAATGGAAGGTAGAAAATTAAAGTTGTGCCTTGCCATAAGGCAAAGAAACCTTGAGGGAGACCTGGAGTCAGCATACAAAGACACCAGGAGTCCTAATGGACTTCTCGAAGAGAAGGCTGTGTTCTGTTTGGGGCTTACTGGACTCTCCATAGAAACACACAATATCCTGAGTTGGAAGGGACCCACAAGGCTTCAGCTCCTGGCTCCACACAGGACTGCCCAAAACCCAAACCACATGCCTGAGAGCTTTGTCCAAATGCTCCTTGAACTCCAGCAAGCTTGGGGCTGTGACCACTTCCCCAGTACCTGACCACCCTCTCGGTGAAGAACCTTTTCCTAATAACCAACCTGAACCTCCTCTGCATCCATGAAGGATGTTTAAATGACCATACATGTTTATTACTAGCTTGAAGTTTCCTAATAACAAACTGTTTGCTTTATCAATGCAGATGATAATACAAAAGAACAGAATACCTACCATGTACACTGAGTGCTGTCTTAAAGCACGCTGGGATAGTGCACTACTGCAGATCTAGTGTATTTGGCAAAGGAGGAATCTGACAAAACACAGAATCTTTAAGAATGGTCTGAGATAAAAACATATTGAGACAGTCATTAAGAGCTTTTTCCTTTTCTTTTAAAGCTCACGTAAAATTCAGCATAAAGCAGCTGGAATCCTGGTGACTACATGACCCGGGAGTATTCTGAAAACAGCCATCACAAGAATTTTAAAACATTGGCAACTGCAGCATTATCAGTCAGAATGCAGATAATGATTTTCTGATTGCACAAATCAATTTTCATCACTAGTAGCAATTACGACTGCTGAGAGTAGCTATAGCTGACTACGTAGAATGCTGCAAGCAACACGTTCCAAGAATCTAAACAGGGGCGATGCTGAGAAAACAGAGCTGCTTAATTTAAACTAACTATGATTCCTTATTGCATGAGGATGTCGGCATCATCCAAACACATCTGAAAGATTAACCCTGCTCATCAGCCAAGTAACTCGTTCTTAAGAAGTTTATACCTGAGATACGCAGCAGAGTAGAGTCCCAGCATCTGAAGACTATGCTCTAAAGAAGTTTCAAACATAACAAAAGCTGGGAAGTGACTCAGAGTAATACCAGAACAAACCCAGATGCAAATAAAGAGGTTTGAACAGTTCTGATCCAGCTTACTTATAAATATTATGCAGATGGTTGCACTTCATAGAGCCAGAACTGAGGCATGTGAATACAAGTGCTGTTCACAGAAGAACATATACTCACTAGATTGCATTGCTCTCAGAAAAAGGCTTACAAATACAGAAAGAATTTCAACTTCACAAATAAAAACTGTGTGTGAAAGCTGTTGCAAATCTCAGATTACTAGATCTGGATTGTTTGGGGTTTCCCACATCTTCAGGACTGAAGATGCAGACAGAGAAGAGGGTCTCCAAAGTTTCAGTTCCAGGCTATTCTGCCGTGCTCTGTTGGTTAAGGCATCCAAGGACTGTGGTGAGGCACAAAGAATAAGAGCTCCACAATAATAAAAAGCTTGATCTGCTGTTTAAAACATATATGGAACAGAGCAAATGCTAGAACAGCAAATACTTTAAAGCATTTAAAATTTGTGGTTGAGAAGAAGGAAAAATTTAAACGCTAGTTACTATACACACCAGTGTGTGGCTCCAGCACTGTCCATTTCCTCTTATTCCTTGACCAAAGTCAGGGCAATGTGGCCATTTACGTTCTGCTGAGGCTGGGACTGCTGAGGAGAGTGTCAAATCAGTGAAGAAACTGAACAAGAAAATTTGGAAGCCAAGAATCCCAAACACATCCCAGTGGCTAGTTACATTTAACCTGCACACTTGCTACCTTTACAAGAGAGCATTGTGAAAAACAAAAGGCTTACATACTGATGAACTGTGATCACAGCACCTTAAACAATCTCTCTCTCACATTTTTTAATTAAAGAGAAAGGATAAAGAGCAACAGGCTAGAAATACAAAACAGTCCCAGTGTGCTCTTCTTCCCCTATTTAAGTTTACAGAACATGGTGTTGTGCAGGTAGCATGAAAACATCCAATCAGTGCTGAAATGGAAATCTGAAGCTCAGGTGGGAAGGTCTTTGCCCCTGAATACACTGTGTTCAGTGGTTTGCGCTCTGCAATACACAAATTGTTCTTGTTTGGTTTCTTGCGTGCTTACTGTTTTTCTAGATACAGCTATTGAACTGAAATACTGGATTGATGAAATGTGCATTCAAATGGAAAAATGTATATAACCTAAGTCACTGGCGCTCAGTCATTAGCCTCAGAAACGAACCTGCACAAGAGTAACTCTTACCGCTCTCCCTGTGGTCCAGCACACTGCCACGTGAGAGGAGGAATGTGACGGTGGAATCCTGCTCCTGATGCCCACAGACATAGGAAAGGAGGAAAAGGGAATGGAATAATACACACCTCCTTTGTGCAAAGGGGAAAGAGAGCTCAAACAGCAACTCGAGCAGCTACTCGGTTATTTGCTGATCCCCCTTCAAGAGCCTGGATGGACTGGTGCCAAAGCACTCCTTAATTCTACAGCTATTGAGAGTTAACATACCTCTTCCTCACTAGCCGCATCATTTGATTTCCTCGCACCCTGTCTATTCCAAGTCTCCTTGAATTCCAAGAGCAAGAAACTTGGCAAGAGGTCGCCAGCTACAGGGCAGCCCCTTTTATGGGGTGGGTGCCAGCGTACATTGAGGTGACATCAGAGTAGGTGGCAGCTGACATCAGAGGAAGCCCCTTCGTGGCAAAGGAGGCAGATACTGAGTACCCCCAGGATCATTTTGCTCATCCTTACCACAGATATAAGAAGCAGTCTTCTTCGTTTCATCTCCAATTCATCCATGGCTCAACAAATGGGCTACCTTGCAGTGGGAGATGGTGCCGATTAGGAGAAACTTCTTAGAAAGAGTGGTTAGGCACTGGAAGGGGTTGCCCAGGGAAGTGGTGGAGTCACCGTCCCTGGGGGTGTTCAAGGAAAGGTTGGACGTGGTGCTTGGGGACATGGTTTAGTGGGTGACATTGGTGGTAGGGGGATGGTTGGACCAGATGATCTTGGAGGGCTTTTCCAGCCTTAATGATTCTATATGATCCTAATAAACCGTAACACAGCCCACAGGATTCCAGAGAAAGAGAGAAATGCATATATGTTAATGCATATTTATTTCAATTCACAATCTTGCAATTTTGGTAGCCTAAGCCTTTAATAAAAAAATACTCAGTTTTTCCCCAATGCCAAAACATTGCTGTTCATGTTTCTAACAGGTTGAAAATTTTGGAGCTCAGCTGTGAAAGTAAGTCTAAGATAGCTCCAAAGATCCTGTTCTAATTATTTCAAATTTATATGGATAAACCAGAAACAAAAAGTTCCCTAATGAATACTGAATTAAACACTGCAATCTGCAAAGCTTTAATACTGGTGAAATTTCTTCAGAATTATACTAGAAATTTAAGAAAGTCACTTAACAATAAAGACAATAACTTTTGTCCTCCCTAATACTGCAGAGATAAGGGACACCTCTCCTGCGCCTCTGTGATCACAAACCTGTATCACATCTTGCATCAAAACCACTCTCAAAACTGCAACCAAAAATTAATTAACAAAAAAAGCATTACCATACCTCTGATTACCATAAATTTGAAAGCAAACACAAACACAGAGTATACATGTGTCAGGCACTGTAATGGAAATGCATTTGTTTTGAAGCACTGTGCATCTGCCTTACTGCAGCAGACCTTCTGGGTCTTCAGGCATGTGAAAGGTCCACGTCCACCCAAAGCTATGCTTCTGCCAAAGACTGGGAAGAAATCACCTCAATAACTGGCAAATCATCAGCTTACTGCGTGTAGAGCACTGGGCTGTCATTACATACCACATATGATTAAAAATAAGAGTTGTGAATTTCATACTCACAAAATTCAATTGCTGTGGCTATACCCAATTATTATAAATGGTCACTTATAAACATCTTTAAAACTCCCCATGTGCTGGTGGCTGCAATGATAAGGTTCGCAGCAGTGTGCATAACTGCAAATCAATCCATAAGAATCCTTCCTTCTCATATGTTCAGGGCTACAATACATAAAAGCTAATTTAATCATATATTTTTATTGGCAGAAAAGGCAGGACTTATTACAGCTTTACTTAAAGTAATTTAAGTCTATGTTAGCTGGAATCATCAACATGATATTTTCAGTAAGCAAAATATAGTTGACATTTCCATACAGGCATAATAGCCTTTTTCAAATATGAACTTAAATATTGTAGAATATGTTTATTTTTAAAATTATTTCAGAATACAGATAGTTCAGAATCACTTATTTCTTTATTTCCTTTTAACAACTTGAACCTGAAATTGAGATTCTGCCTCAAAAAAGAAAAAAAAACTGTTTGAAATTACTGAACTAGAAGGTTACAATATTAATTTTCCAAATTTCTGTTCATCCACAGAGCTTCTCATGAAAATACAAAACATTACAAAACCAAAATGGTAATAAATACAGCTACTTACAGTTTTGGTTTTTTTATGTGTACAGAATGCAGGAGAGACCAGATCTACTTCTAAACCGAGGTTAATTAAATTGTTTTAAGTATGACTTAATAAAAGGGAGCTAACTCTCAGAGTAATTTCAGTTGTACACTCTCCACACAAGACATACTGGAACATTTTGTAGCTGAATTATCATTCAGCTACAGAATTCTCATTGTTCTATTTTTATGTTTGTTTGTTTCTCTTTGTGGTTTGCAGAATCAAGAGCAATGATTGCTGAGGACTCAGCAAATCTTTTGCAACTATCAAGCAGCAGTGATAAGCCATAGCCTGTCTTGAGGCTTTACTGGGCCATGATAACCCTCTCCTGAGGTCTTCTATGAGCAAAATAAACAACGTCTACATCCTGCAGTCCACCAGAAGGATCTAACCCTGAAACCCTGCTCCACTTCTAGAAGTCGCAGGGAGCTAAAGCAATGGTTCCTCAACATCATCCACCAGGTTGTGAGAGGTGACCCAGAACCAAAGCACCTTTACCATTAACCAGCTACCCATCACAATGCAGGGTATCCCACAAGACTTTCCCAAGAACACGTAGGGATAAACTGGTCAAAGGGATTTGGGAACCTGTACTCACAGGAGGCATGGACCAAATTCCTCTCCTTCAGTCCCACACACCCCTTTCCACAAGGAAACTACTGTTCACATCTGCAGCACATCTGGAGTCTCCAGCCTACTGACAAGGCTGTGGGCTAAATTCTCAAGGAAAAGGAAAAATCAAGGCAGAAGCCAAGCTCTCAGGTAATAGAAGTCATTTCCAGTAACCCCAGGAATGACATACAATGGATGTCGAATTTTCATCGTATCTTGAAAATTATATTTCTCCCACAGGATTATTGGCAATAGGTTCCCAAGAGATCCAGTTCTGTCCCTTTGCTACCTGGCACAAAGATCTCTTGAGCTACATTCAGCCAGTTTATCACAAATCCCATGGAGGGTACTGAAGAGTAAAAGAAAATAGGGTTTTAAAGTTGTTTTCCGGTTAACATCTCAACAGAGCATGGCATAAGGAGCAGAAAACAGAATGCTATACTGAGGATTATACCTTGCAGTGATGTGATACATGCAGATATCAATGCTTTAATCTGTCTTGGTTTTATCTTTTAAGTATATGCTTCCTGCTCACCCAGGTGTTGTAGATGTGCTCACATACATCCCTTCATAACAGAGTACCAAGATTCCTAACTTCATTGCAACTCTGAGAAAATTTTAGATTATATACACAGTGTACTAAGAATACATTTAATAAAATATGTAAAAACTCATACAGGAGTGCTAACTCTTGTCAGAGTACCAAAACACATTGAGGAAGAACAGGGGAAGAAGAGAGGATATCAGAAATGTTAAAGCATACTTATTATCCTGATTTTGCTGTTCATCTTGTAATGCTCTAAAATTATTCAGCAAGAATTCATTCCTATGAAAAACTGCCTCTGAAGACTGAGTACTTGGATCTCTCTCTGTACTCAGAGGACATCAGCTTTCCTGCCTGATAACAATCCCCAACCTCAACTGTATTACAATGATTTGTCTTCCTCATTCTTTTCTAAAACAGAAAATCCCTCTCATGTGCTCAGGCTGGTTTTCCCTAGGTTTAAGTAGGCAACATTTTTCTTACAAATGTTGGGATAAACAGCCTCTAGTCTTTCAGACACTCCTTTTTCAGTTTTGGACATTAGCATGGTGCAAATTCAACCAGAAGTGTGCATCCTGTTATATGTCAAGTAACTCATATCAGTGAATATGAATGACTTGTGAATTACCTAGGAGAGCTATATTACTTTTACATCATGCAACACAATCAGTTTTCTGTAGTGTTGAGAGTCTTAAGAGAGTGACTCTAGGAGAATAATGAATAAAGTGACTGATCCAGTAACACGAAGAGAAAAATAAGCTCGTGTAGTATAAAGCCATAAAATATAGAGCTTTGATACACTGATCGTCTTATCCAAGCAACATGGCACGAGTTGAGGGTCAAACATGAGCAGAAGTTAATACCACCACTCACCACCAAACTGTCAATGCTGTCAAAAATTGTATTAAGCAACTGGTGAGATGACAATCCCTAAACAACCAGTTTACACAACGTACAGTGTAAACTCTTAAAACATGAAGTGCTTGGGTAGACTGCTCTCAGAGTGACTCAACACCAGTAAGTTCAAGATGACAGGTACAGGAAGGCAGCTAAGTTGTGTAGCTTTATTTTTATTTTAATGCTTAGTACTTTTCATTCTGTAACTGCTAGGGGATTGCCAGTGGCTGAAGTGATCCACCCAACTGTCATGACTGAGCAAGTTTCACCTCCTGGCACTGCTTACACATGCTGTCCCAGCTCTTTCTAGCAGATGCTGATGCAGTCCTTCAGGGGCTAGTTTGCATTGTTTTTGCATGATGTTGGGTGTTGGCTGCTGAGGATCACAAAGAACATCAGTGCTGGAGCTGGAAACATCACCTTATCCTGACTCCTGGTCTGCTCCCTGCCCTTAGTCCCACAGAGCTGTACAGCTGCTTCTAGAAAATGCCTTTCCTACAAAAATAATTTTCTTAAAAGCAAGAATTATGAAGCGAGGAAGTTTCCTTAACACATCAACACTGTTTTAAGGCACAAGAATAGCAGAACAGTAAACTCACTAAATGAAAACTACGGTCATATTCAGCTAAACTGCAGCTAACAGCTGCTTGCACAGTAAGGACCAGTAAACACCAGCTGAAGCCTAGAAGGGAAGGGGTAATTCGGGGCCAGTAAGTGCCAGCCACATGGGGCTGCTCAGGCACAGAGACATGCTATGGCCAGGCCCCAGGTCAGCGGCCGTCAGCCTGTGCTTCTGCTTCTTCCGCACACTGCTTTACTTGCCCATCAAAAGACAACATGATTACTCAATTTTCTCTAGACCATTTTCAAGAGCAAACCACAGCAAACAGTATCCAGACTTGTTCAAGGGTTCAAGGACTGCAATTTTATCAGTACCAACTAAAGATAAACACCTGCTTTTTTCAATCTTGAAACACTGCATTTGTTAATATCTCATCCAATTTGCCTACACTGGGGGAAAAATAAATATCTATTGATAGGGGAAAAAAAAAACACTAAACCTATTTCCAATTCCTCTTTAATATAAATAGAAGACATCTTTTATCCGATTTCACATACCTTTACGCTCAAATTCAATTAATGGCAATAAATTCCAAGGAATACTTTCTCCAAAGTGTTCTTTAAGAGCCCTTACTTCTTACCTGGTTTATTTATTGCATGAGGGATTTCTCCAAGGTGGAGTCAATAACACTGCGGCTAACTACTCCTCTAAGCCCCTGTTCCAGGACACTTAGTAGAGTACGCCAGAATTGGTTATTAAATTCCAGTTGCAGAGCCCATCCCAGTACAACAAAGGTTGGGGAAAACCTTCCCTGCAATTGCTGTAGGCTCCTGTGACACCAGGAGAAAAATCGTAAGGCCCATCTCTCCTGTGACCTTCCCTCTTTGTTGGCATACAGACAGAAGAGTCGTGCTCATGAAAGGCATGAAAACTCCTGCACTTTAAAATGAAGGGAAAAAATTGAGATATTCCCCTTCTCCCCAGAATAATCTGGGGCTATAAAGCTGAAGGAAGGCTGTTATTAAACAAAAATAGGCAACGAGTGAAAAGAGCATAGGCAGAGTAAATGAAAAGTGTCAGTAAGTCAAGATTCCCAGCACATGAAATGGATGAAAAATCCTAAGCCAGAGAAATCCTAAAACTAAGAATATCATAACCAAAGAAACTAGGATTAAATTAAGGCTAAAATAATGATGAAAGATAAAATCCCACAGATGTATAGGTTAAAGGGTGAAAATGAACTAACTGTAAGCTGTTCCAAATAGATTCCATTTTCATTTTCCTTTTGGAAAGAAAGCCAGCATACATTAAGATTTACCATACTAGGCACTGCACAATCAGCAAAACAGCACAAGAAACGTCAGGACAAAAGGTGCAAATGACACCAAAGCAGAGATACAGAAGTTGTCATTGATGAATTATTATGTAATATTTAAAATGGAAAAATAAATAGCAGTTTTGGTCATGTCAGACCCTGTGGGCTTGGTACTACAGAAAGACAATAAATAATTCTCTGTAACCCAGAGTTTATCATATGACAGAAGCAGTTAATAAAACAAACAGGAATGAAGCGGGTAGAAGAAGTGGAACAACAATTTACGACCCCAGCTGCTTTGAAGCAACTGGCTGTTCAGAACTGTTGATCTAGTCCTTTTCTCCAGCTGCCGAACTGCATTATTATATAGCTAAAAATACCTTTGCTGCTTTTTGGTTTTCCATATTCTATTCTCTTTTAACAAAACCCTATTAATTGACAAAGGAATTTTGTATGGCAGAGCAAGTGGGTCACAAGCCATACTCTGAAAGCACTAGTGAAAATGTGAAGGTTTCTGAACTCCTGATTTAGGCAGCGTATGTTTGCTAAACTAGTTTCTGTTTCAGTAGTTTCTCTGTTTTACTGTTTTCCTTTGTTGTATTTTTTTTTTTTTTCCCCTGGGTGTCTCATAGGAGCTACTGGAGTCATATCCCACACAGACTATGGAGAGCTTCAGCTGCTATAGCTTCATCCATAAGCTTTTGTGAAGCAGGGAGTGTTCTTAATTAATTCCTCAGACACCTCACAGCCTGAAACCGCCACCTTTATCTATCGCCTACTGCTCCCTTGCATGTCCAGGACTGCAGTGCCCAGCTCCAAGCTGTCACAGCCTTTCCCAGTGGAAGCATCCTCCCTTCAAATTAGCCCCACAGAAAGTGACAGGACCCGATTGCACAGGGTTTTGGCAAAAATAGCCTCTAAACAAAACAAAAAGCCCAGCAGTTTTCAAAGAGGATTATGTCAGCTTCTGAGGCTTGCCTCTTCTTGCACAGAGCGAGCTAAGCACTTGAGGAGTAAAATGAAGTCCAAGTAGTGGCAGGTTTACGCAACTGGCACCCTCACAGAAAGCATGTGCCACTTGCACACTGCAAAAGGACTAGAAAGTCTGCCAGGCAGCATTCAATGTGCCGGTGTTGGAAAGAGGAGAGAAAATTTGTCTTTTTTACCTTACACAAATTGTCTTTTTACCTTACACAATTTTTGGGGGGTGACTCTGCACGTAACCCATCCTGTACACATGTGCACGCTCACACAGAGCACAGACAGATCAGTCCTTAACAGAGATCTACTTCATTTCCCATCAGCAGAGAGATCCGTTTGATTACCAAAGAATAGGATAGGGGAAGTACATCAGTAAGCAGAGCCTTTTAAGAGGACTGGGCTTATTTCTCCAGGAGCTGAGTAATGTGACATAGGGCTTTTTATTCCTGAAAAAGAGGTGAAGTGAACTAGGAGCCAAATATTTACAAATGCGATGCAGCCTGATCTGATCAGTGTTTTCTCCCTATATTAAGACATTTGTTAGTCACTCATTCCATAATTTTCCTACAATGCTTGCTGAATATATTAAAACTATGCATCTCTATACATTCAATCACATACAGAAATTTTCTACTGCTTGACTGGGGAGTCATGATGCCAGTGGCTCTCATAGCTTGCCACTCTGAAGACAAAATCATAATTAATACTTAGTATAACTAGGCATTCCATCTTAAACTGTAATTACTTTCCACTTCAGAACTACAGTAGGAAGTACCTTCCTATTCTCAGGTCTCCCAATGCATGGTCAGCTTGGAAAAAAAAAACAGAACATTATCCAATTTCCTAAGGGAGTAAGATACTTGCTAACTGCTGAGAACAAACAGCAACTATTCTTGTATAGCATAGGAGATGCACTGTGAGAAATGACACACATTCCCCTGTCTATATTCTGGAAAATCACTGCAGCTGAATGAAACCCCAGTTCCTCAAAAACACGGAATATGGAAAACTAGAACAGTTAAACACATATGAAAAAGGGGAGCAAAGGGTTTGGGCCTAACAAGAGGCAGGAATAAACTTCAGTGTAAGTAATTGCAGCTTAAAGAAAAGGTTCCGCAGAAACAAGTTGAAATGAGATTTCACCAAAAACCTTACTGCCTGCAATACTGCAGCAAGTTATAAACACGTCCAAGTACTCAGAGGAAAAGAAAATGGCATCAGCACTGCAGCTGAAATGGCAACTCACCTGATATACAAAATAAAGTGGTTAAAATTCCAAAAGGCTTCCATCTATATATTACTTATTAACCCTACTCATTACCTTTCCGTAATAAACCATTACAACGACATCACAGCGAGGGAATGACAAAAGATAAGTAAAAAGAAAATATCCGTAAAAAGTCATTAATCAAACCCTCTTTATTATAGAAAGGAATGCAGTAATTAAAAAACAATTTCAAAACCACAATCTTTCACTCGATCAGAAATAAAAAAATAATAATCCTTACCTCGGCGTTCTTATTCCTGGCTTCTCTCCTTGCTGCTTTTTCTTTTAGCCTTTTCTCCTAGAACAAATAAGAAGATCCACAGTTTTAAAACAAATTCCCGGTATGTTTTTCTTCTAATATTTTAAGATTAAAATTCAGACACCGAGATGTTTAATGCACATCTAATATACAGATGGAATTCATCCTACACATTACTGATGAAAAATGATATAAAAGATCTGATTGAGATATTATTTATAATTCTTGATCTTTAAAGGAAATCAGAACTATAAGAATGGTTCAAACTTACATTTCATCTTCACTGAGACTTGTTACTCTTAAAAAAAATGATGCAACTAGGCATTTTGACAGTTAATTAGTACTTTGACAGAAAGTTAGAACCTGTCTGTAACAGGTTAGTTAAAAATCACACCAAGAAATCAGTTTCCTTATTCGTCCCTGTTTTAATATGAAACCCAATCTATTTAACAAGCAAAAATGATCATTTCCCTAACTTCTAAACTGCTAAAGCCACTGGAGAATGAAAGCTAAACCATATTCTCCCTAGCTTTCATATCTCCATTATGAAGTAAATGCTACTGCAGAGTTTTTATTAGTAATCGCATATCGATTCAGAAGCCCTAAGAACATCAAGCTGCCTCCACCAAAGGGATTCTGCTATGTGAAAATGAGTGAAAAGCAGTGATAAAATTCATTCAGAGCTGCCAGCCAGATTTTTGAACATCCAAAAGTAGCCAAGATCTTTAATGTAATTGTTATTAATTGCCTTGGTTGTTTGTTGTTGTTGTTACTGAGATTTGCTTATTTTTAAACCATCTTAAAGATTATGTTATACTCCGTCAGGTCCTTGCAATTTAACATCCTTTCAGTTATTGGTTTCATGAGGTAAGGACAGAAATTCAGACTAGGGCACCCATCAGTGAGAAAAGCACACCACTCCCTATTTTTCATTTGTCTTAGCAATACTAATGACATTGGTTATTCAAACTTTTTAATGCCAGCATAAAAAAGCCGATGCAATGCAATGCTCTCTGTTTCTTTACGCAACATAAGCTGTCCCTAGCATCAGCACATCTAGAACCAAGTCCACATAAAATCCCTTTACCATCAGTCCCAGAACAACACCTCAGCATGGAGGACACTCAAGACCATTTCATGGCATGCGGTCACATTTCAGATCACTTTGGGGAATAACGAGAAAGCGCCAACTGTCCTGGTGCCATATCATCACAATGAAAGAAGAGTCACCATAAAATTAATGAGTAAGGTGATCTGGTCAGGAAAAGCACAGATGACAATGTCAGTGCTAGCTGGGCATGACAGTATCGAAGCTATGACTGCACAGAGACCGTGGGGTAAGGGACACCGACGCAAAACGTTCAGGTCCCTCTGTCCCATATTTCTTTTGGTCAGCCTTCATCCTCTTTTCCCATGCCTTATTGCTGCACTATTAATTCCCAACAGACATTCCTGCTGGTGCTGTTGAGTCTCTAGCAGATATTTTTGCTGCAGTCTTTTCAGCTGAGGACTGACAAAGGCTCATTACTCTGCCACATAACTCTACTGCCAAGCCAATTTCAATTTTCCAGCACTAGCCCCAGTTTTACCAAGGCGTATTGGAAGCTACCACACAAAGCTGCTTGGAAAAGCAGTGTGGTTCATGTGCAGAGATGGGAAAAGAAGAACACAGCTGCCACGATTTTCAAAAACGGTGTCTAAATTCAACTTCTTCTGAGACTTCTGTCTGGTATGTGCCAGTTTCTATCCTCCCAACTACCCAAACTACAGAAATGTTGGTTTTCTTTCAAATGTTGAGTAAATCAACCTTTCCTCTCCAAATCAAAACTGAACAGATCGAGTTCATCCCCAAAGGAAGGCAGGGACAAAACTGCATGACGTCTGTGTCTCTCGCTTTGCACAGTTCTCCAGTGCTGTTCCTGACAGCTTTGCACACCAACACCTCAGCACCTCCAGACCTACACGCCAGGGCATTCAACACATGCCATAAAACAAACCAAAGACATCACTGGAGTCAGATCTAACACAGCTCTCATATTATTTCAGGTATTTTAAAACACAAAAAAAGCAAGGAAAAATAACAATTATATTTAAGGGCATGTGAGCCAAAAGAAGCCCCTGGGACCAAATGCTACCTGCTGTGGACACAGTCAGAGTGCTCTGCAACAAACGAGACCCACAAATCCTGAGCACAAGCCCGCTGCATCGCTTAACCCTCAGTCCCCAAGACAGACAAATCACCTAGCAGCACAGACGTATGCTGGAAAAAAAAAAAAAAGAAAAAAAAGAAAAAAAAAAAAAACATAAAACGATTTTCCAGCACCTCAAAACAGTTTGTTCTTTTTTTTTTTTTTTTTTTTTTCCATGATCATAATTTCCTGGGAGTGTTACTGCATCTTAAATCAAACTGATTTTATTTATTTGCCAATATGTATCGGCTATATTAAACTGATTGCAGAACACCTTTCAAATTGCCAAAACGTTCATCATTAAAACACTGCAACCTTTACCACCAACTTTACGTGACTTATATTTAAAGGTCCCTGCCAACCTAATTAAAACAAGAACAGGTAACAGACTGAAATAGCTCCCTGATTGACAATAAATGGACAAAGGAAAGAAGAGATAAAGCCAGTTCATTGGGATGAACACTGCTGTGTTTAAATATACAGTGGCACAAAGAATGAAGACCTGGCTTCTTTCTGAATGCCAATAATATGAAAGACAGCAGTAAATGCTTTTTCTTTCAAGTATGAGCCAGGTACCTTTATGAAAGAGAAAAGAGAGAAGGGGAAAAAAGTTGGAAACACTCAATGAATTAACTTGCTCCAAGCAGAAAGCCCAGTAATGCAGACTTCAGCAAAGGTAAAAGGATATTAGACAGGATGTTACCATATTCCAGAGGGAGATATTATTCCTTCTCTTCCAAGTCAAATCTGTATTCATTTGATCATTTTTACTTACGCTTTTCTAATGCTTTTACTGAAGTTTTCCACTGTCTCCCACCCTTTTTCTAAATGCTTTAGTTGGGCATTCTTTGCTCTTTCAGGTCACCATTGCTCTCTTATTTTTCTGCTAAAACTGTGATCCCTTTTCAAACTTTACTTCTGAGCTAGAAAATAACTCACCAGATATTACAAAGCAGGATAAAGCTGTTTTTAAATTGGATAGAACAGAAAATTTTAGATAGAAAGTTTCTATGGTATATGAAAAGACAGTGTCTTAACTACAGCCACAGGCTTAAACCAATAGAGTAACAGTTGAAGTTCCTGCTCAAGGGATTTACAACAGAGCACTGGAACGACAGCTATGAAAGCAGAAGATTGACATAATGCCACAGCAGAGCAGTATGCTGGACAGCATAATATATGTAAGTCTCCAAAGAGACAAAAGGTCTCATAGGTGCAGAGACTGAAATCAGGAGTACAAAACAACAACAGGAAAGAGAGGTGTTACCAGGACCTTTTTTTTTGGTAAGACTTGGTTCCTTGTCAATGAAAAACAAAACCAAATTTCATATAGAGTGCATCTACATTAGCACTTGGTTGGAATTAGGAGTGTGTTTCAAAAAGTAACACCCTCATCAGCCCCACTTACGTTTTGCTTCACGCTACGAGGCAGTCTCCAGGAGCACAGCTTACACACTCCAACCAGGGCTGGGCATTCACAGGATCATTCAGGCTGAGGGACACATCAGGAGGCCTCTGCCCAGCCTGGTCCAGCCTCCTGCTCACACCAGCGTCATCTCTGAGGTCAGACCATGCTGCTCAGGGCTTCATCACTTTGGGTCAAAATCCCAAGGATGGAGACTGCAGAACATCTCCAGGCAACCCATGCCTCTGCCTGACTGTCCTCACACAGAAAAGGTTTCTACTTCGCCCCAAGCTGCACCTCTTGTTTCAGCTCAAGCCCATGGCCCTCTTGCTCTGCACTGCTCTGTAGAGCCCGGCTCTCTCCTTGATGACCTCTCTGGAAGCACTGGGGGCTGCTGTGAGGTGCGCCAAAGCCACCCCTGCTCCAGGCTGACCAGACTCCCCCAGCTTCTCCTCACAGGACCACCGCCTCAGTGACTTCTGCCGAACTCTCTGCTTTGTCAATGCCTTCCCATGCTGGGAGTCCCAAAACTGGGTGCAGTATTCCAGATAGGATCTCAGGAATGCTGAGGAGAACAATCGCTTCCCTCAAAGCGATTCAATTCAAAGCATCAGGTAAGAGGTAGTCGGGTGTAACCTCACCACCACCTCACACTGCGCAGTCTGGCTCTCAGCTCCAACCACATTACACTGCAAACTTGCTTGCTGATGCAGGAATAGACATCATGCTTTAATGTAGGCTACAATGCAGGAAAACAATCTTACTGTGGCACTGCTTAGATTTATGTGCAACTTCAAGCACATGCATCAGTACATACAGCACGCTATCCTGAAAAACCACGTGCTGAACAAGTGCCAAAACACTTTTCCCCAGCCAGGACTTTATTTTCTATTACCTAATGGACAAATTGTAAATTTTACTGTGCCAAAGTAATATCACCATGTAATAAAGACACCCGATTATATACGACTGCATAAAACCAGAAATTAACTGTATTGCCTTAAGTTACAAGGAAATGCTTCAGCATAGCCAGGAACATAGATTTTCAAAGACTCATTTTGAGTATTTTAACATGATGTCACACTTCCTCATTTCTACTGCTAGGAAGAAATATGGGCACATGCAGAACACACATGGACAGCATACTGTAAGACAGTTGTAAAAAAGTAATCACATGAGGCAAAGTTTAACCAAACAATCTGATATTGATTTATTTCCTGTCAACAGATTCTGTTCATCTATGGATATGCCTGTAGCTATCTGTACCTACCCAGTGTCTAACAGTGGTTTTCATAGACGGGAAAAAAAAAAGTTACACAAAGTCTGGGTTTTCTTGGAATACTTAACACAGACCACAATAAGAATACCAGATTTTATCACTATCCTATCAAGCTATAAATCATAACTTGTAAAAATAGCACAAAATTTAGAGACAAAAAAAAATCCTAGCGTAGGAAAACAAAAGGTTGTTTCAACATATGAATACTTCATTATACATGCTACTGGCTGACTATCTGTAAGGCATAACTTCACATCATAGCACCACAAGGTTGTCAGATAAAGTTTTAGAGCATCACAGTTTGATTACATAGTCTGGTCTACAATGGTGAAGTCAAGTATGCATATTTTATTTTACATTTATATTGAATTGTAGCTCTCTTTTGCACCTATATAGCATCTTCTTTACAGTTTAGAGCTAGCTATGTGCTTTTGGGGCTATCAACATTAAGCACGATAAAGAAGTTTAACCAAAACTCAGTGAAATAATTTGCTGCAACTTAATTTGGCCCCTTTAGACGAAAAACAAGCAATCTCACATTAAAAGATAAGGGCCAGAACATTCTTTTATTATCTGATGTCAGCAACATGATGGGTTTTGAACAGCTGCTAAATACAGATTATCAGGACATCATTTGCAGAGCAGTTGGGACAGATCAAGGACCACAGGTTCATGGACTTATGGAAACAGGTGAGGAGATGGGATCAATATGCCTGACTAGCACAACATAGGACTGAATTAACTTCTATTACAATACATATCCTGGTTTAGAAAGAACTTTATCTAGATTTTAAAAACCTTTCACTGATGGACAGTACACCACAGTCACTCAAAACTAGCTGCTGTTTCTAATCTGATCTACGTATCTTTATTTTTAGCCCCTGGAACTTTTCTTCCTCTATCAACTACTCTGAAGGACCCCATGTAATCAAAGTTCAGGTACTTACATAGATACATCCCAGTCATGCAACCTCCTAACTTTCTTTTGCAAGATAGAGAAAATCAGGTCTACATGTCTCTCAGCATTTAGGTCTACTTTTCTGAATATCCCAGAAACAAACATATCTGAGATCTCACTATCTGCCCAACCATACTTGTCACTTGTTTCTGTGCTCAGTAATTCTATCACCCCCTTTCATAGCATCACAGAATATCCTGAGTTGGAAGGGACCCACAAGGACCATCAAGTCCAACTCCAGGCTCCACACAAGACCACCCAAAAATCTGACCCTATGTCAGACAGTGTTGTCCAAACGCTTCCTGTACTCCAGCAGTCGCGGTGCCATGCCTGCTTCCCTTGGGAGCCTGTTCCAGTGCCCAACCACCCTCCTGGTAAAGGACTTTTTCCTAACAACCAGCCTATGATTATATTAAATATTTATCTAGCTGCATGCTAGACATTTTGTCCAGAAGGATTCTGTAAGAAACAGTATCGAAAGCTTTACTGAATTCTGAAAAGATTACATCAACTGACTTCCCCTGGTCAACTAGGCAATTAAGTTCAGGACTTTCCCCTCATGAACTCCTGTTGGTTACTACCAATGGCTGCATTTATCTTTCAAGTGCTTTTCAGTAACTACCAGAATAATCTTCTCCATCTTCTTTTAACAGGCCCTGATGTGACACTGGCAGGCCTGTAATAGCCAGAGTCTTCCTTCTTGCCTTTCTTAAAAACTGGATCAGCATTTGCCAGCTTCAAGTCAACCGGGACCTCCCCAGGCTCCCAAGACCATTGAAAAATAATTGAGAGAGGTCTTGTGATGACATCAGCCAGCTCTCAAGTATTATCCCTGGGTTGAATCCCATCAGGCCACACAGACTTGCACGCATCCAGATGGAGCAGCTAATACTGCACAAGTTCAGGGTTGGCTGGGGATCACGCCAGAAGAATCCCACTGCAATAGTTCACATCAACCTGATCAGCTAGAACATGCACCCAAATCTCTCTCAATGTCTCCATCTCTAAGAGAAGAGCTCAGTCCTAAAAATATGTTCCAAATTTCTTATTCCTAGAAATCTGTATTCATGCCTGTCTTAAAACACAACTTTCTTTGTTCAAGCACAGCTTAGCAAGAAAGTCTTCTTCCATTTCACCGCAAAATAATCTTGAAATAACACACCGTGAAGAACAAATCCCATAGTCCCACTAGAAACATCTACTTAATCAGGAGCCACTGGTTTGGGATGTTGCAGTTGCTGAAGTTTTAGTCCCTTTAATTTGCACAACGTTAATTTTGTTAAATCTAACTTATTAATCAAAACATTTAAGTGAAAAGCTTGCAGAAAATTCAGTATATTCCATAGATTTATTTACCAAACCAGATTCTGTTCTGATAAAATTACACATACATGCACATTTTACTACACTTACTTTCCACAAAACCATACTAGTTATTGATACTCCCTTCATTCAGTTCTTCGTTAAGGCAAACTTAAGTCAGTCATTTTATTATTCTGCTGTAGATTACCAGCAGGGTAAGTTACCAACTTATTATCCTTAAAAGTATTATCATGGTAGTTCTCAAATCCTTCCAGAACTCTCCTGCTGTTTCAAGACCTTTTTTAAACCAACATTAATGGTATTACACAGCTCAGAGGCCTTCTTGATCAGCTTTTAAAATTTTCCTGCGAAGTACCATTCTTTTCCCCCAGTTACACATCAAGTTAATGAGGACGGTTAATAATCTCAGTGATTACAGGAATGAAAATCTGTAATCATCATATAGTTTGACTATATCATTTGGCTTTCAACTACACAAAAAGCAGTTACAGCTACTGCACCCTTCTACCTTTTCTGCATTAGAACTGGCAACTGCTCTGCCTAACAAGGAGCCAAAACCATGGATATAAAACTGCTTCTGTTTCTAATATATGGAAAAGTTAGAATCTTAGCTCTGCAACTGACTTTTCAATTTTTCTTCTTTCACAGTTGGATTTTAAAACAAAAATTCATACCCTTTTTACTTCTCCCTCAAGACACTAGCACATTTATTAGAAGACAAAACTCTAACATTCCCATTCTGTGTTCTTAAGTTGAGGCAAAAAAGGAACGAATAATAACAGCCCTCTCTATTTGGTGAGGTTAGGAATATGTGAAAAATACATATAAACTCTGTTTATATGGATCAGCCGTAGTTTTTAGATATAAAAACAAAGAACTGCACTTTTGAAAGCTGAAAGTTCTTTTTTTTTTTCTCCCAGAAAGCCCCTTTTTCTTTGACTCTCTTCTTTCTACAGTTGAGAGTTCATTTTATTTTGTCCAGAGGTTTAACGGCAACATTAAAAAAAATACACAGTTTATTGTCACGTGTTATTAATAGATTTATTTGACATAGTTCAACAAGGCTAAGTGCAAGGTCCTGCACCTGGGATGGGGCAAACTCAAGCACAAATACAGGCTCGGCAGAGAATGGATTGAGAGCATCCATGAGAAGGACCTGAGGTGCTGGTGGACGAGAAGCTTGACGTGAGCTGGCAATGTGTGCTTTCAGCCCAGAAAGCCACCTGTACCCTGGGCTGCCTCAAAAGCAGTGAGGTCAGCAGGACAAGGGAGGGGATTGTCCCCCCTGCTCTGCTCTTGTGAGACCCCACCTGGAGCCCTGCATCAGCTCTGGGGCCCCCAGCACAAGAAGGACATGGAAGTATTAGAACAAGTCCAGAGGAAGGCCACAAAGATGATCAGAGGGCTGGAGCAGCTCTCCCGTGAAGACAGGCCGAGGGAGTTGCGTTTGTTCAGCCTGGAGAAGAGAAGGCTCCAGGAAGACCTTACAGCGGCCTGCCAGTACCTGAAGGGGGCCTACAGGAAAGCTGGGGAGGGACTCTTTGTGAGGGGGTGGAGTGATAGCACAAGCGGTAACAGCTTTAAACTAATAGAGAGTAGGTTTAGATTAGAAGAAATTCTTTATTTAGATGGTGGTGAGGCCCTGGCACAGGTTGCCCAGAGAAGCTGCGGATGTCCCATTCCTGGAGGTGCTCAGGACCAGGCTGGATGGGGCTTTGGGCAACCTGGTCTGGTGGGAGGTGTCCCTGCCCATGGCAGGGGGGTTGGAATTAGACAGTCTTTAAGGTCCCTTCCAACCCAAACCTCTCTATAATTCTATCATATTAGTGTTTTTTTCTTTCAGCTTTTCAATTTCTGAATAGCTTCTGAGTGTTTTTTGCTTTTTGTTCTGTTTTACAATAAATGTCTCTCTTCTTTTTCTTAAGGAATTTCTACATAGCTAATAACTCAGATTTACTTGAAATAAATTCCTGGTTTTGGTGATGCACAGCAGTTTTACCAGCCTTAAATTTCACTGACCTCTTCTATTTGCTTACCCATAGGCATGAAATAGTCTCACTCGATACAAGTAATGCATCATTCCATATTTAGCCCTGAGAGCATTAAAATAGCCTAGGGCAAACGTATTTCCTATAAAAATTTCATGTTCATCTGAGTCTGAAACTGTTGTTTTTGTTTTTGGTTTCTTTGGTTTGTTTTTAAATGCTAAAGAACTCCTGCAGGGTTTGATCAAAACTTTTAACGCTGCATTTTTAATAATCGATCCTTTACCTACTGGTGCCATATTTTGGAGCTACCAATCTATCACATTTAACAGCTGAGGCCATGGTGTACAGTTCTCACAACTGGTCAGGGTTTGGAACAAGTCACTCTGTTGCCTGAAAAATTCTGGTTGTCATTTGCCAATAAGGCCTTGCTAGTTGATACCAGTACCAGATATCATTTCTCCATATCTACTATATTTTTGTAGGACATAGAGACTCCAGAGTCAGCTGTGCTACAGAAAATACACACACAGCTGTTCAAAAATTCACAGCATCTCTTATATACTGGCATCATCATATTCAAAAGCTGGTTTCCACCCAGATTTTAAAGCACAGATGTGCTCTGAAAAGTGACTTAATAAATAGCACTGTGGTATCCCACATTTGTCTTCTCTCAGATTTCACACCAGGTCTGTGCTGCTTACACACACAAGAGTTTTTTTTTTCAACTGCTCAGCTTGCAAGCAACTTGGGATCTGAAAATCCTGCTCTACTAAACACGCCACCAGCCCATAAAGCAAGATTAATCTTCTAGCTACACAGTCAGCATGCACATGAGCCAACATAGAAACAAATGATGCCCTCCTCCACAGTGGTTTTGTTCTGCACAGGTAGACAGAATAAAAACTAGAAATTAGTGAGAGCTATTTATTATTTTTAATAACTTAAAAGTAAACAGGAGAGGGCTGAATACACAGAGTAAGAAAATTCCATTTCAGTAGTCACTTTTTTTAGCCATCGCTACATTTTATTTAGCTTTTGTATTTTGTATATTTTCTGTCTTTAAGTGTGTATTTTAATGTCTGTTTTCTAATAAAGATTAGCAAATCATCTACGTGCAAGCAGTGGTCCAACTACCAAATTAAAAGAATGTTCCCAAAGGAAAGATCAAATTGAGTAGACACTGAATATTATTTTCAACCAAGGGAAAAAACAGAAATTAGGTTAAAAAATGGTCACTACTGAATAAACAAATGTTAATGTCTTCAAAGAAAAAAAAAGTTTTTGTGACTTCGGTGATTGATTTTTCTTTTAGTCTGTTAACATATGGTTGTAGACATCTATTAAACAATCCCTTTAAGCAAAAAACTATATGAAGATAACAATGTAAACCCCATCCGTGGGGCTGATGTTTATTTAATAGGTAGGGAGAATGAAACACACAGGTTTAGTATGACCTGTTTAAAACAAAATAGGGAAAGTGTGAAAGCGCATCATCAAAAGCATATGAAAGATGGCCCAATGACAAAACAACAATCTTAAACATTAAGCAAGCAGTGGAAAAGGTCTTAAAGGTAATTGAAAAAGGCATCCTCAATTAAGAGAAGAAAAAACAAACTGGAAGAAATTGACCCTTACAGGGCATAGTTAGAACAAAATCAAAACAGGAAAACAGTTGAAAAAAATGAAAATGATTCCTTTCTCATCTAACATCTGAACACATCGAACATGTTTCTGGGGCAGATTTTTTTTTAACAAGTTGCTAAGTAATTTCAATAGGCCATCTGTTTTGAACATATGTATACTTAACACATGTATACAAATATATACATACAGTTTGTTTCTAACAAATAGCTTTGCAAAATTAACAAATAAGAAAGATGTTAAATTGTGGTAATTAAAATACAGAGGCAGTCCAGTTACATTTTTTTTTTTTTTTTTGGTGCACATTGCCATCAGAGCCAGATTCTGAACCTCCAAAAATGAATGGGATTCTTTCAAATGAATACATGGACACTTCCATCAAAACCTATGCATATTCATATACAAACAATAATGTGTAGAGGTAAAGGTAACCCTAATTCAACTTAAAATACGCTTTCAAAATAATTATATCAGGGATTCAGCTAGTTAATGATGTTCATAATTAACATTTAAAAATAAACAGAAAACTTAAGGACAAATTGAATGGGAGTTGCACTGCAAAAAATGCCAGGATTTTAAAGAGAATAGAGGAAAGTATGATCAAGATGCATATTGTCTAATTCTTCCACTACTTTCTGTTTTACAGGAATTATACCTTTTAAGACTGAAAATTCATAACTTAGATGGGTCACAGACTCTGAGCTGCCTTAACTCATACACCATCCTGAAAGGCGGCAGATAGCCCAGAGCTCCCTGTGCCTGCTCATACAGATAAAGGCATCAGCAGTACCCGAGCGCTGAGCAAACAAAGGGTGCAGCCCCATCAGAAGCTGCTAGCTTGTCTCGAAGACCCAAGAAAGGCAGAGGCTGGCATTCTGTGCAGTCATGCCATTACATCCTTCCCTGACAACATGATGGCTGCAACCCCACCTCAGCTGAAGTTAATGTAAGCTTGCACTTCTTCAGCCTCCCCCCACCTTCCACTTGCAAATTCCTGCTTACAAGTGGTATTGGCGTTCATCTGATCAGGGTGTACTCAAACCACCTACTCTGTTACTTCATTTCCTTCTTTTCCACATCAGTAAGATGAGGCCAAGAACTCTGATTTTGCTGGAAAACTCTTAGAAAACATTGAAGGGCACTTCAAGTTTTAAGTGCAGCCCATCCAGCTTTTGAAGTGAAGAAGAAAAAAAAAGCAAGCAATGAGCAAGCTGCTGCCTCCGCCAGCAAGGCCAAACGGATTCTGGTGCTGACTGAAAAAGGATGTCTGTCAACCCACCTGTCAGTGCCCGTAACCCTTATCTTAATAGCTCTGCACTTGGGCTATAACAGCAGCATTGCCTGCATACAATAGCTATGAAAGTGCTCAGACAGGCTTTCTAATGAAGTAATACTCTCTTGATTTATTTTACACATCTCTCCATCTCTAATACTTCTCCTCTTTGCAGCTGAGCTAAACACTCCTCTCAGCTGCTACTTCCTTTCCTTTATGTCCTGCTCCCACACTGGCGCACTCCTTACATGGCAGAACAGTACCATCCCCACACAGCACCACACTAAGCCAACTGAACAAACACACCGAAATCTGAAAAATTTCACCTCACAGTGAAGGACTAGTTCAAGTGCTTAACTTAATAAAGAGTACATTTTTCCCCCTTCAGATTATTTCCTTTGAAATACGATGCAATCTTTCCTCAGAACTAATGTATTGATCATTTTCCAGCTACAAATACTATTTTTCAAGGGTTGCTTTATCTTCCAGCACACCAAATGGTTTGTGTTGCCTAACATCTATTTATTTCTTTATCAACTGGACATAATTTCTTTTGTTTATCATGAGTAAAAACGAGAAAAAGAAAATCCCTGGAGGGTCTGTTCTGCTTCTTGAACTGTTATTCACAGTACTCAGTGATCTATTACAAGTATTTTCACAGAATCACAGAATCGAAGGGGTTGGAAGGAACCTCGAAAGATCATCGGGTCCAACCCCCCTGCCAAAGCAGGTTCCTTAGAGCAGGCTGCCCAGGTAGGCATCCAGATGGGCCTTGAATATCTCCAGAGAAGGAGACCCCACAACCTCCCTGGGCAGCCTGTCCCAGTGCTCCGTCACCCTCACCGTGAAGAAGTTCTTTTGCATGTTGGTGCGGAACTTCCTGTGCTCCATTTTGTGGCCATTGCCCCTTGTCCTGTCCCCACAAACCACTGAAAAGAGGCTGGCCAAATCCCTCTGTCTCCCACACCTCGGGTATTTATACACATTGATGAGACCCCCTCTCAGTCTTCTCTTCTCCAGGCTGAACAGACCCAGGTCTCGCAGCCTTTCCTCACAGGGAAGATGCTCCAGGCCCCGTATCATCTTTGTGGCCCTCCACTGGACTCTTTCCAGGAGATCCCTGTCTTTTTTGTACCCGGGAGCCCAGAACTGGACACAGTACTCCAGGTGAGGCCTGACCAGGGCATTTTCAGTATTAATTTATAAAATTATAAACCAAACATGTTTAATCATAAATTTTCTGTCATCGATGGAAATCGTTTGCAAAAACAGGTTAGGGTCTGGAGAGACAAGGCCCAGAGCTCCAGATGGAGGGGCCCAAAGGAAGGGGCAAGTTCGAGGAGCTCCCCCCAAAAAACTCTTTCACCTGGGCCATGGCTGGGGCTGCAGTCAGGAGACAAAGGCTACAGCTTTAATTGGAAATAAACCCAAAGAGTGCAGTATGGTGTGAGGTATGTAACGGAAAAATAACCACTATAAATACCAGCTGACATTTTAACTGATTTGATCTGATCATTCTTCTCCTGCTGGTTAAAATCACCATCATTACTGCTTTTAAAATTAAATTCGCTGTTTAATGCTAACCTTCAGCTAATTTAGGTTATAAAGAAAAAGAAATCTTCCTCCATAAGTAAACTTACGTCTCGTTTTCAAGTCAAAAAAATTGTCAGCAATAAGATCACACACAAGGTGCCCCTTTCATTGTGTCAATTCCATTCACACAGATTTTCAGTCATGGTTAGGTGACCATAGATATCCAAGTACTCTCTCTGAGTATGCTCAATATACTGTATAACTATACTATTTTTTCTGCCCCTAAACGCATCCAAACATCTTCATGTTTTTTATGCATCAGCTCTAAACTGAGTACCATGGCTGTTATATCAAGCCTCTTCTTATGACTCCAATTTTTCTTCCTTGGAGGAAGCATCAATTCCAGATTCTGAAGAATGGTATGTGAATTAATACAAAATTAATAAAGTTTGTTTCTCTCCTACTCTCCTTCCTTCATATATATATATATATATATATATATATACAACCATAAAGTCACAGAATGGCTTGGGGTGGAAGGGACCTTAAAGACCACCCAGTTTCAACCCCCTGCCATGGGCAGGGACACCTCCCACCAGACCAGGTTGCTCAAAGCCCCATCCAGCCTGGCCTTCTGCCCTTCCAAGGATGGGGCATCCACAGCTTCTCTGGGCAGCCTGTGCCAGGGCCTCACCACCCGCATTGTGAAAAACGCCTTCCTTATATCCAATTTAAAACTTTACCCTTCTAGTTTAAGACCACTGTTCCATGTCCTTTCCCTACAGGCTCTGGTAAAAACTCTACATCTTTCTCATAAGCCCCTTTTCTATACTGAAAAATCACTGAGGTCCCCCATAGCCTTCCTTTCTCCAAGCTAAATAATGCCAACTGTCTCAGCCTTTCTTGATAGGAGAGGTGCTCCATCCCTCTGATCATCCTCATGGTCCTCCTCTGTACCCGCTCCAACAAGGCCAAGTCCCTATAATGCTGGGGTCCCAAAGCTGAACACAGTACTCCAGGTGTGGTCTCACAAGAGGTCTCTATACTGATGTAAAAATGAGAAAACATTCCTTCTGACATCCATGCTCCATCTACCTGGATGGTCTCTCTAGGGATACCTGGAATTTAATGATGTGGTTTGTAAGAATACCTAGTTAACAGAGAGACAAGCACAACAAACAAAAGTAGTAATAAATTTCACACCAAATGCACTTAAACAAGCAGTGAATAATAATAGACAGACCACTAGAGAAACCACACAAGCGCAACCTTGAAGAGGTTCACACAGATCTTCATAACTAATCAGAACAAGAGAAGCAAGATTATCTTTTTTACTGGTCTCATGGCAAAAAGCAAACTTATTATGGAGTATTTAAAAGGCATTGTGAGACTGTATGGAAAGACCAACATCTCAAAGACCCAAGGTGTGAAAGCCACTCACTATGTAAGGGCCCTGCTTTGTGGGTAAGGATATTCAACATAATTACAGCCCACGCTGTTATTTAAGGGATCAATGAACACTAATGTGCTTGTGAATCAATGGAGTGAGGGTGTTTGCATGGTCTGCTAGCACACATCAACCCTGATCAGACCGGAAGAAGGAATAAAACTGTGTGCTGCCTGCATGTTTATTTTCTGCCTCTCTTGTCTCTGTGGCCAACCATGCATGCACACATTGTACATGTATGTCTTTGGAGTAGATGCCCAGCCTTGACTGGTGTCTTTGTGCACGTCTTTGTGCACATGCCCAGCCAGATCCATAACCTGAAAGCACAGCAGCCTTCATCTAAGAGGGCCCACAAAAGAAACCTCTTAGATGTTGGGAGTCCACGGGATTTCAATTTCCTTACCAGTCTGCAACCTTCCATTTTCAAGAATGAATTTTAAACAGAAAGTTATTGAATAAATTCACTGGGATAAGCACAGTCTTCCTGAAGCTCCAAGATTTTTATTATATAAAAGTCTTTCCATAAGGTATGCCTTGTACCTTGCAATATCAGGCCCCTGAAGACGGCCTGAGCTTATTTGCTACTAATGCCACCCAAATCAGGGAAAACATTACTTTTAGCCATCTTCTCATGTTGATCATGCTAAGTTCACAGCATTTACTTGCTGGAAAATGAGGTAAAAAATAAGGCTCCTGTTCATTTTTCCTTCAGCACCTATTTTGCTGAGCTTGGGTTGGCAGAAAGAGAGGTTATTAAAAAGCAAGATGAATCCCTCTCTGCCACTATTTTCTTCCTAACAACAGTGCATTTTCAGCTGAAAACTTGAAAAATGGAGTGTTAAAACATGTTCTGAATACTTTATTCCCTTCTCCCTTTGTTGTTGTTTATAACGTTTTACACATTTCAAAAGAGCTCAAATTCATACCTCTCGCTGCGATGTCATTAAATACCCATTAATGCAGAATTCTTTTCACAGCGTCTTGATCAGTGTTACTGCCCTTTCCCATGTGGTCAACTGCTAAGATTTACTTTGCTTCCAAAATTTCAATAAGCATTAATTACGTTACAATTATACTTCAGATTTGTATTTATTTTTATCCATCACATTTTCAATTTCTCCCCATTTGCAAAGGAAGGAGAGGATAACAGAATGTGAGACTCATGAAGGAAACCTAATTATAGCATAGATGCTTTGCAAGTTTCCACATGCCTTAAGGCACTGCAACACACATCTCATCTAATCCAAGCATCTCATGAATGCACCAAAACATATTTCTGATCACACTGAAAACTGTACTCATTTGGAAGACATTCACAAATAGCTTTAAAAGCAATGGCCTGTGGATACCTTCTGGCCTGTGGATGAATACTGCTAATCATCAGAAATGATTCTGTGAAAAAAGTTCCTATTAAGCTGACAGGTCATATTCACCTTAAGAAAAAAAAAAAAGTATCTAGTGGAAGTTTTGATTTTAAGAAGCTCTAATTCCCCCCCCAAGATCTTTCATTGTCAAGATCATACTGAAGAAATGATAAGGAGAGGGATTTTCAATGGGAGATGGCCTATAAAATGACAGGCTTTTTGTTTTTTAAATAAAAAGCAGTGTTTTTATAAATCTACTCACTGATAATCTAAATCAAAATATGAACCCACATGTAGGACATAAAAAAACTTGTTGAAACAACCAATACTTGCACAGCATTCCATAAATTGTTTGTTATTCACCCTTTTAAAGCCAATGAAGAGACCTCAGGGACTAGCACACGCGTCATTTCAGAGGATTTTTTGATTACTGAGGCACCTGGCCATGGAGCAGACTGCTGCATGTGGTTTATACAAAACCAAAATGTATTTGCTTTCTGGTGGTATTCTCACCCATCTGAATGATATTTTAAATTTAACATGTTTCAGAAATTGTTTCAAAGGAAGAAATGAAAACTGCCAAACATACAAAACAAGGAACTACACCACCAGCATCACATGTAGCAGGGAGGAAAGGAATAAAGAGGAGGAAATATGAATCAAGACACAGACATGTGAGATTTGCTAAGTGAAAGAACAGAAGTTAAATTGATGAAGTTAAGTGAAGATATTCAACAGATCTGAAGCAAAAGCAGAAAGGAAAAAAGTCGGTAACCACGGCAGAAGACCAAGAAACAGAGTTGCCATACTTCATGCTAGAAAAGATGCCAGCTGGACAATAAAAAGTTCTTTAGCAGTCTGCTTGCAGGATAGAAATGAAAACAAAGACAGGAAAGAAATAATGATTGTTACTGCAAAAAGTAAAGGTCAAATGACAGAGTTCGTGCTATATTGTGATATATTTTGGCTGACAGTGCAGCGGCATACAGAGGAGTTTAAGAGAAGGAATGACAGTCACAAGTGATGGATTTAAGACTTTGTATACAAGGGACTGCTGAATGCCAGTGAGAGAATGTGCAGGAAGGGATGAAAGCGTGTGACTGACAGCTGTATTTTCTCTATGAAAAAACAGTAAAATCTTAAGCGAAGTGGAGGCTGTAGGAAGAACACAGCATAAGAAATGGAAGAAATCCACTAGAAAGCAAAAAGCATAGAAACACCTGAGCCTAAATTACTTTATTGTATGTATTTTTTAAAGAGCTTTGATTCTGTTACATATTCCAGCTTTAATATATGCCGTGAGCAAAATGAAACATGTCTTTCAGTTAACAGTGGAAAGGTGGAAGGGGAGAACCAGAGTTACTCAGTTTTCTCATCGCTTTTCTAAATTGACTTTTCTGTTGTTCCACAGACTTATTAGCAAGCCATCAGCTACGTTCTCCAAATGTTCTTTCCAAGTTATATTTAGCAAGCTGTCACATGTATAATTCAGAGTAATCCCCCAGCAGTGGGCTCGCTATGACATCTTATTCCAGTAAATTTTTTACCCATTCCACAACCTGCTATATCATTGTTGGAGAATTAATTTCTACTCTGTTTGGAGAGCTTTTATTTATTTATTTTTAATAGTTCTGCCTCTCAACCACAAGAAAAACACTGAGCATTGCTAAGTACAATATGTGAAATCTCTCCTAAATTGTAATTCCGTCGATCAGCATTGCCACATTGCTCTTGTGATCGTTTTTTTATGTTACCTAATTGGCATCACTGGGCACTTGCACTTCTCATTTTCAGACCTAGTATCTTCAATATGCCAATAAATGAAGAATATAGCAGATTTAAATTTTGCTTTTTAGTCATTTTTTTGATAAATGTTAGATAGCACAGAGAAACAAATGCACTGTTTATTGTACTAGATTAGCATGAACAAGATACAGTCTTGAGACTGCATCCAGTAGGTTGGGTATAACGTAACCGAACCTATTGCTTATAAAATAAAGACCTAGCACTGAGGGCTTCTTTTCAGCAGCAATACTTATGCATGCACATGTGTATGCTACATCTTCAAGTTTCATAAATAAAATTTCTAGAAACAAAGTTATTATTCCACCAAGGTGTCTTCTAACACATCATGTCCTAATATTATATCTGAAATGGAGACTCAAGATGCACACTCAAGTTTTTCACACGTAGTCAACACGGGTCATGACACCACGATACAGAAACAGATCTTTTTAGTCAGAATTTTAATATTTAGAATATTCTATTTTAAAACACCCTGTTTTTTCTCTTGTCAACTACAGCTGTGTAATAGATACAAACTAACAGCAATTTTTAAAAGTATCTTCACCCTGGTAACTTACTTGATATATTTAAATAAAGTTGTTGACTTTCAATAGTCAAAGTTATGAAACAGGCATGGGCTGAAGTCACACATGGTATGCCTAAATATTTCCACTTGCTTCTACTGCACACACCTAAGTCCCAAGACACTTTGCTGTGTTCTTATTACAAAGGACAAATGTTGTCACATTTTTACACTACCGAACAGTAGGAATTTCAGACTTAAAAATGAGCTTTTGCAGAGCACTGATTATACCTTCTGTATTCCTCTGCATCGCAGATTGCCATGGGAGCTCTCTAACCTAAATTCAATAGTTAATAGACTAAACCCATTAAAAAGCAACCTGAGGATGTATTAACCATGTGTCCCAACATAATCCCATCCAAGTCAAGGCTTAAAGATACATGCCATTTTGATTCAGCACTCTTCAGTTAATATCTTCTCACCACCTACTTTGCTCCTGCATTATTTGTCAGTAACAAGTGCTTCTGCATTTAGTTCTCTAGGAGCACTCACCAGCTCGCACTGTGCCTCAGGAGGGTGCAACTACCATTAACTGTGCCTTGCAGGCAAGAAGATGTAGGCAGAGGTAAGTGACTTGCTGAAAGGCTTACCACCAGCTAGTACCACAACAACACGCCAAAATTCCTGTCTTTTGGTACAGTTTTTAACCTACTAGATTGTGCTGTTTCTGTATTTCTCATTATGCAGACAGGGCTGCATACGCAACTTCAGTAACATGAAATTCAAATAAATCCAAATTTAACTGCTAATGATGCGCTCCCTAAGGACCATACTTACCACCAGGCTTGAGACCAAAAACGTACGCAGATGCCTCAATGTATAAATTCACACAAGAAAATAAATCTGCTGCTCATTGTTTCCTCTAGGTTATAGCACAGAAGCTCTTCTCTCAATGACACATGAAGGGGCACTAAGACAACCCTACCTTCCCAAAGTAAAGAAAAAAAGATAAAGTTTGTTGCTTTCATGTCCTTTTTAGTAACACACCTGAATCTGAAATTACATTTCCTCCTCTCCCTCCAAGCGAGGCTACAAAATAACACGCACAGCTAGTCCATCAGGCTCAACACACACAACCAAACTTCTAATAGCACATTCAGACAATGATCAGGCTCCTGATCAGGCCTGTCCAGCGCAGTCACGGTACATGTAGTCAACAAGTCTTCTTCCTTAACATCGCTGAGATCACAGTCAGAGGTTCAGACTCAGCCAAGTCTCTGCTGTTCACCAATTCTGTTACCTTTTGTGAAGGGAAACCTTATGAGGTGGGCATTTTTAAATACCACTCGGTAGTCGATGTGAAAGTAGCCACATAATTCCTTTTTATTATCAGGCAGTTCAAATTTTAAAAACTGATGTTTCCCTTGGCCCAGTCTTAAAACACCCTCCACAAACCCCGTCTGCTCCCTAGCATGTTTTGGTAATTCAGGCCTGACAACTTGCCCCACTGGCAGTGGGGTAAGTTCCAAAATAATATCAGTTACAAACCAATGGCTGAAACTGAACTGGATACCCTAAAATACAGTTATCTGTAATACTCATTTATCTACAATCTCTAATTTATGCCAAAGACCTTCCCCCTATAGTGTGAATTAACTAATTACACATTTTCTGTTCAGAAAAAATGGAATATCTGCCCTCTGTAATAAAAATGCAGCTTCCTCATGAGTCACTGGAAGAGTGGCTCTTCTATCATGAGACAGCTTAAAATGACCTAAGAGGAAAAAGATAGCATTTGCTTCTGCTCACGTCAAACAAAACGTAAGGATTTGACATATTCTCCCAACTATTTCTACTAAAACTATTTCCTAAGCAGCAACAGCTCGCTGTCAGCTGTCCCAGACATAAAGCATGTCTTAGTAATAACATATAGTAACAAAAACGCATTCAATCCATGTTACTTTACCTTATAAAAGGTCCATCAATTTCTATTGAAAATGAATTAGCATCTCAAACTTGAATGCATTCTAAAGTGAGGGTGGAAGATCATCTTCAACCACAAGGTTAGTGAGACAGTGGGGAAACAAATGAGACCCTACCAAAGGGAACCCTGAAATCCCATTTCCTGTCCCTTCTGTCCGTCCTTTCAATTTCATCTCCTTTAAATATGCGAAAGCAAAAAATTACGATTAAAAAAATTTTTAAGACCATTTCAAAAATTAAATGACAATCAGGAAATTGAATGCTACGTCACATACAAAGAATTTACTATAAGGAACACTTTCGCCTCCAATTATTAAGGCAAAAAAAAAAATCTGAACGTGCATGCAGTGCCTGAAGGCAGGAAGGCAGCACTTCAAACTAGACACATTTCACAGTCCCTCAATCAAAAGCCTTTTTTTAAAATATATTTTTCTTTTTGCTACACTACCTTTTTTTTTTCTCTTCCTAAAGGATAAAAATTAGTCGTAGTGCGAAAAACATTCACGCAGTAAGACAGGCTACAAGAAATATGACACTTTTCACAACTACAAAAAAATTATAAATATTTATGATGTGGCATGTTCTGTTCATTGTGCTTGTCTGGCGTTCAAAAAGATGCATTCTCTCATCATTGCATCTGAACAGGTGAAATACTGTTTTTTTTAAATGCAAGTAAACATCTGATCAATGTCATTTGTTCTCCTTGGCATTATAAAGGCAAAGATGCGTTAACAGACCAGCTGATAAAGTATTTAATCATTACAGTCTTTTATCGAACAATAGCATCACTAGAAGTATACGAATTCGACAGTAAATAGATTGATTGTAAAGTCATACATAAGTCTCTTCTTCCCTATTTATTAAATTGCATCTTTGAAATCTAATACCATTATTTCCCAAAAAATTGACTATGATTTCACCTGCATGATAGAGAATAGATGATATCGTTGCAGCTACCCTCAAATGCAACACTTCACTAATGAAAAACAAGGTGAGATTTTCATGGTCCTCAAATCATTATAACAGGATTACAGGGGTAGACTTTCAGATTAAGTGTGTGAAGTATGCTTTGACTTCAACTGGAATACTTCTGTGCCTAAATGTAACTCGAAGATTTCATAAATCCTCTCTGAATTATTTTGTTTAAACACAAACCTTAACAGACACTAGAACATCCAGCATCAATCACTAGCAATTAGTGGGTAAAGTCAAACTGGATAAAGTCAGCATTTGCAGAGCAGAGCAATAAAACACTTTATAATGCTTTGGAAATCAGAAGCTTTGAGTATAAAGTAGGCCATTAATCGCATGTGGTTCTAGGATCTCGCATTTATTCATGACCTGGAGAAATCCAAACCTTTCTCACAACGTCTAACAGAACTGCACTGAGCACTAAAAACATTCAGTGGTCTTCCATATGTGACAAAGTCAGAAAATTCTGCTTTGGTCAATGACAAATAATCCAGAAGCAGTTTGCAAGTATATGGTATGTAAATTTAAAGGTTTTTAAATGCCTTTTTTTTTTTTAATGCCCAACTACAGTTAATAAAGTTTCCAAATTAAATCCAAAATTATACGACATTGAATAAATCATGAAAAAAAATCCAAAAGCCTTAATAACACTGATGTAAGAAGTCAGCACTTTTTCATATCTGAAATTTATTACTGAATGTTGAGCTCACGGTAGTCTAGAGACATTTCTGAGATTTTTTTAATTCCCCTTTTCCCCAAACACTTTCAGGGGAAAAAAAAAACTTTTTTTTTTTTTTTGTCAAGCAAACACTTCCACTGAACACTGGTTTATATTAAAAAAAGAAAAAAAGAAAAAGAAAAAAAATGCTCCCACTAAACTCTTACAAGATTTTAAAGTTGGAAATAAAGACACATCGTTATCAACAACTGGCGTTGTATATAGCTTCATGTTACCCAGCTACTTACAATGTCAGAACAATCTGTGTCCTCTGTAGCCTTGAAAACACTGATGAATTTAAATGAACTTGCACGGCACTTACTGTGCAATATATTTAAGTATTTTCCCTCACTGAGTAATCTATATCACAGTACCTATTTCTGCACTTCAACAACTGAGGAAGAAATCAACTTACCCTGTGTTTTTCCTTAATTTTCTTCCTGTATTCTTCTTTGTCAAATTTGTCTTCTTCCCGCAGTATCTCTTTCACTTTATCTAAGTTGATACCACTGGCATCATCATCTTCATCTGCAAAAGCCAAACTGGATTTTTGCACAGGTGGCCACTGCTGCACTAACTGGATTATAGGTAAGAAAAACAATGGTTAGAGATGTTTTTGAACATCAAAGTTTTTATGTCCTAAGTAGTCCAACACATTATTTTTTCTGGACTAAATAAAAAGGCCATTTGCAAAGAAAAAAATATTTTGAACAATACAAACTTAGATACCTTACTCAACATCACATTCAGTCAAAAATAAGTATTTAAAAATAAAGTCTTCATTATACCGTGTTACTATTTAATAGATTCACTTGAACTTTTTTCCCTTTGCCTAATGGCATAAATAATTTATAACCATATTAGTCATTTGGAGAGAAAAAAATGGTATTTTCTTTCAAGAAATGATTCTCCAAAATAATGCAGAACAGAATGTCAGTAAGTTTAAACAGTATATTTTCAAGTAAATTATCAACATTCCAATATTGCTAATTCTCCAAATGGAGAGAAAAATCAGTTAAAACTTCATCACAGAGTACATGAATAACTCTAACTGCAGGTCTGTGTTTTGGGGGGAAGCAAGGAGGATAGACATGAAGGTTTACTTTGGTTATTGTACGAATACTGCATTGGAAATGTTTTAAGATTCACGTTTGACATGTGGATGACATGCTGAACACATCCAACATAAATAACTGAAGCTCTAAACTGAAGACAAAGACTACATATTAACAAAAAACAGCCCCACCTATCTCATGACATAAGAGCTTATACTTAATGAGCCGACATGTTTGCCAAATCATTCCTGCATATGGATTGACAGAGTAGTAACTCTTAAAAATAAGCTATATGATAGAAAATACTGAATGTCTTTCAGATAGTTTGTAAAAAGAGGGACAAATGTAAAGGCATGTTTAGGACTCTCTAATGCACGTAGGGTGTTAATCAACTGGATCCTGGTTATCCCAACCGAGTGTTTCCACTTGGTTTCATAAAATGGACTTTGTGTATTTGCTAGGAAGTTACATTTCTTAAAGGAGATTTATTTTTAAGCAGAAGCATGTGGAGGGGAACAGTAAAAGTTGAAAGTACAGTTTTATACAGCCCAGCAAAAAAGTCGGAACAGATGCAAAGTTTCTTACCTTAAACAAGTCAAGCATCTTCTCTACTGTTAATATAGTCCCTCTGCTAATTTTTGCTCCACATCCCATTTGCTTCATTGTATGGGCACATGAAGCTTTTGCACATATGTTTTAAGATGAGACAACTACTTTTGAATATCTAAAATATCTAAATAAGTGTCTATTGAATATCTAAATCTAATGTAATATCTATCTATTTAAATATCTAAAAATATCTAAATCATTTCCAGTCAATAGGGCAACCTCTAAAACCTTTTAAATTTTGTTTGATGACAGTAATTATATGGCTATACCCCCCTTCATCCACAATACAAAATCCTTTTATTTTATTTGGTCACAAAAGCAAATGAACTACTTGTAAAGGTGACCTCTCTTTCAGTTTATGCCTTACTGAAATTAATCTAGAGTTTAAAAAAAAAAACACAAAAAACATTACTTTCTTCTTAGTGCTGGAAATGGAAAAACAATGTACACATCTGAAGCTGTGAAATCAAATGTTAGGAAAGTTTATGGAGCATGGAGACTTGCTCCTGAGGTTATCACCACAATGAAACCCTACAGTAACTAGCAATCCACAGTAGTTCCTTGCTGTATAAAATCAATACATTTTTCCAGGGGCTATTAAAAGATCCAATTAAATTACTGGCCAATTTCAATGCACTGCTGCATCAGCACCAGCAGGCAGAAATTTGGTACTCCCTTAGGTTTTCTAACAACATTTTCCATCTAGAAATAGTGAACATTGGAAAGAAAACCAGGAACTTCCTCTAATTCCAATAAGTTAACTCGACTTGGGAGAGCTCTGGCAACTACCTATAGGAAAATAGCATTACCTACCTACAAGTAAAAAATAGGTTCTCTATTCCACCTGAAATTGAGGATAATAGGCAGGAAAGAAGTACAGATAGCTAAGTATAACAACAGCTCTCATCCAAATAACTTACAAATACAAATGTAAAACAAGGTCAGTACTCAGCATTCCTCTTTTCCTCTGTGGAATAGAATATAAATGGAAGCTGAACAGTTTAGCAAAATGTAAACCAATTATAAGAACCACACACTTATGAAAGGTTGTTTTTTTTTTTTTAATATATACATATATAATGTACTTTTTTCTTGACAGAAACTACAAATTCAGTTCTCACCAAAATACACTTATTCTGAATTATCTTACCTCTCCATCTTCAGTAAAAACTATTCTTGTGTTGACTTTAAATTTCTTCTTCAAGACTTTTTTGGCTTCTTGAGTTCTGGTTACTTTTTTCTTTATCTTTGAGTTTGATGCATTCTGTATAAAAGAAGAAATGAGATTTCTTTGGTGTTTGTTTTTTTTTTGGGGGGGGGGGCATAGAGCATATGTTTTCAATTTTCTAAAAGCAATTAGACATTAAAATGTTATTGCTAAAACATATGAATGCAAGAATGATGCCAAGTGAACATTAGCTAATAGACATTTTTCTTAAACTTGCTTTTCATAAACTTGCTCTATATCATGACAAACTCATTTATTGTTAAAAATTCAGCATCCCTAAATCCTACCAGCAGCAGGACACCAGACTCGTGCAAATCTCATGAACCTTTCTGGAACAACGACACTAAATTCATCGGCATATGCTGTCAGCTGGTAAGCCTCGTCATACAAGAAATCCAGTGTAACTGACTGAAGCCATTAGCCACAGCTGATCAGATCACTTTCATCCCACTTGTCCTCAGGTGATGAAAGTAACTCACACCAGCCTATTTCTGCGTCAATGAAATGTAGAAGAGGCCATTCAAGAACCTTTCTATTTCATAATTCCTGTTCTGCACTGTGGTGGGATTGCAATGCACAAAGGTGCTAGGAGATGTTTAAAAAACTTAGCATTTAACAAAATTTAGAACCATAAACGCTACTAGCATCACAGGAGAAAGTTTTAAGTGCTGAAGATACCAGGGAAACTAGAAGACTGAAATCCACATTGTTTCCAACAGATAGCAGTTATTCCCTCCTCGCTACCACCAAGAAACCAAAACTGACAAGAAAAAGCAAATAATATCAGCAAAACAGTATCCCTGTATAAAACACACTCATCCTGAAATTATGTTAATTATTCGTGCGCACCATCTTGTTGTTGGAAAGGAGAGGGGAAAGAGGTCATTCCCATTTTCAACAGAGATTGAGGATTTACCTAGAGTATTTTTGGATATTGGAAGTAGTTTCTGACTGTGGGATGACCATTTCAATTAATTTATTTTCCATTGCATTTTACAAAAGTAGCGTCAGGTCCACAGATGGTCCGCAAAGGTTTCAGAGAGCCTCCCACGTGATGGAAGCAGCAGAACGCCACGGAGCCAAAGAACATGGAGATTCCTCACCTCCAGCTCTTTTCCTGATAACTCTCATTCCAACAAGAATAAAAGCCGTACCTGTAGAGATACCTAACAGGATAACACACGCAGCAGACATTTGAAGCAACAGCTGCCACTGCAGCAAGTACTGCGAAAGATAGCAAAAGCTATTCCACTGGAATATGCGCAAGCTCCTTAGGAGAAGGCTCATCATAATCCTGTAAAGACTGCAAAGCTCCACTACGCAGGAAAAAGTGACTGCCTGAAAACCAGCCTAAACTGATAAATAGCGGAAAGTGGTCAAAACAACCAGACAGAAAAAGGAAAACCCAAGCCTCTTTATTACTATTATTATCATTCTTATTATTATGGTCATTTTAATCGGTTTTGTATTCCATACCAAATCCACTACAAAAGGGAGAAAAAAAATTCAGAAAGTCACTGTCATTGTGGTCAGTACACTAATGCACTGAAATATGAGCTACAGAAGAGAAAAATTACAGTCTTCCTAACAGGAAAAATGGTTTGTGACCCTACTGAGCTGTGTTATTGAGTAATGACCATATCTATTATAGAAAATAGTAAACTGTAGCAGCACTCACAAACCCAGTATTGTCACAGGAGTTTTGTTGCACCGCACAGGTAATACTGCTGGGTCTTACACACACCTTTAGTAGCTCAGGAAGCTGTGC
Organism: Anser brachyrhynchus; assembly: GCF_964034855.1. Classification (NCBI taxonomy): domain Eukaryota; kingdom Metazoa; phylum Chordata; class Aves; order Anseriformes; family Anatidae; genus Anser; species Anser brachyrhynchus. The sequence continues at coordinate 194,536,533 of NC_137694.1, forward strand.
TATTCCTTCACTCCTGTTGCTTATCCCGTAAGCACAAAATGTTGAGAGTCTACAAAAGCATAAAACCCTTACCTCGGCGTGTCAACTCATTAGTAGAACAACGGGAATTGTCCAGGGGAAGAATTTAAAGAGGGATGTACTTCAAGCTGGTACAACACTTATTATTATTACATCATTTTCTTTCACCTTTTTCACTTTTGGTTTTCTTTCTTTTTTTTTTCTCAGTCTTCTTTCATTTCTGCATTGCCAGTATTTTTGGTACCAGCATAATATGTTGATGATATGTTGATCTGCTAGCTAAAGAGCACAGAAACCCAATGGACTGTCTAGCACACATACAATTGTAATATTTTTAGTTGTATCTCCATCCCTGCCCTGTTTTGTGTGATTTTGAGAAGCAGAAGTATTTTGCTGCTACAAAGTAACATGGAAACAAATGAGACAGGTCAAAGTTTCCAGACAAAGAGAAAGAACAAGAGGAGGAAGAAACAAACGGGAAACTAAATTCCCTTACTATACACATAAAAGCACAGTGTAAGATCAGTGTGTGAATTCGGCAGATGTACAAAATACAGCACGAATGAAAGGTAAAAGATTATGATAAAAATACAGGAAAAGCATCAGTACAAAATTCTGCATACCTCATAGATAATTAAACTATTCTCTATTAAGACACTTTTGTTGCTTTACCAAACTGAACACTCTTCAGAAAAGATGGGTATCAAGGCTTCCTTAAGACTCCATTTCCTGACAATTACAGTTTAAGACCACACAGTGTGGAGACCAAACGGACTCAGACACCAAAACATGTAATCACAGACGTAGGCCCAATTTTGCCAGTTCCATGACTTGCTGTTCAGCAGAAGTGGCACAGCCCAGGGGGAGGTTAGTGCTGTGGTTCCTCTCGCAGCTTCCTTGTCCCACCTGGTTCCCATTCCCGTGCCCTGCACGGTCCAGAAGAGCCAGGCAGGTTGGTTGTGGTGTGTATACAGTCCTGGAGCTACCGTGGGATCCCATGACTGTTGCTTCAGTCCTCTCTTGAGGACATCTCTCACACTGCTCTGGAGTCCCTAAGGCCCTAACGTCTGTCCACTAAGTCTCTCCTTCACGTGTCTCCAGAAGCATTTTTCAGAGCATCTAATTTCGACATCTCCTCTCTTCACTGGCCGCCGCCACCCCCAAATGTACCTGAGCCAGGCATTTCTCCATCCGGCTGCCGCTTCGGCACATGATGGGTTGTTTCCATCCATCTCAGCACACGGCCTCCTCCCACCCACAGCCCTCCCGCAGCCCATTACTTCAGCCCCGCCATTTATGCCCAACACACTGCCCTCACCCAAATTCCTCACGCCACTGCCTGCCTTGGCTCTCACCCTTGCATTTTAACAGCTACTTTAAAACATCAGGTCCCCATTGGGGAGGGCTCTGATTCATCCACAGTAAGAAGCATGCACATAAGCAGTGGATGGCAGACCTCGGATTTTCCTAATCTTCTGTGCCAACTGGTTTCCTGCATTTCTCAAGCCATTCTGCTTGCTCGGTTCCCATTTTCAACTTTTGTACTGGAAGATACCTGAATTTACGAGCAGCAGGCTGGCATTTAACCCTCATTCTTCATGGCTTCATCAGTTTTCTTTACAATGAGTTCACCCCACCAGCAGACACCACCAGCTGCTGGAGACCGCCGAAAGATCTCCATCTGCTAACCTCAGGCACTGCAGAAAACACAGCGCTGGCAGGAGCGATGTCTCCTCTCTAACTGCTCAGAAAACAGAAAGCTGAAGTCGGAGGTTACAGGCTACGCTGACAGAAGCACCACCACACCAGCAGACATGGGTGGACAGAAAGTTTCTGCCGACATCAAGGCTGCTGCTAGCACCAGAGCAAGGCTGAGAGTGCGCGGCTGGTCCTCACACTGACCTGCTCACCCAAAAAACGCTGTGTGTCAAAACCTGTTCAACCTGTATCTGCCTTGGTAAGCCTATTTCTAGAGCTGAATTACACCATCAAATAAACCAGATGCAAACACAGTGGGCATACATGAGCCAGGCTCAGAATTTTATGTTACCATTAGATATTAAACGGATTCTGTGGGTAAACTCAAGTTGGTAACACAAGATGTAAGGACAGGCAGCATATGCTTCCTTCTCAATTACAAGCAGCCACCTCCTGTTAACTAACACGTATACACTGCCCCATGCCTCACAAATAAGGCCCTTAAGTCTCAGGTTTTCTTCTATAAACATGTGGTGATTGTTGAACTGATAAAACAAGATCAGAGTGATAATCAACCTCTAAAACACCATGTAACAACCATTAGAAGTTAGCTGCACGAGTCTACCAAAAATTCATAAAACATCGACTCAGCTTCATCACTGGGGGTTTTCCGTTATTATCAGTCAAAAGCCTAAATTTCCCTTTCCTTTCACACACGCACGTGCCAGATGGCTTGTTGGATTATGTAATGACTTAGAATAAAAATCAGTTCTTAGAAGCACAGAAAATTCAAATATTTTGATATACAATCCAGAACAAAACAGTTAACATGCGGCAAGTTATTTTTTCCTTCAGGAAGAAGCAGGCTTCTGCCTTCTGGTTTAATAGATCTGATATTCTTAGCTGAATCTCTATGAAAAAGGTTTTCTTAATGACGACACTGACAAGTTTCAGACATAAGAACTTACTATCTTTAATTACAACTTTTAGCTCAAAAGACTGTGTCAGAAACAGAAATTTTGCTATTCTAATATGGAATGGTTTTCCATATTGATACATTTAATACAATTAACACCACTGATAAAGTCAATAGTTTAGACTTGGAGTATACAATACTCAATAACTCAGGGTCAAAGCATTTCCAGTCTCTTACCCTGACAAAGACAAACACGTTTGCTTTGGCCTTAGACTTAGGGTCTTACAAACCACCAAGTGTGACATTTGGTTCTTTCTAACTTCAATTTGCCGGTTTAATTCCAACTGCGCTAGCCTGTGAAAGCAAGCGCAGTGCATTTGTTACAGAAGCTGCCTAAGACAGGACTGCATTATTGTGGCAGGGTAAAATATCAGTAGGAGAAAAAAGTTATAATCAATTCCTCAATCATGTTAGGTATAAAAAGCATTACTGCTTTCCTAGTTTTTTTTTTTTTTGGGGGGGGGGGGGACGGGGACACGGACGGACAGCTTTTCTCCCCTGCTTATACCTTGCAATTACTAGAAAGAATAGCTGTGTACCTGGAATTTTTTATTTTTTTTTGTCTCTCCCAACATTATTACATTACTTTTACCCAGAGTTCAGCAGCAGCAGGCTCAGAAACACAAATCGATTCAGTAGTCAATGTCGCACACTTGTTTTGTATTTCACGGAACCACAGAAAGGTTTGGGTTGGAGAGGACCTTAAAGACCACCTAATTCCAGCCCCCTGCCATGGCCAGGAACACCTCCCACCAGACCATTTCTTCATAAACTGCCCAGAACAGGAGCAAGGCTTGTCACATCTGTATTATTGCAGAGCATTTCAATCCTCCTGTCAGGCTGCAGAATTCAGACCCAGAAGTCATTCTTTACACAAAAAGACACCATCCTGCCAAATTAAAGGTACCATGTCTTAGACAAAGAGAAAGGCTGCCTTCATCTTTGCACAGCATAGAGCACACATCCAGTGCTTTCACCTGACGGGCACTACTGAACTCTCAGAAGATTCAGTATCCTCCAACCAGAACCATTACCTCTCAACCCCAGAAACTCACCAAACTCAGACTATGAAACTTTTAATTACTTACAACGGAGATAAGGTTAGAGGAGAGAGAAATTTTCACTCCTGCTGACAGATATTGAACCATAAAAGCAGCAGTGAGACACAAACTTTACCCTCCTACACATAATTATAAAACATGAGAAGGAAAATATCAAGAGAAGCAAAATAACCAGACTCCAAACTACAGTCCACATCACTTTAAGCACCTCTAAAATTATTAAAAAAAAAAAAAAAAAGGTTTCCTCTTAGAAATACAGTTTGGCCCAACCAGTCATCTGTCTTCCCAGTAGGAGGAGTAGAAAGTATCCAAGAAACAGAAACCTGGGGGCTTAGGATGCAGCTTGACCACAACGAGATTGGTGGATGCTGCTTTTCTCGTCTCCACCAGGACAGCTGGTTCAGTCCTTCCCGATTCCTGCTGGATGCTGATGAGCCACAAGTGGCTATCCATGGACTTGAGCACCAGAACAAGCTGATGCCACTGAGCAGCAGCCGCGCAGTGCCCTTCAAACCAGCCCTCTGTTTACACCATGCAGCTCCCCCAGTCACAGCTTTCTTTTTTTAATGTAATACAAGCAAAGCTAACTTTGTTTTGGTGAAGAACCCTTTCTTTTTTTTTTCTTTTTTAATCAAAACTTTAAGAATTAGGAAGGTCAAATTTACAGGCTTTACCTAACAAGCTTGCACAGCGTCCACAGAATTTACCAAACACAGCTTTTACCATGAAGGTTGTGAATATAAGGACATAGCCAGGCTGGTACTCAACAGACAAAAGCAGCACTCCTTACATGTTGTTTTATTTGCTTCTCTGTGAATTTTTAAAGTGCATCATTCAAGTATCAAGATCAACACGATCTTGACTTTTTCAAGCGATAGCTTAAATTAGAAGGGTGGGTTGATTTTTGTTGTTTTAGGGTGTTTTTCCTTCGAGGGGATGAGGTGCCGTTTTGTTTTTAACTAGTATCACACAAGCTTCCAACCACGACACTTGAAAAAGCACCAAGTCAAAAGTAATTTCTGGTAATTCCTTAAGCAATGTTACAGGTTGGAAAGTGAAATTTTGGACATTACGTTAGTTGCTACACGTATGTATTACTTACTTTTGAAACCTAATAAAACTGAGATGCTTTTGAACGAGACCACTTTCTGGGGTAGAAGAACATAGGCAGAGAACTGAAGATGGGTGTTAGAGTAACAGTTGTGAAAGTAAGAGTAAGCCCTGGTCAGTATTCAAAAGAACAGCTCTCACCATACACAACAACACACACACTGCGCCTCCCAGAGTCCTATCAGGGAGAAAAAAAAAAAAGAAAAAAGGAAGAGGAGGAGGAGGAAATAAGGAAAAGTTCTAATAATGGCTGTTTGATATTGCTACCTGCACTATGGACAAAGAGCCCAAGACTAGCAGCTCATCACACTATCACTCCAGTTTAAATCACCCTTCAGATCACAGAAACAGCAACAGATAGAAGAACCCACAGCTAGGACAGAACTGTGCTATGGCAACCACACGCTTGGATGATGCAGTCTTTGGTTCCTTTGGTTACCGTTAGGACAGAAGATTACATCTGAGTTTCATTAGAGTTTGTATGTGATTGGGTTTAAGACCTAGGTTAGAGTGTATATCTTAATAAACCACATACTTTTATTTCCTATAAAACAAATTAAATTAAGCCATGGAAGCTGAAGAGATTAAAACTAAGAGATTAAAATCTCGATGTCAAACACACAATGTAAAAGTGAGGAACAAAAGACTTGCCAGCTTACAACTTGCTAAACCAACTGCAATTTTCTGCAATAAATTTATGTGATGAGTTTGGGTTTTTTTATATGTAGACAGTTATTTACTATCCCTTGTGTTTCAAAAAAAAAAAAAAGGTTTCATTAGATCATTTTTACCCATATATAGACAAATGACAGCAGAAAGGAATGGATCCATGCTCAGTACTTGTCTCCAGCCACAGCTAAAAATTCAGCATAACAGAAAGGTTTATTAAATGGTTCTTAAAAGATAAATCATACTCCCCTTTCTAATTGACAGCATATAGTGCTATTTCTCTAGCATACTTCTAAAACACTCAAAACAATCAGAATTGTCTTCTACTGAATTGCTGCACTTTTTATATAGATGAATGCATATTCCACATTGTACTCGATCATTCATTTCAGCAACTGCTATCAAAACTTAAAATTGGAAGTTTCAGTAAAAGCTAAAGAGAGCCCACATTTATCAAAAAAGAAACTTCATTTGATTATTATGAATTATATAATTGTACACATAGCTCTACTTATATACCAGCAAACAGTTTTTAACATGGATCTGCAAAGTCACTGCACATCATTTTACTGTCACTGAGAAATCACTAAGAAATTTGTTGAGTTGTATTAACTAGATCTCACACTGAAAGATGTTTCTGTTTAATACAGAACTTTGTGGTACCGGTGTTGTGTTAGCCCCAAAATCTCCATATCCTATAAGCATTAGCAGCAACGACCTCCCTTTCTAAAGCATTCAGCTCTTAGCAACACAAGACAATGACTCTTTTAAAGAGAAGTATAACAAAATAGTGAAGTACTTTATATATTCCTTGGCAAAAAGTAAGCTAAATTATAATTATGTCTAACTAAATGAAGAATAAGACATTTCAAAAGCCTGTAATTCAAAACCAAACATATAAACACATATTTACTCCTGTGGTTAGAGTTGGTAGAAAGATGTAATAATCTAAAGATGACCTCAGGCTGTTAATATACAAGATTTATACAATGATGATTAACACTACTACTAATTCCAATGCCAGATCAGGACATAAAATGTTTTCATTCCTCCCCTCCCTATGTCATCACAAGTTGCTGCATCATTAGAACATGACCTTCTTTGATAAAATCTAACAAACACAGTAGCCATCAAATTTTCCTGCACTTCTACAGCCAAGAAAAATGTTGAGCAGTCTAATCACTTGCAGTTATCCTAAACTAGGGACTGCGGCTTAGTAAATGAAGAGAAATCCCTCATACAACATCAATTAACATGCAAATATGATTTGGTTGACTACTACTCATACTCCCTATTCCAGACCTTCTGCTTTAGGTAAGCAAGAAGAGGCCATCATGAGGATGCTGTTTCCAATAAAACACTGCAAACCAGAGAGAAAAGCATTAACATGCATTCCATATTGAACTACATTAGAAACCACTTCTAACTTACACATCTTCTTCTGTTACTTTCCAAAAAAATCCCCAAACCGACAAAACAGTAATGTAAAGTTGAGAAGCAACTGCTTTGCACCTTTTGTTCCATTTCAGATCTCCAGCAACGATAACATTGAGATAATTTCTCACTTTCCAGCAGCTGGAAAATCCTTCCTATTCATCCCCCCCATTAAGTGACATGGAACAAGACCCACATTTAAAATGGGAGGGAGGCAAGCCAGCTAGAAAGGGGAGGGGAGTGCTGCCTTGTTTTAAGATTAACAGAACCACTAAGCCCTTCAGGTAAATTGAAAATGCAGAACTTCCTTCCATTTGTACTTTTTCAGTCTCCAAAAGAACCAGAATAGCTCCTTCTCTCCCGAGAGGCATTTAGTATCCTAGTGCAAGAGAATAAAATTGAAATATTCAGAGAAATGCAAACACTAAATGCTACAGCAAGAAGGCAATGTTGAGCTGACATTTAATGAACTAAACAGAGAAAATCTGAGGCTTTTTTACTTAAAGAATAAAGATCCCATTTTTTATGCTATTGTATTTTCTAAAAGGAAGAAAAGGGTTTTCTAAAAAAGTGACATTTGTACTAAGGCAGTTAAGGTTTAAATACATGCCGTAACATCATTAAAATTATGGCTTAAAATACTCTTCAGAGGAATCTCGGGTCAAAAGGGGAGATGAGAAGATTACTCTTTCATGCTGTTTTTCTTTAAGACTGAACATATTTTACCACCTGTGACTAGCAGAACAAACCCTTTCTCCCCCTAAAGCCATGATGTGTGGCAGCAGGAACACAGCAGCAGCCAAGGCTCCTTAAAACATTTGACTTTGCGAAGATAAATATATTTACCTCAGCTTTCTCCCTCTGCATCCTTTGCTACATTCAAAAACCGAAATTCGAAAGCTATGCCCATTAAATAATATCATTATGGTCTGGTAATTAATGGGCTATTGCTGTAAATAGCAAAGTCTTCATATCCTTTCAAACACCCAACATTAATTTTCATTTATTTGAGCAGTGCAAGTTTTTCAGCAGTAGACTAGTGCTGATAATCATCATTACTTTATTTCACCTTTAGATTAAAATAGATGGTACACGCTCCTTTCTCTTTAGAGGCCTCTAAACTAATTTCTCTCAATATCCAAGAACTTACACAAGTAAGAGCGTTCATCTGGCCTGCACTTGGGCATGGCACTACTGAGGCCACTCGAGAGAAAGATGTAATACTAAACGCCAAATCCAGAAGGGTTTACCTCTAAGACAAAGCTTATTTGAGTTTAGCTCCCAAGCAGAGAGTGCACAATCAATCTCAAAAGCACATCAGGGCCTCCTCTGCAGACCAAAGGAGCAAGGAAACCAACAGCGTGGCCTGGGAGATCCAGCTGGGGCGAAGGCTGTAGCAGAGCAAGCACGAGGTACCCACAGCACAGAAGAGGAGGGAAAGAAGGAGGGGTTAACCGAGTGGCAAGAGACACGAGAGTAACGTAGCTAGTTTCTTCCTGTCACGTCAGTCAAGGATAACCTGAAAATACAGAATTTCTTCACAACTAAAGGCTGAAATGCCACGATAACAAACATAAAAGATTATTTCCTGACTATGAATTATTTCATGACTACACAACCGTTAAAAAAGAACTTTAAAAAAAAAAAACTTTTTAAAAGGCTGACTCCTTTCTCAAGGTATTTGATGCAGACTAAAGATGCCACGAGCAGAAGTGGTCTCGTACTCCCTGAGCCCTTCCACATACTCTCACCACTGCCCTTCACTAGCATAGATCCTTTCCTGCCCCTGAGAAAAGGTGCTTTACAGGTATAAAACTGGCAGAAAGCTAACACTAAGAAGACTGCAAATAGTATTCTGCCATTTTAGTTAGCTCCCAGGGGTCAGACAAGCACTCGTGCAGACATGTGGAAGGAGCAGGAGCCGGGCAGGCAGAGACACACAGCTCCTCCACTAACAGCCAGCAGTGTCTCAGCCGTGCTGCTAAAGGGAACTGCTCCTTCAATAAGTTTCAGGTAAAAAGCCAGGTAAGAAAAGTAGCAAAAATTGTTTTGAGAATCAAATGAGATTCTCAAGCATTGATAGACATGAGAAGTACCTCTACTCTCTAGATCCCAGTATAGGAAAAACACAAGTGTACGTGGTGCCACTGCCATCACAAGTACACAAGCCACCACTGCTCTCCAAACTCAGTAAATTATGATGAGAAGAAATAATAGGGGCCAACATCCATTTGAACTGGCACAGTCAAGATGACTGAATCAGTCTGCTAAGATTTAGCTTTTGTTCCACTACAGAAGTGCCCTGGCCAAAACCCCTGCCAAAAAAGATGCCCACTCACAAGTTGTATGAGGGAGTTTGATAACCATAAGCATATCAATCTATATAACCAGACACTAAATTTCAGAGCACTAGAAACTACTTATCTTGAGGTTCTAAAACTGTCTGCAGTTTAAACTGCCTTCTCATCTCTTTTAAAACATTTTGCCTTTGATCTGAAAGCCTCCACACCTTCTGTGTTTGCAGAAGTCAACTTTTAATAGGAGGTCACATTAATATGGAAGTTTATATAATGAATATTTCCAACCTGCTTGAAAAAATAATTTAAAAATCATTACACATCTCCTCTGTCTCTAGCTGAAGCAATTAAAAGTTTTCAATTGTTTCAGCAATATATATGCAGATAGCCTAAACTCTACCTAACTCCCAATGCTCAGTTACAAGAGAGTTAAGAATCCATTAAGAACAAGTCAGAGGGCTCAGAGCTAACTTACAAGTGAGCAAGGCACAAGGCTTTCAGTAAATCATACAGCCACAGCCAGCTGGTCCCAGACACACATACTGTGAGCTCCTAACTTCAATATTTTCCATACTACTCATTTTTGCATGCCTTGCATGGAAAGGGATGTTGCTAGAAGAAAACATGCAAGAAGGTGTGGTGTTTCATTTAAATATTTGTGTTTTCTCAGTTTTCCTCATTCCTCTAGAATTCCATGGTGGTTTGTCTGCCACCAGAAGTTTTCAATTTTACAGTTTTTTGACTTATGAAAGTGATAGACCGATGGAAAAACTGAAACACTGAACTAAAAATACCTTCAGTTGCCAGGATACAACCAAAGTTTAGTAGGCTGATACGCTGAGGTACACTAAGATTTTTGCTGTTGTCTCTGAAGCAGCACAATACATGGAAAAGTCTTCTTCACTTCTTCGAACTGGAAAAGTATTCAGGTTTCAAAAAGCATGCTCAATTTAGTGACATCTATTTTCCTTCCCTTTAAAAACAAGGAAATTAGGTGTAAAAATTGCATTAATTCAGCATGAAGGCTCTCGTGGCAAAACATTCAGGATTTAGATCTTTACCTAGAGAGAACAGGACCAGAAATTTTGGTCCAGACCAAAAGAGAAGAATAATCAACCCTAGTTTAAAGGACAGTAGACAGAAGAAAAGGGGGAACTCCTATCGTCAACGAAGAACACACATCGACTGCACGAAGTTGAAGGTATACAGAGAAGGTCACAAGCCAAGACTTTGCAAAAGAAGCAGTAAATCATTTGCCAGCAACACTATTAACATTAAAACAAACAAAAAAGTGAAACTGGTAAACAGTGTGAGTGAGGTAGATACTGAATATAAATTTGCTGTGACTTCAAAGTTTAATACTTTCGCCTCAGCTTTCAGCAAGACCACTGTGGTACCGGACAGGCAAAACCAACTCAACTTCCAGGAACCAGGACACGAGAACTCTATTCTATCTTGGAAGAAAAACTAAAAATGATTTATTTATTCTTAAATTCAGACATAAAAAAGACAGTTAATCTCCATCCTGGAATTCTAAATGCATTAGCACATAAAATCACAAATCTGGCAGAAGATTTTTATTTTTTAAATAAATCTTTCTTACTGACAGGTGGTGTAGAATAAGAAATGATAATACCTACAAAAAGCAGTGAAAGGGAAGAAAGCATGACCTAGGGCTATTCCTGATCATTACAAGCCCTCGGTCTGACCTCAACAGAATGTGAAGCAGAAAAACAAGTTTTGGAGGAATGATGGATTACAAAGATAGAAGAGAAATTGGAATAAGGAATATATTGTACCACAGGAATGCCAAAGACGCATTTGTAATACAAATGGGATCTTAGCTTTTCTTTTTTTTTAACAAAGGAGATGTAACCGCACTAATTCATTTAAATTTCAGAGCAACGTGTAACATAGCACTACATTTAAAAGTATTAGCTGAAGTTTAAAACAAACGTCAAGGATTAGTTACAGACTGAGACTAGAGTGAGCTGTGCTGAAAGACAAATGACCGCGGAGCTGGTGACTCTCCCTGGCCCCTCCCGGGCTCCCCATGCTGCCCAGAGCATCCCAGTGACACAAAGCTGGGAGCTGGTGCAAACCCGAGAGAAGGCACAACAGGCCACTTGTATAGAAAAGGGTAATTCTGAAAACCAGACCCATTAAAATGAGATGAAAGGCCATTCAGAATTTGAAATTTCAAGTGAGAGCTCAAACCGAAGCAGGAGAAGCGGAAAGGGAGCCAGGCACTTTCAGTCAGACTGGGAGCCCCGACTGTTCCAGCAGCCACAAAAAAGACAAATAGACACCCAAAGACCTACAGGGCAAGCTATTTCCAGTCAAAGCTGACAAGTATTAATGGTACCACAGAATGCAGTGGTATGAACTCATGTGGTACACTATGCATACCTCTAGTACCTCAGACTGAATAAAGGCAACGAGCACATCTGGGACAAGGGCATTCTTTCAAGAATTCTTTCAAGAATTTTGATATTAAGTTACAACCGATGTTTTGAAAGAGGAACAAGCATCTGTCATTCACAATACTAATTATCTTAAATTGTTTGGAGAGTACTTAATTGCATTTTAACACTCAAAAGAATGTCTTCTCCAGAGCTGCATTCACAGCTCTGCTGCTGTTACTGGGAAATATCTCATGCTCTGGTTGACCTATCTGAGCAGTAACACTTATTTTAAAGATCCTTGGAAGAAAGTCAAGTTCTGTAAATTATTTCTAGAGGAACATACTGGATTTTGCAGACCTCAAAGAATGAGCATAATCTACTTATTACAGTTATTTCATCACTATAAATTTAACTTTTTATTTGATATAACATTACACATTTCTCTCTTCTTTCAATTTCATTGTACTGCTTTCAAGTTTGTGTGGATTTCACATTTTGTGTAGGCAGAAAAATCAATCTTACAGGAATAACGTATGAGTAAATGTGTTCCTTGTTAGCTATTCACCAAAATACATAGCTCAGACCTCTCTCGTGCTAACTGAAAGCCATTAAAATTTAAGAACAAAGTTTTACAAACCAGATGATGCAAACGCCTCGGTGACCTAGCAAAAAATGCTCTAAAGCCAAAGGGAAGACACGTGGCACTGATCAGCCATCCCCATCCCTCCCCGCACCACCACCCCAAGACCACCACTAGAGCCAGGTCTCATGAAGACAGGAGGCAGGAGTAGCATCAGCATTTCGGCTCTCAGTGCCGGACCATCTGCTGTCTAAAGTTGTTCCCAATCTTCCCACTGGATGCGCAGTAAATAGTTGAGAAGTCTGTTGCAGGATACAGCTGGTACACAGGTCAATAGCTGGATCGTACCAATTTAAGCAATATCGACTAAATAACACATTCCCGTTCCTGAAACCTTTTTCTGAGTACCGCCAAAGAAAAGCTGCAAGTTGTCCATTTTTCAGGCTTACGCCATATCTTTGTAATTCAAAAAATGTACTGGTCTTCTGAGAAATTTTCGTAAGCTGAGAAATCCTCTCTTGACAGATGTCTTTTGGCTGGACTTTATTGCGCTTTTCTACTGCCAAAGAATTATCCAATTTGAGCCTTAGCTAAGCTCCTGGGCGCGCACACAAATTCCTACAGTGCCTAAACTGATGAACTAAGCTTGAGCCATCAGGCACACCAAAGAGCAGCCTGGAACTTGTAAGACAGTGGGGATGCATCAGCATCTGTTAGCACAACGATCATGACCCCCCTCCCCCCCCCAGCCTGCCTCAAGGTCATTCTCACTCAAGTGCGATGGGGAAGCCCACCTAGCTCGGCTGGAGCAGCTTTACAGGCTCCAAGTCAAGTGAACTGCTGCATTGAGAATGAAGGGCTTTGAAAAAATAATTGAAATCAATGAGGAGAAAAGGGAGAAAAAAATAGGTTTATGCTTACTAATCTGTTATCACTACCCTAAAAAAAATGTTTTTGCTGACAAACCTATTCCTTACATGTAGTCCCTATGGGCTAACATATTGGTCCTACTGCCATCTCACTAGAATTCTCCATAAAAGTTTCCAGATAGATTGAGACAAGGGAGATGCTCATCTCATACAAAAAAAAAAAAATCCTTTCTGAAGTCATTTCAGAGAATGCATGGGTTAATAGTAGATGACATTTATTACATTAAGAATAATCTGTCTGAAAGTCAAGATTTCTAGGATGGTAAGAAATGTTTCCCATTTCAGTTGCAAATGTTTCTACATTATGTCAAGAGCCACTCATCGATCACATCAAGGAAAAGTTTAGAAAAGCATGAAAATCAGGAACAAAGGCAAATCAACTGCCAACATGGAAAACGGATTTTAAACATGCACTCAAGATGACAACTCTTATTCTAGAAGATGAAACAAAAACATCCTCTCAAAACTTTTTGGCAGAAAAATTGTTTCTGTAATTTGTGATCCTCAAAAAGAAACAGTGATGAGTGAGTAGTCATCCGTGTTCTCCGGATTGGTAGTGATCTTTTTCTATTAGAAGCAGTAATCCAAGATGGAACCACTTGAGATAAAGAGTAATTTAAATTCCTCTTCTCCAAAGTAAGTATTTTCTCCAGTTATGTAACTGTGATAATACACTCAGATACGGATGTTGCAAACGGACCAGTTTGTAAGAACAGCCAATTCGACCTTCTGCACAAGCCACTGAATTTAAAACGACAAAGTGTATTACTTTGAGATAACGCTTACAGCATTTCATACTTTTTTTTCCCCAAAATCATGAAAGATCATACATAACAGGAGGCAAGCTCAAGGAAGTAATTTTTTCTACTCCATCTGCAGAAACTGAGGTTTATCCCTCTGTATTGCTGCACAGATATTGTTTTGATTTGTCTTAAAAGGGAACAGATATTATGACTTACTCTTACTCCAGTAGGGAAAAAATTCTGAAATGCTTTTATAAGCACTTTTTACAGTGCTTCCATGCTTGAACAGTACATCTTTTTATGGCGCAGTAACTTTTTATCATGTGTTCAATAGATTTTATTCCTGTAGCCATTTACAGAAATGTGGGTAAGATTCTTTTTATCTATCATTTTCAACTGCTCTGAGGAAAACCATAAAAAAAGCATATCCAAGTATAGGCTAATGTAGACAAGCAGAGTTTGAGAGATCGTTATGGATAAAAAGTAATCTTTCATTTCAGTCTAATGTTCAATGGTCTCTTATGCCTTGTCTAACATGAAACTTTCCTTATTCAGTAAGGAAATTTGACTGATTTGTTTTTAAACTGAAAAAGCAGCTCAGCATATTCAGTAGTCAATAATCAGGACAAGACAAGAAGCGTGATAAAAAGTTCACACTACATTGCACAAGCAACCTTCTTTCAAGGACATAATCATAATACATTTTCTATCTGTTTAGCAGTTCCCAGAAGATAACTGGCATAATTTATTATCTTATTTATCTACTTTGCTGCTTAGAACATCAGTAGGTTTCAGTATTTAGTACAGCTATGGGAAAAATAATGAGGCAGCTACAGGCCATTAGTGCAAAGAGATCAATATTTCAGCTAGGATAAGACTTGAGCGTTCAGTAATCAAAACTACGAAATACACAGAGCCAGTCTACAAGTATCTCCTCTTAATATGTTTTATGCCTACCTTTAATACATGCTTATGCAAAACAGACGATTAACTTTAGAATCCATCTGCTCACTTATTTACACTGCTTCAATAAAATTCATCTTTCGATAAGTCCCACCCTCATTGCTTAAAATAAAATGTATGTGAAGAAAAAGCCATACTTTCACTTGAAAAAATAAATCATCCAGTAAGCCAAATTGCAAAAAAATACAAGCAAGAAACCACTTCTCCTCCTTGAAGGGAAAAAAAAATAATCACTAAAAGTGGCAGCAGTTATTTGCCATAAAAGAATTCTGACTTTGAATAGTCCGATTGAAAATATGGCCACATTTCCCATGGCAGAAATACATCCCTCTCCCATGCACACTTCCTCAGTCGGTTTTTACTTGTTCATAGTTTCATGGATTGCTCATTTGCAAGGGCTGTGGTTCAGACAGACTCAAATTTTTCATTCTGGAGATCTGAGACTTGTAAATTCACTTGCAGAATTTTAACACTTGGATTTTCAAAGAAGCCACTGTGGTTTGTTTTCTGGTATGGGATTTTCAAGATCATCATAAGCATCTTAAACTCTGGGCAGTTAGCATGCTCTTAAAACTGCTTGGATGGTTTGAGAAATGAAGTTAATTTTAAAGGGAGTAAGACATTAGACTCCTCTCACACCTTCTGAAAATCCTGTCTGGAAAATTACTACATGTCTAGAAAGATAAGAAATAGAGGGGGATAATAGAGGACAATAAAATAAATTTAAGAATGATATTTTTCTTTCAAAGTTGAACTGAAAAAAAATGAAGTTCTCAAATATCCAACACAACACAATTTTCATCATTACCACATTCTAGCTTCAGGGCATACTGTGCTTCTAGCTATCAGCAATTCTTACCAACATAACTCAGGACTTAAATACGGAGTGGTGAGCAATTTACTGAGCAGCAGGTATCTACACAATAGTTGTAGTAGTGCTGAATACGTTATTATAAAGTCATCTTACTCAAAAGCATTAACATGAGACTTCACATCAGATCCTGTAAAAAAAACCCTGCAATCATTATGTCACACATTTAAAAGGACAATGATTCAGCAAGCTTTTTAGCTAAACATTTTCTCTGGCAGAGTTTTAACAACTATGCAGCAAACTGGTTTGTTTGCAGGTTAACCCCTTCGCCCTAACACACACAGCAGATGGCTACTGTTCGAGATGTTATTTTTTTAGCTGTAGAGGAGCCATTTTAACTTAGAAGCTATAGGCACAATTTGTGATGCAGTAAAACTACCAACTATGTACAGAGAAAATGTATTAGGACAAGGGGAGGGTGGGTTAAATCTAAAAATGGGTAGGTTTAGATTGGATATAAGGGTAATTCTTCACTATGAGGGTGGTGAGGCCCTGGCACAGGCTGCCCAGAGAAGCTGTGGATGCCCCATCCCTGGAGGTGTTCAAGGCCAGGCTGGATGGGGCTTTGGGCAATGTGATCTGTTGGGAGGTGTCCCTGCCCATGGCAGGGGAGTTGGAACTAGGTGATCTTTATGGTAGGTCCCTTCCAACCCAAGCCATACTGTGTGTTTTTTTTCCCTTCTAAATACTCTACCGAGCAAATAGCAGGCATTCTACAGACTGCAAGACCATGTATTATGGACCTAACACTGCTCTACCTGAAGTGAAAGTTAAGACAGACTTTCAAACACAGTGGGGACAAAGCAAATCAGAAAGGCAGAGAAGCATACAAGGAAGCAAAGAAAAACAAATCTCTCTTGGCCACATCTTGCAGACAAAGAGGGATGATTTTGAGCTGGAGATAGGCATTACGGGCTTTGAATCTGCTCAAGGATGGAGAAGCATCCCCTTCCCCCTCTCCATGACAGGAGCAACCTTGGAGGACTCGACTACTTGGGAGAAACTTAAGCTTGTGCCTATCCTTACCATCCCCTCTACCTGTTCTCCATCACGTGGGGGTGATTTTCACCAAGACCTGCAGAAAATGCTCTAGCTCTTTGCTGAATATTCTCTTCCCTACAAACCTTTATCCATCCCCAGAAATCTTTAGATGTGCCCTCTGCTCCTTTAACCCCTGCGAAAAGGTTTTGTGCTACTGGACTGCCTGTCATTGTCAAATGGCACAACTTACCAGCATCAGACCTTCCTCACTATTATCTTGATCCCTCATGCGATTTTTTCCTGTTTCCAGAACCACTTTTCAGACCCTCACTACTTTAAGCTTGCCCTCATAAGACACAACCTCATTTGTTCACTTGTGCTCAGTTCTTGTTGAGACATTCTGTTTCAGGTTAAAGTTCCCCACATGAAATGCTCATATAACTTTCTGACATACGAGAGCCTGGAAGATAGAAGTTAGACTAAGCTGCCAGAAACAAATACCAGTACTTATTCATTGCCAACCCTCTGTGACTTTTGATGTGCTATGTCGTTCTCAAGTGGTTTCAACAAGCCAACTACACATTAAGGACAAATATATTGAGAACACATCATATGCCTCCATGTTCACAATCAAAGAAGCAGCAAACTGCTTCTTTGCAAGCAAGAAGTACAATGCTTCCTGATATCAAAGTACCAAAATCAACTACACAATGAAAGCCACGAGGCCGTTTCCTGGGGGATCAGCGGCTGTCCCCAGAGTGCTGAGGTACTGCTGCTGCCAGAGCAGCCATGCCACCAGCCACCTCCACAGGTCTCCAGGCAGAGGCCTCAGCCACCACCATGACTGCCACAGAGCTCCCCTCATCAGCGAAGTGACTTCCCATGAGCAAGAAACACCCACGGCCATTACAGCTTCCCCTTCAGCAAAGGCTGCAGATGACACACATGCTGATCAGATCTCTTCATACCTCCGATATTACTACTCTGTAAGTGATATAGGCCCTGCCCCACCAACATCCAAGACTGGTCACAACTAAAAGACCTGAAAATGTTCCAGATGCGATCAAACTTTCTTTTCATTTAATCTTGTTAAGGCCTCTCAAATGTTGGTCACCTTATTACTACAGTGGCCAAAAAATTCAAGGAAGTCTCTAAGTAAGATAACAGCTGTATCAAACCATATTTTCTATCGAAACACGCACAATCTTCACATTCTCCCCATGCAAATTAAGCTCCCCAAATCACATGTTAACACTTAATTGACTGACATGAATTTTAAGCATCCTGCTGTATACCCAGTTGCATTTGATCTAGCAGTTCTATTAGTCACTGCAGTCAGCTTGACCCTAAGCCTAGTATCGAACTGGTCAGCAGCTTCCCAGACCTGATGGAAAACGGACACTTGACTGCCCCACTACTTAAAAGGAAGCAAAGCACTCAGGATTATTTTAAAACTTCATCTAAATTCTCTAATCTAGGAAAACTTGGGAACGCCACATGTAAAACACAAGTACTCCCTGTTACGTCCCTAACACCATTACCCTGCATGAAAGGTGACTACTGTAGCTGAGTCTGTCAGAGCAAATCTCAAAAACCTCAGTCAAAACTAGTCAAAACAGCAATGCGGCACCAGCAAATACTTTGTTCCAAGAGAGGAACAAGTATTACTTCAGTTATTATTACAGACAACGCTCATCGACGACCCCTCACCACACATAACCCAAGGCAGCATGCCTCAGGCACAGGCACGTGCATGCTGAACGCACCTGAGGGCTCAGGGACACCTCCACTCTCTAACAGACTTCACCAACCAACGCTGCTCAGGCATATAGTTATATATGTGTTTACAGCACTACATCCCCAAGACAGAACGAGAAAACAGTTTGCTACAATAAAAACAATATTACAAAATTTGTTTTCGTTGCTGGGCAGATGGTGCATTGCAACTACAGCTTATTACAATAGTCATAATCATCTCCATTACCTTGTGTTTCCCCGTCTGTCTTTTATGTCCACCTGTTTTCTTGCCTTAAACAGTAAACTCTGTCACAGCATATATCCAGTACGTTAAGTGCCTAGTGCAATGAAGTCCCAAACTCTGCTCAGAGATTTTCTAATCTATGCTAAACAAAATGGAAATTGAATATTCTCAGGATTGTATGTGGATTATTTAAAATGCACATTATTAACACCCACAAATCACGTGTTATATTTTTGTTGATTTAGTTAATAAACATATCTGTAATGTTCCCCTTCCCTCAAACACAAGTTTTTTACATTAGCAGCTCCTCTTCTACAATGTAGACCACAGAAATCAATATATATATATACACTCTAAGCTTTATTATCTTGCCTCTCAGCTTCCTCCAACACTATTTAGTGTCCGGTTTGCCTCCTTCTGTAAACCACCTTAAGGATTAGTCTACACCAACTTAGGAACCACCAACTTAGATGCGTTCTGGAGCTGAGATGCTTCACTGGAATTCTACTGGACTCAGCCCAAGACATGCACAGACAGATTGCCATTGCTCATAAGACATATAAAAATTTCCATTGCTACAGTAATGAAAGGCACAGTGAAATACAAGGCATTTATTTTTGTCCTGCTGTTTCCCACTGTCAGCATTGTGATTACATTAAGTGCTCCCCGCCCACAGTTTCCTCAATATTATTTATCAGTAGTTGTAGCCTGCAAAGGAAATTCTCATTTACTGTGCCACTGGGTGAGCATCCCTGGTCTACATTCAAATAATTCTTCAGTAATCACCACTGTGAAGCAAACCATCTCCTTTGTGTCCCAACCTTCTCCTTCACAGTTTACAAGTCCTCATTAATTGTGCTGTGGATGCTGTACACTGTGTAGGAAAACACAGCATCAAATACAGAAACATTTATGCCCAGATTAGACACAGTCTTAATACTGAGCCATTAACCAAAGCGCTCAGCCAAAATATCACTCTACATTAGTGAAATACATGGGTAAGAAAAGATGAAAGCAAGCAACAAATCTGATAGAAAATATCTGACAGGTTGTTTTAATACACAATTAAAAAGGATACTGCATGTATTAAGCCTTTATATTGGTCTCTTTTTTCAAATGCAAATGTTAACCTCTAACTGAAGCTAACTTTATGTTTAAAAATCCATTACTGACTTTGCCTGTGTAACATTTAATGGAAGCAGTGATAGCAGGGCTATTTACACTAATACCCTAAATTTCTTCCAAATTATACCTGTAATGCAACTTTTATTCTGATTGCAAATTAAATATTCTATTATTCTCCTTATCTATAAATTCTTTTTAAAGCAATATTACAGAAACACCATAGCTTGAACAGAACAGCATACTGTTTTTTCTCGAGTCTCCAGAGGTCCATTTCCTAAATAAACAGAAATTTCAATAAAGCTTTACATCAACACTAAATATTTCTGAAAAATAATGTATTCCTGAAGGCAGAAATGCCAATTTCAGTAAGCAGAAATTACATAATACATTAAATAAAAAGTAGAAATACAAACAACAAGCTCTGGGAATAAAAGACACCTGGAAAAAAAAAAGCTTTAATCCAAATTGGCATCTTCTGAAATTCCTTTTTGTCTTCTAGAGATAGCAGTTTACCTCCAAACATGTCATTGCATTCACTTGTCTACTGCTTCTACACGTACTACAGTGCTGTCGTGTCTTTTCACCTGTGACTTGTGTGTGTGTGAGAGAGAGTGAAACTGGGAAAGCACATGAAGGTAAAAGGAGGGGTTAAAAACAGAAAGGATGTAAGAAAGGCTTAACAATAAGGTCTGATGAGAAAGGGAATAAAGTTAAGTGCAGCAACACAGCGCATTAAAGCTGTGTTAGAGTCACAGCATTAGTGCATTAGAGACCAAATCAACTCCCATTGGCAGCAATCCTAGCAAGAAGAAAAATTAAAAAAAAAAACAACAAAACAAAACAAACATAGTTGTGCAAAGGTAACTAATTTTAACACAAAGACTTCTTAGTTTTATATGCAGGTAGGTTATAAAAGAAACATTAGGCTGAAGAAATAGAGAGTAAAAAAAGGCACATCAGTTGGGATATGGAATATGCTGAGTATAGGGTGACACAGGCACATGGAAATACACAGAGAATTTTAAGTATTTCTACATTAACTGATAACACAAAAAAAAGAATTATGATTCTTAAACACAAGTTTGGATACAGCCAATGACTTTAAAATGTTTGCTCATTTACACCAACACACTGATCACTTTAGTTTTATGGGGATAGTCTTAGAACAGCTTCTGATTTGGACTATTTTGGTATAACTAACATAGTCATTCATAAGGAATACCAAAAATGAACAAATGATGGAATACTAAGGTTAAAAAAAGGGGGGAATATGCAACATATACAAAAATAAAGCTTTTCATTATTAAAATACAAAAATACAAGTATTTTCAGGGAAGTAGAATAAAATTCAAGGACAGAAGTCAAGGATATGACATAAAATGAACTTTTTAATAAATATAACAAATATAAAAATATATAATTCCTACAGAGCTCAGGATGAAGTATAGTAAGAAATTTAGTGGCTATGAAAAACATATTTTTTAAGAGAACTAACAGATTATAACTTCCCTACTGAACATACTTTTCTCAGGATTTTTTAATTTCCATCCTTGGCTGTTAATAGTCAGTAATGCCTGATATAAAGCAGGCATTCAGAAATCCCATCTCCTCTTCCCCCAGGCACTACATAAGGTGACAGGATAAGCAGCGTGTATTACCGTTGCAAACGCACACAAAAAATAAGACCTAAGTCTTCAGCAGAATTAAAAACTATCAGTTTGCATTAACGTCACTTTAGGAAAGCAGGCTTTTGGGAGCTGCACATACTACCTCTAGAGTCAAATTTGTGCTGAGGCCCCTGAAGATGGCATTTCCTTCTCTCCAAGGAACCGGTCCCTGCGGAGCCACGCTCCAAAGGCACAGCACCAGTGTCCCCTTCTCTGGCACCTCCTGCCTTGGATGCTCTGAGCAGGAAAACTGAAAGTCCCAAAAGGGCAGATGGAGAAACCAAGAAACCAGGTATCAGCTGGAGGACTGAACAGCTTCATTATGATGAAGGCATGGCAAAAAAGCGTGAAATTCTTCAGAATATATACCTGAGGAAAAATAAACTTGTAGGATTATAGTTTCTTGAATAAATAAACATTACAAGACAACAGACAGGGAACCCTAAAAGGAGCTGAAACGGGGATCCACGTGAGCAAAAATCATACAGGTCAATTTATAGGACTGAAGTCAAACTGATTCCTAGTACTGTAATACAGACCAAATAAGAACAATCCTGGTGGGGTTGTATAGTAAGAACAAAGGATCAACGACAACCTAAACATGCTTTCAGAACTATATAGCACAGCAATGAAGGAGCCTAAGGAAAGCACAACAGCTATCACCGGGTGTCTCAGTGGCATCAAAGGATCTGGAGCAATGCTTGGTAGAAACAATAACAGAAACACAAAAATACAAAACAGGACAAGATTCAGCCACAGCTGATCAAAGACACCATGCTGAACAAATATTCTTCCAGTGTAAAAGAAATAGCTTTAAGAAAAGAAATGCAGAAAATCCTGTTCTTCAATAAAGTTTTTGATGGAGCACCAGATGCAAAGTTACCAGTTAGGCTGAAAAAGAGACACCAGCGTAATTTAGCTTCAAGTCATCTAGCTACAGTGAAGAGAGCACTACGGTGTTTCTGCGAGCTGAAGTGCAGGGCTGCAGAGGAGCTTACAAGCCCCACAGCACAGCCCAGGTGGCCTGAAGGTGGCAAGAGCAAGAGGCAGCATGAGTACCCACCCCACGGATGAACCCCCCAGAATAACACGAGTAGCTGCCACTGTGATTTGAGACTCCTTGAGTGTAACAGAAGACAGAAAGGAAAGAGCCAAAGAAACCATCCGTGGAAAAATAAAGAAATATGAACAGCTGGAGGATGGAACTGCTGAGGTAAAAAGGAAGTACTGCCAGCTTGTTTGTATCAACAAAGAACAAAAATGCGGGAAAACTGAAAAAGGCGACCAAATCAAAGGAACTGCGAGCACCCTGACAGGAGCCAAAAACTTTCCTGGCACCTCCCCAGGTGACCTGCCCATGGACAGCGAGCTCCTGCCACGGGGCACGGCGCAGCCCCGCTGCCGCTGTCCCCAGGCCTCTCCCCAAGGAGCAGCGGCCTTCTTCTCCCAGCGGCTCGCCGCTCAGCTGCCCGCACTTATCGCTCTGGCAACAGCAGCACCCGTCTCGGCGTTACTATTTTCAGACTTCTAATTAATTCCTTTTGCACAAAGGCTATGGTAATGATATTTTGTGAGGAAAAGGAACGGGGAGGCAGCCACAGCCTGGAAAGCCGCAGAAGAACACAAAGGAAGAAATGCTGCAGGGTGAGAGGGAAGGCCCTCTTACCTGCTGACAAAGAATTAAGTTACAGAAAAGGGTGAAGATTCAAAGGGTGTTTTTCACCATGTAGGAAAGTTGGTACCAGGATCTTCCAGGATTTCAGCTAGGATTTACACTGCTCCACACATTCCTAATTTTGAAGCAAGTGTAAATAACGGGGTGAAAAAAATCTGTAGACAAAGTTACTGCAAAGGATCACAGGGATATCGAGTATCTTGACAGTAAAATGATGTACTGAACTACAGAAAATGCAAAATAACACAGAAAAATAGCTATACAGTACTCTAGACACAGTGATGAGTTCTACATCGGCTCTGTCACCTAGAGAAACATCTTAAAATCACTGTGTGTAATTTTTCATGCATGAGCTAACCAATTTAGCGCAATCAAAAAGGTAAATAAACCAAGAACAAAACAGAAGACTAAATACTACTATATATTCATGATAAACCCTGCATTCTGATGACTACATCTGCTCTGAACATCTTACCTGACAAATACAAACCCTTTGTAAGAGATACAGAATAAAGCAACACAGATGATCAGAACTACAAAACAGCTTCAGTACAGAGCAGCCACAAACGAGTCCTGTATGTTAAAAGGACCACGGGGATGAGGGTATGTGATGTGACAATGCCTATATGTATGAAAAAGGTCTAGACAACACTCCATCACATAGCTTCGATCAAACAATGCACTTTTAAAATATTGAGAATATATACAAAATTTACATTATTTAGACTTAAACATAAAGCCTGCACAGGAAGAGGTAAATCTAAACCGAATCTAAAAACATTTAAGCTGTAGACCAGAGAGAATGGTAAGTGTATCGTCGTAATAATTCAGGCAAGAAGTTTAAGCCTCTCCTAAGATGGAACTAGGAAAAAAAAAGAGAGAAATTACAGTACTGCTATATGCAATATAAAGACTTCGTATTCCTAAAGAAAAAAAAAAATCCAAGAGGATAAAATTGTCTTTTAGATTCCAACTGTTCACATAAAGAAAATGCTACAAATCCTTGTACTGCAACTATATACAAGGAAGGATTTAAAATAATTGAGACAAAGGAGAACATTTTGAAGGACTCTATAGTGATGAATATCCTGGTGCCATACGAGACTCGGTGAGAACTTGCAAAGTAGAAATGATAGCTACATTCAGCAAGAGAGATAAGGACATGAAGACTTGACAAACCCAATATTGTTTTAACATAGATCTGATACTAGAATCTTCTTGCCTTCTAGCTGTATTCCAAAAATGTACTTTTTTGTTCAGCAAATTTCATCTGTAGAACTATTAAATCCAAACTATGCTATTTTATGAATTGCATCAGATAGCTAATAGCATTTCAAATTTTGTCTCTGTCCATTGCCAGAGATTTAATTTCTCCCTTCTCTCCAATGATACCTCAAGAAAAGAGTACAGCAGTGACATCTTCTGCCTTCTTTCCACTGTAAAACCTGAGGCAGATTACAGTGTTAGAGAAGCTCTTAAAGAGTTCTCCTAATTCTTAGTTGTGCAATTGTCTGGTGGTCTGGAGGTGTTGGCTTTAGAAACTTTCCCCGTTTTGACCATATCACCACGACTGACAAATAATCTTGATAATAGGTCTGAGGTTTGAATCCCAGCAAATCCTTCAGTAAAATAGAGCTTGCAAGTTCAACCAGCCTGACTGAAAAAAAAAAACGCTTAGATCCCAGAACCCCTTCACTGCCCAACCCTGCAGAAGATCCCCACGTGGCTGATACCACCAGGCAATGGCAGCTCCAAATTAGAAAGCCCCATGCATGACTGGAGAAGTAACATTTCACAGTGGGATGGAGAGTTAAATTCCATCAAATACACAGGTACAGATTGTTCAAGGTCAACTGTACATTGTAACCTCTATTTCTGGATGCACTGACTAGGACTGTGCATGCCATGAAACCATTTCTCTCTCCTGATCTTCTATTTAAAAGCTTACCATTTTTAATGTCACCAAGGGAAGCAAAGAATTTCACCTGCATATCTAATAGCACCTCTGAGCATTCAAATTTTACGTTTAAAGCTTTCATAAACAAATTATAACAAACAATTATAAATCCTTGCCTCCTTTAAATAAGAAGTCACATTACAGTAGCATCTCAAGATCAAAAATGATGACTGCATTACAAACTGCATAAACATGCCAGGAAAAAAAAAACACTGACCTTGTAAGAGCGAATAGCATGTTTACAAGTCACTGCGTCCCACTGTTTGAAGTGATCTCATAAGACAAGGAATAATGGGAGTAAGAAGTCATGAAAAGGTCCCCCAAAGCCTGCCCAAGTGTTTGGAGCAAGCACCTTCCCCCGGGCAGAGGAAAAGGACCCACCTGATTACAATATTGAGATGAAGCCTGTAAAGGTCATGGTTGGTTTCAGTGCAATAAGGACATTAACAAGAGCATTAACAATGATTAATGTTAATCTTTAATACTGGGGACATTGCTCCATCCTGAATGTCTGCCTTAATTAATACCGGGACAGTACTGGGTCAGAGGAAACAGAACTTATCGCCTGTCAACATACAAACTGTCTACAAAAAGTATGTGCAAGCATATTTGTGGGTATACGTATGCACATACGCACCTAATTTCTACACTCCTAAGAATGAAGGTAAATTGACATGGTAGATCACAGGCCAAATACATGTCAGCAAGAATCACTAATGTGTAAGGCTCAAACCATACCAAAAATGGCATAATTTAATCAAAGCCACAAAGTATACCATGAGTACTACAGCATAAGCCTTCACTGATGTTTCCGTCTCCATCAAAGGATACTTTTGAAATTCTTTTCCTGGTTATTCCTACCTACCGCATTTCGGTTGGCACAGCAGAGCAGTTTTGGAGCACCAGGAATGGATTCGTTTGTGATGAAATGAGGCTTGCAGGCAGACTCCCGGAGTATACCTGATACACTCTGACTGCTCACAGGTAGTCAGTCCATAGGAACAGACCGTATTACTCCATTATGCATGTTAAGTACAGACATGGGGTTTGCTCTGCAGACCCACTCCCACTGCATTACACTACTTGCTCCTGTAGCCACAGATTTGTATAACTGTACTTCCCCACTATCAAGAAACAAAAACAGGCACCACCAGATTTCACAGATTTTAAGTGCCTTGCCAGTTCGTATGTCCCCACTTCTTCCCTCCTAGTGCCAGCTTGGTATACAGTCTTCTATAGAACACAACCTGCCCACATGCTGTCACATATGGGACAAATTGTTAACATACTGATCTATATTTTGGTGGAAATGATCATTTAAGGGCTAGAGACCACTGACAGCACCAAGGAGTATTTGCTAACTAAATTCATTTACACACCAAAAAAGACCCACAACCTACTTACAAAGACTCTTCTTCCAACTGCAATGTTAGTTCCTGTGAAACTAATTTATAAACAGTCAGCTCATCACAAAACTCACCATATGTACAAGAATTAGGCCTGCTAAACTCACTGATAGCAGACACTGAATAAAACAGGATCAAAGGCAATACACTAGAGATGGAATTTGCCCATACTTGAATGAGACACATCTGTGTTACCAGGCTACCCCGCCAGAAAAGTTCATAATGATATATTTAGAATTAAACAAAATATGTTAAGACACACCGTTATCAGATCCCAATTAAGCAGGTTTATGACATGGTGAATGATTCCCAAGAAAATAAAGCACCACTGGACTGAAAGCTTCAAAACGTTCTAGGGATTGGAGGCTTGAAGGTGTTGCTTTTCCTAATGCAACAAGAGCAGACTGCTTCAGATTATTAAAACTCTCTGTATGGGTGCAGTGTGCCTTTGTCAAACTCCTGATCTTCAGTTTATATCTTATCTTGTCTTTATACAACATGTGATGTAGTCAGGCAGAAAAAAATAAGTCAAGACTAAATATTTTAAAGGTTAATCTGATAGCACATGAGCATCCTGTAACCTTGCAGAGATTGAAAGATGCATCCCTACCTGTAAAAATGCTCGACACTACTTAAGCAGAAGGCACCCAGTTCAAATGTCTCAGCAGACTTCTTTCAGGGTGAACGAGGCAACAACACATACAACAAACGATGCTTTCTGCACAAGGGACACACAAGAGGCCACAGCACTTGGTGACAGCTAAGCCTGCTTTGCAGCAGCTCCCACAATTTCAAGGGGTCATGCCACGCTACCTTTCCCAGTCCCCCACCACCCCCAGGGACTTGCCTGCACACGGTCATAGGGTGACCTCGAAAGCACAACGTTCCCCCCTGCAGAAGGTATACTGACTTTAGCTACAGGGAAATACAAGGTAGAAACCAGACAGGTGAGTCTCATTCCGTGTGCCAGACAAGACAACTTTCACGCTTCAATACTGAGCCAACGTTCGTTTCTCTTCTTAAGCTGAGAGCACAATCACTGAATAGTCAGGGTAAGGATTCAGAATAAGAACTGCTGGTTTTCTGTTGTTGTTTCTAAGAAAGCAAAACACAAAGACTCAGCAAGTCTTCAGAGCAAAACACTTGAGCTATGCATGAGGTCTTATCTATTGAAAAGATCCTTTTATAACATATACACTTATATCAGTATAAACAGTTCCCTCTTGACATAAAAATAAACAGCAAGAAAAAGATCAAGAATCTATTTTTCTCTTAAACATCTTAAAAACTGCAGGCTGAAGTACGAAAACTAAGAAGATAAATGAGAAGACATACATTTTTTACATTTAAAAGCTTTGTAAATCTCAGTAAATGCTGTTCAAGTTATTTTGCATAAAATCATCATTTTTTCAGCATATTAAGAAAATATCATAACTAATTTTCAGTTTAGTTTTGTACCGTTAAAGCTCCAACCATTTAATTTAATATGAGGTAAATTACCAAAATTTTTAAGATGAGTAAGTGGTAAAGCCCCGTAATTATGTTACACTGCTTAGCAACTTGCTTACATAAACGCTGGTACAGGGGAGGCAAACTAGTATCATCTTTAAATTACACAAAAGGTTTTACACTACTTCTGAAATGTATACAGCTGAAGCCAATTAAACTCTTATCCGTACCTCAAGGTTCATGACTGGGGAGGATGGTTAAAAAAACAGAAGGATACCTTAACACTCTTGTTCTTGGTCTGCAATGGAGATGAACTTTAAACAACAAGAACAAAAAAAAAAAGGACTGAGGCACAGGAATGTCTCTCAGGACCCACTCTAGCTTTAACACCTAAATTCCATGAAAATAAAGGCGCCGCTGAAAGGAACAGAGATTGCACCGAGTGCTCTGGAAATACAATCAAACCTGTTTGGCCCTACGTAGTAGCTCTAACTATGCCTTTAAACTCTAAGGTACCATTTTAAAAAAAAAAAAAAAAAACTCTTAAAACAAGTTACAGAATCATCTAGGTTGGAAGAGACCTCCAAGATCACCCAGTCCAACCTCTGACCTAACACTAGCAAGTCCTCCACTAAACCATATCACTAAGGGCTACATCTAAACGTCTCTTAAATACCTCCAGGGATGGTGACTCAACCACTTCCCTGGGCAGCCCACTCCAATGCCTAACAACCCTTTCGGTTCTTACAAAGCAAAATTCTACTTCAAAGTTAGGCACAATATAAGGATCTTGACTTGATTTTTAGCTTGCTTACTCATTACTGGTACCGCCAAGTCAATGGCAATTTGAAGTCCAAGTATTCTGCTGCATCAGCATAGCACCAACCTGTAAATCGACACTGATTTAGGCAAGTTTTTCATTCTAATTGTTACATGGAAAAAAGGAAAGCAAGATATACCAAATCAAGCTGTTTAAGGCCACCGAAGAGAAGCTATACCAAAGCCAGAATGAAAAGTGGCTTCAATTTCGTATTTTTAACAACAAACCATTCTTTCAACTAATTTGGTCAGCAAAATTAACTTCAGATTTGATTGTGAGTACTTCAGGTTTTCCCAATCACCCTTCTAACAGAACCACATATGACACTAGGAAGCTGCACGTGCTATACAGAACAAGAAAGTCAATCTGGCTCAGTGCTGAAGTCCATGCAATTTCAGGAAATCCAAAGAAATCCAAAGAAAATCCTTCCCCCTATTATTTTTAAACTCTTTTCCACCCGTATTATTCAGAGCTATACATTCAAGAAGAATAAATTACATACAGGGATGAAGACTTTTTTTTTTAAATGATTACAGTTATTTTAAAGGATCTTTTTACTTAATCAGTATCTTTTGAAACTCAACCATTCCTATCATTCCACAGCATTTTTGAAAGAGCAGAAACATGTTCTTTCACTGTTTTCACAATGAAGAGAACTAAAAGAATGTGATGTTTTCAACCTGCACCCATTTTATGGACAGTCCAGTAATTTGAATTATTGAAAATAATGAAGTTTTTGCCACATCAAAGCTGCCAACTTTTTTGGCACAGAACTAAAAACTGCTGCAACAACAATCAGATGGTTACCCAGAGCATAAAGGCACTGCATTTCCAAATCAGATAGCACTCAATAAATATGAACTACATCGATAATTTCATTAATTTAACTTTCAGTAAAGAGCCAAAAGTCTAAGAAGCTACGTACACTTGCAAGCTGGATAAGTACGCAAAATACATCATGGAATACAACAACAAAACTATTCCCAAATGTTGAGTCCTAATTTTCCACTTGTTATTCTAATTAGACAGTATTAATAAAATAATAATTTCAAGCCATAAAAAAAACAATCCAATGTTGACTTTGAATAGCGTTTGGCTATTCTGCAAATTCAAATCTGCTTTTTAAGATATGACAAATATTTTCTTAGAATAAGGAAGGTGTTTAAAACAGTCCAAGTCTTTTTATTTCTACAGCTTATTTTTCTACAGCAGCCAACATTTTTAAAGATCACTTGTACTGAAAATTGTACTCTACATTTTTATTAAAATACGACAGAACCACAAACATTTGCATCTGAAACCTCTCAGGCAAATGTTAAAGCTCTATTTTGAGCACATATTGGCACCCCAATAACTCAAGCTAGATGAACTTCCCATCTCCAAATGAAGAGGGAGGATTTTTAATGCACTTGTTTCATAACTGTGCTTACCAACAAATCATTTTTATTTTAGGGTGACAGTCACACACAAAACCCATACACAGACTTCGGCCAACACCGCAACTGTGGCATCCTCTTGAACTGAAAGGTAACAAAAAGGGGAGGCCTCGTACAGAGGACGCCTGAATGAGAAACTGGAAGCAACGACAGAAAGACTTACAGGAAAGTTTACTTTGCCTTTGGTATGGTATTTTCATTGACTTTACCAATTCAAGTTGATCTGAAAGTCACCTCTTTTCCTTTAAAAGAAACAGCATACAGAAACCTTTCTATTTAACGAGGATGATATATCGAACTTTTTCAACCTGCCACTCCAAGAAGCACCATAAATCACAAAAGCCTTTTCCCCACACAAATTTGAGTGGCTCAAATAGAGGTTTGTTGTGGAGCACTTAATCAAGCCGGTGCAAATAATATGCAGCCAGTTTCATTGTGATTCATCTTGGTTTATTTTAGGCAGAAAAAACAAACATGTAAACTCTCACATTAAAACAGATATCCACATGCAATTTATTCTGAGCTAACCATATCTCTTTACACTTGCATTTCAATATTTGAAATCCCCTTACTTTTCAAACTGCGGTCCTAGTATAACTTGTTTTTCAGTTCACTCCAGATAATTTATTAGTCTGGGCACTCATTCCTCGTAGGACAACTTGCATTTTCCTGAAACTGCTGCACAACATGCACAAGCCTTTATCCTTTCCCTGTAACCCTTCTCCATATCTAATTTGTAAATGGACCAGCTGTCAACACTGAAAACAGCATCTGAAATTATTGCTGTTCCCCTTGAGAACACCACTTAATAAGCTTATGTAAATTATGTACCTTTTATTTACTGCCTTAACCAAATCTAAACAGAGCCCATTGTCAGTTACAGCTACACTCTGCAATCGTATGCTCAGCCCACTCATTAAGGTGGTTAAGTGCAGCACTTAGATTGCCATTCAATAAATAATAAAAGCACCTCTTGGGACACTTCGCCAAGACAAGTGTATTCATGGAGTCTTAATAAGCGACAAAATTACAAATTCAATTATTTGATAACAACCTGTGCAAAGTGCTTTTAAACTTTTGGTTTATTTGAAGTATATCCTAATACTCAAATGAAAGCAAGGAAATACACCGCTAGCTACTGCAAGCTGGCTGCCGCTGCAGCTAGAGAGAAGCATTTCTGAGATGAGGCTCATCAGACACAGAAGTGGTTGGTTATACAAATGGATTTGGTTACTTAAATTTTTCTGCTTTAGATATGCAAGTACCGATTCTGCTCAAATAGCATGGGACATGGACCAGATGAGTTGAGCACGGGTAAGACACAAGCTTGTGCAACGGGAATGAAAAGTTTCTCAGAAAGTCTAGAGACCTGACCTGTGCTTTTTGGATATCAACACTGTTCAGAAGTGACAGAGGAGCTTCAAAATTGTTTTAATAAGGTACTGTCTCTTCACAGCAACTTACAGTACGATTCCTGAAAAAAAAAAAAAACAGAAAGTACCTACCTCAGGAGCCTACCTTGCCCAAGCACCTGAACTGCTAGCACCTGCCCACCCCAGCATTTCAGTTTACACACAAGGTCATATTGGTTAGCTGATTTATAAACATGCTAGTTGCCAAGGTCAAGGTACTGCCTTCATTTGCCAAGTAACCTGCAGCCAGTGTCGCAGAACTGATTTACACGTAACAACAGAATGCAACACTTTCATAAAACTTCTCATAAAAAGGCTTTTATATACATATATAATTTACATATATATATATAACTAATGAAGTCATCAGGTTTTGCTTTTAAGTAGGTAATGGGAGGATTCTGAAGATTTGCATACACATGGCTACTGTCAAAGTAAATGATTCATTTATATTTTAAACTGCAGTTCCTCACTTTGTGCATATCAGTTAACTTTTCTCGTTTCTCACAGCTGTGAAGTTATTCAGGGTTTCACGGTAAAAAATTATGTTTAGCAATGATTTTGTCATGAAAAGTTACAAGCAATGGTGTATCAAGTCACCTTTACCATGCATGCACTAAACTGTTTCTAAGGTCAAATCTCAGTGTGCATCCAGTAACGACTGAGTTATACAGGCTTTTTGGCACTGAACTTGTTTGCTTTCAGAAGGAGTGAAAAGAACACAAGGTATTTTTTAAAGCAGCAATTCAAGGGGATATTAACTGTCTTCGGCAGAATGGGAAAGAGTAAGACTAAATTCTAGTAACTCTACATCACGGTTCCCTGCTTGCTTCCTCACAGCACAAAGCACCAAAGCTCCAGCTATGACTGGGAGCTTTATCATTTTGACCTCCAGCTGTGAAATGAGACTTTTCTATAAACGAAGCAAGGGAGGAAGGCTCCCTCCTACACTTCTGGTATCTCCAGAAGGTGGACGCATAAGAGATGCGAACACGCTGTGTGTGACCATAGCTCTTTTGCATGACTGCTCCCCAAACGCTCACCCACGTATGAGCTTGATCCGAGAATTCTCAATGGCAAACACACAGTGAGCATACAGCAAGAAACCACGCTTCTGCGCCTTCACTGGCCCTTTTTCAAATTAGGAATGACGGTGCTTTTCTTCTGACTTAAAGGGCAGGGAAGCTACTTTCACAGAGGAATGGAAGACCACCTGAAAAGTTTCTTCACGTTCATGTCCTCTGGGCAGATGGGAGCTGGGTAACCTTGCATAATGACCCAGCTTCTGCCACGGGCACCTACTGCTCTTCCAAAGATGACCCTGCTCTTTCAGGTGTTTTTAATGCTGATGGCAACTGCTGGCAAAGGCAAGCTAACGGCATCCAGTTGTTTCAGTGAACAAAAAAGGCCCTATTTCAAGGGCAGAGGTTAGTGTTACTAACACAGGGGTTTCCAAAACCCACAAGAAAAGGAAGATCAGAAAACCTACTCTTCTGTAAAGGCCCCAACAAACACTTAAGCGAGCACTTCTTCCCCTTTACTACTACTTCACACTTTTAAGCTCCATCTACCCTCATCAAATGCCCTGTTTATTTTAAGTGATAATCTTAATCACTTTCTATCAATGTCTGTTCTCATACTTTCTTGTGAATGGCCACCTGAAACGAGAGGCAAAAATAGGGTAATGAAATTCTTCATGTTCCATATATATACACACACAGAGTATATGCAAAACTAACATCCCCTGAAGAATTTTTCTTAATACAACATTTACTTTTCAGCACAAGGGAATGAGATAATTGGGTCGGAAGACTAGCAAGGGAACTGCGGCTGCTCCTTATATTAAGAAACCTTCTGTTGGCTGGGGAAGCAAATTTCAGGCATTAATTAAAAAAGCAAGTCTGCCCAGACTGAAAAATTTCATGTAGAGAAGTGTTTTATCAAAACTGATCTGATCTCTTTGCTTTGTTTTCTCCTGAGTTCTTTGACTGAAAATCTTTTAGTAACCAGAGTTTGCAGAAGGAAAGAGAAGAAATTTACTGGGTGGTGAAAAGGGAAATTCTAGAGCTTAAATTATTCACATAATTTCCAAAGGAGAGAATTTCCTTTTAATTACCTTGTTTGGTGACTGCCAGCATCTATAACAAGTAGTAGCAACATATCACATTAAGTCAGGAAAGACTTTAGGGGATATCATACTATTATCACATACAAAACTTGCAGTCTACAGTAAAAGGTGAAATATTTGCTGGCAAAAATATGGGAAGGGACACTTCGCGACACCTTGCTATTTTGGGAAAGTTAAAAAGATGACCATTTTCTTCTTTGATGCGTGAGAAACAAGATGAACTTGGATTAAGAAGAGCAGAACAAACCTTTGATTCTACTTATCACACACTGCAGCAAGTTCTGAGCCCTGGTTTACAGGAAAGTATTTGGGTAAGAACTCGGCAACAGCGGCACCAGAACATCCACTGGCACTTGACCACCCCGCAGGTCCTCCTGGCTCTGGAGAAGTGGTATCTCCCTGCTTAGCCCAGAGGTCACCATGCTCAAACTGGGTCAGAAATTTGGACCTGAGCAAACAGCTGAGGCCCAGCACTTCAACCTGAACTGCTGATACCAGCAGTCAACCTGAAACAGATTACAGACAAGCACAGTAAACTAAAACGTGCCAGAGAGCTTTTCAACTGATGGCCCTACTAGCGTTGTCATCCCCCCCCATCATAGCTTCCTTTTAATAAAATTCACGTAAAACCCCGTGTTTATTAATAGCCAAAGAACCCTTATACAAGGGTTATGAAATAAGCCATGGGAAGTGATTCACAGAAGAATCCAGACAGAAATAAAATGCAACATTCTCCAAGTGCAAGGCACATAACTATTTAGCTAAATTAATTAATTTAATAAAAACATTTTGAAATATTTTATGGGTTTAAGAGCAAATTTCTGCATACCTAAAATTTCGTTTCATAAAAGACAAAGCTATGTTATATGAAAAATAAAAGTTGCTGTAAGTTCATCTGATTTCAGGGTATCAGAACACAAATGGTACCTTAAAACAGCACTAAAATCATGGCATCATCTGACCACGTGCAGGATTTCAGGGTACAGTCTGCAGAAGACAATGTGCCAGCCTTGCTCCTACTACTACACTGGAGCCAGACCTCATGGCTGTGTGCCCCAGGGCAGCTCAAATTTGAGACACTGCACACAACTGGACAATATATTCCTTAAAAGTCTCAGCACCTTGCATACACTAAACGACTGTTTTATAACAAAAACATATTAAGATACTCAAAAGACCCTGTTACACCATCCTTCAAAAGTTTTATTCCAAGTACTTTTTAAATATTACTTCTTAAGGGAATACTCGCAAATGAAAATTATTAAAAATCATTCAATACAGCAAATAATAAAGTGTTAGAAATCTCATGCTGGCATGTTTCATAACTAAGAGAAATGACATTTCCAACAGTTTTAAAGGATATTAACTTATTGTTTGGGTTTTGTCTAGCAGTTAAAAGTGTGATAAAGAGATTCATTAAAACACAATACATTATGCACAGTGAGAATCAGAGTTTTGTATGGTTTTCAGGTGCCAGCATGCAGCTCAAAACTATTTCATCTACAGTGAACCTGGATTCAACATGGACGCACAAACACTACTACTCTGCTGAAGCAGCTTACTGAAACAAGGCCAAACACCTTCTCAAGAAATGTGCTTGCTGGGTCCCCTCAAAGTCATCAGGCAAACAAATTCAGGACTTAATCTGTGTCACTTGACTGAGAAATAACATAGAATCACAGAATGGTTTGGAAGGGGCCTTAAAGACCACCCAGTTGCAACCCCCCTGCCATGGGCAGGGACACCTCCCACTAGACCAGGTTGCTCAAAGCCCCATCCAGCCTGGCCTTACCGTCTCTGACATCTGCAGGTGGGTTAAACTGTTCCTCTTGTACACTGCGAGGCACACCTTAGAGAACCGAGATTTACGTCAGATGCATCGAAGTCAATGAAATCAGCATGGCTACTAATACAAGTCCACCCAACATCTGACACCACAACACAACCAGTAAGCTCATCTCAGGGTACAGCCATCACGTATTTTGCTCCTGACTGCACAGTAGGAACAATCCTCTCTAAACTGTGCTGTGCATTCCACACCCACCACTCTCTCCCCACCAGGCCAGACAATAAAAAGTTTCTATCCCCTTTACAACCCAAACGTCACTGCCTTGAAGGCTCTAGGAAACAAGTTTAGTAGATTACAACCTGGCACCATCTGGAGAGCCAAGATAGAGAACATCATGCAAGTGCTTTCCCTCTGCACCAGACTCGTTGGAAATACTCCTACATCGAACCAGGCTGACTTAAGCTACTAAATGGAGAATGGTGAGCTATTTTACCCACCTTAAACCACTTATGTCTTGTCCAGACACTTACCTTCTCTCTCTGTATTTTAACATGTGATAAACTGGAAGAGTCTGGTATAAGCAAGGCAGCACGTGCTCTGACAGACTCATTATTCACTTGCACCAACAGAGTTAACCTCCACTGCAGTTATTACAGCCTTGCTCTGTCACTTGATTTTTGTACTGTTTCTTCATCTAAAAAGAAAACATTGCATCCACTCAGTTTATAAGAATGCTTTGTTGAGTGTTGCATCTCCTCTCACAGCCTTCTCTGCCAAGTAAATGCTCAAAATTAACATTCTTCAAGGAATATAGATGATGTAAGCAGGTACTATATAATAATAAAAAAGACCCTCCAGCTAATGAAAGATGCTGACTCCAAATTCAGAGGTTTGCCAGAAAAAAATATGCTCCTTTTAAAAAGGAGAAATTGCTTAAAATGAAGTATGGAATAAATGCTAAACACTCAAGGCTCGAGGCAAGACATAGCTCTAGCTCGCACATAACTATGGAGCTAAATAAGAAAGATGTTTCTGGTCTCCATCTAGAAGAAAAACAAAGAAAGTTTCTTTATTTTCTCTTGCTTGTGGCTCACTGGTGTCAAAAAGTTCATAATTATTTCTAGGCATTAATTGCAAATAAATACGTGACCAGTCACTGATGCAATGGATCTTGAATGTTTGTGCCTTTGTTCCAATCAACCCCTGGTTTTGCCTCATGGCTTATTGATTCAAATAAAAAATTCTCAAATTCTACTGCTTGTTCTCCTAGATTAAAAAGCCAAGCCAGAAATGACATCGTAAGATTGTCTGAAAAAGCTAAACAATCAGTTAACAATGAATAGGCATTTAGAGCAGTTTTTTAAAAGAAAGGCTCATAAGTGACTGGTTTTTTCCAAGGGCAAATTCAGCCAGTAGTCCTTCCAGTACCAGAATGCAATAAAATATGCAGTGTTTTTTTCGTTGTAACAGTTCAGATTTCAAGCCTTGAGTAATATTTCTCCTGGGAAATTCTGTAGATAAAATGTGCCAATTTACTCCCTATCTTCAGCTGCTGGAAAAAGTTCATCTAAGGTTCTACGAGGTATCTATAATGCATTTTATTCTAGCCTTTAACTTACTGAAAGGTACAGCATTACCTTTTATGTTCTGCATATCCTAACACACAGATATAAGCAGAATCATAAAATGAAGGTGATCGAGAACATTCTAAACGCAGTCAGTGGAACATACTTTGGAAGAATATCCACGGCTTTGTGGTGCTACAGAACATTCTTCTTGCACAGCCCAAGTAGCGTTACTTGTGACTTCAATATGTACTGCTATCCATTTTACACGTCACCTTCCAGTTTTCTAGCAATTCATTTATAACCACAATCCTATTCTGCAAGTCAAGCAAGAGGTTTTTGCCACTTCTCTTTGTTTGCTTGGATGCCTCTGACCATACAATTTCAGCATGAGAAAGCTGCTAAGACCAATAGCTCTATGGTTTCTGCAGCACAAACTTCAATCAATGACTTCTTTATTGGAATGAAAGGAGCATAAATGTTACCAGAACAAATGATTACACTGTTGAAGGAAGTAACATAATTCTCTCTCCAAGCTATAAACTTCCCAGAAGCCCTCACTTCAAAGCTACTACTTTGTAACAACTTTTATTTGGATTTCTCCATGAATTGGTTTTGTCCCTGCTGGGAAATAATTACAGGAAGTTCAGAGAAGATGCACTGAAATGGTGAAGAACATTTAAAAATAATTCTTGTACAGAGAAAATAAAAACAAAGAATCATTGCCTCTGAAAAGAAAACAATTATTAAGAACTAAGCAATACATATAATTTAATAAGTGAAGAGATGCACTCTGTTTCACAACCCAAGAACAAGACACTATATGAAATTTAAAAGTCACAATTTAAATAGAAGGCAGGAAATACTGCTTCATACAATACGTAATTAGATTATGAAACTCATGCACAGGTAGTAGCTGATATAAGGAACTTGTTTTGACCAAAACGCATTAGACTTTACAGAAATCAAGAATGAATTTGGATATAACAATATCCACTAACAGAAAAATAATAATATGAATAAGGAATTTACTCAACCTCATTCTGCCCATGCTCTTTTAACTAACAAAGATCAAAATAAATGCTCTGGAATTCTTGTGAAACATAAAATGTATCTTTCAACAATTATTTTTTTCTTGAAATAGAATTATGAGAAACTTCCTTCATATTTAAGAAGGCTGGAAGGAAGAAGCCTCCAATTTAAGGATATTATCAGGTGTGGGGGTTTTGTTCATTCATTTGTATTCTAAAAACAACCAGAAACCCTGGTGTGACGAAATTTTCCCCACAACTACAAATATTAGTTTTTACCGTGTCCATTGGAGCCACCCAGCACTGAAACATCTGGCACTTGCCCTGTGCGGTCACAGAACATGATGTGTTGTTCTCAGCACAGCCTAACACATAACCCTACGCTGAAGCCCCTCCATCCATGCTGGCAGTGACCAGGACCTGCTTGTGCTGCTGCAATTACTCCTGAGAAGGGGCTCAGGATGTTCAACTGCTCACAGGAAATCTCCTCATCCAGCCTTGAGAATATACAAAATGAGCTCAAGATGGTGTCAGCTTACCTTCCTGAAAATCTGACGACCAACATTTCAGAATATATATGAGGAAGGGAGAGTGGGCAGCTTTCTCCTCCTGCACAAAGAGAACTGATCGGTAGGAAATCTGTCTTCTAAGTCAGCCACCTCTTTTTTTTTGTGGCTGAGTCAGCACTAACAAAGGAGAAACAACGTGCATGAAGTAACAGAGAAGGGACTGTGAAGTGAGGTGCAGCTTCTGCACAACAGTAATAGTTTATCCTGTAACCATCATATGAAATATCTTCAATACCAAAATTGCCTGAGAGAGGTACACACCATTTCTCTGCAGCCTTTGCTGATTGCCTCCGAACACAATGCATCTTCCAAACGACCACAAAACCCAACACGGAAAAATTCCTATTACAAGTTGGTACTCCTCGCTGAGTGAGTACGACCACAGAAATTAAAATGTTCATCATCGGGCTCTTGCCACTTACATTAGCAAAATTAACCCCATATAAAGTGTGCTAAGTTCAAGGACTTAACAATAAATTTTCTTAGGAAAGGCACTGGAGGAATAAGTATTTCGGAAGCAACTTTTACATTTACACATATGTACACATGCATGCATATATAGGTACATAAATTAAATACGTATAAATTAATATATAAGATTGTTATCTTTATTCATTAAACATGTTTTGTACACATAGTACACATAAGGGTTAATTATTTTATGTATACAATTTTTTAATATATATATTTTAAAATGTTTAAGACAACCCCAATCTGTCAAACAATTTAGTCATGCTCTGAATCCTGAAAGGCCGGTAGCCTTGCAAGTCAGTAAATTAACTCAAGTGAAAAGAAAACAGGGTCAATTCCAATTCAGCTCTGATCTACTTGCTGACCTTATCCTTATGACAACTATAAATTTAAACTATATTATCCTCGCAATCCTATTAAAGTAGGAGAAGAATGCAATTTCATCAGATAGAGTTTGACATTCAGATGCCCCAGGTCTCACAGCACAAGCACTGAATTTCTATTTTGTACCAAGTCATTTCAGACTGAACATGGCAAGTGCAGGAGGCTGTGTACTTCGGCCAGATTTTGGGACTGTTTGAAAAGGCAGACAGACAGACAGACAGATACAGAGCCCTAAACTGCTCTCACTGACAGATTTTGGCCCCTCCACTGGAGGTAAGGGGATGGCAAAAGATCTCGAGAGAGAGAGATTTATTTTAGACTGATGCATTGTAAATGAAGTCCTGCTTTCAGAGCACTCCAAAGATAATCAGGTAGAGCTTTTACTTGTTGAGATATAAAAAAGAATAAATAAAAAAGGGAAAGGATAAGTTTGTTTTATAAGGCGGAATGCACAGTTCATAGCCGTATTACGGGCTATCGTGAGACGTAAGCTTTACTTCCAGCAGTTTTCCATCACTCTGTGAATGCAGCGAACAAGGGCTGCAGACAGTCCATGAACAGGACGTTAACACACGCAGAACTGCTTCGGGATTTGTAAGCAACCTCTGTCCAACAAAGTGGTTTTACATTGCAGCAAAATTGTGCTCAAAGAGTAAACAAACCAGATACAGCAAAACAAAGCAGTTAGGGGCTTGCAATTAAAAATAATAAACCTGGCTTTCTCCCACCACCTTACATTTCCTAACCACAATCTCTCTCCTGACTGGGGAACTTGAGTCCCCCTACATTACGCCTCTATGTTTAAACACACAGCTAGACTTGTGAAAACCTTCACGTTGCCCATATCCAAATAGCGGTCTGTGGGTACGCTGAGCCACCTCATTAAACACTCCCATGGTAAATCCTGGCCACTGGTGCCTGTAAAGATACTGTGAGAGATTCCACCTCTTTGCAAATATGCTCGTATTCATGGTTTCCAGCAACATACGGAAATTATAAATGCCCATTAGATTTCAAGGAGGATGAAATTCTAAAGGAATTGATCAAAAGTGCTTAAGAGAATTAAGAATATGGAAGTCTGATTTTACTCTTGAAGCAAATCCATCAGATGCAGCATTTGAAGATTAAATACTCATTGTATTCTACTGATTTTGAAGCCCTATTAGCCTAGCTTACAATTTTCCTTCCCTCTCCCTAACCCCAATTTGGATCATTACTCCTCCTTTCTTTGTGTACACACCCACGCCAATTCTTGAAAGCTA
Organism: Anser brachyrhynchus; assembly: GCF_964034855.1. Classification (NCBI taxonomy): domain Eukaryota; kingdom Metazoa; phylum Chordata; class Aves; order Anseriformes; family Anatidae; genus Anser; species Anser brachyrhynchus. The sequence continues at coordinate 194,577,395 of NC_137694.1, forward strand.
ACCTGAGACACACTTTTTCATGTGCACTGTTTCTTATGGTCCCGCTGTCTAGTTCTGCAACTGTAGATTACCTCCCAGCCCAACCCAACCCCTCTGAAACCGTACACAAGCATCAATGAAGACTACCTGAAATATATACAAGAAAAAGAACACTTTGATCTATGACCAAGATTTAAGAGTTTGATTATTTAACATAAACATTAATCAGCTAAACCTCAGTCTGAATTCTTATTAATCTTTTTTTTCTTTTTTTTTTTAATAAAAATACTTTAAGTTAGACTTGAACTTTCCTGCTGCAAACAAATGTGATCTAATTTAATTGGGAATGTATCTATTAGAAGCAGTGCTCTTCTCACGTAAATAATTTCAGGAAAGAGCTAATAATTTTTTAGCTGTAAAAGCTCTCTTTACATATAGTTACACTAGCATAAAAATTGCTTCTGTTAATTTAAATCCCTGCCCAAGCAGGGACACCCAGAGCAGGCTGCCCAGGACCACGTCCAGGAGGCTTTTGGAGATCCCCAAGGAGGAGACCCCACAGCCTCTCTGGGCAGCCTGTGCCAGGGCTCCGTCACCCGCCCAGCACAGAAGTGCTGCCTGGTGCTCAGAGGGAGCCTCCTGGGTGCCCGGCTGTGCCCATGGCCTCCTGTCCTGGCACTGGGCACCGCTGAGCAGAGCCTGGCTCCGGCCTCTCTGCACCCTCCCTTCAGGGATTGAGGGACACGGATGAGATCCCCCTGAGCCTCCTCTTCTCCAGGCTGAGCAGCCCCAGCTCTCCCAGCCTCTCCTCACAGCAGAGATGCTCCAGTGCCTTCATCATCCTGGTGGCCCTGCCTTGGGCTCTCTCCAGTATGCCCAGGTCCCTCTGGTACTGGGGGAGCTTTTAACTTTTTAACTATTATTCCAGCAACTAAAGGAAAAATTGAAAACAATGAGCCAAGGCCTGCGTTCCAGTGATATGCTCACACTTGATAGAAACACTCAATCTAAAGTTGCATTTCCTTTCTCCAGTGTTTTTCCACTGAAAGGTTTAACATTTCTTGTACCTCTATTTATTAGTCTCTTCTCAATTTATCCAGTAAATATTCCATTACAGCTGTCTTAGCTTTAATCATTAGCAGCTGTCCTACATTACATCACGAAATGCTTTAGAAGGCTATTATTGCTCATAAGTACCTTAAAAAGTGTCCAAAGGTAAAATAAAATATGAAGATTTTATTTTTCCACCCGTAAAAGAAAATTAGCAGTAACAAGAAATGTCAAGATTGATTAGCTTCAATGACCCACTGAAAAAATCTGCTGTGCTAAAAAGAATAAAATACTTCTTGAAAAAGGAGAGAAGTCAAAGTAATTTATGTTTTAAATTTCCCACGTTTAAAGGAGGATCGAGAGAGTGGAGCCACAAAAACAATGGTGGCTAATGAAAATGTAATATTTCCTTGGCTTGGCGTAAATGCTGACCTTGAAACCAAAGACAGAAAGATTACCTGCAGATGTGGTTCGTCCAACTTTTTTTTTTTTATATATATATATATTTTTTTAATTTATAAGCTTGCCCTGTTAAGCTAATTGTAACACTTGACCAGCCAGGAGCAGAATCTTGACTCAAGTTCAGTCAGTCAAAAATACTCAACCTTCAACTCCTACACCATTTTTTTTTCCATTTCTAAGCAACTATGGGATGCCTGCCTTCCAAATTACTTGCAACATTTGATAACATGCAGTAATGAAGTGTCCCTAAGCTAAATGCTGTCTTAATTTGCATTTGCACGTTGCATTTCCAATTTACATCATATTATTCACCTCCTCCATAACAGTATCACATTTTCTTCTCACATTCTCTTGTGTGCTAAAATAAAGTCTCTCTTGCAGCCCAAAGGAGTATTTGCTGGAATATCTTTATTCTCAGCTCCTGTCCTCTTTCCCCCACATCCACCTCTTCACTGCAGCACTGACAAACGAGCTAAACCACTGGGAGAAATACTAGTAATGGTGGACTTCGGACCTTTTTGTGTCTTCAGATACAGACAAGATGCCTTTTGAAAGCAAAATTAAGCAAAATTCAATTTTTGTACTCAATACAAGTGTACCAAATTAAAATAAGAGGGTTATATCTGGGGAGCTCAGACCAGATGACCACTTCTCTTCTACAAAATGTAACTACGTTATCACTAAAGACCTATAGAAAAAACTACATACTATTCAAGTGTCAAGATTCAAAACTAAAGAAGTAAACTTCACACTAATTCTTATTCAAAAATCATCCCGTAAGAGGTGGTATAAATCTTCATGAAACATGATGCTGAGAGACAGAAATCTGCTGACAATATCATACGGGCTTCCCAAAGGAGCAGGCTGGGAAGATGCCTCGTGAGTTTGTCATTCCTGTACAACACCATTGCCTTTCCGTTCTCGTCTCATCTCAGCCCTCTCCCTTCAATCCCCCCCCTTGACATCAGCCTCAATTGTTCGCCACAGCTATTTGGGGAGCTTTCTTTTTTTTCTTTGCCTCCTTTTTCTACGGCTGAAAGTAAACCGAACAGCTGCACTTCCTAGAAACGCCCATTCAAAATTTGTGTCCTAAAGCTGGAAATAACATGAACGTTTCTTTCAGCCCACGAATCAAAATACATTTTGCATCAACGCTCACTGACCTAACACAACACCTTCTTGATAGCAATTCTTCAGCTCTGCTACAGGTCAGTATTTTCTTGTTACCATGTCATTCTGACACGGAGCGTACATATAAATAAATTCCCAAGAGCATATTCGTTTTTTAAAAGCTTCAGCTTTTTGTAACCACCATAAAACCTAGAAGACAAACAATTACTTATTTACGCTTTTCAGACTGGGGAACCTATGGGCACAAAAAGTAGAGAAAGCAAAAGTTCACAGAGACTTATTCTTTCACAGAGATGCCATAATTCTAGGTCAACATCCAATTCCCAAAATACATGAGCAAATTAAGGAATTACACATTCCTACAAGCCCAAAATGGTGAACCTCTGTGGCTGGAGTATACCACAATCCAGCTGCACATGCACTTACTAGGTCTGTAAGCAGCTGTATATGAAGAACCCCTGGGCTTTCAGTATATACTAATGTAAACAAACCCCAGATAGAAAGGCTTAAAACAATTGTTAATACCCGTTTCAGGATTATCAGCTCGTTCTTCTATCTCCCTTTGTTAAGATAAAAAGGCTTGGTAGTGACATCGGATTTGTGATCTCACCAAAAAGACCTACTGTCCTGCATTCACGATTTATAAAACGCCAAATTGAAAACCACCACCCAGAAGTACAGACCAATAAAACTCAGACCAGTAACGTATATATAAAGGAAGAGTGATGACTGTAAAAATAGTATTTCTCCAAAATCACAGGGCAGATGCATAATTTCTCCACCAAGGCAGCAAAAGATCTACTGCAACAGAAACACGCTGTGTCCTTTTATGCTCTGCAAGACACAGCCCTTGCATTGTGAACCTGAAGGAAAGCTGCCACAGCACGGCTGGCCTTTTGAGGACACTCTCAGCTCTGAGCCAGAGGTAAAGAGGCATCACTGTAAGCAAAACAGCAGCTAATGTTAATTTTGCTCAATGCAGAGGAGATCATGGAAACAAGAAAAAGACGCTGGTCTTTCACCGACATCTCCCTAAAAAGCCAAAAAGGACAAGAGATGTTTGTACTTTATTAGAGAGTCAAGCTCTTGTTTTCTGTTCCCAGCTTGCTCATAGCAAGATCAGCATGGCAAAAGTGTCTCAAAAGTATAAGATATCCCTCCTTCACATTGATAGAAATCATTTAACCACAACTGGCACAGACTGCCCAGAGAAGCTGTGGATGCCCCATCCCTGGAGGTGTTCAAGGCCAGGCTGGATGGGGCTTTGGGCAGCCTGGTCTGGTGGGAGGTGTCCCTGCCCATGGCAGGGGGGTGGAACTGGGTGGGCTTTAAGGTCCCTTCCAATGCAACCCAGTCCATGGTTCTGTAACAATAACAGTGAGACAGGCTTGTCTTCTCCAGCCTTCTTCCTGCCAGTTGCAGTCCCTCTACAGGAAGCATGCTCAACCTCACCAAAGAAAAAAAAAAACAAAACTTAAAACAGAATTTTAAATAATACTTCGTGGTCCTGATCAAGTAAGAAGCAGATCCGAGAGAAATTATATCATCATTTAGCTCCTCAAAAAGCTACTCTTGTCATTTTGTTTTCCCATGGGTTTCCCCACTCAAATACACCACCACTTTATCCCATCTACTTGATTTTTTGAGAGATTTACTAATGCACCCCCTCAATTTTCTTCAGGCGTGCTTCCCAGACCTCTCACTGCTGGAGCACCACCGTTTTTACTTCACTGAGAGCTGAGAGCTACCACAAGAGGAACACGGTTTAGATAATGAAGGACGGGATCCCACTAAGCCTTCCCCAGACGGGATGCCACCAGGCTGGTCCAAAGCAATTTATAGCTCACTCATTTTTGACACAAGTAAGGCCAGCAGCTGTCATCCTAATTGTTTTATTTTCTCAGAAAACAAGCTCCTTTAACAGATCTTTTTCCCCAGGGGCAGTAGCTGTTTCTTTACCTGAGACAGAGAGCAAAGAGCCCAGCCTGCAGCAGGCAGGAGGCTCCCTCCCAGCTGGTGCCACCTCCACCACTTCACAGCTGGGATAAACCAAAAGCTCACGGAAACATGATGTCACTAAGCAGTTTGTCTGTGATTACTGTCCTTTTTCCCAATCAGTCAGCAGGTCAGAATTTGGAAACCGTGTACTACACATTTTCCTTTTTAAAATACCAATTACACTACAATTTGCATGTTATTAATACCGTAACAGATTTCTCTGAAACTCATTTTGGCTAACAGCTCATGAATCTTCACCAAAATCATGATTTTTTTTGTCAAAATTGTCAAATTATTCCACCTAAAAATTATACCATACAGATAAGAATTCAGAAATCTGCCCGAAAATATTGTTGAAAATGTGAACGAGTAGTTCATTGAGAGGCTTAAAGTAGCAGATGTCTGCATCGCAGAAAACATCCACATAAACAATTGAAGAATTATTCTCATAACTTCAACTACACGCTGTGCTGACAGCAGTCGGGAGGCTCCGGATAAGTATTTGTTAGTTGGTCTGCTTTATTACTATTTCAGGAAGCCGCATTTCCTTTGAAAATTAGTGCTGTATCATTTCTGGTGGCATTTCAGAGTATTAGCGCTCAACTTTTCGAAAACCGCTCATCCAAAAGCTGTCATAGTTATAAATACTTCCAATGCCATCACCCAGCAAGCATTCGGGCACTAAAGATCTTAAAAGGAAATCACAGCATTTTAGAATTTACAAATCCTATGGATTCGGAGAATATTGATTAAAACAAAGCAGTTTTAAAGCAGAGTATATGGCTCATTCATCCTCATCTATGAAACGATTACAGTATATTAAACAAGGCTATAAATCAGTCATTAGGCACACCAAAACTGAGGGTGTTACTGCAGGCTTCACTAACCTACTAGAAGTATTTAACAAATTATATTTTAACGAATCATTTTAAATACAATACCCTCATATCTTTTGAGATACAAGACCATGTACCTCAGTCACATCGGGTCTGTCCCATCAAAAGACAAAGTGTGCCTCACTGCAACCTGAACTTGCACCACATTCTGCACCGTGAGCATGTGAGCAATATGCTGGACTGCTAACATCACTCTGCACTTCAGGAAGCATCAACCCACCAGAAAAATATTCTCTAAAGGAGAGATTCAAGACGCGCATGCTTAAACGCAAGTATCTCAGTCCTCTGGTGCAAGTTAACCACAGGAACACTTTGCAAAATAGCTGCCTCTTGCTAGGACAGCAAGCTCCGTGACACTGCAGCAGGTTCAGCATAGCGAAGGCTTGGGAGGCTGCTTTAGAAGGATTTTTGAACCCACAGCTCCAGGAACTAAAATAAAAAGGCTACACTGCTTAGTTCAGGAGTCTGCTCCACTAGCTAGTAATTTTGTGAACAGCATTTCCTCTAGGAGATGAGCAGCACGCTCCTGGAAAAGCTGCTGACTTATGAGCAACTCACCTCAGAACTGGGGGAACCTCTCTTGGCTCAAAGGAGAAGGTGCTTCTCACAGAGCCGTGACTGAAAGCAAGTCCCTGACAGGTGTGGCATCTTTCTTAATCACAAAAGGTCCTCAAGGTGCACTGTAGACATCAAAACTAGCACAGCCCACAAGGGTTCAAAAGCACTTTCCAATGTAAAGCTTTTCACAGAAGCAACACCTTGCACATCAGAATTGGGTACCCTGTAGCCTATGATACAGAAAGCTAAGAGCTATGATACAGGCAGATTTTAAATAAAATTCCTAAATGATCCTTTCTATCCAGATCTGAAACAGGATTAAAAACATTTAGGATGACCATTTTATGCTGCACCCACAGTTAGAGACATAGAGCAGCCATTTATTTGAAGTATATAGCTCACCTGTAACTCAAGAGATAGAATTTTAATCCTATAGATTTTCTAATCTTCCTAAACATCACAGGGATTGACAAAAATACCTGGAACGCTGCCTCAAAGGTGCAAGAAACAATTACAGTGAATTCTCCATACACTTCAGAAGTTTTCAGGAAGTCTCTAAAAAAACTGATTGAAATAGAAATCAATAGAGAAAAATCTGAAGATGCATTTGGAGCAGACACAAGAGCTGCCAATGCAACTAAACCTGAACGAACAATGAAGAAACATTAAAGCCATTTTAAAATAATAAGTGATTTATGGATCTGGAGTCTAAACCAGATTATGGGTTCTCACAAAGGACTGCCTCAAAAGCCTCTGTTAAACACTTTAAACTAAAAGAAGCTCATGAACGCTCTACTCAAAAATAATGATGACAGGGAAAAATCTCAAGAGCAAAAGCTGTCCAAGAAAGGAAAGAAATATTTTTGCTGAACACCGTGCCTGGGTCTAGCACTGTCTCAATGCACAGCTTCCAGAAGCACTGCTGAACAACAAGATTTTTTAAAATTATATGGAATATAATATAACTGGACATCACAGCTTTTCTTAAAAAACAAGTTTCAGTAGCGCTTAAGCTATTGAAATTGCACAGAAATAAATTGTGATTTCATTTCAATTTCCATCCACTTTGTAGGACGCATTCAGCGCTCGCTGCTGGGCATGAGGAGGCTCAAGGTTCTGTCAGCAGGTTTCATTTCCATTCACAGCTGACAAAAGTTATTTTTTCATAACACTGCCTTCTTGAAGCATCCAAACGTAGGCCTACCTCACTTGTGTGCGAATGTTTTGTGCTTCTTATAAATCATTACTTGCTATAATTCAACTTGAGGTACACAAGCACAGCATTACTAGGCTAGGAACATAAGGCCCATTCTGTAGGATGGAGAATTTATGGTATATAATGCATCACGGTATTGACTTTTATTTAACTTAAAAATAAATAACCTCTGTATTTCCTCTGCTATAGTGCTAGCTTTGCAACATGCCTCCAAGGAATAATGTGCCTTTTATAGCTAGCAGGTTGCCTGGGAGCAGGTTTGTTCTCTTGGACACCACACGCTGCTACAGCAGGAGCAAAGAGGGGCATCCCTAAGGGAACCAGCACTGCTTCCAGTCAGCCAGCTTCAGCCCTTGCCTCTTGCCTCCTTTGAGTGTCTTCTATCTTGTCATCCCCTGAAAAGCACCAAGGAGACCAAGTCATATGTTTAACATGAATTAATACATAAAAGTAAGAGGTAATAAGAGCTGATAAGAGGAAGGAGATGCTTCACATTGATTTTGACCAACCTTATGTTTATATACTGCTTTTTCTATCTCACAGCATGGAACAGAAGGAGAGAAATCCCATTCAGAAGGGAAAGCCGATAGAAGCAATCGAGATGAATCACAACTCTGAAAAGTAATTTTGATTTATCTGTATGGTAATAGGCTTTCTTTTCAACATCACAGGAGAAAATTCAAGAGGACTATGTCCTCACTTTGGTGCACATTAAATGATGCTTCCTTGCTACGCTCTGTGTAAAGCCCACATTACGACCAGCTATTACTGTCTGCTTGTTGGTATAGACCCCTCCATCATCTCTAGTGAGGGAGACCTACCCTTGTCTGTTCTTTCCTGCTTCCATAAGTTACCATGTTTGTGTGTCTGAGAACTGTAAGAAAATTTCATTTCAGATAACATTACTGGATTATAAAACAAGCCAACTAGCTGAGACAGAATCATGACATAAAAAAAGAAATCCCTCCAAAGCCACAGCATTCAAACTGAAAGCTCTGTGAGTGTACAGACTAACTCCAAGGAAGCTGCAAGTATTATTTAAGGCAACCCTCTGTCCATAGGCTTACACATCTTCCGAGCAGGTAGTACCTCACTAGAAAAGCTTTACGAGTCTATAAATCAAAGGATGGGAGAGCAGGAAGGGAGTCACGGCAATCCTAAGAACTCAATAATTTAACATTCTCTATCCTAAAAAAGAAAATTCAGTAGCAGAAAACAAGTCTGATAGCATGCAGCATGTCTGACAAGATGACTAAAATAAAGTATAAACAAAAACAAGAAAAAAAATACTGTAGGCTTAATCTTAGTTCTCCAATAAATAATGTTTTACATGTAAGTACAGCCTTTGCACTTGAAAATGCAACAGCCAATTTTGTCAAAGTAGCATTAAAAGCAGTTTGTAACCTGGGATTATTTAAAGTCCTTGCAACATCTATACTGCTAATATTGTTAGATACACTTTAAGCGAATAATTTACATAATGTTAATATAACAACTAAATAATACTTGTGCATCTGCCAATTGATATTGGCAGTTCTGCTTGTCACCTTTTTATGCGCAAAAACATTGTACTTCTAAATAAGTCCCATGAGTTATATCAACCAGCTAAAAATCATGACATATTTAAGTAAAATTCATAAACAGCGCAGCTAGTGAGTACCTCTGGAGCTCAGAAATTCATAACAACTTTGTAATATGTGCCAGGGTGAAAAGCCCACATTACTCAAGGTTTCAATTTTTTACATGGCAGTGCTAAAATAAATGTTTTCTTTACATTTATTATCACAAAAACACAGAGACAAGATACACACAACAAAGAGACACACTAAGCAAGGGAAAGCATGCAATCATTCTGGAAGCGGCGTTATTAACCGAGCTAACATTGGATGTGTGTCACTTCCCATCACAGCGTAACTTTCACTGTCAGGTTAGGCACCACAGACATTCAACAAAAGCAAGGTATTCCAAGGAAGTCACACACATCCCCTTCCACTCCATCAGCATAAATAAATCCTGCTCTGCACTACAGCCCCACGGGACACGCGGCGGTGCTGCACCTCCCTGTGCTCTTCCTGAGGCTGGAGGGGCTTGGAAAGACACGAGGATGAGGAAGGGCTGGTGCTCCTAACAACAGCTCTTTAAAAACTGAAACCGAATGTAAGGTTTCCCCTGAAACTGAACTGCTGAAGCTCAACAATAGCAGCGGGACTGGTTTGCTGTCAACAAGCAGCATAATACAAGAACACCGGAATTGCAAAATCAATCACACGCATTAGAAGTATAAAGGCAAATTTAATTCAACCTTTCTAGGCATATTCATGATCTCCCGATCAGATGATCACATACTAGCTTTTCCACAAGACTCTCATTTTTTTAGCACACAGAATAGATTTTTTTCAGAACTAAATGATCTAGCCAAGAGCATACTTCATTTTCAGACTCCTCGACCCTCTGCAGCATTTGATACTGCTGATTAACACACTGCCTCATCCCAAAAATGCAGCACGGATCCCGTACGTTGAAGTCAAACTGTTTTCTGAGTCCTTGCTGGAAGGCCATTCCAACATGGAGCAACAGGAAAACTGCCCTTGGACTGCTCGGCGCCTTTTTCTCGCACCCCAGAGGAATCGGCTCTAATTCTTCAGATGTCAGCTACAGGCATTCAGTAGGATCTACCACAATACAGCATTAATCACCTCAAAACTTTTATCCAGAAAGTAAACAGATGGGGAAAAAATATAAGTAGTGTTGCGAGTTAACAATTCATTTTTAACATGCATAAAACGTGGTGTCAGGGTATATATATGAAATAACAAAGATGCGCAATGACCGCATCTTTCAACGTAATTTCTGTAATGTGTATTTGTATGCTAAAACATTAAAAGCATACGGTTAGTGATATAAGCCTTTACTCTCTTATTCCTACCAAAAATAGAAACCATAAGTTTAACGCATTCCACAATTTATCAACAATTTTCACAGTAACTAAGGCAATAAACACCACACTCCCATATGCAGTGATTAGTTTCCACAGCTAGGCACAGTACGCCCTGCGTTTCTGCTTTCTAAAAATTATATATTGCACTGTCATTGGCATTTCTGTAGGAGATTATTCAAATTATATTTCAATTCTTAACGATATAGATCTTGAAACTTAATTTTTCTTCACAGCTGCTTAGAGTATTATGCCCCCATGAACAAGTGGATTCAGGTAGTACGAGCTCTTCCACACTTGTAAAGCAAGTATGAAACATTAACAATACTAAATCACAGAAAAGAATTTCTAGCTTGCCTAACCTATAAATGTTTAATGCTAGAAAATTGTTAAAAGGTTACCCAGTGAGGTTCCAAAGCACTTGTTAAATACTAATATTTTTCGTTAAAAAATTTTCATTCTTTTACATCACAGGTTTGTGGTGGTTTTTTGTTGGTGGTGGTTGGTTGTTTTTTGTTTGTTTGTTTTGTTTTTCACTATTTTCTGAGCAGAACTTCCAAACCACTTTCCCACATACAAATTCAACGTAAAGCTGTGTATTTCAGCATGGAAAATTGTGGAAGTGATAGGAAAGCTGAGACAGGAGCATTCTTTAAGGCAGAAATTTTTCATTCTACGTTTTGTTTTTAAAACTGCAGTTCCTTTACCACTGAAATAAACTGAAATTTATTAATAATTACAAGCTACTGCCATGTCCAGGTACTGCCATGTCCAGGTATTGCCACTCAGCTCTGCCAAGTACTAGCACCTAGCCAGCCACGGGCTGCGCAGAGGCAGGATGATTCAGGTTTAGAGTAAGAGGAACAGAAATGCAATCCCTGGAGCACCCTTCATCCACTTCCCACACCTATCCTCCTCCCGTGCTTCTGGCAAGAGATGGGAACCTGTGACAACCTCCTCGAGGAAGAGGAGAGAACGCGGGCGGGGGTTAAGTTACTGAGCAACTGCTCAGCTGCGACAAAGTTGGCTGACGGAACTATTTTATACGCATTGCTAAATACTAACGGAAAGATGCTGCTTATAAATGCAGCCAGTGGGCTGATAAGCGTAAGTTCATGACAAGTGCCCTGTGCTGTTAAATAACAGCACGGAAAAAGAAAGGTTTAAAATACCAGTTGGAAAAATACATACATCGCTTAACAGGAGGCTCCCCTCGCATGCATGTAAGTTAAGAGAACCATCTTGCTGAAGCAGATGGCTATTTCGCTTGGATCTCTTTACTACAGATAAATAGTTGCTAGATAGGACAAAGGACACACAAAAAATTCACAATATGCACTTACCAAATCTGCTTTATGGGGGGATGGGATGGGACAGGACTTACTATAACATTCCATTTAAAGATTAAATGAAAGCAACATTTCTGGGAATACTGAGTACGGAGCGCAGAGCAACCCTCAATTACAAAGCTACTGACTAAGGAAATGAAAGATCTACATGAATGAATACTTTTAATACACCTTTATACCTATGTTTTAGAAGAAGTGCTTGTCCACTTGCCCTCTGGTATCAGATGAATTCCTAACAGCAAAGGTAGGTCTTGTTGAAAGTAAAAATCTTAGTTTTAAGCTATTTAACATTAACAGTTTGGATCTTTAGGTTAATGTAAAGATCATTTGTTACGATTTGTGTTAGGAAACAGCTCATCATCTACTGCAATTTGGTTCCCAGTGTCATAAACTGCGTAACACCATCAAAATTAGGACTAAAAGTTGCAGCTACTTTAGGAAAGTACAAGCAAAGTAGTAAAAAAGAATTAAAACTGTCAAAAATTCCCAGGTATTCAAGTCATGTTATTCATAAATTAAAAACTACTCTAAGAACATATTTTATGTGAATAAAATTACTTTCTTAACGTTAATAACACAAAATGATAAAAGCATAAGTCACACCACCACTTATCTCCTGGGAGCAATTCTGACCTTTGATACACTTCGGCAACGCATCTGACTTCAAGCGAGCATACTGCTAAAGAGCAGAATTTTCTCCTCATTCTTACTTGGAGTATGTCCAAAACAAAATCATCAAGATTCATAAGCCTTACTGCAAAGTGTACTTACCTGTGCTGGACCGTCTTTAGCTTCCACACCAAAAACATTCCGTCGTTTCACTGTCAGCAAATCCAGATCTTTATTATCATCGTCGTCATCTTCGAAGAACTGCATGGAGTCTGTGTTTGGAGCCCTGCTTGATAACGCAGCTTCTTTTTCCTTGTCCTCAGATACTTCTTCTGATCCATCCTCAGACTCATCACTCTCCTCAGCACCTTCACTGGAAGGGGGGTGTTTTTCTGTTTCTTTCCTTCTTTCCTCTTCCTTTGCTTTGTTAGCAGACACCTTTCCACTGAAATTAGTTCTGCATTTCTCCACTCCTTCCTTGTTTATTGAGGAGATGGTATTTTTGTTTTGCTCTGTCTCCGTTAAGGGATTTGTCTTATCGGCCAATTCATTCGCAGATAACTGTTTCTGAACTTTTTGAAGAAATCTCACACGAGGTGCCATTGCAAGACCAAGCGATCTAATGCATGGAATTAAACAAACACATTAGTCTGAAAAGCATATACACAAAATTTGACTAAATTAGAAGCCTTCATCGAAGGCTCAAGTGCTTCAATTTTAAATTTGGTAATTTACATTTACACATTTTCACCAATATATTCACAAAACAGTATTCACACAACAGGACACTCTAGATTGTACAATATAAGTGAACACTGGGAGAGGAATGAAGATTTAAAAATCGATAAAACAGTCAAGAAAAATTACAGAACTTCCCAGGAAAGGAATCAAACAAAGAACCTGAAAAGTTATAGAAAAGGATAAATTAAATATGATCTATAATAAATACAGTGGAAGAAACACCAATGTAATTTGGTATGAAGATGCATGGACATCATGTCAAGGACTGAGATAGTACTGATATCTGTCAGTGTCCTTCACTGCTAGAAAGCAGTGCTTATCAAGTCAGTTAAGAAAGCAATAGAAGATAAGCTTAGACCAAGCTGTGTACAAACAACCTCCTTATTATATAACTTCTCAAAGAAACATCAGGATTTGGGGTCATTACTGTCTCTTTTCTATAATATATTCCAAACTGAGAATAATTTGAGAAACACATTCTACTACTGCTGAAAGTTTCCTCATGTTCTTAGATTTGACAGTATCTTTAAAACTTATTTCTTAATCATTTTCCAAATCTAGAGTTCAGTCATACTAAAAAAAAAAAAACATGAATATATAAATAAGCATTTCTTTGCATCAACCAGAAAAGGCAATATCAGCTGTCATTAATTCATTAGATGCCACTCAGACCAGACCACAATCCTACTTGCACTGTAGTTACAGCTGTTCTTCCTTCAACCTTAGTGCTAGAATTTGCACATGCTTCCATAATACAAAATTTGGAAGATTTTCTCATGAAGACAGAGAGCAGGTAAGTTATTTGTTGTGATTTAATCAATTCTAACACAGAACATTAAAAACATACTAACACTACAATATAGTCCTCAGACTTAAGACAGCCTTAAAATGCCAGCAGAAATTCAGCTGACAAACTGAAAAACAATTCTTTGGTATGAAATGCAGTAGCTACTCGGGAACAAGCTCTACAGAAAATGTTTTAAATCAACTTCTGAAAGCAATGCTGAAACCAAATACTTATTTTGCTACTATAAATGAAAGCACAGTTGACAATTCTATCAACTGTCAGAAAATGAAGTGGCCAGACAACATCGTTCCCTAAAACTCATCAGTGAATGTGTTAAAGGAGCTGAATAAAACATCCACAATGCTCAGGATGCTCAGGTACATCCTCCAATTCAAAGCAGGTTGACAATAATTTTCAGGAAATAATTTGAAAAAGTAAAACTCCAAAGGTGTTCAGAAAGAATATTTCATGACTTTAAGAGGAATACTGCTTTTATTTCCTATTGAATAAGGAAAATTAAACATAAGTAAACATTCTAGAAAATGAATTCAAAGAAATAGCATAGACTAAAAGTAATGCCTCTTCTGAGATCTGATAATCTCTGCTTCTATGAAGATCTTGAGTATGTTCGTATTAACATAGTATCTTAAAAATCCCTCTATTTCAATTGTGTGAAAACACGGGCACCTCAACTCTCTGAATGACGGTATCTTAAATACTAAGCAAGATCTGTTCTTCTACAGAACAAATTAAACAGGAACTGAAACACCAGTATAATCTTTTATTTTTTAACTGTCACAAGACTGCCTAACTTGCAGCCAGAAGATTTCCAGTCCTTTTTTAAATGTGAGCCAGTTGTAAAGTTTCTGTGGTCATTTCTGCAGGAGAATTGCTACACAACAATTTTTTACAGAAGTTAGTTCTTCATTCTAGTGCTGCAAGTTGCGACATTAACTAAATATAAGACATATTGCATTGTTAAACTTACTCAGAATGATTTGAACGCACAAAAACACAGCGCAGTGATTTCCATCACTGTAGAAGAGGAAATGATATAAAATAGCCTGAGAAAGGTTAAATACTTCAGAAGCAACTTCAAGAGACGAAATGTGTATTATTAACCTTGCAATATATGCTATGCGCTCTCAGTAGCTAAGCCACCCTGACACCTGCTCAAAAACACAGCAGAGAACAAGCAACAGTGGTTTCTAGAGTGCATTAAAGACCATTTTTTCAACTTGGCTGGACTAACCAACCATGAGAGGCACTCTACTGCAACGCTACTCATGCATATGCAAGCACTTCTGAGGTAAGTGAAGGTCGATAGCAGGCTTGGCTGCACTGTGAGAAAAGATAGTTTAAGATCCTAGCAGAAACGAGGGTGATGAGTAAGAGAACTCTGGGATTTGAGAGGAGACTGCAGCTTGCTCAGGGGACTGTACAGCAGGACCCGAAAGCTCAGAAGCTCGCAGAAGCAGTGTAGAAAGCTCAAAAAGGGATGCCTGGGTCTCACAGGTGGTTGAAGGGGAGTGATGTGAAAAATGCCCAAACTCCACAGATCATTGGAGGCGACACTGGGGTCTGTATGTGTAATGCTGTGTAAGGCTGAGATTAACTAGGTAACAGCATGCAAAATACTAGGTCTGGTTACAGGTGTACCAAAACTGGAACCAACTTGGAAAAAGCAGTTAGGGATAGGCCATTGATTTGGAAGGAGGTTGCAGTCTAGAAAAGAAACCACAATGGCAGCAAAATGGAAGGCCAGGAAGAGGCTGGAGCACCTCTCCTATGTAGGAAGGCTGAGAGAGCTGGGGCTGTTCAGCCTACAGAAGAAAAGGCTCTGGGGGAGACCTCATTGCAACCTTTCAGTAGTTGAAGGGGACATATAAAAAGGATGGGGAACAACTCTTTGCTCAATTGGATAATGATAGGACGAGGGGGAATGGTTTTGAACTAAAAGAGGAGAGGCTTAGATTAGAGATTAGGAGGAAGTTCTTCACTCTGAGGGCAGTGAGGCCCTGGCACGTGCTGCCCAGAGAAGCTGTGGATGCCCCATCCCTGGAGGTGTTCAAGGCCAGGCTGGATGGGGCTTTGAGCAACCTGGTCTGGTGGGAGGGGTCCCTGCCCATGGCAGGGGGTTGGAACTGGGTGGGCTTTAAGGTCCCTTCCAACCCAAACCATTCTGTGATTCCATGAAGCAGCCAAAGGATGAGATGTACAAGCCCATGGCTGGCACTGCCTGGGGAACGTATTGGGCAGCCCTGCACTTGCTGACAGCGGCAGAAGCAGGACAACAAACCAAACCTTCTGTCCTGACCGTGCCGTAAGGGCCAGACCTACATTTGCAGTGCAGTGGGTGCTTTCTCTGGTCAGCGACAGGACAGACAGATGTGGACAGATGGATCATGCATCCTGGTATCGCCTGTTTCAGGTCTGAAAGCACCTGCAGCTACCTACTGCTGTGTACCATTGATCTGTAAGCAACACTAGTAAAATTAGCTGGTACTGTGTTGTGTGTAACAGACATTTCCCAGACAATTTGGCTTCGACCTGCTTTCTTTATTTTCTGTGTACCTGTACAGGGATAAACAGAGAAAAATATGCTGCATTCCTCCTAGAAGACATGAGGAAAAAAATCAGGGGAAATTACCTCCCTTAGCTGCCCCATAGAGCACTAACTAGCCTAAGTCCAGCAGACTGCCTGTTAAAATATACCCTTGGAGACTGAAATATGTGTTAGCATTTAACAGAATAAGGTGCCTGAGAAGTAAAATATTTAGATTCCCTGCCTCCTCTTTACCTTGTCTAGTACCCAGGAGGACAAAGTAAGTAATTATTCCTTTTCACCCTGTTATTCGTTTACATTTGCTTGTATTTTCAATGCTGTTTTTTGCAACAAAAAGACAAATTTCTCTTTTATGCATATGTGGAAGAGATTCTCCTTCAGGAAACCTAAAGGCTGGTTATGTTCACAACAGGCCTATGCAGGTCTTCTTCCAGCAAATTATTCTGGGCAACAATTTGTAATGAGAGGACAAGGAACAGAATACTAATGTACCACAGCTCAAGGATGATAAATCTCTAGAATAAATATGTATATGTATACACATACACACAGAAGAGACCACTGCTTTCTGCAGAGACTCTATCAGCAGCATTGAAGAGAATCTCAGTGCACAGACAGGCCAGGCAAGAGAGCAATAGAGACGACGGGCAACAGCCAGGCAGACTGAAATGCAAACCTGACAGAGGCATCGAGCAGCCTGTTTTCTCTATAGGTTTTTAAGTGGAGTAACATCTATCAAGGTAGCAGTAAATCTCTGAAGAAAGGCTGAAATACTTTCAGGAGAATCCATAAAGAAGGTAAAAAGGAAGAAAGGACACTTATTCCAGCTTTTGACACGAGTTTGTGCACAGACCGCAAACCAGAGCTGCTTCTGAATGCAGAATTTAAACACCCAACTTCCAGGGCCTTTCAGACAAATTGAGCTGACTTATCCACTGTATCACTGTGGTACGTGCACTGAATTGAAAGGCAGGGGACTGCAGGGTGTATGTTGGTAGACTATCCGTCTGGAGAGAGGGGAAGAAGAATGCCAACAGAAACTGTTCATTTAGAAGAGAACCTCCAAATTATCTTCCAGATTTATTATCTTCTGACTTTTTGATTATGCTTCCGTATATTTCATAGTCTTGACTAAATCTATGCTACTCTACCCAAAAACTGTCCACTTTCTCCCATTTTAACACAGAAATTAGTAACTTAGCAAAGCTGAAATTGGAATCGTCTTTTATGAAGGACCAAATCCTGGCACAGGTGCCTAAGAGGAATTGTAGGCTATTCTGTCTACACAAATATCAGATACTAGATGGCACACTGCACTGAAATCCAGAAAGATGCACTGGGATTCCTAAAATTCAGCACTAACACCATCTGTCAGTAGACTTGTTAACACTGGTTAAATTTTTGTGGTCAGCCCTCTAAGTTCTTATCAGCATAGAGTAAGACCTATGCTAAGGTTTTAAAGATGCTGCAAACTACACACAGGTCAAGGGGCAAGCAATAGTTGTAGAGAAACTGTTGAAGTTTTTGCTAGCTCTCTTAAAAACCTCAGTCCACAAAGCATCTTTTGTAACAGTTGTGTTTCCTTTAAAAACATAATCATGTTAATTGAAGCAGAGCACAGGAAGACCAGGTGTTCTACAGTCTAGTAATTTGTCACATTTTAGTTCATTACGCTACATGCTGACAGTTTTGAGGACTTAAGTCTTCTCTGTATGAAATTCCAGAGACACGTAAAATTAATTTATCATGCATCTTTGAGCACCTTCCTGCTCCCTTCTGACTACCCTATGTCCCCTGAGATTGTTCTAAAGCTTCACATTTTAAAACAATCTCAGACGGTTGTCATCTTTAAAGTCAACCTGTCAGAATTAATTTCCCTCCCCTAGAAAATGTGGAAAAGATCACATATATGCACAAAAACAGACATGGTAAAATGGATGCTACTCATACCAGTGCAGACAAGTTAACATCTCTACCAAGCCCAGAGCATCTTTTGAAAAGTAATTTACATCCAGGGAACAATGTCCCTTTCACACTCAAAATACGACTGCAAAATAACATTTTTACATAATCCAATTTCTTTCTAAATACTACACTAAACAAGTCAGCATTTAGCTATGAGGTTAGAGGGTAAACCTGAACAAGAATTATATTGTTCTCTATCCTTTTACTTAACAATTTCTGTCTTTTATTGTATCTTCGGCTGTAAGAATTATTTCTGTTTGTAGAGGTATACTGTTTTTACACATAATTTCTATTTAAAATCTCTTTTAAAATATGCAAAAGCACAGCGTAAACATGAAACTGTAAATATAAGAAACTTTACAAATCTATATGTTAACAGTCAAAAAAAGCTTTTTAAAGCTATTGTACACCGCAAAACTACTTGTTATATACTTTTCACTTTCCGTATTGTTTTTTGTCATACTTACAGAGCATATTCTGCTAGAGGCAGTTTGAAAACATCAAATACTTCCTTATTCTTCATCAAGTAAACGGAACGCAAGTAGGATACAAAACACTGAAAGGAAAATAAAAAGTATTTTAAAAAAACTATATATTTACCAACACATGAAATAAACATTATATTGTTGTTCTAAATACAAAAAGATTTCCACTATAAGCTGGTCTGAAGCTAACTTCAAAGTGAAATTCTTTTACCCACTACTGATAACCCAAAATTTAACAGTACTACGGAAGTGATACTACCTCAAATATTCAGATATTTCATTAAAGCACATTAATAGGCTTAATTTGCCACTAGAATGTCATATTTTCACTAGAAAGTAAACATGGCAAATTAGTCAAAAAGGAACCACCACTGATGTTTTTCCCTCCCAGATTTTCTAGATGCTGTTACACTATTCTGACACCTGAATCACACGGAAGCAAGAAGAGACTGACTATGCTGCTATCAATCTGAGGTGTCTCGGCTTAATTGCAGCCCCTGGCGAACAGAAAGTGATTCAACTCAATGTAGCTGTCTTTCACTGTAGCCTAGGATAATTCATATTACCTTGCTTTTGCCACCAGCTAACCATACACACACAGTCAATGAATGCAGCTCAGCTGACCAACATCAATTCACTGCACAACATTCACTAATATGAGTCCAAGCTTGAAATTTTAATTAATCCCTGACATTCACCAGGAAAACTGGAACCAATCTGTAACAGAACAACTTAATCTTGTGTTATATTTTTCCTCCACCCTTCTCAAAAGGACAGATTCCTATTATTCCTTTATTATTCAGCTTCTCATCGTTTTTTACATAGTATATTTCTGCCTATCGTCAGTTCATTTCTTAAAATCAGTATTCTATCACCACTGACAGTACTAGATAGCTCTATTTACAGCTTACTCCTATTCAAACTGAAAAAAAAAAAGAGAAAAAATACTAAATTGCTTTGTAAAATTTCACAGCACTTTTTTGCTGCAAACGTAGGTGATGTTCTGATAGGTTAACATTCATTAGTCAGTAAATTGTATTGTTTATTCCAAAGCAGTATTCTGTTGTTTTTGTTTTGGGACACCAGTTTAAAGAACTGAAATCGGCCATCTATTGCTTTTCTTACGCATTAACAGAATTTTGGGATGGCCTCTTGCGGTCAGTCACACAATACTGCAATTCCTTCCCCCTCCATACCCAATCTAAAAAGCAATTCTTTAAATCTATTAATCAAGAACTCAGAATAGTTCGTATCACTAGTATAAGTATTTGCTGGTAATCTTAATCTGATCTCCCAATAAATATTGCTGTAAAATAACAGACAAATACCCATCCATGTGATGCTACCCAGACATACAGAGTATTCAAAGTCTCGAAAGAAAGAACAGACTGTCATTTACCCAGCCATGACTTAAGAATTTTGACCCTCATGTATTACTTAGTAGTTCTGTACATTAAATTTCAATAAAACATATTAAAATATATTCTGCTCAGCTCCAAAGGTTTGTCTTTCCTTTCCATGGCTGCATGTCACCATCTACTACCAGAAAAGCTCCAAATTGACTCCTAAGTTAACAAACAGATGCAGGAAAACCACAAGTAAACAAACCCTTCCTACAACATCTGCAGTTGAAAAACTCGTTGAGTTTACCAGTTCTTATGTATATAACGAGTTGTAAAAGCAGCACAGATTGTTTTATTCTGATAGAAAAATCTGCTGAAGATTTTATGATTGCAAAACCATTTCCAACTCTCTAAAAGCTGATGGCAGAACATTTCTGATGCTGGTGTTTGTGACAACTATGTCTTTTACCCCACTTCTAGGAATAATCCAAAAAAGCAGAAAAAAAAAAGTTATCTGCGTTTTTAAACTAAATACTTTTGATAATACACTAAATTTGCCTTAGGAGAGTCTCGACTAGTGAAATACCAATACAAAGAAACAAGTCAGTAACAGCAAACATTTATCATCCCCCATTTTAAAAGTCCAACATAAACTGTTCATACAGCACTTGGGGGTCTCTATACAGCAAAACTGAACTATCTAAAATAATAGCAGCAGTGCAGCATAATGTACTGCAATATCTTAAGTATTAGAAAAAATCCTTGGACTATCATTTGCAACCTAACTTCTGATACATGCCAAAACTCCTGCCACCAAGCTTAAACCAGCAGCCAGTTAAGCTACTCTGGTTATATTCAGGTCTATCACAATCACACCCTTGTTCTGCCATGTACAGGCACCTGTCAGAGAAAACGTTTGTCTCTGTAATTCAAGGAGAATTAGGGAAAAAAAATCTATTTATTGTTAACCTGAAATAAAGGAGAAGAAAAACAACAGTTGAGGCACCAATCTTCTATGGGGGTTCTTGAAATTCTTAAGAGAAAAACTATTTGCGAAGGTGAAAACGATGAGACTGTAGATTAAGCACTGCCACAAAGTCATTCTTCTTTCCCTTGGCAATTTGAAATAAGAACTTGTGTGCAGAGCTAAGAGAAATGCTTTTCAAGCTGCCCAACGCCTTGTTAGAGACGTTTTTACTTGTTTGCTTTTCCAAATGCTAAGTTTTTCAGGTAACTTTCTGATCTGATTATCTCTTTCAATTAATTTTAGATGTGGACGGTTTTAGCACAACCCATTTCAGCTGGTACCAAGACTAAGGTTTGGAATAAAACACTTGCTTTCTCACATTAAATTATTAAATGTTTTACCAAGATACCCAGAAACCGTTAGGAGAAGCCTTAAAAGCTGACAGATCTCATTAACCCATTGCAGTCTAGCAAGCGGTAACAAAATTAATTGACAGAGCCTCTTCCTTCTGTACAGTGCCAGATGGGCAAAAAAGAGGTTAAATGAAAACTGCCCTTTCTGGGAACCTGAGAGTTGCACCATCCTTTTTCAAGTTTGTCACAGACAGGATTCAGGCTGGAATTGCTCTACGTTCAAGCAAACAAATGTTCATCTCATTAAGATAAGAGGCTTCAAAGATCATTCAGTATTAATATAATGATGATTAAAGTCTTCAGCTGACCTCACTTGCTATTTCAGACACTATGAACACTTCCAACATGAGATATTCCTCACCCCAAAAGCTCTCATCCAAAACAGAAAATTACATATAGCATGGAAGAGAAGTTCTACTTTCAAAGAAGAGAAATGAAGTACAGAAAAAAGTAAATGGCTTCTTCAAAACTGTGGCAACTTAATCTGAATTCTGATTTGATTTCAGTGTCTTTACTTCAAGCTCCTTCTAAAATATTGTCAATCCTTTGGGATTTTATTCAATTCTCCTAAGACTTGGTCACTCCTTTGCATACAGACCAGAGAGCTGAGGAAGATAAATTTCATCAGTCTGAACTCTATTCCTTCTCCTTTATTTTTTTTATTATTATTATCCACTTCTATTTCTGCTGTTTTGATATCACTTTCTTGTTTTTTTGTTTTTTATTATAACTGAAAGTTACAAAAAAAATCACATGAATTAATTTATACCCTTATGGATAATGTTAATGCTGAGCATCAGAAAGACCTTACAGCTCTACCACAGCAGTATCTAGAGGCCCCCAAAATGATTCAGACTAGAAACAGCTAAGGCAACAATCTATACTAATTTGCTATATTTGCAGTTTTAATTTATTGATGTGTTTCTTGAATAATTGTTTCAAGCAATAATAAAAAAATCAATTTATGCGTTGTTTTGACAGAATTCAAAGTTAACAGGGCTTGACTGGAATCTCAAGCCATAACTAATTATGTTACCAGAACACCCTGCAAGTCCTTCTGGGAGAGATGAAAAATTTAACAGAGACACATCACTCTGGTGTCCAAGTCTCCCCCTACACAGAAACATTCAAGTTAGCAAGAAAAAAACTTTATTTTTAAAACTCTTTCAGAACTGGGTGAATTGGCCTATCAAATATTAAAATTACAAAGAATGCCAGAAGGCAGCATCAGTCCATGAGAACTGCGGCGGTTTCAGAGGAGCCCAAATCTGATACACCCTCTCTTTCCGATCAACAGCAGAGGAGCCAAGTCCTATGAAACGAACCATGAAATTCCTTAAACCAATTAGTAACCAAGAATTTTCTTTTAGAAAATAAAGGCGTCTTGAAATAAATCAAGAAGCTGATGCCACCAAATCATAATTCTCTTCAGACATAAATATAAGCAAAACAAACATACAAAAAAAAAAAACACATTAATTCTCTCCCTTATGAAAATGTTTCCCCAACAGAGTTTTCACTTTTGACATCCCAAATGCAAGATGCAATCACTCAGATCTCATGCCCTCAACATACTAAACTATATCGTACTCAAACCTCTGTGCATAGCTGTTGCAATGCTGTCTGATCCATCCTGGTACTCCAGTAGGGAATTTATTTCTCACATATGTCAAGAAGTTAGCCGCTTGCAACAGGCAGGCTAGATAGTTAGCACAACACCCATGCCTTTGACAAAAGGACAAGAACCTGAAGTCAAGATTTCAGCTGTGTTATTGTTTTATTCACCAATGTGAATAAATAATATGTACTGCTACTGGAGGACATTAGCAGAGCATGTTTGAACACCCAAATCTTATTAAGGAGAGCCAAACTCCATCTATGACAAAATAGTTGACCATATTTTAATATCTTCAAAAACTGATCGCATATACAGCTTGCCTGAAACTGCACTAATAATATTCGTAAGTGAAAAAACGCAACAAAAATAGCTTAAAATGGTAATTAAATGGTAATTTGTAATTTTCAAAATTAGTTGAAGATTTTATCTGCAAGCTTGACACACAGCCCATGTTTGATTTCCTTCTTGTGTTATTTTGAAACTTTATCATTGTTTTCTTTTCTCAATTCAGAAATCTCTCTCTTCCTTTTAAGTGATCTTAAAAAGCCAAAGCCAAAAACTGAAAGGTTTGTTAGTATTTTCATTCCAAGTAAGAGAACACTGGCTCCCTCCTACTCTCATCCACCCCCTGCCAGCTGCTCTGCCACTTCTGATGTAATTTGTGTAACTGCAACTTCCTGTGGCAGTTGCAGATGATCACACTGTGTCACCAGTACATCTGGCCTGTGTAATGTCATGATGAAGCTTACACTGACAGTCCACATGCTACAACCTCACTCTAGGAGTTTTAAACACTCCAACTGCCTTAATTTTACATCCCAATTCAGCAGACAGGCTACAATCCTCTCGAAACACTCACAATCCCCTTCTCATTTTATTCTACCACTCCAGTTCACCCGAATATTTTCAGGTGTTATTTATCCTCATGCTAGCAAATAGGTATCTACACTAACCCAGAATTTCAGTGATCTTTTGGATCCTTGGATAGCCTCTGTATTTCTCTGAATTTGGCATTTCCAGATTTCCGGTCACTCGGCCTTCGGCCACTAGCTCATTCTAGTACAGAAAGTTTTTCTACCTTCCCCAAGCCTGCTAAGTTTTTGATAAAACTCACACATTGTTCTTGGAGTCCCCCAATATTAAACAGCACAGCAAAGAAACACCATTCACACACTTCTCTATCTTACTTGGAAGAGCAATTGTAAGCAATTTTGCTTCGTATTAAATTCCAAATGAAAATAAAAATCTCTTATTCAATTCAATGATAGGGATTTTACAGCCGTGATAGAACAAACTGTCCTATATATTCAGGAGATATAGTATTAAAAATTAAGAAATTAGGCACATGAGACCAACATGATTTCATATTTCTTACTTTTTAAGCCAAGGAATGAAATCTGTTACTTCCCAGTAAGATTTTGGAATAATAACAACAGCAACACTATCAATAGTAATAATAATAATGTTCTGTATCAGCTCCCCAGGGCAAGTGCTCTCAGGAAGAACTACCAATTTACCTATCCCCTTCAATTAAACCAGTTACTGAACTGAAAAAAGGTACACGCACAGTCCTATTCTCCATCGTGCCACTGAGGATACATGACAAAAAATATAAACTTGGACTGAATTAAAAGCTTTAGGCTTTACAGAATCAAAGTTTAGTTGAAGTCGAAAGAAACTTCTGGAGATCACCTAGTCCAAACCACTGCTCAAAACAGGGTCAGCTACAACAGGTTGCTCAGGAACACATTCAGCTTTGAATATCTCTGGAGACAGTCTCTCTGGCTAACCTGTTGAAGTGTTCAAACACCCTGACCATAATTTTTTTTTCTCACATTTAAATTGAGTTTTCTCCAATT
Source organism: Anser brachyrhynchus (assembly GCF_964034855.1). Classification (NCBI taxonomy): domain Eukaryota; kingdom Metazoa; phylum Chordata; class Aves; order Anseriformes; family Anatidae; genus Anser; species Anser brachyrhynchus. The sequence continues at coordinate 194,602,322 of NC_137694.1, forward strand.
TGTGTCCATTGCCTCCTCCCCTGTCACTAGGCACCATTCAGAAGACTTCAGCACCATCTTCTCTGTAATTGTCCTCTAGTACAAGACATACTCCAAGCCTTTAATCATCTTTGTGGCACTTCACTGATCTTGCCTCCAGTACACACATGTCCCTCTTGAACTGGAAGCCCAGAATCAAACCCAAGTATTTCACCAAGGCTAAGAAGAAGGGAAGGACCACCTCCCTCAACCTGCTGGCAACACCCTGCCTAACACAGCCCAAAATGTGGTTGACCTTCTTTGCTGCAAGGGCACATTGTTGGCTCAAGTTCAACCTGTTGCCCAGGGCTGCTTTCTGCAAAGTTGCTTTGCAGCCTGCTGGTCCCAACCTGTACTGGCAACCTCCACAGGTGCAAGACTCAGAGAGCTAGGAAAGGCTTGAGCAAACTAAAAATACATAAATAAATAAACCTCAAACAGCTGAGCAGCAGTGCCTAGATGATCTAGATCTTTTGGACTAGATGATCTTCAGAGGTCCCTTCCAACCTCATCCATTCTGTGACTACTAAATCAAAAATTACTTTTATACCCCAAACTCTAAAATAGTACGTTCCCACCTATGCCTTAACTATGGCACAATAGCAGTAAGTCAGGATGGCTCTTCAGACATTAGCGTCATGAGCCCATGTTCAGAATCAACTCACCCAGGCCATACAGAGACACTTACCACCACTTGCTAAAACATGACTGTTCTTTCTACTGATGCCACACTTTAAATATCAGAACAATTTAGCAGTTCCAAACACTGCTGCTAAGGCACATATCAGCAGGTCAATTATTCCAGCAGCAGTTCTATTCAATTAGCATACCTCAAGAACCATAGTACAGCAGATGAGTACTTACCCTTTGAGCTTTCTCTTTTAACTCCTGATCTTGGGCTAAGAAAGCTTGCATCCTCTTTTGGATGTCTGTAAGCTTATCAGGATTGATTCTAATTAAAAAAAAAAAAAAGTTAGCTTTAATTATTATAACATGCACAAATAAGCACCTATTAAATTCTCAGGAGTATCTTCAAATTTTCTACATTGCTTTAATATGCATAAAACTATCTTCACTCTGAACAAGCTTACAGAGGAACCATATTACATACACTCTTCAAAAGATTAACACAGAAAAGAGAAATGGGAGCTCAGACTTTTTAACCAGATAGAGTTTTTGGTGAAGGAGATTAAACTTGTCCCAAAGCAAAGCCAAAGTCAGCATTAAAATAATTCTCAAATTTATAAAAATGCTGAGAAAAAAAAAAATACAACTGCAATGAACCACAGTACTGCTTTATACTGAGACAGCAGTCTTCCTAAGGAAATTCTCAGTGTTTTTGAAAGCTTAAATAAGATCCAGTGTATTGAGAATACTAAAATTAACTTTTCTGTTATAACCAGATGAGCAAAAATAAAGGACGTTGAGATTAAGCAGATTTAAGAGCTCCTCAAGATATTTTTCAGGTGGATGGAGAACAGCTACTATATTACAAGAAATGCCATTAAATCTGGTAAGAAGTTATGCAAGCCCTCTCCCATTTTTTACTCTTATTCCGGTGATATCTACACTATGCTAGGCTTATTTGCCAAGATCCTTACTCACCTATTTCTTGTTTTGACCTGCTAATACCACCCTAGGATATCAAAAAAGTTACTAAACATGGTTGGAGTATACCCTTCAAGCAGAGGTCAAAAGAGATGTTCTAACACAACTACCAGATTTCTCACACTGGATCCTGCTGCTGTGTCATGTCATCCCATACTGTACAACAAAACATAGCTTTTGTTTAAGAAAACCAAGAAAAATAAAAGAATCAAAATCATGTATCTTTACATAACACTGAGTCAGTCTAAAAAACATGACTGATTGAAATACTAGGCAAGAAACATTTCACAGTAATTTTCTGTAATGTAAACCATTATGATCATCTATTATTCTTACTAAACAAGAAAGCAGCCATTAAGCAAAGGGTTGTGGGTTGTTACTGAGCAGTACTTTAAAGACATGAAAGCTTTATTCCCTCACCATTTCAATTTCATATGTCTGTCAGGTACAGCCAGTGGAAGACTGTAGCGCACACAAGCTGTTTGGTGACAGTTTCAGTGAAAGATCAAATAGCTGAGTTCCAGTTTCAAGACAGCATATAATTTGCTCTGAATGTGTAAAAATGTAAGACAGAAGTCAAGAGGCATGAAAAATTCAGTGGGACACAAACTGACCAACAAGTTTTTGAAATGCAGTGCAGAACAGAGTGCACATAAGATACCAAAGACGGAAAAAGTAAATTGAGAGGAAGCTCTTCTAGATTTTGTTCCACCAAACAAGATTAAGAAGGTAACAGCAAAAATATTTATGGTCCTAACACAGGAAACATGGTAGAATAGCAAAATAAAAGCTGCAGCTTCAGGAATACTGAATTGTATTAGAAGGTACAAACACAAAATATACGACCTCACTGCAGAGGAAATAAAGGAAGAAGAGTAAAAAAGCTAGCTAGACAAAATCAAGAGGTTTACAATGACCTGAAACTCAAAAAGAAACCTAAAAACAGAACTGAATACAAGTATAAAAACCAGCACAAATACACTGGAATAAAGAAATAAGAAAAAATTTGTGTGTGTATACAGATAGACAGATAGGAAGGGATAGCAAAAATTACAAAAAAAAAAAAAACTTATCACTGATAGTAAGACATCCCAGGAAAGTGTTGGATTACTATTACGTTATGGGAAAGTTACTAATAGATAACATGCACTTAAATTAGCCTGTGTCTTTTCCCTCTCCCTTGTCTTTACTCAAGTGGCAGCTGACAACAGTTACAGCACAGTCCAAGCTCACACCCGAACTGGAAATCCTGGGTTAACAGCTACTTTGATAAAACAACCGGGTCAAAAGAATCTTGCACCTTATCTAAAGGGAAAGCGTGCTTCGGGACATAGCTGTATTTATTTGTGTAAACTCATCTGATGTAGGTAAAAATCTAGGAAACAGGGCAGATAAACATAGTGCTCATCTTCAAAGGTGGCAAGAAAAGAAGTTAAACAATCATTTCTTCTTCACTTGGTACTGAAATATCAACTTGTAAATACCTGAAGAAAATAAGCAAACATGTCATTTAATTGGCAATACAGCTTAGTCAATAGGAAAGGAACAGCAGATGTGGTATCTTGATGTCAGCAAAGCATCTGGCAGTCTCATATCCTCAATAAGCTAGGGAAACACAGTCTATGTGAAAGCTCTGAGTAAAGGCAAAACCAGCTGTGGAGCTGTTGTAGTTATGACTTACTCACTGTCAAAGTCAAAACGAATACCAAGTTCCAATTCTCACCCAGGCCCGCTATTAGGTCCTCCAAGCATTATGAACAACAGTCTTAGACAAGTTGTAAAAAAAATAAAATCCATGTGCAGTCAACAAATTTTAAGTAATTTAGAAAACTTGATACTTCGTAGCTAAACGCAAGGCAAGATATCGTAGTGTAAATCGAAGTTTTGAGTTTTCAACTTGTATTCTTGTTTCAAAGTCTTTACAACATAAACTCACTGATAACATGTCCCTTTTAGACAACATGAGAAGCAGATAAATTGCAAGATGTCAGTACATCGGAAACTGAGCCACACGTTCAGCAAACACAACATGGGGACACACTGAGAGTCAGGCCATGGTACGAATCAATTCCAGCCCCAGCTGCTTATGAGATGTAAGTATTCTTGAGAAAATGGGCAGGGAAGTTTCATTTCACCAGCATGCAATACATCTAGGGGAAAGGCTGCTAGCTAAAAAATATGACATGAGAAAAACTTTAGTAGTGATCTAAACTTGCAAGACTGTACAGAGTAAGTCAGAAGTATTTCCAACACTTTTTTTCTCTCCTTATGATTTATTTATTTCAACTTTATGGATTACCAAAACCAGATGGGTGTTTAGATGGCAAGTCATCCAACACGGGATTTTCAAGAGAGGATGCCCACATGAAGACAACTCTAAGCCAACCAGTGCAGGCCAGATTGCTATTTTGTTACAAAAGCATTACTTGTAGTTTTTAAACTTAAAATCACTTTTTTTTTTTCCATCATGTAGTTTCAGTATTCCACCCAGCTTCCAAGCAGCAGCAATTTTTGCTCTCTGCTATCAGTCTGGAAGTTGGCTTCCTGAAGAGCAGAGACAACCGGTAAGGCTGTAGAGAGCAGGAAGAGCTGGGACAGCGAGTGACTGCACAGAGCTGCCAGCCTCACACCAGCACATCACGTACAGGTATGTAACCACACTGGGTAGTGACACAAATGGTTTTCCTACAGTAATGATGGCTTTCAGGAGGCGGCAAGTTTTAACAGAATCTCCAGTATTAATAATACTGCCATGTAGAACACATATCTAAGTATTCTCCACTGTGAGAATCAAAAGCAGCAGCTTCTTTCAATAACCACATTCTTGTTATAATATTAAAGCTAGCAATATTTCTTGTTGGCTATATACCTCAGGAAAGGTCATGGAGATCATCTTGAGTGCCACCGTGCGGCACTTACAGGGCAAGCAGGTGATCAGACCCAGTCAGCGTGGGTTTATGAAAAGCAGGTCCTGCTTGACTAACCAGATCACTTCTATGACAAGGTGATGTGCTTAGTTGATGAGGGAAAGGCTGTGGATGTGATCTACCTAGATGTTCATAAAGCTTTTGACACTGTTTCCCACAGCAATCTCCTCAAGAAACTGGCTGCTCATGGCTTGGATGGGCACACACTTCACTGGATAAAAAAACAGCTGGGTAGCTGGGCCCAGGGTCATAGTGGATGGAGTTAAATCCAGTTGGTGACCAGTCGCTAGTGGTGTCCCGCAGGTCTCAGCACTGGGGCCAGTTCTCTTCACTATCTTTATCAATGAGGGGGTTGAGTGCACCCTCAGAAAATTCACAGATGACACCAAGTTAGGCACGAGTGTTGATCTGCTCGAAGGCAGGAGGGCTCTGCAGAGGGATGTGGATAGGTCGGACTGATGGGCTGAGGCCAACTGCATGAGGCTCAACATGGCTTAGCGCTGGTCCTGCACATGGGGCACAACAACCTCATGCAGCGCTACAGGCTAGGGGAGGAGTGGGTGGAAAGCTGCCTGGCAGAAAGGGACCTGGGGGTATTGGTCAATAGTCAGCTGAATATGAGCCAGCAGTGTGCTCAGGTAGCCAAGAAGGCTAACGACATCCTGGCTTGTACCACAAATAGTGTGGCCAGCGGGACTATGGAATTGATTGTCCCTCTGTACTCTGCTCTGGTAAGGCTGCACCTCAAATACTGTGTTCAGTTTGGGGCCTCTCAGTACAAGAAGGACATCGAAGTGCTGGAGCATGTCCAAAGAAAGGCAACAAAGCTGGTGAAGAGTCTAGAGAACAAGTCTTACGAGGAGAGGCTGAGAGAGCTGGGGTTGCTTAGTAGTCTGGAGAAAAGGAGGCTCAGGGGAGACGATACTGCTCTCTACAAATACCTCAAAGGAGACTGTAGTGAGGCAGTCTCTTCTCTCAATCAGCAAGTGATAGGACAAAAGGAAATGGCTTCAAGTTGAGCCAGGGGAGGTTTAAGATGGACATTAGGAAAAATTTATTCACTGAAAGGGTTGTGAAGCATTTTAACAGGCTGCCCAGGGAAGTGGTTGAGGCATCATCCCTGGAGGTATTCAAAAGACATGCAGATGTGGTGTTTAGGGACATGGTTTACTAGAAAACTTAATAGTGCTAAGTTAACAGTTGGACTTGATGATCTTAGAGGTCTTCTCCAACCTAAGTGATTCTGTGATTCTGATTCTCTATTTGCACTTCCTTTGGTAAAATTTTCTAGAGAGAAGGAACTTGTTATGATAACTCTTTCAGAAGCAGCATTGATCTTGTTGCTCAACAAAATTAGATGCAACGAAGAAATCTCAAGGTAATATCAAAAATAATTTCAGTTCACAGTTTGCATCTAAAACTTTGAAGTTACAGACTAATAAATATGCCTATAACATTTAATACCTTCAGAGTAGTTTTTGCTATATCTGAATACTCTACAGTACTATATTTATTGTTGCATATTTTAGTTTCTCTTGCTCTGCTTGAGCAACAAAAAATGACATCATTAAAAGCACTAACTGTAAATTTGCAGCTTGTGCTGATTAGAAAAGAATGGTATACTGTAGCAAGCTCTACAGGGAGCTTCGCTATAAAATTGAAAGTCAGGAAAACAAAACAAACCCTAGCCTTTTATTTTCCTAAATACACGTTCAAAAATTCTTCCCCCTACATCCTTCAAATTATATAACTTTGAAAAGCCCTATATAAACGAAGTAAAGAAATGTTAAGAGCTGTTTGTAGAAGAAATACAAAACAAGAAAGGAGCAGAAAACTGTTTCTTATGATATTTATGCAAGATAAAATGCTAACAAAAACAGCAAAATTCTATGAGTCTATGATGTTTTAGAAATAAAAAGCTTCCAAAATGAATTTCAGAAGGTTGAAGAGTTAAACCCCATTTGCAGAAAGCAATGCTCAATAAACATCTAACTCACCATGTAGAACAATTCTTGAGAATCTATAATTGTATGAATATGTATATACAACACAGGAAAACTTCAGCAAGAGACCTGCAATGTCATCCATGAGCTGATGGAACTTCTTCAGCAATTTATCAACTGACAAAACACACCAGGGTTGTAGTAATTGGGAAACTGGTTAGAAGTAAACAACCTGACAAGGATTGTCATTAATAGCTTTTAGGATGGAGGTGGTTTGAAATCTAGAAGTAATTACAAAATTTATTTTCCTTTTTTTTTTTTTTTTAAGAACTTCAGTCAGCCTTTTAGAAGTGTGGCGCTAAACAAGTGTTAAACACACTAAGTAGACCGTTCTAATTAAAAGTAGTACCCTTCATTACAATGTTGCAAATATTAATAAGGTGTCCCTTGCAAACTGGGAAACTCAAGCATAGGGGGCAGGCTGTTAAAAAGTATTATTTATTGAAATCCTTGACTTTGCTTATACTGGTTCCATAACCTATTCAAACAATTAACTATATTATTCATGAAGTTAAAACTTTAGCTGCCAAAGAAAGATGAACTATTTATACTGTGCATGAGAACAGACATTTATTTAGAGAAAACCAAAATGAGATTAATGATTTGATTAAATATCATTTTAAGAAGACAAAAGATGATGTCTGGAAAAAAAGACATTTTGCTTAGACTGTGGTGGTTATACAATTGATTCTTTTAAGGTGCTATCATGCTTAAAGGAAAAGAAAACACCACAGACAGTAAAAGAAAACTTCAGGAACAATTAGACTTTTAGTAGCTATTTGACTTCAGTTTTGCTGTCTTAGCAAAAGGTATCTTTTGTTTGAAGTTCATGCATGTTCTATACAGAATTGTTACCTGTATTTGCCAAGAAAAAGTGTATTTACTTCACTGGCTGCTGTGTAGTCATTCTGTTAGAAGCTACATTCACAAGCACAGTTTGCAAGTACAACCACTAGAATTTAAAAAAATCCACTAAATCTTAAATCTGGGAAGTGCTATATGCATGTTTTTATACTCCGCAGAAATGACAACTTGTGTCCAGGCATTGCATGTTTGGAGTGATGATATTTAACTGTGATATTAAAAACGGCAATCATCAGCAAAAACAGTCAGGAAAGTCCTGTTCATAGCCTACTACCTTGTGAAGCTGAATGCTGGTGAACTCAAAGAGTAAGATTCAGTAGAAACTAACAGTATTCTGTGGTTATCATTCCAAGCTTTTGCTAATCACTACCACCACAACTGTAACGGACCACTTGAGCCTTACTTTCCACTTAAAAAAAAAAAAAAGTTTGTTAAAAGTCACTTTCCCATCAAATTGCAGTTGAACACCTTATCCTGGCTTACCTTAATGCATCGTATTATTTAATTTACAATAGAAAAAGCTAAATTAAGTGAGAAAGTGTCATTATTCAAATCTAGTGAATGAGAAGTCGTAAAGCATGTGTTCACTTGCATTTCTTAACTTGACAAACATGTATGGAAGTGTAAAAAAAAAATCAGGTAATGATATAAATAGCAGTAATTTCTTACCTTTTCTCATTAGAATTCAAAGAATATACTATAAGTTATTTTTAAGCAGACCTGAAGGTTTAAGTGTTGAGGTAATAATAGCCACTTAAAGTTTCACCCTATTCTGTTTTATTCTCCAAAACAATTATTCCACCAACACTCTCTGCATACAGTTAATTATCTTCTAGTCTTAGGTATCTTCACCTTCAAACCATAACTTTTCAAAATAAAACAGTCCTAGCCTTGCTTTTATCAACTGGTAGAAATTAATTCCTACCTTGCATCATCCTTTTCTGTATTTCTTCTAGCTCCACTCTATGACTTCTGACATGCAGTAACCTGAACTATGTGAGCATTCAAAATGGAGTCAAGCTCACAGTGTATTTCCTGGCTTGCATTCACGCTATTTTCCCCCCATATTTTTTTACAATTCTGTTTCTTCTGTTGATTTAGCATTGGGCTGACAGCCTCAAAAAACACAGAACTGCTAAGTAAGAAATCACCACTTATTTATTTTTAGTGTTTTCTTTATTTATTGTTTTTAAAGCTAGGGCTTATTTCTTTCCTACAGGTACATTACTCTGCATTTAATATATATTGAAAATATAAAGGGGGGGGGGGTCTTTTTTTTTTTTAAACATAGTATCATTATATAATTTTGTAACTCTTTCAAAGTCAGCTCTCATTGGTACAGAGAGCATAGATCCCTACTGGTCTCCATTAGTATATTCTCTCCAGTAACAAAGATGACCACTTAGTCAAATTTTTACTTCCTGTTCTTCAACTAGCCAATTCAGAAAGATCATGACAAACTGGAGAAATAGTCTAGAACTAAAGAAAAGACAGGTAAGAGAAACCAGAGTAGTGAAAGGTCTAAAAAACATTACAAGGAAAGATTAAAGAAATTGTAATTATTTAATCTGCAAATGAAAAGGGAAAGAGATAGGGTGATAATGCTCAATTACATAAGAAGTAGCTGCAGAGAGTATGAGAATATCATTTTCAATAAATTCTTGGCACAGGATAAAAGAAATATTTCACTTAAATTATTGTAAGACTTATCAGACACTTGAGGAAAAAAACTTAATGACAAGAACTGTTGAGTATAGATGAGATCACTTTGCAAAATTGTGGAAATATTCATTGGCAAATTAGACAAGCATTAAGTACAAGTAATTTGTACAGCCAACCCTGCCTTTAGGAAGAGATGGAAGAGGTAACCTCTCAAGGTCTTTTCTTCTTCTTCAACAGCATCAAAAACACATCACTTCCCTTGTTTGTCCAATTCTAGGCAATTCAAGCATTTGATTACACCATGACTGACATACTCATAACATGTTATTCCTCGGGAAAGGCTGGCAGACAAACCATCAGTCACTTACTTTATTTCATTGACAGGTACTTTCTTCTGCACCAGCTGCTGCACCATGCCTTTTTCTTCTGAGGGAAGCAGCACTAACAAAGCTTCACCCCCTTCTTTGTATCTGATCCAAAGGAAAAAAAAAAGAAACAAATTAAACATGCAAAACATACAATTTTTTGTAGTACTCCTCCTGCCTTCTCCACTCGTATCTGTCTTGTTTTTTCTATGCAGGTAAAACTTTTCAGTCACCTCAAACATAACTGGCTTGTTTTCTGTATGAGAAGTTAACTTCTTCCTCTACCTTTATTCCATTCAGTCTGTTTCTATGCCAATAACTCTCCCACTGTCCCTTATCTATTCATTTATCTTCTTGCCATTCAAATATCTTTGGCTGCTTTTACTCCATCACATTTCCCTGCTGGGCCTTTATTCCAATTGCATTCATTCTTCTCCATCAGGAGAAACATCAAGGAAAGGATATTATACAAAAGATACCAACTGTCAGCAGGAGGGTGGGAGATGTTACCAGTTTGTGTTCAGGTCAGAAACCACAGAGAACAAAACTGTGCCAAGGTAGGTGACATATTCCAAGAGAAACTTGGCAGCGATGGAAACAACCTTACAAGCTTGAGAAGCAGGCCCGTGTGAACCTAAGCACAAGAAGGACATGGACACATTACAGTGAGTCCAGAGCAGGGCCATGAGGATGATCGAGGGGCTGGAGCACCTCTCCTGTGAAGACAGGCTGAGGGAGCTGGGGAAGTCCAGCCTGGAGAAGAGAAGGCTACAGGGAGACCTTACAGCAGCTTTCCAGCACCCAAAGGGGGCCTACAGAAAAGTTGGGGAGGGACTCTTTGTCAAGGGGTGGAGTGACAGGACAAGGAGTGATGGCCTTAAACTAAGAAAGGGTAGGTTTAGACTGGATATAAGGAAAAAAATCTTTACTGTGAGGGTGGTGAAGCACTGGCAGAGGTTGCCCAGAGAAGCTGTGAATGCCCCATCCCTGGAAGTGTTCAAGGCCAAGTTGGGTAGATGGCATCTCTGCCCATGGCAGGGGGGCTGGGTTTAGATGGCCTTTAAGGTCTCTTCCAACCCAAGCCATTCTGTGATTCCAGGAAATCACCAGTCCAGTCTTTGTGCATAGATACAGGGACAGAAATGCTGTGTAAGGAAGTGCTGGAGTCAAGACTCTGACCTCCAGTGAGTTATCTTCAGCCACGGAGAGTGCAAAGTACATCCTTCGGCACGCCAAACAACAGTCACACCATTAACTGATAAAAACCACTTCAGATGGAATATAGAGAGCCCGTATTTCACCAAGTATAAACAGTTATCACTTGGCAAAAACAGAACTGCAAAACTGTTTGAAAACTATAAACACTATCTGTCACAGCATAGTAAGCAACACAAGCAGCAACAAAATCTGCAGTTAAAACAGTCTGACAGCTTTTATTACAGCTCTCTGCTTTCATTTGATGAATCTGAAAAATCACAACAAAATGTTCTGGAATGCCTTTTTCTTTTTTGCTCTGTGCTATGTATTACGGGTTTTGGGACTGACTTTTAAAGATGATTTAAAAAATTATCCTGCCTTTAAAATTTTTACAAGACTTTCATCGTTAAAATTAACCCTTACATTCTATATTTTGGCATTTCACATAGAAATCAAATTGATACAAGAGGAGAGCTTCTGCCATACACCAACACTGTGAAAGTTCATAGTTTTTAAATTGTTTGGTAAGAATATATGAAAACAAACAGTAACACATTTGGAATTTGACCCCAAAACAATACTGTTTGGGGGTGAGGGAGAGATACTGTAAATATGTGTATATAATTGCATTATTTTAATGCACGTAATTAATAGACTTAAAATGTTCTTAATGCAGAAATATCAGCTTGTAGTCTTTTTATTCAAAAGAGTTCTAAATAAAAGAACTCTCAGGCTTAAGGCAAGTAACTGCCTTTACCAACAGCACAGCAGACCATAAGCCACTGCTGACAGAACATTCCATGAATTTTTCAGCTCTTTATATAATGATTAAAGTTGGGAATGACTTGCATGTATAGGTGAAGCCCACTTTCTAAGAAAGCTCTATTTACTTCAACCCAACCAGATTCCAGGCTGTATTTCCACCAGGTAGGTAGCAGATGCTGCCACTGTCTGAACAAGCAATGGATTCCTGGAAAGCCAATGAACCACAGAAGATTCTGCCCTTTATGGCAAAAAATGATGATCACAGTCCCAAGGCAACTAATTATTCATCAAAAAGAACTCTCAGTACTGTAGAAAACAAGGAGAAAAAAAAATACTCTCTTTTATCTACTGAAAGCTTGTATGAGACAGGAAGACAGAAATTACATTGCTGTCAGAAAGAGTCTCACCAATTCATTACACAGAGTAACACACACAGACCTGTTAGTCTCTTCGAAATAGATGCTATGACAGGAAAGTATTCAGAAAAGATCTATGAGAATGACCAGGTATCTGGAAAGAGTACCTGTCTAATCTCTTAATAAGAATATTCCTCCTTTATCAAGATGACAAAAAAAAGAAAAGTCTTAATTCCACCATATATATATATACACCTACAAAGGATGGTCTTTGTAGATTCCTTACCTTTAGTTAAAGGTAGGAAGTGGTTTGTACAGTTTTTTGTTTGTTTGTTTGTTTTTCCTGGCATTTCTTGTCTTTGAATGCCTGACAAAATTCTTAAATTGCTGTTTAAATATACTTCTTTTATTCAGTGTGCAAGACACTGTGAAAGGCCAGTGCCATACAAATCATATAAGAAATACCCATCATGGGTCAATAAATGCAGATACCCTCTCTGCAAGCCACAGATCCAAACTGTGTTATGATATAGTATGGGAAATGTCATTCTACATCAGTTTTGCTTTAATAGCTTTTCCTCAGTACACCCGAGGTTACTCTCAAAACATCATGCAGGACCAGATAAAGCTTCAAGCTGACCCTTGAAAGGTGTTCTTGCATTGTTAGTGCTAAACACTTCCTTTCAGGAAGTACAAGTTCAGGAGATGTAATACTGCAGGTACATTCCATACATAATTCACACACAAAAACCTACCACAACCTGTTATCTATGAACAACAATGATTTCAGTGTTAAAGTCTTACAAAGCCTTTATAGAGAGAAAATAGTACTATAGCTAAGTAGAGAAACAATCACAGGAAAATAGACAATAAATAGATAGAGGTTTCGAAATATCCATACGTTCTCATCTTTTGGCAACTAATAAGGAAAAAAAAATTAAATATTTCTCAGAGCTGATGCCTTCAAAGATTCAAAGGGACTGAAAGACATCTGATAACTACTGATGCAGTATAAGCCTTTTCCTTACCTACTTTGGAAACGTTCACTCTTTTAAATGTCAATATTTTAAACCTACTTAAGGAGTCTTTGCCCATTTTTATACTGCAAGTGTGATTTAATTAATTAAAACAGATGGTTTAATATTAATGCTGCTCTTTCAGAGCTAAACATGAAAATGAAATTATTATAGAATTGAGTAAGCTGAAGAACAAATAATCTAAAGTACCATCTGGGAAGGTTTGTATCTGTTTAGTCTCTCCCATGGGTGTTTAGTTACAGAAAACAAAATCCAAGCCTACAAAAAATGAGTTTTGCTTGGGCAAAGTTTTATCTTATTTATTGAAAAGAAAAAGAACAACTTACTAACGTGCTAGTAAGAAAATTATGGTCTTAAAGATAACCTCCAAGACAGAGGTTGCAGAGGAAAGCTTCAATTTTCAAAGTTTTTCTCTGTGTCCTTCATACCAAGAACTTCTATATTAGCAAACTTATGAAAGCACTATCTACTAAAAACTGTCATAAACAATAAAGAAAAGAACACTTAAATTTTCTGCTCAGCATTTGTTTTCATTACAATGCCTGAAATATAGGAGAAAAGAACATCCTTCAGCCTCTTAAGGGAATAAAGTTCTCCACTAATGCCAACAAAAGAGAATTCCTGTAATTACTTTCAGTAGACACAGACGAAACCTTTGAGCCTTTATAGATGACAAAGCAGCAAAGAGTCAACCTCAGTTACTGAAATTCTTCAGTACGAGGACTACTTCTACAGAAAAGATGACATTAGGAGAAGTTCTCCCCATTCCTGCTAATAGAAGCCTTCAAGTTGCCTGTTATCACTGAAGCCAAACATCTGTCTTAGTGAATAACGAATCACCAGAATTAATTGAATATGCACCTCAACTGTGCTGGACAAAAGTAAGTTAACCTCGAAGTAATCACACTTTCTCAACTGTTTAGTAATTGATGATATTACTTATCTTGTCATATCCTCAAGGTGATCAACAAACCAAAGCAGGGAGTCATCTTCGCATTGCAATTTAAGCAGTCCGTTAGTATTCCAGATACTATTCGTTCCCGTTCTGCAGAAAATTGCATCTTGCTTGCAAAAAGTCTTTGAAAAAAGATATTCATCTCTCTCCTATTTATTTATTAGTCTGCTGGCTTCAATACTTATCAAAAGGCAAGTAACTTCTCTGTAACTCTATCTTGACTTACAAGCAAGGAAGCAGTGACAAATCATAATTAGCACTATAAAGCAAAGGGTAGGAATGATGTATTTACATTGATTGCAGATGAAAAGATAGTTTAAGGCTAGCAGTAACTGATCAGCTACTTGGCCTCCACGAAAACCATTTTTTCTCATCCTGCTGTCAATGAGTGGTTGCCATGCTATCAGTTCCTTCCTACTTGATACTAGCCGGCAGCTCGAGGTGATTTTTAGCTGAAGTTTAAATAGTTTATTCACCATGACAGAACCTATCCTCTTGATTTTAACCTTTTTCTTTTAGTAAATGAGTTATTCTGCAACTCTTTGATCCTTTACTGGGGAAACAGCCCTCTTGACATTTTTAACCATTTTTCTTTTCTGTACTTATAATTAGCCAGTACCACACAGCCCTAAATAATGGATCCTGTTTGCTTCTCATCCAGCCTTTGGATGAAGGCATAACTATGTGCCTGCAAGTAGGTAAATATTCATAAAATTAATGAAGGAGAAAAAACAGAAAGATAAGTTTAACAATTAAAATTGTGCTGCGTATTATGCCATAAGGACCCGAGTGAAGCATATCTCATATCATTAAGAAAATTGTGGTTATGATCCATATCTAATAAACTAAATGATTGCACTCAATGTGTATTTCAGTAATATTTCTATTGTATTGCTGTGACATCTGGGGAAGGAAACTAGTACATATGGACTGAAATCTAAGAAACTTTATAAATAGTTTCTTGAGCTTATAGTTATGGCCTTAGATAAGAAGCTTAATATTTGAAATCAGATTAACAGGATTGAAATTTTAAATTTGACTGAATTCAGAAAGATTCTTTAGCTGGGCTTTATAATCAGACAACACCTTATTAGTATTTATGTAAGGCTGAACAGCCTGGTAATAATCCGACGTTCAAATTCTAGTCCTACACAGACATTAATTCAAGGTATCAGTTTTAATCTCATTTATTAAATAATTTAGTTCTGAAAATACATTTTGGTCAAACTCAAAACCATGAAGGATAACGGTAAAATTTGTGAGAGCAATGAGGCCAGCACCTTTAAAGATTTGTGGATGATAACTACAGTGTCCAGAGAACTTCCCCTAGAAAGTCAAAAAGATTTCTGAAATACCCAAGAAACACACACACACACACACACACTGTATTTCCAAAATAGACTATGTGCATTACACAATATATTATTTGAAATGAGTGCACCCTCGGTCACCATTACCTGTGTTTCCCAGTCAGATTTCTATCAGTTTGCAGAGCTTAAAAACAGAAAACAAAACCAAGTATGATGCAGCGTAAAGATTACATGAAATTTAAGCGTAAAATACCTGTTTCATTAATATCTCAACTGTAATACATGGGAAGTCATGCCAGTCATTATAACCATGAAACATTAAGGTTAAATAGCTGTTAACAGTCTAATAACATCAAAGCCAAGCCCACTAACTTTGTTCACTTTTGCATGTCCATTACACAATCTAATTACATATTTCCACGGTTCTTCCACTGAACCCTTTGTTTATCATACATGGAGTCGAACTATTAGTATGAAGCTATTTAATAGTTAATTCCACCGTGATACCTAATTATTCATCATGTAAAGCCATCATTTATTCACTTGACACAATTTAGACCCCTCCCGGAACACTTCCTCAGCACTTGATTTTGCAAAAATAACATTCTTTAAACCTTTGCACACAGTTTTCGTTTCCATAAAGAAACCAGAACAAAACAATTCCATCACAACCAAAGCTAAAAAAAAAAAAAAATCCCTGCTTTTAGAGCAAAGATTTATAAATGTCCTGTAAAGACAGAAAGAATAGATCCTCTTTTCCAATGGAAGTCTATCTATTTCTCAATCTACATATGACTGCATTTGAGATTTGTGGCTGAGGAAAAAAGCAGGCATAGCATATTTCTTCATATTTTGTAAGAAGTACTTAGAAATATTATTAAAATTAATATTAATATTTAAAAAGTACTTAAAAGAGAGAATGGCTATCTGCGTATGCAAATATACATCTAGTTTTCAGAAGCTAGGTTATAGTGACTTCCCAATCTACATTTTCATTAAGTTAGCTAAAAACTTGATCATACTTAACATAATAAGGACCAGAAAAAGTGGAGTCAAGTTCTATTATTTCTACCATGTAATTTTTAAATTATTTTCATTTCCTTGATAAAATAGCTACAGTAGTGAAGGAAAAAGCATTTCACTGATGCACGTTTGTCTGCACTGAACTCTTTTTATGTAAAGCAACAACATAAGACACCTAAAAAAATCCAAAAAATGTCAAAATTGAGAGCTTTATTCTGAGAAGACCTATTTCAATCTGATGCTCATATGAATAAATCTGTTCACCCACACACTACTCTTCAACAAAGAGGCACTAATATCCATATTTATCCCTAAGGCCTTCCACAGTAATAAAGTAATTCATACTTTTGTTTTAAAATTCACCTATTAAATCTGATTATATAAACTACCATCTTAAAACATATTTCTTAAACAAAGTAACAGCTTTAAGTCTTTCCATATTGGGCTCAATTCAGGCACAACTTTTTATACTACCTTCCAGGCCTTCTGCCACAAAGAGGATTGGTGAAATCTAAGCTTCAGAACAATAAAACATTACTCCTCTAAAGCCCAGAAGCAAGAAGAATTTTATCTGCTGTTTATCATACCTTCTACACTGCTGGGTTTCTTCCCTATTGTGGTAATTTGTTATTCCATTTTTCTCAAGAGACAAAAGAGCAGAGAAAACAAATGGATGAATATCAGAATTTCTGCCCTATCTACATGATCAGTGGTCTCTTATTCGATAAAGAATATTCTTTAAAACAAGCTTTAAAAAGAGATCTGTGTGCACCGCTATCTGAAACTGGTCTTTATCACCTACAGCCCAACAAAAATCACAACAGACCAGAAAGTTTACCTGCCATATACAGCTGAGCAAACTCTGTAGATAGCCTGTGCTCACTGATGGTTTCTAGCTTCAGCGAGAAGAGCTCTGTTTTTTTCCATGGGTTGCAAAAAAAATCCAAAGTTCCACAGAGCATTCAACACAAATGCACATCAATAAAAAGTGAACTGGCCTCACTCTCAGTTTCTTCTTTAGCTCATTTCTAGTGCTTTGTCCTCTCTTAGTTCTTTGTTGCACAGAACTTAGTTCAGTATCCTAAAAAAATGTATCAGTAAATATTGCTATGAAGTCAGAGATTGCTTAGGGTTTTGTTCATTTTTTTTTCCTCTGATCATTTCATAACCTTTTCCTTCTCTTGTCTGAACAGTAGCCTTTTTGTATCTATTAACAAGTTCTGAGAATCATGCAGCTCAGTTGTATTTATGCCACAAAGCCTTAATCCCTCCCATTCAGTCATATATCGGTTACTTGTCATTGTTTGCCAGAAAGGCAGAAGAAACAACGGACAAGAACAAGCAGTGGTTCACCATAAATTGATCTGAAAAGGCCTTTGGGAGGTTGTTGGTCCTCCAGCCTGGGCTGTAAGTAATCCATTTTCCACAGCAGTTGCGCCCACTCTACTGTGCCGAAACACAGATGCTTGCTTATTTTTTTATTACAGCTTCTAGGATAGCGTCATGTCAGCAGCTAATAACCTTAGCCAATTAATGCTGCAGTTTATTGAAACATTCCTGTCATTCTGCTGTAAAAATAATTCTAATGGCCAATACAAAAGCAGGTAAACATGGCTGCAGCATCACAGGCCACTGTCAGGTATGTACATAGGGTACAGTATTTAGAGAATTTAACAGTATGAATTGCAAGGTAAATATGTGGTGTCAACTATTTCTTGTGACCTTTAGTGGCAGTTATTTTTTTACCTAACTTGAGCTAGGATAATGATTTGACTGCAATATAATATGAGATGGTCTAAATACTGCATTTATTATAAAGAAACATCAGTAAAAGTGCTTCACTATGTCTCAAATAAGAAAAAAAAAATCAAACAAGGAGATGCCATCTTGATTATGCCGTTTATTCATGTCTCTCTCAGATTTCCCAATGCAAAAAAACCAAGTTTCCACCACTGAAATATAGTTCCATTATGCCACCCACATTTTTAAATGATTTACTGTCACTTGGACATATTATTCTAAAGATATTTTAATCTCATTTTCACACTTATGGTGTGCAATTACTTAAGGAGAGCCCCAATAAGCATGTTTCAAAGCAATTTATCTGATGACAGAGTAAGATCATTTCATGACTACAGCTCTTCTTAGTCTTTATTCACACTTCCTGGTTCTAATCATCATACCAGCCAGTACAAAATAGCTTGTCCTGGTAATACAGTACTTCGCTTTGAGAAGAAGGACTTTTACTATCCCATTTTCAGAACAGAGTTTGCCAAAAGGAAAAAAGCATATGTACAGCTAGACAGAATATGCCTACTTATATTCATATACACATTACATTTAGCAACCAACAAAAAAAAACACAGTACTTTCCTAAGTCATTTAAGCACCTAACAAACCTAACCACCTAACTTGGATTAAACACCATTAGTATCAGAAATCTGAGCCTGAGTCAGACCTAAAGCCAATATAAATATCTGGATTTAACAGAGAAAAACTGCAGAGCAAAAGTTTTATTCTGTTTTACATTTCACTGTCTCCTGACAGAGAGAAGTACGAAAGAAACAGTTTTTATAGTCCCCTCTGAAGGAAAAAACAGAGTAGAGGGAAGAATGTAATGCTAGGAAAGAAAGCAATTAATTACTGAGACATGCCAGGATATGGGTACATCCAAAATGCAAGATATTTACGCATGAATAGAAAGATAGAATAGACGTTTTGATGTCTTTTCTACTCATCAATGCAATCACAACTGAACGAAAAACATCCCAGTATATGTTCCTTTCATGCCACACAACTTACAAATTATGTTTGGAAAAACATTTTGGGAAAAAAAAAAATGCTATCAGGGTGCTTCAGATACTATTATCTTCTGCTGTCCCCTAGTGGCTCTGCAACTTGTTTCACAGACCTGATCAAAGAATATTTTCAATTGTAGGCTTCATGGACTACAGAAAAGAAGGCATCAACAGAAATTAAAAGACAGAAGTAATGATCATTTGCAAAACTCTGTTCAAGTATCACTTATTTACTTCGAGTTTTTTAAACTAAAACCCACAGGGAAACACTTTGATGTAGTATTTTAAATTACAGACTTCACTAAGAGACCATATGACAAAAATCTAGCCAAAAATATTTATGGGCATGGCCACGGTATTGTCAGCATTTTAGAAATTCTGTTACTGAACTAGTTAAGACTTTAAATACTTTAAAATGCAGCTAGGAGAAATAGCTTCCAATTATTCCCATAATGGCACACCTTTCAAGGTAAAAAGAAGAGAATCTATATATGCCAATTCCACTATAAACTAAAAGCATTACTGGACAACACCCAGATTTTCTTGATCTTACTTTACCATAAATCAAAAATGCAGAAGTTGCAATTTACGTTCTTCATAGGATGCAATGCAAGTGAAATACTAGTTATGGAACATGGCGGTCTTCTCCATTTAAAAAATCAATCTTCAACTTTCATTTTAGATAAGGGTTTGCAAAACTGCCAAAATAGAGGTGGGAACACATCCACAAGTGTTAGTCAAAGGTTTTTCAGCCCCCTCCCAAAAATAATTTATCTCATGACTTTCATATTTACTTTTGTATCACAAAATAATTTGATTTCAAAAGTAAACAGTATTTGGCATCCCAGTTTTAATTACAGCTTAACACAGTCTCCTAATTAGCCGAGATATTTAATTTAGCTTTCATTCCATGCAATTATACACTCGCATAACCCATGAAAATTTGTAATTAACTCTAACCTCATTAATGAGGACTACTAAACTGCAGTTGAGTTCATTTTTATCAAGTTTCTAGAAGAAAGATGAGCTTCTTTCATACTAACTGCATATACTGGAAACAAGTAAAGTTTCCTACTCAACATTCAGAGTTAACCAAGAAGCACATTCACAATTATCCACATTTAAAACTGCATTAGCGTACTTACTTAGTGTACAATATTTACCTATAGCTATTACACATATCCCATATTTTATTTTCAATGATTTATTTCATAGTGTTAAGATCAACAAACAAATCTGTTTCCAGAACGCCTTACTTCAAGGATGGGGAGCCTAACAGTTCTCCAAAATGAAAGCCCTGTGTAGGGCAGAAGCTCCACTGATCTTTGTATGAGTTTACGAGGGAGAAAATACCTGTGAAGCTTTCCCTGCAGAAGGAATTTGCCTTCAGTCTTAGTCTCAATTCTGCCGGCTCCAATAACTCACTCAGAGATGCTCAGAATTTCAGTAAGGTCTGGCTACTGAAAAATTGATGTGAACACAAGTCTGAATGACAGCTTGGTGAAGCAAGAAGCAGGCACCTGACATGGCTTGTCGCCTCTGGGACAAACCCTCTGCCCCAACAGCCTGCCCCAGTCCGTCCCACGCCATCACAGGAGTTTGTATTCAAGACGCCTCTGAATATAGACCCTTAAGTCTGCAAGGCTAACGTCTTAATTAGTGGTATTTTATTAGAAGCATTGTGGAAAAGGGGTGGTTATTGAGCTTGATGTAGCTGTTTACCCGTTCACGTCTCAACAAGCCTTCTGTACTTGTGTGAACTGCCAATTAAACAGTGCCAAATATAGAATCACAGAATCATTAAGGTTGGAAAAGACCTTCAAGATCATCTGGTCCAACCATCACTCTACCACCAATGTCACCCACTAAACCATGTCCCCAAGCACCACGTCCAACCTTTCCTTAAACACCCCCAGGGACGGTGACTCCACCACCTCCCTGGGCAACCCGTTCCAATGCCTGACTGCTCTTTATGAAACGAAATGTCTCCTAAATTCCAACTTGAACCTCCCCTAACGCAGCTTGAGGCCATTCCCTCTAGTCCTATCACTAGTTATCTACAAGAAGAGGCCAAGCCCCAGCTTCCCACAACCTCCTTTGAGATAGCTGTAGAGAGCAATAAGGCCTCCCCTGAGCCTCCTCTTCCCACGACACAATAACCCCGGTTCCCTCAGCTGCTCCTCACAGGACTTGTGTTCCAGGCCCTTCACCAGCTTCGTATCCATTCTCTGGACATGCTCCAGGGCCTCGATGACCTTCTTGTAGTGAGGGGCCCAAAGCTGAACACAGGACTCGAGGTGCGGCCTCACCAGAGCAGAGTACAGGAGGACGATCACCTCCCTGGTCCTGCTGGCTACACTATTCCTGATACAAGCCAGGATACGGTTGGCATTACTGGCCACGTGGGCAAACATCTGGCTCATATTCAAGTGAAATATGAACATGATATACTGTTTACCTTTCCACAATGACGTTATGCAATAAAGACAAAAGACATGTAATAAAGACAAAATTGCAAGCCTTCCATCGAATTCATACAGGATTCAAACAAAACAAAAACCCACCACCCCACAGAACACTAAGCTTATAGGTTTTTTCCTCCGTTGGGACCCATAAGAATAGCTAAATTCAAATCTACATGTAAGTAGTTACATGTTTTATCTAATTACCTAACATCCATTAATTTTGTTCACAGACATTTTTGCAAGAGCATTTAAAAATGTATTATTCTGTTCTATAATAAAAGGTCAATAGGAAAATAGAGTACATAGGAAGGAGCAGAGCAGAAATGTTAGCAATTACAATAAAAATTCTAGATTGTGAAAGAGTTCTGTAAGTACAAAATTTAATGCTATCTGATCCAGAAACACAGATTTCAAATTTCTGTAGTGCTGAGTACTAAATTCTATTCTAAAAACCTTCCATCATTGTTTGATTTCAACTTACATTGCAACGCACATGATAAAAGCCTATCACGAACAAATTAAATTATGTACAAGATATAATGCTAGGTCTCACATTTCATCCTTCAGATAATAAAGTTTGTAATCGAGTGAATTACACAATAACTACTAGTGTTTCTCTTAAAAATCTACTTCAAAGACCAAGGACCAGGTTTTCATTAGTATAACTGGGTAACTCCCTTCCTTCATGAAGACTTAGCCACAAATATTTTAGCTAAGGCTATGCCTAAGAACATAATTTTAAAAAAGACTTAGAAAATTAAAGATTTGACCAGTTATTAACATTGTTTGATTCTTTCCTCACCAAATTAAAATAAGGAAGAAATATTTCAGTTCTTTTGAAGAGTCTGCAATGACACAAAGAAATTGCATCCATACTCTAAAGCAGTTATTTATCCATGTATGGCAGTGGCAAAACAAGCATTTCCACCCACAAAGGCGCTCAACTCAGCCATTAAAGTAATCCTGCCAAGTGCAAAAGACAACTTTGACTTCCTCACTACTAATTTTCCCTGATCAGACTAAACAACTCGACATGTTCTTTTCTCTCAGCTGTAAGAAGTCTCAGATGCTCACTAAGAAAAGCTTAAGTCAAACCATTACACAAATAATCGCAAGTGTCTTTTAGTGATAACAGCCCTTCTTTTCTTTCTAACTTGTGCCTTGATTTTTTCAAGTGAGTGTGCAGCCAATTATCTGTTCTGATAGCTATATAATTTTAAACAGTAAAATATTAATGAGAAGTGAATATGAACCTGGCTGTTCTTCCCACTCTGTGGATATACGTGTTTGCGTCCTCTGGACAGTCGAACTGAATGACCCAGTTTACTGCTGGAAAATCTGCATAAAGAAAAAAACATCAAAATTTAAGCTCACTGGACTCCCAATTCTCCTAATCAAGAGCAACATATTATTTTGGAGCATTAATTTCTGTAAGAACCATCGTTTAGGACAATTTACAGACACTGAGTGTAACCTCTGAAATAAAAATAAAAATAAAATTAATTGCATGTATTAGCATATCATAAACAGCCATCCCCTTCATCAACGAAAGCTAAAATTAATGGTGTCTTCGTTTTCTAAATTACGACACTGCACTGAATGGAACTTAAAGCACGTCTGTTCTTAGCAATTGTGAAATTGTCTTACACAAATGACAAAACACCACTACATTTAACAATTAAATAACAAGATCTGACCCACTTCTCACCTAGAGTTTCAATATTCTACACAGTTGGGGTTTGAAGTTAGCTGTGGTGAGACAGCACTACTTCAGCTATCCATGTACAGAAATATCACACACCCTCTCAATGACAGGGAGGGATTGACCAAGCCTGCCAAAGAAGTCAACATTCAATGTGAATTACAGTATTTATGAGCACTTTCCAACTGCTGCCCTTTATCCACCAGCAGCAGCATGCTTTGCATTGTAGAAAGTTAGTGTTACTTCCTGGCACATCTGTAGTTATGCCATACTGCACAGGTATACCTACACTCTCAACCTAAACACGCAACCACATTAGTTCCTCACTAGTGAGACATCCACAGAGTAGAAGGTATGATAAGCCATTTGCACTTCTCTTTTCCATTTTTTGAGCACCTTCCTCTTAAAACATACCGACAAAAAACTTGCATTTTGGACAATGAAAGTTTGCTATCTAAAAGAAGAACGAGCAGATTCCTAAAACAGGTCTTGTTATAATTAAAATTTTCAAAATACGAAAAAAAAGTTTGAAGTATCTACAGAAAATATAAAGAATGAAATCATAATTTAGCAAGTAATGACCAATGGAAAGAAACACAAGCCAAAACAGATCCTATAAAATATTTGTGCTTTTCCATTTATCTAATATTCTGCCTCTTTAAGAATAGAGTGCTTATAGTGCTATTTGTAATTCAAACAGTAAAATTTCTTCAGGTTTTCATCTCTACATCCTGGCAGGTCAGTAATTTTCCATATCCTTTGGAATAACCCACAGGATACAGAAATATCAGAAATACTTAAAGCTGCTTCCATCTTGCCTTAAGGCATGTAGTAAGCCAATACATCACTATTTCCATTTTCTCTCATTCAGGTTATTTGTCACATAACGTGGCTGGGAAAACTAGATTGTCTACAGAGTGGGGAAAAAAAAGATAGCTTTCACTGACCATTTTAGTATTAAACATTACAAGACAGTAACAATTTAGGTCTTTCTAGAACAAAAAAACACAAATGAAGTTGGCCTCTCTATTAAAGAAACAGCAGAACTAATTAAGAAGCATATCTCTTCTGAAATACCTTAACGAGCTCTCAAGCAAACTACAGTTTCATTTCTTACAGATCAGGTTGGTCTTCAGAGCATACTGTCATTGAAAAAAGTCTTAATAGGATTAAATCATAACTTTGTGAATAATTACAGCTTTTGTGGGTACATACCCAGGCCACGAGCTGCAATATCTGTAGCAAAAAGTACTGCTGCCTTCTTCCGAACAAAACAAGTGTAGACTTCCATTCTCTTGAACTGTTGCTGTTTGCCATGCAGTGCTAGTACAGGAAGACCAGGTTGAAGCTTACAGAACACTCTGAATAAATACTGGACCTATCCAACAGATCAGGAAAAAAGAAAAAAGACTTAACATTGAACAGTAAAAATCACATCCAGTAAATCACAACAGACTTAGCACTTTAAGTAAAATACACTTTTTTCCACATCAAAGATCTGACATGGATTTCTGAGACTTTATCACACACCCAGGTACTATAATAGGAAATGAACAGAGACAAAAGCCTAGTATGCTTTTTGATAGCATTTCCTAGTAGAAACCAGCAAGAATGATTTAGGACATGACTAGTAAAGCTATACACAATGAACCGAAGTATCAAAAGTCCATCAGAAGCACTGCTTTTAGACAACACTGGAGGAGTACAATGTCTTATGCTTGCACTCAAAGCAGTCTACACAGTCCATTTCAAGCTTCAACAGCTTCTTCTATACAATCTGTTTACTATCATACACAGTACCATGACGTAGCTTATAGTAGACATATCTAATAATTTTTAAGAAGTTACAGAAACTATGTATATTGCAGTAACAGCTGCAGCTCAGAGGACTTGTGTCCAAATAAGCCCACAACCTCACTGTCCTCAGTAGCCAACTGCAGAACAAAAATGCTGTAACCTTGTGCATAAGTGAATGAACTGTAATATTTACCACATAATTGTATGTTGAATATACACAGTAAAATATTTGATACATGCAGAAGTTATAAGAATAAATACTTATGCCATCCAAACACAGAACTTAAACAGAATAGTACTAGGCCAGTAGATAACTGAAGGATTACTTCCTTTATAAACATAAGAAAAATCCTTCCCTGCACTATTTTACAGATATAATGTCTTATATAGCCATTTTTTAAAGCTTTTAAAGAAAGCAGGTACATCTATTAAACATTCTTTAACCCATTGAACTGCCTCACCCAGCAAAACTGCAATCGATAGCCCTTAGTGAGGCAACTTTTAGGGGAAGATTGGTTCTTTTTTTAAAAAAAAACAGATGAGCACAGAAGTCACTGAATACCCTGAGGTCTCCATGACCTTCCTGCTCTGAGCTTGCTGACAGCCAGGCCCTGCCTGCATGACACACGTGTAAGTGTAGGCAATGTTTAGCTCCTCCACAATTTCCTGTTGCAAACTAGCCCAGAATGTCACCTCTGGTGCCTTCACACCAACATGAATGTCTTAGTTTTCGTACAGTTTTAACGTGCTACAAAGGGAGGAAAAAAAAAAATAAGGATAGACATACCTCTTTACAGCTTGCAAAAAACACAATGGTCTTCTTTTTCAAGTGACTTCTCAGGAAAGAGTATAACATGTTTACTTTTTGTTGAAGCTCACAAACAACATAGTTCTGATCCAGAGTTGCTGGGGTACTTATAATATAAAAAAGGAAAAGAAAAAGAAAAGAAAGAAAGAAAGAATTAGGTACCATAGTTCCCATGACTTAAAAATGACCAAAAAAAAAAAAAAAGGAAGGGAAAAGAGAAAATATGGGTATATAATATCTACAGAGCTCTCTGTCGATTCTTTTTACTTGAGCGTCAAATGTCCATAAAAAGGGGGGAAAAAGAGTCAGTTGAGAAAGTTCTCCCACTTTGAGGTACAAGTCTTGCAGCTCCACTAGAAACATACTGTTGAAAGATGAATCAATTTCCTTACTAAACGTCAGGGGCGACTTTTGACATGACTTCATTTCATTTACCTTAGACTCTTTTACTAGCAGTAAGCCTAACTCTTTCCATGTCTAAGCAGCGACATTCAAATTGCCTTGACTTAAAATGCAATTTTTGTCTATCAGTGCTATTAAAGCATCATTTGTGCTTAAGGCAATGTCAAAGCACAGTCTAATCATGCACACAAAAAAAGCATTGATGTATTTTCACTGATTACACCCTGACATGCAAAGTGACTTTGTAAAGCTCTGAATTGTCATCTTAACTCACCTTGCCATTATTTGTAAAATTAAAAAACATAAAATAAAATTTAAAAAACATTATTTGGCATTATTGCCCTTGAAATACATCTAAATGCTCATCTCGCAGTCCCTCTGCTTCACCCAAGACAGACCAAGGGCATTTAAAATCATTTTATTTTATTAGAGGTGCCACTTAGGAGGATGAAATTACAAGACACTGCTCCAGATTTTATTCTGCTATTCAGTTTGAATTATGCCACAGTACTTTTTGTCTTGTAAGTCTTTCAGAGGAAACTGTTTCCATAACACAACAGTATACTGTATGCTAAGGATGTGAATTCTAAAACAAATGAAAATGTTCCTTTTTTTTTATTCAATTTATTACCTAACTCTACTTCCCCAAACCCAAAAGTACTTTAAAATAGGCTTCAAAAAAAAAAAAAAAAGATTTGTGAAACAGTCCTCAAACTGAAGCCCACATATTAAGTTCATACACCCTCTTCTGATGAAATATTCACTTTTTTTTTCTAGGAGTCATATTTAATTAGGACACCAATTTGAAAAAAAATAGTGCTTTCAAAGACATTTACAGCAGAATCTAGCCAAATAGTTAAAACACTACCTCAGGATTCAACCTCATTCTGCTGTTTGTTTTGCAGATGATTTCTCATTTGTTCTTGGGTGAGCCATTTTTATCAGTGTGCTTCACCTTTCTCCACCTTCATCTTACATATGGAAATATTTACATACTCCATAAAACAGGAGAAAAAAGTCATGCGTGTTTATAAGCCATTTGGCACTGAGATATCTGACAGCCTCCAGAAATGTAAAATTTTAAATTGCATTCTTCACTTTTTTTTTCCTTTCAAAACCTACGTGCCAGAAACCAACATGCATGTTTTATCATTTAGTGACACATTCATCATGTCTGGGATGGGTCTCCCATTCTGATCCAAACTACACAGCAGGACAAATTTACTTTGTGTGCACAGGGCTGGAATCCTGAACGTGCACAATAAGCCCAGCATATCTGGAAGCCACAAGTCTTGCTGCAACACAGACGAATGCCAAATGCTTTCTTTTGCACACCCAATATCGCACACACAAACAAGACTGTCATTCTGCACAATCCTAGAAGAGTAGCATTTTCTTGGAATGCCAGATTCATCAACAACACATGGATGAACTGTATTTGTGGAATAAATCTGCTGGTCCTGCACAGTAAGTATGCGCACACAGAAGGAAAGGAAGCCAAAAAACAAAAAGTAGCAATTCAGAAGTGACTCCTGCCATGGCCAGGACACTGCTCCATACAGGCTGTAGCCCACTCTGGAGCTTATTCCCAAGGAAAAAAAACTTCCAGTCAGAGAAACTGCCTGAGGTACCACAAGCAAAGTACTGGTTCAGTCTCCTGTAATGAAACAATCAGAACTAGTACCATCTTCCCTAGAAATTCCTTGTTTTCAGGATAGCACAGAACAGGATCCGACAATGACAGAAGGAAAAAGACACATGACTTCTGATTCAAGAAACTGACAGATAAGCAGTTAAGTATGATCACCATCTGTTTAACCACCCCCTGCTCCTCCTCCTCCTCCCCCATTTCCCCCCACAAAATATCCCAACATACCTGAATTTGGCTTTCTCATGAACCCAAACATATTCTGGATCTTTCAGACTCAGCCGCGCAAGATCCTTCACTGATTTTGTTTGTGTTGCGGAAAAAAGCAAGGTCTGGCGTTTCTTAGGCAGATTTTCTATGATTGCATTCATTGTATCAGCAAACCCCATATCTAGAATTCTGTCAGCTTCATCAAGAACTGAATTGAAAAAGATTTGAGAAAAACTAGTTTTAGCTTTACTCTGTTAAAAACTTTAAATCCATGCCTACTTACACTGCAGAGATTAATTACCATATATGACAGCATTTGGTTTATATATACTTGTATTCCAAAAATGTTGTTAAGAACTGCAATAAAGTCGTAGCATTTCCTATATGGGTTCTCTCAGACTCTTCTTTCAGATCCTGAAACAATATTTATACACTCTAGCCCTCCATTTCACATGCTGAACCATTGGAAGATCTGCATTTCAAGTAATCTGTTCAGCAGTTTGCAGACAGAATTAAAATTACAAACTCCCTGTCCTATTGCAGAAACAAAAGCACGGAATATAAAACAGTGCTGTACTGCTCTTGACAGAGCAAAACAGACTCTCCAGTGCGTAAGCTCAATTTGCCATTCAAACACAGGGAATGAACAGAGTAGCACACAGACAAAACCTTAAGAAAAGGGCATGTATTTAATGCAATTCTTGTCTAACTGCCATGAATTGTACTCAGTATAGAGAGCTTAATTTTGCACTTTATCAGTTTCATTAGCCTGTTAATTGCTTCTAAGTTCCTCAAGCTATGCTAAAAATTATGCACAGTTCTTAGAGGAAGGCAAACCCTTCCATTAAACTGAGATTTGTATTCAGGTTGTGAGGATAAAAAGAAGCAATGAAGGGAGAAGTAATCTGGCTTAAAATTCAAAAAGAAATGTCTTCTACAACAGGCATGAAATACATACACTGTAATGAATATTCCATACAATTAATTATCATATCAGGAAAAACAAGAGAGCTATAGGCAGAAAAGGCCAGCTTTTAGCTAACACATACCTAAAGGATAATATGGCATACCACATGCGGGTTTTATTTCCTTACTTAACTTGCCTACTTGTCTTTATCATCTTAAAGAAGGCACACTCAGTAATTGTTTTGAGAGAAAGTAGACACAAGAAAGGGGTTTTGTTGTTTTCTATTTTAATTTGTACATATGCAAACTTAAACGCCCTTTCATCTACATACTAGGGTAGTCAAACTTTTTAACAAAGGAAGTGCTCCACAGTTATGATCTACTAAAAATATTTCTAAGTACTTTTGAGTACTTAAAAACTTACTCAACATTTGCAGATCAGATGCGTAGAAATACGAAGTTTCATCCATGTGCTGTAGAAGCCGTCCTGGAGTACAAATCAGCATATTTATGTGGTGGATTCTCTCAGACTCTTCTTTCAGATCCTGAAATAGGTTAAACCAGCTGAGCTCTAGCTGTTCACACCAGAAGCCCAGTGCTAGAGATCTCAGCCCTCCTTAACCTATTGATATCTTTTTGAAAGAATCAAGCCTGTCCTCTTTCTACACATATACCACATCTTATCAACATGCTCACACTTGTGGCTTAAGCAAATATATATATCAGAGCAATCTAGTTTAACAGGACAGGAAGGGTTGGTAGGAAGTTCCATCCAGTCACATCACCTGGTAAGATGGTAAATATGCAAAAGCTTTAAAAGACACAGAGTACACAGACAGGCTAACGAGTGGGTTGCTGACGGGTTCCCACTAACTAATATCTTCTCTGACTTTCTCTTTTCAGGGTTTCCTTCCTAAACTAGCACTTATTACAGCACTCATCCATGCTCCCAAACAGCAGGCTCCAGCAGAGGACACACCTTTCCTCCAATGATTAGGCCAGCTGAGAAGTCGTGATTCTTTCCCACTTTACGCAGAACCTTAAAAGTTTGAAATGCCAGTTCCCGGGTAGGAGATATTATCAAAACTCCCAATCCATCCGCTGATGTCCACTGAAGGCGATATAGAAGTTCCAAAGCCTGAAAAAAGAGTCACCATATTCTCATTATATAAATCTTCAAAGGAAAATACATAAAAAGTGTCATAGAAAAGATGACGTAATACTAATTCAAATAATGTCGAAACACGAGTACACATTTCATACGGTTTGATTACATATGAATTCTAGCTTCTGTTACTGATACTTGTTGAAGCAAAGTTCCAGTACCAATCTACAACAAGCAGTAATGGGTAGTAAACCATAAACATTTTACTGGACAATTAATCTTCCTCTGTTTGATTCTGGAAATTAAGCCTTAGTAATTTATACAAAAATGGAAATCAGACGTACAAACAGACAAGAAATTTCCCCGGTTTTAAGGGAACCAGAAACAGATTGACCAACTAGAAAAAAGTCAATTAGCGCGGCTTTGATTTTAGACCCGCAGGAGTACCATACACACATGCTATATAGGAGCATTCCACCTAACGTTATCATAAATCTCAGTCCAGGATTACTCCTCCTCTCATGAATTTATACTGCAGAAATACAGCCTTAGCTAATATTAATACAAAGACTTCATGGGTATAAATAACTGAGATGTTTTTGGAAAAAAATGTATGAAGGTACTAAACAGCCCTTAATATTTCACTCTTCATCTGCCCAGCTCCTCCCTTATCACTTGTTTTCCCTAAAACTTTTTTAAAATAAGGTTTGTAAAAAAAAAAAAACAAAAAAAAAAAAACAAACACTTCTGCTCCTAGGTCAACTAATTCTGCAATCTCACTTCTGTTTTGTTTCTCAAATCCACAAGACTATCTTTTGAAGACACCTACCACCTACATTTTTTCCTATTCTTTACTAAAAATAATCAGCATAAAGCATAAGTCTTCTCAGCTAGAGTGGGTATTCAAAACACATATGAGTGTTACCACAGTTACTGACAGAACAGGCTCCAAAGTAATTTATGTTTGCAAAAACACAAGTAATGTTTAAACCAAAAAAAAAAAACAACCTCATAATCAAAACCACATTTCTTTTTCCCTTTATCCAATCATAACATGATGGGTTTTGTATCCATTTATATGTGCACTTTAAACAAACAAGATTCTCAATTATATTTTCAATCTAAAGCAATCTAATGTTGACCATAATGTTTAGAGGAAAATAGTCAAACGTATTATTCACAACGGGAGTTTTCATCCTGTTTTCCTGCTTGAACCTGGAAGCGATTTCTAAGGTGTTCAAAATAGACAACCAAGAAAAGGAAGCCTATTACCTCTAGGCTTTGATTTGCTATAAAAGGTCCAAATGTTCACATTATTTCATTCTTTTAATTTTAAAATCACACATCTAACAAAGAAGAATGCTGAAATTTCTATGGTTTCTATTCCATAGATTTAGCTTGCAAATTTTAAAAGAATCAGACAACTAGATTTGCACAGGAAAAAAACACATTCCTGAGAGAAAAACAAAGCACTTCCTAAATCACAGAGGGCCTACTGATGTAAGGATCAAAATGAGATTTCTAAGCACCAGAATACTCCAAGGGACAATAATATACTTCTTCCAGAACTTCAAGCAGCTTACTTAAATGAGATTGTCTTGGCTTTCCAGGAACAACTAGACCACTTGAATTACACCCTTTCTCCAAGGATCTATTAACCTAAACTGCTTAACATCCCCTACTTCCCAGGTAACTTCCCAGGCTTAAGGGCAAATGATGTAAATTACTTACCGGGACAATAAAAGCCAAGGTTTTGCCTGATCCAGTCTTTGCAGCTCCAAGTACGTCTTTACCTTGTAAAGCCAAACCTATGGTTTGCCTCTGTATCTCAGTTACCATGCGGTACTGAGCTTCCTGCAGTCCTAGTATTCGGGGTGTGGAAAGGGAAAATATATATATATATTTATTTTTCTTTGCCCAGAGCTGTATTTTTCCATTTAGAAAACACTGCACATAGCAACACTCACGTAAAACTTAGTTTAAGACAAAAGATTATTTATATGCAAATAAATAATACATTCATTTCTAATGTAATTACTTTCCAAATTAAACTTTATTTATACTCACCTTTTAGAGTTTTCTTTGACAACGGAAAATCTGAAAATCTTTCAATTTCATTTGCATTTATCTGAAACAAATTAAGTTTAATCAGTGCTAAAATCAAACGTAATAAAGAAATTAAATAACCTTTAAGTCGCTGTTAATTTTCCTAGGAAAAATCCAGAGGAGCAATTTGTTTTTGCAGGCTACAGCAAATGGAGTAATGACAGTCACATGCCATAAAAAGGAACTCCAGGAGCTCCCATATCTCTGCAAAAGAGAAGATGAACTCTCTTCCAGCTGCTGTATGAGATCAGACATCCCAGGTAAATGTCTCCAGCCTGGTCTGTGCCTGGCCAACAGTACAGTACCCCACTCACAGCTGATGGCACCAAGACAGCACCCACCACTGCCCTCCTGTCCCCCCCATATAACTCTTATTCAGAAGTCATCTCTGTCTAAACTGCAAGCAAGACAAACCTAAAGCAAAAGGGATTCATATTTACTATTATGTTTCTCCCTTTAGCTCAACCAGCTTGTACACTTGCATCACAAAAAACCCTTAGTGATTTTAAGAACATTTTTTCACACTGTTCATAAAAATGTTTACACTATTATATTAATTTTATTTTAGTACGATCCTTATTTAAGTTCTTTAAAGCTCAACTTTCTAACTGTATATACAAATGACAAATTAATTTAATTTAGGTGGAAAAAACACACAACTCTAGGCCAAACGGAGAAGTTTTCTTATTAAAAAAGGCTTAAATCTGTTGTGAATGATGCTATAATGATGGGTTTACAAAGTTTTTCATCTCTATACTGCTGCTGCGTATCCCGTGCTCCTAGCATGGATTCAGAAACGGGAAGTCACGATAACCTTATGTGTGAAATGATTGGCCTGGTAGATGAGGGGAGAGCAGTGGATATTGCCTACCCAAACTTCAGGAAGGCTTTCAATACTGTCTTCTCACAGAGAAGCTGCAATATGAGCTGGATGAACAGTCAGTGCAGCGGACTGAAAACTGGCTGAACGGCCAAGCGCAAAGCCTACTTGGAGGCCATTAACTAGTAGAGCACCTCAGGAGGCAATACCAGGTCCAGTCCTGTTTAAAATCTTCATTGATGATCTGGCCGAGGGGACAGAGCACGCCCTCAGCAGGTTTGCAGATGAGACAAAGCTGGGAGGAATGCCTGGCACACCAGAGGGGCGTGCTGCCATCCGGAGGGACCTGGGCAGGCTGGAGAATTGGGCTGACAGGAATCCATGAAGGTCAACAAGGAGAGGCGCAACGTCCTGCTCTAGGTAACAGACACATCCCCACTCCACGTTTTTCCATTTTGACTCTACAGCACTAGCATTAAGATTTTGGTAAAAATGGGGACTTTGTACAACCTCTTATGACGTGTTTTCAAGTCCACTGTAGGAATGTCAATGGCATTATAGGATGTTTAGGAGAAGGATCAAAGACAAAGAAAGGGAGGGATCAAGGTGGACTGGGGAAGAACAAGCGTGAGGAAATAAGAGGGAACTGGAGATAAACGGGGCTGGTCAGTATGCTCGTCTGACTGAGCCCTGCACCTGATTACCACAGCCTCTCCT
This sequence comes from Anser brachyrhynchus, assembly GCF_964034855.1. NCBI lineage: Eukaryota > Metazoa > Chordata > Aves > Anseriformes > Anatidae > Anser > Anser brachyrhynchus. The sequence continues at coordinate 194,635,896 of NC_137694.1, forward strand.
AGGGTCTTACTACATATCGTTATGTGATAATTATTATTTACCAATAATTACTCTTACTTTCCTTCTAACCATTCCCTGTATGGGTACATGCTCTGTTCTGAGCCCACACTTGAGACCACCAGCAGACGTCAAGCCAGAGCAGCCAGCAGCAGCAAGAGAGTCGAGTGCCACAGCTGGAGCAGGACCACAAACTTCAGAGGCCTGAGGGTCCAGGTGCCAGCACCATGGGAAACCAGGGGCTAAGGCCAGCTCTTGGACAGACTGAGCAGCTGATGCCAGATACTGCCTATTTTCTATGTGTGCGCATATATTTCACAAATAAATGTTAATCCTGACCAGCAGGAGTGGAACATTACCTGCCCTCCATGTTGTTCAGGTGTGTGCAGGTACAGAGTGTATTCATGTGTCTCTTACAAGGGTGCTGGCAGAAGCACTGCCCTCTGTGTTCATCGGTGGCTGACCACGTGTGCACACACACTCACCCCCAGGAATATTCACTCACCCTCACTGCAGGCCGCACCTCAGGACCCAGCCCTGCAGCAGCCTTACACCTGCCTGACCGGGACAGGAGGAATCCCCTGGGTCCTGAAGCTCACCAGGTTCAACAACCTCTAATACTTGGTGTACTTGATTTTCTTTGGCTGTCCTGCAGGGTACAAAACATACTAAAGAAGTAGCTCAGTGTCCTGACACCTACTAATTTACTTCTCTGTATACATCCACCTCTCGAGCGCATTGTGAGGTGTTAACTTTATACACACACGCACCAAGAGTATGCGTTTGATTCCACAAGTTGGCTGAACAATTTACAAAAACGTTGAGATGTCAAGTAGAGATCTTAAGAAAAATGTAGTACTTTCAAGTCTTCTCTAGTCAATACCGTATCATCAAAAGATGCCAACAGCTTCTCCTAGCAAAGTTAACAATCAATAGCAGTAAGACAGCACAGAAGTCAGAGAGAGAAGAGAAAAGAACAACCGAAAGTACAAAATAAAAGAGGCTAATGTATCTATAAAGCCTGAGCAGACTAACAGAAAGGTAGATGACAGCTGTGAATGCATACTGACTAGCAGCCACAGAGTGAGATTTCCAGATGGCAACCTCGGAGCTCCCTCAGCTCGTGCATTCCTAATGGGCACCGGTACCTCTAATGGGCTGCGGAGCAGAAACCTCCCAACAAAAGAGCCAACCAACATGGTCCTCAGACATTTAAGACAACTTGTGATAGCACTTCTCAAGAAAGCCTCAAATGAAGAGTTTCTGAGCTGTCAAATCAGGCTTGAAATACCAAACTTTCTGCCAGCCCTGCCTACTACAGAAAACTGTGAACTGTACTTTCTCTGAGGATCTATGCCTGTTTAAAGCATCCAGATCACAACACTGCTCTCTTCAGCTGAGAACTCTTCAGTAGCAACAAGGAAGTAATTTAATGTACGAACTTAGTCTTGAGATAAAAGGGAGTAACACCTTTATTAAAACCCCTTTTTGACACGTTCCAAGACAAAGCTCTTGCAAGACAGATTTCAAACTTTCACTGCGTCCTAGCACAGCAATTAAACCTTTACCAAACATTACTCAGAAATCTTCAAGGTGAATTATTTAACTTGTGCTTCGAGAAGCACAGACTTTAAGCTAGTACATTTCTGGGACAGGGAAAGAACTCCTGTCTGAAATCACGATTTTAAAAAGTCTGACTGCCACAAATTGGATTTCGAATCAATATTTCCCAAATTCAGTTGATAATTGTGCAGATATTGCATGGCATGCAATATTGCATATTGTGCTAATTCCCAGTCTTGTTACTTTGCATGCTAAAGGATAACAACTCCCTGACGTACAGAGGTTCAATTTAATTTCAACCAAGAGACTGTTCACATTGGAAAGCAGTACGCCTAGAGGAGGAAAGACTGTTTTACTAACATTATTTTACTATTTCACTAAGAAGAATTAAAGCAGTCCACTATGTGCAAATAAAGGGATAAATTTAATAGGTTTTGACACAGAACAGACTACCACAACAACGTGAAACTGTTTAAATAATTAGAACTGCTTGAAGTATTTCAGTGGACAATTTATTACTGTGTCATGTAGAGTTAAAAAGAACAGGTATATTAATCACAGCAGAGACTAATACTATTTTGTTTTTCTACCTTAAACTTCGAAAAGTCAATTTAAAAGTCATAGCATGCATAAGTCAAGCTCTTTCAAGACTTCCAAGAAGGAGAAAAAGTGAGAAAAATACTAAACAAGCAAGCACAAGAATGTAAGGAAAGGCCACATCACCAAAGCTTCCCATGTTACTTCTCTGCCCTACAAAGAATCATCAGTTGAAGTACCCTAAAACTCCAAAGATACTGGCTTATTTTCAAATAAAGTCAGGATGGCAGGAGTGAAAGGGATTGATGCCAAAGAGGTATATCTGCTGATAGAGCTTCATATCCATAACTGCATGCGCTGGTAGAAAACAACACCAGCTTCAGCTGCTTCATTTATTTCCCTATCAGAAGTTATTACCTCCTTTAATCTGCTGGAAATCTGTCCACATGAGCTCCCTCTAATCTGTCCCAGGTGAGAAGCTCCAGCTCATTTCCAATACCTCAGATGGTAGCCTGATCTAACCTGACTAATGTGACATAAAGCAGACTAGAAAGAGTTCACCCAAGCATCTTCCCAGCACCTTGACTAGGCTGTTAAGGCTTTTCATTGGCACAACTGAACGGAGAAGATAACATTCATCAACAGCTTTATACAGTTAGGCAACAAATTCACTGGTTCAACCAACAACAGATCGCCTACAAACACATTATACAGATAATGGTCCCAAGATTTAGCCACTGAAATTTTCACATTTTCTGTCTATGCTGCCAGACATTTTCCATCAGGTGACAACAGATGACAGAACAAAAAAAAATCCAGTAACAAAGTATCTTGGTTCTCTCTTTAGTTCTGTTTAATTTTGTCTTGTAATATCCATCAAAGTGGTTCTCAAACCAAGAGCTACAGACAACATACTCTAGGGCAAGGTGAATATTCTTGTGTCCAGCAGCACTGCTGCCCCTATTCCATGCCCCATCCAAGAGCATCTTAAAGCATGGTAAGACCTAACCACCCATAGCTGATGTGCGAGGAACCTCAGCCAGTGCTCTCTGAAGAAAGAGGGGCTTCCTGAAGAGCCTTCTAATTCTGCAGTCCCTACCCTGGGATCTGTCTCCTGCAGAACTCACTGGAGACCCCTAAAGATCCAAGCACATTGCCCTTCTTCAATCCCCACTCTTGCTGTAACCAGATTCAGGGAAATAAAGAAGAGATGAAGACGACCAATTGAAAAACCTTGTCAGGGACCAGAAAAGGAGACATGAAGGTCTGAAGATAGGAAGCAAAGCAGTCACCCACCATATGTTCACCAAGAGGAGACTCCTGGAGCTAGAGAACAGCATAGACCCAGAGGAGTTGAGGACAGCAACCTCTACAAACACACCCCAAGACAACCTCCCACCACCCACTCCTTGCCTCTGCTCCTCCCAGCTCCAGAGAGTGACAGAGAATGACTACCCATGTCCCAGAAGTAGATGCACAGGCAGATACGCACACCGGTCACAGAGCCTGGCATCCATATGTGCTCACATAACCATGTGTACGGCAAATTAACTCAAATATTTGTGGAATTAATTGACAGACGTGTCTACAAGGCCATTATAAAGAAATCTATGTAAAATGACTAGAAATTAAACACAAGTACCAAATGTATAAAATGTGTTTCAGGGGGAAGTGACAGCATTTAAATATTATACAAAAATATTTAAGTTTAGGAGTAGCTGAACAGCCTACTGTAAAAAAAAAAAATAAAATAAAAAATAATAAAATTTATGTGAGTGAGAAAGGAACACTGACCTCACTATGGAATTGAGGGGTGGAAACTGTTAAAAGAACACAGTTTCATTGACTGACTGTTTGTGTGTGTTCCTTTCAAACCTTTCTTCTGCCTACGTATGTCTGTGAGCAGCACAGCCATACCCTGCTACCTGCCATGGACGCATTCCTGTAAAGTACAGTGGTATGACATAGCAAAGCATTTTTTCCCCCCTAAGAAGTAATGTAATAGACAGGGACACAAGGGGATTTAACACATGCATACAACTTAAATGTAGCAAACTGTATGTGGGGAACAGACATTGTATGTACGTGGAGAAACAAAGAGGCAAAGGCAGCATCAAGAAAAAGAGATGTCAGCTTCCCAGAGCAGATCAGTTATCGAAAGACTTCAGCCACTTCATCTCTGAGGCTCAAGAGAAATCTTTTAATTCAAGCATTGCTTGCTACCTCCTTCTAAACAATTACATTTTTTCATTACCATCTTTCTCAAATAATTAAGCTTAACTACAAGCAAATGACAGATGAATGGAGGTCACACTTTGCCATTCCGTCTCAATGATGAAGAGGCTGTAATCCACTCCAAAAGGCAGCATCTCCTCCAATTGAGGATTCTGGTCATCCTGTTCTTGCCTCTTAAGACTCCCACACTGTATGCATATAATTTCAGCACACAAGAGCACCGTACTACTTAGGCTTCTGCATATATCAATCTATTACATTAGAGAAAAAAAGAGGAAAGGGGGAAAAACTATCAACTGAACTAAGCTACTTTATGAGACTGATGGCAGTTGGCTGCTTGGAGTATTACATGACCAGTGATGCACCTCCAAAACAAGAGGTTGAGAAGAAAGAATAGCTAAATATTGCCATAGTACCCTAAAAGTAATGCAGAAGCCTAATTTGTGTATGACATTACCAAGTAAAAGCAAACTATTGTCTTATGTAGAAACAATTAGGGCCTGAAGATACGCAAAGTTAACTTCACACTACACGTATCAACTCCTGTTTGAATATACAGAAATTAAAAAAGCAATCATAGAAATACCGCAGCTAAGTATATAAACAGCAAGGCCACCACTCAGGGGCCTGGGCAGAGTCTGCAAACTGTACCTGGCCTGTGTTGAGCTGCTTGAACCCAGTTTCCCCCTTGAACACACACACACCTTCCGGAGACCATGCAGAGCCAGCTGCCTAAGCCGAGGTGCCGCGGTACCATGACTGAATGCAGGAGGTTTTTCGTTCCTCAGCGAAGAGCACATACCTGACAGTGGTCATCCCCCTCAGAAATAATACAAGCTTCTAGCAGTGCAAGTACTATTCAGCACCTAAATCTTCTACAGTCAGTACAAAAATATTGCTGAAACAAGTCAAGACTCAAAATTTATCCACAAGATGTATTGATCATTTATATAGGTACCATCTTTACTTTTTACCATGAAAACAACACAGGGCACAAGCAATAAGCTCATTTTTTCCCTAAGAAATAATCTGTGATTCAGAACAGCAGTTTGACCATTTTTGAAATATACCGTTTGCTTTCAAAACAATAAAACCAATGACAATGTGAAACTGGATCTTAACTAAGGAGCCACCTCGACCTCTGCGTGGTGACAAACATGTTCCTACCATACCTACCCTCATTATCTTCTGCTCAGTCAAATAATATCCACCAAAATGTCTCTACTAACAGCAATGCTGAGTGCTGCATAGCCAAGTACAACTGCCACATTCCTCGCCGATGGCAGCTGCAAATTCAGCAAATGTTGGCAGGACGTGTGCTTGGCATGTATTGCTGCCCTGAGTCGTTATCCATAATTACAGTATTTTCCGCTACATGGCTTAAAAGATGGCCATCTCCCAGAGGGGCGTAAGGGACTCAGGGTGACAATACCAACACCGCCAGCCTTGGCACAAATATTCAGTTATGTGTTTCCTGACCTGATGATAACTAACGTGAAAAAGTGATGTTTGCCTGTGCAGCACCTTCTATGGAGACAGATGTGTCCCATCTCCAAGAGCCATGCATCCATGCTGCCTGGTCAGAAGGGCCACATGCCACTCTTCACAACCATCCCCACCATCTGCTTCGGTCTCCTCCTCCTCCTCACTGTGCCCTGGACCACTCACTACCCCTGCCCACCCCACAGCACTGCATTACCACCCTCTCTTCCTCCATCTGGAGGGACGAATGGAGGCACCTCATGGAGGTGAGGAGTCCTTCTGCCTGCACAAAGCACTGTCACACGCTGCCCTAACACCAACAGCCACACAAAGCTCCCTCTCCCTGGCCACGGGGGTGCTCCCTCCCCCTACACATCCTCCTCCTCCTCGCAGGAGCCCCCTCTCCCCTCGCATCCCTTCCCTCCGTCGGGACAAAGCCCCCCGGCCCTGCAGTCCGTGCCGTACCTGCGGGTATTGCTGCACCAGGCGGCTGATGCCCTCCCTCTCCACCTGCCACTCGGGCCTCTCCCTCTCCTTGCGCTGCTGCCGCAGCCGCTTCGTGCGCCGGGTGTACTTCTTCTTCCACCGCTCGAAGCTGCGCACCGGGTCCAGCACCGCCGGCCCCCCACCGCCATCCCCACCACCACCAGCAGCCCGTCCCATGCTCCCCACCGTCCCGCGTGGGCCGCGCACAACTGCCGGCTCGGAGACCGTCGCCGTCGGAGCGCGTCAGCGGCCGCGCCGCCGGGGGTGTGCCCGGCCAGGCCCCGCCTAACGCGGCCAGGCTCGGCCGCCAGGGGCGCGGTGCGGTGCGCTTGGACTTTCCCCGTCGCTCCGGGCCAGACCAGGGCCCGGTCGCGCAGGGCTCGCAGGCGTGGAGTTAGGCCAAGGCACCGTCCCAGCTGTGCGGTCGGTGTGAGAAGCTTGTAGTACTGCAGCTGCTGCTGCGGAAGGCTTGCAAAGGGTTACATAAAAAGCGCCCTTCGTGGAGTACAGCCGGAAAAGCGCACTTCATGCATTGTAACCAGTGAAATGCACCTCGTGTAATTTAAGCAAACTGCTGCTTGGTGTGTCATGCAGTATAAATGCACTGTAGTGGAGACTATTAAACAGAAAAAAATGTTTTTGTTTTTAATTTAATAGGAAAGCAGTATGTGCTTAGTACTGTCATAAACGTCCTCTGCAGTACCGTGCTACGCAGGGAACAACAGGAAGAATTCTGTGATAAAGCCTGTTATTGGTTTACTCACTGCAGAGAAAAATCTGTCAAATTCGGAAAAATCAAAAAGCAATTGGTCGAGGGGCTGGCGTATGGTAGGCCTTGTGTTTAAGACGGTGGATTTAAGCTCCTGTTTTGGCCCTTCACAATATCGTTGCAGTTACTCTCACTGACCATAGCTAAAAGCCTTGAAACATGCACGTGGCTGGCAGAGTATCACTGGGAAAACTACAAAAAATGCAAATGAGTTTTACACTGTGCAGTGGAGGGGGGCTCTTTACAACACACAGACCAGTGAAATTAACTAGATTTAATCAACCTGCAAATGTACATTATCTTTATGTGTGCAGATTCTTAACATCTTCCTAGAGGGAAGGTCTGCATCATATCTGGTTGTTCTGGAGTCACAACCAATGTGCTGAGTCAAGTTTTAGCACCACATCAGCACACAGGATTAAAAACAAAAACAGGCTACAGAGTCATCAGGCCACATCAGGAAGAGAAAATTACAACGCACTGTCATAAGAAGGAAGTAAACACTTCAATTAGGGGAACAGTGAAAGACTCCCAAAATAATTAGGTCTCTGATGAGGGTTTGGAATTCCAGAAAGCCGAGGGAAAAGGGAGTGTCTGTTAATTAACTCCACTTTTGCCATAAATATGTTGAGTGTATCACTAAGGGTGTTCTCCCTCCTCCCCAAGACCATGGAAACCTGTGATTATAAAAATGTTTGTTTTCCCTTTAAAATACATTACATTTCCAATTTCAGGAACAGATGGAAAAATCTCCATTAAAAATGCCGTGATTGGATCTCTCCTCCCAGATACAGCTTTGGATGCAATGGTTTTCTCTAGGGGTTTATTTGCTGTTAAGATTAATAAGGAATGATACTGAAGTTTTTATTCTTAAAACAAATATGTTTGCACTTGGTGAAACAAATGTTCGTAGGAGGTGCTGTTCCACCCCTAAGGATATTCTGCTGGGGCCTGGCACATCGTTCCCATGATTACAGCTCTGGACCTTGACGTATAAAGCAAGGTCCCAGTCAAACATAGTCAGACTGTTGCAGAACTTAAGTGTCACTCTAAATTTTTCTATTTGTCTGCCTATAATAGCAAAGCAAACAAACGAAAACCCTCCTGTATAAATTTTTCTACTGTTGCAGCAGTAAAATTTAACGTATTTATAAGTAAATGTACACATAAGTGTTGTGTTTGAACATGCTATCTTTGCTCACCATGGTCTATGTTTTGCCTACAGGCTCATTTCTCTAATAGCAGAATAGCAGGAGTGGTCTGATTCACTACAGACATAAATCCTCAGTGAAAAAAAGTTATACAGAAAATTGTATCTAGCAATTGTATTTCTGAAACAAGGCTGTATGCTGCTTTATGAAGAACGCTTCTAACTATGCCTGAATGCTCCCAGTGCTTTTTACTATTTTATTTGTTCTTTAGCCAAGAGTCCAGATGTCAGAAAAGGAAGAACAGGAAGCCAAAAGCCGTCTGTTCCATAACCCACAAGAGAAGGTAAAATTCTGGAGAGCCTCACCAGCCCTTGTGTGGGAGTTCTGGGGTCCAAAAAGGCCCATGAGTTACCTTTCTGTTTAGTCTGATTTCTCTGCTCTCCTCCCGAACCAAAGGGCTTGCCCCTCAGAGAATGGTTTGTAGAAGTTTGCCTTCTATGCAGGAAAAAATGTTACCCTATGAAATTTGATGTATTTATAAGGTACAAGACTTCTGCAGTTGTTTTGTATAATATTATCCCTGAAACTGTGGCAAAATCAGAGATCTTTCTGAGTAAGAGAGAGGGAAAGAGACAGAGAAAAAGCAAAGAAAAAATTGCCTGTAAAAGCAGACAAATAAGTGACTCAGGCATTGTTGTTTACGTGCAATTTGGGGGAGTGAAGGAAGGGAGTATGGATATAGCAATAAATGTAGGAAGGCTCCATGCAAGATCATATTGTAAAAGGCATTTTTTTATTAAAAAAATGATAAACACTGGTTACACTAACATCTGCACACACATTTCACTGTCTCTTTCATACTACCTCTTTTATATTCATTCTTTTATGCTCTAAAGCAGAAATACATATGTGTCTAGCCAAGGTTATCTGTGGTGATAAGGGCCACTGTGTCTCAAGGTCAGAGCCCTGAGGGCACTCATAGGCTTTAATGGCCCTGGTCAGCTTCACCTGGGGCCTCCCCACACACCCAGCCCTCAGGTCCAGGAGCCCTGTTTTGGTTCCACCCTGGGGCTTCAATCCCTGCCTGAGTTATGTCATAGGAGCACTGGTCTCCAGCTCAGCCACGGCCGTGCCCGTTCTTAGCCACAGAGTCCATTGATGGGGACTTTGAGACCAACTTCCTGGCTTGACCTTGGACCTACTTGGGCACTATGGACCTGCATGGTCATCAAAGGGCTGTGTCTGACCCTGGTTTTTGCCACCAGACCATAATCATGGCCCTAACCCAGCAATTGATTTCCCAGCTTGACTTTGGACCTGCCCCATCACCACAGACTTGTCTGCTGAGATGGATTCTTGGTTGACCTTGGTTGCCACCCATGGGCTTGTCATGCTCCTTCAATTGAGGACAGTGGAATAAACACCGGTTCTTGCCTTGCTGGCCACATTATCATGCTTTGCTCCCAGCTCTAAGGGAGCAGTCACCTTCACTGTGCCCTGACAGTCAAGCCCTCATCACTTCTTCCAGGTCCATCTTGAATGGTGACAATGGTGCGTGACCTTTGGCATCCTTATATGCTCTCTACACAAAACCTCAGGGGCAAATTGAGTTGTATCATACTACTGTTGCTCCAGATCTGTATTGCGGGGCCTTCTCCATGGCATGGCCTTTGTACAGATGGCCTTACACCCAAGTTCTGTCAATTCCATTATTCTCACCTATATTCTTTCTTGCAGTGCATGGTTGTTTGTAGTCTCTTGGCTTGCTGTGCATGCATCACTCCCTGTACTACTGCTGTGCCGTTTCTTCTGGTGCCTCATGCTACTACATAGCACTTTCATTCACGTTCCATGTATCCCAGTTTAACATTCCCTTTGCAAATCTCATCAGGAATTTAATATAACTAGGGCTTGATTTCATTTTAAAAAAAATGTAAAATTGTGTATGTTTAAGTTAAAGCTTGGGATTTCCATTAAATCTTTTATTGTTTTGTACTAACCTGTTTTCTTTCAAATTTTCCAAATAATCTTTATGACTTATCTGAAGAAGTAATTAGGAAAGCAGAGGAATTGCTCCCAGAAGCACATTATGTCCACAAAATACTACTAAAGACTTTCTCAATGAAACAGCCAAGTACTAGGACAATTTCCTTATATGAGATACTATGGACACTCTACTCCTTTTCTTCTGAAGCTTACTTGATGTGCTTCAGGAGGTTTGAAATAAAGCATGTAAGAGTTTGCATCTGAAGATTGTGCTCCAGTGTCTTTGAATGAGATGGAAGCCTGACAACTCCCATAATGAAAAGATGTACTTGCAGTGTAATATTTTCAGTACTAAGTTGTAACTTCAGAATGTTTCGGAAAAAAAAAAAAAGAAAATGGCAGACATTTATGAATGTTGGTTTTAATAAAAGTAATGTTCCTATAAGAATTTCTTACAAAAATTTTTCTGGCTAAAGACTGTACATTGTGAGATAGAAAAGTGGTACTCGAAAAAAAGAAAAAGAAAAATCACTTTAAACAGGCATTAGTAGGTACGGTCACCAGAACTGTTCAGAGAAGAGGTGGGTGTCAGGGCCCTGAGGGCATTATCAGATCTTGGTGTCTTGATGTCTGGCCAGTCTCCCCTGGGGCCTCCCTTACCCCACCCATAGGCTAGGACCCCACTTCAGCTCAGCCTCTGGCAAAAGTATTACTCTGAGCACTGCAAACTGAAAAAAATCAATGTTGTCAGTGTGAAACAGAGACTACAGCACTCTTATGCAGACCCAGGTTAAACAGCTCCAGGAAGGAGGCACAGTAAGTGTCTGTAATGGAGAAGAACAACAGCAAAAAAGACAGAGAATAGGAACAAAAAAAAAAAAAAAGAGGAAATCCACAGAATTGACTTTTCCTATATGGGATATCCCTCTAATAAAAGGTCTGTCACCTGGATTTTTAAAGACACAGCTTTTAAACTGGATTTTCAAAAACACATTAGAAACATTTAAAAGTAATTCCTAGTCTGAGTAAATGGGTAAATTGTGACTGGGTAAATGGTGTCAGTTATGGCCAAGGTTATTGTGTGGTGTAATTGAGTGTCTGTCCTTTCCTCTTAGTAATGAGCTACTGTTTCCCAACAACGAAATAAATACAATCTTGCATATGATATTATGGCCTCTTCCTGTGGAAGTGATAAAATGAAAAATCTTTTACCAACTGTATGCAATGGCAGGAATTTGGTTTTATGTGGACACACCAAAACATATTCTGGTCTGCGAAAAAAAAAAAAAAAAAGTAGTTATGTCATTATTCTAAACATCATCGCATGATCCAGCTTAAAAAACACAGAACAAACTACTGACTGCATCTTGGGCAACACAGATGTACATAGCAATACAGAGTTAATTTTAGAAGATTTCTCACAGGTACCTGAATTAAAATGTTTCTACCACAGAAAATTTTAGAATTCTTTTCCTATCCTATTGGTAAATAGTTTTGTATTTTGAAAAAAAGCAAACAGCTATCATATATAAAATAATATTCAAAAATAGCTGCTTCTTGTTTGAGCCTGAGCTTACCAGAGGGCAAATGATGTCTTCATGGGAAGAATATGGCTGTCTTCAGTGAGTCCTTCACTCATTCTCCTTGGCTATGGACAATTTATGAGCCACTACTGCAGAAATGGCCTTAGGTTCTTTAAAATGTCCTTCGACAGGTTGCCAAATTGGGATTCTTTTAGGAGATACTGGTTATACACCTCTTAAAACCTGGGTGAAATAAACTGGGAAAAGGGGAGGAGGAGAGGGAACTTACATGTAGTTGTTCTCTTGATTACCGGGATTTTGACTAAACACCAACCAATTACATTGATCAGAGTGACAGCAACCCATTTACTAATTGTTTAAACGAAAGCCACCCTCCAAAGGACAGATTTAAGGTAACACAACAACATAAAACTTTGTGCCACAATGTTTCAAAAATATGCCATGTATGTGAAAAGCGGTGCTGGGGAGGAATTAGCCATGTTTCTTCAAAAACAGAAGTAAAACAGGCTTGTGAAGTCTGCAGAAATACCAAAAGGAAGTGTTGATGGAAGTGTTGGATGATATTAGAGAGTGTTTTATGAAAGAAAAAGCTGAAGAGCTATTTGAAAGGTTATCATACACACATTTCTTCTGGGAAAGATAAAGGACTCTTTGTTTTCTAGGGGTCTGCTCTTGGTGATTCTATTATTCATGATTTAGTCTGCAGGGCCGTCCAATGAACATTTCTCCAGTGAAAGCCTACCTGAATGTTAGGAAAGTTGTGATGGAAGCCCTGGACAAAGAGAACATTTATATAGTCAAGGAAAAAGCTTTTCTCAGACTGTCAGACAACAATGTGACCATTTATAAAATGGAAAAAAAAGAAAAAAAAAAGAAAAAAAAAAAGAATGACTTACTATACCTACTATACCACACTTTCAGTCTTCTAATAAAACCATCTGCTGCTTCAAAATGTTACCATATGTAGATGTCTTTTTAAAAAAGACACAGAATGGAGGTTAAAGCCTACAAATACAAAATCAAAATATTTTCCCTTAAAGCTAACAAAGGACTTTTTATTGAAAATTATAAGCATGATGAATCTTGCAGGCAGCATGTGACGCAGGTTGCCGCAACACGTTTTCCCTCACAGAAATGTCACGCACACCCGGTGTCTCTGCAAGCCCTATCGCTTCACCGCTTCCTGCAGTTTGCCCCGTAGCACTTGGCACTTCTCAGAGCTTTTGGCACAAAGACTGGCATCATGTTTATGTATAGCTAAGCCACTAGGGGCCGTAACAGAACTGTAGAAATAAAAATGACTAATAAATTGTGATCATAATAGATACGTGCGTAAAAGAACCACGAAAGAATCAGGCCTGCCTTTACATGCTGGTCAGGGTCTGTATGCAGTCCAATGACATGGGCTGCCATTCCAGTCCAGGGAACTCTGTAAATACCTGCTGAATTTTGAACATCTTTGACAGTTCTTTCGCAAACTGAGCTGATTTCCTGACTCAGAGGTAGAGTTGACAAATCGAATTAGGAAAGATTACTTAACCTTTCAGACAATCACACATTTTGGAAGAACACCATTTCCGAAACAGAACGGTACACACTATGTTGCTACTGGGGCTTAATATAAAAATGAAACATATGCCGTCCTCTAATTAGTAAAGAATTTTATGGAAAAAAAAAAAAAGTACTTGCAATTAGCGCAGTTCTTGGGCTATTTGTATTTCAGAGTCATTCAAGGAGACAGTTAATGCATTGTTTTTCCCAGCCCATTAACATGGTAAAATATATATAGCTCTTGTCAGATATGCAAAAAAATGGCGCTGCAGTAATGCAGCAGGCACTTATGCCTTATTATCCTTGTGTGTGTATGCCTGATTATTCTTACGTTTGGAGAAAGAGTCATAATTTATTATTTTGATTCTGTAGTTTATTCACTAGGCGTATTGCTCAACTCTGAAGTGCATATTTCTCTCCTGTTTATAATGACTTAAAAACACCTCTTTGTGTGGCTGTGAAGTGTAATCCGCCCAACCAGTCCTATCTATCTGCATATTTCTGGCTGTAGCAATTAAATTTGGTTTAAATGTTTATGCTCATTAGAGCTATATTTGATAGTAATGGGTCATTAGACTAGTTTTAGAGAGGAGACGTAGGCTGGGAGTCAATCACAGAAAGACAACGTGGTAAGGCAAAAGGAAGCTGAAGCTAAACTACCTCAGTAGTACCTGTTTACGCTGATAGAGGTGAGGCCAGACCGATGCCTTTCCCTACACCTCCACCATTCCTACTAACAATCCCTGTACTTGTCTTCTGGTGGGAACCTAGCCTGGGCCAATATGAACCGTGTGAACTGTTAAGTTGTCAAACCAAGTTCATCCCATAGGTAACTGCAAAATCACATTAAATATATATATATATGTATCCTCATGCTTTATTATTGCAGTTGCACCAGTACAAGGACTTTAAGACTCAGGTGAAAACTGTACTGTCCCTATGCCATGTATTGATTCAGCCGTGAATAACCAATTGTGACCTCCAAAAACCAGAGTGATAGCTGCGTTCTCAAAAATGGAAGGGGAACAGCAGCAAGGCTCACTCTCAGCAGGCATAAAATACTGCCACCCCAAGCTTCAGAGGGGTGATGCTATTCCTCGTCAGCCCAAAATCTGTGGCTGCTGTGCTTGATGTCCTTATTTACACACTCGTTAACACACAGAAAGGGCACAACTTTTTCTTTAAGGGGAGCAGCATGGTGATGAAGCTGTGCAGATTTGTCTACTGTTCCCTTCTGAAGTATTAGACCAGTTCTGTGATGGTTGGTGTAGAGAGCCATGTGCATGAATAGTTGGATTTCTGAAGCTAACAACTATAAAATTTCTGTACTATTGCTGTCTTTAAGAAAAGAGGAAAAAATGAAATCAGAAGCATTGTTAAGAAAAGATTTTTTTTATATATATATATATTTTTTTTTAATGGGAGACTCTGGTTACTTTTGATAGACAAACCAACACAATAATTTAACAGTTTTTGACAATCTGATCCCAGGGGTGGCATTCAGCTCCATGCTGTATGCATGTAAATTTAGGCATCTAAACAGAGGGGATAACACGTGTATGTCTGTTACCATCTGAGATAGGCATCCTGCCTGAGCCCCAGTGGCTTTTCCCGCAGGGCACAGATCTCCCGTCTGCCCTGTGTCACATCTGGCAGCCTCATGCAGATGCCTATCTACCCTAGGGCAATAGATGCTTATGTGTAAGCCCACTGGAAACTGTAGAGCTAATGGCTAATTTTGAAAGAGACATCTCATTTAGTCATCTGTATCCCACTGTAGAGTCCATTAGCTGTATTGACTAGATCTCCACTGACTATAATGGGAGCGTGACATCCAGACATGACATTTAAGTGCCTGTAAGCTGGAACTGATGGTCTGTCACCCCTCCCCAAAGAATTTAATGTTCACCAAATGTAAGGAGACAAAGTCAGAGGCATGTGAAAACACAGGATCATAGAATCATAGAATGGTTTGGATTGAAATGGACCTTAAAGATCATCTAGTCTAACCCCCCTGCCACGGGCAGGGACACCTTCCACTAGATCAGGTTGCCCAAAGCCCCATCCTGCCTGGCTTTGAACACCTCCAGGAATGAGGCATGGACCTTAAAAGCTTCACTGAGCCTCTCAGCAGATTAGTGCTCCAGTTTAACTTCATTTAGCAATCCTGTAAATCATTTTAGCATCAACATGAATATTCAAGAAAGCGGTTGTTTCAGTAAATGAGGTTGGTTCATGGGCAAAGTTAAAACCTGGACAAATCTTTTTATTGAATTTGGTGGCTATTTCTTTGGATCCAGCTCACAAAATGTTCAGTACTCTTTAATCAAGTTAGGATCTCTATTTCAGATTTAAGTTTTACAGGTGTAACAACTCTTAAAACAAAACTAAACTAAACTAAACTAAAAATAAAAAAAAAAACAACTCTACACAGCTCTACAGAGCATTGGTCCCTACCAAATTCGGAAGCAGCCAGTCTAAGCTAGCCAGCTCTGCCTCTTAGCAGTGTTTGGCAGCATGAACTTCCTATCACAAACCTCAGATTCATTGCTTGTGGAGGGGACGTGGATAACCATGCCCCACACAACTGTCTGCACTCATCAGTGCTGATATTACTTGGTAGTCTCCTGTTCTGCTCACAAAGAGAATAGCAATACAATACTGTTAGCTGTAAAACAGGGGTCAAATACGCCTGAACAATATTTTAGCTATACTTACAAGTGCCTCTGGTGTAAGTAAATATTTTGAAGAGTAAAGAGAGATTACCAATGGCAATCTGTAGCGTCTTTTCTAGGCTGTGACTTTCAGCATATGAAGAAGTGATCCAAAAAGGGGTAAGGAGGCAAAGCCTGCTAGTGAAATGCCTTACTTCCTGCCTGGTCCTTGTCTGAGTTATGTTGAAAGTATGCCCGTGCCTGGCCTGGCACCTCGCTGACCTGGACCTGGACCCTGATGTGCTGAGTTGACTCCCTGGCTTGACCTTGTGCCACCACAGACGTGTCCGTCCAGCAGTCACTGGCAGGAGGCTGAGCTGGGTTACCAACCTGGGACCTGCTCGCCCTGCTCAGGTGCTGGGGACTGTGCCTTGCCAGTGAGGACGCTGCTCCTGCCTGCCTTGTGGTCGCTCACCTTCCCTTACAGCACAGCCTTGCTGCTCCCGACGTCACGTTATCTAGTGTCATAAAGGATTTCCTGTGAAGGCTGTAGAATAATTGACCAGGTAACAATACAGCAATTAAAATTCAGTGTAAATAAAGGTGAAATTATGTACATAGAGAAAAAAAAAGTCCCAACTTTGTAAATACCAATGATGAGCTCCTAGTTGATTGTCACCACCCATAAAATTTCAGAGTTATGGAGAGACTGTTTCTATTATAAGGTTCCTACTTAGGCATTCACTATCTATATTTAAGCTAGCAATTATCCTGTAAGGTACAAACTAAAAGTAAAAGCAACAGAAAACCCCAGTGCTATTGCTGTATACCATTCTGTTGTGTATGTGAATGTTGTCTAGCTGGATGATTACGTGCAGGGCTTTAACAGCAATGATACTCAGCTTTCAACCCCAGATTGTAAACAGTCTCTGAAGAATTTATACTGCTATGTATTCAGTGAAGTGCAAGGAGAAGGTGGCCACGCTATGGCTTTCCTCATCCAGCACAGGAAAAAACTGCATGCATGCATTCACAGTGATCACTATCCTTCAGTTTGGATTCTCCATAACACCCTGTTCCTCGGTAGCTGTCTGACATCAGGAAATAGTAATACCTAAACTGCACTGAAAGGGCAAATAAAGTAACTTAACTTCCCTTAGAAGAGGACCCAGAACACAACTGGCAATTCAGATATTGCTAGGACTTGAAATTCAGTCCTCACTGGAGTTGTGCTGTAGCTGTCCACAAGGCCTAGGTTTCACTCTGTTTGTGGTACTTCAGACACGGTAAACGAAAAATGAAGAAAGAATCTGTAAGAATCTGTAAGAAGCACAGGTAACTATGCAGAGAGTTTACAGAAGCACACCATGGCAAGGAAGTGTCGCATCATCAAGCATTGCCTCTGTGCTCAGGATAGTATCCCAGGATCAGAGAAAAATAAATGTGAATTCAAATTCGGGGTGACAAAAAACTTCTGTTCTTCCTCACATTTATTATTGTTACTGCATATCATTGTAAATCTGTCTTTACTGTGTTTATAGTGGCATAAAAATTGGCATAATACATAGCAACATAATATGGCAAATTATACAAAGATACAAAGACCAAAAGAAAAAATACGTCTTCACTGAAAAAAAGTGCTTGAAGAGGAACTAAAGAACAAAGGAGAAAATCCAGGGTACACAGCAAGACCTTTTAGTTTAATTTTAGGAAAAAGGAAAAGGCATTTGAGTTGCTACTTATATTCAAATAGTCATAGAAGAGAATAAAAATATTTATTTTCTCTACTGTGGAATTGTTTTATATAGTATAGCACCAGTGAACATGATGAACTGGGGAATCCAGACCAATAGCTTTAAGTTACAACCATTTCTCTGTGTGTGTTTTGTTTTGCTTTCCCTTCTGTCACCTTTCAAAGCAGCAACAACCAAAGCCACCTATGCATCACCACCTGTTTGATCCTTACTCGTGATAGCAGCTATTTTGCATCTTCGTTCAAATCACTCCACCCCATTCCTTGCAGTAATGTTAACAACAAAACTTCCTGTTTGGGGATGCATTTCCGCAACGAGTCCAATTACTGCGGCTCCAGGGAGGGGCTCAATGGGCAACAAATGCAACCGGGAGGACAGATTGGTGTCACATGGATTTTTTAAAAGCTGTTCATGAGGTCCTCAACATTGTGAGGCAGGCAAGACAACTGCTATAGCTTGGAATGGATAACTGCATTTTTAGCCTCCCCGAAATCCTTGTGACAGTGAATTGATTCTGTGCCAGTTCTTGGCCAGTATGGACTGGAAAGTTGTGCTTCGCGAAATAAAGGCTTTGGAGATACGCTGTAATTCATGAAGGACAAAGTTAATTCAAAGTTAAAAAAATGTAATGAAAAATAAACTGTTGAAAAAACATGCTCTTTCAAGAAAGACAGAAAAGCTTATATAAATGCTGTGATAGACATAGTTGATTGTATCTTTAAAAGGAATTACAAGCTAGCCATATTATGAATTATCAAATTGTATCTCTATTATGCAAGGCATTTATCTGAGAAGTTCAGGCAAACGGTTCCATGCACTCCCTGGTCTCAAACCCTACTTGCCAACACAATGATAGGATGCTAAATTTGAGGTATTTCATTGATTCTTCAACAGCTTGATACCACACTGCAGGGGAGCGTGGAGGAGCAGGGATTCACAGCAACGCTTCTGTGCTTCTAGCAGCTGCCAGGAAGAGGCTGCACTCGCAGTATGAAAACTCTTCCAAAGTTTCTGATGATCTGCGGATTTTTAAGGGCCCCTGCTGTAAATTTATCACTGTTTCCATTGTGCTTAGCAGCTTACATGTGCAAGAAGCTTTCACAGTGTGTTACTTTCGAAGTATCTGAATGGTCTCAGTTGACATTCTGGTATTCAATTAACTTTTTACTGGATGGAGTAAAGATAAAATGCTGCTACCAAAAATTATCAAGATAGCAGCACTAAATTAGTTTCTCATGTGGAATTCGAGATGTAGTTTTTCAGTGCAGAGTGCAGACACAGAAGTTGTGCTTGTCAATTTATACCATACATAGGTGCATGCCTTCAGAGACCTTTCTTCTGACTCAAGACCTGATTTGGAGATATCTGAGCAGATGAGAACTTGTGACAAAGGTTCCCCTCTTCTCCTGAGTTCCAAAATGAACAAAACCAAGTTTTGTTTTCCTAGGAAACAGATCCTTCGAAAGCAGTGGCATATGTTGATTTGTTTTTAAGTATTTTTTAAACTCCATATGTACTTATTTATTTACTTATTTTTCATTTAGGTCTTCCAAGAGCTTCCAATCAGATCCATAAAGTTACAGTAAAATTTGTGAGTTACAATTGTATTTTATTGCCTTGTTGATCAGGCTATTTATAATGTGTGTTGCATAGCTACATGCTAGGATATGTAAATTGTTATATCTACATATCTACAGCTCTACAGCTGTTGAAGTGACATCATTCCCAAGTGTTTAAATGGATACCTTCATTGATACCACATTTAGTGAGATGAACTGATTTCATTAATCTTCTGCAAAGGCTTCTACATGTAACAGTGTCAGAGAAATAAATTCTTCCCACAGAGAGTCAAAACCAGGCAATACTGGATGAAAAAAAAAAACGGAAGGAAAAAAAAACACATCAGTTTGACTCTAGGATCACTCACCAAAGAGATTCAGATCATCTAGAAATGTAACACTACAGCAAAGACATATGTAGCTGCACCTGAAATACTGGATTTATCTTTTTATCAGGAAGATGGTTTAGGAGGAGTAGGTGGAAAATAACAGTAATATTTTGGGTACTGAAAAATAGACAGAAGATAAGAAAAATCTTCAATGGCTCCACTGCCTTGTACTTTGAACAATTGCTTACATTATCACCTAATGAACATAATATGCTAGCATTTTCATTAACAATGCCTCCAATTTATAGTCACTTTGCACTGAAGCAAGATCTTATTTCATGAAGTTACCAACAAATTGTTTGTATTAGGTGTATGGTTAAGTGGATCCCCATTTAACAATGTTACTTAGCCAGTTTGCAAATACCTCAGTACATATAAACTGTGTTTACCCTTAAGCCAAGCAGCTAGGCAGTATGCAGGACTATTTGGGTGAGATCATTTTCACTGGAAGAAAAAATACCCATTATCTCACTGCATATCCTGGTTTGCTCATCATCTGTCCAAAGTCCTGTTTCCTAAGAAGAGTGACAATGCACCAGCAGGAAGGTAATGTCCATGTCCAGAAGCCAAGCTCTATTTCCAGATAGGTCTGAGAATTTCTGGTCCATATAGAATTACAGGTGGCAAATTTTACTGTTTGTTTTATTCCTGAAGTGGAACAGAGGAATGAACACAAAAATGATGTTTGCTATTTTCTGGTAAATGAGAACTATATAATTCTATTACAGTGATAAGAGAATTATATGTCATTAAATAATGTGAACTAAAATCTAATAGAAGTTTTGAAGCAGGCTGTAAGCCAGTGACTAAGAAATACTTCTTCCTTTGGGTCCCCCTTCAAGCCACGCTACTAGTGCTCTCCAATGCTCTTTCTAACCTCCCAGTTGCTTTCAGACATGCTCACACAGTCTGATACTCATGCAGCCAAATCAGCATCCTTCTTCTTCCCCATTCTCAGAGTCACTCTGGTTTGACCATCCACTAAGGTTGAGTTGGTGCCTCCTACAACTAGGTCAGCGATACTTTACCTTGATGACACAAGCCAGTGACCTAGTCAGAAGCATTCTGCCAGCTGCAAGTTATTCCAAATATGTTGCTGGGTCAACTATGCACTAGCTGACTTTGCCACAACAGGCATTGCCTCTCTGCGCAAGTGATCCACTAGACTCTCCACAGCTGTCTCACCATCTTTTTCACCAGTTCCTCCTTGCTTCCTCCTAGTCACTGATGCTGGAAATTGTCAGGTCTGGATGCTGCAGGTTTCAGTCTGGCATTTTTTCTTTCTCTCCAGGCTCTCACCTCAGCCAAACGTTTCCTAATTTTTCACTCAATCTGTCCATTGAACATTTGCCTTCCTCAGAGCCCGTCTTGTTTACCCCTCTCCCCTTGCATCTAGTGCACCAGCACGGTATATAGCCCACGCTGGAGCAAAAATTGGGTTTCCCAGGTAAGAAGGTCATTTGGCAGGTCCTTTCCTGTTTTCCTTTTTATCACTTGCTGGGCACAGAGCCAGGAGCAGGGCACTTTGCCAGCACACAGGCTGCTCTCACCCCACCCTGGACCTCGTGTCTTCGTGCCTACCTCACCTCTGGAGCGGTGCCTGGGGCCGCACCCCTCGCTACACCCCTGCAACGGAGCCACTCCTGGCCCTGGCGCTGGCCCCAGCTCCTCTGCCTCTGCCCCACCTGGGAAGCCGTGCCCCGGGCTGGGCTCCTCCCTGCATCCTTGGCCTTGTGCTTCCTGGCCAGCTTCCTCCACGCATGCAGCCAGGGCTGGTTCCACTGCCTGGGGTCTCTGTGGTGCTCGGCGGCTTGCACTGGGAATGCAGACAAGGCATGTGCATAGAGAGAACGGTAATTTATTCCGCCTGAGAAACGGAGAGAACGCTGGCTGTAACAATGCTTGTCTCCCAGATAGGCATCAATCAGACATTTAGCGTTACGCATTTTTAATTGATCTGTAGGTTGATGTGGTGATATAGCACCCTCAGACACCTCCCCAGAGACAATAGGCTCCTCTCCAGGTAGCTCTTCCAGCACCGCTGTTCCCCTTCTCCTGGGATGACTTTTGCTTCAGCAGCAGCAGAACGCAATCAGCACTTGTCTGGCTGGGATGGAGTTCACAGAATCACAGCATCGCAGGATGGATGAGGTTTGAAGGGATGTCTGGAGGTTATCTGGTCGAACCCCTGCTCAAGCAGGGCCACCTAGAGCTGCTCTGCCCCCCAGCAAGGAGGGCGAGGGTGCACAGAGCCAGAGCAGCTGTGTACAGCCTAACCAAAGGGATATCCCATATCATATGACAAGTCCAGCAATAAAAGCTAAGATAAAGGAGGGAGGGGGGAGTTTTGTGGTTTTGTCATTTGTATTTCCAAGTAACCATTACACGTGCTGAGGCCCTGCTTCTCTGAAAGCAGCTGGACATCTGCCTGCTGACAGGAAGTAGTGAATTTATTTTGCTTTGCTTGCACATGCAGCTTTGCTTTACCTATTAAACTGTCCTTATCTCAACCCGTGAGTTTCCAACTCTTGCCCTTCTGAGTCTCCCCCATCCTTCTTGAGGGGGGAGTGAGCATTTAGCTGCTGCCTGGGGTCAGCCCACCACAGCACTCGAACTGCCTTGGGCTTGGCTGACAGAGCACTTTCATTGTCTTGAATTAATACAGATCTGTTCTTTGCTACCAGGGCTGACTGAAAATGGGTACAAGCATCACGATCAGGGCATGAAGGAAGAGCTGGTTTTGCTCCTGATCTTGAATGAGGAGGTGTTTGAAGGAAAAAGTATTTTTGCTACTCTGACCTTAATAATGATCATCTATGACAAGGATTAATTGCAAAGGCACATAATTATTGTTGGCTCCTCTTGGAGCATCTCCTGGCTGGGCCTCACAGTGCCAAGGACATTAAGGAGAGAGGGAAAAGCCTTGCTGCTCTGAGTAGCTCCTTCTTAGAAATATATGACTGCTTTTTCCTTATAATTCTTCCCTTACTCATCCCCAGGGCAGCGTGTCCAGCTGCTAACAATGTGCTTTTTTTTTTTTAAGATCATACAAAAAGTAACTGCCATCATTAGAGCTCACTCCTACATGGGACAGAAGCTAAGGGTGCTAGGCAGCTCCTGACTCCCTCCAGATTAATTAGCTGTCCTGCTGGTACAGGCATCTTCTGCCAGTGCTGAGTAACAGTGTGTCACCCACGTAATCCTTTTCAAAGGGCTGAAACACTTAGGTAGTCAATTCTACCAGATTAAGGTAGTCAATCCCACCAGTGCCATTTCCTATTTCCTGAGCAGCAACTCATCTCAAAAACAGGCTGTGAGGTATTCCAGTGTTAGCATATCAGAACCCCTTTAACGCAACAGGACTGACATCAAAGGACCTGCAGGGCGGACAAGTCCTTGCAGATCAGCCTGTGATAACAGACTGAATACCCATGCTGCATGTGGCACAAAAACATCATGGTGCAATTTTATTAATTTGGTAATGCCTGTTACCATTCTGATCACGTGGCAACATTTTCACCGCCAAATCCAGCACAGAAGATGAACACGATTGTTCTGTGAACATACTAATCTCACATAAATCCCCTTGCCTTTAAAGCACAGGCATTACTAAGGCTTTTCCTGCTTGGTCTAAAATTTTGGGTAGACCTGTGTGGTGCCAGGAGTTGGACTTGATGATCCTTACGGGTCCCCTCCAACTTGGGATATTCTATTCTACGATTCTGTGATTCTTGATTTTTCATCCGCTTTTAAGAAAGAGCCTTTTATACAGTTCATGTGAGCTGGTAAATAAAATGAAGCTAAAACTGAAGAAGTTATTTTGAAAACTCTTGTGCCATCCAAGTGCTTTTATTAGCATTTTTGTGCTAGTAATGAAGAAATTGAAACTCCTCCTGTTCTTACAGCATTACAAAACCAGTGTGTAATTCTTTCTTTCTTCTGATGAAATACACCTGTATAATACAGAATTTATGGCTGGTGTTAAAAGAAAATGAGATCATATATAAATTCTTCAGCATATCACCATGTAAAAAGTTACCCAAAAATGTTGCAGTTATATGAATTAATACACATGCAGCCTCTCACACCTTCCCTGTAAATTATTGATAACCTTTCTCTGTTTTTTCTTTATTCCTCACAAAAAAAAAAAGTAATGGATTACATATCACTGTCTTTTTAATGTGTACAAACTTCATCTTTCAGTATGAAATACAAAGTCTGCAAGGTTAATTAACAAAATGATAATTTGCAGGAAAACTACTGATGTAACTAAATTAATTGGAACAGGAAAGACTTCTTAATTCTGCATCCCTTCAGGACCCAGAGTTTTAGGTAGTCTGTACCAAATTTTCCTAAATACAGGTTGACACAATTAGAACAATTCCAGCACAGATTTGCCAGGAAGCAAAGCACCAAAGGTGCCGGAGTTACCCTGGCGGCCATTATCTTCAGCACTTGTCACTAAAGAACTCTGCAGAGCACACAGTCCTCCCTCACATGCTTACAGCAGCCAGGATGTTGGGTGGATGAAAGCTAGCAACGGCACGGCAAACAGAGCTAATCTACAGAACTGCTTGTTCAGCAAAAAATCCCTTTCCACAGGAATGGGGTCGTCGGTTTCTTTCCAAGCTGCTGTAGCTGCTTGTATTTCTCCACCTGGATAAATCCTCATCTTTTACGTCCAGGTGCACTGGCGAGTCCCTCACCTTCAGCCACTCCCATACTGATCCAGTTCTTTTAATTGAATTTAATCCTGTTATTAATATGTAGAGTTGCTACTTTGATTCTTAATGTGTTTAGAAGAATCCTTCCGAGTTGACCTCTTTTGCTTTTGCACTGGTGTTGTCAAAAAGGGTGGCTGTGCAACCTGTTATCCACAATTCTCAGCATTCTTGCCTTCGACAGAATTCCCTCTCTCCCCTTTTTCAAGACCTCTATGCTAGGTACACATGCAAATTTGTTAACTGTGAAGCCAGATTGATATTTAGGATGAATCCAGCAAGGAGGAAACAACACGAATCACTTGGCTTCCCCTCCCATTAGAGCTAGAAAAGGCTCTGGAGTTACATGCCACGGTCACAGTCATGCAAGTCCATGCCCCCTGGTTCTTCAGTTCCTCACACTGAGATCAGGACTGGATTACACCTGAGCTACACAGTAAATCTTCATTTAGATAGAGATTCATTTTCATCACCTAGACTAGGTCCCTAATGCTTTTATCAGACTTTCCAACCAAACCTCCGTTGTAGTGCCTACCTTTTATCGTCTGGGGTCCATCACTGAGGATCTCTGCAAAACTGACAGTGCAAAGCAAGTTCCAAAGCCATCACTTAAATAAGGCAGCAACATCCTGCTGGGCTTTTTTAATGTATTACACATATTAATTAAAGGGCAAATCATCCTGTGTAAGGAAAATAAACATCTGTACTTCCTGGCGTTATTTGAATTAGAGTTATTAAGTGCATATATCACTAAGGATTTATCAATACTGCTTATATATTCAATTTAAAACTTGGAAGGAAGAAAAAACGCTGTTTCAAAACAATCCTATTCAAAGTATAAACACATTTATAAAATATCCTTTCTCATTAAGCATTGGATATCCATTTCTAATTGAATTTAGTTAAATACCCTTGATGAGAGAGTAAACAAAGCTAAGTGACAAGCCTCATTAAATTCCTCTCAAAACATACAGCTATTGACTTCAATGGGAGTTGAATCTAACCCCAAATTAAGAGCTGAATTGCTCAAGATTAAAACAACTTGTTTTAAAGCCTGGGGACAGTTTGTTCATTTTTCATTTTTATACTATATTGGTATTCTTCTTTTATTATGTGTACAAACAGGTGGGATGGGATTCCTCTCACCTAACTTCAGACATTTGCAGCGTACACTTCTGAGCCAGTCATGCCAGACTCGCTTTATATTCAGTGCAGAGAAACAGCCTCTTTTAAGGCATGATTCATCTGACCCATTTTAGATGTCTACTTCAGAATGAGATAAATTGTGTGCTAGAAGTATCTGGTTTTCTTCATTGAAAATAAAGGTAATTAGGCAAACTCACTTAAAGAGAGCTGTCTATATTACAAGTGTTCACATTTGGTAAAATGAATATTTCTTCTGGCAGCTGAAGCCATTTAGACTTCTTGTCAATGTATGTAGAAGAGGACTAGCTAGTGAGTTCAACTGAAGCCTGAATGTGTCTTTTACCTGACCTTGCAGGTGGAACTTGCTTGCTATAAACAAAGCAAGGGTAAAAAAAATATTTTTTTTAAAGAATGTTTATTCTTCTGACACTGTATTTGTAGATGACCAACACCAATAGCCACTGGTATTTAAGGATGTGAATGGGCTACACCTCCAGCTTCCACTGTTAAGGGTATTTATGCAAAGCTAGTAGAATAAGAACCAGATTCTGATAGAATTTCCCAATTCAAAGAATCACAGAATCGTAGAATGGCTTGGGTTGGAAGGGACCTTAGAGATCATC
This sequence comes from Anser brachyrhynchus, assembly GCF_964034855.1. Classification (NCBI taxonomy): domain Eukaryota; kingdom Metazoa; phylum Chordata; class Aves; order Anseriformes; family Anatidae; genus Anser; species Anser brachyrhynchus. Next base: position 194,662,043 of record NC_137694.1, read on the forward strand.
TAACTAAAACTCCCTGCCAGGGGCAGGGATGCCACCCATTAGACCAGGTTGCTCAAAGCCCCATTCAGTCTGGCCTTGAATACCTCCAGCATGAGGCATCCACAGCTTCTTTTCAAATATGATGGAGAGAGGCTTGGCAATCCCATCAGCCAATTCCCTCAGGGCTCTGAGATTCATGGCATTGGGCCCCATAGACGTGTACCTGTTCATTTTCATCGGGTGGTCTCAAACCCGCTATTCGCTTACAGTGGGAGGGACTTTGCTCCCCTAGTCCCTGCCTAGAATTTCAGGGACTTGAGAGATGTAGGAAGATGTAGGACTGAGGCAAAGAACTTGTTGAGTACCTCAGCCTTCTCCGTGTCTGTTGTTACCAGTTCTTCCTTCTCATTTATCAGAGGAGGTACGCTCTATGAGGACTTTATTTTCTGGCCAAGGTACCTACAGAACCCCTTCTTGTTATTCTTTGCATCCCTTGCCAAGTTCTGTTCCATCTGTGCCTTGGCTTTCCTGATCTCAAAGCACAGAATTCTGCTTTATGTTAGTAATCCTCCTGCAATAAAAGCACTCTTGGAGTTATGCACTAATGAAGATCAGAGAATTATCTGTGATATAATTAAGCTATAGACAATCTGCTTCTTAGCTGGAATGGAAGGCATTTCCACTCAAAAATTTATATTAATTTTCCCTGGCATGTTCTCAGAGGCATTTTGATTTCACTATACCACATTTGTTGTATCTTGTCCTCCAAAGAGAGGATTTTGAACAAAAATCTTTTGGTTATGCAACTTTATTTTAGATGGTGAGATTTTTATTACATTTTACCTATTTTAACTTTATTAAAGTAAAATTGAATTATGATTTTTTATAAAATCCATTACCTTTCTTCTTCACCAAGTACTGGATATCGTGAGATTCTAAGGAAACCAGTCAAAGTTGCTGATAGTTAACGTCTCTGATGAGAGGTTATCAGGCTGAATCCTGTGCTCAAAACTGGGCTAACTTCAATGTTAGACACACAGAGCCTTCAAGTTTTGCCCATTTACAATCTCCTTGGATAATCTGTTACAGAGTTTTATCAACTGGTTTTTTGTTTGTTTGTTTTTCTTTTTCATAATAGTAAGGTGTTTTTTTAAATGCCATTTACGTACATTTCCCCTTTTCCTTTTGTGGTGCATCTCCAAGAAGATCCTGGGTCTGTTCTCTCTGTAATCACCAGCTAGAAGGATATACCCAGCAATTAGATACACTTACCCTTTTCTTCAGGCTGAACAAACCCATTTCTCTCAGCCTCCACTCAGGTGTCACATGCTCTGTGCTCCTCCACTGGACTTGCTCCAGTTTGCTAATGTTTCTTGTAATTGGGAGTCCAAAACCAGACACAGCATTCCAGGTGCAGTCTCTTGAGTGTCATGGAAAGGGAGTAACCAATTCCCCCAGCATGCCGGTTACACTTAGTAATGCAGCCCAGTATACAGTTAGCCTTTTTCTGTGCAAGGGCACATTCAGCTTGTTCACCATGACCCCCAGGTCCCTGAAAGACTGCTTTCCAACCTGCCAGTTCCCAATTTATGCTGTTGCATAGCATTTTTCATGAGCAAATAAAAGGCTTTACTTGCCTTTTTTAACTTGCCTTTTTTATTTTTTCTTGCTGTTTTGAACTTTGAGAAGTTTCTGTCAGGCTCTTTCTCTAGTTTGTTAAGGCTATCGACTGTCCCTCTGAATTGTTGCCTTGCCATCCAACACACCTTCCACTCCCCTCAATTTAGTGTCACCTGCTATTGTAATGAAGATGCATTCCATCTCATCATTCAAGTTGTTAGTGAAGATCTCATGGCAGCTGGTCGAGACCACATTTGCAGAACAGCTGAACAGAAGGCAGACAGGAAAAGAAAACCTCAGGAATTTGTTTATAGGATGGGGAGTCCTCTGCAGCCACATAAAACACATGCTCTTGACCACAGTTATGGATCTAGCTGTGTGGCAAGCGAGATCCCAGGAACAAATCACTAACACCAAGGCATTACTGCTATGGAATGCCTAGGTAAGGCTCCACAGCTGGTCCACAGCCCATCCAGAGATGATGGTACCTGACACGAGCCCACCTTCCCAGATTTCACATATATGCTTTTCTGGCTATGTCCATTAGAACATGCAAATGCTCATATTGGTTCAAACCATCACTCCATCTAACTGAGTATACTGTCAACCCCAGTGGCCATAAGCAAACACCTAAGGAACAAGAACATGAAAGGGGTATATGAAGCTCTCTCAAAATCTGCCTATTCTCAGCTCAGGCATTTTCCTGAGTGCCTTTTTTATTAAATAATCTTGAATGAATCTGTCCCTTAAGTACTTCTGCCATCTCCTCTTGAAGCCATATAAACTTTTGTATCCATAAAATCCTTTGGCAAGGAGTTGCACAAGTTCTTCTTTTGCTTGGATTGAAATCAGCTCCTGTCAGCTACGTTTGATGGCCTCTCATTCTTGTGTTTGAATAAATCCCAGAGTCAATCCCTTTCCACTCTTTCTATTCCATATAGAAATGCAGAATTTATGGAATTCTGTATTCTAATTCTATATTTAATATATAGGATTACATATTCATATACAACCTGCATATGAGTATATAATATATTCTCTATATAAAGAATACATATGAATATGTATTTATTATATATTCATAGTATATATTCACTAAATATTTATAATATGTGAGTATATTTCTATTTTATATGAATATATTTCTTTTTATATGAATATATAATATATGTTACATTCCATGTAGAATTCCATATTCAAATACAAGCTGTAGGTGAACCATGGATTTATTTCTGTCCTAATAATTCTAATATTTGTTTTGCTTTTTTGATATTTTCACAAGTTATGCATGGCATAAAGACTTCACTTCCAAATGTAAGTCAGCTCAGAGTCCATTGCTTACATGTGAAAACTTGCTTATATGTGAAGCTGGGATTTTTTTTCCACACATACCAATATTTCAAGAAGTTAAATTTTAACTGCCTTATAATTTCTTAGTCACTCAGTCTTACAAAGGCTTCTTGTGGTCCCTCACAGTCTGTTTGTCCTTTCTATCCTGAGTATCTTCATATCACCAGCAAACTTTCTTACCTCACTGCTCACTTCTTTCGCAGGTCACTTCAAAATGTAATGAACAACACAAATCCCAGCACAGAGCTCTGGGAAACTCCAGTGATGACCTTCCTCCAGTGTAATAACTAACCATCTTTTTACCATCTGTTTCCTAACTCATAACCAGTTATTCACACATAAAATGTATCTTGTATTTAATGAGTACTAAATTTCCTTGAAAACTCACGTTCACAGTCCCATCAAAAGTCTTTAAAAGTTCAAGCAGATGGTATAAACTTTGCTGTCTTTATCCAAATACTTGCTGACACCCTTCTAAAACCTCCAAGAAGACTGCAAAGTAGGACTTCCCTTTTTTAGAAACCACGTTAACTTTTCTGAGGTAACTTGTATTAACCCAGGTAACTACTCATTCTGTCCTTTACTAGAGTTTCCATAAATTTACCCAGATGTCTGATGCATAATCCTGTAGTTCCCTCAATTCTCTCTGAAAACCATTTTACAGTTGGTATTTATTTGTCCCACTGCAGTCCTCAGGTATCAGGGACTACAGTTATAGACTACAGTAACTTTAGTTGGAACCATTGAATGAAATAACTTCTGGTACTGGTGATCTCTTAATGTTTGCATTGCTAATCCATCGCATAATCAATTTTACAGTCACTTTGGCTTCAGTCAGATCCTCTTCTGGGAAAGGATTCTGGCGTGTGGGTTTTCCTAGTTTCTTCCACAGTGAGCACCAATTTCTTCTCTGAAAAGGTCTTCTGCTCTCTGTAGTATTCGTTTTATACCCTGATCATTGATCAGGCCCTGCAGATTCTCTGATGAGCTTCTTGATGTGTCTGAAGAAGGATTTGGTGCTGGTTTAAAGTTGTTCCTCCTAATTTTTTTTTTTTTTTTTGTCTGCTTAATTTTATTTTCATATGGTATCAGCCAGGATTTTTGAACTTTTCTAGTTTCTTCATTTGGATATGACTTCAGCATTCTGAAGGTTGCTTTCTTGATTCTAATAGCAGCTCTTCTTTATTGCTTAGTCATGCCTGATTCCTCTTACCTTTACTCAAGCCTTTCTTAATAGGTTGCATGCGCTGGCATATAACCTTAATATATTAAATGCTTAATTCTGCTGTGTCCCAGGTACTGGCCTCTGGTGATTATGTTTATGTGCATATTATTTAAGGAGGAAGAGAAGGTTACATAGTTTCTGCCAAGAGAACAGATGTTATACACAGTACTAGCCAACCTATGGCTCTGTCAGTCAGGACACCAGACATGGAAGTACCCCCTGATGAAGCAGAAATCCAGCATCATTTCAACAAAACACATTCCTTCTGCCATCCCAAGCAGTGCCGTTATGCTCCTGTACAGAAACATACAGGTAAGCACCTTCTTCCTTCTTCATATACCTCTCCAGGCCACAGTCCCCTATAGCATCCCCCTAAAATCCCAACCTGTCTTGCCCTGTGAGGGATCCTGTTCACAATCTTGCCTCCAGCCCAGAGAAAGTGCAGTCCTGAAGGGTATTCACAGTGGAACTAGTCATTATCTGAATCCTAGAAGTAAGGGAGGAAGGACAGACATCCATGCACGAGAAAAAAGCAAACAGAAGGGATGCCAAGGCGTCATTGTCCAAAGCAGCACCAAATACAAGGAAAGCAGTGTCACAAAGTGCAGGGATAAGACTCCATGTCTGAAGTCTGTAAGTCCATAAGACTCTGTTTCACAGACATCTCATGACCAATTCTCCTTACTGGCATGCAGTGCTAATATGTATTATTAAGATGAGAGGAAACAAAAGCAGTGAGTAGTTGAATGGCGCAGAAAGCCAACATGCCAGCAGACCAGAGTCTAAAACTGGGAGAAAGAGAAGCCCATACTCAAGTGGCTGGGAGGAAAAGCAAAGAAGGTGAATGAGAGACTCTGAGAGAGGAAATGCTTGAGGAAATTGTGAAATGGGGCAGTCTGCAGCCATGCAGGCTGCAAGATTTGACTTGTGAGTGGGGTGTACCTCGAAGATTGACTTTCCCTGTAGGAGCAGGCCTGTGGTGCCTGTGGCGGTTTCAGGGTGGACAAAATGTCCTACGCTCTGCAACCTGCTCAGCCCAGTCCTGGCTCCTGGCTTGCCTCACAAGAGGTTGTGTAGTGCACAAGCAGCTATAATAACACGAGAAGCATTTGGATGTTGACATCCCTGGCATTCTTCAAAGCGCAGCACTTCACAGTTAAAATGCCTAAATGAAAGTCTTAAGATCTTTTGAAGTGGTAGCTGAGGGCCCAGTGAAGGATCCTGCAGGACACTGCTGAGTGGAAATGTCTGCATGTGGCAGTGGGAACCACACACTGCAACCCACTGTGTCCCGTGAAACTCAGCAGGACAATTAGTTAACTTAATGCAATAACTCCATCACCACTGTTACAGTAAACTGAGATATAAATGATGGGCTTATTAAACACAGTGAGAGGCACAGCTTTTGTTTTCGAGAGTACTTTTGATCAAACTATTTTTGACCTAGGCTAGTGTTGGCAATATTTATTTCGAACACAATGAGCAGATTTAATACATTTTAAATGAAGGACGCTTCATATTTATTCTTTGCATTGCCATGAAGGCTTTTTCACTTAACGCAAAGAGTTAATTAAACTAGCCTTCACTAATCTGCGTGACAATTTACACAGTAATTAGTCCAACAGGATTAGACAAGACCTTACAGTTCTTCCAAGGCTCAAGGCCAATTGCTGTAAGATGCAACCAACCCTGCTGCACATTCCCCTCTACTCTCCAGCTACAGATCAGCTTATAGAAACAGACCCTCTGGCTTTCTGCAGTTCTACACTTTGGAATCCTCCACTGAGAGCAAGTGGAGTTAACACCACCCATTAGTACAACAGTATTTGTAAAGTGCAGTTTTTGAAGAATTTGCCCTGTAATTAAGGTATGTGTCAGCATCCTCTTTAGTGGCATTGGCAATTAACATTACTAATAGACATGTCTCATGTCTGCAGCATCTCATATGTTATTTTGGCCCTGTGTTTCAGGTTGCTAAACAGAAGAAATGCTGCATATTTACAAGAAAACACTTCTGTAGCTTCCTGGAACAGCTCTTAGCTAAAATCATGGAAAAAGTTTTAGAGCCTGTATCCTGTCTTGAGTTTATACAACAGAAATTAAAGCACATGAGGTGCCAGAGTCCCTAAGTACTGGAATGCAGGTGGTGTTTTCTTGCCATCATGATCTGTATATGAAAAAGACATCATCTTTAAACTGAGAGGGAGTAATGAAGAGATATGGAAAGGTGGTTGTTTTTCACAAAATAAGAATGTGACAAATGAATCCATAAACAGGACCCATTTCTAGTCATGATCCAATACATGTTTTGTAGTGGTGATATAACATGTTAAAGAAGCTGTGTAAAATGAGGGTCTTTTTACCAGATGCCCAAGTTTATGCCCAAATCTCTAAAAATTCTGGATTGAGAGTGCATGAAGTAATAACTACTGTGACGTGTGGCAGAATCTTTCTGGAGGCACTAGTGTACCTAGTCAACACCCTACTAAATAATCCCATCACTTAGTAGAGAATGAAAACTTATTTCTTTCTCATTATTACCTGAAAGACTATACATTGCTTGTATACAAAATGAGCATCTTCTCCCTGCTCCCCTCTGCACTGAAAATATTGTTTGCTAACATACGACTTGATAATTAAAAAAAAAAAAAAGTCAGATTGCTAGAAAAGAAGAAAAGAGTTACAGAAACCTAAAAATATGGATTTAATTCTTTAATTTGTTGTGGGATATATACAATTACAAAGTAAGCAAATTTACGGGGGGTATGACCCTTTCTTTATGAAGACTGTCATGTATTACTTCCTTGGTAAACCCATAAGAACACCCATGTACTTTGTATGTACTCTGTATGTATGTATTTTTAGAGGTTTGCATAAGAATTAAAAAATAATATATATATATATATATATAAAACATGACTTTTAAGGCAACAGGGGGCATTGATGAGGCCCTGACTTGTGGCCCTGAAAAAAATGCTTACACTAGTAACAGACATCTTTTCAGACAATTAGCTGAAATCTGTTATTTTTAAACTGCCAGATTTGAATTGAGTTCATTGTAATGGATCTAGAGAAAAGTTATCATGGTCCTTCTCAGCTCTGCCAGTGTGATGCAGAAGCACCATGAGCAATTGCTTCCCATACCCTGTAGGTGCCAGGTAGAAAGGGAGAGTGATGTCTAATCCTCTGCCTGGGAGACTCCCAGGGAGAATGCCACGCACTCAGCTTCTTCTGCTGGAACATAGCCATGAAGGACACATGACAGAAAAAGTTTGTGACCTGATATTCCTTTTCTGTAGTTTGTTTCCAGCCCACAGGGAACTTCTGAAAGCAGAAAAGAAAATGCCAAAAAGCAGGTATGATGGCTGAGTATGTAATGAAACAGTCACTCCACTATGCTCAACACAACAGAACAGGGAGGACGGGATGTTTACCCAAAGAGAGAAGATCTGTAAGCTGCTAATGCAGCAGTGATGACTGTGGCTCTTGCATCTTTTGAAATAACAGGTTTGGACTTTACCCAGAAGCGTGTCCTATACCCTACTAAAAATTCTCCATGTCTTTTTTCTGTAGGAAACACCTCCTCCCAACATCTTCTAAGCAGCATAATCCTTCACGCTTTCATTACATTCTTCATCAGTTGTCTCATAGCCTTGTTTTTGTTGTTTCGTTACCAGGAATCGGTAAATTCCTCTTTGGGCCAGACGAGTGATGCCAGAAGCTACACCAAAATAAAGAGCCTCCTGGAACCTGTCATTCCCGCTGTGCTCTAAGGTCCTTATTTCCACTTGCACAACACGACTTCCTAGTGGGGAAGCATTCTTCGGCGGCCCCACATCAGCCCGCTGCGGGGTGGGAAGGTGTCTGCACGCAGCTCGGCCCTGCTCCCGCTCATACCGCGGTGCCCTATCCACCACCTCAGTCTTCCACAGCAAGAATTGTGTCTGCTTTTCCTTGCAGATCACATCTGCGGTTCGACCCTGAATAAAGCCCTTCTTTGACTAACGTCTTTCAAATGGCATTTTAGTACTAATATAATGGGTTTAGGTGGCAAGGGTTTGGTAGAGGGGGGCTGCCGGGGTGATCTCTGTGAGCAGAGCCCAGCAGCTGCCCCAGGTCAGATCAGAGCCAGCTCCAGACGGCTCCAAAAGGGACCAGAGCTGAGCCATGAGCGATGCTGGTTGGGTCTCCGGGAGAGCAGTCTGAAGAAAGGGAAAACCTGCTGTGCTACAGCAGCTGTGAGAGAGGGGTGTGCTTCTCCGCCACTTTTCCCCGCAAACCTCCAAGGAGGGCGAACACAACCCCCTGCCCTCCCCGGCCGGAACCGCAGCGCCCCAGCCAGGCCAGGGAAGGCCCCGGCCGAGCCGCTCCGTCCCCGGGGCCGCCTCCCCGCCTCTCCCCGCCCCGCTCCGCCTCCAGAGGGAACCGGGGGTGGCCTCCGGAGGGAAGCGGCTGCGGCGGGCGGCGGGCGGGCGCTGTGGTGCCCCGGCTCGGCCATGCCGATGTGGCGCCGCGCTGCCACGGGGCCGGCGCTGCCCCCCTGCCGGGGATGAGCGGAGCCATGAGCGCGGCTTGCCGGGGGCCCGATCTCAGTTTTTTAAGCGAGGACGAAGCCAGGACGATTTTCCAGGTGCTGCAGAGGGACTCGGAGCTCCGGCGGGCGGAGAAGGACAGGGTCAGGTACTGCAGGCGGGGACGGGGCTGCGCTGCCCGGGGAGGGGGACAGCGGGAGCCGGTCCCTGCGGGGCCGGACTGGGCTCGTAGGGGCGGCTCCGAGCCAGGAGACGAGGCCGGTTTGGGCTTTTACTCCGTCGCTACTACAGGTAGGGAGGTGCGGGCTGAACGGCGGTGGCTGGGCGGGGGGAGCTGTGCGGGGCCGGGCGGGCTCCGGGGCTGAGCGCGGGGGGAACCCAGCCCTCGCCTGAGTGACCGGCGGCGCACGGGACCCTCGGGAGTGACTGAGTTAATTCCCTTCTTCTACACGGGTCCGTATGTGAGCCTTATGAAGAAACGGAACAAGTCACCAAAGCTGTGTTGACAGTGATAACAAAAGGTCAACGACTCGGTGAAAAAAGTGTGTTGGAAAATGAGTTATTTACCATTAGAGGTTATCACTTCCTTGAGGGACCTTGTGGGCAGTTTGCAAGGGGGAGGCAGTGTCCCCTCAGATTCACGTGGGCACTTTTAAGAAATCATTCGTGTTAGATATAGAAAGAATGTTAATGAGTAACGTTTCTGACAAGTGGATTTTTGTACTGTGTGTTTTATAGCTGTGCATAGGCTTGTGAAGCAATAGCCTGCTCTCGAATTAAAGGCTTTCACCTGTCACCAACTTTGGTCATCCATCTGTGTACTTCTGACTTAGTTGGCAAAAAAAAGTGGTCTCTCTTCATGCAAAGGCTGTCAACATAAGCTTATGGTATAAGAGAACGTTTTTGGTGATGCTTTACTGACATAGAGTATACTTTAAATCTCAGTTGAAGAGATACTCAGAAGTTGGGAGAAGATAGGTTTACCATCAAGGAGCCATGCTGTAATCTAGGTTAAACTCCTGGATCTGTCAAAGGCTTTGTATGTGTCCTTGGGCAAGTTTCTTAATCTCTTGAGCCTAATAAAAGTGCTTTCTTTCTCACTCCACTTGTCTACCTGGTCTTATTTAGACTGTAAGCTCTTCAGGCCAGGGGAGTCCCATCATGAGCAGACGGGTGGCAGCTCTGTGGTGTTGCTCTGTGCTACTATAATCTAAGTAATAACAGTGATGACCCTGGAGGGCCAAATCCTGCTGTTCTTATATGACCACAGTGAGCTTCAGAGGCTCAGAATAAAATTGCATTTGCTCCTCTTGGTCCCATATGACTTTATGACTTGAAGCCAAGAGGGTAGGCATTCTTAGTACTATTTTGATAATTAACTTTGTACGTATATTTTTCAGTTCAAAGCTTTTAAAATTATGCCTGTGATAATAAAGCCCACTCCTGTGACGCTTTCTAAGTGTGGTTTTGCAGATGTTTGATTTATGCCATGAATCCAGTAAGGTGTACAGGAGATGATGTGCGATGGAAGGAGCAGTTTCATCAATACTACTTTTGTGCATGAAGTCACTGAAGGGAGTTGTGCCCCCAACTTCTCTTGGGCATGGTTGGAGCTGGCCAGAGACAGGGAGCAAGTTAAGGATAACCAGCAGACCCACTGGTCAAGTTTGTTCAGTGGCCATCTTCCAGTATAGCATGTCCATGTGTAGACCAAGCTGGCCCAGACTGATGGAGAGAATGAAGAGTTTGGTTGCAGACCACAAGTCAAGTTCCAACAACTGCTTATGCGTGCTGTTTGGTGTCTGGTGAGCGAGCACATAGCTGTCTTCAAAACTCTGAAAAGATCAATGAAAAATTGAATTCCACTCTCAGATACGACTCACTGTGGAAGCAATAAAATAAAACAGAAACAGGCTTTTGTCTTATTACAGGCTACATTTGATGGCTATGTAAGCAAATGTTAACACTTTCAATTTTGAAAGATAAACATTAGAAATAAGTTTTAGGTTCAAAAGACGGAGGCTGACATCCTGAATGATTTATCTTCTCCAGCAAATGACAATTGTGGTTCAGGGAAGTTGATTTTCACATACATACAAATGTATTGCAGTGCAGTGTGAAGTACCTACCAATTCCTCCTCAGGTGCACTGAGTTTTCAGCTAAATAACTGAGATTTCCAGATGGATATCTACATGTATAACATATATTTCTTACTGATTACCTACACTGAAAGTTTGATAGGGCCACTGGATGTCTTTTTATCAAGATAGTCGAAGTCTCTGTGAAATGAGATGTATACTGGGGACATGCTTTGGAAAAAGCCAGTCACTTTATTCAGCCCCATCCTCTCTTCCTCTTTTGTAGCCTTTCTCTGGAGCGTGAACGTGCTCTTTCCAGTCGTTTGTGCGCATTTGTCTAGCTGTGGGCTCAGCCTCAGCCACAGAGCCCCACTTCGTGGTCTCTGTCCCCATTCCACTTGACGCATCCCCAGCTCATTCTTTGGGTACCTCCAGCCCTTTCTCTGCTCCTTGGTGCTTGGCAGGCTTCACACCTTGGCGCTGGCAGGACCTCTCAGTTTTGCTTTTCCCTTTATACAGGAATGGCCTGTGACCTGTTGGACCTTTATTTGTTCTTGTTACTGACGGCAAGCAGAGCTGATGCCGTTGGTTTTTTGCCTATTTTCTCCTTTCTAGTGCCCTCCCGTGGCCATGCTGAGCAATGCCTTTGAATTCAAGCCTTCGATTGCCTTTGAACAGCAAACAAACGTACCTGAGCTCCTTCTCCCACGAAACAGGTTCAGAGAAGCTGCAACAGTCAGCTTTGGTGCAACTCACATGACTGTACACTGCCATATACACTGAAAATAATACAGACAATAATTAGTAAGTACGTATTTCATAATTCAAAAAAAATGCACATTAGTTTTGGACTTAGGTAACACCCAACTTCAGTATTCTTTGTTGTTCATCAAATCCAGTCTCATACATAATACCCACTTGGAGAAAAATTAATTTATCATAAGTATTAGTGTGGGAGAAAAAAACTGAATATATGGTCTAAAAAACTTCTACAGGAAGTTCCAGCTGAATATGAGGGGGCACTTCTTTACTGAGAGGGTGCCAGAGCACTGGAACACGTTGCCCAGAGAGGTTGTGGAGGTTGTCTCTTTCTCTGGAGATACTCAAAACCCGTCTGAATGCCATCATGCGTGATGTGCTCTAGGTGATCCTGCTCGGCAGAGAGGTTGGCCTAGATGATCTCCAGAAGTCCCTTCCAACCTTGGCCATTCTGTGATTCTGTAGTTATAGTACTAAAAACAGAAGTCTAACTCAGTCACAAAATACTATTTTAATTAACTTGATCAGTGAAATTGATGACGTTGCAGATGCCTCTGGAAGCAGGTTCCTTCTCCCAGATATTCCAATCACAGTTAGATGCCTAGGGGAAGATAGGGAGGCATCCAACTTGTTCAGAGGACAGTGTCATGTTCACATGGGTCCCCAACAATTCAATTTCCATAAGGACACAATGCTTGCTGTAGGTACAGGTAATGATACCACAGGTTAGCTTTCAACACACAATGAATTAGTCCTGAAAATCATGACATAAAAACACTCCAGATCTTACTTGATTTCTGGTTTCAAGGCTTCGGGGTACAACCCTGATCAGGTTCTCAGGCTTTCTTCTACAGCTGCTGGGGACAGAAATTAAAACACATTTGACAGCTGATATTTGCATGCAAAGCCCCAGTTCCCAGAGGCTTAACAAACCTGTAGTTGCTTCTCTTTTCTGTCCTTTCTCCAAGAAGCCGATGGCCAGGGTAACCAGGGAGGCTGCTTCCAGTCTTCAGGACAACACTTCAGAGCCTGGCAGGTTGGAGAGGGACTGGCAGTCCGAACAGGAAGGCTCAGCAGCAGTGGGGCATGAAGCTATAGTATTCAGAGGTGGAGCTGTTGCCTTTTATCTCCGAGGCAGCTCCTCCCTCTGCAGCGTGTGGAGAGGCAGGCAGTGCCAAAGCAGGTGTCCTTTCAGTCAGCTGTGGGGCTTCTGGTGATCCCTCCGACTGCTGAGACTCAAGCTTGGTGTGGAGATGCTTCTCCGGTGCTGAAAGAGGTCAGGAAGTTGAGAGAAGAACAGCTGGGACAAGAGGAGCAAGGAGACATGGAGCCAGCTACGTAAAAGAGGCAGCAGGTAGGGGGGCTGTGGCATGGGGAGAGCTAGCTAGTACATTTGCAAGAGATCAAAAAAATGAATAGTTGGGAGTTACAGCACAAGAACTATGGGTAAAGAGAGAGTGGATTTAGGTGGGCAGAAGAGCTCTGAGTTCTTTAATTGCTAACTTTTAGGAGATTCATCAGTTTTGTATAATGGCTCCTGCTATGACTACATACAATGGCCTTCTGCCATTTTAATTTATTAATCCCTGAGAAAAAGGAAAGTACTATTACTTAAAAATGAGAAAATAACACTGAAAATAACAGAGAATGAGTAAGTGAGCAGGGAATTGAACCTACTTCCCCAGTTAGCAGTTTACTAGCTAGATCGTGTTTCTAGAAAAAACTATGCCTGCATTGTGTGAGGAATGTTGTTTGGCTGTTTTTTAGTAGGAAGAATGGAAAAAAAAATATTACCAGCCCTAGAACATATCTTGGGCATCAGCCACTGTTTATGAATGGGAATTGAAGAAGAAAAAGAGAAAAAGGAAATGGAACTTTGGGGAGAAAAGAGCGCTCATTCCTTTTGCTTTAATTTGTTTTGCTTATTTTCAGGTTGGTTTATGCTTTTGCTTTTGTATTAGCATTTGCAGCAAAGGGGAGGTTTGTTTTCATTTTATCCTCCCATTTAAAGATGAAAGTAAAATAAATTAATTGGGAGATACACTCAGCACTACTCACCACTCCTCTGTTGGTGACCCATTAACAGCATGTAAATCACGTGAATCCCCTCCTTACTTTACTCTAGACGGTCTCTACAACAAATCACGTGGACGTAGTTAGTTATTTTTTTACAGGAACACAACTGTTCTCACTGCCTCACAGCAGATCATTTACTGAGTTCATCCTTTGTTGCAACTAACTCTTCATTGTATTCTGTTGGCTGACGTTTACTCTCACAGATCTGGCTATAGATGACAATAAAACACTGCATAGGAAATGTGTTTTTCCACTTTTTTTCCATACCCGTAATGTCAGAATGCATTTGTTGTGAAGGTGCAGCCATACCCAGCCCCGTTTTGGTGTTTCCATTATTCTGACTTGCTTACATTTTGAGAGGTCTGATTGTGCATTCTTTAACCCCAAAAGTAATTTTGGCTTATGCACAGAGGTAGACCTGTTGACCCTCTTGCAGCCTCATGGAGACTAAGAATAGCTTCTTGTGTGTTAGAGATTTAGATTAGGGGCCCAACTCCTTAGAATCAGGATGAATTTTTAGAATCAACCCCAAAGCACTCGTAAGCAGCGTGGGTGAGGAGAGCAAGATACCAGGACACCAGCATCTGGGTATATTGCGGTTTCATTGGCGCACCCTCTGTGAACAAAGCATTAATAAAGAAATTCTTTCATAAGAGATACTCCACCCGGTACGTTTCAGGGCACGATTGCCCTATTGTGTCTTGTTTGTGAAGGAGATGCTATTATTTACTCCTGATACTGTGCCACTGGCATGGTTAGTGGTTTGTAAACGCTTATGAAAGCAGGTCCTTGAAGCCCTGAAGTGCTAATATGCTAAGTACAAATAGAAGTAAAATGGCAGGAAAGACTGTGATTTAAAAGCCTCTTCTCAGTTTGGTAAACAATTACATGTCATAAATAGTCCCACCTTTGGACTCCCCTTGTTTGAGCGCAGGTTGCTTACCATAACTGAAGGCAAATGGTTAATTTGCTTATCAAGATACCACCACAGTTGTTCCTCACAGCAATTTTTGAATAATAAGCCCTTTACAGAGGGGCTTGAAGTAGAGGACAATGACTTCATGTGAGCTGAGGAAGGTCAGGTGGATTACAGGCAGCTGCGGGGTTGCAGGGGAGCAGCTGCCATTTTCTCTTTCGGTTTTAGCCTCGTAGATCTGTTCTAGGTAACCTGATGTCTGTTAATACGTTTTACGTTTACAGAGCAGGACCCACATAGCATTGCTGACGGACCTCTGGGCTTGTCTGTTCATAGTGGACTTATTTCAGTGTTACGACAGATTTCAGTGTTACAACAGCTGTGCGCTTTTTTTGTGTTAGAGGCCCAGGGTTTTCTACAGCATGTGTGGTGGCATGTGGTCCCAGGAAGGCTTTTAACGGTGTGTTGCGTTTGGAGGAGGCTGTCTGGTCCAGCTCTTGTCTGTGTCTGCCTTCCTAACGCTGTCCCGGCCTTACTCCCAGGGAGCTGGGGCAGCAGGAGCCGTGGGTCTCCCCACAGGGCCGTCAGGGCAGGGCCTCACCACCGGGGCCCTTCCTACCCCACAGTGGGAGGCAGCCTCAGCCCCATTGCCAGACAAGGCTGTTGTGACACAGCAGGGCTTAGACCAGGCTGTGAAGTCGCAGCAGGGTCAGGATGAGGCCTGGCGATGCTGACTGGGGTCAGCTGTGACCCCGTGATGCCAGGCAGGCCAGGGGTGATGTGGGAGCTGAGGCCAGGCAGGGACATCAGCCAGGGGTCTGGACCCAGAGCAGCAGGGCCGTGGCCATGCACAGACACAGCTGTGACACATCTGGGCCGTGGCTCAGGCATGGTGCAGCAGGACAGCTTCTGCTTAAAAGCAGCTCCCAGGGGAAGGAGAGACATAGTCTTTGCTGAGGCCCCTGGCTTGCTTCACAAGAGCTTTCTCCAAGGCCACCAGCTCTGCTCTTTCCAAGCTGGCCCAGTGCCCGGGCAGTCAAACCCACAGGAGTGGCAAGGACACGCTTAGGGCTTTTCCACTCTTGTGCCAGAGTTCAAACTAAAGTACGCATTTTTAAGTGACAAAAAGTTGCAAAAGTTAAAATTAAATTGAGAATGATGATTATTATCTAGACTACTTGCTGATGTCACTAGGGGTGCAAAAAAGAAGGTACTTGTTGAAATGAATGAGATTTAAGTTCAGGGTTACCTTTAAGCTTGTGGGTAGATATTTTCTAAGTCCAAGCTTAACTAAGAAAGTAAAATTATTTTGGTTTTGTCTACATAGATAAATTAAACCAGGCTACGATAATAAGTGGATCAGGTCAGTTACAGCAGTTCATGCTAGTGCCAAACAGTCTGATTTTGTTAGTGATTTGTTTTGTTGATTTTTTTTTCAGTGGATTTGTGGCCCCGTTAAGGACTCATGCACCTTGTAGGAAGTCTGTGCACTTCCCGGGTTTGAGCTTTCTAGTACTAATGTTTCCGTGTCCTCAGCACCCTCTGTCTCCTCCACAATCCAAGTCACTGGTACTGCAGAAGGTAGCGCCAGTGAAGTGTAACCTGCGCTGCCTGTCATGGCCATAAAGAAGGGGATGAATATTCGTCTGCAGTGAGCAGTCTTGGAAGGAACTCAAAATTGTTTTCAGGTGCTGACAGCTTCTACATACCATGTCCCAACAGTTTCAGGTCCTTGAGCATATTTCAGGAATATTAAATTGGTAATGCCAGGAAATGAAAACTGTTGCAGAAGAACAGGGCTGATACATAGTAGTAGTGGCTGGATGTCTCCCCTGGTATCGGCACAGCTGTGCTCCACTGGTGTTTTCAGGTTGCGTGTGTCCTGTAGGCTTGTGGAAGACTGCAGCACGTGTTGGAGTCACACCTAAGCAAGGGTTTTGGTGACATTGCGCTTTCTGTGGTGAAGCCTGAGGTGCCGTAGTTTGATAGTTTCGGTTCCTGAGCTGCATAACGTGAAGTCTGTCGTGGGTCCATCTAGACATGCAGCACTTGAATCTCCTGTGGCCCTTGGAGGAAAGCTGACTAACAGTTGGGAACAAAACTTACTGGACTGCATGTCAGTACTTCAGCTGACGTTCACTGGCTTCTATCAGGTTTTGACAGTATTTGTAAAACTGTAAAAAGTTTTTAAAATTTGGTTTTGTTAGTGGTTTATGTGTACTGTGTTTAATCATCCCGTAAAATCTTTTTGCTCTCTGAATCTAATTTTCAAATCAAGTGGAGTTTCACCAAATGGAGTTTCTAGCTTTCAGCACAGTGACCTCATTTTCTTCTGTGTTCTATAACTTTAATACAGGACTTTATAGTCTAAGGACAGATCTCAGTTCCAACTTTCGTATGCTTGTTTTAAATTAAAAAATTACTTAAATTCCTAGTGCCGGCAGTCTGAAACTTTTCACAATATGGATTTCCTGTAAGAAATGTCTTATATAAAGTAGGGGAAAATTAGGAACTTTTCCTGAGGATTTGTTCATGTAAATGTTCACATAAAATGTGTTTCTAATCCTTTGTAGCTAGACTGTTATGTTAACACTGTTAAATGTAATAGCTCTACGTAAATGCCTGCATTTAAAGTTCCTACCTGGAACTATACTCTTTTTGATGAGTCCTACCTCAAAAATAACTAGGTACGTGTATTGGTATTACACTAACTGACCAAATGCATCAAAATCACAAAATAAAAGCTATGAGTAAATGAAAAATGGAACCTATTTGTACATTATTGTATATAAATTACACTCAGTTTAATTTGTGGTTGGAATAATCAACTAAATGCAATATTTCTGCTTGCGCTATCTTTGGATTTCTAGGTAGAGGGGCCTGAGTGCGGAGAGCTGCAGTCTGGCAGAGCTGCAGCAGCATGGCTGGTGGGCTCTGTGTTCTGTTCCTTCCTGTGTTGTGGACTTGAATTAACTTAAAATACACATTTATATGCATATAAATGTCTATTAAAATTATATATGTGTATATATGAATTATAGTATAATTCTACGTATGTTTTTATAATATTTCTATCTCCTGAGATGTAATAAATTCAGAGCCACTATAGCAGGGGCTGTGTAAGTATATAATATATATATATGTATATTATATGTATATTTCCAAATGAAAAACATCCACTGTGTTGACTTTCAGAGTTTCCATTCTTCTGGCTGCTTTCCTTAACTTAAAGCAATATAAACAAGGCTTTTGTTGTGTTACAGTAACACATAAACAGTGTACATACACCGTGACCTTCTATATTACATCTGTTGACCAGAATCTTGCTTCAGATGTGTGTGAGACTCTGCACAATTACCTGAGGTTTCTAAGGTGTATTTTGAGAGCCTTAGGTTCAAGCTTAGCCCTGTGCCAACAGATGTCTAAGGCTATCTGGAGTCTCCAAGTTCTAGAGGTCTGTCCCAGTCCGTTGGCCATCATGCACAAGTCTGCTTGCAGCGATGGGACCTTTGTCTTTATTCGAAACCAAGTTCCATTATTCAGCATTTTCATCTCTCCTGTTTCTTTTGCTTTGTTTATTTTCTCCTATATTGTTAACTAGGAAATATTTTGCATACAGAAAGTCATGCCAGCAATATGAGAAACAGCATCTACATTGTGTGTCTTTGTAAGGCAGTTAAATTTATGACTGACCTGTAGATTACTTGCATAGATGGCTGTCTCTACGTATGCTATCAATGTTTGTAAAAGGTCCCACAATCAACTAGCAGCTCAACCCTGGAAGAGTAAATAGGTCTGCTGTTAATCATTACCTTCAGATTTACTGGAAAACCTAAGAAGACCTGATTCTCAGCCTTGCAGCCCATCTGCCCTTCCTACCCCAGCACCGTCTGTTGAAGCAGGTTTGTCTCAGATTTCCAGACATCCATTCCAGACCAGCCCCGCTGGTCTGGCTGCTCGTGCTGACTACATTGATTAATGTAGTCAAACTGTTCAAAGATCTAAAATTTCACTGCAGATGTGGGACACCCGGTACACATCCGTGTTTCTATGTAAGGCTTCCAGGACAGAAATTAAGGAACCCAAAATTTATTCCTGTCGTACAATGTTTTTGGATTGAAACTACGTCTATCCCTACAAACGAATCAGAAACTGCATGGAGTACTGTATCCATTGTACCAATTCATGTCTATTAATGCTTATGGAAATTCCTATTAATGAAGTCATCTCATTAGAGATATTAATTACTACAATTCAGAAGCTATGTGACACACTTTAAAGAATGATAGGTAGCCTTCCTTCCCATTGCATCATGAATTTGTTTTGTTATTACCACATAATATTGGTAGGTAGCTTGTGAGTATTGACAGCATAATAAAGTAACACCCTTTACCATGCCCATCTGATTTTGACAAGTCATTTACAGAGAGATTGTAAATCATCTGTGAAACATTCTTGGATTAGAGCTTCCCCCTACTTTGCACTCCATGTAGAGAAAATAGCAGAGAATCAGCCCAACCTGGAGACTTGCTGACATTACCAGTGGCTTTTGACCTTATTCGCTCTTGTTGACCAAAGGACTAAAAGCTTTCATATTCTAAATATTTATAAACTCAATGAAAAGTTGTATACTTACAGCCTCTTCTATTTCTTCCAATAGGGCTAAAATAATATTTTCACTGTAAACCCAGGACAGCTGCTAAAAAAAAAAAAGCTTTATTGTTAAAAGCAATGTTCTGAGCCTCTGTTAAAGCTTGAGATAGATGATTAATACACCCTCAGTCCTCAGTTCCCATGATCTAGGTTCACAGTGCTCCGTGCTTTAAAAAGTGAATGTTATGAAGACATTCATTGAGCTCTGGATTTCTGAGCTTTAGCTGAGAACTTCTGTTTCTGATCTGCCAGAGCAGAGGGAAGGTATGTATGTGGTCAGCACAAGAATGCCCGTCCTTGCCCCTGTAACTGCCACTGGCAGCTCCTTACAAGATTTTGTAATTTTTTGCTCCAGAGGAAGGTGTCACTGTGCTCTCGCCAAGGGCCAAAAGCTTCAAGCAGAAATGGAGTGTTGGACTCAGTGAAGGAAAACAGCAGCTAGAACAAGAAGTCTGCAGTGTATTCATTGTGTGTCGTGTCATATAAGAACTTAATGCTTTGGGAAAAAAAACCAGAGGTAACTTTTAGCCACTGTGCATAGGGTGCTCAAGTTAAAGAGTGTAGACACAAAAGACATCGTAAATTAGAGTGGAAAGAAGTGTTCAGCACACAGTGGGAGTCCAGTTGTAATGTTCCATGCATGCTGATAATCTCCCTGTCTTTGTGGGTAGAGTGTAATCAAAGTACACTTTGCCACTACTTTAGGCTTTCTTAGAGCAGGTGATAGGCTTTAATATAAGGAATAAAACCACTGAATAGAGCGCTGCTCTTTGTTTTGTCTCGTGGATATTCTGGCACTTAAATGATATGGGATGCTGCTGATTATTCCTTTGCTGGGAGCTCTGAAGCTTTGAGAAGTGCCACAAGAATTTTACAAATATAACTATAGTAATGAATTAAAGAAGATTCCTGGGTCACATTTTGTGTTTTTTCCTACTTTTTAATTAAAAAGAAGAGAGGTAGGAATGGAAGGACTTTCCTACGAGCAGACAGGGTGGGACCTCAGTAAGGGCAGAAAAGGTTTTCTGCCTTTAATGCATGTATTCCTAGTTTGTATCCATGACACTCGTAGCAAGACTTAATGTGTGGCTCTGGTGTCTGTTGTCAGTAAAGTGTTCTGGGGACAAAATGACGTGCTGTTTGCAGCTATCTGCTTAAGTAACCCTACTTGTGTCTACAGGGCTTCTGTCTCCTAAAATGTGCAGTTTGGGTAGAAAAGCTAGAGAGAAGATTATTTCCCTTTTCACTTTCTCCTCATTTCCTTCTGGTTTTGCACATTTTCAGAGTCTCAATATTTAGGGATAATTCTGAGCTGTCAACTTGATACATCAGGGGAAGTGGGATTGAAAACGTATCCCATATAGTTCAATGTTGTTGGGCTGTGAAAGATTTCCCCTGTCCTTAAGGTGAACCTTTCCTGGCACTTCCAGTTACTCCTTTCCATCCAGCATCGTCACCACTAGGTGACTCTCCAGCAGCCTGTTGAACACAGTGAAAGTCAAGCCACTAGATTTGTTGGAATTTGGGGCATGGTTAGAAAGAGATGCCAAACCAACACACTCTTTGGTCTTCCTTGTTGCGGCATGTACCTTTGCCCTTACTTATATTTAGTTTTATTGGTCAGATACTCAGACTAATATGTTTTCTGAAGGCAACTTAGTGTGGTAATGGGCTTTACAAAATCAATATATAATTAAAAAAAATAGCAGCAGCACTAATGTTAATAAAAACTATGAAGACTTAGTAAGAAAACAAGTGTTTGGGAAGAAGAGAAAATGCAATCTGGTTGATTTGCATTGACCTAGCAGGTTAGATTCCAGCGTTATTGCCAATGCAACATTTTGTTAATCAAATTAGAGGAGGCCTTGGTTTTCCAGAGAAGGCTTAGTTCTACAAATACAAAGGCCAAATGAAAAACAAGTGGCTTTTCAGCTTGGACTGCCTTGTAGTGTGTGCAACCAAAACACTGGAGTCAGTTTACCTCTCTGATTCACGTACTTGTGTATACTGTTTTACATATAATAATGAAGATGACTTGCTTTATTGACATTAGCCAAATAGAAAACAGTAAGAAAGAAAAATAAACAAAAGGTTGCTTTAACGTGAGTAAAAAAATACCAGCTACAGAGAATGAATAATGCCTTAGAAAATGAGCCGACTGTCTGTCTGACATACTAGGAAAAAGTATCTGAGCTCTCTATGCTTATTTCTCTTCCTGATAGGATTAACCTGATACAGAAGCTTCACTGGCACTGTGGAAACCAGAATATTGTGGGGTTTTTTGCTATTATATGTGATACGGTGGATAATAGTTTATTTATTTACTTCAGCTGTGGTAGTCTGACCTGGTCAGTAATACTTCTTTCTCTCTTTGTTTAAATAAGATGGCAACCTGAAAGAATGCCTTTAAATGACATTTTTGTCAAAGTGAAATATAAGAAAATATTCTTGCGTATACTTTATAGAACTATCCATTGCTGCGATGACAGACATAGTGTTCTAGAAAATTAACTGGCCGTGTAAATGATAAAGATGCACAGTTCAACCGTGTGGCATAATGCACACAGCAGTGGGAAGGTGGGAAAGTTGAAGCAAAATGTTGGGAAAGAACTGGTTCTTCAGGCACTGTTTTTCAGCATCCTAGCCTTTTCTCGCTGACAAAGTGAGGAATATGAACAAAGTAAAGACACAAGCTTGTTTTAGGTGGCTGTTTTTGCAGATGAATTTCCCTGATGTAGCTGTTACCTAATGCTTTCGGCACAGGTTTTATGTGTAGTCCTTTCAGCTTTGTCTTCCCAGACACTGAGAACTTTGATCTGATGAGCAAACCCTGCTCTGCTTACCGTCTGGCCTGGCGCAATTCCTCGTGCTCAGTTCTCTCGTGAGGTGTATGGTAAGAGCTGCTTAGTGCCAAATCCTGCTTCAACTGAAACAGCAGCTTCTGCTTTGACAAAAGTGGCATTGAGTTCCCTGGTCCCTGCGAACAGGAGAAATGTCCCCAGATCTCCTATTTGGCAACCCAGTTTGCCTTACGCATTTGTCTTCTGCTCTGTGTTCAATATGAAGATGACAGAGAAAATACTTTTCCTCTTATGGTAGCAATTAAAGCTCCTTACTATCCTAGCAGGAAGTGACAGGGGGAGGGTGCAGATCTTTTGACAATATTTGTGATAACCCACATGAAAGTCTTAACGCATACAACCATATAGGTTAGCTTTTCCCTGGAGGAGTCTGTGTAAGAAATACTGGGACATGCTTATGCCAAGAAGGAAGAGATGTTTTGAAAAACACCGCAAAGGAATTGCTCCCAAGTGATTCATTAGTTTAGACGTGTAGGATAATTGATGGGAAAAGTTAAAGAGGTACAGTCTGTGAGGCCGTGCTGGATCGCTGCCTGCCCTGGTTTGTGGCACAGGCTCCATGTGTACCAGGAACGGAGCTGCCTTTAATCCTGCAGCAGCTGACGGTAGTGGTGCCAGGCACAACGGGGCTGTGTCCTCCCAGGGGAAAGTGGCTCAGAGTGTCCAGGAAAGAAAGGAGGAGGAAGGATGGATGGATGGAGCAGACAGGGAAGTAGGATTAATGTATTTGGTTTAGAGGGTATTTAGGTGTTTTGACACTCCTACGGAGCAGTGTCTCAATATATAATTTGCAATCCAAGTAACAATAGCACTGCCTCAAAGGCAAGTTCATTGCAACTCTGACTGCAGATACCATCTTCTGTTGTAATTGTTTCTCGAGACGGGCTTCCCTTGTAGTTCACAGCCATCATTCGTTGGTACCGTGAGGGGGCATGCAGACGTGACAGAGCAGGTATATAGTGAAATGATGTGGTTTGGCTGGGAGCCATTGCAAATGAGAAATATTTAATAGTTGTATGATACTGCACTTACAAATATATAAATATTATTCTATACTCACATAACTGTATGTGTATAGGGTTCCATGTGTGGGTGTGCATCTGCGTGTAAGTACAAATACGCACAAGCAATTTAAAGGATTTAGTTCATGAGCTGGGGATGGCAGCACAATTCAAAAGCAGCACATGCACACATAATGAGTAGAGATAATGCCAAACATGTACCAGTAAAGATTTACAATGTTTAAATGTTAATGGCAGGGTTTGAGCAAAATTTTTAATGTATTTTTCAGTCGTAGGCACGTTCATGCAATGCCTGATATGGTAGATGCTAGAGTAAGTGTTTTTTACTGTTTTTTTTCTTCTATTCACAAAGCATACATTTAAAGCAAATAGATATTTGTATATAAATGATTTAGGAATTCCCCACAGTGAGTACGTCGGAGAACTTGCCTGGGAAAGCAATACTGGAAGGTTATGCAGGGAGCGCGGGTGTGTTTTTGGCTGTTACCGTGAGGTGTCACCCTGCTAAACGCGATCGCACCCATCCGGCCTGCGCAGGGCTGGCGTCCTCCAACCAGCCAGATCCCACAGCTGTACGGACATACAAGCTGTCTGCCTTAAATTACTTCATTGCTTCTTAGGTTGGCGAGGAAAACAGTTCATTCGGGTTGTTTTAAAGGACCGCAAGAGGCGGGTTGGGTTGTGGGAGCTGGTCTCCGCGTCCCAGACTTCAGCAGCAAGGCCACGCGCCCCTTCTGCAGGCCATAACTCTGCCTGCAGCCGCCCCACACACACCGCAGGCCTGGCTCTGTGCGCTTCGCTCCTCCTCAGGCCTTGGGTCCCCTTTGCTAAGGCCGCGTGAGTGAGGTCATGAAGTTGGAGCACGAGAGCACTTCGTTCATCTCCTCCTCCGAGAGCACTTTGTTCATCTCCTCCTCCTGTTTTGTATTACTGCTAGGCTGTTTTCCGTGCTGCAGATGGCGTTCGTTGTGCTTAATCATTCCCACAGTGCGGCAATATCTGTGATGATTAACATTTTTGCCTTTGTAATAAGTTTATTTGAAATGTCAAGCGCTCGTGCATGTGTCTGTTGATCTTCTTCAAGAGCAATACTCATTTAGCAAAAATGTGTCTTTCCTGCCCTCCTATTCTTCAGAGGCCACCAGATGAACAGTAGGTGCTAGTGTGGACGATACAGTCTGTATCAATTCCAGATGGACATACATCCATTTCCAGGGTAGACATTTAATTTCAAGTTTGTTTTGTGAAGTAATGTTGTTTCAATGAGAGAAAGGGAGCTTTTATTCAAGTTGCTAACTGATACACTGAAAGAATAAACATATGTGTCTGTTCCTGGACATGGGTTTTACCACAGGTTAAGACAGAAGATTTACATGAGCGCCTTGGTAAAACATTGGTATTACATCTCCAGGCTGTGCACAAAGTCTTGCTGTGTTGCCATCAGAGTAGGCTGGGGTGTGGATTTGCCACATTTAAATTTGTACTTTAGGCACTTGTGTAATGTAATTTGAAAACAAGTAAGTTGCACTATCCGGACTTCTTTGCAAGTGTACATTATTCTTTTATGTCCACATAAACAGTACAATCCTGTGACCTCTTGGTATAAAAACTGAACCTGCTACTAAGCAGCTTCTTCATTTGAAGCCACATGTGCGTACCTTGTTCAGTCCTCCCGTCTGCACGGTAGAACATCCATAATCATTGCTAGCTGCTTACATACATATTAAGCACAGGCAGGATCACTATGCAGCAAGGAAAGAGGAAAATGTGATAAACTCGTTGGACATGTTGCATGTATACCTATTAGCTGAACACAGTATTCACTTTTTCTCTTTACAGAGAAAGCGTGTGGTGGGCCCCAGTGAGCTTCCTCGTGAAAGTCGGAATAATCTCATTACTGCTACTGCTTAAATGAGTGGATAAATATTTTAAGAATTGCTTTGTTACAGTATTATTTATTTTAATTCGATTATTGCCTGAACCTAATCTTACTTTCAATTAGTTTTATAATACTTATGAATTATTACCTCATTTTTCAAGGAAGAAGGATGTGCTTTGAGGCAGAGAATAATGCAAGCATATGAGTAGTCCAGTTAAGCTAGTCACACAATCTCATTGTTAAGCTGGAGAGCTCTGCTCTCACAAGAGTCTTTCATGTGATTGCTCTGAATATATCACGTCCCACTGTATTTTCTTTTCAGACCTACTACATGTGGAAATATACTTTAAATACTTAAGCAAAAAAAAAAAAAAGGCAAGAAGAGTACTAATAAAATACCTGCAGTACCTCAAATGTCTTAAGAATAAATTGTATTGATTTTTTTTTCCTTTCTAGAAAACTTCTGGAGAGAAAGAAGTCTGAAACAGGTCTGCAAGGGGTGACTGGAGAATGGTTTGAAGAAATACAAAGAAAAAAATTTCAGAATAACACTGATGTCAATACAATGCTAAAGCCACCATTAGAGCATCAGCTAAGGAACAGCAAAAAGACCAGTAAGTTGCATTTTCCCAGTTCCTTACCTATATGATAATGGTCACCAAACCAACGTCTTAGAGCATTTCAGAATTTAATGGCTAAGGAGTTTCTGCCATGGCATTGAGTTTTTTCTCACGTCAACGTTTTGCCAAAAATACGTTTTCAAAATGAGCATGTATCTTTAAGCAGATTCTGTTAAAAGTAGAACTGTGAGTCACAATAGAAAATCTGCAATATTCTCATTCCATAATTGCTTTTACTACAGTGAATGTAGCGGTGGTTTCCCAGTTGATTTTGTACAAAATCTGTTTCAGCCTTACCTGGTTTTCTTAAAGAAACTAAAAGCACCTAAATGACATTTGGAATAAGTAGGTAGTCTGGGTTTGGGTGAGAGACTGTATTGGCAACCAACTTTTCCTGGTGGCACTGGGTAAAAGGCACACCAGTGCTGATTATCAGGGCAGGGGACACAGTCCGGAAAGCTGGGCTGGCTGAGAAGCAATGGCTAGAGATCTCATTTCGCAGGTGGTGTTGCCCATCCAAAATGCACATACACAAAAACCATGGTAACTCTACCAAACACAGAATCTGCGTTGTCTTTTTCATCTTCCCTCCAGGTAGTTTTCATGCAGGATATATGCTTCTACTCTATTCACATTTCTGCACATTTTTCGCTGAGCTCTTCCCATTGGAGCCTCGTAGCAAGTAGAACCATTTCTTAGTCTTTCACTTTTCTTTTGAAATACAGTTCTTTTGAAATTTTGTGAAGCTACAGCCCTCCACAAAACCTCTCTCTTTTCTCTCTAGGTACCTCTCTCTTTCCTGCCTGTTTACACCCCAGCATCCCTGCTAGTCCACCGCTATCTACTATTTTTCTCTTTCAGAGGTGGTCTAATTGATGCATTAGCTAACTAAGCTCTGTGTGATTGTTCAATGGTATTTAACTTTGAAAGCTGCTCTTTTTATTTCAGATCTGAAGAAGGGGTTGTGTGCCTCAAAGGCTTCTCTGGTATTTCCAACTGTATGAGTTGGTTTAACAAAAGGTACTACTTCTACCCGCGAGTCTTGCTCTGCCTACATCCCTAGACCATCCTGGCTGTGGCAGAGTGCTGATAGGTCTCTCCTGATGTCACCTTCATTGTCAAGTCAAACAATGACACCAAGAGGTTAAGCTCTGAAAGGGGTAAAGGATGCGGCATTTCATAATACGTGGTGATTGTCACTGAAGTGAAAGCGATTACACACAAGATTTAAGTCATGTGACATATTCATTTCATGTTGGACTAGATCCAAAATACTGCCTCATGCTGTTTCTGTTGGCGACATTTTGCTTCCATTTCTGTTTTTTGCTTTCTCCTATGGTCATTGGATAAGCCATTTTCAGTCTGTTGTGTTGTTTCAGACGAGATGTTTTAAACAGGAAAAAAAAATGCAGTGCCTTATACCTGGGTGAATCCTTGTTTCCTTATGTCCTTTAGTTTCCTGTTGCATATTTTAGTAGCGGACCCTGCAGTTCCTTTCCCTAGCCTGCGAGCAATTCCGAGTGATTGCCAGCTGCTTTTACAGGCAGCCTGGGTTTATTCCCAATGGCTTGTTACAGTTGAAGAAATCAAATCATAACCTTCCCAGAGAAATCATTCATGATATGGGGCATTTAAAATAGCAGTTCTGATAGGCAGTTTACAGCAGAAGATGTACACTGGTGCCTTGGAGTGGCCCAAGAAATCCCATCACAAGGAATTGCATGATACACACCTGAATTCCTGTTAGGTAGTTACACTGCAGTCCATTAAACTGTTGTACATTTAGGGTTCTAATATTTATATTTCTTGTAAAAGTGGAAATAAAGTGACTAATGATTGTGGTTGCCTCAATTTTCAAATGTTTACCTGTATTTTAAAATGTTTCTGGTTTTCAAATTGTTGATTGCTGATTACGTTCTGAAAAGCAGCCTCCTTTATCTCACGTGCCACCCAAAAAACAAGAGTACTTTTTGAAACTTTAGACCTGTTTATCTTTCTCTTAGCCTTCTAGTTAGTCATTAGAAAGCAGCATGTCACATACTCTGTCCAAAAATGTAAAAAATTGGATTTTACTGGTATAACAGGTAAGCAAAAGAGAACTGTGAAAGCATAATGTTTAATGTACACTTTAATACTGCTTTTAATAAGAACGTGAAGCAAATCAAATTTTTATAATATTTTTAGATCATAAAGAATTTAAAATGTCATCCCGCACAAATCCTCAAGCACAAAAGAACACTTCAGCTTCCTTTCTGGGATTCAGATCACCTTTTGCTTGGCTTTTCTCCTTTAGAAAATCAAGGAAAAACCAGACTCAGAAGCAACCACGGTGAGCTATAATAAGAATATACATTATTTCTAACTTTTAAAAGTCTGTAAATTGTTCTGTATTTTGTTTAGAAAAATTAATTTAATTAAAGATTAATTTTCCAGTCTCTTGCCTTTCACCTTACCAGGAAGGTCACCATTTTCCTTGGTAGCGTAATGAGAGTTGTTGTGTGTCGGAAGAATAAGGATTAAGTGGCAAGTAACAGCTAAAGTCTCTCGGCTGAATCTGTTTTGTTCAGGTTTTGCATAGAGGTTTTAGCTGTACTACAGCCCCTAGACCTAGCAGTGGCTGCATTCTGTTTAATTCCTCTGCAGGAGGAGAAGATGTGAGGTGCATGGGGATCTGGTGCCCTATAGCAGTGATATAACAGGGAAGCATCGGTTTCCCAGGCCGTGGCAAGGAGTATGGGCCTCAGGCAGCTCTACTGCAGCAGTTCCCACTGTTTCTAGCCCAGAGGCAGCTTAGAGCTGGGCCTGGAGCTTAGCTGTAGCCAGCCAAACCGGGCGGTTCCCGATGCTTTTGTCTTTGGTGCTTCGTCAGGGCTTTGGTTCTAACTGGAGCAGTACCAAGGATGGGCTCATCGGCAGCACGGGAGCTGTGGTGTTCGAAGACCATCCTTCTCCCTCACTATCCACAGGGATAAAGCTACTGCTGAGAGGATAGAGGGGCTGCACTCAGGCTTGACAGGCTGACCGCTATTTCCTAATTTTGTCCAGTGTGGTCCCTTTTTCTAGGTGCCGTCAACACCTGAATAAAATATTACTATTTTTGTGTACAGCTTAGGGTAATGTTTCAGCTAGCAACCGTAGAAGGGGCATTGTGCAGTAACGTCAAATCTAAGTATGAACCTGCAAGACCTTTGGCATAAAATGCTGCTTTTCACGCTGTTTGAGGGTGTTGGGCTGGTTTTCTGGTCCCTGCCTGGGGCTCCTGGGTGTCACTGAGTGGCACTGAGACAAGGAACAGCTCCAGTGAACAAAGAAAGGGAACGCAAGCCTCTGAAGAAATGGTGATTAGTGGGATAACCAGGTTTTGTAGCACAGCAGCTTGCAATTGCATCGTGTTTGTATCAAAGCAAGAGATGTAAGGAGAGGTTGGAATAGAGGCAGCAAGTTTAACTTGGTGGCTGTTTGCTGGTAACAATTCTTCTACATAGCAATGCAGCACAGGCAAAACAAACAAGCAAACCACCATTTGCAAAGTTTTAACACTGACACCTGTCTGTGTGATCTGCTCCCTCCTTTGTTCTTTGTCCTGTGACGGGGTAATGTCTTGTATGCTGGGACATGGCGCAAGGCTGCGGGCACGCAGGGCACCGGGCCAGCGAGTCCCTTGCCAAGGGGCGCCTTGGTACCGGAGAGTCAGATCTCCAGGGCTCTTCGTATCGGCGTGCTGCAAGGCAGCTGAAAAAGGTGTAGTCTTTGCTCTGGAGCCTAAGCATTGGAGTGATTTTTTACTTAAAAAATAAATAAAAAAATTTAAAAAAAAGTCGTACATGCTCGTTTCATCAGCACTTGTAACAGGTATTTACCTCGCTTTTCTACAGAAAATCTACCCTATCTTAGATTCCTATGCCTTTGGTTTTTTACAGCGCACAGCTTGAAAAATAAACAAGTCCGTCCTGACGTGTAACTGAGCTGATTGCCACATTTTCTAGTCACGCCTCTCTGTCGAAAACTTCCCCCACCCTCTTTTAGGTGTTGCCGTGGCATGTGGTTTGCTTGATGCATAGACAAAGCACTGAAATAATCTGCCTCTCACCAGGTAGAGTTATTCTGGAGAGTTAGTGAAGTACAATAGGAGGCAGCAGTGTAAATCCTGTAAGTGTACCTGGCAGAAGCTTTTAACTAGCTAGGCATCAATGGCTGTTTAGAGGGTCCTTTTTGTGCTGGAAAGACATTTTCATCAGCTGTGGTGGTGTTCTGCTGTGAGAATAAATTATGGATGCTGCAAAACAGAATATGCGTATGTGGAGATACAGGAGATGCTAATAAAAGGTTTGTAGCCCTAGTTTGAAGATAGCCAAATGTTTGATCATATTTGTTTCAGAGGTGATCGACGTTCTTGAATTCGTTCTTACTCTTTTCTGATACGTAAGTTTTATTCATTCTGGAAGAGAAATGCTATTTAATCGTGTTTTCAGCATGTTGGTGTTATGTGTCTGTTGCTTAGCTGGCTTCTAAGGTAATACTGATAAGAATAGTATAGAAGAAAACGGATTGCAATCTGACATTAGACAACTTGGACGTGGCCTGGGGAAGACAGGTGCCGCAGTGAAAATAGCAATTTGCAGCAGATTTCAGTTCATGGTTTTATATTATTGTTATCAGTTGTGGTAGTAATAGAGTCCATACACACTTTTAATCTTACACTCTGTTGTCACAAACTAGATACATATGTATATGTAAGTGAGAATGTTTAACGAATAACCTCTTGCTTTTCTGAAGTAAATAGTGTTTTTTCTGATGGCAAATGTTTTTGAGCTTGAGTAGCAATTTATCCATAAAAAGCCAAGGAGTTAATGTTTACATGTGTGTGTGCCTGTGTGTATGTGAAACTAATGTAAACATTGCTTAAAATCCTTAACCAAAAGATAAACTTTTCCTAAAATTACCTTTTCCTAAACTGTAACAATATTTCTCTGGAAGAAAATAAAACTTTAATTTTTGAAACGGTGAAAAACTTGAAAGAGTGAAGGAAAAAATGAGGCAGGTAAGGAGGTGGAGAGATTGGTATGGGGAAAAGATTAAAATAACCTTGTCTGTGTAAGTTGGCAGGGAGGAAAATAAATCAGGATACAATGACCAGTTATTTCTCAAAGAACAGTGACAACAAAGACATGGAGGAATTTAGAATAATGCCAGAGGTGCAAATGAAAATTTAATTTTTGTCTAGACTATCAGAAGATATTTCTCACTGAAGAGTCTGCTTCGTGTAAGCTTCATTGCATGGAGCAATTAATTCTACACCAAGCACAGCACCGAGCAGGGAGAACAGTAGGGAGCAGCTTTGCACAGTAAAGCTGAAGAAGAGAGCTTCTAGCAAAGCTTTTGCATTTTTGTTGTGCGTATAATTAAAATTAAGATAACTCGCTAAAGCACAGGTTTTCATTGAACTTGGTTTGCAGGAAATCATCATAATTCTGAAACACAAGTTTAATTCTTAATTTGTGGTAGAAGCGTTAAAATATATTCAATGTCATTTTAGTTTAAAAGAAGAGTTACATACACCTCTGAGTCCCGATTCTGTAAACCTTATTCACAGGGAGCGGTAACCCTCTGAATTAATGGCTGTTCATATTCGGTTTTACAAAGAAAAACTAGGAATTTCAGATTCAGATAGCCTGACCTGATCCGAAGCCCGCTGATGTCACCAGGCTTGTTTCCATTGGTTTCAGTTGGACCCCATGGCAGAGAGGAATCTTGGTTTTAAAGTTCACAATTACAGAAGCAAAAACAAATTGCACCTTTCAACTGTTCTTCCCTGCCTGCAAGCACATTGCAAACAAATGACAAAGCACTTCAGGAGGAAAGGCTTGGCCACAAAGAACCTGCCAACAAGCCGGTTTCTACTTGCTGCTGAAGCACAATAAAATAGTCTACCTGAGCACAAGAAGGTTTTAAGAGCCTAAGAACAAGATCATTCAAAAAGACTCTGAGACAAACAGGAATGAGCAGAACCTTCTTTCCCTCCTTCTCTTTCTCTTGAGAACTAACTTCCTGGGAAAGAGTGTTTCTGAGACAAGGAAGGACTGGCAATAAGCACAGACTGAGCACGATTTCCTTCAGGGCTTTTGAAGGGTCTGGGTTTGCTTATCTGTAAAATAAGGATTTTGTAGACTAGAATGGACTCAGTGAAGTCAAATATTGTTCCTCTAGTTTCTTTGTATATTTATATGTCTGCAAGTGGCCCAGGAGAGCAGCATGCCTGTGATGTGCAGTGCTTCTTGGCTCACTCTGACAGCTGCATTACTCACAAACACTCCAGCCGAACCCTTGCAGTCCTGTGTAGCTTAGGAAAGCAGACAGGCTTTCTATTCAATTACGTGTTAAAAAATGATAAATAAAGGCTGTTTTGGATGGGTAGCAGCAAATTCCCAATTCACACCAAAACCAGTCTGCTGTCTGTCTCACCTCCTTTGCAGGGATGGAGCACAGCTCTGCGTGTATGTGGGGAAATATGGCAGAGAAGAATAGTAAAGTTTTAGATAAAAAACAGTTATCAATTTATACGTGGTTAACTCCAGGTATTCATAGTACCTACTACATTACTGTTCTTTGGAAAAGGAAGTTATAATATCCTATTGTAATGCTGGATTTAAACAATGACTTTATGGCTGTTGCAAGCATTAAGATATCAGTAGGTTGAGATCATACTTGGCTGTGCAGGTAAAATATTTGCAAATTGACAAGGCCAAACCAAATGGTAAAGTTCTCCAGCATTTTTGCATTTTTTGGTTAGCAGGAATTATTTTTTGGGGGGGGGGGGGGAGGAATTCATCATAGGGCAGTCTTTTTCTCAAATGCCTTTTGGTAGTTGTTAAAAAGAAACTGCTGGTTATTTACTAGTGCATAAAATGATTTCATGTTCCGTTTCCAAGCCAACATTTAAACCCTTCTCCTTACAGATATGACAGTTCTGCTATTACAGCTCCGAAACTGGAAGAAATGGCAACGGTAAGTGTCGTATCAACTTTATTTGCAACAATGTTTAAATCACAGTTTTTTTCAAATACTAATCCCCTTTGTTTAGGCTGTTGATATAATGCCTTTTTAAATAATATTCTTGCAATTCTTGTTTTAAACAGTGAGTGAAATGTGTTGTGAACCTGTTGAAGGCAGTGAAATGAACTTGCCCTGTTAACTATACAAGTCAAAAACTTTCTAGGCGATACTGAATCTAGCTATGATCAGGTTTCAGTTCTCCTTACGATGAGACTACTGCATGAATAATGTCATAGACCAAACTCTTCACATATTTTGGCAATTGTAACCAAAGTACAAACAGATAAAAACTCACTTTGAATAGTTTATTTACTTTTTTTTCCTTCATTTTTGCAAGAGTGAAAAACAGTAGGTGACATGGGCAGGCAGTAAGCTAAAGCCTGCTCCTGCAACATTTCCATGCACATAAGCTCAGTTCAAGCATGAAAAACAAATTTATATCTGATGTAATTTATGTGTACCCTGTTGAAATAAACAGATTTCCTCCAAGGATTATATTTGTTATTTTAATTACTTTATTGCCCTGTATTACTAACATGTGTTTTGTCCTCTTCAATTGTATGGTATAACCACAGAGGGGACTGAGAAGGTATACAGTATATAATCAAAGGTATAGAGGAGGTAAATTGGCCACCACCCTTCTCTCATACTTCAAAAACAAAGGGATAATCTTTATTAATATGTGACTGAGACAGAGATCTCATTAGGATTCACAGAATCCTGACTATTATACAAATACACTGCTATAGCTGGGTGATTTTTATTAAAAACATGGGGAAGGGTCTCAGCCAAAATAAAGCAGCAGAGGGTGTGAACCTCTCCTGGTTGGCACATAAGCTAAACTCAGACTGATGGGGAATAAGATGTCATTTTTCCTGCTGCTGAAGGCATCACAGCCCCTCAAAGTGCTGGCTTAGCTGTAGTACTGAAACTGTCTTAATAGATCAGATGTGGAAAGAGAATATGCTGCAATATGAAAATATTGCACACAGGAAAAATGCTTTGGAAAACTTAAATGAAGAGATACTGTACAGTAAGGATGCGTATGGAAAAAATGAGTAAACTACAGCTGTTACTATAAGGTTATTGTAACCAGTGTATCCAAAGCATACTACAGCATGAGGACCAGATGAGCAAATCTACTTACACGCATAGAACTAAAATCACGTTGTCTTACTCTTTTTAACAGGCTGAAATGTGTAATTCCCCGATGTCAACTGATACAAGTGGTCATTCTTTTGATGTAAAACAAGATGAAATGATGGAAAAAAGTACACAGGAGTGGAATGAACAGCTAGAGAAGGAGTTTTTCAGTGGTAAGAGCATGTGCTTACTTTGTTCTGATACTGTTGTCAGAAGTGACTATGGTCACTATGGTTTCTTCTGCAAAAGCGTAGGCTGCAAAGATACGGCTTATTTCTGGTGCAGTGCGTACTTTTTGCTGGTTTTGTCTATCTGCTCTGACGTAGACTTTAAGATGTGTTGCCGCTCCCTCTTAGAGCTCATGTGTATCTCTTGCTGATCCAGTCCGGAAGAATCACATCTGAAAAGCGTGCATTTCCCTCTGCTTATTCTGGCAGGAGCCTATATTCTTTCTTTAGATCTAGACACATAGTTATGGGAGAAGTATTTCATAGCAGTTTCCTGCATGCATAATTTTGATAATGAATTACTGGGCCTGCTTTTATGAATTGTAAGGCCTCAAGCCACAGAAGCAGGAGGCATTATGGCCTTCAGTTACCTTTCTGGGAGCCCTCACAGAACCAGTCTTATGTTGCTGGTTCTTTTTTTCTGACTGCTGAGACGCGAAGCAAGATCAGGCCCAGATTATGGGTGTGCTGCCACCCAAAATTACAAGAGGTCACAGCTGGGATTGAAAACATGATAAGGAAGCAGTGGGTGAGTTGGCAGTGCTGGAAGCAGAGAGCGCGGCATGGTGGACAGTGGTTCTTCGGAAACCCACGTGCCCATCACCACTTTTGGGTATTAGTCATAACTGCACATTTGCCCGCTGACAGAAAAACTCTTCATAGGTTGGCTGACGTCCTCAAAACAGAAGACTCAGAAACAACTCCTCTTTTTTTCTTGTACTTACCTGACTATCTCAAGACTCTTCTCTCTTCTGTGCTGAAGAGCAACTTAGAAAACCAGAACAATTTAGAATCTTTTATCACTTTTTATTCCACCCATACATACCTAACAATGTTTTCGTAGTGATCTGGTATGATCAGCCCAGATTTGTTTGGATTGATCAGTCAGTCTTTTTTTATTTAACTGGGTTAGGAAATGCTGTAACAAAACTGCCAAATCCATTTGTGGTTCTGTCTTGTGTGCTGTTTTCAAAATACAGAAAGAATACAGTTAGCAAATGCATAATTATTTTTTTTGCCAATAAAAATACTTTAAATACATTGATGTTACTTAGTCTCATGACTGAATATCTTGGTTAGCTGAGCTGCACAGTGTTTGATTCCAGTTCTTGAGAGTGTCTATAACTACAGCTTTGTTGCTAGAATGAATCATAGGTTCTTAACTATTTTCTTACCCTTTTTTATCCAGAAAATGCCATTTTCATTGTTCGTTTTAGAACAATAAGCAACAATTTATTGACGAACTTGTTTTCCAAATGAAACGAACAGTGGACTTGCGAGACTACTGAATATGCTTCTTTGAAGATTTGCAGAATTTTGTGTTTCCTTACAGTTAGATCATAACTGTATGTTGTGATCACACAAGGGTCCATGTTTGCTTACAAGCATAGTGAATTCTTTTCAGGGATTTTTTGCTTGCAGACTATATTTGGGAAGTTTGCCCTTCACCCCCTCTTCTCCCTCCTCCCATGAGGAAGCTAGTGAGGAAAAATTCAGACTTCAAATTGTTTTGTTTTTCTTCTAAATAGCATAAAGACCGACATTTACATAAAAAGCATTTCTGAGATCAGTCATGGAGCAGTGCATTTTTTTTCCTTGTAGTCATAATGGGTGGCCACTGAAAGGTCCTGTGGATGAGGAATGTGTGGTTTGGAAGAGGTTTTCAATGTTGAGAAATTGACTTCTTTCAAAACCAGTCCTAATTATTAATGTAGTACAATTTTAACAAAAATAGAAGATTATTAAAGAAAACAAAACCAAGTATCTTTATTTTTTTTTTTCCCTGTGCAGTTCTAAATGATCTGGATGACCAACTGGCCCAGGAGCAATCCCAAGATCCACTGGACAGGCCGGTTTCTACTAGCAGTGCTTCAAATGTGCAATACAACAGAGGTGCGTTCCCTACTTCAAAGAGACAGACTGCTAGTAGAGGGCAACACAGAAATGACTGGAGTGACATGCCTAGCACATTTTTCCCAGATGGACTGAGAACAATAAGAGCCAGAGATGAACACAAGATTTTCATTAGACCAAGGAAACTGTACAATGCGTATATGAACTGGCAACAAACCTTTCAAGATGACTACAAATACAGTGATCCAGTCGATGGAAATCCTCATCTGCTAAGCAGAAGGCTGTCTTCTGTGTCTTTTGGGCGGTCTTCAGAAGGTAGCTTATATCCTCCTTCCATAACACAGAACAGTGGATTTAGGCACAAGAGTTATATGAACAGGGACACAGCTGGCAGGAGTTACTCTGTGTGTTCCCTCCGGAGATGTCCATCATCGGTATCTTCTGAACAGCTGTCAGCATCTAGTTTACAACATACATTGGCAAGGGAGAGCAACAATGATTTTGTACCAAGGTTTGGTCGACAAAACCCAAAGAGAATTCCTTTGTCTTCTATTGTATGGAACAATGCACCAGACTCTTCTGGACAAACATCAGCTCAAGAAAAGATGTTCAGAACCCAATCACTGATGGAGTTTCATGCTACAGACCACGGTAGATATCCTAGCTCTTTGCAAGAAAACAAGAAATACGCATGTTACCACTCAAAACACCAGTACAGAAGATCTATTTCAAGCAGTAATTGCTTTAGTAGAGTTAGTTGCCCTGACAAAGCTACTTCTCCATTGTCCTTTGATAACTGGGAAAATTACCCATTATACCAATCAGAAAATAATCTCTCCAGATCATACCATAGAGATAATTCTCACAGCAAGTTGTATGCAAACCAAAAAAGTTCTTACGGAAGGAAAGAGAGTTATCCTTCTTGGACTGATATTCCTCAGTACCACAGTGATGATGTGTTCATTTCTCCTGATGCCAGCTTTGAAGCGATTATGGCTAATTTAAATGACCAGCAATGGACTCACACAAGGAATGCCAAGTTTTCTTCACAGCACCTGCAGAATGATTTTCACACGTGTTCTCCAGAAAATACAAATTACAAAACAATAACAAGAAGTGCAAGTAGAACTTTTTCAGAATTCACTGAGGGCTGTCAGCCTTGGCTAAGTTGTAACTCTTCGGTTTCTTCAGCTATTATAAGAAGTGATGAATCAGTCTTACCTAATTTGAAGGACCAAACGAAACCTATAGGACTGAAAAGGAATTCAGTCATTGTTACCCAAGGAAGTACTAAGGCAGACTTCACACAACTAGAAAAGGCTGAAGGTATGAAACTGCCAGATGAAGTGCATATTCAAGACATGCCGTTACGGTCTGTTTCTCAACAAGCAGATACAAGCTACATCAACACCCAGAGTTTTCCCTCAAATAACTCTGCGTTTGCCACGTTGCAAAGTGGTGCACCTCTCATTAACTCACTGAGATCAAAGAGGCAAACCCAAGCCAGTGCCAGAACAGATACTGCAAAAATGGATGCATCAAACGGCGATAAAAGAAATGTACAAATGAAGGAAAATGATCGCCCACCCAACAGTGTATTCAGTCAGCATCCCGGTATTCTGCCAGCTGATGAGAGCAGAAAGGAACCTTTTCTTCCGAGTCAGAAGGAATGGAAACATAATCTGCATTATGCAAGAAAAAGAGAAGGCATCAAACAGGATAATCAGGGTGCAGAAGCAGTTAACCAAGCTCCTCCAAAGGGATTGTCTTCACTGCTGAATGTTGCTTCTGCTCCATCCACTGAAAAATTAGCAAACTGTCAAGGCATGTCATCCTGGCCTCCTGACTGTTCATCTAGTTCCTCACCAAGCTTTCCACAAGCACTTTCTCATAAAGACAATTCTAAATGTTTAGGAACACTAACTAACTCTTCAGCAAGTTGCACAGTTACTGAATCTCATGCAGGAGGTGGAAAAACAGCTCAAGTGAGCAGAATTGGTGTTACCAAAAAGATTTCACAGAAAACACCACAAAACACAAGCACTTTAGGTACTAAGGACTATAGTGGACAATTCAATACTAGTTCTCCACAACATGGAAGTTCTGGAAATATTTATACACATGGAGACCCCGAGACCTCCGAACATAGTTTAAATTATTTTTGCCTTGAAAAAGAAAGAGGGAAAATAAGGAATGATTCATTTGGAATTGAAAGGCTTCACAAGCAAGACAGCTTACTGAGACATACCAGTAGCTGCAGCATTACCGGCTCCCCTAGCAGAAACAGCTTTAAATCTTCTGATCCACTTGTTATTTATTACACTTTACCCAGAAAATCAGCTAGCATTGCTGGTAGTATTATGTCAGATACACCCATCTCTTTCCCTAGAGAAAATAGAAGAAGTACGTATGATTGTTTAAGGTCTGAAATTCCAAGTGGAGTTGATGCCTTTTGTTCTAGTCAAAGAGATGTGTCTTGTTTAGAATCAAAACATTCCTTTTTAACATCAGCACCATTATATGCTGCTACAAGTAACAGAGATAAAGAGTACCCCAGTCCTTTAACCAGAAGTCCTAATGATTCAGTAAGTGGCAGCACATCGGTTGAACTGAGTGATAGATGTAAACATCTAAGCAGAAGAGAATCCTCTGTGTTTTTGGACTGTAAGGAAAGGGGAGACGGTTTGCAGAAATATAAAACTACAAGCACGTTTACAGTTTGTGTTGATGAAGATCATGTCAAGTATCACGAGCTAGTTTCCATTTACTACACATTGCCACGGAGGCATTCAAAAACATTTTGTAACCTCTTCAGGGATAATGCAGAGGATGCAGATTTACCTCTTTCTGATGACAATTCTCAGACACCAAGAATACGAAACAAGAAGAACGAAGGTCATGTGAGTTTAGCAAATGTTTTTTTCCCCAGTACTTTAGAAAAAGAGGTGTCTTCCTATTCTTCTGACCAGGTAACTTCAGCTCTGGTCACACCTCAGAACTTAGAAACTGCTGTTAACAGTGAAGGAGAGAATTCGCACTTATCTCCTGGCTCTGAGAGGGTACGTACTGCAAAGTCAATGAGTATGGTCGATAATAGGAAGGGTAGTTCAACAGATGTTTCAGTAACAAACAGCATCCTTTCTGATGTGGTGACAAAAGACATTTCTTTCTGTGGTCCACAACCCATTGCAATAGCGGCTGACTCAGGTAAGGCCCTTTCTGATGCTACAAACAACCAAAATACAGAAACACGTCTGAAGGAAAAGGAGGAAATTTCTCGAACATCTGCACCACTAACGTCCACTTTATCGACGCCTCCCAAACCAGACAGACTTTTAGACAACCCTTTTTATTCTACTTCAACAAATAAGAATGGTATACAGAAGGGAAGCTCTGCAAACTGCTATCAGCCTGCTACTGTAAGTACAAATAAAAATCAGAACAGTTTACTACTCCACACAAGGGAGAAGAGTTCTCGTGGAAGGATCGGTAACGCAGAGCGTGCTGATGTGCCACTGCCTCCCAGGGAGGAAACAGACAGGGACAGTACCAAAGTCAAACAGGGAATAAATTTCCTACACCAAACCACCCCTCTGTATAATAATAAATGCAGTGGACTGCAGTTAAGAGCTGATAGTTCAAGAAATAATGCAAATGATTTAAACTCTTGTAGCCAAATGCTGCCAGAGTCTCAGAACAAAGCGTTTGAGGTAAGCACACCTTCCAGTGCTGATCCATTACTTCGGCTAGACAAAACGGTCAGCACAGATACAGATGAGTTAAAGAACTCAAAAATTAAAAAAGAGCAAAATTCACAGAGTACTCAGATGGGTAGAGACTGTAGTGTTTTGCAGGAATCAGAAAGGCCCAGTGAAGGTAGCGTGAACATTAACAGTAAAGATAAAGTCATCAGGGCTGCACAAGACCAAAAATTAACACACAGTGCAGAAAACGAGAACAAGCTTCTCTCTGACTGCACAAGAGACAAAGTCAAAGATATAGAAAAAAGGAAAAACAGACCTTCCATTAAAAATAAACTGGCAGCTGTTTGCAAAACCAGCCGAAAATTTTCAAGTAAAAATTTACCCCCCAAACCACACATAAGTAATATTTTTTCACAGAATGATGGGAATGCCATTTCTTTGGAGGCCAGCATGTCCCCTGACTCGCTGGTTTCAGCAGATTGCCATCAGTCATCTCTGGAGTCTGAGAATGAAAATCAGAATCACAGTCCAGACAGGAATACACAAACACGAAAACCAGCTGAGAATAGTAAGAGTGAAAATGTGAATGATCCTTCTTTGCTAGTTAACAACTTAAATTGGAAGTCTTTTGCAAGCTTATACACCCAGAAGGAAGCCATCAGTCCCAAAAAGACTACAGTGAAAGTAGAAAATAGGCCAAGTCTTACAACCCTATTTCCAGATAAAGCAGTAGCCACAAGAAATAAGAATTCCCAAACACTTGATTTGGGGTTAGAAAACAGAAGCCAGCCCATCTCACTCAGTGCTACCACGTCAGACCCGGTGGTTGGTGAGAAAAAAAGAGCTAGCAGCAGTGCGTGTAGTCCTCCCCTGCCACTCTTAACTGACAAAAACTCAAACACATTTGTAAATAATTGCTTGCAGACGGACATATGTCCAAAGCAAAACGTGACTTCTCAGACCGCACTTGGAGAGCATCAAAACACCTCCCAGTCCAACAGCTTAAAAAATGCCAACTTGCAGAGCTATCTGTTGCGCAAGAGTCAAGCAAAAAATCAACGAGAGCGT
The DNA here is from genome assembly GCF_964034855.1 of Anser brachyrhynchus. NCBI lineage: Eukaryota > Metazoa > Chordata > Aves > Anseriformes > Anatidae > Anser > Anser brachyrhynchus. The sequence goes on from NC_137694.1 coordinate 194,702,663, forward strand.
CACCTTTCTGAGAGTATTTGTGCTCAAGATTCCCATTCCTTTGCCTCTGTAAGCAGTATTCTACCAAAGGATAGCATACATGGGAAGAGATTTAAATCTTCCTCAGAGCTGTTGTCTTGTGATGAAAATGAGAACTGGGCGTCAGATGATGAGAAATGCTACAGCACTAGGAATTTGATGTATCCTTCCGTTGAATTTGGTATATTTGGCAAAGAACAACAGTTGGCTTTCCTGGAAAATATCAAGAGGTCACTCACAGAAGGGCGATTATGGAGACCTTGTCTTCTTAATAACCCTGGTGCTCTCCGAGATGGAGAGACCCCTTCCATAAACAGGGCTGCACTTTTCAGCTCGAGTTCTGCTGGGAGCAAAATATCATCAGCTGCTTCATCCCCCCGAGAGCTGTCAGACATCTATCAGGAAGACCCAGCTACTTACTCAGACTCAGACACCGATACTACCACAGACGATGAATATTACCTAGACGAGATAGATAAGGAATCAGAACTGTGACAGCCTGTGGTACGAAGATGGCAAGACAGCTCGGTCGTTTTGGGGCAGGCAAAAACATGTAAAATACTTTGAGCCAGTTCTTGTGCTGCTATAGATTGGTAATCTTAAGTTTCAGAGAAGTTAGTAGTTTATGTTAGCTGAACGTTTGAGTTTTGTATTAAATATGTGGCTTCACTATTGTTGGTTTTTCCTGGCAGGGGAAAAAAAATCCATCCGAAAATATTACCTTCTGTAGGTAAACAACTGTAGAGCTTTGGGCAGTGTAGGGCTGGAGATGGCTTTCCTCTGAGTCAGCAAGCAGTGGCTCAGGCTGCTGCCAGCTAGGTAGAACAGTGCTAAAATAGATAAAATCTTGCTCTAGCTACATTTTCTTACAAGTTGTAATAGGAAACCAACAGGTTACGTTGCTGATAGATGTTTCTCCAACTCTCATTTACCAGACCAAGTATCGTAATGCTGATCCATCCCACCTAACACCCACACGAAATGAAAATCATTCACTTCTTACAGCATATTTTGTAGGAATGCTCTTTTTCTGTATTCCTGGGAGGCATTGCAGCAATGTCCTGGTGGCAGCTGCTGGGCCAGGCGCTGGCCGTGTCGCATGAGGTGGATTCCATGCCAGGAGTTTTCTCCTCAGCGCTGCAAGGGCAATGAGCTTTGTGTGTTACAGGAGTGCTGCTAACGCACTTGAGCAAGGGGTGTAGATCTGCTTAGTGTTTTAGTAATTTTCAGTACTGGAGAACTGTGAAATTGCCGTGGATGTTAACACAGATGAGCATGGAAATCCGCTTTTCAGACGTGCGTGCGGGGAGATTCACAACTGACACAGCTTTGGCTACGGTTGAGATGAATTGCCAGGCTTCTGCCTTTGACTTGGAACAGATTAATTTGGATTAATAACCCGGCACTTTAAACCATGCAAAATGTAGAAGGTTTACCCTATCTATTGCCTATACAAACCTCGTAGTTGAATCCTAAGTTGTCCTAACAGTGCTAAGACAAGCTGAGCGGTGCAAACTGTGGCTGCCCCGTGCGGAGCTGACCCCGGTGAGCTGGGTGCCACCACCAGGCTGCTCCAGGCTGGCACCTCCCGCAGCGGGCGCTTGGCTGGGCCACCGCTGCGCAGGCTGGCATTTTCTTCCCACGAAGCAGGTAAAACTGGTGAAAAGTGCTCCTTGCCTTTTGCTAAATTACCGCCTCTTTCTGGTGTTTTCCCACCATTCCCGCTGTCACCGTGGAACTTTCTATCCTTTGAAATGAAACGCCGCAATTGTTTTCCTGCGGCTTTCCTTCGGCCACATTAATGAATGTTGTGTTATTACTCAGTAGCCAAAACTCATCCCTGGCCATTAAGTTTCTAACTAAGCTTTGATCTGTTTTTATACGAAATAGCAAGCCAGAAGATAGTATTTTTAAATAATTATACATTTGTTTCTATTTTAATAATTTCACATGTGATCTAAAATGTTGATCCATATTTTTGATACGCTTTTTAATTCAATAAAATTTCTGTAGGACATAATTATATTTTTGTAACTGGAAGGACAATATACTGATATTTTAAAATAATATATTTTATCAGAACAAGCAGTGCTTGTCTCACCAAATACTCCACAAGAAACTAAAAGATGAAAAGATAGTAGGTAACTGGTATCCTTATCTTTTGTACTGTAAACTTCGTTAAAGAAGTGGGTCTAATTCAAATCTATACCGATATATAAGTATTATTACTTTATACTAAGATAATTTGTCTTGTACATAAAAGGACTAATATAAACTATGTATTTATGGTCAGAATTGATCTCTAAAACATGTCTGTCTTAGAAGAATGTAAGCGTATGCTGACATATGCAATAGTGGAAGGAAATAACTACACTGTAACTGTAATCTTGTAAAATGTGGTATTCTAAGGAAAAATTATGGTTTTTTTCTGTAAATGGTTCTATATGCTTGGGATCCTGTAGAGTAAGACAATAAAACCAGCTGAGAGTACCAGCGAGGAATTTGTGCTGTACATTTCTGCAAAATATGTTAATCTAAAAACTGGGAATACCAGCCTACATAAGTTAAAAGATAATAAAATAAATGTTTACAAGGGAAATAAATGGTCATACAGTTTTGCTTGACTTGAAGGGGATGGTTTAGAACATTTATATTTGTAAGTATTTTCTACCTGTTCAACAGAAGTTGGATTAAGTTCTCACCCTGCTGGTGTAAAAGAAGTTCTCTCGTTTGCTTTGCTGTGTATCCACAGCAAACCAGGCAGCATGATTTAATGTAAACAAACAAAAAAAACAGCTCCTGGTAATAAATCAGTTGTGCATGACTGCAGCCTGTTGAGGATCCGTGATTTAATATTGACACTGAATGATGGTATTCTCGAAACCAGTTTTGTGAAAACAGGGAGAAAAATCCTTTGGGTAGCAATCAGCTCCATTCAGTTCAGCAGAGCCAGATTTTGATACCTTCGCTCTTTCAAGCCTTTTCTTTGGCAACAGTATATTATATAAATGCTCATAATTTATAGGATTTTCATACCTAAAGTTACTTGTTTGCAATAAACTGCATTCAAATGAACAAATGCATTGGTACTGTATTTATTTTTTCACTTACTGAGAACATCACAGACGATTTATCAAAAAACAAAAACAGAACAAACAAAAAAATACAGCATTTTAGTATTGCTGCCAGGGCGTTGCTGGGCAGCGCTGCCAGGAGCTCCAGTAGCAGAGGTTTACAAGGGGCTATCCACCTTTGGTCCATCACACAGCTCTAGGCAAAGGTGGCTCGGTCCTGCCTTGTACACACGAAGGATGTGCCCAGCTGAGCGACGCGCACCCTGTGCCTGCCACAGTGCTGGCTGATGGCCCTCGGCAGCTCTTGATCCAGTTGCTAGTGCTGCAGCCTTTAGTTTTCTGCCATTTGATGAGTGAGTCTCTGGTATGTGAGTAGTTTTCCATCAGCAGGAAAACTACATCTTTACAGATCTTTACAGGAGACATGCACCTTGAGGAGACGATACTCCACATAGGGCCAAGGGTAGTAGTTGATGAGTAGTTTTACAAGGCAATGAGATCCACGTGAAAATCACTCTGGCCAGAATTAGACCTCGGTGGAGACTGGCTGCCACGTGCAGTGTGATGGTGTGAGACTCACCACTCACTTTGAACCTTAATTACTACAGCCAGTGGATGTGGTACCTGAGCTCAGGAACACCATCCCTCAGCCTGCTTTCGTAAGGAAACAGTTTATGTGCAAAGGCTGTGTTTGTGTCTTTATCTCGGTACACCCATTGGGTCACTTATATCCCCATCTGACCTGTGAACGTAATAACCGAGCTCTGGACACTTGAAAGAAGGGGCAGCATGCTCCTAGTTTCATCACAGGAGTGCTCAGGCTGGGAAGGAGGTCAGGTGCTCTCTGGTCCATCTTCATCACAGCAGTCAGAAAACCTCCAAGGGTGGAGACTGCACCACCTCTCTGGGCAGCCTGTGCCTGAATGTCCTCATGGGGAAAAAGCTTCTCTATATCCAGACTGAATGTCTCATTTCAGCTTATGCCTGTTTGTTCCTGTTCTCCTGCCCTGCACCACTATGAAGAGCCTGTGAAAGTGTTAGGTCCCCCGAGAGCTGCCCCCACTCCAGGGTGAACAAGCCAAGCTCCTCCAGGCTCCCCTCACATGGCAGGTGCTCCAGTCCCACCCTCAGCAGCCTCACCTGAATTTGATCCAATTATTGGATCTTGCACTGAGGAGGCCAAAACTGGATTCAGCATCCAGATGCGCTCCAACGAGCGCAGGATCGAGGGGCACAACCACTTCCCTCAGCCTCTCTTCACACAGCCCAGGCAGCCATTGCTGCCAGGACTCGCTGCTGGCCCATGTCCCGCTCACCGCCCGCCAAGACCCCAGGGCCTTTCCCCCAGAGCTGCTCCCAGTCAGTCACTCCTGGCCTGTACCAGCACTGGGGTGCCTCCTTCCCAGCTGAGGTGCCCTGGGGCACCAGGAGGCCCTGACCCCCTTCCCCAGGACCTCCCCTCACCCTTCCCACAGACCAGGAGCCCACCCACGGCCATCAGTCCCTGTCACAGTGACACCATGGGGTATCGATCTCCAGTTCCCCACAGCCCTGTGGTGCCTGGCCATGGGCTGCCCAGCCCAGCTTCAGCCAGTCCCTGTCCCCGAAGCCCTGCAGCCATCCTGGGGCTGAGTCTGACCCCACCTCTCCTCACCAGGCCTGATCCTGATCCACAGATTGACGTCCCCACCTGACCTCAGCACTGCCCTGTCCCTATGAGCTTGCCGGGTGAAGTGACCCTGGGGACGAGCACCGGGGAGGCCATGGCGTTGTGCTCCCCAGCCCCCAAGCTCGCCCTTGCTGCTCCCTGACGCCGAGGTGTGGGACTTTGTCAAATGTCATGGCCGGTTCCTCCAGCCTGCCCAGGTGCCTCGGGATGGCAGCCCTACCCTTGAGCATACCAACTGGTCCCCCAGTTTGGCGTCATCTGCAGACTCACTGATGGAGCACTCCATCATCTCATCCCAGCCCAGGTCCCTGTGGCGCTGCCCTCGTTACCAGCCACCGGGTAGAGACGAACCATTAACTACCACCTTCTTAGCCCAGCCAAGCACCCAGCCAGTTTTTAAACCCATCTGGTTATCCACCCATCCAGACCATAACATCCTAACCTGGACATAAGACTGTTGTGGGAGACCCTGAAGTCTTTGCTAAATTCAAGTTAAATGACGTGCTCTGCCCTCCCCTCATCCACAGACCCAGTCATTTTATCGCAGAAGGTGGCCAGGTTGGCCGGGCATGGTTGGCCCTTGGTCAGCCCACAGTGACTGCTCCCAGTCAGCTTCTTCTCTTTCCTGTGCCCAGAAATGTGCTCAAAACTGGTGGAGAGGGAGAGGACAGCAGCTCTCAGTGATCCCTTCACTGAAAGCGGCAGCCAGTGAGGTAGTGGTTGGCCAGTAAGCAAATACGTAACTCCAAATTAGCACTATACATGTTTTCTCTTGCCCGTTGGGAGTATCATATATGGTATGTTGGTGGAAATCTGTGGTAATTTGAGGTGAGGGAATTTAGGAGACTAAAGGCGAAAGCAGGGAGGAAACCAGACTTGATGATTCCTTTCAAAGAACCTGTTTTTCATGGTCTGTATGCACGGAGCCTTGAAGTTCATGTTATTTATATATAAAACATGCGGCGTTCATTCATGCTCCCATTGTTTTGCATCTGAAAAATCCAAGCTTTCATGGAAGCATCATTTAATTTTCTTACAGACTTGTAAGCCCCTACATCTACTGTCATCCTGAGCTACTTCCTAGTAGCAACAAAGGCACTTCTGATAAAAATGATACAACAACTTCAGGAGACAAATCTTTGGGGTTTTCCCCCGTGTATTCATTTTCCATCAGGTTAAATCTATGAGATTACTTTGTTCTGCAAACCTTTCCATTTTCTAGAGAACAACACCGTGACCCCTCGTTCCCCTTCACTGGGCTTTCCAGCTCTGACAAGACCCAACTGCAACATGCAGACAGCAGGAGCCAAGAGCACGCTCCAGCTCCTGACCGTGGGTACGTGCCCGAGCCGCACCGGGACGTGGGGCTGAGCCTCCTCAGCACCGGGACGTGGGGCTGAGCCTCCTCAGCACCCTGCCTCCTCCTCGGGATGGGAAGACGACCTTGGTGGCAGGGAGCAACGTGCCCCCATGTCCCAGCAGGGTCCCCGGTCTGTCCTTTGGTTTGAATGTAACCAGTATATGGGAAATTCTGGAAACAGCAAGGGGGAACTTTAAATTGTGTTTGCATTTTTGTTTCTTTCACGGGAGTCTCTGTATATGAACTGATTCGTACAGTTGTGATTAATAGGCTTCAGAAAAATACATTTTTTTTCTCTTTAAATTCAATACCAGCTGTTCAGCTGACTTACATCATAAAACATAGGCAATGTATTGCGGTGCCAGCTGTTCAGCTGACTTACAAAACACAGGCAACGTACTGCTGGAGGGAAACGCGGAGGCTATTTCTGCTGCTGCCTGGCCTTGCAGAGCGCTCGCAGCGCACGGGAAGGACCCCCTCAGGCCTGAGAACACGGGGTCAGCGCAGCCTGCAGCCGGACGGGGCCGGAGGCCATTCCCCCCCGGCTCTCTGGAAGCACACAAACACCTTCGGCGTTTCAGAGCCGCCTGCCCTCCGGAGAGCACCGCCCGCTCCCCGCCACCCCGAGCCGCCGGGACAGCCCCGGGCCGGGCGTTTGCACTCGGGGGGAGCCGCGGCCCCGCTCCCGGCCGCCTCCCCACAGGGGGCCGCCGCCGGCACCGCCCTGAGCCGCGGGGCGCGCCCGGCCCCAGCCCCGGCCCCGGCCCCCTCGGGCCGCCCCGCGGGGCGGGGAGCGGGCGGCGGCCGCCCCGGGGAGCGGGCGCTGGGGCCCGCCCGGCCGCGCAGGCCCGGAGGAGGCCCTGGACCGGCCCGGCCCGGCCCGGCTCGGCTCGGTTCGGCGGGGCCATGGCGAGCCGGGGCTGCGGGCTGCTGCGGCTGCTGCTGGGCGCCGCTCTGCCGCTGCTGCGCTCCGCCGAGGCGGCCGCCGTCAGCCCCGAGCGGAGCCTGGCGTGGGGCCCCGGGCTGGAAGCGGGGCTCGCCCTGCCCGTGCGCTACTTCCACGTCCAGGCGGTCAGCGCGGCCGGACACAACTTCACCCGCTCGCCCCCAGGTACCGTGCTCGGGCTCCGGGGCAGGGGGGCGGGCTGCGAGCCCTGCCCCGGGGGCAGCGGGTCTCCTCCGGGCTGCGCAGCCCTCCCTTTCCCCTATCCCCTTCCCTTTCCCCTGTCCCCTTCCCATTTCCTTTTCCTTTCCCCTTTCCCCTTCCCCTTCTCCTCCTCCTCTTCCTCCTCCCTCCGTGCTCTGTGCGGTGCCACCACCCATCCCTGGCTGCCCCCACGTCCGGCAGCCTGCCCGTTCCCTCAGCTCCATGCCCTGAAGTGCTGAAGCACTTATCTCCATCTCTGCGCGCGTTCAGCTCGCTTCAGATCCCAGTCTCACAGCGCTCTGGGCTCCGTTATCCTACTGCTGCCCCGTTAAACGGGAATAATTTTCATCTCCTGTTTATTCAGCGCCAGCACAAAACATCTCCTGAGGGTGGGAATGGGGTTCTGCGCTCACAGCCCCGCGCTGTGCTGCCTGGCAGCTGGTTTCTGCCACAAGTTAGTCGCCCACCCTCTGTACAAATAGTTGTAGTTTGGGATAAAAAGAACTTTTGCGTCTCAGGTTTCATCCTGAAGACAACGATGAGCTAGCTGCCCAGCAGAGATGAGTTGCTGATTTAGGTAGATCTGGCTGCGTCGCTCCACATCATGTACCGCTCATGTACGTGGGCCTGACCTACCACAAACACGCAGCCTCTCCTTGTCATACAGTAATTCCCGCTCTGGGTAACAGTGTCAGAAGGCTGCTGCTTGTGGAATTAAAGAATAGGCCCAATAATTGAAAATACCCAGCATTTGCCTAAAGCTTTCTCACGGGCTTCGATCTGACATCGCAGCGTTGTGCCTTCAGTCCGACAGAGCCCCACACGTCTCGGTGCCGGGCTTTCTCCAGCCTCTGTTGCAATGTTGTGCTGGGTTGCAGCGCAGTTTGTAGCAGTGCTCCAGCGTGCAGCTGCACGCTTGCTGCCAGCGGCTCTGAGGCTGATTTCAGCCGCAGAGGGAGATCCTCGGGTTGGAGCAACAGGTTGCTAAAGGTGAAAGGTGTGAAGCTCAGCCGGATTCTCGTGTGAGTTTAAATGCTCCCAGATAAGCTGATAGGAAGTGGGTACTGCAAACCTAGTTTTGCCCTCAGTGTGTACACGTATGTCTGTGTTTATGTTAATAAATAAAATGCCTTTGGGGAAGTTTTCAGGTCCTGATGCGATCTGGCGTGGAGTGGCCTCCATTCACGCCGTGGCGTTTGTAGCCTCCGGACCCAGGCGGTGCACGCAGGATGCCCGCAGGGAACGGCTGCTGGCTCGGCCCAGGCTAGCTCCTGAGTCGTGCCAGGAATTATTTAGGAGAGTGCCAAGGATCATTTAACAACTTAGCGGTACAGTTGATCACATTCCAGTGCACAAGCACTGTTTAATTTATTCCTATAAACACAGGCTATAAATTTCAGTTCTCAAATGATTTTAAATGTTCAAATTCCACCTGTAAAATGGCAGTAAGAGTTATAATTAATAATATTCACAGAGGCATTTATTTCCAATATAAACTAAATACATCTCAAAATATCCCTATTGGGGTAGCTAAATAATTCCACGTTACCATCTCCATCACACCAACAAGAATACTGCAATCAGAGTTCAGGCTTCCCATTTGTAAAACTTGTGCTAAGCTATTAAGCTGTGTTTTGTGTGGATCAGAATTTCAATCAAGTAGCTCAGTACACAACATGACACTTACATAGGGTAATTAGTAGATTTTAAATCCAGATGAGTTTCTGAGTATCAAGTCTAATTACCAGAACTAATGTGCACCGTTGCACACCAAACAACAATGTCAACCTACAGCCTGCAACTCTGACCCGTCTTTTCAGGAAGATGCCAAATGATGCAGAATTCACTCCTTCCCTAGGAAAAAAAAAAAAAAAAAGGCATCCTAAATATTAAAGAATCACTGCTGAAAATACAGAACTTATTTTTAATATAAAGTGCATAGATTTTTCTTTGAATTCTTGGATCCCCTTATCCTTCTTCCCTGCTAGGCTTTCCCCTACACTAAACAACTGTTCACCATGTCTTTATATGAATTATATGCTATTCACAGGAACCCATTTTGTCAAGTGCTAACTGAACCTATTTCGTTCAACTGCCTCTTTATCGACAATACCACCAGTTTCCACCTGAAGAAGTAACCAGCAATGATTTCAATAAAGTCATTGAGGGAAAAAACAAGTTGTTTTCAGATCTTTTCATTCATTTTCTGCTTGCATTTCAGAAATGGGGTGTCTGTTTTCTTTTGTTCTTCTCTAGCAATTTTCATAAACCAATACCTTCTTACTTTTTGTCCCTTTCCTTCCCTCCCTTCCCTCCCTTTTGTCACTTTTTCATCCATGCATGGAATATCGCGTTTGCAAGCTATGTAAGAGAAAAAAAATACATAAAGCAAGTTTCACCAGGTGGTTTTCTTGAAGTATCCCATTTTGACTGTGTCTGTATTTTAGTCTCTCTTCAGGATAGGAACATTTTTTTTTTCCTTAAAATGCTGTCGCAGACAGGTTTTCAGGTAAAACAAATTTTAGACCTGGGTACATTGTCCTTATTTAATAAAATTGCTCCCAAGTCCTACTACAGGGGCCGAAGTGTTTCCAGTGTCATCCTAATTAGCATTCATTCATTTTCTCTGCAAGCCAAGAGAAGTCTCATTGCATCAGAATTATTACAAAGTTTAAGAGTTCTTTTTGTCTTCTGAAGAAGTCTTTCCTTGTTGCCTTCTCAGCTGCCTTGTATTCAAGGATCACTTCTCCTAGCTCAGGAATGATCCATCCTTACAAGCAGGAAATCGAACAAAGGTGGCAGGAGGCCTGCACGGATGAACAAGGAGCTTCTGCTGAAGCATGCATGAGGTGGAAGCCAGGGCAGATGACTGAGGAGGAATACAGAAAAGCTTTCTGATTGTGCAGAGACGTGGTTAGGGAATCCAAAGCTCATCTGGAACTGAATCTGGTGAGGGATGTGAATGGCAACAAAGAAGTATTCTACAGGTACAACAGCAAAAGGAAACTAAGGAAGCCGTAAGCCTGCAGCTGAGTGGGGCAGGGGACCTGGTGACAAATGACATAGAAAAGGTCAAGGCAGTGAGATGCCTTTTTTGCCTTTTTTTTTTTTTTACTGGTAGGGCCAGCCTTCAGGAATCCCAGGCCGCTGCAGCCAGATGGGAAGTCTGAACCAAGACTTATTCTTGGTGGTTAGGGGACACACAAACACTGGATGTGTGTAAGTCTGTGGGGCCTGGTGGATTACAGCCACAAACGCTGAGGGAGCTGGCTGATGTCATCGCGAGGCCATTTCTGATTATCTTTGAAAGATCATGGCGAACAGGAGAGGTTCCTGAAGATTAGAACAGTCAAAATCCATCTGAACACAAGAAAAAGTTGTGATTTTTTTTTTTTTTAACTGTGTGTCATAAAACACTGGAGCAGATTACCCAGAGAGGTTGTGGAGCCTCCATCAGTGGAGATATTCAGAACCCAACTGGGCATGGTCCTGGGCAGCCTGCTCTAGCTGACCCTGCCTGAGCTGGGGGGTTGGACTTGATGATCTCAAGAGGTCCCCTCCAAACTCAACATTTCTGTTATTCTCGTTATTCTGTGTTTTTAACTATCATGTGTTGCATGGTGCAACATAATCTTGCACAGAGCAAAGAAGAGCTGAAGGATACATTTAGAAAGAACCTGACTGCCCTCTGAATAGCTCTGGGTATCTCAGTCATGGACAGTTTGGAATCCGGCTACATGACGCAGGCAGATTCAAGGAGGAGGAAATCATAATAAAGTTATTAAGTGTGCGCACGAATAAAGCTCCATTATTTCCTGCAGCACACATGCGTTGTCCACTCGTCACAGAGCATCTACACCTGGTACTCTTAAGTCTTTAGAGAACTGCAGCTTTAGAGTGTTGGAGTCACTCTGACATATCGACCATTTCCTAAAGAAAAAAAAAAGGAGCATATCTGCATGTTGTGGGATTCCTGAAAGCTAACCTAGGCTGGTACAGAGCTGTATTGGTACTTGCCCAAGGAAATTTCACACTGCGTAACTTCACTGCTAGCGTATCTTCAGCCTAGAACCTAGGCAAGCAGGGAGGTGTCCACTCATCGTTCCTCTGAAAAGGCCGTACCACATATCTGGAGCAACCTTAACGCTTCCCTCTTTCTCTGAAGTCAGAAGTGCACTTTTGGGAGTCCCGCTGGGCAGATAAATGAGGGCTTTTCATGACAGATCTGCTAGCTACCAAAGACACAATATTGCACATTCCTCAGCAGTGGGAGTGCTGCTTGCCGCAGTGGCATTCCAAGAAAGACTGAATGCTTACTTCATAATGATTTTATTTCCTCAGTATGCTCTTCAGTGAAGACATTCTGACTTGGTTTTTGGTGTGTTTAGCTGGCAAGGACTTTGAACAGTAAGAAAACCGAGGGATGATGACAAACGATCCACAATTTGTGTTCGTACATTTGAATACAAAGCAGAAGAGGGGGAGTGATCAGCCTCATGAGATTCTTCTGCTCGCAGACATTGCCCCTATGCTTATTTACAGCAGGACCCACTCTGACAGCAATATCTGGGTGAATCTGTGTTAATCAGGGTGACTGCTCTGAAACGGCAGAGCATCTGTTGGCAGGAAGTGCACAGCTGGGTTCCCACAAGGGTTCTCCCTGCTCTGGAGACTCTTGCACCTTAACTGGCTTCATCCAATCTCAAGATCCAGCGTTGTGAGGAAGAGAAAAATGTCATTACGTGACTGTTGGTGCACTATTGCTTTTGTATTTGTGGGTGTCAATTATGTGAAGATGCAGACTGTACAGAAATAAGCGTAACATCTCAGGCTTTTAGTGCTGTTGGGACATACTCAGATTGTAGTAGCATCTTGATTTTACCTGGAATTTTCCAGTTTAATTGCATTTGTTTGCTTTGCAATGCTTAGACAATCAAATTTCTGAGAATAAACTCTCCTGCTCTTTTTTGAAGAATAAAATTGCCTATGACCATGTGTGACAGAAGTAAGGAAATACAACAGATTTATGTTTATGTACACTCATCTTCTCCACAAAACGCTCCATGCCCAGTTAAAAAGTCACAGTGCATTCGTGATGAAATGCTGGTGATTTTTAAGCACAGGTCCGACAGATGTCCAGGAAACACCTCCACCATCACTCTCTTATCCCTGCTTTTCAGTAGCTGGAACTTTAAATTTGCAAGTCAGTCAGCTGCAGCCCAAAGGTGAACAATTTGTATCTGACTGCTGCAGGCTGCAGCTGCCTTTCTGCAAGCTGGCAAGTGTTCTTTTTGTCTTTTTTTTTTTAACTTAGTTTTCTCTCTCTCTTATTCTAGAGGAAATGATTGTTCTTCAGAGCATTAACAGGAAAACAGAAGATTAAAGCAAATTTTTGCTTCAAAATATTGTTAGCTTTTCTTTCTAGGTTGTGGTCATTATTTAACTTATCACTGTCTATAAGTTTTCCATTTATTGGGCATGTGATGATCAAGAAAAATTGCTAGGATGGCACTCCATGACTGGAAATGAATTTTTCCAACATGGTATAATCAAAAAAACTCCAGTGCAGCATTAAATGAAATCCCATGGATTTCATCCAGTAGAGTTTGCTCTCACCTTTAATTCATACATGTGATTCTAATAGCTTGACGTGCTTTTATCTGTTTTTATTTTCGTCTTTTCAGGACGAACACAGTTTAAAGTGGTAATTAAAGCACTTTCTCCAAAAGAGATCACCAGAATTCATACTCCTCTCCCTTTGGATAGAAACGACGGCACGTTTCTTATGCGGTATCGGATGTATGGCAGTGTCAAAAAAGGGCTAAAAATTGAGATACTTTATGGTGATAAGCATGTCGCTCAGTCTCCTTACATTTTGAAAGGTATGTTGTTTTTCTGATCTAATGCAATGTATGATGGTAGCTACAGAAATGCTATGGACTAATTTACTGCTGGAGGTGGGAGATTAGAGGTTTGGTTGCTCTTGTTCGTACAGTCTCATCACAAACTTCCCCTCATGCAGAGAAGCAAGAAGAGACAATCCCTATACGTCGCCAAGTTACAGGACGTAGGCACATAGGCAGGTAGATTACAGTCTCTGATCTTAAGGTCCCGTGTCTGAATATATCCTCTTCCCTCTTGCATACAGGAATGGATTTCTTCAGATTTTGTAAGAGGAATAAGAGAGGAATGGTACTTTTACTTTTTTCAAGCAGGCATTCACTTAAACATTGTCATTTTTATCTGAAATAGAAATTACTACCTGCAAAAGTGTGTTGTTCCCAATACTTTGTAATGTAAATGTCTCTCTGTGTGATCTCTAAGCAGTGTGATCCTTCATAACAACAAAGATAATATTTCTCTAACTAGAACAGCATTTAACTTTCTTTTCCTTAGCCTAGTGCAGGTCTATATGACACAAGAACTATTTAAAAGCAGGGAAAACAAGGCAAATTATTCTCTCATTCCAGATCTGTTTTTTTAATTTCCCTCTCTTGCTCTAAAATGGACAGACAGCTGTTCAGCAAAGAAAAAGCTAATATAAAGTTACTTCTCTGGAGAGTCTTGTTTCAGTTTAGCACTCCTAACCAGAATTTGGTTATGTTTCGTTTTTGTAAAACATCGTAAATACAAACTTAGAAATGCTTTCAAACTGAAATAAAACTGTCCTGAGTCGTCAAGGTAGCAGTTTGTCTTCTTTTTGCTGGTACACATTTACCAGCAACCATGATAATATGGCACAGGGCAGAACCTGTGTTGAGTAGAGTCCATAAAGGCTTTTTTCATGCTGTGAGAGGCTCTTGTGTAAGCCTGCTGCTTCAAAAGAACAGAAAGAATAGTTGATGATGTATCAAAGACAGTACTTTACAGCAGAGCTAAAGACTGCTGTATCAAAGTCCTAAATTACGCTAAAATTGAAAATAATACCTGTGCTTTAGTAGTTATGGATAGTTAGACCAATTCTAAACATTTTCTGTGGTTGGCAGGTAGCACAATAATGGAGCTGCATTTTGCAGATGAATTTTGCCCTCAACAAGTAACAACACATCTCGTATTATTATTTCTGAAAAGAATCATGCAGTTTTCTCAGTTACGCTGCTAACCCCCAGATGGATGATTCCCCAGGAAACTTCAGAAAACTTAGAATAAAACATGTCAAGCCACTCTAATTTCTAGAGTCATATGCCTGTGTGTTTGGGGAATTACGATTGGTGTAGAATCACAAATACTGACTCTCAGTGTTTCATTTTCTGCAGGACCAGTTTATCATGAATATTGTGACTGTCCCGAAGAAGACCCTGAGGTCTGGCAGAACACTCTCTCTTGTCCATCCCAAGAACCTCAGATTACAAAGGACTTCCTTTCTTTTCCCACCATTGACCTTCAGCGAATGCTTAAAGAAATCCCATCAAAGTTCAGTCAAACAAGAGGTGCTATCGTACATTACACTATTCTCAATAATCGCATCTACCGTCGTTCCTTAGGGAAGTACACAGACTTCAAAATGTTCTCCGATGAAATGTTACTGTCACTAGCAAGAAAGGTATCAGTTTTGACCATTTACTTAAAACTATTAAATCTTATTCCAGTATGGCTGTAGTGTATTCATTGTTGTAGCTTCAGATTTGTAATTGCTGCAGTGAGATTTTACTTTTTTTTTTTTTCATCAAGATGACAGTATCTGTTTAGGGATCATACTAGAATTAATGTGTGGGATCTGAGTTTGATGTTCATGAAATTGGTAGAAAAGCTGCAGGAGCTAAAGCTCAACCTGGCAAGCTTCCTGGCCTCTGTAAGTGTTCCATTCGTATCTACTTGCAGGACAGAAACTTGAAATTAGTATCTTAATACCAGCTAAATCTGTAACATCTATTAGTAGGTTTGTTGATTCTAAGGTAGGTTGATTCAGTAGGTTTGCTGTTTCATAAGAGAACTGAGGATTATACTTTACTTAAGGGTGGCAAATGATTATCTTTGTGTTATTATGCTTTCTTGGGTATACTTTTAGGTTCATCTTCCAGATGTGGAGTTTTATCTTAATGTTGGAGATTGGCCAGTTGAGTATCGAAAAGTTAATGATACACCTGGTCCTATACCTATAATTTCATGGTGTGGCTCTGTGGATTCAAGAGACATAGTCCTTCCAACGTATGATGTAACCCATTCAACTCTTGAAACCCTACGTGGTGTCACAAATGATCTCCTTTCTATTCAGGGAAATACAGGTAAGCTAGAGATGGTGAATTTAAAAAATGAATTCGTAATTCCATTGAAGCAAGCTGCGTTTAAATAATGTGTGTTATAGTCTTCAGGACACATGAAGTGCCTTAGGACATCTCGTAATACAAGCAGTTTAGCCTTTACAGAGTCTACACACTTTCAACACTGCTAAAAGGAGGTGTTTAATACAGGGTTAGAGCCAAAATTTAAGAAATTGAGTTCACAATAATGTTGAATTTTAACTTAAAGGTATCCAGAAGATAGCTACCATGACATGTCAAATATACATATATAATTAGAAGGCCTGTCCCCTCAGTAAAGGGCTTGAATATTCTCCTTCTAATAAAATAGTAATCCTTTTTCTGACAGTGATGTGGCCCAATGTTCCACTTAGATAAAAATGAATTTGAATCCTGAAAGTAGCAAACTAGTACTATGCTGTAGCCTCTTTCAACTGAAAAAATATTGTTTGTATAAAAATATCTCATAGTGGGACCTTCTGAATTGTTTTTCTAGCTTCAAAGGAAGAGTCAGTTTTACTGACAGGTGTGTTTTTCCCCCAGGATATTCATGAATACCTAGGGATCAGGCAAGTGACATGCACAATACCTAAGGAGTAAAATTTGAGCGAGTAGGTGTTTCTTTTTATTTGAATAGTTGACAGTTTCTCCTTGCTTTATTACTTTGTTTTTAAATTTACCATCTTAATTGCACTATCAGTTTGAAGCAGTCTGTGTTTACTTGTTCAGTGCAGCTGCTTTTCTGGTTAGGATATGATTAAGGTCCTACTCCAACTTGGTATGTCCCAAATTTCCAGCAGAAGGATGAAAAAGGACATGTATTTAATGTTTTTAAAATAAAGAAGTAAGCAGAGGTGAAGTCTTTCTGACTCTCGCTAAGTATCCTGAGGACACAGTATAGCCATTTTTTTTCCTTTATAGGTCATCATTAAGTGACTTCTCAAAGACCTGAATAAATTGCTGTGTAACACCAGTGGATTTTTCTAAAGAAAGTTTGGTTATTGTGGCAGTCTTTAAGGGTAGAGAATTACTTAATTATTATTTTACTTATTTAATTTGATTATAATTTCTTAAACAGCTTTCAAGATATTTCAGGTTATTTAAATGTAAAACTGATGAGTGCAAAAGCAGTTCTCTGCTTTTCTTCTTAAAAGTTGCTCAGTTTCTCATCCCAAAATTCAAGCCAGAACTGGGAGTCTAAACCCTGTGATTAATAAGTGTTTATGGGTTAATTACAAGAAATCACGCCTGTTTTACCATGTCTCTGAGAGTAATGCCACTTTCATAGCAAGTTCCTATTATTTGCACAAAACGTATCATGTATATTTCATTACTGTTCACTTTTATTTTATCACTCAATGCTCATAGGCCCATTCTGGGAAAACAAAACTGAGCAAGCTTTATTTAGAGGTCGAGACAGCAGAGAAGAACGTCTCTATCTTGTCAAGTTATCCAGGAAAAATCCAGAACTACTTGATGCTGGAATAACAGGATATTTCTTCTTCAGAGAAAAAGAGAAAGAGCTGGGAAAGGTTCCGCTGATGGGCTTCTTTGACTTCTTTAAGGTAGCAAGCAAATTACAGTCCTGGATTAATTTTGCTGCCAAGTTCTTACCAGCTAAAATAACAAGGCTTAGTTTTGCTAATTCCACTCAGTAAACAAAAGAGGTATGCTATGCTGTGAACCCTGGTCCATGGGTAGCTAGACCACCCACAATCAAAGTCGTAGCGTGACACACTTAAAGAAAGCCACTACAATTTTTTCATGGATTCCCTTTGAGAGAATTCATGGAGGTTTTTTTTAAAGAGATTGAAAAATGTGATTGCTTACCATCATTTTTTTTTTTTTACTTGGGAAAAATATGAAAACAATGGACAAAACTTGTGTGTAAAGAGGACAGAGTCTAGTAAAAAGTAATTATAACAATGGCAACTGAAGCTCTATTCCAGAGATTAATATATTAGAAACACTGTAAAAGCCAAGAGTATCTGGCAGAGCAGTGTATTCATGGTTGCTTTTAGTTTACTATGTTAGATTGTTCTATGTAGTTTTCAGTAAGAATAAATTTACTCTTTTGAAGTATAGATTAGTTTTGATTTCTTTATAGTTCTACCCCTTGTTCTGTCACAGGACACTTTAGCATAATAATTTCATGTGACACAAAGCTTCTTGACTGTCAGTCCTGGGCTGAAAACAAATCATTTTTCCATTATGTTATCCTAACACCACTAAACTACACCTGCTTAACACTAAAATAGGTTTGAAGATGAGGACTAATAAACACAATTATGTGTAGCCTGTGAAAATAATTTTTTATATAATCAGCGTTCCTATTCTGTTTCAAAATATTTCACGTTTTTTTCCCTCTGTCTTCATATTGTAGTACAAATACCAAGTGAATGTTGATGGGACCGTAGCAGCTTACAGGTTTCCATACCTCATGCTGGGTGACAGCCTAGTACTGAAGCAAGATTCCCAGTACTATGAACATTTTTATTCTGTATTAAAACCATGGAAACATTATGTTCCAGTTAAGAGAAGCTTGGAAGACTTGCTAGAAAAAATAAAATGGGCTAAGGTAAGTTCCATTACAAATTCGATAAATAAATACGTTAAAAAAAATCTTAGTGCTCTCTTTTTGTATTTCCACATACATATTTTGCATAAACTCTTTACTGAGATCCTGGGATAAAGGAAGTACATTTTGCTGTATTAGAGGGGAAGGCCTTAATTCAAGTAACCATCTCTATTCAGGGAAATACTTGAGAATTAATTTTAGGTATGTGCAATAGTGTCTTCATGAGTCAGAGCATTAGTATACTGACTAATGGAGGTAATTTTCAAAGAAATGCCCAGAATCCTAGATACTACTTAATTATTCTATCATTTTTTTCAGGTCCTGACTAGAACAGAAGTCATTGCATGTTTGTCTGAATGTACAAAAAATCACTACTCTATATAATCTCAGAATAAGAGAGGCTGGCATGCTGTGTGACTGCAAATACCATTTGTGTTTTAAGCTTAACTGTAAGGTTTAACACCTTGGAACAGATTCTGTTCTGACAGTACTGTAGTTCTTCATAAAGAATCAGATGAGAATCAGATGAGAATACTAAAAGGTCTGAAATACAGACCTAAAAAACTTGAGAGTAAGTACATGAATTCACATGCTCATGTTGGCATTACGTATATGACTTTTAAATGTCAATCAGTTATTTTTAAAAGGAAAATATTGAATTGCATTGCATAGAAGAGGACAACAGCTGCAGCTTTGTCTTCTGTGTAACTAAGTATGTGTGAGAGTTGTCAGAGCTGCTTTTGAAGAGGCTTTGACTTGGCCAAAACATTGGAGCAAGAGCACTTAGTTATTGAAATTGTACAGTTACCCGTGGAAGCTGTAACTGATAGCCCTAAGCTACTAATTGAAACCATAAAAGCAATCCAGTATTAAAAAAAAAAAAATTAAAGTGTGCCTTTGCAGCGTACCAGCAATTGTAAAAGTTCAGATTTGAATAGCCCCTTTGATAAACGTACTTATGCCAGCAAGGCTTCAAGTAACTCGCTGATTGCTCTACTATTCATTCCTATCTCCTCTCAATTTTCCAGGAAAATGATGAAGAAGCACAAAAAATTGCTAGAGAAGGACAGTTAATGGCAAGAGAATTACTTCAACCTCACAGGCTTTACTGCTACTATTACAAAGTGCTCCAGGTTAGTACAACAGATCATTTTATTACTTTTCTTCAACTGCTACAGCTACCGATGCTACAGATTTCATACTCAGTCCTTACATCAGTAGCAGACATTTTTTATATTATTCACAGGAGATCAGTGTAAAGAGCTTTGCTAAAACTTGCCTCAACATTAAAGAGGCAGCCTGATGTAACAGTTGTCTTACAGAATGAGAGATTTATTTCTTTTTTGCCCCCATCCCCACAGTCAGACCTGTTTTCGGTGTCACTTGGTATATGACATAGAGGTAGGAGACAATCTGCACACAACTTGCTTTTTCCCTTTATATTCACTCATTAGCTACTCTGCTGTATTACATGAATACTTGGAAAAGAAATTCTGGAAATATGGTTTGCAGAGTGGTGAAGGGTGACGCAGGCCAAATAGTCATTGCTTCCCTAGGAGATGCAAGTCTCTAGTGAAACCTGAGTTTCTGTTCTCTGAAAGTACTCATTTCTTTTTCCTCCCTTGCTGTACAGAGGTAGAGCTCGGCCTCAGCAGTCACAGGTTGACACAAAGTTTGACATAGTTCAGTGTACCAAAATGACAGTATTATCTGCATAACGTGGTTAGAGGCACAAATAATGACAATATTCAAATTGACATTAATCATAGCACATGGGAAAACATTAAAGGAGGCTTTCAGAGGCAATGTAGCCTATTACTAGGCGTGTTATAAAGACATCTGGTAAACAGGTTGTAAACAATGACATAAGGAGCCTGGATAAAGGGAAGCTTGTAAGTGGAAGGGAGGAGGAAAATTCTGTTTCATGAATTATACCTTGGTGCTTTCAGCATTCTTAAATGTTGTTTACATATTTCAGAAATATGCCGAACGCCAAGCCAGCAAACCTGAAATACGGGATGGAATGGATCTTGTACCTCAGCCTGATGACAGAGACTCAGTATGCAGCTGCCACAGGAAAAAGCCTTTAAGGGAAGATCTATAACTGTACCGGATGGAGAAAATCACCCTCTTACAATGCAAGAATTTAAATAGGATTTAAGCTGTGAAACTAAGACACTTATGCACTAGCAGACATTCTTAGTTATGCATCCTTATTGTATTTACATATCCTTTTTCACACTGACTCTGATGTGCAACGTCGGTTCCCACAGTTTTGTCTCCGTGACCACCACCAGACAGATGCTGAGCCTGTACTGGGGAGCATGTGGGGCATTGGTTGGATGTACCCCATCACCAGGAAGATGCGTGCAGTGCTGCGCATGTTCCTTCTGGGATCCAGTTCCCCAGAGTTTTATGAGGAACCAGTCATCCAAAAGATCATCCATGAGTCAGGGCAAGTTATTCTAAAGGAGCATTTGCAACATACTAAAACAGTGTTATGATTTCTTCATAAAGTTTACCTCAGTGTTAGATTGTTTCTTGTATACAAAACAATTTTCTAACTAGACAAAGAAAATTAGTATTTGAGATTTACAGATATCAAATCTGGTGTTGCATTGAGATTATTCTGTGGTGGATGACAGATAACAGAACAGAGAACATGATTAATCATTGTTAATTTGAGAGGAAAATGGAGAGGAGAGGGAAAGATCAGAATAATATTTTTTTAAGCACCATGGCTGCAAATCACCAAAATTAAATTCTGCTTTAGAGCAGAATGTGTAGCTATCACAGCTAGCACAATCGCGGTGCTTCGAGTGCCAAGACATCTCTCTGAAGGCCTGTTCCTTGCTACTGACCATGTCTTTGAATACAGGCACAGATCCACAAAAGGACTTAGGAACTTCGGGTGAGGGCCAGGTAAAATATTGGTATCTCAGTTCAACAGCTACAGTCTACAGTATTCTAGGCTACCTGAGTATTCATGCATCTGAAATTTATTAGTAAAGTTTTAGACTACCTACATTTTACTTCTGTGTAAGGCTAAAGATGTCACCATCTTTTTCCCTTGGGTTCATGAACTACTTTTCCTGTGCTTAAGCCCCCACAGTGAGCTTATCCATTTTCTGAATTTAGATCAAACCTACCTAATCTTCTGCTGAGAGCACTGAATTGAGTAGCCAGCAGATCAGCCATCACTGTTTTGGTAGAAAAACTTATGCTGCATTTTGTGTCTTAATAGTAGGGGTTGGGGGCCATACTGAGGAACAAAACAACTTGGTTCTCCTTGGTTTGTTTCAAAGCCATATTTCCAGAGTGCCTTAGCTCCAGACTGGAGACAAGTTCTTCAGGTCTTGCACTGAAGTTGTGAAGCCATGAAGCTAATGATACAAAATAAACAGGGCCAGAAGGAGCTGGCCATAGAACAGCAATAAAGTGTGCCGTTGGGTGGGTTCAAGGAAAAATCCTAGTCTTGGATGCTGCTCCCAGTGTCTCTGCTGATTTTTACCCAAGAAACTGTCTACTTCAAAATGTATAAACTGCCCAGGAAGGAGAGACTAATACCAAATCTTACCTCCCACATCATGAAGAGTTAACTGGCCACCATGTAACATCTGGCTTCCAGATTGAAAGCCAGCTTTCAGATTTCTGGTTAAAATCCATTCAAAGTCAACACCTTACTTAAATGCAGATTAACTTTGAAATGTAGGGCACTGAAAACCAGTAAAAGCAGACAGGAAAACAAATCCAGATGAAAAAAAAACATGAGTTCAATTGGGCTGAAACCATCCAAGCAAGGTAAGTGCTGAAATCCACCTGCATTACCAAACTCGCTGCTCACCTCACTTTTAAATTCTCTTCCAGGAGACAAACACAAAGATATTTGGTATTGACACAATGACAAAACTGCAGTGAGAAGAAGATTTTCAGAATGCCTCAGCTTTCTAACTTTATATGGCATCTGTGTTCTTCCTACTCAGCTACACACAGATAATGTCTTTCCCGAATACCTAATTCTCCCTGTGCAAAAAGGAGTGGAAACATTTTAAGACTGTGGGCTCATCTGATTGCTTAGGTGTCCGAAGTTCAGTGCTGCGTACCTCATCCGGGTTTCATTCCTGCAAGTAACACTCCAAGTAACACTGCAAGTTAATCTCATGAAATACATTTAAAAAAAATAAATCTGTACTAGAACAGGAGGAAAGACTGGATTTTCAGCATGCTAAATATGGAAAGAACCCCAGGTCTCTAAAGAGATTAATGCATCTGTCCTTCAGTCATTTATTACGTTGTACTGGTTAAGAAAAAACCTGAAACATCTTGTTCTACCTGTCAACCTCTTTGTTCTAACACTAATATAAATAGTGTTTGTATTTTTATTTGGCATGACAATCAGACCTAAGACTTCAGACTATAAATACATGTTCCATTTCATCTGACATAAAATTTTCTACATCGGAATTCAGAAACACAATTCCATTGCTGACACTGACACTTAAAACTGGGTAACGTGCTCCTCATTCCTTCTCTGTGTACAGTCATTTTTACTGTATGATACAATCATACATTATCCATTATATTATCTGCATTTTGTATTCATCAGTATTTATGCAATGTTGTGCTCAGCAAAGGCAATTAAGCATACCAGATGGCTGAAGCAACAAAATTTCCCCCCTTGCACACATATTTCAAAGCAAAAGTCCAGAAATAGTCTGTTTGTATTTAAAAAAAATAAAAATGTGAGGGAACAGGAGTAGTCATGATACACACCACAGAATCACAGAACTGTAGGGGTTGGAAGGGACCTCGAAAGATCATCGGGTCCAACCCCCCTGCCAAAGCAGGTTCCTTAGAGCAGGCTGCCCAGGTAGGCGTCCAGACAGGCCTTGAATATCTCCAAAGAAGGAGACTCCACAACCTCCCTGGGCAGCCTGTGCCAGTGCTCTGTCACCCTCACCGTGAAGAAGTTCTTTCGCATGTTGCTGCGGGACTTCCTGTGCTTCATTTTCTGGCCGTTACCCCTTGTCCTGTCCCCACAAACCACTGAAAAGAGGTTGGCCAAATCCCTGTCTCCCACACTTAATATATTTGTAAACATTGGTAAGATCCCCTCTCGTCTTCTTTTCTCAAGGCTGAACAGACCCAGGTCTCTCAGCCTTTCCGCGTAGGCAAGATGCTCCAGGCCCCGTATCATCTTTGTTGCCCTCCACTGGATATGTTAGGGTTCTTTTCAAATACCTGTGTAGGAAAACTTGCCTGGCTTGAAACATAAGTCTTCTAAACTGGAAGAAGAATCAGATAACATTTATATGGTCATGAATATAAATAAGAATATTTCACCCATCCCTTTTTCCCTCAAAGAAAGGGAAAAAAAAATCTTCTAAATTCTCTGCCAAAAACAACTTGCTTTGGTAATAAGCATCCCTTCAAAGCAAAGACTAGTTTGTCACAGAGAGCATCTGTAAAGATGCTTTTATGGCTTAGAGGCAAGAAGTACCCTGAGGAATATTCGTCTTCCCGCCAAAATTAGAAAACAGAAGAGACATGGTAGAACTTCCATGAAAGGTGCTTAGTCATTTGAGAAAATCTGGTTCAGTTTATAACTACAGATCTTCCAAAGATAAAAGAAGGGAAGGCAAAGCCTCTCTCGTTTCCACTGGTGGTACTATATTGCAATGTAAATTGTAATGATGAGCAATCGTAACAATTGCCCCTCCAGGCCAGAAGAGATGTCAGATCTATTTTAGTTTGATGACAGAATGATATTCACTGGCCTGGTGTGTTACAGGAATTGCTAAATATTCAGTAAAACCTGTTTGTACAAGTAAAGTGCAATGCACATATTGCACAGCGTTTTAAGCTGCATATGTACACTAGAGTTTCTATTATTCTCCAGCAGTTCTTGAACAGCACTGAGTAAATCTCTAGTACACCTAGCTGTTGGTGGTAATTACAAAAACTTAAAAATATATATTTTTTTAAAAGTTGGTGGTAATTAAATATATATATCATACCACAGCATTGATTTTTGCTGCAGTATTTTCAGCTTTTAAAGCACACAATAGGATTTATTATCGAGAATAAAGTCTTTGTCCTGCTTTTGTCAACAGTAGTCAGTTTTAACACACCATCAAAAAACTATCGGTGATGATAGGCACAGGCTTATTTGCTTGAAACAGCATGTCCTAAAGTCCAGGGCCAACGTTTTCACGCATAGGCATCTGTGTAGATGTGGTCTGACTTCCACAAGTAGTGGTCATGCAGAGCCTTCAGTTGAGTCCACTTAGGTTTCTTATTTTCAGATCTCTTTAAACTTAACAGTAGCTTCATACAGTGACTACTCCAGAAAATTCAACCTTCTATGCTGTCTTTTATATATATATGTCCTAATATATTTAGACATCCACATTTGAAAATGATCACCCAACATCAATTTCATCTCGAAATAAGAACCAGTAAATCATTATGCATTGACTGTAACAGAGAGATAAATTCACCACATTTTTAGACTCTGTTTTCTGAGATTTGCCTCGAGATAACTAATATATTAGTTTCATGACAGTATTGTTCCAGATCCGCCTTGTAGATTCGTAATTTAAAAACCCTATAATCAAAGCCTGCCTGATGGAATGTTAGATTCAAGCATCCATCCTGGGAAGCCTACGCCCGGCATTTATTACATTAGAAAGTAAATTATTTAGTTAGGGAGGAGAGCTGACAGGGAAAACATACATCACCTGTTTGAGCATGTTTAAGAAGCTTGCAAAGAAATGATAATAAGGAAAAGAAGCATTACATAAACCTAGGATATTATCAGCTCCTTTACAGCTTCGGGTTTTCAGAAGTGTTCTGTAAGGGCAGCGATGAAGTTCCAATATTTTGTATAAATATATTATTGTTTTAGTTCACGAGATTTAACCACTAGAATCTTCTTGTTTGTGAATATTTTATAGCATTTTAATGGGGCTATATGAGTAGTAATGCTTAGCTTTTCTTTGGAGTTGTTGATAGTGTAAGAAAATCTATACTGTAGAGGGTTATGACATTAATTATTGTAAAATAATTTTGTATTTTGCTGTAAGAATAACAGAAAGGGGATTATTTTGCATGTCTGTTTGAAGACACTGGGGACATCTTTAGCACATGCCTTAATCCAGTCCTGTCACGTGAGCAGTGATAAGCAAGAGATGTATTAGCAAGAGTGTGGCCAGCAGGTCAAGAGAGATGTTTCTTCCTCTCTACTTGGCAGATGTGAGACTTCAGCTGGAGCACTGTATTCAACACTGGACTCCCCAGTACAAGAAATATATTGATCTAATGAAGCAGATCCAGCCAAGGACCACCAAGATGATAAAGGGGTTGGGGCACATGATGTATGAGGAGAAGCTGAAAGACATGGTTAGTTCAGCCTTAAAAACAGAAGGCAAGGGAAAGATTACCTTCCTGAACTCCAGAGGGAGGGTGTAGATAAAACGAAGCTAGACTCTTCTCAGAAGTACATAGCAGAAAGCATACAAATCAAGGCACAAGCTGCAACATGGGAAATTCCAATTAGGTAAGGAAAAAAATCTTCACACTGGTATCTCCAAGGAGATAGGGGTTGACCTACATGACCTCCAGATGTCCCTTTCAACCTACATCATTCTATAACTACATTTCAGTCATACAACAAACATTTATCTAGTCACCTAACGGAAGGATAAAAGCATCTAGCTCTTGAGTGTCTCCAAGAGGCAAAGTCGCATTCCTCTGCTGAGACTTTTGACACTACTCATGTTTATGTCTCCCTTGATAATATTTACTATGTTATGCAGGTATTTTAATGTTGGTTTACAATACTATAAAATTACATTCTAATATTATATATTGTTACTGTATATTATCACAATATACCATATTCATGTAGTACTCAGAAGATTCAAGAGAAATAGGATAAATTGATTTGGCATTATATTATGGATTGCAAGACCTGACCTTTCAACAAGCTGATTATAGACTTTACACATAGGAAACAATTACAAAAGATTTTGAGCACAGTTCTGAACGTTCAAAGTAATTAATTTTATGCAAATGAAATATTCAGGTAGACATATAGTTAGACATATGCTTAAATGCCAAAGTATTCAGTGTAGGCCACTGGTGAGTGAGCATGATGCATTCATTCCCATCCTACTCCCAACACTAAAAAAAAAAATCCATCAAGACACATCTGTGTCACACATTTATCATGTAACACAGAGAGACTCAAGAAAGTTCAGCAGAATACCAGAAGGACCTATGTGAAGTAGAATAGATCTTCACATGGTTACCTTCCCGCTAAAAACCCATGGAATAAATTAGTCTAGATGGAACTCATGTAAAAGCTGACCTATTCAAGCTATCCTTGACAGACCATGATCTCCACTACAGCTTATGCCGCTCAAGAAACCTTTGTTTAGCACGAACAGACGCTGTTGCTTACCTTCAGGTCAACAGCAACCACGCTTCCAGCTTCTTTTTCTCCCAAAATGTCCATCCAAGTTGTTACACCACTCCTCACCGTAGACAGGTCACCTTGTGACTGGATGGCCAGCATAAACCAAAATGGTTGGTACCAAGTTAGCATCCTTCAGGTCTAACACCTGATTTGATCTTGCATGCTACTCACACCAAATTTTTCACTACTGCAACAGAAATAGATTTGAATGTTACATTAACATGGAAATCTGTTGACAGAGCGAAAATGGCTTAGAGTGAAAGTTGGTTTTGTTTCCAAGAGACGGTGTTTTTACTCCTGTGGTCAAAACCATAAGCTATTACTTCAGGAAAAAGATAATTTTGTCAATACCATTCATTTAATTTAATGTTTGTTTTGTTTGTTTTTTTTTTTTTCTTTTTAATAACACCAATAATACCGCAAGTCAAGTCAAAAAAAAAATCTGCTGGTAAAAGTTGTTCCTCTTTTAAGGAAAGATGATTGAGATGATTGATACAGATTCTTTGGCACATGCTTTGTAGTGAAGACATGAAGTGAACTTAACAAGCAAACTAAGTTCAGAGGGATCCTATTGGGATACTCTGTACTGTGCACTAATAGTGAAGACCAAAATTAGATAACTCACAACAGTGAAATTAAGAGTCGAGGTTATACAATAAAACTTTATCTCCTAAAATGTAAGACACAGAAGAGTCAAGAAAACATCTTTTCTCTGACATAACCATTCAAGCAAAATCCTACATGGAGATTCAGCTCATTCCAGCAGGTGTCCTTAAGACGGTTTACTTATACTATTTGGTAAGGTGATTTATTTTAAAAATGACAGGAACGTATGTTCCTGATGCAAGGTGCATCTCTGTCAATAAATTCTGCTTTTTTCTGCCCTAAGAACAAAGCTACTTTAATGTGGACCCACCATCCAACTCCGGCATGCCTTTTCACACCACTATTCCACCTTCATAGAATCACAGAATCACAGAATGGTTTGGCTTGGAAGGGGCCTTAAAGATCCTCTAGTTCCAACCCCCTGCCATGGGCAGGGACACGTCCCACTGGATCAGCTGCCCTGATCTTATTTACATGCTTTGACATTTCCTATATTCTCTTTAAGATTCTCTTGTGTCTGTTAGGTAATCAACTGTCACAGCTGACTCAAAAGTTCCTGTAACTGAAACTAAAGAGTGGGTGTAAATTCAAAATACCTTATTTGTACTCAGTGATGATTATCTTTTCTCTTAAAAAAAAAAAATGTCTTTTAAAGGCAGTACTGATCATGTAGATATGACTTCATGATGTATTGTAAATACTTGGCAATACTTAAATGCAAGTAGTACATATATAAGATGAAGAATAATTCCAAGCATTTCTTATGAAATACTTTCTAACTTCTAATTACCGTCAAGAAAAGAAATGTTCCTATGATAAAATGTTGTATCAAATAAAAGATCTTTCCAAAGATCCAGAAAAACTGCATTTTTTGCTGACCATTAACAAGACTATATGTATAATGAATCGTTTGCTGGATTTAAGACAATGCCTATCGCTATTTATCGCTCTAGTCACAGAAACACATACTAGCAATTGGACCTTCTATTTCAAAATGAACAGACCCACAAGAAAACTGGCTTTTTCCTTTTAAACCTAATATGATCAACTCAATCAGGCAGTGTATCCAACAAAGATGCCAATTTGAATAAAATCTCCTCTAGGGACATTTACTATCATATACCTGTTCACAAACCAAAGTGATCTTTGTGGAGTCCTTCATGAACAGACAGCTGTAAGTATCATTACCAAACTCAACCATTTACTGGAATTTGATGATTGCACTACCATTGTGAGCAGTAGGTGTTTTCTCTGTTCCAGTCACAAGATGAAGTACTCAAAAGCCAAACAATTATTCTGCTCATAAGTTATCACCTTCAACCTTCTCTAGCAACTCTGGTCCACTATCAAATGTGTTTGCTATAGTTATTTAATATAAGTTACACCCTGCTTTGATGACATGCACTAGTGTGTAATAGTTGCCAAACTGGATCTGTTAAGTAGGTTACTAGGTGCAGTTGACATCAGTTCCTTGATGGATTATCTTGTTAAGGAAGCTATTATAAAATCACTTCTGATGAGAAACACAAATGATACTCACATAGAAAGGCCAAATTCTGATCACATTAGAGTAAATGGCATAGAATTTTTGCCCAGTGCATTCATATTTGTAATAAAAATGAAGGTCTACAAAGTTACCCACTCCAATGAAAACAATGAGTGGAAAGAACTCATTGTTCAAAGAAAAATGGAAAAGTGGCTTTAATATCTTTTGTTTGAGATGCAGGGCAGCTTCTGGCTGGGCAGCTTCCTATTTCTAGTGCAAGGAAGATATGATATGCAGATTAATAAACGGCTAACTTTCTGTAACTCAAATATTTCACTCATATAATAAATATATTCTGATAGTGCCCAAAGGCTTAAAGTGGTTTGCCTGAGAAAGAAGACAAAGAAACAAACTAGGGCTCTCTTTCACACAAGGAAGTTTGTAATTCAATTGAATAAAAACCTACAAAGTTTCCCCTCTTTCCTTGCTTGAAAAATTCTCAATTCATGAAGAATACATTTTTCATTGACTGCTGAGACAGACTTTCATTCGGGAATATGAGCAAAGAAACAAATCCTGAGTGGTAAGCGGTCAAATTAGCATTCCTGCTTCACAGGAACACTTGCTCCTGGCATGGGGCTAGCAGATACTCCCTATTAATATCTCAAGACCCGACAGCCACGACACCTCTTGTGGCAATTCCCTATTCCCAAGCAGAATTCACTCACAGAAAAGAAACTAGCCCCTGTATTTTCAGCTAGGTCAGCATTTAGTACGTTCTCCGTTCTTCCAATGAGCAATGTCGTCATATATTTATTATATCTTTATAGCTACACATTTGTATAATAATGTACATACCTTTGTCTTCTTCTTAAACTGTCAAACTAATACTTTTGCCTTTGCATTTTAATTTAATATGAAATTATACATAATTACTTTCTCTAATAAATTTTAATTTGAAGTACTGTTGAAGATGAAGGCCTCTGGCAAGATCTGGCTCTTCAAACTGGCCTGAGTACCTTTCGAAAGCTATTTTGTGCATAAGCACACTCAGGCCTACTTTCAAACAGAATTCTATTACTGGCACGGCTTTTTGATCGCTGTTTCAAAGTCTTTGTCTATCAAACCAACTTGTGATGACATCAGGAAATCTAGGGTGGGTTCTTCTTGTGCTTTATGTCTTCTACATTTAAGGATTTTGAATGTCATTACATAAAAGACAAAAATTTTCCTGAGATTATCTCCTGGCTTAATCAGTGTACGTATTTGTTCCTTCTCTTTTGTCTAACTGATTGTTACAGTGCTAACTGTATTTTAAAGATTTATTTTAAAATATTTGACTTATGTTTTGCACTCAATTAATAAGACAGGATAATATTATGTGTGATGAGAAGGATTAATAAACCAAAATAAAATAAAGTCTCCAGTTTCTCTGATTGATTTTAAAATTCCCATTACATGGGACAATGTGAATTCAGAAGCCATCTATCAGGTCTTGATATTATTGACAAAGAAAATCAAAGTTGTACATGAGTTCCTACAATACCGATCTGATCATGGGACAAATTGGGCTATCCAGAAATAAAGGGACTGATAACGTGAGCTGATAACCTCTGATTTATGAAACAGAGTTTCACTTACTTACCAAAGTGATAGACATTGCATGGATACACAAAGTGATGTACATATCCATTTAAAAGGAGCTTGAACAAAAGATCCAGCTGTATGTCATCAAATGTCATTGAAACCTATGACAAAGCTTACCTTCTTTTCAGTATTATTTCCTTACTCTTATATTACTCTTTGCGAAATGACAGGTAGAATACCAACCAGTGTTCCCATCTTGAATGTTTATGATTTGATGCTAATTTAAACTATTAGGATATACAGTAATAGAAGCCACATATTAAAGAATTATCAAAATTTTTAAAATTAAGAATAAAAAGCATCTTATTGCTGCTTCTATTGACAAAAAGTCATCAGGAAAGTAAGCAAAAGACCTAAATACTGTCATCTCACTTTGGGATAGACTTTTAAAAGTTGGAAGGATAATAGAAAGCTTTGCCCGCCTTATCACCCAGCAGTGTTCCCAATACGCCCTTTGTGGGTTGTCTTTCCGATGGCTAATAACCACGCCATAGTTGTATTTCAGAAAGCTTTGTTTCCTGAAATAGATATCTTTATTAAAAAGCTCGCTTTTGGGAAGGAACTGCCTCGAGTCCCAGGGCCCTGTCAGGCCGCAGCCCGGCCCCCGCCACGACCCCTCCCGCCTTCGTGCAGCTCGAGGAGAACAAAATGGCTGCCCCGCGCCCTGTGCGCTGCCCTGAGGGGAGCTGACCCTGATGGCGCTGCCTCCCCGAGGCTCGGGCTTTGAAACAGACTCGTAAAGCTCTTACCTCCCCTGCTGGAAACAGCCGTTCCTACAGGCCGAGGGTAATGGCAGGGAGGCTTTGCCGAGCCACCGATCTTACATACCAGTTTTCCCATGTACGGCTCTCTGAAACTCATACGTTTTGGGAAAATAAGCCATTCAATGGACTGGCTGTTTTAATTTTTGTGTATGGTACAGTTACAATCACGTTTTAACAAGGAAGAAAAACGAGTGCGAAGGTAAAATAAATGTGTCGGCTAGAAATATGCCTCAAAGCCAGATATTTTGATCGATAGTGACAGGCAATGTCTTTAGACAGAAGGTTTAAGCATGGTTAATTAGCAACAAGAAATACTCTGCATGCAGGCCATCTAATTAGCATTTTGATTTTTTAAACAGATTTTTACACAGAAACAACAACAAACACACACTTTTCCTTTTAACCAGAGTCTATCTTTGTGTTCCTCCAGTGATAACAGAAAGGATGTTCTATTTTTATGAGAATTGTAATCATAGTATTTAGACATCCAGAAGTCCCTATAACTCGTGCGTTTTTGCCACAGATAATGCAGATTTATTCATTACTGGATACTTTTCTCATTCTAATGTTTAGATCTGCCAGGAAACTCTTCTTGATTATCAATTTAAGATTTTTTGTTGCTGTTGCTTAGCTTTATTGCTGGTTTTAACAGTACTTTTTTACTTTCCTTATGTAGCTCTTTTGTGCCCTGTGTTAAGAAACGTGTATCCCATTTACTTTTACAAGAAATCTGTATTTTCTTCTTTTTCTGACAATTTTAGTCCTTCTCCTTTCTTCTGCTTTTCAGAAAAGATGCACTTCTGTTCTGATCAGTTTGTCTGATACAAGCCTCAGTCACCAGGTGTGACCACAGACAGGATCCGCACTGTGTCCAGGTCTGTTTACCACAGGTCAAATTTGGTAAGAAAGAATGATAGGATTTTGTATTCCTTTAGCTGGAAAGGTTACCCCTGTTACTTTCTTTGGTTTTCACATGCAGGATTTGTGTATGCCCACTTAATCTCAGAAAGGAAGAAAGGAAGGAAGGAAGGAAGGAAGGAAGGAAGGAAGGAAGGAAGGAAGGAAGGAAGGAAGGAAGGAAGGAAGGAAGGAAGGAAGGAAGGAAGGAAGGAAGGAAGGAAGGAAGGAAGGAAGGAAGGAAGGAAGGAAGGAAAGGAAGGAAAGGAAGGAAAGGAAGGAAAGGAAGGAAAGGAAGGAAAGGAAGGAAAGGAAGGAAAGGAAGGAAAGGAAGGAAAGGAAGGAAAGGAAGGAAAGGAAGGAAAGGAAGGAAAGGAAGGAAAGGAAGGAAAGGAAGGAAAGGAAGGAAAGGAAGGAAAGGAAGGAAAGGAAGGAAAGGAAGGAAAGGAAGGAAAGGAAGGAAAGGAAGAAAGAAAGACCTCATATGTCCAGGTAGTCGAAACAGTAGAGCTGATGATAAAGTTTGTGCAAGAAAATAAAAGATTTTGAGCACTGTCCTGCTTCCTGAGTAAAACTCTACTGCCCTGATCTTGATGAGTGTCCACTCTGGTGAATGACAAACTCCTGGAATCAATCAGCTGCTGACAAACACAGTGTCCCTTTCGTTCATGGAAGAGCAGGTTCTCAAGTAGCTGTGCTTTACGTAATGTGCTTAGATAATGGTCTCCATTTTTCAGATAAAATATTACAATCAAAGAAGTGCTTATAGGAGCTTCATAGTCTCTTGTTGTCTGAGATTATTCTCGTTATTAGCTTATTCATGTTTCTACACTGTCCTGTTTCTTGGTAACGATTCAAAGACACTAAAGAAGTGGTTTACAAAGACACAGAACTGCAAGTCATGTGCATCCAAACTAGTTTGATTGTACACGTCACGGTGAGTGCCTGTGGTAATGACCTGCCTCCAGTTGCAAAGGACCTTTAAAAAATAGGTCTATTATCTCAAAGTCTTTTGTCTCACTTTGTATCAACTTCTAACAATTACTGGTATAGCAGCTATTAGAGCAACATATATATGTGGTACATTTGTAGATGACAACGAGTTTGTGTAGGAAATAAGAAGGTCTATAATATTGTAATCAAAGATCATGTCGTTATATATAGGGGAAAATCGGTTGTATTGACATTGGCCAAGAAATCCAATTTTCCCCAACCTTAAGGACAATCACTGAATTATGCTGTGGTGTTCTGTTCAGCCTCGTGTCCACCTCTCGTATCCTTTCTGCTGTCTAATGATACACATCTGTTTTCTGGAGCAGCTTTTGTGAGAGGCTGCTCACAGAGCCCTGCTCACAGACCTGTCCCATTCCAATTTGTCTTCAGTTCTCTGTGCGTGTTTCCTCCCATACCCTTCTGGTTACATCCCAGATATATACACAGATCACCAGTGGGTTTTACTGTGCTACACGCCCTCCCTTTTTTGTACTCATCCACAGCATGCAGTGAAGTACCCAGGACATGGACTTCAGGTGGGAGGCACAGCCCTCACCAGGAGGATGGTGCTGTATAGAGGGAGGAAGATATATCTTCAAGAGTTCAAGAGTCATGAATAGTTAATGATGGCTAGAAAAAGATTTAAAGAAGGATCTGGATAATAATGGCCTGATCTTATTTAAAAAAAAAAAAAAAAAAGATGTCGATAGGATTGAAACATTCTTTTTAGAAGTAGATCTGTAAATACAAACTGGAAAAGAAGAGCTGTTTTACCCAGCAATTTTTTCAAGACAACTGTGATAATCGAGGGATTTAGATATTTCAATACAACAAAGAACTAGTAAGTTTTAGAGGAACAGATCCTCATGTTCTGGTGAAGTGCACTGACCCTTGGAGATAAAGGCTGTGCTTGTCTGTTACTGGTTTGTCACTGCTCAAGTTACTGAGTGCAGTACAAAATTGGATACTTAGGCTCCAACACTAGCTTGTCTTGTTTTCTGTTTGCCATATGGTGTTGTAAAACAAGGCTCCTTACAGTAATATAAATCAAACAGTATTTTTGATTGCCCCCGGTCTTTTCTGAGTCCCACAGTTAGAGATGCACTGTGGAGTTGAAAACAACTGAAACTATGATCCAAGGGAAAACAAAGCTGAGCATCAAAGTGAAAACATAAACATCTGCCTTTCAGAAGTAAGTATAATGGACTGGAACTCATTTCTTGTAAGCCACTTGAAAGCTGTTTAATAATTATGAAAGTATTTATAGGCCAAGTTGACTTCCTTTGCTTATTCCTGAGAGCCTGTAGTTGGTGTATTCTTTAAGCAGCTTTGTTTGCTTGCTAGAAACCTCATTATGTTTTGCATGTTTTCTAGTCTCTCGAGTAAAGGACCTAAACCTGATCAAGAGCCTGTTTCTGCAAGTACTACCACGTAATTGAAATAAAGTATTCACAGCAGGATACTGTTTCTGACTTAATTTCTCAGTAGGATGGGAGCAGTGTAGATCATTATTTTTCTTTTTGCAGGCAGAGTTGCTCGGTGTTGCAGCAGGTGCTTTCCTCAAATCCAGCTAGGTGCTCTACGTGTCATTGTACACTACGTGATACTCACTGTGGTAGTCATTCTGGATGCACAGAATAGCCACTGAGTGAAACTTAAACATATATTTGCATAAATTCAATGTTTTCAGTCGAACAGATCACGGTGGATGGAACTAGATTTCTGAATTCACAGTCTCTGCAGACCTGACTACTTGTCAGTCTTACCGATTCCGAGATTTGTGGTTGGCTTGCTCTTACTAAGAGCACAGCTCTGGTTATTTTAATGCTGTTTTTTTTCTGTTGATTTCAGTGGAGCCTGATTTTTATGGCAGACTTTTAGAGGCCAGACTTATTCCCCCTGCCTTTAGTCACTTAGCAGAGGTGTATCAGCAAGGAGCATAGTTGTTAAGGTCCCTATTGTCATCTCCCTGTGGCTGTTAATAGCGTAGCTGTTGTAAAACTGCTCTGGGGAAGTCCCTTTCTACCTCTGCTAGCTACAGAGTGAGCCTATGGTGCACAGGCTTCTGACTTCAGTCAAATTTGAAAAATTGTATGTAAATGCTTAAAAGTTCTTTAACTTGACATATCTTGGTATGCGCATCTGCTTAGATTTAGGCATAAAATACTTGTCTCTTGATATTTGATATTTAAGTAACTTGAAATAACATGAGCAGTGGCACCCACCCCAGCCAACTCCCCCCATCTTTTACTGCTGGGCTTGATGCCACGTGGCATGGGACATCTCTCTGGTCAGTCTGGGTCAGCTCCTGGCTGTGTCCCCTCCCAGGTCCTTGTGCACCTTGTGCTGGCAGGGCAGCATGAGGAGCTGAACAGTCCTTGGCTCTGTGTGAGCGCTGCTCTGCAACAACTAAACATCCCTGCATTATCACCAGCACCACACCAGCTGCTATGAAGAGAGTTATCCCAGCCAAACCAGTACACTGTTTGACTTTATCCTCATTTATCATTGCTTTATGAATAAAACATCATTAATTTACCTCACATCAATTGTACACAATGCGAATGAAGGCACTACTTAGATTGCTGTTCAAGTTGTAGTGTAGAGGCCGGGGTGGGAAGTCAATTTATCATTTACAAGATGCTCCCCTTTAGTAAGAGCATGAAGTAAGGAGAATGTATGTAGGTGGGAATTACGGACCCATCTTAATCCTCATTTACAAAGTAATTGCACCATGACAAAACATGAAAAGGAAAAATATTTTACTTATATCCTATCAATTTAGTTGTGGTATATTTACAGTGGTATCTCATATTTTTTGTTTCTTTCCCAAAGAGTGAGAGAAGCAGATGTGATTACCTTTCATCAGAATAATTTCCATTAAGGAAGGTTGAGTCTTGGTAATAGGAGATAACACATGGTGTATTTTTCAATGACTCCTGTGGTTTTCAACCTGCTCCCCATTTTTTCATGACATTTCTCACCAAAGGTGTTCCAAAACACCCAGAGAGAATGCTCGGCTAAGAAGATACCTGAAACTTTTCCATTTCTCTCTGTTTAGCAAGACAAGAATTGAACGATGGAATCAAGAT
Source organism: Anser brachyrhynchus (assembly GCF_964034855.1). Taxonomy (NCBI): domain Eukaryota; kingdom Metazoa; phylum Chordata; class Aves; order Anseriformes; family Anatidae; genus Anser; species Anser brachyrhynchus. The sequence goes on from NC_137694.1 coordinate 194,738,713, forward strand.
TTTTGGTGGGTTTTCTGACACCAAAACAGATAGATGAGTGCATGCTGGTTGATTATAGCAATTCTGCCAAAAGATAGATTGAGTCAAATGAGTGCAGTTACACAGTAAACCACCTGGAAGTTCAATTGATTAAATAGCTTTAAAGCAATGCAGAGGATCTGTTATTGGTTTGATCACCTTAAATACAGATGGATGGCCCCTCTCTGTTCCATTAAAGAAATACATTACAAATTTTCACATATATTGAATCTTTATCCAAGATTGCTAGAAATTATGTTTTGTGTATTTTGAAGAATTCATCTGTTCAGAAAAAGCAAGCTCTATCATATTCTAATGTAACTATTTCTTTCATGAAACTTTCCTCCAAGTATTTCTTTTAAAATAGTCACTCCTAGACCTATTGCAGTCACGTCTGCCAAAAGCCCTGATGTTACACAGAACTGAACAAGGTGCTGCAGATTTTTGGAAAAGCTGGATGAGGGCAGCGGCAGGTACAAGCATATAGAGAACAATGCTTGGAGACTTCTTTTTGTCAGAGTAATTAGAGAAAAGCAAACTTTTTTTCCCTGATATATAAACTCATCTTTTTCCTCACTGTTGCCCCATGCATCATCCAGGATTTAGTTTCACCTATTCCGTGGAAAAAAAAAGATATCATGGACAAGATCCTTATTGTCAGTTTAGTTAATCACTAAAGGTACACACAATAAAAAGTTAAAATGCTTTATTTATATCACATTCCTCCCAATTTATTCATCGAATAACATCCTAAATAACAATGTGTATAAATAGCTCTGAGTACTATCCTGCAAGACCTATGAAATAGATCTACTTGTGAAGTTAGAATGTTTTTTTTTTTTTAATCCGGCAGATTTTGTAACTTTCCAAAGAAAAAATCCATTTACTATTTTGTGCAGTGAGCTATAACTCCAGATAAAAGTAGCTGTGAAAAGGAAATGCTGTGTGCTAGGCTCATCATTGCCAGTCACGACTCTGTTTATTTCTGAAGTTCACTGGTCATCGCTCCAGACGCAGGTGGAGTTCATCTCTGATAAAAGAAGCAGACACTAGTCACTTTTATCATGACGCTAAGAAAACTGTTTTTTTTTTTTCACACTCAAGTCCCATATACAATCGTTACCACCGATCCTCCTCTGTAGCAATATGTAGCAAGACAGTTGGCTGACTCCCAAAACCTTAACACTCCATTAAAGGTGTTTTGAAATATGCAACATGCAATCATCCAAGATTCCTGTATACTTTATAGTTTTGAATTACTCTGAGGATTAGCTAAATTCATTTTAAAATACAAAGTTTTATTAGCTTTGGGATGATGTAGTCATTTTTATGTATTGTTGTCTTCTACTGTCAACATATGGTTTTGTTAATCAAGGTAATACAATTGCATGTGAACTTACTAATTTTAGAATTAAGTTTATTTTGCTCTTGATTGTCCGTTCTGAAGAACAACAGGCTATCTCGTAAAGGCAAATGAGGTTCTTTGAAGCACTTTCGTTCTAGATGTACTTAGTACGTCCATTACCAGGAAACGTGTCACCTTGCACATGACAAGAAGATGTCACAAAGGCCAGGCATCCATTTCTAGGACTGATCTCGTGATTCTTTCAGGAAAAACACCAGGTTCATATTATTCCACAAGGATAAATCACCTTCATACCATAAAAATAATGGAGCATCCCACAAAAGGAAATCCTAATTTTCTTTCTAATATTTTTTTTCAGTAAATTCAAATTAGTCGATGGAGAGACTTTGGAAGACCAATAGCAAAATAATGAGTTATTCATCAACCGGATATGGTAAATGCACGGCAGTAGCCAGCATTCAAAGTAAATGACTTATGTTATATACTGGACACGTGACAGCCTCCTCCTCCAGCTAAGAAATTCATGAAATTCATCAATTTGGAGTCAGTTGGATCACTTGATTACTGAGATATTCATACCTCTAATAAAAATTGGACAATATAATAGGGTAGAAATTTATATATATATATATATATACACACTATATCACCAATATATTTTTTTTCTTTTTATATCATCAGATCAATTTATTAAAATGATTTTACATATATATTTTAAGCATTATATTAATTTTAAAATCTTCAAACGTGCCTTTAATTAAGTGATGAGTAGTTCTTTTACAGCAGCAAACTATAAGAAGAGCCCTCAGCTACATCTGTAATGCAGATGCTCTATTGAAAACAGGAAGCTCAAAGACAGGCAGAAAGGGCTTTGGGAAGAATAATAACAAACAGATACTTTGAACCTGTTAGAACAAGAACAAAAATACTGTGGGAGTTAGAAGGAAAGGTTGACAAGGGCGGTAGGAACGGCGCAAACAGGGAGCCCACAAGCTTACTTCCCTGTTTTGCATAAAGTAAACCTTGCTAATTTGGACCTGAATGATGACAACACTCTTGCTTTGTTATCATCGTATATCCTGAGGAGAACCACAGTCTCAAAGGGCTGTGTTATCTTTCCCTACATAATGTCTGCCTTAACACAATACCTCATTTATTGTCATTGCCTTGCGAGACCTTGCATGTAAATGACAGAATTAAGATAAAATGATAGGAGATAATTATAAACAGATGTGTGTCACATGGTGGTTTGCACCCACAGTGGTTTTCACAGACCTAAATAAATCGTCTTAAAACTGGTTTTAATTGCACCGGTAGGACTGCTGTGTGCTGATAGGGCATCAGTTAGGCCTCAGTTTCTGTGTTTTGAGATAGCCAAGGGGCTTTTAGTGTGCATGATATACTTACGTGTTACGCAAGGTATAGGTGTGTTAACATAAATTATCGCCTGATTAGGGTAGTGAGTCAAAACAACAAAACAAAACAAAATCTAAGAGTCAGATTCTGTTCTCATTTACACTTACATAATTGGAAGTGATGTAATTTTGTATTCATGCTGCTGTCTGGACAAAATCTCCAGTGAGCTGTACTTAAAAGCTAAGTATAGTCTAATTTTATGATTTTTTTTTTTTAACAGTAGAGCAATAGTAATTAAAAACAGAGCAATGCCATGAGATTATTTCTCATATTTACGGAAACTTGATAGTTAGGTGTGCAATCTTAGGGAAAGTTAATTCTCTTCTGTCTTCGTTTCTGTAACAAAAAAAGAACTGTCTCTGGCTTTGATTTAAAAATTATAAAGAGATTTGAAGCAGGTATAGGCATTGTTACTTTAAATACCTAAATATCTTGATGTTCATTTCCACTCTGATTCCTAGACTTCCAGTTTCTTAAGTTGCAACATTATCCATACAGATTCTCAGATTCCACACCTTAACTGAGAAAGAAGAGCAACTCTTACTCCCTTTCCTGTAAGAGATGCATCCCGTAAGATTTTGCATCAAGACCAAATGTAGCACTAGTGAAGAAATTTTTATAATTGATACAGGTCCAATATGGTAAGTTTGCTACTATTCATTTGCATTTTGCTCTACTTCATTGTGATGTGAAGTATAATTATATTTTCAGTGGTAGAAGCTGACTAAACAAGTACTGCCTGACTGAAAAAGCACGTCAGCTGTTCAAGAGTGGACTCTGCTGTTTAGAAACACAAATGACAGTGGGATCAAGTTTTGCTTTAAATCATATTTGCAATAATCTCCCTTTTCAGAACACATTTCTTCAGAGCACAGCATAAGGTTTCCATAGCGTAGATCAATGCACAAACTTCATACTGAAAAAGTGTGTACAAAAAGATTCTTGTTTTTAGCGCTCATCACTGCCAAGAATTTTTACCTTAACCTGTTTCAAAAACATTTACTGAACTGCTTTTCACAGTTCACCCATAAACTGCAGTTGTTCTATCCCTCTGTCCAAGATCTTTTCCTTTACTTCTCACAGGCACTGCTCAAGTGCTAGAGCGTACCAGGCTCCTTCAGCCTTTCTCCCTGCCAGTTCAGCCATATTCAGGATGTCAGTGCTGCCACACACAGAATTCTTTAATATTCAGAATTCTTTAAAATTCTTTAAAGTTCAGTAACTTTATTTGACTTCATATTTTGACATGCAGAGGCATCTGTCGATATATTTTTATGGTACAGATGGGTTTCCTTCTAACTTCAGTGTAAGTGTAGCTGGAGCAGTCTAATGAGACAACTAAACCAATGCTGGTTAGTGTAGGAGTTACTGTTCTGACAAATCAGAAAATCTCAGCACCAGAAGCACTGCTCAGAAAGGGGATTTATTTATTTTATTTTATTTTATTTATATATATATATATATTATTTTTTTCCTGCAGTCAGTACCCATTTTAGGGAAGAGGTCTAAGGACAGCAACTTTTTGAAGAATTAGCTCTCAGCCTGAAGAGCTGTGCAATTCATCTTGGATTTGGCTCTAACTAAGGTCTGTGTCTATAATGCTGAATAAAACAGGGGATAGGAAGCCTGCCATGTATCAAGCAAGTTGGATCCCCAATTCTCCCAAGTGCTTAATAATCCAATTTCTGGGCTGCCTTTTGGGCGGCACCAGTTAGCTCTCTCTCAGCAATTCTCCGCCTTGGTTTAGAAGGCAGTTCATTCCAGGAACAGTGTCCAAAAGGGACGGTGGATAGCACTGCTGGAGGTTCGGCTCCTCCCAACCCCATGCTGTCCCAACAGACTTTACATCCTCAAACCCCCCCCAGATAACCTCACGTTACATCCTGGTCATGCAGTACGGTATTCAGTGTCATCCTGAAACAACTGCAGGTTGTTCTGCAACAGTGTTATTTAATAAACTGACCCAAACCCTTGTACAACGCAACCGTGACCTAAGGCAAGAAGTGCATGTGGCACCCAGAAGAGACACAGACAGGGAGCCATCCTTGGACTTGATCTGTAGGCACAGTCAGAAAACACAGACCAAACCCTTGCCACGTAAACCCAACACAAAATGGGGGAAGAACAGCTACGATGCTGAAAAAAGGGAACTCTCCAGGGCATGAAAGGGCGTAATCAGTTTGCACCGCGCTTTTTTTGGACACATGTACAGGGATGGGGAAAGGATGAGGGAGAGGGGAAACCCGAAGTTGTGTGTGCCCATAGAGGTATCACTGACACCATTCCCTATGCAGTCTCAGAATGCCAAAGTACAAAGTGTACTTTACAGCGTTAACATACAGGATAGATGATGAAAACAAGCACTATGTGAAGACCATATGAAGACCATAATTAACAGTATTGTAACTCCTTCATTTTGACAGTGTTTTGGAGACTCCAGGATTTGTTAACCATTCAAACTGCTTACGCGTTTGTCAGCTAGGTGGTGTCTGACTGCTACAGGAGCTTCCAATAATGTAAGCAGGTTTTAATTACATTTACCATATTTACCCTGCATTTTTATTTGCATTTCTTTCACCTTGAACAATTGCAAATATACGGGCATTCAAAATCTAGACACTAAGTACCAAGTTAAGAGCATTGCAGAGGAAAAATTAATTATTTCCTCTGATGTTACACTTTCCTTAGACAACTGTATTAGTATTAATGGTTTCAATGCTTATTTTAAATAACAAAACTAAATTGCAGCTCAGCAAGATGAAAGTATTCCTTTTCAAGTGGAGCATCTGTAACTCATGAGGGAAGGACAGCATCTGACAAATGCTTTTATGCAACGTTCATTTGTATGATTAGCTAGAGCTTTAATACAGAAAACAAACAAAAAAGCCCACAGAATTTCCACTATAAGAAGTATGAGGAAAAAATTCAATAACAATATTGGATTTTTTTAATCCACGCTTAAAAGTAAAAACTCTTCAAGTGTTTTTTGTTCAGTCCTTTCCCACTTGTCACATAAGTTTAATTTTCAGAGAACACATCACTGTATTCCTGCATGAGTTATTTGTCAGAGAAAAAACAGGACACACATTTGGTTCCAAACATAAACAGAAATTTATGCCAACTTCATGAAAACAAAATACAAAAGATTCATCTTGCTATGTTGACAATAACATATAAAACAAAGCAGCAGCATCAAAACTGTGAGAATAAAATAAACACCAGTGAAATGTTAATGAGACCAGAAATTCCTCACTTACACCGCTGCAAAAATGCATAAAGTGTAAACTAGGATAATGTGAGAGGATACCAATTTTTATTCATATTTTTATAGAGAGATGATTCAGAAAGATTTATTAAATCTACCAGTGACACTTACTTGAGGGGATTCTTCCATTATCAATATTCACAGACTATCCTTTTCATTATTATTTTTTATTTCAAAAGAAGCAATGCCTTCTGTAAAAATGTGTACATTCAGAATCTTTTTTTGTGTGCTCAAAATGAAACTTCAATGTTTCTGAAAGGTATTCCAGATACAGAATGACTGCTTACTTTAGAGGGGTTAGCTCGTATGCTAGGCTTCACTGTACAGTCAGTCACAGGAGTTAGAGTTACAAAAACTAAGATTTTTTTTGTTTCATAGCATTAAAGAAACGCTATAAAAATTAGGTACAAGCATAATTTCAACATGAAAAAACAGCAGTATTACACTTGACTCAATGACTTTATCTCTATAAAAAATTGTCCATTTAACAAAGCTAAAAAAAAACAACTTTCAAGTCTTTAAACATAAAGTTCTCTTGTTTTCTTTTACACTTTTGTCAAGTGTCATTAAAGCATTATCTTTAAAGCATGCCCCCTCCTTTTTGAAATGCACTTTATCTAAGTCGTTTCATGACTCCTGGTTTTCAGACCAGCCGTGTCACCATACTGGATTATCGTACGCCAGACTAGCTGTTTAACAGCTAGACAAAGGTGATGAATCTCAGGGTAAAGAACACTATGCATCCAGCGTGCCTGAGCAAAGTCCTTGCAAGTCATAAGGAATGTCACAGCACTGGCTGTTTTGTACTGTATGGTGAACGGAAGTGGAGGAAAAACAGAATGCTTTCTTGGTAACAGGTTCTTGAGAAAAAAAAAACACGCCGTCCCCAAAGCATCCACCTATTACTAATACGTATAAACCTTTAGAGTTGACCTGATCCAATGTTTAATTGGGAAATACAAACTTGAAATGTTCACAGACACTTGCTGCTTAAAAATAGGTTTCTTCTAACAGCATACTAGAACCTCCCAAGTCACACCCAGGGTTTCCATCCAGGAAAGAGTTGGCTCAGGTTTTTAGGGTCCATGGCTTGCTGGATGAGGAGGTTCACCTGCCCTCCCACACTGAGCACCGTTCCCTCCTCAACGCCTTTCAGCTTCTCCTGAAGTCTCATCAGGACGCGTTCAGCCACTTTGTTAAAACTCTGGTCATCGCTGCTGGCGGAATAAAGACAGAAAAACAGTGGCGCTAGGTATGGTCCTGACCACAACGAGCAATGTTCAGCAATACAAATGTAAAGCACAGCAACAGACAATAAAAAAAGTAAATCTCTCACCTGGCTTTTCTTTTACATTCTTGTGGATCAGCGCCGAGTGTGGAGCTCATGTCAGCCTCATCCTCTGGTCTCTGCTGCAAATACAAAGCTTTCAAGGGGTTCATGGTCCAGTCAAAGAGGGGATCATAGAGCAGCACCTACACAGTAAATAAGCATCTATTTAATTTAAACTGTTAATTACAGCTAGCTCAGTGCCCTAACAGAAACGGTCAGTTGGTGATGTTCATGCTAACCAGATTAGAACTTCTTTTTTTTTTTTTTTTAACTTTTTTGTTTTTTTGAAAATCCAGTAATATTGGGCTAAAATGCTTAGTAGACAATATAACGATGAAACAACATCTGATCATTTGCAGGTGTCTGTACTGTGCATACTTGACTCAGTTTTGACATTCACAGCCAGAAATACTTTAGCTACTGAACAGGGAGAACTGTGTATGCCTGAAACAAATAGTTCCCATAGAAAGTACAGACTGGTCTTGATTTTATTGAAGATTGCATGAACTGACAAATCTGACCAATGCTACTAAATGAAAATTCAAAGAATAAAACATAGAAAAGAAAAAGAAAGACAAGCCATAAATATAAATTTAAACAGTATAGTGATGTGTTCCAATACAAAGACCAGAAATTGAAGATATTGTGACAGCTTGCTATCGGAAAGAATGAAAAAATAGTTACCTCTACAATGGTCAGCAAAGCTTCTTGAGAATTTCTCATAACAGCCATTGTTTTCTCACAGCATCTAGAAAATATTTTACTGTATTTTTAGATTCTTTTTGGTAAAATGAAATGGTATTTCCTTCATTTTAGAAATGGGTACTTGTACTCTTATTAAAAGCTAGTTTCTAACATATGAGTAACCTGCTTGTTTCCATTTTAGAGAAAAAGGAGAAATTTAGAACTATATGACCATAAGGCGAATATATACGAACTGATAAATTCCCTATGGGAAAGAAATTACCAGATTCACTGTCTGAACTGTTTCTATACGCAGAATTAACCACCGAGCCACCACTGATTGCTGTGGTATGCCACAATGGCAGTACTGCTTGGCTGGGTGAAAATGTGCGTGCCGGAGGTGCTCTGTAAGGCATCAGAGAATCTTGGCAGGGCACCTTCCTATGAAATGAGCAGAGCCAGTGGCCAGAGACATTAAGCTACTTCTGAAATCTCTCCAACAGCTTTAGATGTAGAAGCTGCTATTTACACCCACTCTCCACTGAACTAGGCGTCTGAAAGTCATAAGAAACTTTCCTTACGAGACAGGTACTCTTCAGGGAAAGGGTCGGCCTCCTTACCTACTTCAGGATCGGAACATACACTACAAAGTTAACTGGCTGTGTTCACACCCAATCTTGAGATGCCTTGTTTATACGCTTACACCTATACGGTTACTTACAGGTCGGTATGGCTAAGGCAGAAACAATATCTGCACCGGAAACTGTATTTACTTCTGCCAGAGACAACCAATTCATTTTTTTCTGTATCATGGGACAAAAGTTTCAGAAGTAACAAGAAACGGTGAATTTGAGAGCATCATGGTTAGAATAGAAGTGGCAGTGATTGTTCCTTTACAGTACAAATGTGCATTAGGACTTATTAAATGCTACCTTACAAAGACAATGCTTACATTACATGTTTTTCAAAGACATGGAATTCAGGGCTTGCAAGCGCCTTTATCATTTATCATGAAAGCCTCCAATGAGAGAAATGACCTGCTTTTTAGGGCCCTCTCAGGTCATTAGCATAAAATAAGGTGGAACTTAACAGAAACTCATCCCTTTGGGGAGTTGTCTGTCTTGCAGCTCAAATCTATTGTGCGATTTATATTTTGCACTTGCAAAGTGATACCAAATAAATGAACTGAAAGAAGAAAAAGACCACAAATTAATTAAAAATAAAAAAACTGAACAGATATAAGAGAACAAAATAATTTAAAGAAACTTCATGGCTTGGATATATAGTATAGTTTTAAAGGAAGTACATAGCTCTGAAGAAAACAAATCCTAGCAGTGTAAATTGAGGGATGACATTTAGCTGTGGAGCCTTTAGAAGCACTGAGCCAACCCTGAGATTCACAAGAGGGTGACATTCACCCATTATTTAGTGAAGAATATGATACACTGGGTAACAATAATGGAATATTTATCTGTGTACATGAATAACAGTGTATGATTTAGAGGGTAGCATTTAGTTTTGGATATTATTAACAGAAATTAAGTCTCCCCTCAAGCACTGAGACTACGTAACATAAAACAATCATAATGCCGTAAGTACACTGCTGCCTCCTTACCCCTATGTCGTACAGGATCACTTACCTTCTGAAGACTCCTTCCACTCCAGTAATACCCATTCCGTCTACAATATCCCTGGTTAATCTAAATGGAACAGTCTCCGGTGTGGGAAGGATTTTACCTTGCTCAAAAGCAACTCCTAAATGAAAAAATAAAATACATGTTAAAAAAAAAAAAAAAGTTCGAGTAAATAAAAATGAAAGCTTTCTTTTCTGTCCCACTTACCCAAATCTATATGCACTAGTTCTGCAGTTTGTTCATCTATCAGGATGTTATGAACATGTCTGTCTCCAAGTCCAAGTATGTAGCCAACTAAAAGAAAAAGGTAAGTTCTGAAACTATTATTTACATGCCATAAGAAACAGGGATCATTTAACAAAGAGAAGATTATTCAAATCAGTTTAACACATGGAAACAAATTAAAAGTGAGACTATTTCTTCCCCCATGTAAATGTATTACTCCAGTAAAGAGCAAATGTCATTCCACAAATTTTAGAAAAAGGCTGACTGAATGCAATTGCAAAATGGCAGTTCTGATGCACAAAACCAGATGGTTTTATCTATTTCACAGACTTCTTGCCCATTTCTCCCTGTAGACAGGTTAAACAAACAATTTCACAATTTTGAATTAAAGATAAAAAGCAAGTACACGGTAAAGTGAGGGGTTTCTTATTATTACAATTTCTAAGAAAACCTTTTAACTCACAGTATCATATAATCATAACTCAGTCAGGGCAGCTCTATACCTAAATAGTTCCTAAGTGATCCTTGTCTAATTTGGTTTTAAAAATCTCCAAATTATAAGATCTTTCATGTAAGCCTATTTCGGTGCTTTACTGTCCTCACATTTAGAAAACCTTCAAATGAAACCCTGATGGTTTTTTTTCCCTAATGGACATAGATTAATATTTCCTATAAAATTCTTTCATCTTAATTCTGCTAGACAGTAGATTTACTTAATTTTTCAGCAAAAAGGGAGTGTATAAACAATATGCTAACATATAAGATACGGTCTATTGTAATGTATACAATATACTATCAAATATCTTCCAGAGACATGATATGAAACTGAGTCATCCAGAAGAAATCCAGAATCTGTGTGTCTATACTTACTTATGGAGACAGAAAAATCAAAGAAAAATGCCAAAGCTTAAATAACCATTTCAGCCATACCTAATGATGCCAGCAAAAGGGAAGTAAAAGATTAAGCCTTTCAGCTCAGCTAAAACATTTGAGGATACAGATGAAATGAAAAAATCTTAAAGCACAATAACTGAAATAGTCAGATAGTCAGGTAAAAACTACCAGAGGTTAAATATACAAACCACATATATAGAGAAAATAAAGAAAGAATTTAATTCTGTCTTTCTACTGCAGAAAAAGGGGAGGGGGGGTGTCAGAAATTTTAATTCATAAAATAGTGCTGGTGCTCTTGATGAAATTTTTTGGTCCCCCCCCCCCCCCCCCCTTTTTCTGACAGCTGAAAAAAGCTGAAAAGCATTACATCTGAAATGGTATAAACTGTTTTTTTACTTAATTAAAAAAGCCATGTTAACAGTTCAATACAATACCTATAGAAGAAGTAGCCACACTGCGAGTGTATGCCAACCGTTTTTCAAACCACACAGCTGGATCCAGGAATTTTTCCATGCAGAAGTAACGAAACACAGGTTGAAAATTCTCACAGATCTTCATGAAGATGTTGTATTTCTCTTCAGAATGTTTCTTCTGCGCATCCTTTAAATGCACAAGAAATGTTTCTCCAATGATTGACTGCTTTGGAGAGAAATACAGCCCTACCCCTTCCCCCCTCTCCCAAATGCTGTTCTCACTCATTTCTCTCAGCTATGAACAGTATTTTTTCCAGCAATCATTAATGCACCTATTTGTCTGTTTTACTAAACAATTATATTTTCATACACAACTCATGGGCTACATATGAAAAACCCATCCCATTTCTCTGGTTCAGTGGCTGCATGTATTTTACATACAGGTAAATGCATCTTGTTGAGACATACTTCCCCCACACTCTCTTCTGTTGCTTTTCTGATGGCTTCACACAGTTGTGAGAAAGTCATTCTCACTCATTCAGTCACATGCAAAAGCTGTACAAAGCCACAATTAAGCACACATTTATCCTGTTAAATCTATACAGATTTAAAAGAAATTATTTTCTTGCACATTGTGGCTAAGTAAAGCAACAGGTAAAAACTGTCTGCAGTGACGTGCTGAGTCAATTTATTGTCCTTTACATATGGTAGTGGTCATTATTTACTCTTCTTTTTAGTCTTCCTTTAGTCTTTCCTTTTTCCTGTACATGGATGTCGGCGCACAGGAGGAGCCAGACCTCTTCACACTGCCTTACGGCAGTTAAGAACATGCATTCGTCTCAGCTGCATTCTAAACCCATTTTCCCCAAGGATTAGTATCTAGCATTTTGGCTTATTCATGAAAACAAAATTATTTTTCAATGCAATGAGAAACATGACAAGCATAAGTTAATTTTCTAAGTTAACTTTATACTGAATCTGTTGGGTCTCTGTAACGACCGTTCTGGTATTCCAATGTATTTATATTCTAGAAAACATTTCACAGATTTCCTGGAGATTTAGCTATATTAAAATCTTTCCTACAGCAAACATTCATTCAGCAATTTTTATTTTGTAAAGACTCTTTCCAGGCTGCATTCAGATTAGTGTGAAGATACATTAATACCATTGTTATATACTAAAAGTATAACTTTATTTTCTCCTTTAATACTTAAAGAAACCTTTTCTGTGTAGCAGAATATGAGCTAGATATTTTTCTTTAATTATTTTGACTCACCATCATTATCTTCTGGCACTGGTAACTGGAGTAATCTTTAGGCCTGTATCTCTTGTGAGCTCCCTCCTCGATATTCACAAGGAACTCCCCAAGGGGAGTTGTTCCTGAGCACCACTCCAGAACACCGCTTTTCTGAGAAAGGGGAACTACCTGTGAAAACAAAACCAGTGCTGCATGGGGAGGGAAACACACACACAGCTACGAATACATACTGCAGAGCATTGGTGGATATTTGCGTTTGTTTAAAAAGACACAAAATCAAACCATATAGCTGGCCAAAATATATGATTTTACTGTATAGGTATGCATATATAACATAAACTCAAGGTTCTTCTAGCATATCCTTGCAAAGTTTTTTTTAGCCCAAAGGACCTTTCACTACATACTTCAGTACAACTTAGTTAACCTACTCAGTTTGCTTGTTTGGATTAGTATTCTAGAAGACACAACTTGCCTTGAGAATGAACAATCTCCGGGCCTCAGAGAAATAGCTACTGCCTGTTTCCTTTATCATTATTTTTATTATTGTTTTATTATTATTTTCTTATGGAAGTCTCTTTATCTCATAATATAACCCCTCATATTTTTCCTCCCTGCTCTCATTCATTTTTACACATGTGCAAACATGCATCTTCATTGAGAACTATTTTAAGAATGTGAATCAAACCGTGACTTCTTAGACTATGCTAGCAGTTTTTCTTTAGAAATTCCAGAATTCTTTAGAAATTCCAGAATACACATTTCTCACTTGTCAAGGACAAGAACTTATACTTTTAGAGCACTTACTCAGGTCACCATCACAATTACTATAATAATCCCTAACACATAAAAAAACGAAAAGGGGGGGAAGTTCCTGTTTAAATACATTTTCTATGTTTATAATTAGAATTTATTGCCGCATTCCCAATTCCAACAGAAACTGTTCTGCAATTCAAATTCTGCATGAACAGACGCTAGACCAGTCTTCTGGATTCAACTGGAAGGAATAGTGCAAGACTAAAATTAACAAGAATTTATAAACAAACTTCTATTCTCAATTTCAATGATAAGCAACTTGTAGTTCAAAGACAGCGAATGACTTCATTTCTGTTCATATAAAGTTCATATAAGTTAATATACAGAAAGCTTTGAATAATATTTAAATATACATTGAGAGGCAGGTTTTTTTAAGGATTTGAAAAAAAAAGTAATAATTAGGTTATTCTACACTTTAAGGCACAGTGACACTTTTAACACCACATAAAAGATAAGCTTTTAAATTGTCTTTGGGTTAAGAAGAGAAGAATAGGAAAATATGCTTTATCAGTATCAGTAGTACTTATTCCTCTGCTGCAGCATCTGTTCAGGGTTACCTTGTATCTTCGGATAGCTAATTTTCTCTTTCGTGTTTCAGTGTTTTGCTGGAGCAATGTATTACACATCTGGAAAACCTGTTGCATAACAGCATCTTGTCTCAGATCATCACGTCCCTGTAGTATAAATAGAAAAAGCAGTTAAAGAGCACTTTTTTCAGTATACGACTTCTTGTTCTGCATCTTTCAAATACACAGAAAAAATAAATCCACAAAACACAAGTTACTTTTCCACAATAATCAACTGTAATAAAATGTAATCAATGTCTACATTTGGTTTTCTAATAGTACTCAGTTGTTTAAGTTAATTATAATTAACTTAAATTATCACCTTTTTCTTCTCTTTTTTCACAAATGTTATTCAATTAAGGTTTCAATGAACCTACATTCCTTAAGGTACCTTTTATGTTTTTTAAAAAAAGGTGTTGCATTCACCGTATTTAGCAATCCAGCACACGGCTGAAGCAGCATCAGTTGGTACTGCAGTTCTGATTAAGGAATGCACATCTGGAGATTCAGGCTTCCCTTTAAGACTTTCAAAACTACCCCATACTTAACAGGAAGTCAGAATTCTTGCAGCAGCTGATGAATGTTTACAAAGCCATCAGGGACAGACAGAATGACATCAACTGAGTTTAATGAAAATTTTTTGTTTAGAGGTTTGTGTGTATACATGCATGTATTCAATTGTCTCTGAATGATAATTATATTTACATATATTTATACATGGAAAATAAATATATTTATACAAGGAAAAAAAGAAAAAGGGAGGTATTTTACACAAAATGCTGACAGCTTTTATTTTTAGGTCACTAGTCACATGACCACAGAAGTCAGCAGGTCTGGTAATTGTCAGATAAGCTATTGTATATTGTTGACAATATTTACAAAAATATTAAATATTATGAGATACTTTGTGATTTCCTTTATTAAAGCCCTGAACAGAGAAAACTGACACTGAACTGTGAAAATTTTGCATTTAGTACGCGAGTGATACCAGAGAAAACTGACATGAGAACTTAAAAAAAAATTCCAACATGCCAAATCTCTGAGATGCCCCTACAACAGACAGAACCTACCTTAACCAGCTGCCTCCTTTCTTTGCCATCTGATCCTACACAATCTATTATTTTAGGCAGATTCAGGCCTCCTGCTAAGTGAAATTCTGGCTTAAAGGACCTTATTGTCACCAAATTTTCATATCTTCCTGTGGGATCCACCTGAAATTATATTAGTTTAAAATTAATAAAAATACGATCTCCATTTCCCTCAGAGAAAGCATTAATGATTTGTTTGCAAACTATATGCTAAATATTAATATAAACGTTCTGTCATCTACAAGAATAATAACTCAATTTCAGCCTGTGCCAACTAGCGTTCTCCCAGAAAATATTCATATATGGTTGGAGGACATTAGATTTACATTAGCCTGCAAATGAACCCAAACTACAATTCTAAAACTGCCCAAATCTGTATGGTCTGTATCTTAAACCATCCTGGATATCCCCATGCCACAAAGCAACCCTACTCCATTAGCTGTAAGGAAATTGCATTTGAGTTGTTTATATTACAGACCTCTTTCTGTTTCAGATAAATTGTACAGGGGAAGAAGAAAAACAAAGACAATAACAATTGTATCTCACAAGGGTGCAACAGCAGGGACCAAGAGGAGCCCTACAAACAAATGTTATTTAGCATGGGCGGCAATTTCTGGCCTCTGAAGTCAAACAGCATAAAATATTCCCTTGGCCTGTTCTATTCGGCTGTACAGAGATAGCCAGGGGGACTTCCAACATATGGAAGCTCAGCTTCAAACACTTACATTTTAGGTGGCTGGCCCAAAATGCAACTCTACACTCCTCAAACAGCTAAGTTTCCTAGGTAGGGGAAGCATGCTCACTTACTCAGGCATATAAGAATGGGTGCCGATGCACCCATCTAATCGACAACTCATGCTAATGGGAACAGATCATTTACCATTACTAAATTACTGAGCTAAAGCACATAAGCTGGCCAACTAGGAACAGCAGAAGAGGCAGATCTGTTTAATCTCACAGCTTCATGTACGTTAAATGCCTCCTCAAAACTCTGAGCTAGCACCTATAAAATAAGAGATTCCGATTCCCACATCCTCTCTGTTGTTTAGGTGCCTCATCACCCCTTCTGATGATGAAAGACTAGCCAGTGCTAACAGTGGCAAAATCATCTTTCTATGATAAGTTGCTATCCTAGACTTTGGGGTCATGGTCTTCTAAAAATTTCTAAAGGCCTTCCAAAGGGAAGGATCTCACCCCGCATCTCCCACCTCACAGGAAAAGTACCCAGATAGGCTGGCCTGTAAAGAACATGGGAAGATGAAGAGAGAAATGCTCTGACTGTCATTAGAGAAACTTGGATCTAAGATTTGATATTACAATGTATAACTATTTCAACTTCAGTCACCTTAATTTCCATAGTAGGAACAACAACATCCTCCAGGTTTTTCAGTTTAGTAATTGGCTGGTCAGCTGGAATACTTATTCCTTCTGTAATTAAACGGAATTCATACCTTTACATTTGGAATTATAAACACACATTGAAGTTCACAAAAACAGTTTTTGGGACACAAAATCCTACTGCATACGTCTGTTGAGCTGATGGAAATGACCACTGCACAACTGGAGTTTTATGGTGTTGCATACTCATGAAGTCCATACCTTACAGTACAAGCAACTACTACAACTTTTAATCCAGACTAAATTCTACATTTATCAAAAGGCACAACGTTATCACAGTATCTCTTTTAACTATATACAAGTATTAAGAAATATTTTTTTCATCCAAGAATATATATATATATATATTCATTATTGAAAATGAAAATCTTTTTTTCAAGACTTACTTCTTTGAGATTTCCATGGACTAGCATCTACATTTGCTAATATGATGTAAGCATCACAAAGGGTTTCAATATCTCTAACCATACGAGCTCTCCTTTTTCTTATGATATTGATTATATTGCTAGCAGCCTCCATCCTGTCCTAAAAAAAACAATAAAATACAAATATCGATTGCAAACTACATCTTGTAAGATTAAGGATGCATAGTAACATGCGGTCATTTAAGTACAATTAGAATCATAGAACGGTTTGTGTGGGAAGAGACCTTAAAGATCACCATTGGATCCCAGAGGGCAGCAGCGAGGAGGGAGCACAGCAAGCTCAATACCCTGGATTTCAGGAGAGCAGATTTTGCCCTCTTCAGGGATCTGCTTGGTAGAGTACCATGGGGCAAAGAGCCCTGGAGGGAAGAGGGGCCCACGAAAGTTGGTTAATATTTGAGGATCCCCTCCTCCCAGCACAGGAGTGATGCATCCCAACAAAGAGGAAGTGGGGCAAAAATGCCAGGAGGCCTGCATGGATGAACAAGGAGCTCCCAGGCAAACTCAAACAGAAAAAGAAGGCCTACAGAGTAGAAGTGAGGACAGACAGCCTGGGAGGGATACAGAGACATTGTTGGAGCAGCCTGGGATTGGGTTAGAAAAGCCAAAGCCCTGTTAGAATTAAATTTGTCCAGGGACATCAAGGGCAACAAGAAAGGCTTTTATAGGTACATCGGTGACAAAAGGAAGACTAGGGAAATTGTGGGTCCTCTCCAGAAGGAAACGGGAGACCTACGAAAACATTCAATGAGGGATAAGAGGGCAATGACAAACAACCATGCCAGGACTATAAAGATGGGGCAGAAAAAGGACATTAATCCAGATACAAGATGATTCCACTGGCAGATTCCAACAAAAATTAAACAGTGACAACATTAACATGAAACTGCAGTTCAGTACTACACTTCATCATGGCTTTTAGCAAATTAAAGTCATACAAAGGAACAAAAGGTATACTGCGCATGACTAAACACTTAGAACAGATGTTATCACTTAAAGCAGAAAGATGCTCAGTATTTACTTTTAACAATAAACAATAAACCTACTCAAACACTTACTGCAACTTTTAGACACTTACTGTGCCTTTTAAAGAATAATTCATCAAGGACATTCATCACAAAATTCTGTGCAATAACTGGGGGCATTTGTTGCAGGAAATGTTAATTATGTTTTGTTTAGCCTCAGTAAAAATAATGTCAACCGTAATTACCAATTCACACGCAAAAGAATGTTTTTTGTCACAAAGTACTTCTTTCTTCCCACTCTTTCTGCTGCTGAATTCTACACTAAGACAGCCCTTGAAATAAATAAGTATTTTTTTTACAAAACTGAATAGGATACAGTGAAATAGAATTTTTTATAGTTACCACATCAAGCTGGGAGATTTCTTTTGGTGCAGTTTTAATTAACTTATTTCTTCTAGTTGAATCTGGTTTTGTCAGGAGATCATCTTTGTTAGCATTTGCCAAAGCCAATATTATAAACAAAGAATGATGTGGATGATCCAGTGAAATTCTAGACATCAGCTGTCAAGGAAAAGAAAAAGATCCCATTATTGAAAATTGTACAGAAGAAATAAAACAACTTAATTAACATAATTATTTTTTTGAGCTACTAAGGCTCTTCGTAAGAAATAAAGAGTAGTGATATCACTTAGACATTACCTCCAGAATTGTAATACATTCAAGGTACATTTCTATACATGCATAAGACTATGCTTATACAACAACAAAAACAACAAAGTAGCAACGAGAATTCCCCAATCCTCTCTCTCCCTCCACCCACAATATTGATTTTGCATCACCACCTCCATAACTCATTGTGCTATAGCTGCACAAAGGAAGATACATATTATTTAGGAGTATGCATCATTAAACCAATCAAGATATCTTTAGATACAAAAAAGCATAAATTACATTATTCAGAACTTCATGAAATCCTAGACCACCCATCATCTTGGTTCCCATTCGAGCAGCCAGCTGGTACATCAGAGGCAAAAACTTGTATGAAGGGATTTTCTCTGCATTTTTCTGTAGTAGAGAAAATTCAGCAAGAAAGCTGTATTAAACACCAAAAAAAGACTGTAATCATAAAATACCAGGTTAGAAATTTTGATTTTGCTTTTTTTTTTTTTCTAACAGGGTAACTATTGCTGAGTGATCAAGTGAGTATCACATCATCTTGGTTCCTGCCTCTTGAATGTCCTTGATGAGGAAAGTACTATTTGCTATTCTACTAGAGCAGAGCTTAGATACATTAATTCAGAATGCCCACATTTCTAGACTCACTATGGCAAGAAACACTCCTAATAAAAAAATTTACAACCTAGTTTAAGACAATAAACAATTGTGTGTTAAAAATATGAGTAAAGGAACACTTTCTACTCTTGAAAGTTAATACAAAGTTAACACAAAATGAAGCAATTACAAATTACACAGATGTCTGTTATAAATACGTATCATTCATGCAAGAATTAACAGATATCCCGCATCACTGCAGAAACGAAAAAAACATCCTGACAATGAGAACCTTTCTGGTCCATGGTTGCTGCATTCTACAGATAGTCTAAAACTACATCCTTTCACCCAAAAGTATACACAATATATCCAGAATAACATACTAAAGGACATAGAAGGATATGGGCAGCATTCAAGGTATGTAAAGAACAAGGTAACGACAGTGAAAGATCATGAGATATGTTTAATCTTACAGACTTGCTAAAGTAAATTGCTAAAATAAATTAAAATGCAATGAGAATTACAGTGTTACTGATGAGCAACTAACTGATAAGCAATGACTGAAAAAGGAAAGTTTTGATGGAAATGCTAAGGAGCTATCCAGGAAAGCATACATCACACCACTATAATTCATCCTTTAGAAATAGGAGGAGGAGGAGAAGGTGGATAATTGAATGAAAAAAAGCAGTAAACATATACCTTCATCATTTCATTGACTCTATCAACTCCAGAATTTTCAAGCCACAGGGAACAGAGTCGAAAGATCCACATATCGTGTTCTTCTCCACTTAGCAAACAGCTGATATAGTTCTCCACTGCTTTACACAAGAAATTTTTACGATCCTCAGTTAGGGCATGTATGGCACATTCATCCAGATCAAGCTCTCGCTGAACCTTCACTGTATATCTATGTGAACAGACATTATTTTTAAACAACATTATTTCTCAATGAACAGACTAGGCTGTCCAAATTCTGTTGCTTGGCAATTTAACCTTTTTTTTTTTTTCTCTTTAAACTTGTTGTGTATTAACAAGCCCAGTAAAATAAACATCTACAAAATGAAACTGTAGGAGCTATTCTTTTGGTGCATGTCCAACACAAACCCACCACTCTAAGTAAATCTTCAGTCAGTGTCTTTTTTCCTTCTAATGATATAATCTCAGTCTTGATGAAATCATCCATACTGTTTAGCTGTTGCTGTAATGCTCCTTGATTTAGTTTTGGCCCACACCAACTAGCAATTCTCTTAGATGATGTCCAAGCCCAGTTAAGAAAGAAACTCTATGCAACAAGTATTATGGGTTCAGCCACTGTTTTATGAAGAGAAGGAAAAATTCAGTTGTAGAGGTGTGAACCATGCTGTACCACTTGCCCAGACAGACAGAGAATTAGTAAAGACAAAGCCTTTAATGGCTCCACAGTAACCACCTCTCAGTCTGAACACTCACCTATTTCTCTCAACTCTGTGCTCTCTCAGGAGGCCAACCTCCTCCTTGGCCTTTCTCAGTAATGCCTGCTTGTTTTCAAACTCTGAGGATTTCATGTAATTCTCAATTCGCTGGTACTGACTATCTGAGAAACGAGCCAAAGACAGGAAAGCCTTCATCTTTCCATTCTTCATCTCATCACTGTTGTCTCCACTGTGGCTTGCAGCAATTTCCACAGCCTAAAAGGGAAATTACAATAATAAAAAGCCTGATAATCAGATGAATAGTGACTACTGCATAATACCTGACCAAACTCTATTATCGCAGAATCGCAGAATGGAAGTGACCTCTTGAGGTCATCTTGTCCAAATCCATGCTCAAGTAGGGACACTTGTTTGTTCAGATTAGTTAAGGTTGCCTGTGATGAAATATATACATATATATAAAATAAAACCGACCAGGATGAGTATTTTTTTCTAAGTGAATTTAACCTTTGAGGAGTGTTTCAGTGCAAGCTGTCAATAATATTATCATGTATCAAACAGCTTTAACAACCATACAGGAATTCTCCTACCACCATCTGTCTTTCAGAGCAACTAGGCATGAAGTTTTGCAACTTAGTTTTACCTTACATCATAAGATAAAGAAGAAAAAACGAAGATAGTGCCAAAAAGAGAAGGAAATTGTATGTGAAAGTCACTGATTCAAATCATCAAAGAAACTATGTAGAAGGTAACAGGCAACTATGTACAGTTTCATAAAATAGAAATAAAGAAATGCAGAGCAGACATATATTAATAAAAATGTTTCTACTATGGCTAAGATTATAAAAAAAAAATACAGTACTTTGAAACATTAGTGCAAGACCTTCCAGCACCTGGAATGAGACTGTAATGAATGAAAGTCAATGATCTATGCTGAAGGTGAAAAGATGGGGATAGGGTAGAAGGAAAAAGGAAAACCGGAATAGCAGTCATATTACAGTGTTATATAATAACCTGTGAAATTTTTATTTTTTTATAAGAATCTGTATTTTCAATCCACACAAAAAAAAAGAAGGCTACATTGTAAAATTCACTTGACATTTTAACATAGCATTATCTCAAAGGCTGTGCATTTCAAAGACTAGACTCACCTTTTCTAAGTATTTCCGCATGATGACTGTAGGGTTTTCCAAGCACGTTTCTGCTAACCAGGTTCCACATAGCCTCAGACACTCTGTATACATCAATTTCAGATGAGGATTATTCTCCACCTTTAAGAAAGAAAGTTTTTGGAAAAAGAAAAGAAGAGGAAGACAGCAAATGAAAATACCTGTAACATATTCGGTAGGCTACTTATAAAACTTTTTACTTCTAAACATAATTTAATCACTTAGGCCTGTTACATGTAATGCATCTACAATGGCATTTACTATCTACATATACAGTAGTCAATAACCTTAAATCACATTCTCTATAAGACTAATGGAGAGTGCCTATTTTAAAATACCTGACAGTTTGAACAATTAAAAACACAATAAAAAATAACAAATTTTAATAAAAATAAAGTAAATTCAGAGTGTGTTTCCAGAAATGTTATTTCTAACATCCCCATTTAATCTGAAGGACCATAGCGCACGCTGTAGGAAACATTCAGGTATTGTGATAACTATGTGTGATCATCAAATTTTTCAGACAGACTTCTCCATGGAAACTTGGTTAAAAGTACTCTGAGAAGATGATGGAGTAGATTTCCAGTGGACTTGCCTCCAGACTGGAAGCTCAGCTTTAATTCTACAGCAGGACAAATTTCCAAAATACTTTGAGCATAGGGTATATATTAAAGACCACCTGATCAAGATGGCAACACTGACTGTGAAATGCTGATGAATATCATAGACTGCAAAAACACAAAAGCTCCTTACTCCAAGGTAAATGTAACACTGGAAGGTAAGACTAGAACTATTTTTTTATGCCTTTATCAACTGATACATGAAACAATCACATAAATGAAAAGAGGATAAGCAAATTCTTGATTTTGTCCTGATAGGTACAGAACTTTGCCCTAAATACTCCAACCTTCTGAAGTGTGATATTCCTTAATAATGTATACAGATTCAAAGTGAATGCCTAGTAACTTCCAAAAAATACTCTAAGAAAAAAAAATATTCTAAGAAAACTATCATGGCTAAACAGAAAGGTAAGGAAGATGAAGACACTTTTACCACATCAGTATGCAAAATCAAGTTTTATCAAAGTGAAAAATTAAAAATACAAAAAAATCAAATATCCTGTCAAAGGAAAACATAGAACCCACCATCAGACTGTCAAAAAAACCAACCAGCAAACAACTTGAAGACAACCTAAACATATAATATGAAAGCATTATTAGACTTTATTAGGAGTTAGTATTACTAAGAGGAGTTATAATTACAACAACAAAAACACAAAGAGAATTGATAGATGAATATAAAGAAAATCCAGAACAGCTTTTGTAAAAATAAACCACAGAATGACAGAAAAGTCCATGCTGGAAGGAACCTCTGAAGAGATCATCTGTCCCAACCTTCTGCTGAAAACAGGGCTTTAGATTAAGCTTCTAGGACCCTCCTAAACTCAATCTTGAACTATCAAATTCCAGCAAGGGAGATTTCACTATTTCTCTGGGAAATTTGTTACAGTGGTAGTGGTGAAGAGGTTTTTTTTCCCGTATCCAGATGTCATTTCTCTTGCTTGCACCCATTGTCTCTTGCTCTTTCACTGGACATCTTTGTGAGTAGTTACCTCCATCTTTACAACCCCCTTTTATGTATTGGAAGACTGTGATTAGATCTGCCCCGAGCCTTCACTTCTCAAGGCTGAATAAAACCAATCCTTAATGTTTATTCCTGTGCCAAGTTCCCCATTCCTCTAATAACCTTCATAGCCCTTTGTTGGACCTCTCCAATTTCTCAATGCCTCTGTTGAAGGGTGGACCAAAACTGGACAGGTATGGGCTAAGAAGTGCCAAGCAGAATAATCAATCACACTTCTTAACCTACTGGCTCAACCCTTGGTGAAGCAGCCCAGGACATGGTTCACCTGTATTGCCACAAGGGCACGATGGCAACTTGTTCTAGCTTGCTGTTCACCGGGACCACCAGGTCCTTTTTTGGCAAAGCTACACCCTAGCCGGTCAGACCCCTACCCGTACCACTGCTTAAGGTTACTCAGTCCCAGGTGAAGAACTGATCTCGTGCAACTTCTGTTGGTATCATCTTCCAAACTATTGAGGTCTGTCTGACTCACCAGTCACTCTTCCTTCCAGTTTGCTGTTATATGCAAACTTGGTGAAGGAATTGAGTCCTGTCACATAAATCTCTTTCATAAAGATAGTATCAGAGCCTGTAACAAACCCTGAGGAAAACTCACTTCTTTCTGGCTACCAGGCTGCCTTTGCATCATCAATGACCACCCTCTGAGCTCAGCTGTCTAGCCAGTTTTCCACCTGTCTTGTGGTCTTATCTACCCAGTTTGTATCTTACCAGCTTGTCGAGGACAATATTGTGGGAGACTGTTGCAAATGCCTTGCTAAAATCAAGACAGATGACATCCACAGCTTGTTCTGTATCTGCTGGGCAAACTGTTTCATCACAGAAGATGATCAGGTTAGTCAAGACTGATTATCCTTAGTATATCTGTGCTGGCTTTTCCCAATCACCTTCTTGTCCTTCATGTGCATGGAAATAACTTCCCTAAAGACCTGTTCTGTAATTTTCCTAGGAATTGAAATGAGCCTGACTGCTCTGTAGTTTCTCAGATCTTGCTTTTTGCCTTTTCTGCATATGGATGTGATTGCCTCTTGGTGTCATCAGAATGTTCCCTATCTCCATGATCATTCAGAGGTGATACAAGAGTGGCTCTGAAATGACAGCCAGCTGTCTTAGCATCCTCAGATGCATCCCATTTCCCAGCTCAAATGGACTTCTAGAAGAAGTCAACAAGCACAGGGATAAGGAATAACTGTCTGATACCAGTCTACTCCAAGAGATTCCAGCAGTTGTGTGACATGGCTCCTCAACAAAAAGCTCCTGAAGAAACAAAGCCTCGAGAAACAAAAAGCATGGTTCCTGGAGGGGCAAAAAAGTAAGATAGGCAGCAAAAAGAGAAATAAGTGGGCCACTTTTTACAGGGTCATTAGTCACCCATGAAAATGCTCCTAAGACCCAGTGATCTGTGCTGTTAAAAAGACAATAATCTGGGGAAGGCAATGCACAGTGAACAAAATCCGGTGATGATGTTGAGTTATTCAAAGTGATAAAATGACAGACTAAAAAACTTATGACAGACAATACAAGAAAATAAATGGAATGAAAAAAGCAAATGAAACTACCAGCAAAAAAATAAATGCTAAATGATGCATGAAGAGGGCAGGCAGAGAACATGGCATATATACAGCAGTGGACTGTGAGATGGTTGACTAGAAACAGAACTAGAAAGCGTTACCTCACTATGAAGAATGGTGACAGGGAATATGCAATTATTGTTTTTTCCAAGATCAGAACTATCATCAAATGAAGATGAGGGTTCAAAATGGACAAAAGCAAGCGGCTCTTAAAACAATGAGTATTGAGCTGTGGAATTCCTTGTCACAGAGTTTTTTTGGTGTCATGCTTCTGGTTGGGATGATTCATTTTCTTTACAGAGGTTTGTGTGATGCTGTGTGTTTGGATTTTTGATGAAAAAGTGCTGATAACACACTTATGCTTTTAGTTGTTGCAGAGCAGCGCTCACACAGAGCCAAGGACTGTTCAGCTCCTGGTGCTGCCCTGCCAGCGAGGTACCTGGGGGTGCACAGGGAGCTGGGTGGGGACACAGCCAGGAGCTGGCCCAGACTGGCCAAAGGGACATCCCATGCCATAAGGCATCATGCTCAGCAGTAACAGCCGGGTTAAAGAAGGAGGAAGGGGGGGATGTTTGGAGTGACATGGCTTTTGCTTTACCTGGTAATCTGCCTTTATCTCAACCCACTTTTCCCTTTCTGATTCTCTCCCCCATCCCACCTGGGGAGAGAGAGTGAGCAGCTGTGTGGTGCTGAGCTGCCTGCTGGGTTAAACCACAACATTTGAATATTAAAAACTTACACAAACTCAGCAAGTGACTGGAAAAAATTGTGGTACAAAAAAAAAAAAAAGTAAAGAATTACACACAAAGAAACTACCTCTGGATCCGGAAGTTCTTGTGCTACAAATTAGTCTGGAGGAGTACTCTGGCTATAGAGCTCAACTATTCTTTACAAGTTTTCTTAGGAACTTCCTATTTTCATTACTGAGACAAGAGAGAGGGTTTTTTTTGTTTAAGTTCTTGTATTCTGAACTGGAGATATGAATATAGTCTTCGCTTCACATCAAGTGGTGTGATTTTTCAAGAAGCTTTCAAAGGGATCTAAAATAACCAAGATCCAGAGGCACTTGGTGAAGTCAAGTTTGATGAGAAACTAATCTTTGAGGTAAGATTTCATTTTCAGAGGTACAAGATAAAAATAAAAAGCCCAGGAGTGCTTGTAAACGGGGAAGGATTCAAAGATGTGAAACAGTGCCCCAGATCACATCTGTGTCCCTTGATACTGGAGTTCAAGGGACAGAGAAGTCTAAGGTACAGTGGTTAAAGTTTATCAGCCAAAAACCTGCCTGGAATTTCTGTATAGTTTGTGATACAGCTTCACCCCCACTGAAACAGAAGCCCCAAATCATACTCCCACCTCTTCACAAAGACTCCCTGCAGACATAAGGGAAATGCCTACAACGAAGGAGTGTTTCTTTACCATTAATATGTATCATTAGAGTCTTCTTATATATATATATATATATATATATATATATATATATTTTTTTTTGCACAATAAGGACAAGAGATAAAATCCTTTATATGACTCTTCCTGTAACAGAAACATGTACACTATTACAGTTCCCAATACAATATGCCTAAACAACTCTGCTTGGCTATTAGTCCATATAACTATTGGCACAGAACAAGAAGATACAACTCTATGTAATAGCTTTGTTTAGAACAAGTTATTTTTTTATATCAAGGGAAATAATCTCTGATTTTAAAATGCTATAAATTTCACAGTGGTAGCACTAGAGGCAGAAAAGTTAATAATGAATCCTGACATTTTCTGCTCTTACAGGTAACTTTGAAATCCCCTGCTAAGGTTTGCTAATACAGCTATTTTTGCTTTCAGACATTCTGAGAATGAAAAATTTAGTAATATCACAGACAAACTTTTAATTTTCTTCCAAGGGAAAGCTTCAGGAAGAGGCAATACAATTTTAAATAATTTAATTGCCATAAATTAACACACTATATAGCACATACCTGAAACCAATCAGCATCTAATTTTTTTATCAGTCCTTTAAGAATATTCAGTGCAAGACTCTCTTCCTTTTTAGCCCAGAAAACCTGAGCTTCTTCTAGTTGCCATTCACAAACTCCATATTGCTTTGTATTATATTGTTTGATCTGAAACATAGCTCTTTCTGGAAGCTGAAATTGAAAAAAAAAAATACATGATCATCAACAATTCCTTAAGTCAAATACATGGACATTAAAACAAATTTTGTTTTTAAACTCCATCTTAATTTGCTCTACATGTGCAGCATATTCTATCTAATGCTAAGAATGGAATGTATTTTGAAGAAAGAGATGAAGTCATCATTCTATGAATTTGCAGACAATCCTGACTTGCAGCAAAAAGAGAATATGGAATTGAACTTCACAAACCCCAAAATGAACTATCAACATTTAACATTTTACATTACTTGGAAATATAAGGTACAGAAACCCTACAATCAGTATCTGCTGAAATAATCACAAAGCTAAAATGATAAATACACAATTATTATGTTGAAAGAGACCTAAAAATAATAATACAAAAAATGTGACCATCATATATGAATTTGTTTATCTACCTCTTTACTCATATTACTGGTGAAATAACATCCTTATTATTTAGTAATCTAGCATCAATACATGATAGCATGAAGAGCAAACTATTTTTAATCATGTTGAAGATTGAGGCTAACGTGTATTTTCACAAGCTGTGCAACTAACAACCACATCATTCAAACTTTTAAATAAGCATTTTACACAAGGTAAGTAATTAAAATGTAGGAATGCCTGTAAATGAAAATTTGAGTACTTCAATTAATGGTCAGTGTGATGATTCTGTACAGCACTCTACTCCTCCTAATGGATAGTAGTGGCAACAGAGAGGAAGAAAAGCCATTAATTGTGAAGAATGCTTCCCCAGAAACTTTCCCACATCCAGACACTTTATGCTGCCAGCTAGTGGTGTGCCAAAAGACAAGAGTTATCATCACATGGTTTGAAAGACTGATAAGGTCCAGAAGTATGTTCCAAAAGTTATCCATGACATACAGCACTGAAAAGGCTGGAATGATAGTGTTTCCAGAAACACACTGGCTCGATCTTCCAGAACCTTTTAATCCCCCCCAAAAATAGCATTTCAATTTTAATCCTTTTCTGTACCTGAAAATCTAAGTGAAAAACTCTGAACTTCTGTTTAGGCTCTTACAGGCCAGTCATCAGAATTGTGTTAGTGACTGCGCAGGCATGAGATAAAAAAATGATTAAGAAAATTTCCCAAATAATTCCAGAGGCACTGAGTAAACCTCTCAGTTTATGAAATCAAAGACAGCTTTCTACCAATGACACCATTATGCACAAAGAGAGTTAGAAACTTCCTGAAATCACATTTTAATATACTTTCACATTTGAAGTGTTAAACATGTTTCCAAGTTATATATTTAGCTGGAATTATTTCCTTCAGAGGTTCTTGGAGGATATTGTTGCTCTGAAAATTCTTGTTGAGTTACTACTTGCAGACGCACTAGCTAGAATGAGCCAAGGTTGACTCTGAATTCTAAATGGAGTTTTCAGCATTAGCAGCTGCAGAAACCACTGTTCCTGCAAATCCCCTTAAGTCACTCACAGAGAGAGATTTAACACAATGCAAAGGTGCCTTGAGGTTATAAATCCTCAAAGATAACACTCAATATACAGACGCAACAGAGTTCTTTCTGCAGCTTTAATCTGGGACACTAGAACAACACGATGCAAGTGAAAGCTGGATATATAAAATTATACCAGAATAACCTAATAGAGCTATAAGAGCATTCTGCTGTAAAAATTTCATCTTAGTATTATCCACTTCAGAGACTGGCTTATAACTATGATCAAAAATTAGAAAACATGCCAATAAATACAATTCATAGAATCATAGAATATCCCGAGTTGGAAGGGACCCATAAGGATCATCAAGTCCAACTCCTGGCACCGCACGGGTCTGCCCAAAAGACCATGCGACTAAGTGCACAGTCCAATCACTTCTTAAATCCAGACAGGCTTGGTGCAGTGACTACTTCACTGGGGAGCCTGTTCCAGTGAGTAATTCATGAGTAAGTTCTACATATTTCAAGTCTCTAAATAATTGTTTCATTGAATAAACTTAGAATACAGTTAATCTTCAGTACGGTTGAAAAATCAAGTTATTTTATAAACTAAAAACCTAAATATCCATCACTGATCTTTCCTGAAATTTGTTACCTGTGTATTATTAGCAGTTCTTGACAATTTAGAGAGCTCCACTAGATGCTTGGTAAGGATGTCTTTAATACATTCTCTTTTTGTATTTTCATCCTCCTTTTCAAGTAAGATCTCCAAAATTACAGTGCGCAGAGCCATGATAGGTTCCTGGAAACGGAAGTCACTGTCCTTGAGAAGATGGGACTGTCTCTGCCATTTCAAATAAATATCGTTCAGTTGTTGAGCAGTAGAAGATCTGCAGTTATTACCAAAACGGAAAAGATCTGTTATCAATTCCTGCTAAATATTAGTGAAACGCAAGACGAGTGACAACAGTAAAGTACAGAGGTAGTTCACAATCTACAGTTCAAAAAGAAGAGTCCATAAACCCCCGCTGTAAACATTCTTGATTAAGCGTTAAAAAACATCAAAAGGGAATCACATGCATACAGTCCCAGGAGTGCTTAAAAGATTAGAAATCTAAATTCTTACTTTGTTCTGTAAGTTAAATACCGATCAAAATAAGAATAAATTCAAAACTGTGGCATTACAGCCGTATAGGTTGCCACTGTATGTGTGACTTTCTTAGACAGTTCATTAACTGTAAATAGCAAAGGTTCATAAGGTCTGATGACTGTAGAATGACTATAAGTTATCAAGCTGATACAGCTATGGCCGAAAAAAGGCAAAGTTAATAACACTATTAAAAAGCAATGTTAAGAATTCAGCTAGAACACTGATGGTAATACTGGTCCACTACAAAAGTGATTCAAACAGAAATAACGTTCAACAGAACCACGGGGATGATCAAGGAAGTAGAAAACAGTGTCAGAAAGGAAACTAGTGGAGGTTGACTCAGTCATTTTAGCAAACCAAAGGCTAAGAGATATGGTTGCAGCCTTGGGGTGCACCAGGGAACTCAAAACAAAGGAAAGAAAAAAAATTACTTAAAATATAATATTGCTATAGTATCAAGTAATTAAAATTAGACCAGGAATAAATCCCGTCTGGAAATAAAGACGATCTGGATTTGTCTTCCCGTCCTAAAGATAAAATTCATACAGTTTTTAAGATGGAATGTGAGATGTCCAGGAATAAAATTTGATGAAGTCATTTTATTTGTGTGCTAGACTCGATTATCAAACATACAGAAAACTGAAAAAGCAGTATAAAACAATGCTTAAAAAATACCTGGAAAATACTGGACCTATATTTTCCAACTCTCCAATTAGCTGTAGTCTGCAAAGCGTTGGATATAAAGAATACACAGACTCAAGACTGCCTCTGCATAGCTCTTCCACTTCATTCACCCTATGGATTTAACAGAGAAATTTTTTTTTTCCAGTATCCGCAAAGAATTCCAAATATCCATAAAATAATTTCCACAGTGAGAAGAAATTAAACAGCAAATCTATTCTGCCTGGAATTATTTTGTAATACCGTTAAAGTTCAAAAAATTAAATTTGTCAATAAGTGAAAACATGATAAACATATTTATAAACTCCAAAGCATGTGTTATAACTGACTTGAAAAAGTAAGCATTCAAATCCATTTCAGAGGACTGCTAAGTAAAAAAATGCATACTAGAAATGAATCTCAACACGCAAATTGGATATGCACAAAAGATAAATTCATGTTAAAAAAAGCTAGAATTTAAGTTGCACACCAGAAGAACTGATTTTATTCTATGAATGACTCTTCATTTAAGCCCACAAAACCACCACAAGTCTTTTATACCTAACTTGTGACTACCATCTCTCCTTCCCCCTGCCCCTTTCTATAAGAGCAGAATGTTGACAAAGATGTTTTTTTTTCTTCCTTTTTTTTTTTTTTTTTACCTTGCATCTTTAAGAGTGTCATAAAAAGCAGAGAATTCCTTATCTCGTAAAGACTGAAGAGCATCATACAATGACTTGTGGTACCCCAATCCTCCTGTCTCATCTCTTAAAGAAAAAAATAAAACAAAAATAACATAAAAATGAAAAGGAAATTGTAATTCTCTGCAAAGCATTCTATTTTATCTTTATGATGAATATTTTACCAGTACATTTTTCTGTGGCTGGATGAACTGCTGTTTCAGGTCATAAAAAATTACAATGTAACCCTTTACATTTCAAAGTAATTTAGTATTTTATAAACACAATCTGGTCTTTTAAAACAAAGAAAAAACAGTAATTGTCAAAATGTTTGGAATACTGGAGAATATGTTCACAATTATATAATAATAAGACAAAAACAACATCACAATAAAAAGTTAATCCTAACAATTCTCAAGGCATTACGCTGAATGATATAGGATGTATGCACCTTCAATTAGAATCAACAATTTTTTACATTTAACTTCAGAAATATTTTTTAAATGGAAAAAAAATATTGAAAATCATAAGGCTGGTGTTCAAATTCATTTTCTGTATCCATTCCCTCTATCCACATTTCTCTGTTTTACCCATTTTGCTTTTCTTTCTTCTCCTTGATCCTCCTCTTCCTTACCATCCCATTCTCTATCCTATACGTTGCTTTTTCTGCTCTTGTATTAAAGATGAGTATCTTAGTTGCCTAAAAGGTTTGTGCACACAACTAAAAAATCTTAGAGTAGTATCTCTCTATTCGTACACCTATACGAGCCCACCTATATGAAGTTTGTTCTGATTGTGGCATGACATACGGCCTTCAACAGGAGATGATGTCTGTGAAGTCTTCCCAGTGCTTCTAAACAACCACCTTAAGACAGGGAAGTAGCAGAGGATGTGAATGCACCTGGAGTGTATTCAGATCCATTTCTCTATCCTCCATTCTTTCAACTACTCAAAGTTAATGCAGATGGAGTCACTGAAGAACCCATAGCGCTACTTGTGCTTTTATCAAAATGTACTGAATATATTCCTCCCCAAGCGTGAAATGATGTAGCTGTACTAGGAAGGAATAGAGTTCACATGATATTTGCACATGACACGAAACTGGGGCGAGTGGCTGATTCACCAGAGGGCCATGCTGCCATCCAGAGGGACCTTGACAGGCTGGCAGGGTGGGCTTACAAATATCTCATGAAGTTCAACCGGGGTAAGTGCAGAGTCCTGCACCTGGGGAAGAACAAACACACGCACCAGTGCATGCTTGGGGGCCACCCAGCATGCAGAAAAGGACCTGGGGGTCCTGGTGGACACCAAGCCGAACATCCGTCAACAACATGCTCTTGCTGCTAAGAAGGCTGATGGTATTCTTGGCTGCATTAGGTAAAGTATCACCAGCAGGTCAAAGGTAGTGATCCTTCCTCTCTACTCAGCGTTTGTTAGGCTGCACCTGGAGTACTGAGTTCAGTTCTTGGCCCCCCAGTACAAGTGAGATCTGGATGTACTAGAAAGAGTCCAATGGAGGGCCACCAAGATGATGAAGGGACTGGAGAATCTCTCCTATGAGGAGAGGCTGAGAGAACTGGGACTGTTCAACCTGGGGAAGAGGAGGCTCAGAGGGATCTCATCAATGTTTATAAATCATAGAATCACAGATTGGGTTGGGATGGAAGGGACCTTATAGATCATCTAATCCTAACCCCCATGCCATAGGCAGGGACACCTTCCACAGGTTGCTCAAAGCCCTGTCCAACTTGGCCTTAAGCACTTCCAGAGCTTCAACAACTTCTCTGGGCAACCTGTTCCTGTGCCTTACCACCCTCAGAGTAAACAGTTTCTGTTTACTTGTTTTACCTTGAGACAAGGATGTAATGGAGGGCAGTGTCAAATGCTTTGCACAGGTCCAGGTAGATGATATCAGTTGCTCTATGACCGCAGATGCTCTTCCCCTTCTCTGACAGGTGGACCCCATCAGCCCCCAGCAGACCAGGTTTCTCAAAAAGAATCCCATGGTCTAAGTAGCTGAGGTACCAGTCCTGTAACCATCTGTTTGCCAGATTTGACTGGCCCTTTCAATCCCCTTCCCTTTGACTGGGAGGACTGATGAAAAAACTGCCTCTGCTCCCAAGTCCTTTACTGCTGCTCCCAGGGCTCTGTAATCCCTCTTGATACTCCTCAGACTACTCCTGGCTGCGTTACTGGTGCCCACACGAAACAACGGCAGCGGATAATAGTCCTCAGGTTATACAAGACTTGGCAGTCTCTTGGTGACATCCCTGATAGGAGCCCCCAGGAAGCAGCAGGCTTCCCTCAAGAGTGGGTCGGGTTGGCAGACGGGCACCTCCGTACCTCTCAGAAGAGAGTCTCCTGCTACAATCACTCATCACCTAGGACTAGTTGTTACATGGGGAAAAATACCTGAAAGGAGGGTGCAATGAAGACAGAGCCACGCTAATTTCAGAGAGGACCAGTGCCAGGACAAACCGGAACACAGGAGGTTCCTTCTGAACATCAGGGAGCACTTCTATATCGTGTGGGTGACAAAGCAGTGGCACAGGCTGCCCAGAGAGGTTGTTGAGTCTCCTCCTTGGGCATACTCAAAAGCTGTTTAAACATGGTGCTGCGCAACCTGCTGTAGGTGTCTCTGCTTGAGCAGTGGGTTGGACCAGATGACCCCCAGAGGTTCCTTCCAACCTCAGCCATTCTGTGATTATATCCTGACCAGTCGTATGAAATAACTAATGCTAGGTATAGAACATGACACAAGGGAAGAGATTGCTTCTTACAATACAGTAGCCATGGATCAACACTGCTGTTTGTTTTTTTTTTCTAATTCAGTTTTTGAAGACCTCTCACGACTTACTATTATCCTTTCCATTTGTTTATACATTAAACATTAAAAAGTATCTATCCCTCATCCATAATTAAGACACATTTACTATATGAGTAAAAAGTGTAAAATTTCAGTTAGGAAGAGCATTAAGAGAAAGCTATGAACAAACAAAAAGAAGAATCAACTGCATAGTTGTTGAGGATAACAAAGTGATGTGCAAACAAAACAGGTCCAAGAGAAAACAACGGATTTTCAATTCAATGATTAAAATAAAGTAGGTGACTTGCACCACAGAAATTATATTCTAATGTCTTTTTTTTTTTTTTTTGCTTGGAACTGAAACACTTGCCTTTCACTTACAGAACTATGAAAAAAATAAATTGATTTACATGACAGAAGAGATTTGGTCCCACTGCATATTCCTCCACGCTGCCTGGTACTGTATTTCCTGTAGTTCTGCACACCACTCAGTGTTTTCATGTTTCAGTCCTTTTAGATACATGGAAAGAGTGTGGCAAAGCCCAAAATTCTGCAAAGCCTGTAATTAACAAAATTACTCAAAGTTGCTTTTCCTCCTTTGATAAACTGAATTGTTTTTTAAAAGTATTTGTTTTGCCTTTGGTGACAAAGAAACCTTTGCAGGTAAGATAGAACCAAAAGTATTTCTAAATGCAGCACAAAAAAACTTTTAGTAAGATAACTATTAAATCACACTACTCATACCAATCACCTTGGAAAATTATTTTATTGCTACTGTGGCTGGCATCCCTTGAAACAAAATTTCTATGATCTGTTCAAAATGAACTATCTGCTGACATT
This sequence comes from Anser brachyrhynchus, assembly GCF_964034855.1. Classification (NCBI taxonomy): domain Eukaryota; kingdom Metazoa; phylum Chordata; class Aves; order Anseriformes; family Anatidae; genus Anser; species Anser brachyrhynchus. The sequence goes on from NC_137694.1 coordinate 194,773,240, forward strand.
TCTCCATTCCATCATTTGTGAGTAGTAAGCCAAAACTGGTTTGACTTCCTAGTGAACTATTTTTCCTAGTGGAGATTTGAAAAAGTTTCCTACAACTTTTTAATTCCTATCTATTAAAAGACCACAATAACTTTATAACTGCGATCACTTATCTAGGTTACACGTGCAGCCATTATGTTTAATAATAATACTAAATAATTTAGTATCATAAAAAAGCAAAAAAAAGGGTAAAAAAGCAACATATTTTAAGACATTAAAACAAGACAACATCAATTCTATGCATTTATTTCATAAGAAATACAAGTTCCAGTAACACAGTTGCTGTAATGTAGATGTTTAAATAATGAGATGACAAAAATAACCAGTTGTATTACTTTTTATATCTCATCATTTTAGGAGCTACCCAAAATTTGTATAAAATGGAAAAATATTTTTAAATATTTCACAAAATTAATGATCCAAGATAGAGATTATGGGTGTGTGACAAAAGGACAGTAAGCCTTGGTGTTTTCAGACAAATTCTGATTTGTCTTGTATCATGCGGTTTGGCTACCTATAATGAGAGAGGACTGAACTTGATAACTGAAGAGATTTCTTTGTCCTAAAACAATTTTGGTTTTAATATGAATAACTTTATACAGTACAATGGATATCAATTCCTACATTTATTTCCTATTACAAAATATAATTACCTCTATTATCCCTGCGTGGCAAGTAGATGGAGAGAGGGTTGCCTCAAGGTCATACGTTAGAAGAGCTTTCTCCCATACTGCTTCGTGCTCATATGTTCTTATCCTATTGTAAGTTAAGGAGACGTTTTCAATTTAAGTTCCTTGCTAGGAAATGAAATCAATTACTTATAGAACATAAGACCATTAACAAGTTATACCGTGCTAATGGCTGTAACATTCTTCCTCCACCACAGCCATAGAGACTGTCAGGCTCTCCAATGCTTTTATATATGTCCATGAGAAGATCCTAGAACAAAGACCACGAAACAAAGAATTACCTCTCTTGGAACTAGTTCGAGCGAGTTTTATACATAAGATGTAAATTTATAAATAGAGGTACCTTCCATTAACATTGTTATCATTGCTTAATTCTCCTTTATGCAATATCTGAGCCTGTTATCATCACAGAAAGAAAAATTCCGTAGTGTAGCAAAACTCTTCAGGACCACCTAATTTCTCTGCTATGATATTAAAAAAAATGCAGCTCTGGTATAATGAACTAAGGAAAAATATAACTTAGACAAGGCTATTGAATCAGAGTTTATATATTAAATAAGACTTGTAGGGGCCACGCTACTATGGTTGTGATTACTGTAACTTGCTACACCAGCTCACTTACTGATTTTTAATAAGCATTTCCCTCTGACAAAATAAACAAACAACCAAAAAAAACTACTTTGCTAGTTACCACCGTAAGGTCGGTTCTTTTGGTGAACAAAGTCTGTTTTGCTGTGATTGAAAATTTACCTGTCAGTGTTTCATATGAACTAATACTCGATTTAACTTGTGTGTCAAGGCCACTAAGTTCACTTTGAATTAGAGCATAGGTAGAACTTTCAAATACAGCCTTCAGCTCAGACGAGACCTACTGTTAATTGTAATTATACGAGAAGGTTTGCAGATTATTAAGCACACAAACATATATACCTGTAAGCTTATGCCAGTTTCTTTACTTTTTTCACTCAGGATAGTAATAGCTGTTCTTTGACTTTCTTCTTCAAATGTCAAACTTTTAGCTTTTTTAAAAGACCTAGAAGAAATGTTTGAACCAGTAAAGTTAAATGAAATTTCACACAAAGAATTAAAGTAATGCTGAAAAAACACTTCAGAATTAAGGGGTACATACACTAAACACAAGATCGAGCCTGTCACATTCCCGAGTTATTCAAAATGGCAGAATGGCATTTACCAGAATGGCAAAGTAGAAACAAGAATATCAACATCAAGGGATTTCAACATCAATGCTTTGTAGTTTGTTTGTTTTTTTTTGGGGGGGGGGGGAGGGGAGGAGAAAACTGTAATGTTAAATTTTTATTAAATCAAACTGCTAATAAGTTTTTGTGAATGCCTGAAGCAAGAATGCTCTCTTCTGTGAAACAATAAAAGCAACTGTATACTATCTATGCTTACAACCATACTTTTGTTATATGTTCACTGACTAGATTTATTTGTTGCAAAACCAAAGCTAGTAAATTAGTTCCATATTTGGATCTTGTTAGACTAGAAGATAAAGGTAATTGTGCATTATATAAGAAAGTTCCCTCTACATAGATCAGTAGAAGATCAGTTCTACACTACAAATTATGAAAGTTAAAACCATACAATTCTGGTCAAGGTTCTGTGGTTTCTTTCCCCCTTGTTTCACTTTTGGACATAATTTGACCAGTAGCACACTATTAATTTCCTGAAATAATATCTGAAAAGTGTTCCTTTTGGAAAATGAGATTAAATACTTCTTGGTATCCAGAAGCATTAGCTTGAACTAACTTCCTCCAGAACACACACACAAAGAACACTTTCCGGTTAGTAATTAAAACGCCACAATTTCAAATGTGCCATAGCTAGCAAACTAGCAAGGTTGGGATCACTTTGAAGAACTAATAAAGTATTTTCAAGGTCAGTACACATGCCTAAGCATTTATTTTAAAGTTTCCATAGCTTTTTACATAACAAAACACTACTGGGAAACATAAAACATGATCCATTTTACTAGAAATGTCAAGAAACTGAAATCCTCAAGCCTTGTACCTTTCTTGCTGTTTGTCTATATTTATCTTGTCTGCGTAGATTTCTGCATAGAGCAAGGCTGTGAAGTGAGCAGCACACGACTGTGCTGCTACAGCAACCTCAAGATAATTCAGATCTAGCCAGAAACTGTCATCAAAAACTGTACCTGAAACAGATCTGATTAAATAGAGACTTTAATACTGTTGTAACAGACTTAACATTAAACAAAATAAATCCAACTCAACTATAAAGCCTTCCAAAGGCTAAATCTACTTTAGACCCCCAACCCCATACCATACGAAGTTTATCATGCAAGAAGTTTTCAGAAAACTCTTTCAGCACAGTTAATATCATTTAAAGCTAGCCATATTATTCTATAATAAATGTAAGGTTATTACTAGATCTTTATTCTTTTAAGCAATGTTCTCTATCCAATTCTTCTTTCTTAACCTATAACATCAGCAGACCTTAAAACAGTCATAATTAAAGTTAAGCAACATTTTGGAAAGCCTTAATTCACCTCTTTTGCCTTCTTAAGTAATTAACAACAGCAAGCATGGTTCGTCGAGATACTTTATCCAGACTTCTGAAAACCTGGTTTTCTTGCTCTAGGATGTATATTTCAAAAAAGAGAAAATCATGAACTTGTGTCATAACAGTGTCCTTCATATTGCATTTATTGCTTCAGTAAGATCCATTGCATAGAAGCACAATGCTTGAAGAGACCTCTATCATTTGCTCACATGTGTCCCTGAACTAACTGCACGTTCATAGAACTTAGAAAAACCCTTCATATTTTTCATAGAACATTTCGGTTTACTCTGTATATCTGAGCAAAAAATTGTGCAGTAGTTTCCCTGACTGCTTACAGGAAGGAAACAGGTAATTGCTATTGCTTTTCTATCTTCCAAAGCAGGACAACAATATATCTTTATTGTGGGAACAGTTTGGTACCTGTCTTCAAATGTGAAAGGATACTGATCTAGTCTTTCTAGCCACACCAGGCAGCATCTATGAAAAGTACCTTAAAATACACCTCATGTACTTTACATGGAGCCTTAAAATATTAGCCTCATTTAGAGCAGCCTTAGTGTAAAATGAAGGCTTCCTTTCACCTCTTCAGCAACCCAAAGCTTGTGTGACTTGCCTGTAAAGAGGCTACAAAACATTATACAGACTGATTCCTTTGGTGATTTGTTATTGAAGAAGGAAGTCTCAGAAGGTATGGAAGATATGGCAGAGTAGCTACTGCACAAAAAAAAAAAAAGAGATTAACCTGAAATTACTGTATTTGTGTTAAGGGCCATGTACAAATAAGAGAAATACATGATTTCAGCTCCTGAAAATGAGTTCAGTCATATTAGACTACTCCCGCTGCATAATAACGGAGATGTTTTTACATAAATTTCTGCTCACTCCAATCACAACCTAATCTGAAAGGACACCAGTCAGCTGGATTAGAAGGTACACTCCAGCCAGACAAAGCAATTCAAACTCCCATCATCAGGCTAAAAGAAGGTCCAACAGTCCTCTGTCTACTTCAATTTACCAAAGCAGTACTTTCTTTTGAATGGAACTTACTGCATTTACTCAAACTCAGCTACGGTTATTTTGGATTACAGTTTCCTTTCATTCTGCTGGAATGGAACAAGTCTTTTTAATATACAGGGAGACCATTATCAACATAAGGCAGATGTTCAAGCAAGGGTTAATCTTTTTTCCAAGGGGAAAAACTAGGTGAAAAATGACTTTATTCATTTGTGTTTGAGTAAGAAAGAAATTTAACTGCCAATTTGCGATTTTAAGAGACAGTCCAAGTCTTAGTCTTGCAGCATACAACACTGGATCACATCTGAATTCAGCAAGTAATAAACATTATCCAGTTGTGAATAATAAAAGGAGATATACAGAAGAAACCACTTGGGTCCTTTCAATGAAAAGCTTCAAAATGACAGATACCTCCACTGATCAAACAACTGGACAGAAGTTTCTGCCTACAAGTACGCATCATGTATTTGAAGTCAGAAGAAGATACTTTTTTACAATCAGCATCCCTCTTCTCACTGAAAGAAAAATACTGTGACATTACCTGAGTCAGAACTTGGTGGTGTAGCTGATCTACTAGAAGAGACAAATCTGCAACAGGCTGTAAAAAACTTCTGGACATGAACTGACAAAAGATTTCGCCAAGATTCATTTGAATCATGAAGAAGGATATCATGAATCAGGTATGGAAGCAAAGTTTGACACAAGTCTGTTTTCACCTAGAATACAATTAGGGAACAGCTGCTAAGAAAAAGAACCAAAAGCCCTTTTTTTCTCAGGTTATAACAAACTCAAAAAGCCTAACAGCTATTCTACTGTCTTACTGTACAACAAAACTAAAAACTAAAATGTATCAATTTAGACACAAAACTGAAAACTATTCAAAACAAACATGTAATGTTTAAGAATGAACACGTAATATACAAAAATGTATAACACTCAATATGGCTACACTAGTATTCAGTTTAAACAGTCACACACGGTTCAACTGACTGCAATTCTCTCTCAAATCTTGTATTCAAGAATGTATTTTATGTGCAGTACCTTGACTATGAAGTTATTTGATTTACTGTTAAGTAGTAACTTAACAGCAGAAATTACTATTTGTTATCAACCTGAGTAATCATATAATTTTGTGCATCACAGCCCACAGAACTCTGTGTATAATTCAGCTCACCTCACACAGTGGCTTCATTAACTGGAGAACTTCATTTTGTACACCTCCACTGTCCAGTATTGAACTGGTCAGGCTCTTGATCCAGGTCTCATGACTTTCTCCCAGAGGAAGCCACAGGTTTGTGTCATCCAAAGTTTCTGAAGAAGCCTCTGAATTGTTAGTTGGTAGTTCAAAAAACTAGAAGAGAAAAATATATATTGCAAATATAAACAAACGCAGCATTTAAAAAACATACTGCAATTTGCACAGATTAAAACATATTAAATATTGACTGTGCATGAATTGATTGAAAATACCAACTTTGTTCATGCAAATGTAAAGTTTTACAAGGAAATCTGGAAGCATTAATATTAAAATTTTACAGATAACATCAACAAGGCCACATTACACAGCATATTTAGGCTGCAAATTAAAAGTTTGAAAATCAGGAAATATCTGATTTATGATTAATTACGCAACCTTTTTTCTGATTTATTTTCCACCAGGTTTTTGCATCAAATGATGGACTCCTGAGAAAGAATGCATTAGATTTCTAAGAAGGTAAACAGAAATCGTCTGTCTAGTAATAAAAGCACACAGCTTTCTAACATCAAATTGGTAATTTCCTATCTGAAGAAGCCCCAGATACTGAAACAGAAAGGTAAAACAGGAGATGTAAAAAAGCAGCAACATCTGCAACCAGACAGATGAAAAGGCCAACCCTTGGATTCAGCAAAGATGATTAAAAATATTTTCAAATTTACTTTTTTATATTTATTTCTATGCTTTCCCTACCCCTCATGTCACGTAAATAAGCTATGTTAGAAGAAGTACCTTTTTCCTAGACATTCTGAAAGGCTGTAGATAGATTAACATGGGATCACCTCTTTTTTTATAAACTTCCCAAAATTCAGTGCCAGACTTGGTGGCTAATATGTTTTTCAAACAGGAAACAGCAGCAGCTCTAACATCAATACTGAAAGAATAACATATAGAATGTCATTATTAATAACTTCCTTCAGCTATTTTATTTTAAAAATCACCTTTATAAACATACAAGACAAAGAATTCCACAATCTAACAACGTGTGCATCAAATCAAAAAATCTTTGTGACTAGGATCATAGAATCATAGAATAGAAGCACAGAATCATTAAGGTTGGAAAAGCCCTCCAAGATCATCTGGTCCAACCATGCCCCTACCACCAAAGTCACCCACTAAACCATGTCCCTAAGCACCACGTCCAACCTTTCCTTGAACACCCCCAGGGACGGTGACTCCACCACCTCCCTGGGCAACCCGTTCCAATGCCCAACCACTCTTTCTGAGAAGAAATGTCTCCTCATTTCCAACCTGAAAATACACCATCCCATACCTGGTTATAAAGCAAAGCCTCACTATTTACTCTACAACATCGCTATTCTCTACAGCACAGAAGAGATTCTCTGGTTCAAGTTTAATTAGACAATTTCTAGCTTGATTGGATAAGTAATCTGAGCCTTGAGGAAGCACATGGTGTTAACAGGCATGATCCAAATGCACTTTCAGAGCTGCTACTCACATATGAACAACGCACAGCTTAATGGCCCCTATTAAGCTTTGGACTAAATAAATTAAATAAATAAATATACTCACCAATTATCTGTTAAAGCAGTATTTATTTGAGTTAACATTATAAAGACGCACTGAAGCTTTTTATCTTCAAGTAAGTCCACTGCTTTAGAATCCAGTGCATTTTCAGCATGCCGAAGAGCTATGGTAGAGAAATCCATGGGACCTATTTCTCCCAAGCAACTTCCAACAGCCTCTGCAAATGAAGGTAATTTTATATTTTTACACACACTAAAACAAGGTCTGACCCTAAAAAATGTTGTGACTAGTCAATTAGTATAAACCATTTTTAGAACTCTGAGATTATTATGAGGTCAAAAGCTGCACACATTTATAAATAATCACTTGAGGAGCTTTATGATTAAAATCACACGCATGTTTCACAGCTTAATCCTCATAAATAATACAGTTATGCTTTCTAATCCAATTTTCTCAAAGTGTATATGGCTCTGGATTTTGCAGATTAAATCAGACACAGATTTTATTTTTGCTTGTGTCCAAATCAGGGAAGTGCAAAAGGTCAGAATCACAGCCACTAAGGGAAATCATTTTTTCATTCCCTAACAGTATGATAAACACAAACAGAGAAGCCTGCAAATGCAGCATATAAATACTACCTGCATTTTACTTAAAATGATTCATCGATGTTTTCATCATTTGCTTTCTAAACAAAGAAAATATTTTATAAAAACTCAAGACTACATACAAGGAAAAAAAAATGACCTTGACTTTGAACACGGTTTCTAAAAGAGGGGGATATTAATTTTCATTAGAAAGGAACCAATATTTATTTCCCTGTTTTTTCCTTTCTACTTGCCACGCTTGACAACATTTCCATCTTCTACAACATTGCTTTTAACAACCAGAGCAAATAAAGAACAAACTGAAGATACACAGGTTGTGTTTTGGAATAAGTTTAACAAATCATCTAAGGAAACGCAATGCAGAAAAGGCTGAAACACACAGCTTGCAGAGGTGCTGAAGAGTGTTGTATCATACTGAAGTCAATGTGAGCTGCAATTGCAATCATCGGTTATTAGTACTTTAGACAAAAATATATATTAAGGCAAATGTTCTCATTACTTGTGTATCTAGCTGTTTTAGACATCTTATCTCAGTAAACATCACCTTCATGGAAGGAATTCCCACTTGTGGAAGAGCAGATTTGGATTTTGACATTGGTACATTGGACCAAACATTAATCAGGTGCTCCAGCATGAACGGTGAGAATAATTTTAATAATACATGAGAGGCTTTAAGATGGGTAACAATTATTTTGATTTCCACTAAAATATGCCTTTCAAATTTTCAGGTAAGTTCTCTTCCATTTTTCTTACTATTTTTCAACCTACTACAGTGACCCATATAATGGCAGATGTCGAGTATAGAAGAGACTAGGGTCTAAACTGATTTAAATTTACATTATTAGTCTAAGTTGTTATATGCCTGACTGAAAAGAAGATTCATTCTAACCATTCTAATGATGGTTACCTCTAGCAGCAAAGGCAAAATACCAGTGGGAATAAACATTGAGAACAGCCACAGTTTCAACTCTTTGTTTGCAATGACAGCCCTAGGAGATCTGTGGGACTCATTTACTTACCCAGCACTGCTTTTTCACCTGCATGATTAAATGCCTTCTTGGACAGCTGCAGTAAGCTCACCACCAGTTTCACTATTACAGAATCTTCTGGTTTTTCTATCGTTCAGAAAGAAAAACAAAACAAAACACATGAAAATTTCTCTTTTTCTATAAGTGCTGCCACAGAACTTAATCTGTTCTTGCACTGTGTTAAAAGTGGTAATAGCTGCTCCCTACTCAGCTTCCTCATACCATCAGCAGTTCACAAACCTCTCTGTTCCTACTCAATCCTTTTTAAGCTTACAAGGCCTAGATTGTTCAAGTTCTACTCTGATGCAAGGTTTTTCACACAAACTTGATGGCTTTTTACAAACACCTTTTTCAAGCAGAAGTTTGAGACTGAAACTGTAAATGATATTCAAGATGTGGACATAACGCACTTATGGCCTAGGACAGAGAATTGTTCTTCCTCAATTTTTACTCTTCATTTATCTACAGCTGATTATTACATCAGCTCTTTTTATATTCCAGTCATTCAGTAAAACAAGCAGATGCGGATTTGAGGAGAAAAATGAAATGGCCTTGTTAGAAACATCTGAAATCCAAAATAGGAAGGAATTGGGTTTGGACTGGGAGCTAAATGAGAACACTGGGATATGGCAAGGTTCAACTAAGCTAAATCCTATTATTTTCAAACATTTGTGAGACTATTTTCTAACATACTATGCCTTTCTAAAATCTAGTTCTAGTAATGAAGCTACTTAAATGTAATTGTAAAGGAGCAGGGAGACTCATATACAAGAAAATTCATTAAGCAGCCATATAACAATATACTTATACATTATCCCCATCATTCACAATAATGTATGCCCCCCTCCAAGAGCTATATGGGCATTTTACCCTGTCTGTCATGTAACACTTCACAGAATATTTATAACACGCTTTGCAGGAGATATTTCAGATTTTGCATCAATATTACATGCCATTCTACTCTGCATGTGAAATTACAATAAGGTTACATTGCTAAACATACCAAAAACAGGACACAAAATAAATCATTCAATGTCAAATTAGAATAGGGTTAAACTGTTACACATATAAAACCAGATACAGATGAAATAAAACACACAATCAGATGTCTGTACCCTGGAAAATTTTCAGGAGATCCTTCATCTGATCTTTATATCGTTCCAACTGTTTGCGTAAATCATACAGTCCTTCAAGTCGTGTTAAGGGCAGTGAATCACAAGCACTAACTGAGAGAAAGTGATTCATTTCCTGCAAAACAACAGTTTGTATTAAGCACATTTTACACACATATAAAGGCTTCAAGTAAAGAAGTGGTACACAGCAGTCCACAATGTGGAGATTAATAGATGCAAAATAAGAATGGAGACCTAGAAATACCTCAGTTTCTGAAACTGGCAATAAAAATGATTCACATCTAATTTAAATCTTTCTCAGCTATACGTAGTTCAAAAACTATTTTTATTTTAAAAGTTTTTTATTGCAAAAACCACTACACCATGAGATATAATTTAAAATGTAATTACCTCCAAAAGAGAATATGGTCCTTTACTGTATTTTATCTTCTGCTGAGTTGTTCGCAAATCTTTAAAAGCGGAATATTCAGGAAAAGGATCTAAGCGTTTGATTGCATGGTACAGATTTTCATTATCCTTATTGTCTATCACCAGATACTTCAATAAGCCTAGGACCTGAACATAAAAAGTAAATGAAAAGTGAAAAAGAGAAACACTTTTGTGCCATACTTCTTTAGGTTATAAAGTCTGCATTTCTCTGAGTTTCAATGAACTGAGAACTCTATAAAAAACTTGGTAAGATAATTCATTTACACTATTAGAATTTGTAAAATTTTCAGAGGCATAGGAAAATCACAGATATACTCTAAAAAGGAGTTTTTGCTATTGCCTCTTCCCTAACTGATATCAAAATGTTTATTATCACAACCTGCAGTTTTATCCTGTCTTTTGATGAAGCTAATTTCAAGTATTGGTCAATACAATATTGAGTATGATTTAGCAACACACTACACCCCAAGCAAACCTTTTGATGTTACTGGGACTTTTTAAATTTCTACTATTTCTATTATATCTACAAATTTTTAATTTCTACTATCTAGTGTCAGCAATTTGAAATCCCAACAAATGCCTAAAATAACGATTTACTGTCCAAACCTCTGAACTCTGGCAGAATTTGTTTCATAGCAGGTCTACAACTTAAATAAATGCTTGCATAAGAGAGAACACATTTTCCTTGAAAAATCCTTTTTCTGTGCTGTACTTACTAACTAATGAATGCAACTGGACATTCAATACAGGAAGCTTTGAAGATCTGCAATCTAAATGATGAGGTTTTTGTTTGGACACTTGTATTTATTTGAAAATGACTGACTAGCTTCCATTCAATGCTGGAATGAAAATAAATAGAAGAAACTGAAAAGTCATCAGTAGAGGAAGGACGTCCCTGCAGGAAACATTAGAAGATTTCATATGATAGCAGTTTGAATTTGGAGAAATTTCTGTCCTCCCCACTTTGATTCTGCCCAGGGATGCCCTGACATGTTGCTTTCATAGCCGTGCATGTAAAATTATTTGCACAGAGATATTATAAAACATCAGGTTGGTGACCACTGGGCTGGGAAAAAATGTTGCTAGGTTATTATGAGCTGAACCAGTGTAGCTCTACAGTTGAACTGGAAGCATTAAGAGGTCAATGTACGGCACGCTACACTGCAACCATGAAGGTACACATGGTACAATGTCACCAGATTAAGCTAGAAGGCAAGTGTGAGGACTAAAGTGCAAGAAGCATACTCTTTTCTCACCTTCAGCTACAGATTAGAAGTCACTGAATCTAACTATATTTCCATCTCTAGCGGACCACACGTACACGTTATCACCAGAAGGAAAACAAGGCTTGTCACACAACAGAAACTGCTTCACTTCTTTGTTAAGGATGAAGTGCTAAATACACTTTTAGTATCAATTTGATCAATAAACAGCTGAACCACTGACATCTGTTCTCTGCACCTATTTCTTCTTTGTCTTCTAAACAGCTTCCCCTTCCAAAGGTCTCCATTGTATTTCCTGTGAAATCTTCCACAAGGCAAGAAGCAATGTGGCTACGGCAAGGTGAGAGCTTTGTAGGTAACTGCTTGGCCACTTGATCTCTTGTAACCAACTTGCCATCACCAGCAGTTTACATATACCTATATTCTCTCTTTTTCTTTAGTGGTACCACTGGTTTGGTGTCTCTTCTCTACTGAGAACATTTTTCTGAAACTTACCCTGAAGGTTTTATACCTCTTTCATATTCGACAGAAAGCAACCCAGAAATTCAAAGAAGACACGAAAGGCATAAGGACAGCATTAAAGCTCTTTAAGAACTAAGAAGAGAACTGTTTAATAGGTTAAGTAAACAGAGAATTAGAAAGTAAGTGATACAGTAACCTCAGCAATTATGATGGAATACATCTCCATCACTGCTTAAAGCCATAGGAATTACAAATACAGAACACAGAAGTACCAAAAGTAGAGACATTTTTATCTAAACAATTAAAGGTATAGAGTTATATGCCAAATAACATTACGATGTTACTGCTTTGTGTACTTACGAAGCATAGAAAAAAGGAACTGAAATTGAACGCTAATTAAAGTATTGCTTTTATGAAGTGAACATAAACTTAAAAGCTAACAGACAAGGAATAAATACAAACAACCACCTGTTGCTGAATCTTAGGTTGGTCCACAGCAAGAGGTATTAGTGTTCCTACAATAACGTGGAGGTGGCTCCCTAGAGCATCATTGCAACATGTAACTGCTGTGTGGCAAACATGATGAAGAAGATCACAACAGAGTGAGAAGCTGCGCACGGATATGTCTCTGATAACAGGTCTGCCACAGGAAACAAAACATTAAAGAAATACAAATTGCCATTGTCTCAAGTATCAAGCTATTATACAACAGGGAAGAAGAGAGGAAAAGGAGGAATATGAATAATCTTTATGGGAAAATTTGATTCTAAGCTTAAAAATTATCAAGGCTCTAAGGATTTAGCTCAGGAGATAAAGGAGAACTGAAGAACACAAATCGACTGAAACACTTTAAAAATCAAGTAAAAAGCATACAGAAGAATACATTTCCAAAAGGGAAAAAAATTTAAAAAATAAAAAGGCTTTCAGATTATTGTTTACCAGAACAATTTTGACAGAAACATAAAGTAGAAAACATACCTTCTGCACCCTCCTCCCTTTCACATAACCAGCCATTTAAAAAAAAAAAAAAAAAGATTTGGGTTTCAAAGGACTTCTGGGGATTATGAAGTCCAGCTTCCTGTCAGAAGCAGGGCCAGCTTCAAAGCCAGATCAGCTCCCCAGGGCTTTGTTGAGCTGAATTCTGACACATTCTCGAAGGAACCTGCTTTGGCAGGGGGGTTGGACCCGATGATCTCTTGAGGTCCATTCCAACCTCTACAATTCTGTGATTCTGTGATTCCTTGGATGGAGAATAAATAGCAACCTGTTCCAGTGTTTTACTATTCTCACAGTGAAAATCTTTCTCCATATACCCAACGAGAACTTCCTGTATTGCAATTTGGTAGCTGCTACCCCTTGTCTTTTCACTGTGCACCTCTAGGAAGAGTCTAGTTCTACTTTCCCTACAAGGTATCTTTTGTTCTATGGAAGGATACTTTCAATTCCCAAACAGCCTTTTTGTCACCAAAATCTCCTAACACTTTAAGTTTCTACAATTTGATAGCCTATTATAAATATAAAATTCTGCAGTACAGTGAACATGTAAATACAAGGACAGCACAAAGCAGTCCACCATTTAGAATGAGTTCTTAATTTAAATTCCAAAATTATCAAATAAAAACAATTTAAGCATTTCTGGAAATTTCAATTCTTTCTACAAATGAATTCAAATCTACCAGCAATACAGACAGTCAAGGTTACAAGAACGAGGGAACACAGATATGACAACCATGATGTAATTGTCATATTTACCTGCTATTGATGTGGTGAATCAGGGTATAAATTACATCACGGAGGACAAAAGCCCATGCTCCTCCTAAACCATCTTTTATCTCTTTAAGTAACAGACTAACAAAGAAATGATATATTATAAGAACTCTGTGTCTCTTGTAGACGTTGTTTGTATCTGATGCATGTTTACACAGGGCTAGAAGAATTTTCTGGAATGAATCCTAAAAATAAATAGAAATATGAATAAAAAGATCATTCATAATGCCAAAAGAGATACACTTAATATCAAGAAGAAAAAAAAAAAGCTAAGCAATAGGGAGACATATATATATGGCCAAAAAGGTTAAAAAGATTTAAAGAATTTATTCCACTGGCTGGCAGTACTAACTTTGATGCTTAAAAGCTTTATACAAACATGCTTCATAATTTTTTTTTTCTTATTTTTAGATTCTTTATGGATGGGCAAAGTAAGCTGTGTTCTTCACAACATACGCAATAAAATAGCATTATCTTTGTAAAGATCAGTTTCTAAGGAATTATGTTAGAAGACTGGAATACGTTTATGCTGCATCATTTTATATACCTTCCTATTTGCTATTAACGACAGAAAATCAAATGTCTGAAAATACGACAGACTACAGAATTTCACACTGTCATTAAGGGAAGCTAACTTTAATATCTGAATTGTAGTCAGTAATTAGAAAAAAACTGTCCAAACATAATTACTTTAGAATGTTTTTCAGACATATGCCAAATAAATAAATTACATCTGAATTGTATCTGGAATACAGACATTTCCCCAGCCTTTAATATAATTCCATTTATACATTACTGTATATGCATTATATAATGCAATTATACTCTAAGCCCTGGAATTTTTGTAAGGTTACCATATCCCGGAACTTAGGACTTCTTCCTTTTCACAAGGCAAAAAAGAGAACAAAAATGTGTCTAAGTTTGTATTTTTTCCTCAAATATACATGATGAAAACGTCTAACTAAATTTAAATGTAAATTTAAATGAATTTTATATTCTAAAGGAAAAAAAATGAAGTCATTATTACATACTTTACATACTTACAGGGCTCTTAGTAAGAACGGCTACAAGACTTTTTAATTTGCTTTTATGACAGCTGCTAATATAGTCCAAGGTTGCCTTAATCACATAAGACGGAAAATGAGGAGGATTAGGCGAAGGATCCAGTTCCCTGCATGAATAAATAAGAGGCTTTTTTTTTTTTCAAGAATCAAACCCCATGTGTTAAATGAAATAAGTCTCATGGAATAGATGGGTAACTGCTAGGAAATCCTTTCTGCTTTCAATAAGTGAGAAGCTCTCAAAACATCAAGCAGAGTGACATACTTCTTAGTTTTAACTCTGTTGCCCCTATAAGGCAGTTTTTAAGGTCTCATTTCTCCTTAACACTCTTTTATTCTTTTTTTGAAAGATCATATTGCTAAAAAAAAAAGTCTAATATAAGGTACTGTAGTGGGTTTACGTGGCAAGGTTTTGGTAGCAGGGGGCCATGGGGGTGGCTTCTGTGAGAAGGATCTAGAAGCTGCCCCACGTTTGGTAAGGGCCCCACTGCTGAGCAGAGCCAAGCCAATAAGCGATGTTGTTTTGCACCTCTGAAAGAGCATATTTAAGACAGGGAAAAAAAAACGCTGCACCACATAGCAGCTGGGAGAGTGAGAGGAGTGAGGAACAGCCTTGCAGGCGCCAAGGTTAGTGAAGGAGGGGGAGAGGTACTCCAGGCACCGGAGCAGAAGTCCCCTGCGGCCTGTGGTGAGGACCATGGTGAAGCAGGCTGTCCCCCTGCAGCCCATGGAGTACCACGGTGGAGCAGGGTTCCACCCTGCAGCCCGTGGAGGAGACCATGGTGGAGCAGGTGGACCTGCACCGACGGAGGCTGCGGCCTGTGGAAGACCCCTGCCGGAGCAGATCCCGGGCCGGACCTGTAGCCCATGGAGAGGAGCCCACGCAGGAGCAGGTGACCTGGCAGGAGCTGCTGCCCGGGGGGGACCCGTGCTGGAGCAGTTCGCTCCTGAGGGATGGACCCCGTGGTACGGACCCATATCTGGAGCAGTTCTTGAAGAGCTGCAGCCTGTGGGCAGCCCACGCCGGATCAGTTCGGCAAGGACTGCATCCCGTGGGAGGGACCCCACAGCACAGGGGACGGGAGAGACCGAGAAGGAGCAGCGGAGAAGAAGCGCTATAGACTGACCATAACCCCCATTCCCCCCATTCCCCTGCGCCGCTCAGGGGGAGGAGGTGGAAGAGGGTGGATGGGGGGGAAGGTGCTTTTGGTTTCTTTCCTTTGTTTCTCGTTTCTCTAGCTTGTTATTAATAGGCAATAAATCTTACTATCTCCCTACGCTGAGTCTGTTTTGCCCATCATGATAATTACTGTGCGATCTCTTCATCCTTATCTCAACCCTTGAGCCCTTTTCATCGCATTTTCTCCCCGTTCCTCTTTGAGGAGGGGGAGTGAGAGAGCGGTTGTGGTGGAGCTCAGCCGCCCACACGAGTAAAATCACCACAGGTACCTTGGAGGAAAATCTAAAAATGAAAATGAAACTATTTTTGGCATTCAAATATTTCTATTAGCTAGGAATTAGTTAATCCAGCATTGTTTAAGCAATTTTCTTACCAAGGGCAAGAGCAGCCACTACAGGAACTGCTAAGAAAAGGTTCAGTTTCACTTCCGACTTCTAAATATTTACAGACCTTTGAAAGAATGACTTGAAATTGTAGTCATTAAAACCTGGCTAATTTTACAGCAAGTAAAATTCTACAGGGTGGCTTTCCTTCCCAGTTTAAACTGATCTAATCCAACATTGCCATAGTCCAGAGCTTATCAACATACAATGGAATTCTCTTGCCCACCTATTTATTCTTTCCATTAACTGACATATTATAGAGAGATTCCCCTTTACTGATAACACGGAATAACTATTTAGAAAGGATGCACACAATGTATCATCACTAATGAAAATAAAGTCCACTGATTCTCAGCGTCAAAGTTACTTCTTCTTATGCCTGAAGGGCACATTTTAATGCACAATTTTATACACATACACCCATACACAATGTTATACAAATACATAAAAAAATCTACAAATTTTTAAAGATCTACAAATACCTACCCTATGTATTTACTCAGATGAGACCCTTCACCCTCCTCATTAGGTGGCTCATGTAAGGTCATCAACAGTTCAACCACAATTTCTGATAAATTATTATGAGATAAACTGTCAATTTCCTAGAGGAGGAAAATAGTATTTTAGTAACAAAAAAAATAGCTAAAATAATTTAACACTTTTTTTTTCCTTCTGTGAAAACCCATCTTTTCTTGCCTGGATTCTCTATTTGTTGAATTAGCCAAAACACACAATTTATTCAGAAATCACACCTGGCTAGGTCTTACCTGTGACAGTCACAGGTAGAACAATTGCTTCCCTAGCATTTGGAAAAAAATAAAAGTAAGATTAATCTTACTTCTCGTTCTGTATACAGTCTGCCTCTGTGGAAGAAGGAGAGCCTTCAGAAAGTATTAAAAATATTTTAAGAGAAAAACATGACTTACATAAAGAGATACATAACAGGGGAACTCAGGCTTGTATAATTAAACTTCTTTTTATCACATTCGGAAATAAATTATACTTCAGATACTGTCTGCCTGAAAGATACTATTGAATCCCAATTACTTGAAACATCTGGGATACACATTCAGCTAGCTTGGCTGTATTACAACAATAATCTCGTATCTATAGACTTTAATTATTTTACATTTTTATATATATATAAGTTTCTTTCAAGTCATACCACTCAATTTACACATTTAAAACTGATACCTGTTTCCCTAAGCAATCTTCATCCTTAAGCACGTCATAGACTTTAGAAGCTGTATCTCTTTGCTCTGCTACTTCACTCTTTCCATGGCTTTGATAGGCAAAATACGGGAGGATATTCACAAGTATCTTTGGAAAACAGTCTGCCAAAACCTGCCTCCAGTCTTTTTCAATCTTGTTGGCCAGTGATTTCACATCTTCAAATTGACTTCTAATGACCAGGTGTGGAACCAAAACTTTGTAACAAGACCTACATGTAGTAAATACATTTCCAGAATGTCCTTGAATTGTATTTTTGAAAAAATCACAAGCATAATAGAACAAATACCATTCCCTACTAGATTCCTCTATGACTAAACTTGTAATTATTGTCTAGCTACTACTGCACAAAAAATCTTTGCAGCGTAACTATAGTATACAAGATACTAAGAATACATTAGAAAAGCTCTAAATATGTTTTCCTACAATAAAATCTTGATGCATAACTACATTTAGAAAGTTGAAACCCTGTGTCATAATTGTAAATAAATCTAGATAAACTGCTTTCATATAGCAAACTTACCTGTAGAATTCCTCAAGGCTAGTATAGTTCAGAAGAACGTAAGGAAAGGCAGACAGGTTATATCCACTGTCATTTATTTTCAGCCACTCCACCACCAAATAGTCTAAATGTGATGTCATGAAGTCTTCTATACTTTTATAGCCAAAAATGTCAGATACTTTTTTCAAAACCTGTGCATTAAATAAGATTATAAAGTAGCACAAACAATACATGATATTACAGTATCACAGTATCACAGATTTCTAGGTTGGAAGAGACCTCAAGATCATCGAGTCCAACCTCCGACCTAACACTAAGTACTCCACTAAACCATATCGCTAAGCTCTACATCTAAACGTCTTTTAAAGACCTCCAGGGATGGTGACTCCACCACCTCCCTGGGCAGCCCGTTCCAATGCTTAATAACCCTTTTGGTAAAGAAGTACTTCCTAACATCCAACCTAAAACTCCCCTGTCGCAACTTTCGCCCATTCCCCCTTGTCCTGTCACCAGGCACGTAGGAGAACAGACCAACCCCCACCTCTTTACAGCCTCCTTTAAGGTAACTGTAGAGAGCGATGAGGTCGCCCCTGAGCCTCCTCTTCTCCAGGCTGAACAAGCCCAGCTCCCTCAGCCGCTCCTCGTAAGACTTGTTCTCCAGATCCCTCACCAGCTTGGTCGCCCTTCTCTGGACTCGCGCGAGCACGTCCATGTCCTTCTTGTAGCGAGGGGCCCAAAACTGAACACAGTACTCGAGGTGCGGCCTCACCAGAGCCGAGTACAGGGGCACAATCACTTCCCTAGACCTGCTGGCCACACTGCTTCTTATACAGGCCAGGATGCTGTTGGCCTTCTTGGCATAGTGAAAGTGATATTACGGCATGTCCTTCCCACACCCTTTTAATGCTTATTCCTGTAACTCAATTAGTAGAAAGTGATAAAATTGAGAGAACACACACATCAAAAAAATGACCAGCATGACAGACTGCAGTATGAACAGCAATTGTATGAACTGCAGTATGAACACCCTTATGAACAGCAACGTAAAAGTTAACCAAGACACATACCTTCTTCCAATACATTGCATATACATATACTGCATATTTTCCACACTGGAAAACTCAACTTACTTTTAGTGGATAGAAAGAATTTTTTAATGAGCTCTGAAATCTTTTATGTACAAAAATCTATTTGTGTTTTAGATCTGTACTTTTAAGGTACAGGTTTTACTATTAAAATTGCTTTTTATGATATTATTTCTGTGTTAATATTACACAGGTCATTAGATTTAATCACAAACTCATTCAGATATTTAAGTCTCGCATTAGGCATGCATTGCATTAAAAAATTTAACAACTTTCAACATTGACAAAAGCATTTTGCACCATTACAATTTTGCTTTGCTTCACTTATAACCTAAATATAAACCAGAAATTTTTACTTGCCTTCTTCACAAGGTGAAGTTCTAACCCATTCTCTTTCACAGACTGGCAAATAGCAAACAAAGCTTGCTTTTCGCATACAGGACTGCAGCACAGAACCATGGTCACGAGCATCAGCAAAACTGCTTTTCTATTACACTGCTTATCCAAAAGATCTTCAGAACTTGCATCACCACTAACCTGCAGGAATAAATAATGAAGAACTTACATAAAAATTCTGTTAAGACAATCTAATTCTGTTAAAACAAACTGATTGTTAAAACAATCAATTATCTAGAGAACTACATTAATAAGTTAGAACAAAGGGTGCTGATACGAACACTTCTGAAAATCTTGCTTTGGTTGCTTAAAAATTAAATCCCCCAGCTGTCTGCTCCACCTCTCAAACAGAATTTACTGCCTCCAGCATGTTAGCATACATGCTTGTACCTCATATACTCCAGTTCATATGTAGTATTAGCAACTCAAACAAAGGCAACACATTTAGCAGATAAATGACTGATGCACTAACAAGTCTCCTTTTGATCCTCTGTAAAATTTACTGCCTCTAAAGCAAACACAGCAGCAGGACTTTGCTCAAGTTTTTTTTTAATTAGTTTCCTAAAAATAACATGTATATTACCATGTGAGAAAAAAAAGCACAAACCACTGATGCATACAGGGAAGAACCACCTTGTGATTCAAATACAGTTCTTCCTTTTCTAATGCACAGTGTTGACTAGTGACAAATTCTGAATAAAAGTAACATGAAACTGAACCAAGGACAGAAACTAATGAGAGATGACAGCAAGGTGAGGTGACAGAGCAGAGAGCCGAGGCAACAGAGAAAACAGATGAAACAACGAAGAGCTGGAGCAGCAGAAGTCTGTAGGCAACAAATGGAATGAGATCACAGAGGGATGAGGCCTCAACTGCAAACCCAAGCTACAGGACAGCAAGCCAGTGCAACAAAGAGAGAAAACACAACGAATAGAGATAGCATGTGGAAATATGACAGAGCAACAGACAAAATATTATGGAAAATGTAAATGACTAGGCATGGTAGTAAGGAAGAGGAAAAAATGAAAGACACTAATAGAAATAATAACAGTTAAAGAAATTCTGCAGTAATATACACCACTACATTTTCAGTTACTGCAATAAAAAAAACTTTTCTTTTACTTGAATTTTTGTCTGAATATTTTATATTTTAAGCAAATTTTAATTTTGTGGAAATCAGTGTCCTAATACCACTGGAAACCTTACCTTACCGAAATTTAATGTTCTGTTTTTATACTACCTAAGTACATAATTTAAATTTACATTGCCACCTATTCACTGCTTATATATTGTCCAGAATAGTATGGTTCCATTTTTCTTTGATTCTTAAGTGTTACAGTAGTGAAATCTGCAACAACAAGTAGCATTATACAGTCCAAAGCATACGCTCAAAAAGCTGACAGATTTTTAACGTGGACAAAACAGAGACTGACTGAATGTATAATGGATTTCCTGTCCACCACCTTGTTCTACCACCTCAGATTACCAGCAACCATGAAGAATTAATATTCTTGGAAAGCTAAACACACTTATTTCAAAAGTCATCGTATTCACAACCTGAAAGTTTGGCAAAACTAATGACTAGATCTTGTTACCAGATTGCTCATTCCTTCCTGAACTCTGAGATAGGCATTCTCAAAAGCCTTTTGCTGGAGCTTCAAGGGAAGAGGTTTTGACAATCCAGAAGAATCTTTCTGTTTCACATCTTGAAACAAACTTCAAAAAAACAATAATTATTAGCATAACATTTAGTCTACAGAATTGCTGCATATTGTGCATAACAAATAATAAGATTCTGCTTTTCTATACACTCCAATTTTCTTCTTAACTTTCTTGTATATAGCAGTCCTTCCTTCCTCTCCCTCAAACTTTATCAGTAACAGGAAGAATATCTGCTGGGGCTAAAAGCTGGAAAGAAAGTTTCCCAATCTCTGCCAGTGCAGAATCCAAACTGCAATTAGTTGTCACAATGGCACATTCCACCTCATGAAGTATGTTGGGAATACATTTATTAAACAAATGTACTTGTATAAAGAGTTTCTCAAATACATATATATATATATATACACATACACACATAGTATATAATTCATATATAGATATACATGTGTATATATGTATATACATATATTATACGTATTAAGTATATATTTTTTTTTAAAGGCCCAACTCACTCTGCTACAAAAATTGGAACATCATAGTGGATTGGACCAAACGTCATTCTAGCCATTTCTAAGTGACCAACAACAGATACCTAAGAAAGATCATCATATGCTTCCCTTGTATGTATAGTAACACCCTTGAATATATCCTAATACTTGACAACATGGGACCTAGGCAGATCATGAGTTAGAAGTGGTGACTATATTTAGTATCATTCGATGGTTTTCTCTTTCATGAATTTGCCCAGTCACTTTTTGAGCCCCTGTAAACTTTGGGCATCCAGACTGTTGAACATAGTAGGATAATAATCAGCATAATTGAATATTGTATGAACTAAATCATATTTTCTTAGAATCTTGAATGTGTTAGCTTCACTTGATGTCCCCTAGTCTTTAAACTGGAAAAGACTCCCTATCTTCATTTTGTTCCACTCCATATTTTGTAATATAATATCTTGGGCAATTCAACTCCCTTTATGCTGAAAGGCTACAATTTATACAACCAATTGATGTGTGTAAAGTGTTCCTTACTTTTGAACATCCCTTCTCCACTCCTATTCCAGTTCCATTATATCCTTTCTGAGATATGGAGAAAGAACTGTACATAGTATTCAAAAATACAAGATCCTTTGAAATAGTCTTCATGCTACAAAATGTGCCCAACTTATTTCTAGAGGATAAACAACTATTTCATATTCTAGTTTTGCATAACGTATCTAATGCAAAAACTACAATTATATGCAGTTTATATATATGTACATAATTTTATATATATATATACACACACACACACATATATACACACAGAATACTTCATAGGCTTTTATATTCCCTCAAGATCAATGCTGCAGAACTACTAGAAACAGCAGCTATACAGTAGCAGAAGTAAGACCCAGTTAAAGTGAAAATTACTGTTATAAACAGAAAAAAGATCTACATTATCACCTGGTAATTGACTTTGCAGCAAGAATGCAAACTTGATGGTGACTATCTGCGAGAAAATGTGGGAAAGCATCACACACAGGAAGATCTCCATCTTTTACGTTAAGGATAGCCCACTTGGAATAAGGATCAGCCTGAAGAAAATGAATATTGAGGTTTAAAATATACAGAATACTTACAGTGATATACTTACTGATATATGCAAAAAAAATCTTTAGACACTGTTTTCAAGCACACCTTAAGTATATACTTAACATGCTAATGAATGTAAGAAAAAAGGGGATTACCTCAAGCAGGGCTTTCATGCAGTTTAAAAGTGCTACTCTCACTGGTGCCGTGCATCTCTTTCCTTGAGATAGCTTCCTAAAATACGGAACATTTGAATAAATGAAAAAGTTGCCAACTATTTTGAGAAAAAGTCTAACAAGTTAATTTTTGCTGCTTGCAGTTCATTCTTTTGTGCTTAATAGTTAAGTTTGGCAGGATTTGATGATTTTCCTGGTAATATACAATAATAAGCAATATTAATTTTTGATTGCTGAAGTTATCACTTGTTATACTTATCCAGTACTTGTGATACTTATCCAACTGAGAGTAAAACCTTTGTGGATATACAACTGTGTAGTGTTTATTTCTGTAACGTTATCATCTTAAGGACTGTAAAGACACTTTGATACAAATATGACACAGAAATCTGGAAAGTTAAATGCTGGATAAAGGAAAAGCACATGGACTCATGGGATACCAATAGCAAGACACACAACAGCACTACAGTCATCACATGGATAACGAAGTCAAAAATCTTATGCCCAGCAAACAGACTTCTGCATTAAAGAGATAAAACATACCAAAAGGCTCCAATAATTGTCAAAAATTGCCCTTGAGCATCCCCTGTCTCTTCTGCATGTTCGCTGGACTGGCCCAAACTTACTGCTATAGGCAGCAAATTGTTTAGAATTACTTTACAAACGTCTTGGTCTCGACGGTAAAAGGAACACACAGCGCTGTGAAAGAAAGAAAGAAAAAAAATCTTGACCCACTAAACAGCCCTCAAATCCTGCAGCTGTTGAACTAAAATAGCTCTAATAATGCTAAAATAGTTTCTCTCTTACGAAAGAGGTCTAAGAAGCATAAGAACTTCATCTTCAGGCAAGAGATTTTCTTCAGTAGGAAGCTCCTTCAAAAGGACCAAGTACTGGGGAAGACAACCAAAAAAAAAAGAACCAAAATGGAAAATAATTCTTAAGAAAATAAGTAGACAACAAGAAAAACTAAACGACGTTTTCAGTAACTGTCACATAAAATGTCATCATGCAGCAAGGATACCTAATGTCAGCTCTTACGCGTTAGAATCCTACCATCTTTTTATGCAGACTGTCACACTAATATTGCTCATGAAATTTTTGGTTTTGGCAGCCAAAAATATTTCCTTTGTAAACTAAAACACAGATCCTATTCTATGACAGAGACCATTTCTAGGTATTTAACAAATAATTAATGATAAAGGCAAGATGTTTATACTTCTCAGCTATTTGTTTTCTAATTCACAACAAATTCTAACTGCTCCTTCCCCGCCTACCGTGGCACACTTCAAAACATCAGAAGTAGCCTTTTTCTGGTCTTCTCAGAGGACTGACAAGAGAAAGGGCATCAAGAATATACAATTTTTAAAACAGTACAGGAACAGAGGTGAGTCTTCTGTAAAATAATCTCCCACTCACCGTGTGCAGATGCAATGGCTTAGCACTGTCAAAGACACTCCGATCAGTTAACATTAACAGCTTCCTCCGTATATCAGAGGCTCGGAAGCTCACTGTCCGAGTTTGGACTGTAGTTGCACAAATACATAAGAATCTCAAAATTTCAAGGAGGAGTAAATCCTGTTTTGTCAACTGTTCTTCAGCTAATGGACTCACAGCACCTGAAAATAAGGTTCACATGTAAGAAATGCCTCTCCAAGTACAATAAAAAAGTTTTATAACATTTTATGTATTTACAAAACTAAGTTCTTATAATAGACAGAGTACTAGCAACCTTTATTTGTTATCGAACAGATACTGCAACAGTAGTTTCTTGAATGCTTTCTACATCTAAAAAGGCCCTCTTTAAAACAGATGCTTTCAATTTTATGTGCTCATACAGATGGCTTATTTCTCCCGTCAAAGTACAATGAACACAGCAGAACCATTTTTTTTATGCCGTTCGCTATTACTTCGGATGTATTTTAAACTACAGATTCAAACTGTATTCAGACAGATTTCCCCAACAGTGAAATTACGACAATTACCACTATATTAATGTCCTCATCCAAATTTCAATTATAAACTAAAAGAAATAGTTACAAATGTCATTTCCTGTCACATTTAGAGCTCTGCCACATTTAGAGTAACTTTCTGCAATCCCACACTTTAGAACTATTTATTGGATGGCTGGAGAAGATATTTCTAAAGACATTTATTCAACACAGTGGAGAAAACAGACCAGCTCTTTGTTGCAGTAGCATAACACCATGATTTCCTTGTCCTTCAATAACAAAACAGAAACTATAGTCCTGATTAGAAACTAAAATACGCATCGCTTTAAGAAAGAAATTAAAATGAAAGAGAACATCAGTACTTATAGGTCTTAACAGCAATAAACGCCTGTCCCAAGGACATACAAATTCATGTTCCTCCTCCTACTGGTGCAAGATGCAAGAAAGCTGACCTTGCCAAGAATTACTGATCAGCAAAAGGAGAAGTGAAAGAGGACTACTTTTAAGAAAATGAAGCACAATCTAATGACAGAGACGGGTAGTCTACAGACACACCTTCTCTTCTTTTCCAAAACTTCTAACTTTGAGCAAGTTAACTAGTTTCTTGCATTTCACTATTTGTAAAATAAAAATAAACTTCTCATTTCCAGATGAGCTGGAGTATTTGATTAATATCTTTAAAACACTAATGAAGTATAAAATAATTATTGTTTAGAAAGTACCTGGTTCAACTATTACCTGATTAAAAGCAGAACAATATGATACCTAACTGTCATTCAAGGAAGGAACAATTTGTAAAAACAAGGCAGGAGAGCGGGGTCTTAATCTTTTGCATATAGTTTTGGACACAGAGAAAGCTCACCTGTTACATTTTGCATGTCAGCAGATTCATTTGTACCACTGATGTCAGTCACTGAATGACCATCAAACAGATTATCGGATACCTGGTTATCTGCTTCCATTATACTCTCCTCAGGATCATGCCCCACTACATCCCCTTCTCCTAAGTCACTTGGTTTTCCAGTAAATGTCATCTGACAAAAACACAATATTCTTTTAAAGTTGGCTTTTAATGACAGTAGAAAACACATAAGCACAGAACAAGGAAAGACACTACAGTTTTCCAGTCAACTCAAACAGGTGAAGAAAATAAGGGCTACACTGAAGCGATGAATTTCACTCTGTTATAAAACTGTCTTCTAAACATGTGAATTGTATTTGAACTATTCTCTTTAAGACGTAAGCTTCCTGAGACAGAAACATGTTTTTGTGTTTTAGATGGTGCCAAGGATATTTTTAGTATTTGAAAAACAATTCTCTGGAAGACTCCGAACTTCCCACCATACTCTATAATTACACAGAAACGAAAAGGCGGTGTAGGGCCTTTTTGAGGGCACAGTAATTACTACTTTCCCTACTAGATGAGAAGCTAACAGAAGGTACGTTTCTCAGGTTCTCCTCACCTCAAAAAAAAAAAGGATTTTGCCTACCTAGACCTGACTACAGCACAATCTGCCAAAATTAGAAGTTTCACGAGTTGTAGTAAACACAGTGATGTGCCACCCTATTACTTTTGTCAGTGAGAAAGGAGAGCCAGTTACAGTTCAAAGATTTAATATCTACATAAAAATATCTTTACAGTGTTTTTTAACACACATAAATCCATCAAACTAAAAAAGAAAAAAGTTCTTAACATTTCCACATGCATTAAAGTTAAACGTCATGTTATAGAAATTCTTTCTATGGCATAAAATCTATATATCATTTAACACTAATAAAGTATTTAAAAATTCCAAAAATAGCATGTTTTTTAATGTGAACAGGCATGCTAACATTGATCAAATGTTATCCACTTGTCCTTATTTTTCCCCTATGCCTGTGTTCAAAATATACAAATGTTAAATAGAAATGTTGCCGGTTAGAAATCTCTGTAAAACTCAATGTACTTCAGTTTTGTTTTTTTTTCCAATAAGTATCGTATTTTGTTTGCCTCCAAATTATTATACCATAAGAAATATACCATTTCTGCATTCAGAAACACAGGGAATGTACTTACCAGATTTTTGCAAATATCTACAAGATCATTCATAAATTTTGATGTTAACAAACGCAGGAATAAATTGGACAGCATCTTATTAGCACTGTTCTGTAAGAAAGTAAGATGTACAGATAGGTTAATTCACTTTTTTCATGTACCACACATGATATCCAACTTTGTGATCTCATTAATGAGGAAAGAAACAAAAAATTACTTTATAAGCTTTACCTTGGTACAATTGCATAAACATTTTGTACACTGCATTATCAAAGTCCTCAGTGAGTTGATCTGGGCATCTTCATTTAGTTTCTTTCTTGAGTTAGAAATGCTTTCTCCAGCATAATGAATGAGAGACTAATAAAAATACAACAAATATCTCAGTTAAATTCCTTTATATGTTGGCACATGCACAGCACACACACAGACAAAAGGACGTTAATTCTCATTCATACGCATTCATACATTCTGATTCATACAGCTTTGATATTTACAGTGTGCATCAGTGAGTTTGGGCACATTTTTTTTCCTTTTTTTTCCAAACATTCTGCTCCAGAAGCGACAAATAAATGGCACAGACCTGCCTGAAACACTGATGTTTTCATCATGAAAGAAAAATATGGTATCT
This sequence comes from Anser brachyrhynchus, assembly GCF_964034855.1. NCBI lineage: Eukaryota > Metazoa > Chordata > Aves > Anseriformes > Anatidae > Anser > Anser brachyrhynchus. Next base: position 194,800,774 of record NC_137694.1, read on the forward strand.
GTCCATAATGTAAAGTTTTAGGATTCCATATTTAAGTGCAAAACCACCTCATACAACAATAAAAACAACAATAGCTGTCTTCATACTGGCTTAGACCATCTTAAAAAAAATCCTGCATGAAAGACCTATAAATGAAAGGAATTTTCATCCTAAGTAGTCCTTTTGCCCAAAAATCCTTGATTATTTTATCTTTTTAAAAGGGGTGATAGAGAAACATACCAATATTTAGAATCTGTAAACTTGTTATATTGGTATATTGACAGAACTCATTGACTTTTTCAGCAGCAGTAACGTATTTAAACCTCTCTCCTGCTTTTTTTTTTTTTTAAGCAGAAATCAAGGGAAATATCCATGGTCTGAAGGTGTGTTAATATGAATAGAGTTTTTAAAATGATTTTATATTTAACGATCTACTTTAAGTTGTTTGCAAACACATTGCTGCTTACCTTAGCTTTCTGGAACAACTCTGATTTACAGGCATCCTCTTCTGTAAATAAACCAGTGTAGCAGTAGCAGCCAAGAACACCAATTGAGAGACTGACACATCGAACAAGATGTTCAGCAGCAACATGCCTAGACTAAATTAAACACACACTATAAGCACCATTGGTTTAATATGATTTTTTTCAGAAAAATACAAATTCTTTAGTCTCTTTTCAACACTTGTATATACTTATTTTGTCAGAATGAATGAAGCTTTGCATTCTAGTGTTCTGCATCTTGCATTTGTCTTAGGTCCCCAGCAAGTCCTTTTGGCTCTCCACGTTATAATATTCTCTGCATCTCTCATGGCCCTTACACCTCCCTCCTTCACAATAGTTTAAATTCTCCCTCTCCTTTAGGTTCCATCATAGTAATAATTTCAGCTCTCCTCATGTGTAAGGAGTCAGGGAGTCAGAGAGCGGTTGTGGCGGAGCTAAGCTGCCCAGCCGAGTAAAACCACCACATCAGGACAAGAGATAGCATGAGCCTAGTCATGGACTACCACACATTCCTACCACTGCCTCTTGCTATCTTAGTAAATTCATAAGTTTCTTCTTAGCAGTAACAAACAAATGGCATATAGGGTTGTGAATGCATGCAAATCTACTGCAGGAACATTCTGGAGACCCCTTTTTTACCCGTCTAACTTACTTGGATCAAAGAAGAAGAAAGAGCAGATGAATATTTTTACTTTCTCTGGGAGAGAGACCAAAGAGGATTTGTTATCACATTCTTTAAAAATATGTATCTATAAAAAGATGGAGAAACTCATGCATACACACTGTTTACATATGCGAAACCAGGAAGAGGTTTTACAGTGCCTAACTGACATGCCTTGTTTCAAACCTTTGCACTGCCTCTTTTGTCTCACCAAATATTATAGGACCTTAACAACAAGTTGCCAAGGAGGCACAGCACTGTATCAAAATCAAAGCTAGCCTGTCAAAGGAGCTGGAAACTTAAAAAGCCTGCTGCTTTTGTCTTCATCAACTTTTCACACCATTAGGCTTTGGCTCTTCTTCTGCAAGTCAAGATTTTTCTCCAACGGAAAGATCCTGTTGTTTCAACAAGTGGAAGATATAAAATGGATCACAGGATAATCCAGGTTCAAACAGACCTCAGGAGGTCTCTGGTCCAACCTCCTACCCACAGCAGACCAGCTCTGATGTCAGATCAGGTTACTCTGGGCTTGATACAGTCAGAGCTTGAAAAGCTCCAAGGATGAAAACTACACAATCTCTCTGCACAAGCTGTGGCACTGCTTGACTGTCCTCAAGCTATAACACTTTCCTTGCACCAGTGTGACTTTCTTGTTTCAGCTTATGCCTGCTGTCCCCGACCCTCCTGCAATGCACCACTGTGATGAGCCAGGCCGTGTCTTCCAGATAACTTTATAGGCACTGGGAGACTCCCTCAAAGCCTGTTAGGTCCCCCCAGAGCCATCCCTGCTCCAGGCTGAACAAGCCCAGCTCCCTCTGTGTCTGCTCACAGCTCAAGTGCTTTAGCCCTTAATCACCTCAGTGGCCTTCACTGAATGCACCAAGTGTCTTGTCCTGGGAGGCCCAAAACTGGATGCAGCATTCTAGACACAGAGGGCACCAAGAAGAGGAGGATAATCATCTGCTTTGAGCACTGGCTGTGCTCGTTAATACAGCCTGTATTTGCAGCTTTCTATGCCTTTACACTGCTGCCTTTTTACAAAACCTATGTGAGACCTCTGTGCCTCAGGCAATCTTGGTTGAAAACTGGCAAGAGCTTAAAGCATTACAGGGGCACAGAAGTTGAAGCAAACATCTCAAGAAGTAGTGTAACAAAAATTTATGTAGCAACTTCTACACAGCCTGTAAAGTAGCTTCCTACATACTTGAGGAAATTACAGTTTGCCAATGATGTACAAAAGCAGACTTCTGTTTCATATTATTGAAGACAGTTTGTAAAATGTTTGCAGTTCATTTTTAGCAACGAAAGAAATGAAAATCTCTATACTTTTCCTTGAAAATATATTGTTTGGGAGCACACCTATAAGGATGCAACAGTAATTTCTAACTTACCTCAGGAGCATAGCTACTTAAAAGCTTTTCTGACATTGTTGAAAGGCAGTACTCCAGTGTTTCCCTAAGATTTTGGTTGATGGCAAGTCTCGAACCAGTCACATTTTTATCTGCAACGTTTACTGCAAAGTTAGTGAAAATATCCATTTCATCAAATGTTGTCTGTAGATACAGCTCTTCAACATCAGAAAAATCGCTTTCTTCTTTTCCTTGGAAGTGCTGCACACTTGAAGAAGAGACATTGTTTTTACTTTAGCAGCCAATATATGAACACAAGTCCTTAACACTATTATTTAAATGTTAAAAAAGAGGCAAAATAAAATTTTTAAATTTAAAATTTTAACTTCTGTTAAAAAGTTAATGAAACTGGTGAATCTTTTATTTCTGAGGTGACTTTCACCATGGAATGGATACTTACCATTTCGGCTCTGTCTGAAGAAACTACAAGGAAAAATAAAGCCTGTATATGCATCATAAGTTCTACTGCAGCTCACGTACCAACAATTGGTTTGTGTTGAGATAGCTGACATCAATCTACTTCACATAATTGCAGCATAAATTCACAAGAAGCCTGAAACTAATGTTTTTATCTTTCATTACAAGAAGTTATACACACTTTAATTTCATTAAGAGGAAGCTGGATATAGTCCAGGAGCTCAAACATATGCATCAGAGAAAGATGCAACAGCATTCTTAGAATGACTCCAAGAGACTTGAGTAACTTGTAACTGGGGCCACAAATACTGAGTAGCCTAAGGACGCAGAAATTAATCACCTAACCTTTACAGATTTCCTCTGATTTTCATGAAAAATCCTAAAGTATATGCTTCCTTTACAATGGAAGTTAATGTTAACAAGCATGAATATATATTTGTATAAAGTTACAAATTATTTGAAAAATATGATATTATGGAGTTAAAAGTATCTAACATATTTGTGTGTAAAGAGACAAATATTTAGCTGTATTGCTTGAGAAACTTATTCCTCCTAAGATATTTTTTTCAGTACGTGAATCTTTGACTGTCAGCAACATCTGCTAATATTTCAACATCTGCTTAGAGCATCTTAACAAATAGCAAAAACTCTTATTTTTATGGGGTACTGACAATGTTGTACAGAAAGATGCAAAAGAGCTCAATGAACATTTATGCATTTCATTGTCTCTGCTTGATAAAATAGCAAATATAAGAAGCATAAATATTTATAATGATTGATTTAAAAACATACCATTTAGCATCATTTTGGAAAAAAATCATAGCAGCTCTACTGTTCTTCATTGTAAGGCTCACAAGAATTTTTTGTATCATAAGATGAGGAAAATCACTGAAAAAAAAAAAGAAAACTATTTTGAATTATTTTGTATTTTTTTTCAATCAGACATGCTCTTGGGATTCCTGTAGTGTGCACAAACACTGACAAGATTCAATGTGTACCTTCAAAGTGGCTTAAATTTTCACTTAAGATTTCTAACACATACTTCCTGTATGTGCTATGCTATGGGTAGATGACTAAACTATGTCCCCAAAAATGATATCCTACAGTAAGCTTAAAAAACCTAACTCTACCAAAGCAGTACCATCATACGGTTCTGCAAATCCACTTTCCCCTGAACAGTCTTCTGCATTACAGGGCAAGTTTACATAAAATTATGCCACGAAGACTCTACCTGCAGAGCACAGGAGGCAACTTCAGACATTCTTCCATTTCTTCCTCCAAACAGCAGGACAGTACCCATTTCATTATTGCCTCCTTTAATACAGAAACCAGATTTCTTTCACAATTACTCTGATCCATTCCTATGTCCAAATTTTCTGGCACTGAATAGGCAGACATCAGTAATGCTAAACAACATACTGCAGAACTGTAATAAAAAAAGGAACAGAGGGCATTTATGAGAAAAAAACAAATGGGTATTTGAGAGAGCAAAGTCAGTATTTTTGCACTTTTGGGGAGCATCAAATGCACAAACAACTTAATAGCATACATACTAGAAAACTCCTTTATTAGAACCTGCATTTTTAAAAGCCATATTTTTGCTAATACAGATGTTTCCTGTTTATTTTAAAGACTGTTTCCGGACACTAATTTCAGAATCAAATATATATGTAGAAGAAATCATACTTTTTAACTTTGAAAAACCAACCACATCTCTTTCAGTCTGATTTTACATTTTTAGTCAGATTTAACATTTAAAAAATGATTGCCTCTCCTCTTCCACCTCTGCTTTTACACTTATGCACATATTTACATCAGTTTCAAGTGCTTAAAACACAGATGTGGCTAGTTCTTAACTACAAATGCAGCCGCAAAAACAACAATAATAATACTTTGAATAATGCACTGGTTTTGGTTACATAGTAAAAAGCAATGTGAATCAGACATGAAATAATATCTTTGCTTCCCGTTTTACCTTGAAGGTTTCAATGGAGGTCCTGAAAATATCTTCCAAAGTTCTTTATCTGTTACAACAAGGTTTCCTTGAATCATAGCTCCAAGTAACCCAAAGCTCTCCACTTCAATTTGCTGAAAACTTATGCTACGAATGGTAAGAGACCAAACTTTTGCCCAGGTTCTCTTGAGCTCTAACTTGTAGGTGCTTTTCAAATCAGTTTTCTGGTTTTGACACAAAGCTACCTCTTTAAGACACTTCAGCACATAAGGGGTCCTTTCTCCACGTCGCTGCTGAGGCAGTAACTGGTGAAGTATATTGAGTAAGGGAGGTAGCTCGCAGTTAGGAAGACTCATGGGATACTTTGATAGTAATCGAGTTGTAATCTGTAACCTTGAAAACACAATGTGAAGCAATCAATATGAATCATACATAAATGTGTCTTCAAAAGTTAATGAACACTGTATTCTCTGATTGCCTTTTCACATTTATATTTTCTAGTATTCAGCTGATTTGTTTATCATCAAAGGTTAAAGATTCAGCAGTTCTACTTTTTCACTTGGGAAGTCTGCCTGTCTAGCCTCACTATCACTAAAAGTTTCTTACAAGCTGACTTCATTGGCTTCTGAACATGAAAAAAAAAATTCAGACAAGAAAATTATTTTTGTCCTTCCGCTAGACTAGCTTGTTACACACTCTGACTCAGGAAGTGACTTCCAGGAAGAAACTACATAAAAATGACAACACTCAGCAAATATGAAAATCAAGATTCATCAAATGAACAAAAAGTTAAGCTGAGAATGGTGAATTTTGAAAGCATTTTGTTCATATCAATGGATGCAACTCCATAGTACTTCTTGGAGACTGCTACCTCTCCTCAGAACAGTGGGCTAACTTCTCAGTCAGGTCCTAAACAGTCACTTTGTCTCAAGAGTGAGCATTAAACACACACCTTGCGCTGCTCACAACCCAATTCACAAACAGCTAGAGTTCTAGTATCCTATACAGCAATTTCCAAGAAAAGTAAAAAAGGGAGGAACGGTGTAAAAAAGGGAGGAACGGTGACAGCAAAATCATTTAGTGTAATCTACCGAAGCTAAAAAGTCAACATTCTTGAGCTTAGGACTACAGTTGGTAAGTCCTGGAAAAACCTAGGTATCTCTACTCTCTGCTAGATTCTTTCGCCTGTGGCAGCCAGTGGAAGATTATGAACAGTTCAGAAGTCCCTAATGTCAACAAAAATTCACCTTCATTGGTGTCCAAGCTAAGATGCCAGGCCGTGCACTTCAACAGTTTTTAGGCAAGGTACTAAGGCAAACTGCGAGAAGTAGTTCAGAACAGCCTAACTGTTAATGGTTGCTGTTCCATGACCCAGCCAGCTTAAGGCAGCAGTAAACCTCAACTTCATTTCCTAATACTCATGAGCTGGATGACACATTCACTTACATGAAGACTGGTAATATCTAGCACAAAAGACAGATAAAAAATAAGAGGCTGTAATATGTTATGCACTGCAACACAATTTACCAGATGCCATTTGTTATTCCTCAGGAAACCATACGTATCAAAATTTTAAAGCAAGAGTGCCAAAACCACTACTCGCTACTTTCCAAATGCTGTGATAATCTAAGCTTACTGCTTAGATATACAGCACGTGCAGACACCTAATTTGAAAGCACAACGTATTCAGGAAAATAATTTAACTTATTAAGATGTCTGTAGTGGTATTTGTTTCATGTAAAGATGTTATTACCAAGGTATGACATCAAAATCCTTCTGTGATCTTTGCAGGTTTTCTCGAATTACCTCCCAGTCTAGTTCAATCCTCCTGCGCTTGCTTGGTACTGTTTCATCACTGGACTGCGAAATGGTATACGACTGGGTAACTTCCAGAACTTTTGTATCCTCTGTAAATACCTTCATGAAGAGAAATTAGAAAGTAAACAAAAAAGAAAAATTGAAATGTCAAACTAAACTGGTCCATTTTTACTGTTTAAAGCCTCTTATGAGGCAATTAAGTGGTATTAGTTATAATTTCTTACTGCAACAGAGTTTATGCTTCCATTCTAATACGAAACACTAGTGAAAAATAGTATAATTTAAAAGTCCAAACACTTCTAACCTGCACAAAAACTAAAAACTAACACAACAGAGCACAGAAAAGGAACTAATACTTCAGTAAATGATCTTTAGGAAGTGTTAAAGACATATTACTTTAAAAAGGAAAATGTACAATACCATAAGTATATACATCAAATTTATATTCAGATAAAAATGTTACCTGATGACAAATATCAGCCATTAATCCAATCAAACTTTCCTTCACAGCAGTAGTTCTTGAGCCTGAAGAATACCTTCCTCTACTGCCTATGAGATTTATTTCATTCACCAGTAAATCATATAGGTTATGTAAGATACTTTGCCATTTTTTAGAGTCATATGCACCTGTACATGCAAGAAAAATTAAAAGATAACATGTGCCACTCACTTCATACAATATATAAACCTAATTAGACAATAAAAAATATAGCAAAAATCAGAGCAGAGCACACAAAACAACAAATGCAGGCCTGCAGAATAAGTCTTATAATGGAGAATGAATGAAGTAAAAAAGTGAAAAAACTTAAAAGATAACTTAATCATAGTATATAAGCATAGGGAAGAATTTTGAAATATTCAATTCTTTATCTAACTAGAAAGACTACAATGAAATGCAGTGGGTAAGCTGTTGTATTGACTAATAGTAAACTCTTTGCCATTTGTAGTCAGTCAAAAATAACCATCTTTTTAAAAAAATAATGATGCTATAACCAAACTAGGCCATGACAGGCAAACAGAAATTACTGAGTGATGTTTTCTGGTCAGTATTATATAGTAAGTCAGACTGCAATCATTTCCTAACACTCATGAGTATATGATACATACGGCAATCTAAATTCAATCTGAACTACTATTCCCTTTGCCAAAGACTTTGTGCTTTGATTTAGTAATAACTTTAGGATAAAAACAACCAAACTTTACAGGACTTAATGCAATTAATGCATACAATTTGCACACAGTGCATACAAATTGAAATTGTAATGCATACAATTTGAAAACTCATTTTCAGTGTAGATCTGTAGAATAAAACTACTGGCAAGTAATCATCATTTCCATCAGCATTTCCAAGACTCGGTAACAAAATTCAGAAAACTAGCACAATAATTTGAGCTATCACATACAGTGCTAGAAATAAAACAGGGAGCTTTCAATAGTACCTTTTTCCTGAGATTTTGCACCCTTTGGATGATGCATATGAACTTGGAGACGAAATAACTCAATTATTGATTCCTTCAAGGAATCTTTTGGTCTATACTGAGTCCATATATAAAGCACTGTAGGCAAAATTTCTTCTCCAATTTTACAAATCCGTTTGCGACAGTTAACAGCAAATGTATTGAAGAAGATATTCATTGCTGCAATAATATGATCCAGGCCCGCAATATTTCTGTCTTGCCTGCAATATAAACCAAAGACTCAAACTTCCAGAATGAATAATCATACTTCTTTTCACACAAATTATTTAAAAGTAAATACTAGCATGTAACTCTAATCTGAATGTTATTTGCCTAACAAGTGCAGAAGTTATTAATAAAGAATTTATTAAAAGCGTTCAAAGACAGAACAATGAAATATGTCTAAAGAGGATTACCTGCTACTACTCGAGTTTAATCCAAAATACTTTAAATAGTTATTATCTATAAAAGCAGGTATTAACATAAAAAGGAACACTTGCAACATACCTCGCACACTGCATTGCTCTTGAAAAGAAGTTAAACACATCACATTTCAACTCATCAGTCTGGAAGCAATATCCCCTCATTAGTGTGTGAATTATCCTAGCCACCAAGACTCTATTCATCTTCCCAGAAGGTGTAAGGTAAAATTGTCCATACAGCATCAGCAGATCTGCAAATGTATTTTGAAAGTATATGTAATAGTGTGGAGATGTTATAAATACACAATTATACATATATAGACATATATTTAAGACATATTTAAGACATATTTAAGAAGATTAAATTAAAATGATTACATTAAAAATGCTGGAAGCAAAATATTACATTAAATATACATAAACCAATTAAATTAAATATACATAAACCACCAAATATCACATTAAATACACATAAACCACCTTTCTGAATTCAGCTGTATGTCATTATCCACTAAAGTTAACCAGGAAAAAAAAAAGAGAGAGAGAGAAAATGAATGTGGTCTTGTCTGCACTGGAAGTAAAGTTATATTCATTCTGAGCCGGGATAAAATCTGTTTTGTGTTACACAGAGCAAAGTGGCTACAGCCATGTGGCCAACTTTCACAACTACTTCTACATTCAACTCTTTCCACTCTACATTGACTGCTTAGAGCAGTGGGCTCCATTTTCTGTGGAATACACAATAAAAGTACTCAGAAGCAATTTACAGCTACAAATACATTAACAAAGAATTTGGTGCAGCAGCAACAGGTCAACAGATCAGAGCAATTGGTACTGAGGCTCCCCGTATTTCCTTCAGAAGCAGTTCAGATAGTTTACTCCAGACCCCAGAGCCACACATCCATACTTTGTATTCATTTAAAAAATTTTCTGAGGGAAAGGTCCCTTCCAAAGATTTTTGCTTTCTTATCTCAAGGCCCATTTAAAATCACCACACCGTCCTTCCGTGAGCATCATGCATATCAGAGTAGCACATCACTGATCCACCATCATTGTAAGTTTAACATGACAAACACAAATGCCTTATTACTATTTGCTTCATGCCATCTTCAAATGACATGATACTGTCCCTCAGTCCTCAAATGGAGAGTAGCCACTGCAAACATCCACACCAGGAATACTGGCTCAGTCCTATGACTTTAGTAGCTGTGCTGGGAGGACGCTTTGAAAGAATGGGCATCCACCTCTCTCAGGCCTCCTTTTCTCTAATAAGATATAAAACCAGAATGATCTTTTGGGAATCCCAGCCACTATGACTGCTTGGCTCACAGTCATGCTCTGAGCTCATATAATCCTTGGGATGCAGAATGACCAATTACCACAAAACTTCCCAATGGAAGGGGAACCACTGGGGCCTTCTGTCAAGAACTGGCCCCATACTTTCACCACCCTTGAATGAACTTCAGGAGTCTGCAGATTTGTTCACCAGACTGACCATCACCTAGACGAGCCTGACAAAACTCAACTCTACTAGCGACTAGTTCGTCAGTTTAGGGTGAACGAGCTCTCGACAGACAGTCAGGATCAAGGCCTCTGAGGTGTTCAAAATATCTTGAATACTCCATGCATGGAGTATCAATGACTTCATCCAGAGTTTTGATCTCAGCTGAACTATGGAGAAGCCAGCTCAGGACAACTACAAAAAAACTGCTAGGGCTACTGTTTCACTGTCGTGCAGGCCTTGGTAGATTTATGAACATCTTGGCAGGGTCCTGCAGGACTTAAAATGCCACCTTCACCAGGTCTTTCATAACTTGGGCCTCTTACTCAAAAGCGATACCAACACATTCTTCCCAAGCAGGCATAGGGCCATTTGCAGCACTCAGGTGACTGTATCATGGGAATCAGGGTTGCCTCACAGCCCTACATTACTGGGTCACAAACCTTTAAGCTGGAGACAACAGTGCCAACACCTGATTTAACCGTGTTTCTTCTACATAAAGGGTGGAAATGGAATGTGCATCAGTGATCTCACTGCAAGATGATGGACCCTCAGTAAGAAACTTGAAGCCAGCATTTCCAATGCTCTCAAAACTGGGAGTCCTACACAATTGCAATTGCACAGCAGCTCAAGGCCACAATAGCCCAAAGCTCCCTAACCCAGGGGGGGATTTCTGTACTGAAACCTCCTCAGGTTGGGAAACCACTCCTGCTGTCACACCCACAGAGCACTTTCTGGTTGAACTCGATTCACAACAACTCTCTGTGCTCCCTGCTGACCTCCCCTCAAAGAACACGCACAGAAGGAAAGCAGACAGATTTACGCAAAGCCAAGAATCTAAAGAAGAGTAAGACTTGCGGCAAAACAAGCTAGTCAACAAAAAGCATTAAAAAAAAAAGAAAATTTGATCCCACATCACCAGCTGGTCTGATCTCATAGCTGAGCTTGCTTCAAGGAGGCTGGACTAGGAATCTGGGATGATAAACTATTCTCTGCTTCTGTGATTCCCTGGGAAAGCCAATACAGCCATAACATACACTGAGATCAACAGGTAAGAAGGTAAATACTGCATACGATTTTTTAAAAATCAAGATCTGAATATAGGAAAGGGATAAGTATAACAGCCAGCGATACAATCCATCTTCTGGAGGCCATCAGGGTCTACTGAAAACTAACATTAACAAAATCTTATTAACCTAACCAAACTAAACAAGCAGGCACAACACCTCCATTCATAGAGATACAAAAGCCTAAATTGTAAAAATCATCTCTAAACCCTGCTGTCATGCACCATCCTCCTAGCTCTACTTAAAACACTTGGATAGACAATTTGTGAACCAGTCCCCCACACAAGTCATTGGAGCAGTTGCAGTCCCCTTCACTTTTTGACTTGTCTTTTTTCTCCAAGTCCAATAGGTTGCACATCAGTCACTGCTTAAGAGCATTGTCTACTGTCTTTTCATACTGGAACTGCTACTCCTGCCACCTCTCTAGACTTTCACGTTCCCAAGCCTCCGTCAAGCCTCATCTAAGTGAGCCAAGACCCTTCATGATCCTTTCAAACACAGTTTTCATGCTGTCCTCCATCTCCTCTTCCCACTCTTACCCAGCCCTTATCCTCAGGGTATATTCATCCTCCCAACCTGGAAGTCTAGGACGAGGCTCAGAAGAACCCCCCCACACACACAGTTCAGGTGGAAACAGTTAAGAGACCTGCTGCTTCACCTGGACTGTCACTAGTCCACGGGGCCAGATGGGATCTACCCGAGGGTGCTGACAGAGTTGGCGGATGTGATTGCTGGGCCGGCTTCCATCATCTATCAGCGGTCATGGTCATCCAGACAGGTCCCGGGTGACTGGAGACTTGCTAATGTGACACCCATCTATAAGGGTCGTAAGGAGGAACCAGGGAACTACAGGCCTGTCAGCCTGACCTCGGTGCCAGGAAAGGTGATGGAACAGGTCATCTTGAATGCAATCACACTATGTATGCAGGACTGCCAGGGGATCAGGCCCAGTCAGCATGGGTTCATGAAAGGCAAGTCCTGCCTGACCAACCTCATCTTCTTCTCCTATGATCGGGTGACCACCTGGTAGATGACGGAAAGGCTGTTGACGTAGTCTACCTAGACTTCAGCAAGGCCTTTGACACAGTCTCCCACAGTGGTCTCCTGGAGAAGCTGGCAGCCCATGGCTTGGACAGGTACACTCTTTACTGGGTTAAAAACTGGATGGACAGCCGGGCCCAGAGAGTGGTGGTGAATGGAGTGAAATCCAGCTGGCGACCCATCACCAGCAGTGTTCCCCAGGGGTCAGTGTTGGGGTCCATCCTCTTTAATATCTTTGTTGATGATTTGGATGAGCGAATTGAGCAAACCCTCAGTAAGTTTGCAGAGCACACCAAGTTGGGGGGAAGCATTGATCTGCTGGAGGGTAGAAAGGCCCAGCAGAGGGACAGTATAGGTCGATGGGCAGAGGCCAATGGGATGAGGTTCAACATGGCTAAATGCTGGGTCCCGCACTTTGGCCACAACAATCCCATGCAGCGCTACAGGCTTGGGGGAGTGACTGGAAAGCTGTGCAGAGGAAAAGGATCTGATGTCGATGCTCGCCTGAACATGAGCCAGCAGCGTGCCCACGTGGCCAAGAGAGCCAATCGCATCCTGGTTTGTATCAGGAATAGTGTAACCAGCAGGACCAGGGAAGTGATCGTCCCCCTGTACTCAGCTCTGGTGAGGCTGCACCTCGAGTACTGCGTTCAGCTTTGGGCCCCTCACTATAAGAACATCGAGGCCCTGGAACGTGTCCAGAGAAGGGCTATGATGCCGGTGAAGGGCCTGGAACACAAGTCCTATGAGGAGTGGCTGAGGGAACTGGGGTTGTTTAGTCTGGAGAAGAGAAGGCTCAGGGAAAACCCTATTGTTCCCCCCAACTACCTGAAAGGAAGGTGTGGGGAGCTGGGGGTCAGCTTCTTCTCACAGGTGACTAGTGATAGATCTAGAGGCAACAGCCTCAAGTTGCGCCAGGAGAGGTTTAGGTTGGAAATGAGGAGACATTTCTTCTCAGAAAGAGCAGTCAGGCATTGGAACAGGTTGCTCAGGGAGATGGTGGAGTCACTGTCCCTGGGGGTGTTTAAGGAAAGGCTGGACCTGGCACTTAGGGATGTGATCGCTGACATTGGTGGTAGGGTGATGGTTGGACCAGCTGACCTTGAAGGTCTTTTCCAACCTTAATGATTCTATGATTCTTCGTGCTGCTTCAGGCCTGTGGTGTTGCAAAAACATCTCAGAGAAGCCTGCAACAATGCGAGGACAACATTGGGGGTGGACGACCTATGTGAAGAGGCAGGGAAAAGAGGCTGCTGAAGAAGAGATCTTCTGCAGATTCTTCCGAAGAACAGAAAGTCTGTTGGTCCTTGCATATGTGACAATGCATGGTTCTGTTGTTTATTGCCATTCTTCCCACAGTTCTCAGGCTATCAAGGACAGTTCTCTGTAGATAGCAGTAACACTGGGATAGATCCATCTCTGCCTTAACTCCTACAATAGACAGGTGAAGTCAAGCCCTGAAAACTAACTTCAGCAGCAGGGGGTGGCACAGCAAACAGAGCGTCAGGGTATTGAGATTACTTAAGATTACCTAAGAAGAAGAGTAGTTTGTTAAGCAACAGGAGAATAGAGAAGCCTCCTTGGTAATATCAATCCTTTCTTTGCATTGTTTTTTTTTCTTTATTAGAGATTTAGCTACTATTTGGGACATTTTCCAGCCTCCTTTCCTGAAACTGTAGGCAATAAAAAATGTCAGTCCTGTTTCTTAAGGCTTGGGGATCACAGAGTGGTTGGAAGGGACCTCTGGAAGCCATCTGGTCCAATACCCTCCTCAAGCAGGGACACCCAGAGCAGCTTGTCCAAAACCACACGCAGGCAGCTTTTGAACATCTCCAAGGAAGGAGATCTGACAACCCCTCTAGGCAATCTCTGCCTGTGCTCCATCACCTTCAATGCCATGAAGACACTTCCTGGCATTCATATGGAACCTCTTGCATTTAAGTTTGTGCCCACTACCCCTTGTCTTGTCCCTGGGCACCACTGAAAAGAGCCTGGTTTCACCCTCTTTGCACCCTTGCTTCAGGCATTTGTGTACACTATAAGATACCCCTGAGCCTTCTCCTCTTCAGGCTAAACAGTCACAGTTCAATCACAATCCTCATATGAGATGTTCCAGTCCCTCAATCATCTTCATGGTCCTTTGTTGGACTCTGTCCAGTTATGTCTATGTCTCCCTTGACTTGACCACCCTTCATCTTCATACGTATTTATCACCTGCTGGACAGGATTCCAAACGACAGCTTTCCATTTTTGCTGATTGCCAACAATTAGGCAAGAACCATTAGAAAACACACCATATTACTAACCTTTTGAAAATCTGTTATATTTCAGGGCTTGAGCATATGGTAATACCTTGGGTGGCACCCCAGAAATCACAATGTTTGGGCCAATCCATCAACTCCTCCAGCAAGCCCAAGCATGCCTCCTTGCCCTTATGAGCCCACTGGGTTATTAAGGCTGCCCATTTATTCCAAGTATCACTTGGTACATAGTAAGTCAAAGGCATTTCTCCTTTTGTCACACAGTGAAGGACCAGCAGAAGGGCCAGAAACATTTCTGATTTCATTTCCAGTATTTCAAATGCAGCCCAGATTCATTCACAGATGGGTAACATTTCTTCTGACAGGGTATATACCTGGTAGCCTATAGTTGGATCTCAACTGTTGCTCAGTTTGTCACCTGAATGTCACCTTTTTCCTGGTGACTTGATCCATAGGCAGACTGTATCCAGAGATGTGCATTTGCCAAAATCTCACCATTCCAAGAAAAAATTGTTTCCTTTTTATTAGTCAGCAGTACATTGCCTTGATTCTGTAAATCACATCAGCTGAAATACGACAGCACATCTTGCCATTTGACACAAAGAAACTATTTCTTGCACATGTTTTTTTACCTCCTTTGAGTGTGAATCTTGCCTTTAGTAAAATCCCAATCATCTCTTCGCTTTTGCTATACACTCAACTCTTAGACAATGTTTCCCCATATTACAAAGTCATGAATGTACTTTAAGTGCTCTGAAGCACTGCCTTCTTCCAAAACCTTTTGTACAAGTCTGTGACAGATGGGCTAGGTGTCCTTCCTTGTGGCAGAAAAGTTCTAAGCATGTTCTACTTCTCTCCAGGTAAAGAGAAACTGTGATTTACACTCAGGGGCCAGAGAAACAGAAAACAAAATACATTATCTGTGTCAAAAGTCACATACTCAGTAGCAAACTTTGCTTTCAGTTCCTACTGTAGTTCAAACATCTGGTACTGCTGTGTTCAAGGTTGATGTTACATCTCTGGTTAATCTCCAATCCTCACTGGACTTTCACACTAGCCAGATGGGGTTGCTGAATGGTGAATGGGTTTGAGCAGTTACCCCTGAACTTTCCAGGCCTTTGATAAGACCCATGTACAGGACTGTGTAAATCTGTGCTGGCCCAACATTGTCACCAGTGCACCAAGTTGCAACCCGTAACAACTGAGGTAATGTCTGCTGCAGTCCTCACTCCCCCTCCTTTTGAGAGGGTCAAGCAGTTGAGCAAAGGAGTGTCCTCAGTCATTTCTAGAGTGATAGTATCAAATGCCCATTGATGTCCTCATGGATCCCTAAAATATCCACTCATTAAAAAGTCAATGCCCAAGATGCATGGGGTGCACAGCCCCATGAGCACCTCATGGGTCTTCTGGTTTCCTTAGTAAGGCTGCATTCAGCTTCTGCTGAAATATAGCTTCTACTGGAGTTTGGCGAGTCCTTTGACAATGCAGACAATATACACCAATATGAGAGCTCCTCAGAATTTTTAAGACAATGATTATCTACATCAAGTAGCTCAGAACTTCCAAAAGATAAAAGGGCCTCATGAAGTAGGTAGCTGCTTGCCAAATCTAACTGCTTTGGAGCAACAGCTGGAATCCATGTTCTAATCCTGAGGAGGGAAGCACAGAGGGAGGTGTTGGTGTCTTCTCCCTGGTAACTGCTGACAGGACATGTCAGAACAGCACAAAGCTGCACCGGGGAGGGTCAGATTAGGCACTAGAATTTTTTTTTTTTTATGGTGAGGGTGGTCAAACACAGGCTTCCTAGAGAGGTGGCTGATGCCCCACACCTGTCAATGTTCAAGCGTCAAACGGACAATGCCCTCATGAGTATGCTTTAACTTTTGGTTAGTCCTGAGGTGGCCAGGCAGTTGGACTTGACGCTCTCTGATGGTCCCTTCCAACTGAACTATTCTATTCCATTCAAATCTTCAACTCCTGTACCACGTCGCTGATTTTATCAGCAGAAAACAAACTTATTAATTGCACTCAAGATTTTATAAACAAGCATTAAGTTGGAATCACTAGCAAAGGTTATGATAACCTTCATAAAGCTCATATATTCTTCCTCTAATACCGCAACTTGCTTCATATAACAGATTTAAATCTAACCTCCTCTAGATTTATGGCCTTCAGCCCTGCCTCACTTCAGTGACTACATTCCACTGTGCCCCTCCCTTAGGTGCTTCAGGCCATATTCAGCTCACGTGTTCCTAAGCTACCTACCGCTACACAACAACTTCCACAGGCTTCTCATGCAACCTGTACGAACCCTTCCCTTGACACTCACACTCCATTTCTCTTCTTTGTCTTCTTCAATATCTGTCTCCAACACCCTTGGCTTCTTGTCCCATTCCCTACCTGCCTATTCTCAATCTTACCTGAGTTTCCAGTTCTTACCTGCGGGGTGACAGCCCCCTTTGTCTTCTCCCCCCACCTCACTGGTTCCTAGCTTCAGGCAGCTCCCGCAAACATTTCAAGCTTCCCCTCCAACCTCCAATTTCTAGTTCTACCTCTCAGCCAAATGGTACCATCTTCTTTAGCTTCTCTGATCCCACCCTCAGTCTCTCCAATTTTCTTATCACATCTCCCATACCATACTGGTACAGTTCAGCCTCCTAGCTTTGCCAGCCTTACACAAAATTTTTGGCCTCCATTTTGACCCCCAGTATTACTAGACTCCTCTGCAAATTTATTTCCATCCTGGAGTTAAGCAACTCTTTAAGCTACAGAGCAGAACATTTTCTCAGAAAACGTTTTTCAGAAAACAAACTAACTCTAAAACACTACACCATGCAAATAATGCAAAGTTCTATGCTTCACTTGTACACTTTCTCCAGAATTACAGATGCAACATTCAACAAACTAAACTGTAAAATTTCTACCACCTTCTTTTGCCTAACAACAGTGAATCAATGCTTTTTTAGACTTCCATGAGCCAACAAAACTCAAATAATAAAATTTGATATTAGTACATTAACTCTTCCAAAACTATACCAGCCAGTACCTAATAGCCTCTGTAACACTGATGTTGGTGAGCAGTTGTTTACAGGTTATTTCCTGTACACATGTTCCATGGATTCTTTATACATATTAAAATCATTAGACATGTTAAACCCTCCACGGAACTTGCACATAACTCCATTTTTTGTAACCGCATGTTTCAGCGAGCAATACACAAACAGTAAGCAGAAAGAAAAATCAATTCCTAATCTTTGCTGCTCTGTATATTTCAATGCTATGTCTTCAATGCTGACACAAAATTTAATAAAGGTTTTTGTAAAACTTCATACAACATGGCATTGCAGGGAAAGCATCAAACAATTAAAATGCCCCTAAACATACTTCCATACTAGTAGAAGACATTTCTAAGAAGGTGTGAAAATGTTACCTGGCCACTGTTGCTGGTGTATCTCACACCAATACTTCCTTACTGAGAGGATATCTTTTAGGAGTATACTACTACAGTCAGAGCCATAAGCAGCACAACTTGTTGGATCTTTTATAATTTGCAAGACATAATTCAGAAGTTCCTGGCATTCCAGTCTGGGACCTCCTATGGGAAAAAACAACAGTAGACTCCAATTAATCCAAAGCGTGCCAAATAAACGTGGAATTAATTGCTTGTAAAATGAACACTTCTATGTTTACTTAAAAATAAAACTACAGTTCAGAAACCATTCTGTTAGAGATCATCTATTTAAACTGCTTCTAAGAATGAAATTATGCATGAGAGAGGAGAAGATACACCAGTTATAAGCACACTGAATAATCAGAAAAAGGCACAGTGATCATGAACAAGGACAGAGACACAAAGGACTAACTCACATGAAGATATTTGAATTGTAAATGTCTGGAAGCAACCAAGATGAATTCCACCCTGGTAATTCACTTCAGGGAAGGAATCTGAAGTTTAAGACATCAAAACAAAACAATAATTTTATACGACCATTTATTACTGACTTCTATTAGCACGTCTGATGAAATATTTGACCAGGCTGCCAATCTCTTGCATCCTCTTCTGTCTGGAACTTTGGGTTGAAGCAGATGCATTTGGTTTTGTCAGTCTGAGGTTTTCCATTTCTTTCTGGAAATATTTCTTCAAGACACTTCAAAAATATAAGAGATACCAATGAAAGATCTGCAAATTTATGACTAATAGAACAGGTAAATGTTTTAAGCTAGAACACTGGCACTTAACCTTTTCATAATACTAATTATTAAAAACTAAAAGCAACGAAAATTGCTTTTAGTTTTTAAGATAATTCAAAAGCAACCTGAATAGGAAGCAAACTTTCCTATTAACTTTGCATGATGTTACATACAATATTTTTAACTAGAAAAAATGCAATACCAAGTTTTTATTTATGATACAACATTACACCACAAAATAATAATAGCCCCTTCAAGTCCTATTTCTCTATCATTTGCAATTAAAATATAGTATGAATAGATTAAACCTTTCACTGGTTTTGTCACTGCCAATTACTGTAGAATTTCTGTCCTACTACTTGTATTCAGCTGAAAGTCTGTTTTTGTATTCTCATATGCTACTGGTCATCCCAAAAGCAACATAAAAAATTATCAAATACTTCTCACAGTATTACTGGTACATCTAAGAAATGAGAACTATTCAAATGTTGTCCAACTAAAAAACATGCTGGAAAGCTGCCTAGACATCAGCTTATGAAAACTAATACTTCAGATGCACTTTTAACATGAAATTAACATTGGGCTCAACTGCTCTAAGAACTTACCACACTCCCACTCAGTCTTTCCTTGTAGTATACCTAAAGCAGACTATTTCCAGCATGGGCCTCTATAAACCTCTAAGCACAACTTCTTTAATTGAAAAGCCACAGCCCTTCCATTGTGTTTTCAAGAATTAAATAACTCAAAAAATTCTGATGAGCTATCTCCAATCTACATACAAACTATGCAATGAAAATCAGACATAGAGAATTTCAATAAACAAAAGTAACTATTATTTTTGTAAGAAAAATCAACCACCTAATTAATGATTAGTTTCCTAGCAGTTAGATCTACTGCATCGTCTGTGTGTGGTAAGTGTTGCACTGAACCACTTCATGAATTTTTGGCTAATTTAACTTTAGCTCCTTTAGAGAGAGACTAACATAAGTCATTTCTTGTTTACAAACTGAAAAGAAGTCTGACTCAATCTGCAGAATGTAAGTATTAATATAAGCCTGATAAACAAAATAATGATGTTCCATGCAAAAGAACTGTGATCATCCAAAAAGAGGAGAAAAAAAAAAAGAAAGAGAGGTCCTTCGCTCTGGACAGGAAAAGGAAACTACCTAAATACGGCATCCCAATTGAGTTGGTTTCCATGTCCAGAATCAGAATTCTGGTCCAGCCGGAGAACTGTTCCAGGATCACGGAGGAGTCGCTTGAAATTTTCAATTTCATTCTGAAAATTTATTTCAAGAAGAAGAATTATTAATGGTTCCCTTCATTGCCTTAGGCACACACACCAGAAGAAAACTTGTTACCCTTCGCTCTGTAGCTCTCTCATTTTCAAGGCGACGACAGCACATAAGTAGATCATGCAATGCAAAACTCATGGTTCAGCTTAACATTTGTAGCTGCAATCAAAAGAAATGGATAAAACAGTAATTATTTTATTTAATGCAAAGCCAAGTCAACCAGTTCAAAAAGCGGGAACACAATATATTGAAAACTCCATGTTCAAACACAACTACGGTGTTACTTCACTAAAAAAGTTGATTCATCTCTGGGTCAGTCTCACTGGTTATGAGACTGAAGTAGAAAATCTGATGTCAAGAAGGTAGGCTATTCCCACAAGAAACCATCCTAGATAATAACAGCAGATGCCCCTTTCACACCGCTCTGACTTCTTTTGTTTCTACGAGTGATAGCAGAGCAGAGAGTTGGTCAGACAACACTGAGTGAACTATCAAGGGTAACAGGATTAGAATGACACAGAGCTGAAGACAATCAGACAAACAACGCTCATTTTCAGTAGTTAGCCATTAACAAATGCACTCTTAACCAGCTGCCAGGAGACGGGAGTACTGTGAAAAGTCTCTTCCTCTCTAATATCCTTCACTTCTGTGGGTACACACTATCAGATCAGCTAGTCCTTTACGTCTCACCTTGCCAAAGGATGTTTGTGTACCAATCGTATGGGGAAACAACTTTTTGCCTCTGTGACTGCTTAAAAGTATACCTTATCTCCTTTACCAGAGATGGGAATTAGCTACACCTTGCATCTGTTTTCTGGAAGATTATGCTGACACAGATTGTGAAGATGGAACTGAATACAGCTTCCATGCTTTTCCTTTTTACCACTTGAGGCTAGACTAAAGAGAAGCTGTCTGAAAACGCCAGAGAGCCCTGCTGAGGCCACCACCAGCCGCTGGGAATGGGCATGCACGATGCACACACCCCACTACCTCCTGAGCACCGAGGTGAGAACACAGAAGTATCCATTCAGACAAATAAAACAATCAAAGCTTTAAAAACCTGCTGT